>NC_058524.1:620376262-622776262 GCF_904849725.1 Hordeum vulgare subsp. vulgare
AGCACCCGCAGCCCCTCCGGAAATTTCTTCTCACTCATCGCGGCCATGTTTTCCAAACTTCTTCCCACCTGGCAAAGCAAACGCCATCAAGTAATTAAACACTACAAAAACAAGAGGGAATCAAACAACACAAAGTTTGCAGCAATCCAAGAACACAACCCAAAACCTCTATTAAACCCAGAACTCTAACAATGGCTGCCTCGCCGGAGGTAGAACAGAACAATGTCGATTTGAGAGGAGAAGGACTGCAGTGGTGAGAGGGCTGGAGGTAGCACGGGGCTATTTATAGGATAGGAGAGGGAAGAAATCTCTCGGTCCAGAGGTGGAAGGCGCTCTGCCCCCGTGTGTGTGTGTGTGTGTGTCCATGCAGTACTTTCTACTCCATAATTACTGAAGATACAGTATTTACGTTGGCGGTGTGTCTGTTTGTGCCGTCAGCCCATGGTTCCTTCCATGAGAGGAGAGCAAAACCACGGGTCTTTTCCTGTTTTATATCTTTTCTTTTGTTGTTATCCCATGAATGGTTCTTTTCATAATGAATGATATCATTAGAATTACGAAGGAGAGGCTCTTGCTTTGTTCGGTCGCATGGAGAGAGTGTCTTTTTTACTTCCTTTGACCGGGCATGGAGTGACTGTGCATTCATCGTCTCATCGGTCAGATCTGTACCTACATGGCACCGTGGAAATGTGGAGGCCTAATCTCATATACTTAACTTGTGCATACGTTGCATCTCTTCTTTACGAAGAAGAGAGAGAAAGAAAGATATATCGTACAGGAGATAGATGTCTGTAGTTTAGTGCCTTTTTTGTTTTCATTCCCCTCCATGAAGCTTCCTATTTTTGTTTCCATTCCATTGTCAATTGTCAACATGACCCAGTCTACTTTCTTGGTTTTCGGTTTGTTGTTTTCTCACCAGATGTTCGAGCTACTGATGGTATCATCTGTATTCCAAAAGAGGGTCCTCGAGATGATATCTCAAATTAATACCCTCACCTCTATTCTCAAAAAAAAAAAAATCATGCATTGAAACTGTATGATCAGTATCTCAAATCAATCATCCATTTTCAGTTATCTGAACTACTGCATCATGTGATATTTACAAACTGAGAGATGATCCATAGAATGAGCGACGTAATTTGGAGGCCGGGCCTAGTGAGCCCAGATTTTTCCTCCAAAGAAATCCTATCTAATTTTTTTACAAAATCTGAAAATTAAAATATATTTTGCCATGTTGATTCATACGTGCATGTACTGTTTGTGATTTCTACATCCAGGCAGTGGCTCTTCTGTATGTGTATGTATATCACTAGCACAAAGACCCGTGCGTTGCAACGGGGAATACAAATTTTAGTTATTTTTACTTATTTTTTGTATGAAATGCATGGACAGTTTTTTACTTAGCAAACATGCTTTGAATCGATCAACTTTTTCTTCGAACTCATGAATATGTTTTTAATGCATCATCATTTTCCGAATTATCAATGTTTTATATTTGCTAAATATATTTTTGAAAATCATGAATTATTTTATAATATGCGAACAATTGCTTAAAATCATCCATATTTTTTTGAATCCGTAAACATTTAATGATTTCCCAAAGCATTTTTTGAATTATAGAACAGTTTACGATTTCATGAATTTTTTTTCAAATTTCGCAACTTTTAAAATTTGGGTTTCTGAAAATTCCCTATTTAATTTATAAATAAAAATCAAATTAAAAAATTAAAATATGGGCGGGCTCATGAACTGGTGCTAGGACAAAGGAGGTGCATGCTGCTATTAAAGAGAGAAAAAAAGGGGGGAGAAGAAATTGTAAGAAAGGCGAACAATTTTTTAAAATCATCCACATTTTCTTGAATCCGTAAACATTTAATAATTTCCCAAAGCATTTTTTGAATTATAGAACAATTTACGATTTCATGATTTTTTTTTTCAAATTTTGCAACTTTTAAAATTTGAGTTTCTATAAATAAAAATCAAATTAAAAAATTAAAATATGGGCGGGCTCATGAACTGGTTTTAGGACAAAGGAGGTGCATGCTGCTATTAAAGAGAGAAAAAAGGGGGGAGAAGAAATTGTACGAAAGAGAGATCGAACCCAGCTCTCCAAGAGGTGCTCCAACCACTATGCCAAACGGCTGGTAGCGGTAGATTAGGGTCTCAGTCTTTAAGAAGGATAGCGTTGACAGGAAAAAAATCTGAACCGTTTTTTCCAATTATGGGTGGCATAGTGGGTAATTTAAGCCAACTTCGAGGGCAATTTTAATGACGTACCACAGAAGCAATAGGTGATTTATTAATAGGTAAAGATATCTATATATGAATGTCCCAAAAAAAATTATTCTTTACTTACACCTAATAATTACTTCTTTATGTGGCCATGTTATTTTTGTTTCCATTCCATTGTCAAATGTCAACATATCTGTTCATGGCATGGCACATGACCCGGTCTACTTTCTTGGTTTTCGTTTTGTTGTTTTCTAACCCAGATGTTCGAGCTATATATAGATGATGTCGGCTGTATTCCAAAAGAGGCTCTTGGAGATGATATCTCAAATTAATACCCTCATCTCAATTCTCGTTTAATTGATTTAGTGCATTGAAATTTTTTTCTGAATTACTGCATCATGTGATGTATAAACTAAGAGATTTTTTTTGAGACAATCTCGCGAAGCTTTTATTCAACTGTCACAAGGTTTACAGGGGTGAAGAAACGATTTCCGGGGTGACCTAACCAAACATGGCGGCCAGCCCCCAGCCTTAAAGCATGCTTACCTAAATTGTGAGACTCGAGATTCGAGCTCCTAAATTCGTGTACAAATTACAAGTAATAAAAGAACTACCATACTCTATTATTTCGTGTATGGTGGCACCATACATAGCCCTATTCTGCTGCTTGATATCGTCCACCACCACTTTGCAATCAGAGGCAACATGGATCTCTTGCAAATTTAGGTCCTCAGCGAGCGCAAGAGCCTCCCGAACCGCCAAACCCTCAAGTTTCAGCTGGTCATGGATTCCTCCAAATACTATTACTGAAGCACCAAGGAACAAACCTTCGTGTGATGTGCATACTGTCGCGACGGTTCCATAGCATTGATTCCTACTCACTAGTGCATCAGCGTTTATCTTGGACAAGCTCGCCGGTGGCTGCTGCCAACTCCTTGTTCTATCAGTGGGTGTCCGGACTGTTGGTGCTGAAATACCCAAGTTCTCAACTGCGTCTAGATCAGCCAGTTAAGAGTTGATGAAATGATGAGTAGAGAGTGGGCTATGGAATATATCTTCATATATAGCCTTCCTTCTAGCTCTCCAAATTGCCCATAGAGTGACCAAGAAACATAGGAACTCCCTCTTAGATAAATGGTCCTGCATGGCAAAGATCCAGTTCCTGACATTGCAGCCTTGTTTCAAACTCAATTGTTGTACTAGATTCTCGTCAGCCAAAGACCAAATAAAACGGGACATGGTGCAACTCAAAAGTGTGTGTCTCTACGAGTCCTTGATCCCACAAAGCGCACACCGAGATGAGTCCGCCATGTGGCGATGATGTAGAACATCTGCAGATGGGATTGAATGCTGAGCCAATTGATACTTTCAGTTTAGATGGCACTTTGACTTTCCACAGTGATGTCCATGCCTTGCCCTCGGTTGCAGCATTGGAGGGGCCTCCGTTTTCCTCAAGCCAGTTCTCCCTATGGAACTTAGTGTTCATGATCATGTGATAAGCCGATCTGACAGTGAAAAGCGAGGTGATTTGGAGGTCGGGCCTAGTGAGCCCACATTTTTCTTTTAAACAAATCCTATTTAAATGGTTTCTTTACAAAATTTGAAAATAATTCTACATGTATGTATATATCAATATATTTTACATATGTATTAAAATTTATTAAAATAACCGTGCCATGTGGATTTGTATGTGCATATATTGTCTGTTATTTCGAAATCCATTTAATAGCTCTTTAATGTTGTATGTGCATACGTATATAAACATGAATTACATGAAATTTATAAGTGCACGGATAATATCTATGTGTGCATGTGCAAAAAAAGTCAAACTTTATTTACACCTCAAATAATTATTTTTCAGAATTATCAAAAATCAAAACTCTTTAGAGTCAAGGATCCAAAATAAATATTTGTCTTGAATCCTTTTTGCAGCAAGAACAAAAGGAAATTTGGCAATACTTACCGATTGTCAAAGCATCACGCAAATATAGAGAAGCCAGAAAGAATTTGGATTTTAAGTTCAACTCAGTGTTGGCCAAAAGCCTATGGTTATTATTTAGACTGGTGGATCTCCCTCAAACTCAAAGCACATCCTTGTAGAAGAAACAAGGTCGTGGCTGCCGTTACTTGCAAGAGTTAAGATTTTACTAGTTTCATATTCATGTTCGAAAAATATTAGAGAGCAATGATGTCCTATTGAATTTCCATGGATCTTGCATTATTCATGCACATGAATAATTATGTTATGAGACACAAACATATGATAACGCAAATCCTATAAATATTATTTAATGGATGTAGTACTACTTACAACTACGTAAAAATGCTTACGGAAACCTAAATATGGAGATCAAAGGATCCAACATGGCACGTGACAATCAGAGATGAAACGAGTCAACGTGCCACACGAGACATGACAAATGGAGATGAAAGAAGTCAACGCACCACACGACAAACAAGGATGTTACGAATAAAGACATCATGTGACAAATAGAGATAAAATGATTAGACGCAGCACACGACAAACACAGATGAAACGAGTCAACGCACTATGCGACTAATATATGTCGTGAGAATCAGAAAGTTTAGATATGGAAGACTCGAGGTACCGCTTAAGCTCATTGCTTCAAATGAAGTCCAACAGGACGCAATGATCTGCAAGGATGCATCTATGGTTTTCTCTTTTTAGATAAACTTGGAGAACATTAGACTCACCCAATGGAAATGGTAACTTTCTACCTTTTACATTGCATCTCCAGTTTTCACGTGGTGCCTCAACTCTTTTTTCATAACAAAATTTTGCATGTAGATGGTATGCACTAGTTTAATCCCTTAATTGTATCTGAAAGGTTTGGCAGATCGTCTCTAAGTCCATAGTATCTCATAATAATTCATGTCAGAATTTATGATTTTGATGATACATCTAAACAACAACAAGTACCTTCATGGACACTCATAGGATATCATCCCTCCATAATTTTTTCAAAAATAGAAAATCATAGATTAGCTCTCAAAAGTCAGGTCTAATATCAACCTTCAAAAAGTACCCGGAAGAGTATTACATAGTATCTAATTCACAAAACAATACAATTATTGGTAATTCTTGTAGATCACTATAAATATCATGTTGGACTTCATTTGCAGTAATGAGCTTAAGTGGTGCCCCTAAGTCTTCCTAAATACTAATTGTGAAGTGTCAGTCCAATCCTCCAAATCTAAACTTATTGATTCTCAAGACATGAATTTGTCATATAGCGTGTTGACCACTTCCAACTCCAATTGTCATGTATTGCATCAAAAAAATTCGTCTTTTTATCAAGTGCATGTTGGATTTCCTTATCTATTTTAGTTGTGTGGCGCATTGACTCTTTTCGTCTCCTTTTTCGCTTGGCACATTGAATCTTTTCACCTCCAAATGATATGTTGATTGTTGGCTCCTTTCGTATGCACCTGTTAGGCTCTCGAAAGAATTTTGATAATAGTAATGCGGGTTTATACCCCTCGCTACTACTAAGTACAAGGTAGGTTAACAGCCCTGAAATCCGCGTATCCTCCCCCGAATCCCTCCTCTCTCCCATCACTCTCCCCCTCTCTCCATAGGGTCTCCCATGGTGCTCCTGCCCAAGCACACCTCCTCCTACATGACGCCCAACAAGGCCACCGCCTCGCATCGCTGGTATCCAGGAGCTCACCGGTCTTCCCTCGCGTCTCCATGCCACCACGACAGAGCACCTCACCATCGGCGACCAACTCCGATGGGCATTCCATCTCCTTCCTCTCTCCCTTGTTTCTCTTTTTTGCTTTATCTCTCTCCCTCTAGTTTTACTCACCTCCAATGCCCGTGCCTGCGCATGTCATCGACATGGCCAACCGGGAGCTCTCTGTCTTGGCCGCGAAAAGGATCCTCACAACGTCGTATTGTTGTACCCAGGATCCGGTCCCTGTCCAACAGCCATCACCAGATTTAGTACATTGCTGCCCGTCCGTGTCGTCGCTGGATCGAACCATTGACACCATTGATAGAAAACCCGGGATCGAGATTTGTTTTATTTTTGAAATTAATAGTAGTAGCGCGGGTCATAGACAAGCACTATAGATAGTTAGTAATAGCGCATGTGGCACCCGCGCTATACTAACACACGTACTAGTAGTCCGGGATGCACCTACGCTACTACTACCATTTAGTTGTATCACCCTAGTAGTAGCGCGGCAACCCGTGCTACTACTACTTGTTTAACCCGCGCTACTACTAGGCTTTTTCCTAGTAATGGAAGTTTATAAGTGCATAGGTTTTTACGATTCTAGCAGCCTCATTGGAGAAATAAATAACCTATCCATCAATATTATCAACAAAGATATCTTTAACCATAGCCATATTAGGTTCTATATTTATTTTTTAGAAGGTTTAGGTGTCCTGTAATTTCTTTTATTAACCATAGTTTTAGTTTTATCATGTTCCTTAATCCTAACAAGAAAAGGTGGTTTCTTAATATAAGGAGTGGACACAACTGGATCAACATCATAAGTAATTGTTTCATCTTTACACTACTAGGGAAATCCTGTCATTTCCGCGGGTATAAAGCCTACTAGTAGCACCGCCACCCGCGCTACTGTTACGGTGTTACAGCTAATATTTAGGAGTAGAGTTGGTCGACCAGCTCTACAACTAACTAAACTACCCGTAGCGGGTTTCCTTGAACGTGCCACTGCTAACTGTTAGTAGCATGTTTCCTCAACCCGCGCTAGTACTAATCTTGTGTATTTCTTTTTTATATATTTATATTGCATTTTCATGTGTTTACACATATTAATATACAACATAAATACAACTTTTGGAAGAACAACATCCAACATCATTACAAATCAGATGGATGCAAGAGACCAAGTTGAATTAGAGAAAAATACATTGTATTTTTCTCTAATTCAACTTGGTCTCTTGCATCTATCTAATTTGTACTAGTATATATCATATAACAACCATCACCATCTTAATCAACTCCTCGTCATTCTAGTTGTTATCATACTAGTTAAACAACTCTTCATCATTCTAGGTAAAATAGCATAAAAAGGTGAACTCCTCATCATTCTAGTTGTTATCATACAAGCAAGTGACCAAGTTATCACAAGTTAGAAATACTAACTACCGCTCTCTCCTAGGTAAAATAGCATAGAAAAGGTGAACTCCTCAATCTCTCCATTGAAGAATACAGATCAGCCTATCTCCGACTTGTGGACAGTGCAAGTCATCGTCTCCAAGTTGTTACGTGGATGCTTTCATTGCCTTGCTCCATCATTTGATTTTCAGGGTGCCTTCACTTCGAAATATCGTGTATTTACCAGGGTAACTCATCCAAATTGGGCGTAAGCTAACCATATGCAAATCACCATTGGTAAATATCCATTTAGGCACGATCTCTCGTGCGAATACCTGTTGAAGAATATAAGTAATAATAACATAATTAGCAAACTAGTTTTGCTTAAGAACAATGTATGACAAAGAAGGAGTAGTGACGCAATGGTAAAAAACTTCTTACAAAGTTGTCTAAAGTGATGTTATATGGGTTCAACTGGTGCACTAGTGGCACATATCCATGATAAATGTTGCCAATCATGTAATTTTCAGAATGATGCTGAACATCATGAATAAATGAGATCACATGATTTTTCTCCAACCAAGTAAGCTCGGAGCCATAACAGTAGTAGGTACGATCTATTATTTGTCATGTAGTTCTTGTAGCAGAAAAATAAGCTGATAATTAAAAATAAAGAAGTTTAGTCGGGATGAGTACCAAACTCACCTAGTGGTAGAACTTCAATCAAGTCATCTGCCTACACCCAAATTTCTATGTTATTATCACGAACATAGTCATTACCAAGATCAAAGGTAGTGTTCATGTCTTCATCCAACCCAAATGCCTTCCAAAATGGTCTCCAACTAGAACAACAAAAATATGTGTGATCTTCTTCATTTTTTACCTTAACAACAAAAGTGTAATGCTCCATTCTTAGGAGAGCTATCTTAGGCTACGTACTATCCTTCTCTTTGAAATGGAACTTGTCCAAGAAAGTGAATATTGCATGGCAAGAAACGTAGTAGTCGAATTGTATAAAAGAAAATTAAAGGTTAATTAAAGAAAAAACACGCGCCATGCTTCATTAAAAAAATACATGTTGTCTTTACATACCATAATAATATCAAAGTCATCCTTTAACTTGACGATGAAGGATGTATCGTTGTCTAGGTGAGGATAATGGTCCCATATATTGTTGGAGATATGCCCTACAGGAAATCATGTATGATGATATTTCCTATGTGTTTCTGAATAAATATAGTCCTTGGACATTATCAATGATGTCTATTAACAAGTACGTGACTTGTTTGTGAGACTATACATTGTATGATGATTGTCCTAAATGGTCCCTAGTCGAAAGAGTTGTGTGGACGCTCAACCAACTAGACTAGCATATGATACGGTGGATGGTTCGGTCTCACTGACCATGTAGCATTGGATGCTAGCCAGATAATATAGACTCAGAAAGATATGGTCGGATTCGACGTAGTCGGATCCGAGTCGAGATAAGGTCTGAGTTGGACAGACCCAACTATGAGACGCAGCGATAGGTCATCTATGAGTCTCATGTACAACATGTGTTCTATGTCCTAAGACTTGAGCACACACATGTACTCGGGATGGTGAAAGACTTGTTTTGGGCTGACCAAACGCTACTCTGTGACTGAGTAGTTATAAATGTAGGTTTCGGGCTTGTCCAGACCGATGCTGCGAGACGTGGTCTAGCAAGATGGGATTTGCCCCTCCAATCAAGAGAGATATACTCTCGGGCCCTTGGGTGATCTGACCTAGATAAGCATGGCCCTGTGATGAGGATTGTGAGATAATCCGAATGTTGGTCAGATTCACAGGAACGAGAAAGAGGTTGTGCGGCAACAAGGATGACCATGTCGCCTTGAGCACGACAACGTATATCGTGTGGCAAAGGGAACAAAAGTATCAAGTACAAGTTCGCCTAACCAGCTTCATCTGACACTTGGAGTCAGCACGCCTTCCTAGAGGCCACTATCGGCTAGCCGAGTCAGACCTGGTCTCACTCACGACCAAGTGAACAAGAACCTAAAGGGTCGCGCGCTTAAGGGAAGGAACACGTGGACTTTAGGGTCTGTGCGAGGGCCAAGAGTTGAGCCCACGCCGGACGACTATATATAGTGTAGGTGCGGTACACTTATTCGATTGATCGCTTCGACGCTGTCATTAGGGCTTTGCATGTGTTGAAACTAGCACCTCCACTCGCCACCACCGACCATGTGATCGGGACCTAGCAGTTCGACGCACAGTGTTCCTCCTGCACGCGCAGATAATGTTAGAGGCGGTGCACTTGTGCCACTCCGAAGAACCTATACGTGGGGTCCGATGACCGGCTGTTCGAGTGAGATGACCCGCCGACCGCTTATTTGAGGGAGATCGGACGAGGAGGAGACGGACCACACGGACACGCTGCTACATCTACTTCCGGTGCATGGCACTGTGCGTCTAGTGGTAACAATTTGTGATCCATCTCCTTAGCATGTTCTTGGTTGTTCTTCACGTAGGAAAATTTTAATTTTCACACAATGCGCCTACGGTAGAACCCAACAGTGGTATCAGAGCCTCTACTATAGGATTTGGTATTCAGATCGGATGCATATTTGATATGTGGAGGTGGCGGATGAGATCCTCGTCGTTCTTGACATCGGCTATGTGCACGGTTGATGAGATCAACTGCACATCAGGATCGTTGTGGCTATGTTTTCTGTCCATCGGAATCGATGAGGTCGTGACACAACCTACCCCTACCAGTCGGTTTCCGCCATCGGGGTTAATAGTGAAACGTAAATCCAAATCGGGTTCGCGATGATCGATGAGATCGGTCAGATCAGAAAATTCGCCGTGATCGGAGTACATATTTGATCTGTGATTTCCGAAAACGTAGCGCTGAATATTTCGTACACAATCACACAAACCGATAGAATGCGATTCTACGCATAAGTTTGTTTTGCAGGTTTGATGTGAATAGTATGGCTCATATATATGTGATGCATGTGTGTAATTTAACATGACCTGTGTGTCATGATTGTTAGCCGGGAGGAGACGAAGTGTTGTCATTATATTGTATAACGACGTGTGTGTCGACTTGTGATTCTCTATAAATTCATTACTAGCTGTAGTAGTTGGAGGACAGAGATCAAGTTCGAGGCTTTGGCATCCCGCTGTGATGAATACGATGGAGTTCCGCCTTGCTAATCGGAGTTGAAGCTGTCCTGGAAGGACGTCCGTGAAGGAGCCATACTATTTCACATATTTATGTTTACATGCGATTGATATTGCTTCTTGTTTTCTATGCATGTTATAGTGTAGAAAGATCCTTCATTAATATCAAGAACATTACCATTCCCGATGTTGCACCTTCGCTTGTTAGGTACGTCTAGTGGTGGGCTCACAAAATTTAGGTGCTACTAGGTGTCCTTGAACTGGAGGGTTCGTGTCGGACACGGACGTGCACTGCATCAGGTTAACTTGACAAGGCAATCAAAACGGTTTTGGGCCTTGTGGCAAAGAAGGTTAGGAATCGGGGTATAAGTTACCTACCCGGACGACAGGAGTCGTATAGAGATACGATTAGCTAGGTGTTGCTTATCGGATAGGCAAGTTGGCTAGTAGTGATGCTATAGCTCACTAGTCGCTCGCGCTAGACGGATCCTTAATCACTGAGAGTTTGCGGAGGGATGTCGACTTCAGTGGGAGTAGTTCTATTTAAGGCTTGAATTACTCTACATAAACACATTGCTTAGTGATTGCATATTTTCTATTTTAGATCAATGGCACTACCTGCTCAAAACTTTGCATTGGAATCAATTCTGGAAAAGGATAAATCGAATGGAACAAACTTTACCACCTGGTATAGAAATCTGAGAATTGTTCTCAAGCACGATAAAAAGGAACATGTTCTAAAGGATCCGCTTCCAGAGGTACCTGTCAATAATGCTAATGCCACAACCAAGAATGCCTACCATAAACTCATTGATGAATCAAACGAGATCAGCTGCCTCATGCTTGCTTGTATGGAGCCCAATTTCCAACAACATTTCGAAGACCTTGCGGCTTTCGATATGATCGAGAGTGTCAAGAGCATGTTTCAGGTGCAGGCTAGGGCCGAAAGGTTCAATGTCTGGCGATCCTTGATGGATTTTAAGCTCAAGGAAGGTGATCCACTGAGTTCGCATGTGATCAAGATGATTGGATACGTGCAAGCTTTGGATCTTTTGGGCTTCCCACTCTCAGATGAGCTGGCTATTGATGTAGTTCTGGGTTCTCTTCCAGCTAGCTATGGGACGTTCATCTCAAACTATCATATGTATGGCATGGATAAGAAGCTCACTGAATTGCATGGGATGCTCAAGGTGGCAGAGCAGGATATTAAGAAAGGCACGCGTCAAGTGTTGATGATGCAGAACTCGGAAAAGTTCAAGAAGAGTTGGTCCAAGAAAAAGGGTAAGGCAAAGGGCACGGAGAAGGTTGTCTCCGCTGCTGAGCCAAAGTACAGACCGAACTCAAAGACCATTTGCTTTCATTGCGAGGAAGCTGGTCACTGGAAGAGGAACTGTAGCAAGTGGCTTGTCGAGCATGGCAAGAAGGTCGAAGATGCTTCTTAAGGCAAAGGTACACTTGTTACATATGTTATAGACATTTACCTTGCTGACATACCTAGTAGCTCTTGGGTATTTGATACCGGGTCGGTTGATGCAGGGGCTGGTAAGAACTAGGCGTGTGGCACAAGGGGAGATTTACATCAGGGTCGGCAACAAACCAAGAGTTGCTGCATTGGAGGTCCGCACGATGTGGCTCAAGCTTCCTTCTGGATTTATTTTGGAATTGAATAATTGTTATTACATTCCTGCACTTAGTCGGAACATTATTTCTGCCTCATGTTTGATGATTCAAGGTTATGAATTCAATATAAAGGATAATGATTGTTCATTTCATTTGAATGGAATGTGCCACATCTATGCACCCATTGTAGATGGGATATTTATTTTGAATCTATAAACAGATATGACGTGAATGTCAAGAGGCATAAGTCTAATGAGATAAATCCGACATAATTCTGGCATTGCCGGCTTGGACACATTAGTCTGAAATGGATGAAGAAGCTCCATGATGATGGAATCCTAACTGCATCCAACTTCGGGTCATTCGAGACATGTGAATCATGCTTATTAGGCAAGATGACTAAATCTCATTTTGCAAAGAGTTGCGAGAGGGCGTTCGAGCTGTTTGAGCTTATACACAGTGATGTGTGGTCCAACAAGCACAACGCTAGAGGTGTCTATCAGTACTTCGTGACTTTTACCGACGACTTGAGTAGATATGGATATATCTATTTGATCAGGCGCAAGTCACAGACTTTTCAAAAGTTCAAAGAGTTTCAGAACGAGGTTGAAAATCAGCTCGGCAAGACGATAGAGCTCCTATGATCAGATCGTGGAGGTGAGTACATGAGCCATGAGTTTGATGATTATCTTAAAAGTCGAGGTATAGTACCTCAACTAACACCTCCGAGTACACCGTAGAGAAACTGCGTGTCAAAAACAAGAAATCAAACCTTGTTGGACATGGTCCGATCGATTATGAGCAAATCGGATTTACCCTTGTCATTCTGGGGATACGCTCTATAAACTGTAGCTTTCACACTTAACAGGGTACCATCAAAATCCGTAGACAAGACACAACATGAAATGTGGACTCAGAAGAGTCCTAGTTTGTCTTTTCTAAAGATTTGGGGTCGTGAAGCATTTGTCAAGCGACTCATGTCGGACAAGCTTACACCCAAGTCGAATAAATGCATATTCGTGGGATATCCGAGGGAAACCTTGAGATACAGCTTCTACAAACGAGAAGAGATCAAAGTGTTATTTGCTCGGAACGGGGTTTTCCTAGAGAAAGAGTTTCTCAGTCGGGAATCCAGTTGGAGAACGGTGCGACTCGAAGAAATTCGAGAGCCACTAGGGGATGACTCGGCTGGTGATGAGATCATACCAGAGTCGGTCAGGGAACCCATAGTGGAGTCGGCACCAGAGCCACGGAGGTCAGATAGATTGCGCAAAGTGCGCTATGTGTTGTTGCTAGAAAGCGACGAGCCGCCCACGTATGCAGAAGCGATGGTGAGCCCAGATTCCGAGGCATGGCTTGAGGCCATGCGATCCGAGTTAAAGTCCATGGATGATAATCAAGTCTCGAACTAGGTTGATCTGCTGCCTAGCGTAGTAGCCATTGGTTGCAAATGGGTCTTTAAGAAGAAAACCGATGTGGATGGAAATGTTCAGATCCATAAAGCTCGGCTTGTCTCTAAAGTTTATGTACAAGTTTAAGGAATTGACTACGACGAGACATACTCGCCGGTAGCGATGCTGAAGTCGGTGATGATCATACTAGCTATAGCTCCATATTTTGATTATGAGATATGCCAGATGGATGTCAAAACGGCTTTCCTTCATGGAAATTTAAAGGAGGATGTATACATGATACAACTTGAAGGTTTTGTCGGTCCAACTAACACTGGTAAAATATGCAAGCTCAAGCGATCCATTTATGGATTGAGGCAAGCAGCTTGGAGTTGGAATATTCGTTTTGATTAAGTCATTGTTGAACTTGGTTTCATCAAGAATGAAGAGGACGATTGTTTATACAAGAAGTCTAGTGGGAGCTCGGTAGTATTTTTGATCTTGTATGTGGATGACATACTACTGGTCGGAAATGATGTTTCGATGTTGAACTCAGTCAAGGAATCATTGAATATTTGAATGGCAAGTTTCCAATGAAATACCTTGGATAGGCAGTGTACACTTTAGGCATCAAGATCTATAGAGATATATCGAGGAGGCTGCTCGACTGAAGCCAGAGCACGTACATAGACAGAGTGTAGAAGCGGTTCAACATGAGGGAGGCCAAGAAAGTGCTCTTGCCCGTCTCATCAGCTATAAGGATAAGCAAGACTCAGAGTCCTGTGACTTCTGATGAGCGAAATCAGATGAGTAGGATTTTATATGCTTCGGCAATAGGATCCATCATGTATTCCATGCTATGTACACGACCTTATGTTGCCTATGCAATAATCTTAACAAGCACATACCGGGCCGACCCAGGTGAGAGTCACTGGGCAGCGATGAAATCTATCTTGAAGTACCTGAAAAGGACTAAAGAGATGGTCCTAGTTTATGGCAGTGAGGAGGAGCTCAGCGTAAAGGTTTACATTGTTGCTAGTTTTCAAACCGACAGGGATGATTGTTGATCGCAAACTAGATTTGTGTATGTCATGAATGGAGGAGCGGTGAGCTGGACGAGTTCCAAGCAAAATACGGTGGCCGACTCAACAGCAGAGGTTGAATACATTGCGGCTTGTGAAGCTGCATAGGAAGCTGTTTGTATTCGGAAGTTCCTAGAGGATCTTTGTGTGTTCTCGGGCTGGTCAAAACCGTTGGACCTTTATTGCAATAATTCAGGTGCCATCACGTAGGCCAAGGATCCAAGACAACACCACAAGACCAGGCACGTAGACCGAAAGTATCACCTGATACAAAAACTCGTACAAATGGTGATACTAATTTATGCAAATTCACACGGATGCAAATATCTTAGATCCATTGACTAAGTCGTTTCCACAACCCAAGCATGAGGGGCACGTTAGAGCTATGGGCATTCGATGTCTATTTGATTGACTCTAGTGCAAGTGGGAGACTATTGAAGATATGCCCTAGAGGCAATCATGTATGATGATATTTCATATGTGTTTATGAATAAAGATAGTGATTGGACATTATCAATTATGTGTATTAACAAGTACGTGACTTGTTTGTGAGACTATACATTGTATGATGACTGTCCTAAATGGTCCCTAGTCGAAAGAGTTGTGTGGATGCTCGACCAACTAGACTAGCATATGATATGGTGGATAGTTCGGTCTCACTGACCATGTAGCATTGGATGCTAGCCGGATAATATGGACTAAGAAAAATCTAGTCGGATCGGAGTCGAGATAAGGTCTTAGTTGGACAAACTCAACTATGAGACGCAGTGATAGGTCATTTGTGAGTCTCAAGTACAACATATGTTCTAAGTCCTAAGACATGAGCTAGCGCATGTACTCGGAATGGTGACAAACTTCCTTTGGGCCGACCAAATGCTAGTCCGTGACTGGATAGTTACAAATGTAGGTTTCGGACTTGTCCAGGCCCATGTTGCGAGACGTGGTTGAGCAAGATGGGATTTTCCCCTCCGATCAGGAGAGATATACTTTGGGCCCCTTGGAGTGATATGACGTGGATAACATGGGCATTCAAAGAGGATTATGAGATAATCTGAATGTTGGTCAGATTCATCTGAACGAGAAAGAGGTCGTGTGGCAACAAGGATGACCATGTCGCCTTGAGCTGACAACGTATATCGTGTGGCAAAGGGAACATAAGTATGAAGTACAGGTTCGCCTAACCAGCTTCATCGCACACTTGGAGTTGACACGCCTTCCTAGAGGCCGCTACCGACTAGCCGAGTCGGACATGGTCTGACTCGCGACTGATACGTCTCCAACGTATCGATAATTTATGAAGTATCCATGCCATATTTTCCTATGTTTATAATAACTTTATATGGTATTGATGCACTTTATATGATTTATTTAGAATTAACCCGGACTGACGCTGCTTTCGGCAGAATTGCCGTGGTGTTGTTTTTGTGCACAAAAAGAAAGTTCTCGACAACGCCCAAAACTTTTTTATGATTTTTTCTGGAACATATGAGCAACGTTGGAGTGAAGAACCACCAGAGAAGGGCTGCCACGGAGGCACAAGCCAATAGGCCGCGGACTGGCCCATGGTCGCGCCCTGATGGCTTGTGGTGCCCACGTGGCTTTGTTGCGTGCGATTCCAACGCTGAAAAATCCTATAAATCCTAGAAACCCCAGAAATAAAGAGGGAACTTCTGCTCCGCCCCCGCAAATCTCTGTATCACTGAAAAACCAATCTGGAGCGATTCTAGTACCATGTCGGAGAGGGAAATCCATCACCGGTGGCCATCTTCATCATCCCGGCGGAGGCCATGACGAGGAGGGAGTAGTTCACCCTCGAGGCTGAGGGTATATACCAGTATCTATGTGTTCAGTCTCTATCTATCTATCTCGTGTTCTTGAGATGGCACGATCTCAAGAACACGGGCTTTGTTAATATAGTTGAATCATATGATGTATTTCCCTTACCATCTAGTTGTGATGAATTGAGTCTTTTCCTTTAAGATCTCGTCGTGTTGGATTGAGCATATTGGTATGACAGCACTTGATGTAAGTCTTGCGTGGTATACCCGTAGTGACATTGACGTATTCTATTGGTTCACTTGATATATGTTTAGGCATCAACTTGTGGGTTCCAATGACCTTAGGGATCTATGCATAGGGGTTGATTACACGTTTTCATACCATGTTCTCCGATAGAAATCTTGGGGTGCTCCTTGAATGTTCTTTGTGTTGGATTGAATATGATAGCTCTATAATTGTTTGATGCATGTCACATAATTTACCCATGGATACTTGAGGGGGTATTAGAGTATCTAGGTGACATTACGGTCCATTTATATGTAGCATTGGTGTTATTCTAGTATGAGCTCTTAGGTATATCGAACAGAAAGGATAGCTTGATGTTATCTTAGTACGAACTCTTGAATAGATTGAACGGAAAGGATAGCTTGATGTTATCTTAGGACAAACTCTTGAATAGATTGATCGGAAAGAATAACTTTGAGGTGGTTCTACTACCTACACAATTTCATCTTATCATTCTCCACTAGATAGGAACTTTGGAGTGATTCTTTGTTGCACGTTGAGGGATCCAACTATGTTAGCATTGTTGAAAGATTGCACTAGTGAAAGTATGTACCCTAGGCCTTATTTTCAAGCATTAATACGACGTTGTGCTCACTATTTGCCACTTGTTACCATGCTTTTTTTATATTTTCTGATTACAAAAACCTATATCTACGATCCATATTGCACTTGTATCACCATCTCTTCGTCGAACTAGTGCACCTATACAATTTACCAATGTATGGGGTGTGTTGGGGGACACAAGAGATTTCTTGTATTTGATTGCAGAGTTGCTTGAGAGAGACCATCTTCATCCTACACCTCCCATGGATTGATAAACCTTAGGTCATCCACTTGAGGGAAAATTGCTAATGTCCTACAAAACTTTGCGCTTGGAGGCCCAACATGAGTTTACAAGAATAAAGTTGTGTAGTAGACATCAAGCTATTTTCTGGCGCCGTTGCCTGGGAGGTGAGTGCTTTAAGGTATATCTTTAGATCTTGCAATTAAATATTTTAGTTTCTTGTTTTTCACTAGTTTGGTTTTATAAAATAAAATTACAAAAAAATGGAGTTTACATTGCCTCAATGGTTTAGTCTTTTGAATGTCTTTCATGAAAATAATGGTTTGGAAAATTGTGCTCAATTGTTAGACGAAGAAATTGTGAGAATATTTAATGATAATTCCTTTAATGATGAGCATGATTGCAATGTTGTTAGTTTCAGTTCTCTGAATGTCCATGATTTTAATGATATTCAAAGCCACAAGCTTGGGGATGCTATGTTTGATGAAGATGATATTTTTAGTCCCCCAAGTTTTGATGAGCAAAACTATTATGATTATGGCATGCCCCCTATTTATGATGATTATTGTTATGAAATATATGCTATAAAGAGTAATGACAATCATGAAACTTGTTATCATGATTTTAATATTCAATACGGTTATGTCAATCAAGTATCTCATGATAGTTATTTTGTTGAGTTTGCTCCCACTATTAGTCATGAGAACAAACTTTTTTGTGTGGAGAGTAGTAAAATTTCTATTCTTGTAGATCATGAAAAGAATGATTTATGTGCTGGTTATATTGTGGAATTACTTCATGATGCTACTGAAAACTATTATGAGGGAGGAATATATGCTTGTAGGAATTGCAATAATATCAAGTTTCCTCCCTATGTGCTCAAATTTTTAAGATATGCTTGTTTTGCCTTCCTATGCTAGTTGATTCTTGCTCCCATGAATTGTTTCCTCACAAAATGCCTATGCATAGTAAGTGGGTTAGACTTAAATGTGCTCACATGATTAAAAGGCATATGTGTTTCATGATGCTCTCTTCCATGTTTCAACTATTATTCCTATACGAGCATCAATGAAATCATCATGCCTAGCTAAAAGGCATTAAAGAAAAGCGCTTGTTGGGAGACAACCCAACACTTTTACTTCATGTTTTGATGTGTTCACATGATTAAGCTACTATATTAATCATGTTTTGTGCCTTTTATTTCAATAAAGTTCCAAGTAAGACCTTTGGGATAGTGTGGCTACTTGTTTGTTTAATTCTGTGCAAAAACAGAAACTTTGGCCTCCAGTACAGGAATGTTCATTTTTTAATGGAGCGTGATAATGACCTAAAAAATTTACACAGTTTTTATATACAAATTATTCAGGTTGTCCTAATCGTTCAGAAATTTTAGAGACACGGAAGTATGGTTACACTACAGATCTACAAAGACTGTTCTGTTTTTTGACAGATTCTGTTTTGCATGCATAGTTTGTTTGTTTTAGTGTTTTCGTAGCTTATATTCAGTGATATAAATTAAGGTAATAATATAATGCAGTAGGTACAATCTGGTAACAATTATGAATCTTGTCTTGACACTACCTAAGTGAATGATCTATCTTTATTACACTAACCCTTCTTACAAAGTTCCGTTAAGTTTTGTGTGATTGAAGTTTTCAAGTTTTGGGTGAGACACCGATATGAGGAGAATAAGGAGTGACAAGAACCTAACCTTGGGAATTCCCAAGGCACCCCCAAGGTAATATTCAAGGAATACTCAAGCGTCTAAGCTTGGGGATGCCCCGGAAGGCATCCCCTCTTTCATCTTCAACACTATCGGTATATCTTACTTGGAGCTATATTTTTATTCGTAACATAATATTTGTTTTGCTTGGAGCGTCATTATATTTTGTTTCTATCTATTAGGTGTTATTTATAATATTTTTTTCCAATAAAAATATCCAAGAATTGCCTTTAGGATGCTAGAATGGCATGTGTGATTTGTGTTGTATACAAACAGAAAGTGTTGCTGTAGTATTTGAATTATGTACTTTTACTGGAACGTGGTAAGTTTCTGAAATTTTGACACATAAGTTTCATACAAATTCTATATCATTTCCTAAATTTTCATAATTTTTTGAGATACATAAGTATACTCTTTTAATAAATTGCTATAGACTGTCCTGTTTAGACAGATTGCTGTCATAGTTTTGTTATCTACTTCTTCTATAGTTTTCATGAATTATATTGGTAGATATAAATTGTGGACATTATAGTATACAGTAGATAATGTTTGAAAATTATTATGAAACTTGTCTTGGCAGTACATGAAGTGTTGATTTATTCTTATGTGCACTAACCTATCTCACGAGTTTTTTTCAAGTTTTGTGTGGATGAAGTTTTTGAGACATAGGTGAAGCCGGGACATGAGAGGATTGAAAGACATACAAAATCTCAAGCTTGGGTATGCACAAGGCACCCCAAGACAATATTACAATAAGTCTCATGCATCTAAGCTTGGGGATGCTACGCATTCCACCCCACTTCGTCAACTATCGGTTAGCCTATGTTGAGCCTAAATTTTTATTCGTTCAGATGATATATGCTATTCTTGGAGTGCTATTTTTTTTGTTTGCTGTTTGAATAAAATATCAAGAACTAAAAATATTTATTGAGAGCGTCCTCATATAGGTACTTAATTATTTGACTACTCATTGATCTTCAGTTATATCTTGTGCTTCACTTATATCCTAAGAGTAAAACGTTGAATGAATTAAATATCATAAATGTGAAATTATATATATGCTTCATATGCTTATCCTATGGGGAGTAGTGAATTCACATACTAGGAGTATGAGCAGTAAAATTTATTGGAAGTTAGCAAACATAACATTGGTCATTTAAACGATTCATTAAAGAACATTGAAGTAAGAGAGGTTTCACATATAGATATACTATCTTGGACATCTTCTATGATTATGATCCACATTAATTATTTTCAAACTTTATCAAGTAGTTGATGTTGGACAAGGAAGACAACTTAATGGTTATGTTTGTTTATATTCACATAGCAGTTATATTGTCATGGACCCTCTAACATGTGGTGCTTGTTTAGAACCTTTTGCTAGCCAAAACTTCGTACTAAGTAGAGATACTACTTGTGCATCCAAATCCTTGAACCTAGTTTCTTTCCATGAGAGTCCACCATATCTACCTATGGATTGAATAAGATCCTTCAAGTAAGTTGTCATCGGTGCAAAAAGCAATAAAAATTGCTCCTAAATATGTATAATCTTTTATTGGAAGGGAAAATAAGCTTTGTACAAACTTGAGATGGTGAAGAAATAAAAGCGACGGACTGCATAATGAAGGTTGCCATCACAAGGGGCAATATAAAGTGATGTTCCTTTTCATTAAAAGATTGCGCATCCAAAAATAAAAAGTGCATGAAAACCTCTACTTCCCTCTACGAAGGGCCTTGCTACGACAACAAAAGACCTTCCCTGGCAACGGCGCCAGGAATCCTTCTGCTACGGGCTACGCCTGTACGGACTTCCTTGGCAAATATGCAAAGGATTCCCCCTCGGCCTTGGAGCCCTGCATTGGTGTTCCCTTGAAGAGGAAAGGGTGATGTAGCACAGTGGCGGTAAGTATTTCCCTCAGTTTGAGAACCAAGGTATCATTCCAGTAGGAGGATCGCGTCAAGTCACAAGTACCTGCACAAACACAAAGAGCTTGCACTCAACGCTATGAAGGGGTTGTCAATCCCTTATAGATTATTTGCAAAGTGAGAACTGAAAGCAAAAAGTAAACAAAGCAAAGTAAAAGTGAAAGTGGAGACGATAGTTGTGAATAGACCCGGGGGTCGTAGTGTTCACTAGTGGCTTCTCTCATGAAAGCAAGTAGACGGTGGGTGAACGAATTACTGTCGAGCAATTGATAGAACCGCGCAAAGTCATGACGTTATCTATGGCAATGATCATATCTATAGGCATCACGTCCAAAACAAGTAGACCGATACTTTCTGCATCTACTACTATTACTCCACACGTCGACCGCTATCCAGCATGCATCTAGTGTATTAAGTTCATAAGAACAGAGTAACGCCTTAAGCAAGATGACATGATGTAGATGGACAATATCAAATCTATGATGAAAGCCCATCTTGTTATACTTGATGGCAACAACACGATGCGTGCCTTGCTGCCCCTTCTGTCACTTGGAAAGGTCACCGCATGGTATGAACTCAAAACCAAGCACTTCTCCCATTGCAAGAATCATAGATCTAGTTCGCCAAACAAAACCCAAGACTCGGAGAGACTTACAAGGATATCAAATCATGCATCTAATAAATCAGCAAAGACTCAAATATAATTCATAGATAATCTGATCACAAATCCACAATTCATCGGATCTCGACAAACACACCGCCAAAGAGGATTACATCGGATAGATCTCCATGAAGATCATGGAGAACTTTGTATTGAAGATCCAAGAGAGAGAAGAAGCCATCTAGCTACTAACTACGGACCCGTAGGTCTGAAGTGGACTACTCACGAGTCATTGGAGAGGCGATGATGTTGATGTAGAAGCCCTCCAACTCCAAAGTCCCCTCCAGCAGGGCACCGGGAAGGGTCTCCAGATGAGATCTCGCGGAAACAGAAGCTTGCGGTAGCGGAAAAGTGTTTTCGTGGATGCCCTGATTTTTTTCTGGGATTTTAGGGAATTTATAGGCCAAAGAGCTAGGGCACGGGAGCGCCAAGGAGGCCACAAGCCTGGTTGTCGCCCCCCCCCCCCCCCCCCCGCCGTGGCAACAGGGCTTGTGGGCTCCCTGTGGGCCTCCTGCCTTGGCCCTCAAGTCCCCCGAACTTCTTCTGTTCTGAAAAATTTATTTCGGGGATTTTATTCCGTTTGGACTCCGTTCCAAAATCAGATCTGAAAAGAGTCAAAAACACAGAAAAAACAGGAACTGGCACTTGGCACTGAATTAATAAGTTAGTCCCAAAAAAGATATAGAAGGTATATAAAACATCCAAAGTTGACAAGATAACAGCATGAAACCATCAAAAATTATAGATACGTTTGAGACGTATCAAGCATCCCCAAGCTTAACTCATGCTCGTCCTCGAGTAGGGAAGTGATAAAGAATGAATTTTTGATGCTTTCATGCTACCTAGCATAGATGTCCTTTGTAACTCCTCTTATGTGACGTGAATGTTCAGATCCGTTAGATTTAAAACAATAGTTTGCTATTGACGTGGAGACAATAATACTTCAAGCAAACTAGCAAGGTAATCATGAACTTTCAAAATAACAAGGCCAAAAGAAAGTTATCCCTACAAAATCATATAGTCTGGCTATGCTCTCTCATCCTTGCACAACAAATTTAAATCATGCACAACCTCGGTATTGGCCAAGTAATTGTTTTCACACCTTTACTTTCTCAAACTTTTTCAACTCTTACGCAATACATGAGCGTGAGCCATGGTTTTAGCACTATAAGTGGAATGGAGTGTAGTGGAGGTTGCAAGGTAAACAAGGAGAAGATGGTCACATTGACTAGGCATATCAATGAGCTGTGGAGATGCTCATCAATGGATATCAACGTGAATGAGTAGGGATTGCCATACAAATGATGCACTAGAGCTAAGAGTATGTGAAAGCTCTTAAGGAAAACTGGTGGGTGTGCATCCAACTTGCTTGCTCACGAAGACCTAAGGCAATTTTGAGGAAGCCTATCATTGGAATATACAAGCCAAGTTATATAATGAAAATTTCCCACTAGCTATATGGTGGTGACAAAACGAGAGACTCTCAATCATGAAGATCATGGTGCTTAATAAGGTGTGGAAAGATAGTAGCATTGTCCCTTCTCTCTTTTCCTCTCATTTTTTTGGTGGGCTCTTTGGCCTCTTTTATTTATTTATTTATTTATTTTTATTTTGGTGGGCATCTTTGGCCTCTTTTTGTAAATGGGCTTCGTTGGCCTCTTTTATTTCCTCACATGGGACAATGCTCCATCAATGATGATCATCACACTTACAACTCAAAACTTAGAGCAATGATGACTCTATATGGAATGCCTTCGGTAGTGTACCGTGACAATGATCTAGCATGGCATAGACATCCATCATGCTAGCTATCTTATGATCATGCAATGGTAATGTAGAAGTGGTGGCACATGTCATGGTGGTAGTTACATGGCAATATATCTCGAAATGGCTTTGAAAAAGCCATAGTAGGTAGGTATGGTGGCTGTTTTGAGGGAGGCTATATGGTGGGTTTTGTGCACCGGCGAAAGTTGCACGGCACTAAAGTAGATAGTGATGGTGGAAGGTGAAAGTGCATCTAAACCATGGACTCAACATTAGTCATGAAGAACTCATATACTTGTTGCAAAAGTTTTAGTAGTAATCGAAACAAAGCATTCAACGCATACTCCTAGGGGAAGGGTTGGTAGGTATAAACCATCGCGAGATCCCGACCGCCACACAAAGGATGACAATCAATGAACTAATCATGCTCAGACTTCATCACACAGCGGTTCACCTACGTGCATGCTACGGGAATCACTAACTTCAACACAAGTATTTCTAGATCCACAACACCTTACTAATATAACTTCAATATTACCACAACCACAACTCAAAACTAATTAAGATGAATCAAACTTCTCTAACTATTCAATGCACATGAAGGTGGAAGTTTTCATATCCCTTCGGATAACTACCCCTTTTGAGACTACTTTCATAGCATAGATCAACTACTACGCCACGTGCTTACGTGCTCTAAAAGATAGAAGTGAAACACACAGAGCAAAATCAACTAGCTCAAAAGATATAAGTGAAGCACATGTGAGCTGAATTGTCTAACCAAAAGATATAAGTGAAGCTCGACAAAATCACGGTGAGTGCATGTCTCTCTCTCTCTAGGTGTGCAGCAAGGAAGATTGTGACACAACAAAAATAAAAGACTCCTATGATACAAGACGCTCCAAGCAAAACACATAACATGTGGTGAATAAAAATATAGCCTCAAGTAACGTTACCGATGGATTGAAGACGAAAGAGAGGATGCCTTCCCGGGGCATCCCCAAGCTTAGGATTTTACGGCATCCTTGAATCAACTTGGGGTGCCTTGGGCATCCCCAAGCTTGAGCTCTTGCCACTCTTTATCTTTTTGTCCATAAGAACTTCACCCAAAACTTGAAAACTTCACAACACGAAACTTAAACAAAAACTCATGATAACATTAGTATAAGAAAGCAAACCACCACTTCCTTAGGTACTGTAGCAAACTTAAATTCGACTTATGTTTATGTTGGGTTACTGTATTTTAAATCTTCTATGGCTAATACCCCCCGATACTATCCATAGTTTCATCAAAATAAGCAACCAACTCAACAAAAACAGAATCTATTAACAGCAGACCAGTCTGTAGCAATCTGTATACTTCGTATACTTCTGGTACTTCACGAATTCTAAACAATTACGACAGTCTGAAGAATTTGCGTAGCAATCAGCAGAAAAAAGAATAAACTCAAAATCTCTTACATAAAAAAAATGAAAATTCTTTTCGTGAGAAGAAAGTTTCTGTCTTTTCCAGGATGACCAAACGATCATCCCCAAGACTAATCATAACGGTTTTACTTGGCACAAACACAAAAGAAACACAAAAAACAAAATCATAACACAATTATGAAAGTCTGTAAAACACAAAACAGAAAGAAAAAGGATAAATTCGTTGGGTTGCCTCCCAACAAGCGCTATTGTTTAACGCCCTTAGCTAGGCATAAGGTGATGGAATCACGTATAGTCATCTTTGGTGCTCAAACCATAAGTAGTCCTCATCATAGATTCATAAGGCAATCTTCTTTTATTTCTAGGAAAATTCTCTATGCCCTTATTTAGAGGAAATTGAAATCTAATATTCCCTTCCTTCATATCGATGATGGCACCAATAGTCCTTAGAAAAGGTCTACCAAGAATAATGGGACATGAAGGATTGCAATCTATGTCAAGTACAATGAAATCCACGGGTACATGGTTCTTATTTGCAACAATAAGAAGATCATCGATCCTTCCCATGGGTTTCTTGACAGTAGAATCCGCAAGATGCAAATTAAGAGAACACTCTTCAATCTCATGAAAACCAAGAATATCACATAAAGTCTTTTGAATCGCGGAAACAATAGCACCCAAATCACACAAGGCATTGCATTCATAGTTTTTTATTTTGATTTTGATAGTAGGTTCCCACTCATCATGAAGTTTTCTAGGTATAGAGACTTCTAATTCGAGCTTCTCTTCAAGAGATTTCATCATAGCATCTACGATATGAGCGGTAAAGGCTTTGCTTTGGCTATAAGCATGTGGAGAGTTTGCAATGGATTGCATCAAGGAAATGCATTCAAACAAGGAGCAACTATCATAATTGAATTCCTTGAAATCCAAAGTGGGAGTTTCATTACTACTCAATATTTTGATTTCTTCTACTCCACTCTCCACGCCTTTATCATCAAGATAGGTGGACTCCGAATCATTGGGGCGTTTTTCAACCAAAGTGGATTCACATCCAGCCCCTTCATCAATAGGTTTGACACGCGAAAACAAAGATTCAAGAGAAGTCACACCAAGCACTTTAAGATCTTCATGATTTGCATCACAAATTTCAGGTTTAGCTGCCATCTTATTGACTAAGGTAGCCTGCTTGTCAGAAATTTGGCCCACCAAATTTTCAAGGTGAGAAAGCTGAGAATTTAGTGCAAGGAATTCTTTGGCCATATCATCAACTTCTTTATTCAAACAGGCCATAAAAGAATTTTGCTCTTTTAATTCCCTACGGAAGTAACTATTTTGGTCAAACTGAGAAGACATGAAACCTTTGACACTAGTTTCAATCTCTTCCAACCTTCTGAAATAGTTTGGTTTGGCCATGAGGAAAGGTCTCTCACGAACAAGCCCAAGAGCAAGCGAGGAAAACGGGCAAAGGAAAACGGCAAAAGGCAAAAGAAAACGGCAAAGGAGAAAGGCAAATGAAAACGGCAAATGTGAAGTGGGGGAGAGGAAAACGAGAGGCAACTCGCAAAAGAGGTAAATGCAAGAGATGAGTTTGTGACACCTACTTGGATAGATCTTGACTTGATCTCTCCCCAGCAACGGTGCTAGAAATACTTCTGCTACGGCAACAAAAGACCTTCCCTGGCAACGGCGCCAGGAATCCTTCTGCTACGGGCTACGCCTATACGGACTTCCTTGGCAAATATGCAAAGGATTCCCCCTCGGCCTTGGAGCCCTGCATTGGTGTTCCCTTGGAGAGGAAAGGGTGATGTAGCATAGCGGCGGTAAGTATTTCCCTCAGTTTGAGAACGAAGGTATCATTCCAGTAGGAGGATCGCGTCAAGTCACAAGTACCTGCACAAACACAATGAGCTTGCACCCAACGCTATGAAGGGGTTGTCAATCCCTTATAGATTATTTGCAAAGTGAGAACTGAAAGGAAAAAGTAAACAAAGCAAAGTAAAAGTGAAAGTGGAGACGATAGTTGTGAATAGACCCGGGGGTCGTAGTGTTCACTAGTGGCTTCTCTCATGAAAGCAAGTAGACGGTGGGTGAACGAATTACTGTCGAGCAATTGATAGAACCGCGCAAAGTCATGACGTTATCTATGGCAATGATCATATCTATAGGCATCACGTCCAAAACAAGTAGACCGATACTTTCTGCATCTACTACTATTACTCCACACGTCGACAGCTATCCAGCATGCATCTAGTGTATTAAGTTCATAAGAACAGAGTAACGCCTTAAGCAAGATGACATGATGTAGATGGACAATCTCAAATCTATGATGAAAGTCCATCTTGTTACCCTTGATGGAAACAACACGATGCGTGCCTTGCTGCCCCTTCTGTCACTGGAAAGGTCACCGCACGGTATGAACCCAAAACCAAGCACTTCTCCCATTGCAAGAATCATAGATCTAGTTGGCCAAACAAAACTCAAGACTCGGAGAGACTTACAAGGATATCAAATCATGCATATAAGAAATCAGCAAAGACTCAAATATAATTCATAGATAATCTGATCACAAATCCACAATTCATCGGATCTCGACAAACACACCGCCAAAGTGGATTGCATCGGATAGATCTCCATGAAGATCATGGAGAACTTTGTATTGAAGATCCAAGAGAGAGAAGAAGCCATCTAGCTACTAACAACGGACCCGTAGGTCTGAAGTGGACTACTCACGAGTCATTGGAGAGGCGATGGTGTTGATGTAGAAGCCCTCCAACTCCAAAGTCCCCTCCGGCAGGGCACCGGGAAGGGTCTCCAGAAGAGATCTCGCGGAAACGGAAGCTTGCGGCGGCGGAAAAGTGTTTTCGTGGATGCCCTGATTTTTTCTAGGATTTTAGGGAATTTATAGGCCAAAGAGCTAGGGCAGGGGAGCGCCAGGGAGGCCACAAGCCTGGTTGCCGCCCCCCTGGCCGCGGCAACAGGGCTTGTGGGCTCCCTGTGGGCCTCCTGCCTTGGCCCTCAAGTCCCCCGATCTTCTTCTGTTCTGGAAAAATTTATTTCGGGGATTTTATTCCGTTTGGACTCCGTTCCAAAATAAGATCTGAAAAGAGTCAAAAACACAGAAAAAACAGGAACTCGCACTTGGCACTGAATTAATAAGTTAGTCCCAAAAAAGATATAAAAGGTATATAAAACATCCAAAGTTGACAAGGTAACAGCATGAAACCATCAAAAATTATAGATACGTTTGAGACGTATCAGGCCTATCTTTTACTTTTCATGTCGAGTCAACTTCTTATTCCAATCTATTAATTCCTTAGTTGGCAAGCATCATGTGGTGGGTAAAGATCGAGACACATATATCCAATTGAATATAGGTGATCATGATTTAATATTTGTTGACATTATCCCCGAGATAAATAAGTTGGGAGGCGAAACCTTAAACCCCTATCTTCCTTGTGTTTGACTGAAACTGTTTGTTCTAAAAATATACTTTGAGTGTCAGCAATCATGCAAGACTAAATGATAGTTGAGTATGTGGAATTTGCTAAACCAAAGCTCTTACATACACCCTTCCTGAAAATAAGATGAATTGTAATTGTTTGATGATTGAAAACATAGTTTGCCATTTTTCAAGAAAGTTCAAGGTCTATACTTTAACATGTGAATAACTTGCTACTCAATCTTGCGAAGCTTTATGAAAAATACTTGCTGGTTATGATGCTAGGAAAAGGGCTGAAATTATCCTTGATTAATATTATACATTATGCTAGCATTCACACTTCATAAATTATTTCTTTTATCATTTACCTACTCGAGGACGAGTAGGAATTAAGCTTGGGGATGTGATAACCCACAAATATAGGGGATCGCGACAGCTTTCGAGGATAGAGTATTCAACCCAAATTTGTTGATTCGACACAAGGGGAAGCCAAACAATATTCTCAAGTATTAGCAGTTGAGTTGTCAATTCAACCACACCTGAAAGACTTAGTATCTGCAGAAAAGTATCAGTAGCAGAGTAGTGTGATAGCAACAGTAGCAATAGTGACAGCAGTAGCGACAAAGTAACAGTAGCAGCAGCGACAGCAGTAGCAGAAAAGTAACGTAGCAAGGACCAGTAGGAAAAACCCGTAGGCATTGGATCGGTGATGGATGATTATGCCGGATGGTATTCGTCATGCAACAGTTATAACACGGAGAGATATGTAACTAGATCTGGTTCGTCAATGTAATGTAGGCATGTATTCCGTATGTAGTCATACGTGCTTAGGGAAAAGAACCTGCATGACATCTATTGTCCATCCCTCCCGTGGAAGCGGGTTCGTGATGGAAACTACATGATATTAAGGTTCTCCTTTTAATAGAGAACCGGACCAAGACATTAACACTTAGTGAATACATGAACTCCTCATACTATGGTCATCTCCGGGAGTGGTTCCGGCTATTGTCACTCCGGGGTTCCCGGGTCATAACACATAGTAGGTGACTACAGCTTGCAAGATAGGATCAAGAACACACATATATTGGCGACAACATAATAGGTTCAGATCTGAAATCATGGCACTTGGGCCCTAGTGACAAGCATTAAGCATGGCAAAGTAGTAGCAACATCAATCTCAGAACATAGTGGATACTAGGGATCAATCCCCGTCAAAACTAACTCGATTTCATGATATATCTCATCCAACCCATCACCGTCTAGCAAGCCTACGATGAGATTACTCACGAACGGTGAAGAGCATCATGGAATTGGCGATGAAGGAAGGTTGGTGATGACGATGGCAACGATCTCCCCTCTCCGGAGCCCATAACAGAGTCCAGATCTGCCCTCCAGAGGAAGAACAGGAGTTGGCGGCGCCTCTGTATCGTAAAACGCGATGAAGTCTTCTCCTTGATTTTTTTCCGGACGAAAGGGACTAAATAGAGCTGGAATTGGAGGCGGCGGAGCAACGTGGGCCCCACAAGCCTGCTAGGCGCGGCTAGGGGGGCCGCACCTGGTGGGCTTGTGGGCTCCACGCTCCACTTCTTCGGTTGATTCTTGCGCCAGTATTTTTATATATTCCACAAAAAATCCTCGTAAATTTCCAGGTCATTCCGAGAACTTTTATTTCTGCGCAAAAACAACACCATGGCAATTCTGCTGAAAATAGCGTCAGTTCGGGTTAGTTCCATTCAAATCATGCAAATTAGAGTCCAAATCAAGGGCAAAAGAGTTTGGAAAAGTAGATACGATGGAGACGTATCAACTATGCCAAGCTTAAAGCCTTGCTTGTCCTCAAGAAATTCAGTTGATAAACTGAAAGAGACAAAAGAAAAACTTTTAGGAACTCTGTTTGATCTTGTTGTTGCAATTATGCCTAACTCATATCCAGAATTTCAGCAAGATCATAAGCAAATGGCATCTAGGTCTCACGGTAAACTCATATCAATGGCATAATCAACTAGCGAGCAATAATAATAAGTTTCAAACGTCAACACTTCAATCAAAACAATCATGAAGCAGTGTGAACAGATGGTATCTCGCTAGCTCTTTCTGAGGCTGCAAAACATAAATGCAGACACCTTCAAAGACCAAGGGCTGACTAAACATTGTAATTCATGGAAAAGAAGATACAGTCACAGTCATACTCAACATTAGTCAAAAGAAAAGCATAAAAATGACAGAGGTGCTCTCTAATTGGTGCTTTTATAAGAAGAGGGTGACTCAACAGAAACATAAATAGGCAGGCCCTTCACAGAGGTGCCAGAGCTCAAGCTTTGAAAACAGAGATAAATAATTTTGGGTGGGATGCTTTCATTGTCAACGCAATGACCACGAGTTTTCATCATCTTCCATGCTACACATACTATAGGCGGTTCCCAAACAGAAAAGTAAAGTTTTAACTCCACCACCACCGATCAATCACACTCCACGACTAGCCGAATACTCGGGAGCCGTCCATACCAACAACAATCGAGGGGGAGTTTTGTTTGCAATTATCTTTTCGATTTGAGCATGGAACTGGGCATTCCAATTACCGGCCCCTTTCTCGTGAATGATAGTGAATAAACACATATCGAGGATAGCAGGCCTAGCATGGAAGATACTGGTCGCCCCTTGTCACCACATGAGCGGTTCGGGCATGCAAAACAGATTATTTCTTGAAGGTTTAGAGAGTGGCACATGCAAATTTACTTGGAACGGCAGGTAGATACCGCATATAGGTAGGTATGGTCGACTCATATGGAACAACTTTGGGTTTAGGGAAGTGAATGCACAAGCAGTATTCCCGCTTAGTACAAGTGAAGACTAGCAAAAGACTGTGAAGCGACCAACTAGAGAGCGACAACAGTCATCAAAATGCATTGAGATTAACTAACATTGAGTGCAAGCATGAGTAGGACATAAATCACTATGAACATGAATATCATAGAGGCTATGTTGATTTTGTTTCAACTACATGCGTGAACATGTGCCAAGTCAAGCCACTTGAATCATTCAAAGGAGGATACCATCCTATCATACTACATCATAATCATCTCAAAATTCATGTTTGCATCCAAGACAAACCATTATAAGCTCCTAGCTAATTAAGCATGGCAATAGAAACTATGATCTCTAAGTTGTCATTGCAAACATGTTTCTCTCACAACAAAGCTGAATCTGGAACGATGAGCTAGTCACATTTACAAAAACAAAATAGGTCGAGTTCATACTAGCTTTTCCAGGCTCAGTCACTTCATCATATATCGTCATTATTGCCTTTCACTTGCACGACCGAATGATGTGAACAATAATAAGAGAGCTCGTGCATTGGACTAAGCTGGAATCTGCAAGAAAACACAAAGGAGAAAACAAAGTAATAGGGCTCTTTGACAGATAAACAGATATGCATGCGAGAGCCACTAAACATTGTAACCATGGTCTTCTACCTAGAAAACAGGGCATTGAGCCAACCACATTGGACCCGGATTGGATATAAACCGGTTCTAAAGGGTCTGTCCGCTGGGCCCCCTCCCTGCAGCAAATGGCCGCAAGGCCTTTAGGACCGGTTTGTAACACAAACCGGTCCTAAAGGTTTTTGGACCGTTTGCTGCAGGGAGGGGGGCCCAGTGGACAAACCCTTTAGAACCGGTTTGTATCACAAACCGGTGCTAAAGGTTTTCCATTTTTGCAGCAACTGCGGGGCCCCGCTGTCAAACCCTTTAGCACCGGTTTTTAACACAAACCGGTCCTAAAGCCCTCCTCTCCTTCCTCCCCGAGCACCCCTATATTCCACCCCATTTTTTCTAGCTCCATTTTTTCTAGCTCGAGCTCAACTCCATTTTTGCTCTCTCCTTCCTCTTGGGAGCTCTAATCCATCCCCATTTTTCTCCAACATTTGTCAAGATTGTTGGCACCCATCGGTCCTACGGTTAGCATCAACATTCCCTCTTCCGGTATTGCAAGTTTTGCTCGTTTTCTTGCTCATTTCATTTTTGTTGTGCTAGCTAGGTGTTTGATGAAATGCCTAAGCTAGAGAGAGTTCATCATTTGTTATGTATACATATGCAATTTGAGCTCAAATTTAATTATGATTTGTGGTTTTTTTTAGTGTCGCGCGCCTTGTCCCCTTCCTCACCGCCGTCGATCGCCCCGTCACCGACACAACCTTGGTGAGCCTATTGTTTTTATTTACCAAAACAAATTTTGATTTGTATGATTTACATATTTACTTGTATATAATTTTCTTATTGTGTAAGAATTTTTTTATATGTATAGCGCCATGGTTTTGATATCCGTCCCCGTTGGCCCTCGTCCAGTCTATGATTCGGATGTGGTATATTATCTTTTATAACTACATATTTTCATTTCCTGATTATATGACAATTAATTACGCCGACCAACTTGACATAGATATTTTTATCTAGGAGGTAGTGGAACCGGAAATGCCAATCGACCCTATTGTTGAGAAGTTACACTTAGTTGAACAAGAAAATGTTGGCCTGAAAGAAAGATTGAAAAAAACTGAAGAAAGGTTGGAAAAAACTGAAAGAGAGAAGATGACCTTGGAAAAGGTTCTTGCCGGTGTCGTGATGGTCACAAGAGCGAGATGGACGCAATGCGTCTGAAGATTAGAAAGATTAGAAAATATGCAATTAGTAAAGAGGCTTGGTATCATCATGCCGTCGGGTCAATTGTTACCTTTGTTGCGATTTTGATCGCATTTGTTGTTGTTTTTAAATGCATTAATTAGAGAGAGTTTTTATGGTTGGTTTCAGTGTGTGTTTTTATGAGAACTATATATGTATGGTCACTACGCTACTTCGGTTTTAACGTGTGATGAACTTTTTGTATTAATAAATTAATTTAGTCATGATGATTTAGCATAATGGTTTTTGATAAATTTATATAATGCAGATGAACCGGCAATGGATGTACAGTGATCGACGTCGTCCCGAATTCCTTAATGGCATGCATAGTTTTCTCAATGTGGCTGAGAAAAACAGGCAGAATGGATTTATTTTTTGTCCATGTAAAAAATGCCAGAATAAGAGGAATTTCCCTAACTCAAGAACCATACACACCCACCTGTTGCAAGAAGGCTTCATGCCCAGTTATTTTTGTTGGACCAAGCACGGAGAAAGAGGGGTTGTAATGGAAGACAATGAAGAAGAAGAGGATAATAATAACTATCCTATGTTCGGTGAACACGGTGATACTGAAATGGGGGAAGACGAGCCTGAACTTGAGGACATTGTTGATGAGTCTGATGATGATCTTCGTCAGGTCATTCGTGAAGAACAGATAAACTGCGGAAGTGAAAACGAGAGGTTGAAGTTGGAGCGCATGTTAGAAGATCACAAAAAATTGTTTTACCCAAATTGCGAAGATGGCCAGAAAAAGCTGGGCAACACCCTGGAATTGCTGCAATGGAAGGCAGAGAATGGAATATCTGACAAGGGATTTGAAAAGCTGCTGAAAATAATGAAGAAGATGCTTCCAAGAGATAACGTGTTGCCCTGCAGTACGTACGAAGCAAAGAAGGTTGTCTGCCCTCTAGGATTGGAAGTGCATAAGATACATGCATGCATCAATGACTGCATCCTCTACCGCGGTCAGCACGAGAATTTAAATGCCTGCCCGGTATGCGGTGCATTTCGGTATAAGATCAGGCGAGATGACCCTGGTGATGTTGAGGGCGACGATCGCCCCAGGAAGAGGGTTCCTGCCAAGGTGATGTGGCATGCTCCTATAATACCATGGTTGAAACGTTTGTTCCGAAACAAAGAGCATGCCAAGTTGCTGCGATGGCACAAAGAAGACCGTAAGGAAGACGATATGCTGAGACAACCCGCTGATGGGTCGCAGTGGAGAAACATCGACGATAAGTACGAGGACTTTGCACGTGACCCAAGAAACTTAAGGTTTGGTCTAAGTACAGATGGCCTGAATCTGTTTGGGGAGCAGAGTAGCAGTCATAGCACCTGGCCCGTGACTCTATGTATCTATAACCTTCCTCCTTGGTTATGCATGAAGCGTAAGTTCATTATGATGCCAGTGCTTATCCCAGGCCCGTCGCAACCCGGCAACAACATTGATGTATAACTGAGGCCACTGGTTGATGAACTTTTAGAGTTATGGGCTGACGAAGGTCTACGTGTGTGGGACGATTTCTACGGGAGAGGCTACTATTTTGTTGGACCTTGTCGTAAATTCAATTGGTTTATATGGGATTTGTTCTATCGACGTACAAATCGTACCTGCTAGAGATGCTCTCACGGCTCGATTTGAAGCCGCCTTCATCATTTATGTCGCTAAAGCGAGGGAGACGATTCTAGTAGACTCACTTTTTCAGTCAACATTCAAAACTTCCTGACGTACAAATCCTATAGACGAAGTTGGTCAACATTCGTGCAACATGAGGTGACTCCGACGATTCCGACGATTCCGTAAAACCCTAAACCGACGATTCCGACGATTCCGACGATTCCGTAAAACCCTAAACCGACGATTCCGAAGATTTTGTAAAACCCTAAACCGACGATTCCGACGATTTCGTAAAACTTTCCGACGATTACAATTCCGTAAAACTTTCCTACGATTCCGACGATTCCATAACTGCGGGGAAAGTTCCCGACGATTCCGTAAAACTTTTCGACGATTCCGTAAAACTTTGCGACGATTACGACTCCGACGATTCCGTAAAACTTTTCCGTAAAATTTCCGGTTCCGTAAAACTTTTCTGTAAATAATTTTGCTAAGTTAAATTCTTGTTACTAGCAGGTGTTGAGCTATGGATCCAAAGAACCACATGATCAGCACGCCGATCAGCTCGCGGGAATGGGTGAGGCGGAGAAGGAAAGATACATGTGCCAGATGATTTTTGAAGATGCAACGGCCATATATCATGATGACGACGGTGGGCATGCGTTTAGCAATCAATTTTTGAACGACTCCGGTGACGGAGCTGAGAATATAGAAGATGTAGTAGATGCAGAAGTGCCCTCCGGAACAAACTCTGCCAATGTATATCTCAAGTCACTGTTGACGCAACAATTATTTTGTATTGCACTTACTAACGAATCATTATTTTCCCGTTTAGGTGCCCTCCGGAACACCTAGCGCAAGTACTGAGACTAAGTCGAAACGAGGCCCGGCCGCAAGGTTGAAAGATACTGCAAGGTACTCGATCGATAAAGTTGCTGCTAATGGCAAACCACTGGAACCCCCAGAAACTTATCGCAAATTTGTAAATCAGTGCGGAGTTGTTGTAAGAGACCTGGTCCCGATCAACTTAATAGAATGGAATAAGCCGAAGACCGGCGCCAACGTTGGAGCTACTTATGTCGATGACAGATTGAAAAGAGTGCTTTGCGACACGGTCTGGCTAAATTTCAGCATAGCGGAAGATAAGAAGAAGAAAGTCGAGGAGTGGGCTTTGAAGAAGATGGCCACACAATTCCAGAGGTGGAAGAAAGACTTGTGGAAGAAATATAAGGACGAAGATCCAGTTTTCACTGGGCACCTAGTGAAGATAAGAGACGCTTGGCCTGATTTTAAGGCGTACAAGAAATCGGGTGTCTTTACATCCCGATCAGCCACAAATACGGAGAATGAGAAGAAGAAGAAATATCACCATATTTTGGGGTCAGGTGGCTACATGACTGCCCTGCCTAGGTGGCGACACTATGAAGATGTGCTTCTGAAAAGAAATATCATTCCACAGACACATGACTGGCCCGATAGGTCCAAGTTCTGGTTGTTCGCGCATGGGGCAACGTTGGACGCTGAGACTGGGATGATTGTTGCGGAGGGACCATGGTCGGAAAAAATAACACAAGTCGTATCAGATCTAGAGAAGGCAATAGAAGCTGTTCGAAAAGGAACTTTTGTTCCCGATAGAGAGAATGACGAGTTGACGAAGGCACTCGGGAACCCTAAAAAGTGGGGACGAACACGAGGCTTTGGAGCCACTAACCCGTGGAACCAAGGGTTTCCGGCGGACCTTGGCACTTACAGAAGCCGTGGTAGAAGCAAGAGGAAGGCGCTGGAACGGATAGCGACATTAGAAGAAAAGGTGGCGTTTCTCTTGAAGAAAGGGGGACACCCTGTACCTGACACTGAAGAGGAGGAAGAAGATCCTGCACCTGACGCTGATCAGCAGCAATTAGAAGACGATCCTGTAGCAGATGCCGTCCCATCTCAGCATAGAAGCAACGTGGGTTCCACGCAGCTGTAGCTAGAAGACGGTCCTGCAGTCGAACCATCGGCGCCTCACTACCCCGTGGATGATGTCACGGAGAAGACAAACTGTGAGATACATATGCCAATGGGGAACATATCCTTCATGGTGGCGTCAGGCTATGCTTTACCGAATCAACCAGGAGCAACCTACCATGGTGGTCAGATTCCAGCATCCCATGCTCGTGTCGGGTTGTCAACAATTACGCCGGGATGCCAGTCAATTAAGCTTGATATTCCTGGAGGTGAAGGCGAGAAGACACTGGGAGAAATGGAGCTTGGTATCATCTTGTGGAAGAAGAAACACATCGTGTTTCCTAACGCGGCGCCAAGGCCACCGACTCCTCCAGGTACAAATGCACCACCTCCAACAATTACTGAATGTTGCACCACATGTAAGCCTATTTTTAATAGTTTTTTCACTTTCGTACAGAGAATGCACGACCTCCAAGTCCACCCCCCAACGCACCTCCAAGTCCACCCCCCCAACGCACCTCCAAGTCCACCCCACAACGAAGATAGGGAGCCCGAGGCCGAGAGTCCATCGCCCGTGCACTCCAGTGAGCCGACGGATGCGCCCACTACGGGTACGGCAAAGCGGAAGCTGCAGTTCAGAAGAAACGGGACTCCTCCCAAGAAGAGAGAAAGGAAACCCAATAAAGTCAAGACTCCCCCGAAGTTACCAGGCCTGATGACTCCAGAGGAACTAGACGAGGCCGTGAAAGCCAAAAACAAAGCATGGTTCGCACGGTTTCCCCTGAAGCCCCCTCCAGACATCTGGAAGGAAACTCTGAAGAACGTACCAAAGTGGAAAATTGAGCGCACCATCGACAACTTATATTATCTTGAACCGCCGCCACCGCCGCCCCTTTCAGACTATGAACGGTTCATTGAAAAGATGCACACCGCACAGATGAAGCAGGCGGAGCAGATGAAGCAGGCGGAGCAGACGAAATGCGGGAAACAAGTTCCCCAGCTCGGACAACAAGAAGCACAGTCAATTGCCCCGCTCAAGGTGTTATCTGACCAGGCTTCAGTGTCCGGTCCACGCATGGGCGACGTAGGTTACGCTATTGCTGATGTGGTATATAAATATAAGCCCGAGCACCCTCTGGTCGAAAATCCTAGTGCTCTAACAACCCAACTATGGAATTTACATGGTTGGTACTTGGAGGCCGCAAGGCAAAAGAGAGACTGTATCATGGCGGCAGTTCAGGATCAACACTACTTCGGAGAGTACGGTGTGGAGGTTGGGTTCGATGATTTTTTCCAGATGTACAATCAACGTGCCCTCGACAAAGCTATCGTCAGCTGCAACTGTTTGTAAGTGATTTATTTGTGTAATTTAATTATTTAGTTAAGCTCGCGTTCATTTCCTGTATAATTATCACTCACGAGACATTCTTTTTGTACGCTACTATGCAGAATGAAGATTCGTGAATGCAGGCTGGCAGGAATCTAGGACTTTGGGTTCATTGACCCGTATTCGTTTCATCAAGAGACAATAGAAAAGTTCAAAAAGGATACACCGGATGATTTGCTAAGGTTTTTGAAGCGACAAAGTACCAAAAAAGAAATACTTTGGCCCTACGGATTCAAGTGAGTGTTACTGTCTTGTACGCATTCCATTTTGCTTACCTGATGTTAAGTGTAATTGATGAGTATGCATGACTGCGTGTGTACACGTGCGCAGGTCCCACTTCATATTGTTCATCATTAGAATCGATCAAGGACAAGTTGAAGTCTGGAACCCGTTAACCTGGGACGCTGACAAATGGAAGAGCGCGCGTCAGATGCTTCAAAGGTATATATATATCGGCCTCTTTCGTTCATCGGCCTCTTTTTCGTTCATTTCCTGATATCAAGTAAGTAATAATTAACTCTTGTATTCATTTTTCTTTGTCGGCCAGGGTTTGGCAAATGTTCATCAAGGAAGAACCCGGTACATGGGAAGACAAGCTCCACTTTCAGATTAACAAAGTAAGTAGTACTACGTACCCTGGTTTCAATACCATTACCATTCTCTTGATTATTATTAATTTGACTGAATTATGTTCTCGTATATAGGGCGTCCCGCAACAACCACAGGGCACTGATTATTGTGGATACTACGTTTGCGAGTACATTCACAGGATTATCAATGAGAAATCCCGTACTTCCAGAAATCTAGAGGTACGTAACCGGATCTTCACAACTTTATTTATGTTGCCATCAATTATGTTAGTTTTGTTCATAACTTAATTGTTTTCATCTACTTCTTTTAAAGCTGCAAAAAAAGCGGGCGATGCTAAGACCAATCCAACGTTGCAAGGCAGTTGCAGAGGAATTGGCAGGATTTCTCCTCACGCAAGTCATAGATGAAGGCGGAGAATTTTTCCATCCTATGAACCAATAGCCAGCTCCCTTCTCTATGCAAGTATACAGCTATAGGAAACGAACTTCAAATTATGTAATGATAATCGGTCCAGTACTTCGTGTTACATGTATATATGTACTTTTATTTGGTGCATCAACATTTAACCGCAAACACGGAATCGGAAACACTTAACCGCAAACACGGAATCTGTGTTTCCGGATACGTGTTTCCGATTACGTTTTTCCGATTCCGTGTTCGTAAAAAACGGAACACGGACACACGACATCGGAAACACAGAATCGGAAAGACGTAAACGGAAATACGGAACCGGAAACACGTAAACGAAAACCCTGAAAATACGGAACACGGAAACACCGAAATACGGAATCGGAAACCCTGAAAAGAAAAGGAAAAAAAAAGAAAAAAAAGCATTAGGACCGGTTGGTGTTACCAACCGGTTCTAAAGGTCCTCCGCCTGCGCACACTCTTCGGCGCCCACGTGGAGGCCTTTAGCACCGGTTTGTAAGAGACCAGTGCTAAAGGGGGGGGCCTTTAGTCCCGGATACGTAGCACCGGATGTGTATCCGGGTCCAAAGGCCCTTACCAACCGGTTCTAATACCCCTTTCTCCACTAGTGTACCTTGACCCAAAGAAAAAAAAACTATTTACACGGGAAAGCTCCCAACAAGCAAAAGAAGAACGATAAATCTTTTTGGGTTTTCTCAAACTAGACAAACACACGAGAAGAAAACGAGAAAAAGAAATAAACTAGCCTGGATGGTACAGTGGCAAAGTGTGAACACCGACTAACAAAGTGAAAGCGTAAGCAAGAATATGAAGTCGGTGAGAAACACGTACTCCCCCAAGCTTAGGCTTTTGGCCTAAGTTGGTCTACTCCCAAGGATAGTCCGGGCGATACCTAAAATCATAATGGGGGTTGTATGGGAGCGCTGCAGCCACTGCCTGAATAGCTGCCTCACGGAGGCGAGCAGCCTTTGCCTCCCTCTCATACTCCTCTGCCTCTCCTCTGGTTATGTAATATCTCCGTTTTACCTGAAAGTCAAAGAAGGCAGGAGCAGGAAGGGTAATATGGAAAACACGCTGTCGGTTAAATATTAACCGGTATAGGAGGGATTCATTATCCCTCTCAAGGAACTGATAGCGTGTCATAGCGGCGCGATCAAGGAAAGATGTATGGAGCGGGGGATCTCCTTCGCGGATGGGTACTCCAAGAAAATTTGCTATGCGAGTGGCATAGATCCCACCAAAGAAATCCCCTTCATTAGCATTACTATTCAGCCTCCTTGCTATTATAGCTCCCATGTTGAAACTTCTATCACCCGTTATTGCGCTCTTAAGAATACTAAGGTTAGGTGCGCAGAGGTGACAATGCTCAATCTTGCCGTTAATGCATCTACCTATGAAGAGGGAAAAGTAATGCAAGGCAGGAAAATGAATGCTCCCCATGGTAGCCTGCGTAATATCTCTAGTTTCTCCAATAGTTATACTAGAGAAAAAAATATCTAACCGAAGATTTAGGAGGATCATTGAGACTACCCCAAACAGGTATCTTGCAAATTCTGTTGAAATCCTCTAAATCCATGGTATACGATTTGTCATAGAGGTCAAACAGTACAAATGTGTCACGGCCAGCTGAAAATTTGAATCTACGAACAAAAGAGGCAGTGAGAGTAGTATACTGTTCACATTTATCGGAGATGAATTCTTCAAGTCCAACGTTGTGAACAAGTGTATCAAACTCGTCTTTGAAACCTGACTCAATCATGAATTCATCAGAAGGCCATTCACATGGTTGTACCTGTGAATTCCTCTGTTGGTAAGGATCGGGCTCCCGAATCACGAGACGGGGACCCTTCTTGCTTGAGGAACCACCATGATAGTTTCTCCTGAACATCTTCCTTTTCTGAAAAATTTCAGTGACTCAAAGTAAAAGTGAACAAGGCTCAACGAAACTCATAGCAACTACTCTTTCAAGTTCCTAGAGGCCATATCACGCATCAAAACTACTTGGGACCAGCTAAAATTAGCATGCAAAGCTCAGGAACAGGGTCACCAAGGCAGCAAAAATACGCGACGTATAAGTCACAAGAGCAAAAACTAATTGGACCAATGGAGGAGTCACATACCAAGGAGCAATTTTCCCAAAACAGTTTGGTGAATGGAGCTTTGCACAAGGAGATCGAAAATAGCAGCAAGAAGAGCAAGAACACGGGTTTGAGCTGCGAAACGATTTTTTCTGGAGGTAGGAGAAGCAGATGGGAGCTAGAATAAGTGGAGGGGGTACACGTGGACCCCATAAGCCTGGTAGGCGCGGCCAGAGGGGGTGCCCGCGCCTCCAAGGCTTGTGGCCCACTGGTGCAGCCCCCTGACTAGCTCTCCATCTCAGAATTTTTCAAAAATTCCAGAAAAAACCATACTTGATTTTCACGGCATTCGGAGAACTTTTATGTTCGGGGTACTTTTCTACGGGGCGCAAAAACAGAAAACAGGGAAAACTAAACTAAATCTTTCATTTTTCTTCTAAGCAACCAAAGGTGATAGCTTGGAACAGGGGTTTGTGACTCTTCGATTCATCCGTCTCATGGTCATCGAAAGAAATCTATCAATGAGGTTGATCAAGTCTCCTTGACAAACCTTTTCGAATCGCAAAAGAGAACGAAGAGTTTTCGAATAGTCACTAGGTTACCTCAATGGGGATGTGCATATCCCCAACAAGCAAATCATACTTCATCTTAACAGTAGGTATAGGGCATTCAAAGCTCCCAATAAGAATCGATGAAGTTTTTTCAATAGCGTTGATGCAATGTACTCGATATTGTTTCTTCGGGAAGTGCACCGTATGCTCATTACCATTGACATGGAAAGTGACATTGCCTTTGTTGCAATCAATAACAGCCCCTGCATTTTTTAAAAAGGGTCTTCCAAGGATGACCGCCATGGCATCGTCCTCGGGAATATCCAGAATAACGAAGTCCATTAAGATAGTAACGTTAGCAACCACAACAGGCACATCCTCGCAAATGCCGATAGGGAAAGCAGTTGATTTGGCGGCCATCTGCAGAGAGATTTCAGTGTGTGTCAACTTATCTAGTTCAAGTCTACGATAAAGAGAGAGAGAGGCATAACACTAACACCGGCTCCAAGGTCGCATAAAGCAGTTCTAACGTAGTTGCCTTTAATGGAGCAAGGTATAGTGGGCACTCCGGGATCACCTAGTTTCTTAGGAGTTCCACCCTTGAAGGTATAATTAGCTAGCATGGTGGAAATCTCAACCTCAGGTATCCTCCTCTTATTAGTCACAATATCTTTCATGTACTTAGCATACGGAGACATTTTGAGCATATCTGTCAAACGCATTTGCAGAAAGACAGGTCTAATCATTTCAACAAATCACTCAAAATCCTCATCATCCTTTTTCTGGGATGGTTTGGGAGGAAAGGGCATGGGTTTCTGAACCCATGGTTCCCTTTCTTTACCATGCTTCCTAGCAGTGAAGTCGTTCTTATCGTATCTCTTATTCTTAGGTTGTGGGTTATCAAGATCGACAGGTTCAATCCCCACATCCTTATCATTGCAAGGTTGAGCATCAACATGAACATCACTATCGATATTATCATTAGGCTCATGTTCATCACCAGATTGTGTTTCAGCATCAGAAACAGAGACATCGTTTGGATTCTCACGTGTAACAGGGTTTCTAGCGTGCAAGTTCTTATCATCTTTCTTCTTATTTCTAGGATGACTAGGTGCATCAGTGCTAACGCCTTGAGAATCTTGTTCAATTCTCTTAGGATGACCCTCAGGATACAAAGGTTCTTGGGTCATTCTACCGCCTCTAGTGACGACTGATACGTCTCCAACATATCTATAATTTTTGATGGTTCCATTTTATTATCTTGTCAAACTTTGGATGTTTTGTATGCCTTTTATATCTTTTTTGGGACTAACTTATTAACTCAGTGCCAAGTGCCAGTTCCTGTTTTTTCCGTGTTTTTGACCCTTTTTAGAGGAGGATTTTAAACGGTGTCCAACCGGAATAAAACTTCCGAAAAGATTTTTTCCGAAACAGAAGATACGCACGGGGCGTGAGAACCAAGGCAGAGGCCACCAGGGGAGGCCACTAGCCCCCTAGGCGCGGCCAGGGGGGCCGCGCCTAGCAGGCTTGTGGGCCCCCTGTGGCTTGTCTGCCCTACCTCTTCCGCCTATAAATTCGCTAAAAATCCAAAACTGCGGGAGAGATCCACGAAAATACTTTTCCGCCGCCGCAAGCTCCTGTCTCCGCAAGATCCCATCTGGAGCACGTTCTGGTGCCCTGCCGGAGGGGGGATTCGGATACGGAGGGCTTCTTCATCAACACCATGGCCTCACCGATGATGCGTGAGTAGTTCACCATAGACCTTCGGGTCCATAGCTAGTAGCTAGATGGCTTCTTCTCTCTCTTGGATCTTCAATACAAAGTTATCCATGATCTTCATGGAGATCTATCCGATGTAATCTTCTTTTGCGGTGTGTTTGTCAAGATCCGATGAATTGTGGATTTATGATCAGATTATCTATGAATCTTATTTGAGTTTCTTCTGATCTCTTATATGCATGATTTCATATCCTTGTAATTCTCTTCGAGTTGTGGGTTTTCTTTGGCCAACTTGATCTATGATTCTTGCGATGGGAGAAGTGCTTGGTTTTGGGTTCATACCGTGCGGTGACCTCACCCAGTGACAGAAGGGGTAGCGAGGCACGCATCGTTTTGTTGCCATCAAGGGTAAAAAGATGGGGTTTACATCATTGGTTTGAGTTTATCCCTCTACATCATGTCATCTTGCTTAAGGCGTTACTCTGTTCGTCATGAACTCAATACACTAGATGCATGCTGGATAGCGGTCGATGTGTGGAGTAATAGTAGTAGATGCAGAAAGTATCGGTCTACTTGTCTCGGACGTGATGCCTATATGTATGGTCATTGCCTTAGATATCATCATGACTTTGTGCGGTTCTATCAATTGCTCGACAGTAATTTGTTCACCCAACGTAATATTTGCTATTTTGAGAGAAGCCTCTAGTGAACACCATGGCCCCCGGGTCTACTTCACATCATATTTTCAGCCTTACACTTTTACTTCGTTGCACTTTCCGCCTTCAGATCTCACTTTGCAATCAATCTTGAAGGGATTGACAACCCCTTTATAGCGTTGGGTGCAAGCTTGTTTGTGTTTGCGCAGGTACTCTGGACACTTGGCTTGATTCTCCTACTAGATTGACACCTTGGTTCTCAAAACTGAGGGAAATACTTACTGCTTCTGTGCTGCATCACCCTTTCCTCTTCAAGGGAACAACCAGCGCAAGCTCAAGAGGCAGTAGAAGGATTTCTGGCGCCGTTTCCGGGGAGGATCAAGTCAAGAATAGTCTCCCGTCAACATGTCAATTTCTGGCACCGGGGATTATTCTAGGTGAAGCTCATCCAAGTAAGTGTCGCAAACTCATCTCTTGCATTTACTTTTTTTGCCTCTCTTTTTCCTCCCCCCCACTTCTGAAAAACAAAAATTTACAAAAATATTTGCCTTTTTCGTTCGCCCTTTTCTCTCGCTTGCTTTCTGTTCGCTTGTGTGCTTGTTTGCTTGCTGAAGTCACCATGACTGAAAACACCAAACTATGTGACTTCTCGAATACTAATAATAATGATTTTAGTAGTACCCCTATTGCTCCCGCCACTAGTGCGGAATCATACGAAATCAATGCTGCTTGCTGAATCTTGTTATGAAAGAGCAATTCTCCGGCCTTCCTAGTGAAGATGCCGCATCCCATCTTAATACCTTCATTGAGCTTTGCGATATGCAAAAGAAGAAAGATGTGGATAATTATGTGATTAAATTGAATCTTTTTCCGTTCTTGTTGCGAGACCGAGCAAAAACTTGGTTTTCATGTTTGCCCAAAAATAGTATTGATTCTTGGAACAAGTGCAAAGATGCTTATATATCCAAGTATTTTTCCGTCGGCTAAGATTATCTCTCTCCGTAATGATATCATGAATTTTAAGCAGCTTTATCATGAACATGTTGCACAATCTTGGGAGAGAATGAAATTGATGATTAGAAATTGTCCCGCTCATGGCTTGAGTCTTTGGATGATTATACAAATCTTATACGCTGGTTTGAATTTCGCTTCTAGAAATATCTTGGACTCCGCCTCAGGTGGAACATTCATGGAAATCACATTAGGAGAAGCCACAAAACTCCTAGACAATATCATGACAAACTACTCTCAGTGGCACACTGAAAGGTCACCTACTAGTAAAAAGGTACACGTTATAGAAGAAATTGACTCGTTGAGCGCTAAGATGGATGAGTTAATGAAATTGGTTGCTAGTAAAGGTGCTCCTTTAGATCCTAATGATATGCCCTTGTCTTCCTTGATTGAGAGTAGCAACGCGAGCTTGGACGTTAATTTTGTTGGTAGGAATAATTTTGGCAACAACAATGCTTTTAGAGGAAACTATGTTCCTAGGCCTTTTCCTAGTAATCCCTCTAATAACTTTGGCAACTCCTACAACAATACTCATGGGAATTACAATAAATTACCCTCTGATCCAGAGAGTAATATCAAAGAGTTTATCAACTCGCAAAAGATTTTCAATGCGTCCATAGAGGAAAAACTACTCAAAATTGATGATTTGGCTAGGAGCGTTGATAGAATGTCTAGTGGTATTGATGCTTTGAAAGTTAGATGTGCTCCTCCCAAGTTCAATATGGATGAAACTTTGAAAGCTATGCGTGTTTCCATGAGTGAGAGCAAAGAAAGAACCGCCCAAATTCGTGCTAGGCATGAATGGCTTAAAAAGGTGTGTTCTCGTGATAAGAATGACGAAGATCTTAAAATGCTTGGTGTGACTCCCATTTAATCCTTGTTTTCTAGTGTCAAACCTAATGATGATGGGGCCGGATATGGATCCACTTTGGTTGAAAAACGTCCCAATGATTCGGAGTCCATCTATCTTGATGCTAAAAGCGTTGAAAGTGGAGTAGAAGATATCAAAACTTTGAGTAGTAATGAAATTACTACTTTGGATTTCAAGGAATTCAATTATGATAGTTTCTCCTTGATTGAATGCATTTCCTTGATGCAATCCATGCTAAACTCTCCACACGCTTATAGCCAAAACAAGGCCTTTACTGATCATATCGTCGAAGCTATGATAAAATCTCTTGAAGTGAAACTTGAGTTGGGAGTTTCTATTCCTAGAAAGCTTCATGATGAGTGGGAACCTACTATCAAAATCAAAATCAAAAACTATGAATGCAATGCTTTGTGTGATTTGGGTGCTAGTGTTTCCGCGATTCCAAAGTCTTTATGTGATGTTCTAGGCTTTAATGAGATTGAGGAGTGTTCTCCTAATTTGCATCTTGCGGATTCTACTGTCAAGAAACCCATGGGAAGGATCAATGATGTTCTTATTATTGCAAATAGGAACTATGTACCCATGGATTTCATTGTGCTTGATATTGATTGCAATCCTACATGCCCTATCATTCTTGGTAGACCTTTCCTAAGGACTATTGGTGCTATCATCAATATGAAGGAAGGGAATATTAAATTTCAATTTCCTTTAAAGAAGGGCATGGAGAATTTTCCTAGAAAGAAAATAAGATTGCCTTATGAATCCATGATGAGGGCTACTTATGCTTTGAGCACCAAAGACGACGATACGTGATTCTGTCACCTTATGCCTAGCTAAGGGTGTTAAACAATAGCGCTTGTTGGGAGGCAACCCAATGAATTTATCTTTTTCTTTCTGTTTTTTTGCGTCCACACCATCATAATTCTATTATTATTGTGTCTTTTGTGTTTATTTTTGTGTTTGAGCCAAGCAAAACCTTTATGACTAGTTTGGTGATGGTTGTTTGATCCTGCTGGAAAAAGACAGAAACTTTTCGCTCACGAAATTATTTTTCATTTTTATTCAGAAAAATATTTTGGGTTGATTATTTTTGCTGCTGGTTGATATGCCTTTTTCCCAGGCTGTCGTAATTTTTCAGAATTTTTGAGGTACCAGAAGTATACGAAGTATACATATTGCTACAGACTGGTCTGTTTTTGACAGATTCTGTTTTTGTTGTGTTGGTTGCTTGTTTTGGTGAAACTATGGATAGTATCGGGGGGTACTAGCCATGGACAAGTAATAATACAGTAATATAACACCAATATAAATAGAAATCAAGATTTCTATAGTACCTAAAGAGGTGGTAGTTTGTTTTCTTGTGCTAATGATATCACGAGTTTCTGTTTAAGTTTTGTGTTGTGAAGTTTTCAAGTTTTGGGTGATGTTCTCATGGACAAAGGGATAAAGAGTGGAAAGAGCTCAAGCTTGGATATGCCCAAGGCATCCCAATCCAAATTCAAGGACACCAAAAATCCTAAGCTTGGGGATGCCCCGGGAAGGCATCCCCTCTTTCGTCTTCAATCCACCGGTAACATTACTTGGAGCTATATTTTTATTCACCACATGATATGTGTTTTGCTTGGAGCGTCTTGTATCATAGGAGTCTTTTCTTTTTTTGTGTCACAATCATCCTTGCTGCACACCTTTTGAGAGAGACATTCTCTCATCGTTTATTTGCTAGAATACTCATTGTGCTTCACTTATATCTTTTGAGTTAGACAATGTTGCTCTATGTGCTTCACTTAGATCTTTTAGAGCACGGTGGTGCGTAACTTGGTAGTTGGCTTGTGCTATGTAAGTAGTCCCAAAGGTGATAGGTACCCAAAGACGATACAATAAAACTTCCATCTTCATGTGCATTGAGTAGAAAGATAAGTTTCATTCCTCTCAATTAGTTTTGAGACGTGGATTTGGTAATATTAAGAGTTATGTTAGTAGGGTGTTGTGAATCTAGAAATACTTGTGTTGAAGTTAGTGATTCCCGTAACATGCATGTATGGTGAACCGCTATGTTAGTAAGTCGGAGCATAATTGATCTATTGATTGTCATCCTTTGTGTTATGGTCGGGATCGCGCGATGGTTTACACCTACCAACCCTTCCACTAGGAGTATGCGTTTAGCACTTTGTTTCGATTACTAATAAAAACTTTTGCAACAAGTATGTGAGTTCTTCATGACTAATGTGAGTCCATGGTATAGATGCACTTTCACCTTTCACCATTGCTAGCCTCTTTAGTACCGCGCAATTTTCGCTGGTGCACAAACCCACCATATACCTTCCTCAAAACAGCCACCATACCTACCTACTATGGCATTTTCATAGCCATTCTGAGATATATTACCATGAAACTCCCACCGTTCCGTCTCATGACTTGTGCCATCACTCTCATATTGCCATTGCATGATCGTAAGATAGCTAGCGAGATGTTTCAACGTCATACGCCAAGCTATATCGTTGCACATCCCAGTACACTGCCGAAGGCATTTCCTATAGAGTCATCATCGTCCTAAGCTTTGAGCTGTGAGTAAATTAAAGTGTGATGATCATCATTATTAGAGCATTGTCCCATGTGAGGAGATAAAAAAATAGGCCAAAGTTGCCCACAAAAAAAACAAAAAAAACAAAAAAAGAGAGAAAAAAGAGAAGGGACAATGCTACTATCTCTTTCCACACTTGTGCTTCATAATAGCACCATGTTCTTCATGATTGAGAGCCTCTCGTTTTGTCACCACCATATGCTAGTGGGAATCTTCATTATATAACTTGGCTTGTATATTCCAATGATGGGCTTCCTCAAAATTTCCCTAGGTCTTCGTGAGCAAGCAAGTTGGATGCACACCCACTAGTTCTCCTTTTGAGCTTTCACATACTTATAGCTCTAGTGCATCCATTGTATGGCAATCCCTAATCCTTCACATTGATATCTATTAATGTGCATCTCCATAGTCCTTTGATACGCTGAGTCAATGTGATCATCTCCTCCTTTTTGTCTCACAACCTCCACCACACTCTATTCCACCATAGTGCTATATCCATGGCTCACGCTCATGTATTGCGTGAGAGTTGAAAAAGGTTTGAGAAAGTAAGAGTGCGAAAACAATTAGTTGGCCAATACCGGGGTTGTGCATGATTTAAATTTATTGTGTGGGGATGATGGAGCATAGCCAGACTATATGATTTTGTAGGGATAACTTCCTTTGGCCTTGTTATTTCGAAAGTTCATGATTACCTTGCTAGTTTGCTTGAAGTATTATTGTTTTCATGTCAATAGCAAACTATTGTTTTGAATCTTACGGATCTGAACATTCATGTCACATGAAAGAAGTTACAAAGGACAACTATGCTAGGTAGCATTCCACATCAAAAATTCAGTCTTTATCACTTCCCTACTCGAGGACGAGCAGGAGTTAAGCTTGGGGATGCTTGATACGTGTAGCGACCCGACTCCAGACGAGTCAAGCCTCTGTGTATCTGTGCCATCCCTGGATCAGTATGCTGGCACACACAGTACATCAATGTATATATCAAAGTGCAATCACATGTAAATAGCGTAAAACTGATATATACCTTAAATATTTCAGCGGAAGCAGTCAAGGGAGTGGAGTCCCAATAAACACCAACGGCAAGTTGAGTGTAGACCGTAACCCTGAATCGTACTCTTACTCGTCGAAGAAAAATATCTGCAACATAAGACGTTGCAGCCGTGTAGGTCAGCATATTGAATATGCCGGCAAGTCACATAAGAGAGGGGTGAAAATTATAATCATCTATCTCTACATGCATATATGGCAGGTGGTGTTGTAAGTTTTAGCGTAAAGCAATTTCTCTCCTACAACAAGAGGGGGCTAAAAGCAAAATGTTACTACATTGTTGGTTGTTAACGAGATGGTTCCGCCAACCAATTCTCGTACCCGAGTTGTCAATAATTCCCACATCAATACATTTAATGGTGTGGAGAAATCCATATAACTTCAGTTCCTTTGGCTCAAGTTGTCCATGACCGTAGACACGGCTAATTGATTAGGTTTGAGTACTCTGCAGAGTTTTGCACACGTTCCCCACAAGATTTGATCGCCTCCGAGTATGTCCTCGCATTTCAGGGTGTTTGAAGACCGGATGATCAAAACATGGTCTTTCAACGGGTCCCTCTGAATCCCTGTCGGTGCCCATCCAATCCTACCGTTCTTCTACATCTGCTAGCACCGCCTGTCCAGAGTCGCCGCATTGTCCAACCAAGCCAGAGCCCATAATGACTTGTGGTTGTGCAGGTAAGCCTTGGGTCTTGAAAATATCCGTCCGTCTCTTTGAGCCTGGGTGAAGCTTTCCGCAGGATGTCATGGCCGTCCCCAGCATCCCGGGCATCCAGTGGGTTTTCCAGGGAGCCGATCAACCGTCCTTCACCCAGTGTTGCATTGCGTCCGAGGTCTTGAAAATCTTGTCTTAACCAGTCTTGATTATTTAATCAACCTCACATCACTCGTGTTATGCACTCAAACGAAATCCCGTCTACTCAAGCATAGAAATATAAAATTTGTCGTCCCGGGCCAAGTATCGGGGTTGTTGTGTGCCTACCACATGATACTACAATCTATACTAAAATTTCCAAGTACCTAAGCAGCATGCAATTTGGGCATAGGATGGTAGAACTACGATGCATAAAACATAGGTGATAGTATGATCAAAGTGACTTGCCTGGTGGTGTTGACGAAGAAGAATTTCTCGAGAAATAACTTGATATACTACTCGTCACTCTCCGATGAAATCTATATAACAAACATATCATTCACATAAGCACTCATACTAGCAATCATTCTAGCAATCAAAACAAAAGAGGGAGCGAAAAGGAAACCGAAAGGAACTTCAAATAAGACTAGGGAGTCTTCTACTACGTCAAACACTAAATGATTTTTGTCCAACAGAGAATAATAACAAGGAACTAAGATATAAGTTTAACTAAGATAAAATAAAGTATTTTTCACAAAACTTTTTGAAAGTATTCCCAAACGGGATTTGAAACAATGCGGAAACCAATTGCAAGTTACTAAGGAACTAGAATTTATTTCATGAAAACAAATAAAAATAAAATAAAAACTTGTTGCAAAACTACTGTTAACTAACGTAAACAAAACATAATAATCTTTCTGAAATAATAAAGAAAATATTTTAAAACAAAAGTAGAAAAGGAATTTGTCGAAATACTAAAAGAGGTGAAACAGAAATTGTTTCACATGAAACAGTGAGCTAAAATACTCAAACAAATCTGAAATTTTTACCACTGATAAATAAGATCACTAGTGATCAGTACCAAAAGGAATCAAATTAAAAGCTATTTCTAAACTCCTGGAATAAGCAAAACAAGGTTTAAACTAAATCTTATCTAACTTATATTTGCAAATTTCAAACATAGACAAATTATATGTTTATAAAACTACAGGCAATTTGTGAGCTACAGGAAAAAGAATCACTATCATTGGACTTCGGGATCAAAAGTTGTGGCCAAAACAAAACTGAAACTTTCTGTTTTTGCAATTTAGACAGAAAAAACTGAAGCTAACTATCTACAAATAGGGGGTACACGTGGCATGATGCTATAGGCTGCGGGGGACGTTTGTTGGAAACTTAGGAGCAAACGGCCGAGGCTAAGGAAAACCTGCTGGCTAATACATAAGTGAAATAAAACCGCTGGTTTTCTAAACAAAACTGAAAGGTTATTCTAAGGATCTAATCTAACCATCTAAATAGGATCTAAGGGCTACCAAACAAAAGAAAAAAAAAACAGAGAAGTGGAGGGAGTTACCTTCCGCTGGGAGAGCTCCCGTGGCTGGCTGCTGGCCGAGGTGGAGGGGGGCTCCGGTGGGGTGGGGAGGGGCCGGCGGCATGGTGGTGGAGCAGGGGCGAAGGTGAGGGTGCTCCTGGGAGGGGAGGGAGGCCGAAGTAGAGGGTGGCTGTAGGGGGCGGGGCGAGGTGAAAACTGCTGGTTTTTCTGCTGCTCGTGGCAATGGCGATGGGAAGGTGGAGAAGGGGCAGCAGGGGGCGGTGGAGGGGGTGGAGTGGTGAGGCCGAAGTGGTGGGGGAGGTGGCCGAAGGGTGGAGGGGTGCAGGGGTGGCGAGGTGAAGTTCCTGGCAGCTCTCTGGTGAGTTTTCCGGTGACGATTCCGGCGAGGGGTGCACGAGCTAGGGGCGAGGAGAGGCGGCGGTTTCAACGGGAATGGAATGAGGAGGACATGGGGCTTCTTATAGAGGTGACGGGAGGCGCTGGGAAGGTATGTGCGTCGTGAATCCCGGAGGTGGGGATCTCCTCTCCATGGAAGGAAACTTCGTGCTGTGACGTGAGGGAGAGAGAGGTAGAAGATGATCTGGTTGGGCCAAGTTTGGAAAGTGTTTAATGGGCCAGGGGGTATTTCCTAATAAAAGTGATCTCCTTCCTATTTCCAAAACTAGGAAACTAAAACGTTAAAAAGGAAACCAAATCAATTCGGAATAAAGAGTTTGTATATACTAAAATTATCAGAACAAATAAAATCTAAACGATGGGCATTTTTCCACGGCCAAAATAAAATGTTAAAAAAATGTTTTCCAAAAAATCACTAAAAGCATTATTTCTTTTTGCAATTATTTTCTCAAATTAAATTTTGGTTTTTTTCTTGGCTCAAAATATTTCAATGAATGGCCCTGGTTTTTGGAGGGTCATTTTCCTCCGCTCTTTCTTGTGTGCAAGAATTTTGTCGGGGCATTTTCTCGGGGAAGAAAAATATAGAAGCAAGGGCAAATATTTTGAAAGGATTCAAATGCAAACTCCGTTCAAATTCTTTATAGTTGAAGAAGTCATGTCATCTTCTCTCTTTTCTTTTAAAAGATTGAATTTGAATTCATCGGAGATGGGGAAAGTCATTTTATTCCCTCTCATTCAAAAGTTTTTGAAAAGTTTCAAATTTCACACAAGTTTCAATCAATCAATCAAACAAACCAACAATCAATCTAATAATTATATTAACATTCCAAAATTTATAATTTTGGGATGTTACAAACTACCACACTTAAAATGAATCTCGTCCTCGAGATTCGAAGAGGCTAGAAAGAAAGGTTAGGGTTTGGGGGTCTTCTAACAAATCCAATCTCCGGCAAGGTGGGATGCTACCACACTTAAAATGAGAGATACTGGTCCCTCAAAATGTTTTAACGATCCTCTGGGGTTTTGGAAACTGACATCGCACAGTCTTCATATTAAATCCTTTGGTGATGCTCTCTCGTTGCTATAAACTTCTTCCGTTACTGGGTCTTCTTTATCTGACAGTCTCGTGGTCAATTCTAAATAACATATCGATGATTCTCATGGTGGTCTACCATTTGTGGTTATCCTGCAGAGAGAGGGTCTTGGTTTCATCCTCACCGTAAAATTTCCTACGCGTGACAACAAGTGCCATGTATATGGGCTTTCATTATACCATTCTAAGGCTCAAACAAAAGCTTCAAAGAACGTCATCTCTCTATATGGGTAAGTCTCTCAGATTTACCATTCCGAATAGCAAGATAAATGATAAGAGTAAGTCGTCATGGTGATCAATCCATTCCGCACCCAAATCATTTCTCTGTATAAGGTTTAGCGAATCTCGCATTCTAACACTTGGGCATCCTCACAAGCGTTGCAGAATTTCTCTTGTCCACGAACGAAGTTCGGATAATCCATTGGTTCTGCAAGCTGAACAAAACATCTATCGTATCTTCACAACTCTCAGGTTTTCGTATGCTCCTAAGAAAACGTGTGCTGATCCATCCTAGCTTCTTCCATAAATCATATTCATTTCATAATCAATCCTTTGTTACATCCTTGCTTCCTTCAAAATTCTAACTCAAAATTAATTTATTACAAATGTTGCCATCCACATTGTTCGGTATGGTCAAGCATTTTCTGCCAACTTTATTCATCTGCCTCTCTTGGAGGTACTTTAGTTCCACTCGAACTTTCCGAGGTGCTCCTTGAAATCATCCATCTTTTGCTTCATCATGGTGGTCATGAGTTTCATCTCCATCATCTCCGCGCGTACTTCACTCAGGTATTCCTGGTTCATTCCTACTCAGTGGATCCTGTGGGTTTACCGATTACTACCACACTTAAATGAATTATACTCATGCCTGCATAGACCATATTTTTCTCATATCCTCATAATTGTTCAGAGATCTTTGCTCGTAGAGAAACAACGCATACAGTTTCAACATAGACAATCATGAGACAATAAATTCCATTTATTCATGATGTTATTACAATCTCAGGGACTTCTGTTACAAAAACTTCACTCCATGATCTCATGAAATACAAGAGTGCTTCAGATTACACTTATTGCCATGGTCAAAACTTAACTACTCCATTCTAGCTTTCTTCCTTTGTGGACAATCGCTGGCAAAATGCCCTGCTTCCTTGCAACAAAAACAAATGATTTCTGACAAGTCTCGAGGCTTCTTAGCTTCTGCTTTTGCTCCTTGGATTCCCGGCTTCCTTCCTGAGCACATGTATTTGTGGTGGCCAAATTTCATACACTTGTAACATCTGACATGACTCAGGTCTATGTGTGCAGAGATTTGGTTCTTCCGAGGGTACTTTTTCTTCTTTCTGGACTCCTTCATTTTGGCCAGTTCTTCTATTTCAAGTGGATCAAAATCCACTTCTTCCGTCGGGAAGTATCCCAGATACTCTTGGCTTCTCTTCGTGCAGTCCTGTGAATAATGTCCTTCTTCTCCACATGAGTAGCATGCATTGGAGAAAAATCTGGTCAGACCTTGTCCCTCAGGGTCTTCAATATTTTCGTTCATCACCGGTCCTTCTAGAATCTTCTTCTTGAGGGTTTCCTTCACTGCATCTTTCTGTTGTTTGACAACTTGTTGCACCTTGGGGTAAATGTGACACTGAGCTGGGTAGTGGGTGGTTCCTTCACACAAGAAACAACTCACCTGACTAGTTGGGCATTCCTCAGCTGGGTGATTTTCTTCACAATGAGTGCATCCATCCTTGTTTTCTTCCTGGGTGTGTCCTATTGCTCCATAGATCTTGCATGCACAAGTCTTCTTCTTCGGATTATCATAGCACTTCCGAATGAGACGGGATCTTAACAGAGTCCTCTTGAATTCATCCCAGGTTTCTGCTCCACTAAATCCTTGTATGGCATGATGCATTTTCCACCAGATTGCAGCACTTTGTGTAAAGTACTGAAGAACGTGTTCCACTTCATACTTCCTTGAGATCAAGTTGCTCCCGAAGTGGTTCTCCATGTTTTGAATCCATATATCAGCCTCCAGTTGGGTCATTGGTCCAGAGACTACAAGTCCAGCTTCATACTCCATCTGGTAGGGTTAAGGTTTTGGGGATGAGACGGGTAAGAGAGGGAGGGAGATACACACAATACAAACAGTATTTTTGAGAATAGGTTTTATTTGTGGCTGTCGAAAAACACACACCAATGACGGCTCACAAATCATCGTAACTAACGTGGGTATATAACAGGGGTTTGGACTTCTAATGGTCATACAAATATTCGAACGTTTCGGGGTCTTCGAGTTCTTCGGGTCTTGAGAGTCTTCAATTGGTGTAGCTTCAATTTCCATGATGAAATTCTCTTTACTTTGAAGTAGAACTCCGTTGTTTCTTCATGAGGTCGAAGGGGTAAGTGTATTGTCTAACTATTGGAGGTGAGAGAGAACGTTTAATGAAATCAGAAGAGATGAGAAGTGAAAGGTGTTCTTGAAAAATAGAAATTTTTGAGAGATCCTTTCCTAAGAAATTTCTAGTTTCTAGGGGTCACGTCCTACAGTCAACATGTGCTCTGATACCATCTTTGTAGCGACCCGACTCAAGACGAGTCAAGCCTTTGTGTATCTGTGCCATCCCTGGATCAGTATGCTGGCACACACAGTACATCAATGTATATATCAAAGTGCAATCACATGTAAATAGCGTAAAACTGATATATACCTTAAATATTTCAGCGGAAGCAGTCAAGGGAGTGGAGTCCCAATAAACACCAACGGCAAGTTGAGTGTAGACCGTAACCCTGAATCGTACTCTTACTCGTCGAAGAAAAATATCTGCAACATAAGACGTTGCAGCCGTGTAGGTCAGCATATTGAATATGCCGGCAAGTCACATAAGAGAGGGGTGAAAATTATAATCATCTATCTCTACATGCATATATGGCAGGTGGTGTTGTAAGTTTTAGCGTAAAGCAATTTTTCTCCTACAACAAGAGGGGCTAAAAGCAAAATGTTACTACATTGTTGGTTGTTAACGAGATGGTTCCGCCAACCAATTCTCGTACCCGAGTTGTCAATAATTCCCACATCAATACATTTAATGGTGTGGAGAAATCCAGATAACTTCAGTTCCTTTGGCTCAAGTTGTCCATGACCGTGGACATGGCTAATCGATTAGGTTTGAGTACTCTGCCGAGTTTTGCACACGTTCCTCACAAGATTTGATCGCCTCCGAGTATGTCCTCGCACTTCGGGGTGTTTGAAGACCGGATGATCAAAACATGGTCTTTCAACGGGTCCCTCTGAATCCCTGTCGGTGCCCATCCAATCCTACCGTTCTTCTACATCTTCTAGCACCGCCTGTCCAGAGTCACCGCGTTGTCCAACCAAGCCAGAGCCCATAATGACTTGTGGCTGTGCAGGTAAGCCTTGGGTCTTGAAAATATCCGTCCGTCTCTTTGAGCCTGGGTGAAGCTTTCCGCAGGATGTCATGGCCGTTCCCAGCATCCCGGGCATCCACTGGGTTTTCCAGGGAGCCGATCAACCGTCCTTCACCCAGTGTTGCATTGCGTTCGAGGTCTTGAAAATCTTGTCTTAACCAGTCTTGATTATTTAATCAACCTCACATCACTCGTGTTATGCACTCAACCGAAATCCCGTCTACTCAAGCATAGCAATATGAAATTTGTCGTCCCGGGCCAAGTATCGGGGTTGTTGTGTGCCTACCACATGATACTACAATCTATACTAAAATTTCTAAGTACCTAAGCAGCATGCAATTTGGGCATAGGATGGTAGAACTACGATGCATAAAACATAGGTGATAGTATGATCAAAGTGACTTGCCTGGTGATGTTGACGAAGAAGAATTTCTCGAGAAATAACTTGATAGACTACTCGTCACTCTCCGATGAAATCTATATAACAAACATATCATTCACATAAGCACTCATACTAGCAATCATTCTAGCAATCAAAACAAAGGAGGGAGCGAAAAGGAAACCGAAAGGAACTTCAAATAAGACTAGGGAGTCTTCTACTACGTCAAACACTAAATGATTTTTGTCCAACAGAAAATAGTAACAAGGAACTAAGATATAAGTTTAACTAAGATAAAATAAAGTATTTTTCACAAAACTTTTTGAAAGTATTCCCAAACGGGATTTGAAACAATGCGGAAACCAATTGCAAGTTACTAACGAACTAGAATTGATTTCATGAAAACAAATAAAAATAAAATAAAAACTTGTTGCAAAACTACTGTTAACTAACATAAACAAAACACAATAATCTTTCTGAAATAATAAAGAAAATATTTTAAAACAAAAGTAGAAAAGGAATTTGCCGAAATCCTAAAAGAGGTGAAACAGAAATTGTTTCACATGAAACAGTGAGCTAAAATACTCAAACAAATCTGAAATTTTTACCACTGATAAATACGATCACTAGTGATCAGTACCAAAAGGAATCAAATTAAAAGCTATTTTTAAACTCCTGGAATAAGAAAAATAAGGTTTAAACTAAATCTGATCTAACTTATATTTTAAAATATCAAACATAGACAAATTATATGTTTTTAAAAACTACAGGAAATTTATGAGCTACAGGAAAACGAATCACTATAATTGGACTTCGGGATCAAAAGTTGTGGCCAAAACAAAACTGAAACTTTCTGTTTTTGCAATTTAGACAGAAAAAACTGAAGCTAACTATCTACAAATAGGGGGTACACGTGGCATGATGCTATAGGCTGCGGGGGACGTTTGTTGGAAACTTAGGAGCAAACGGCCGAGGCTAAGCAAAACCTGCTGGCTAATACATAAGTGAAATAAAACCGCTGGTTTTCTAAACTAAACCGAAAGGTTATTCTAAGGATCTAATCTAACCATCTAAATAGGATCTAAGGGCTACCAAACAAAAGAAAAAAAAACAGAGAAGAGGAGGGAGTTACCTTCGGCTGGGAGAGCTCCCGTGGCTGGCTGCTGGCCGAGGTGGAGGGGGGCTCCAGTGGGGTGGGGAGGGGCCGGCGGGGGGGGGGGGTGGAGGGGGGCCGAAGGTGAGGGTGCTCCTGGGAGGGGAGGGAGGCCGAAGTAGAGGGTGGCTGTAGGGGGCGGGGCGAGGTGAAAACTGCTGGTTTTTCTGCTACTCGTGGCAATGGCGATGGGAAGGTGGAGAAGGGGCAGCAGGGGGCGGTGGAGGGGGTGGAGTGGTGAGGCCGAAGTGGTGAGGGAGGTGGCCGAAGGGTGGAGGGGTGCAGGGGTGGCGAGGTGAAGTTCCTGGCAGCTCTCTGGTGAGTTTTCCGGTGACGATTCCGGCGAGGGGTGCACGAGCTAGGGGCGAGGAGAGGCGGCGGTTTCAACGGGAATGGAATGAGGAGGACGTGGGGCTTCTTATAGAGGTGACGGGAGGCGCTGGGAAGGTATGTGCGTCGTGAATCCCGGAGGTGGGGATCTCCTCTCCATGGAAGGAAACTTCGTGCTGTGACGTGAGGAAGAGAGAGGTAGAAGATGATCTGGTTGGGCCAAGTTTGGAAAGTGTTTAATGGGCCAGGGGGTATGTCCTAATAAAAGTGATCTCCTTCCTATTTTCAAAACTAGGAAACTAAAGCGTTAAAAAGGCAATGGCGTTACTCTGTTCGTCATGAACTCAATACACTAGATGCATGTTGGATAGCGGTCGATGTGTGGAGTAATAGTAGTAGATGCAGAAAGTATCGGTCTAGTTGTCTCGGACGTGATGCCTATATGTATGATCATTGCCTTAGATATCATCATGACTTTGTGCGGTTCTATCAATTGCTCGACAGTAATTTGTTCACCCACGGTAATATTTGCTATTTGGAGAGAAGCCTCTAGTGAACACTATGACCCCCGGGTCTACTTCACATCATATTTTCAGCCTTACACTTTTACTTCGTTGCACTTTCCGCCTTCAGATCTCACTTTGCAATCAATCTTGAAGGGATTGACAACCCCTTTATAGCGTTGGGTGCAAGCTTGTTTGTGTTTGCGCAGGTACTCTGGACACTTGGCTTGATTCTCCTACTGGATTGACACCTTGGTTCTCAAAACTGAGGGAAATACTTACTGCTTCTGTGCTGCATCACCCTTTCCTATTCAAGGGAAAAACCAACGCAAGCTCAAGAGGCAGCAACGACTCTAACAGAATTGTCATTCAACTCATTGAGCAAGTCATTTTGAGCCTTAAGTACTTGTTCTACTTGAGTCATAACCATAGAGGCATGTTGACTCAAGAGCTTAAGATCATTGACGTTTCTGTCCACACAAGCACTTAAATGACTAAGCATGCGAGCATTTTGTTCCAATTGTCTGCTAACATAATCATTGAAACTTTGTTGTTTGGCAACAAATTTATCAAATTCATCCAGGCGTAAGCTAGCAAGTTTATCAAAAGGAATATCATTCTCATTGAATCTACGAAGAGAATTTACCTCTACTACCTGTATCGGGTTATCAAGACCATGGATCTCTTCGATAGGTGGTAGATTTTTGACATCTTCAGATTTAATGCCTTTCTCTTTCATAGATTTCTTAGCTTCTTGCATATCTTCGGGACTAAGGAATAGGATACCTCTTTTCTTAGGAGTTGGCTTTGGAGGTGGTTCGGGAATAGTCCAAGCGTTCTCATTGCACATGATGTTATTCAATAGAATCTCAGCTTGTTCTACAGTTCGTTCCCTAAAAACACAACCGGCACAACTATCTAGGTGGTCCTTAGAAGCATCGGTTAGTCCATTATAGAAGATATCAAGTATTTCATTCTTCTCAAGAGGGTGATCGGGCAAAGCATTCAGCAGCTGGACAAGCCTCCCCCAAGCTTGTGGGAGACTCTCTTCTTCAACTTGCGCAAAGTTGTATATTTCCTGCAAGGCAACTTGCTTCTTATGGGCAGGGAAATATTTTTCAGAGAAGTAGTAGATCATATCCTGGGGGCTACGCACACAACCAGGAGCAAGAGAAGTGAACCAAGTCTTAGCATCATCCTTTAGCGAGAAATGAAACAACTTAAGGATATAGTAGTGGCGGATCTTTTCCTCACTCGTGAATAGGGTGGCTATATCGTGCAGTTTGGTAAGATGTGCTACAACCGTTTCAGACTCATAACCATGAAAATGATCAGATTCGACCAGAGTGATTAACTGAGGGTCGATAGAGAATTCATAATCCTTATCGGTCACAAAGATAGGCGAAGTAGCAAACTTCGGGTCATATTTCATCCTAGCGTTCAAAGATTTTTCTTTCCACTTGCGCAGTAAATTCTCAACATCATAGCTATCCTTACAAGCAATAAAGTCCTCAGCTATCTCTCCCTCCATAACATAACCCTCAGGCATATCAGGCAATTCATATCTAGGAGAGCTAGTTCTAACAGGCAAAATAGCAGGTTCTACTTCAATAATCTCACCAGTTTCAGAAGTATCATCACATCTAGCAGCAACTCTAGCAATTTGTGCATCAAGGAATGCACCTAGTGGCAAAGCAGTATCAAGCATAGCATCATCACAACCAACATGGACAGCACAAGTAGCATCATCAAGCACAGGCGACAAATTAAAATTTCTAGCAGGAGGTGGTGTCGCAAACTTACTCATCACCGAAAGTGAATCAAGTGCAGAGCTAGATGGCAGTTCCTTACCTGTCCTCGTAGTTGAAGGCAAGACTTTAGTTTTGGATCTTTCAGATTCCTCATAGTGATCAGAAGACGTAAATCCTAAGTGACTCAGAGAATCTAGCTATGCCTCCCCGGCAACGGCGCCAGAGAAAGGTCTTGATAACCCACAAGTATAGGGGATCGCGACAGTTTTCGAGGGTAGAGTATTCAACCCAAATTTGTTGATTCGACACAAGGGGAAGCCAAAGAATATTCTCAAGTATTAGCAGTTGAGTTGTCAATTCAACCACACCTGAAAGACTTAGTATCTGCAGAAAAGTATCAGTAGCACAGTAGTGTGATAGCAACAGTAGCAACGGTAACAGTAGCAATAGTGACAGCAGTAGCGACAGAGTAACAGTAGCAGCAGTGACAGCAGTAGCAGCAAAGTAACGTAGCAAGGACCAGTAGGAAAAACTCGTAGGCATTGGATCGGTGATGGATGATTATGCCGGATGGTATTCATCATGCAACAGTTATAACACCGAGAGATATGTAACTAGCTCTGGTTCGTCAATGTAATGTAGGCATGTATTCCGTATGTAGTCATACGTGCTTAGGGAAAAGAACTTGCATGACATCTATTGTCCATCCCTCCCGTGGCAGCGGGGTCCTAATGGAAACTACAGGATATTAAGGTTCTCCTTTTAATAGAGAACCGGACCAACGCATTAACACTTAGTGAATACATGAACTCCTCATACTATGGTCATCTCCGGGAGTGGTTCCGGCTATTGTCACTCCGGGGTTGCCGGGTCATAACACATAGTAGGTGACTACAGCTTGCAAGATAGGATCAAGAACACACATATATTGGCGACAACATAATAGGTTCAGATCTGAAATCATGGCACTCGGGCCCTAGTGACAAGCATTAAGCATGGCAAAGTAGTAGCAACATCAATCTCAGAACATAGTGGATACTAGGGATCAATCCCCATCAAAACTAACTCGATTACATGATAGATCTCATCCAACCCATCACCGTCCAGCAAGCCTACGATGAGATTACTCACGAACGGTGAAGAGCATAATGGAATTGGCGATGAAGGAAGGTTGGTGATGACGATGGCGACGATCTCCCCTCTCCGGAGCCAAGAACAGAGTCCAGATCTGCCCTCCAGAGGAAGAACAGGAGTTGGCGGCGCCTCTGTATCGTAAAACGCGATGAACTCTTCTCCTTGATTTTTTCTGGACGAAAGGGACTAAATAGAGCTGGAATTGGAGGCAGCGGAGCAACGTGGGCCCCACAAGCCTGCTAGGCGCGGCGAGGGGGGCCGCGCCTGGTGGGCTTGTGGGCTCCACGCTCCACTTCTTCGGTTGACTCTTGCGCCAGTATTTTTTATATATTCCACAAAAAATCCTCGTAAATTTCCAGGTCATTCCGAGAACTTTTATTTCTGCGCAAAAACAACACCATGGCAATTCTGCTGAAAACAGCGTTAGTCCGGGTTAGTTCCATTCAAATCATGCAAATTAGAGTCCAAAACAAGGGCAAAAGAGTTTGGAAAAGTAGATACGATGGAGACGTATCAGGATGCTGATACGTCTCCAACGTATCGATAATTTATGAAGTATTCATGCCATATTTTCCTATGTTTATAATAACTTTATATGGTATTGATGCACTTTATATGATTTATTTAGAACTAACCCAGACTAACATTGTTTTCAACCGAATTACCGTGGTGTTGTTTTTTGTGCAGAAAATGAAAGTTCTCGGAATCGCCTGAAACGATTTTATGATTTTTTTCTCGAACATATGAGCAACGTTGGAGGGAAGAACCACCAGAGGAGGACTGCCACGAAGGCACAAGCCAGCAGGGCGCGGCCTGGGCCTTGGTCGCACCCTGTTGGCTTGTGGGGCCCACATGGCTCTGTTGCGCGTGATTCCAACGCTAAAAAATCCTATAAATCTCAGAAACCCCAGAAATAAAGAGGGAACCTCTGCTCCGCCGCTGCAACTCTTTGTATCATCGAAAAACCAATCTAGGGTGATTCCAGTACCCTGTGTGAGAGGGAAAACCATTACCGGTGACCATCTTCATCATCCCGGCGTAGGCCATGACGAGGAGGGAGTAGTTCACCCTCGAGGCTGAGGGTATATACCAGTAGCTATGTGTTCAATCTCTCTCTCTCTCTCTCTCTCTCTCTCTCTCTCTCTCTCTCTCTCTCTCTCTCTCTCTCTCTCTCTCTCTTGTGTTCTTGAGATGGCACGATCTCAAGAAATCGGGCTTTGTTAATGTAGTTGGATCATATGATGTATTTCCCTTACCATCTAGTTTGATGAATTGAGTCTTTTCCTTTAAGATCTCTTCGTGTTGGATTGAGCATATTGGTATGACAGCACTTGATGTAAGTCTTGCGTGGTATACCCGTAGTGACATTGGGGAATTCTATTGATTCACTTGATATATGTTGAGGCATCAACTTGCGGGTTCGGGTGACCTTGGGGATCTATGCATAGGGGTTGATTGCACGTTTTCATACCATGTTCTCCGATAGAAATCTTTGGGTGCTCCTTGCATGTTCTTGGTGTTGGATTTAATATGATAGCTCTGAAATTGTTTGATGCATGTCGCATAATTTACCCATGGATACTTGAGGTGACATTGGAGTATCTAGGTGACATTAGGGTCGATTGATATGTATCATTGGTGTTATTCTAGTACGAACTCTTAGATAGATCGAACGGAAAGGATAGCTTGATGTTATCTTAGTGTGAACTCTTGAATAGATTGAACAGAAAGGATAGCTTGATGATGTCTTAGTACGAACTCTTGAATAGATTGTTCGGAAAGAATAACTTTGAGGTGGTTCTACTACCTACGCAATTTCATCTTATTGTTCTCCACTAGATAGGAACATTGGAGTGATTCTTTGTTGCACGTTGAGGGATCCAACTATGTTAGCATTGTTGAGAGATTGCACTAGTGAAAGTATGTACCCAAGGCCTTATGTCCAAGCATTAATACAACGCTTTGCTCGTTGTTTGCCACTTGTTACCTTGTTGTTTTTATATTTTCATATTACAAAAATCTATATCTACCATCCATATTGCACTTGTATCACCATCTCTTCGCGGATCTAGTGCGCCTATACAATTACCATTGTATTGGGTGTGTTGGGGGCACAAGAGATTTCTTGTATTTGATTGCAGGGTTGCTTGAGAGGGACGATCTTCATCCTATACCTCCCAGGATTGATAAACCTTAGGTCATCCAATTGAGGGAAAATTGCTATTGTCCTACAAAACTCTGTGCTTGGAGTCCCAACACGAGTCTACAAGAATAAAGTTGTGTAGTACACATCAGCGACCAAGTGAACAAGAACCTAATGGGTCGCGCGCTTAAGGGAAGGAACACGTGGACTTTAGGGTCTGTGTGAGGCCCAAGAGTTGAGCCCACGCCGGATGCCTATATATAGTGGAGGTGCGGTACACTTATTCTATTGATCGCTACGGCGTCGTCATTAGGGCTTTGCATGTCTTGAAACTAGCCACCTCCACTCGCCGCCGCCAACCGTGTGATCTGGACCTAGCAGTCCGATGCACGGTGTTCCTCCTGCACGCGTGGATTCTATTAGAGGCAGTGCACTTGTGCCGCTCCGGCAAACCTGTACGTGGGATCCGACGACCGGTTGTTCGAGGTAGACGACCCGGCGACCGGTTCTTCGAGGGATATCGGACGAGGAGGAGACGGATCACACGGACGCGTTGCTACATCTACTTCCATTGCACTACACTGCGCATCTAGTGGTAACGATCTGTGATCCATCTCCGTAGCATGTTCTTGGTTGTTCTTTGCGTAGGAAAATTTAAATTTGCATGCAATGCGACGATGGTAGAACCCAACATATACCCCTCTCATCCCAGCACAAATGCCACTGAGGGATCGTCCCCTCGTCGTCAGACTACATTTCCTATGTTCATGATTCAAAGATTAAAAATTGTCAGCAATTATACAAGGAACTATTCGCATGGATTGACTTTTGGTTCGTCGAGGCTTCCTTGAAGAACTCTCATCTCTCATGGTGTATGTTGGTTGACACTCCCTCACACTTATATGGTGGTGTATGTGGTGGACACTCCTCTCGACATAAATTTCGACCATCGATGTTGATTGCTCCTCCCTTCGTCCCTGCGTGCATTACCAAATTGTGTCGCACACAGGGTAGAAGGAGGAAGCGACCCCCACGACAATAGTTGGGATTCTTCCTCTGATATTGCGACCGTCAGTGATGGTCGCACCTCTTCTTCTCTCCTTGCGCATTATACCGAGGTATATATTGCAAGAAGAGAAGAACAGGAAGCGACCCCCACAGCAACAGTCAGTATTCCTCCATCAAGAACATACTGGAAGTTACACGAGGAGCTCCAATAGACCGAAAGTCACCCAAATCATAAGTCAAATAACATTACATAAAAATGTTCATTGCTAAAATAGGACATATCGAGCGTCTGAAATTTTCCAACACAGAAATGAATCAACATTCCGGCAAAACATAGGCACTAGGAGGTGCTCCCTGAAAAATGATACAAGTAGCACCAACAACTAAAAGACAACCATCGATCCATCTAAATGATACAATTAGCACCAACAAACTGCAACATTACATATATCGAGTAATGAACTAAGAAAATGACCTACGCTACCATAAAAAAAATACATAGCAATATTATCACGATGAAGTACTAATATCCATCTAAATGCATCCATCCATCCATCTAACCGTCGATCCATCTAAATGGATTCATTCTTCTAAATTCATCCATTGATCGATCCATTCATCTAAATGCATTCATCCATCCATCTAACCATCTAAATGCATCCATTCATCTAACCATCGGTCCATCTAAATGCATTCATTCATCTAAATGCATCCATTCATCTAAATGCATCAATTCATCCACCCATTCATCTTATCTAGCAGTGCAAAAACAGAGGGAGGAGGGAGAAGGGGGAGACTGGGAGAGAGGAGGGAGGGAGAGCAACCGCGGCGTGGATGGTTGTAACACCCATGAATTTTTAATTTGGATTTTAAAAAAATTCATTATTTCAAAAGAGAATTATTGCGGAAAAAAATATGAAACCTATTTTGAAAACTTTTGGGAACTTGTTTCTTGAGAAAAACTCTTGCGAATTTATTGAGATAGCTTCTTGTTTGAAAAAGTTTCTATAAGATTCTTTCATACCACAAAAAATTTAGGGATCTTATTATTATTTTTCTAGCAAACCACAAATTGGTTTATGCTTAAATCTTCTCTTAAAATTCTCTACTCATTTCTTCCCTCACCTACTTTCAAAACTTTCATCACAATAACGCAACTCTATTCCCAAGACATCATCTAAAACAGTTTCGCAAAGATTTGGACATGTTTCATATTTTTATCTTATTTCAAATAATTGAAAACTATTTATGGAATCATTTTTGGACCCTTTCATTTTTTAAAGGAGCTCATAGTTCCCTTAAGCTTTTGACCCCACATAAGCTACCCTTGCTAGATCTTGGTACCCTCCACCTATTTCACCAAAAATATTTTGTTCTCCATTCAAATATTTCAAAATTTGTTTGACTAAAATTTGGATCAGGTTTGATCTTTTTGATGAAAACCAATCTTTTTCAGCTCAAAAACTTCTGAATAAATTTAGGCAGCCCCTAGATGCAATGAGAAGCCTTTCCGCCAAATTTTAGCCCCATACTCATTTTCCTCATGCCAATACCATTATGTCGAACACCTGGCGGGCAGTGATGTAGTGATTGGTCAAATCAGTGCACAATCTCGTCAGTGCTCTTCCTTGGCCCTTGCTCCCTGTTCCTCGAGCTTATACTAAGTGCCGCATGGTCGGTTGTCCGCGTCTGACTGTCGGTGGTGAGCTGGCTCGCCGGAATCAGCCTCACCCGTGGCACAGTTGTGCCCGTTGCGGTTGCCAGGGGCAAAACCAGCTGGTCGGTGTCGCCCAAGTCCCTTGTGTGCTCCGTGTGGCACCTTGCAGTCTGCAAGTTCATCGTGATGCTTTGCACGACCATCATCGTGGTCTGGACGCCCAAGAGGGCACCAACTGTAGCCATGGCACACGTGAAGCCGTTCTGCAGAACGGAGTCCCTAGCTCGAATATGGTGACCAATTAGTGGAGAAATGAGACACCCTGACCGTGCCAAGCTTTCAACGTCGTCGTAATCACCTCCTAAGCTCTCTGCCCCGCCATGACCTGTGCTGGAGTTATCCCATCGCGGCAACCGCCTCGATCCGGCTATAAATAGGACCCCGAGCCGCGCTTGAGCCTCATGCCACACCCAGAGACCCCCAGAGTCAAGCCCAGCACCGCAGAGGACCTAGGGGAGGTCTTCTACCCCGCCTCCGGCCGTCCCGATCCACTTCGGGTCCGGGCTAAATTTGCCCCCGGTGGTCAATGACTACTACTCAAATTTCTTCCGTAGACCCCTAGTTGTCCATCTCATCTGGTCCGCATGAGAATTTGACGGCTGCACGTCATGGTCGTGAGATCCATCCTAGCCTGAAGCCGGCGATCGCCAAAGGGGAGGCCATCGACGTTTTGGTGGTCGCCGGTGAGCAAGTCCACCACCCGTCGTCGCAGAATTGTCTCCCGAGCCAACATGTGCCATCCCCTTTCCCTGGTTCGTCGTCAATCAACGTCGGTGACCACCGCGAGCCCCTGCCGCCGGTGAGATTTTTAAACCTGATAGGGTTGGCCCACTCGTCCGATTTCCTTTCTTTTTGAACCGTTTTCTAAAGATGTCTTTCCCTGGAATGTGTTTTCCCTTCCGGGCCGGCGTAGTTTCTTTAAAGTGTTTTCTGTTTTCCCGGTCTAGCCCGTGGGTGATTTTATGTTTATCACACATAGGTCCCAGAGGTAGGTGCTTGAGGTGATCTCCATGACCTTCACAAAGTTTAGCTTCGTGAACCATAATTACTCTTGGTCACAGAAGAACCTGACATCTAATAACCGTATAGAAAGTTGGCAGCTCTCAAGAGTAATAGGCGGAGCATACTAGACTTAGATTCCAATTATGTTGAGCCACTATATAATTTTTTGGCTCTCGGATTTTTCTCTGGGTGGATTTTAAACTCATATCTTTCATGAGAGAGTGTGCTTAGACAACTTGTCAGAATCACACGAAGCAGCCAACAGACAAAGTTGGAACGGAGTGGCTATTTGTAGCCCTTCCCGAGGGTGAGAAGACAGTTTTGTACATAGCATCTAGCCAATGACCAACTGACACGTTTCCAACGGTGGAATTTCAAATGCACCCATCAACTTTACTAGAGGAACAAGTAAGCTGACTCCTCGGCCCAACATATATTTCTCGCAGTCCAGAAGGACATTAGGTTGGTACTGCATGTTAGATTGATGTGTAGTGTATTTTGTGGATAGGTCACAACTAGTAAGAAGGGGTGACCGTAATATGAGGCCATGAGAAACCAAACGCATGCAATTACATCTTCACAGCCATATCAAATTATTCCGTGCGTTCGATGAGTTGAGCCAAGACTCATAAATGGTTTGAAGTGAAAGAGGTGACACTTGTCGTGCCTACGGCAAACGTTGGCTCCTTTGACTTCCTAGAACCTTCGGTATCATAGCCGAGACAGCGACGTGTTCTTCGCTCATACGGGGATGGAGCGACAAAAATATGAAAATAGGATAAGGTAGCAATGGAGCGACAAAAACATGTAAACAGGATAAGGTAGCAGGGAGACGAGCCGTTTAAATAGATGCCCGTCATGAAACTCCGTTGAGTGCTAGTTTTAGAACACAACCATCACATGACCTAACCCGTCATGGAACTCTGTTGAGTGTCAGTTTTAGAACACAGTAATGAATGTCAACCATCGCATGTATACGACCTAGCCCATCATGGAACTCCGTTGAGTGCCAGTTTTAGAACACATAAATGAATGTCAGCCCTCACATGTATACAACCCATCCCGTCACGAAACTCTTTTGAGTGTCACTTTTAGAACACATAAATGAATGTCAGCCATCACATGTATACGACCCAGCCCGTCATGAAACTCCGCTTAGTGCCAGTTTTAGAACACATAAATGAATGTCACCCATAACATGTATACAACCCAACCCGTCATGAAACTCTGTTGAGTGCCAGTTTTAAAACACATAAATGAATATCTGCCATCACATGTACACGACCCAGCCCGTCATGAAACTCTGTGAGTGCCTGTTTTAGAACACAAAAATGAATGTCAAGCATCACATGTATACGACCCAACCCATCTTGAAACTCCGTTGAGTGCCAGTTTTAGAACACATAAATGAATGTCAACCATCACATGTATATGATCCAGGCAGTCATGAAACTCTGCTGAGTGCCTGTTTTAGAACACAGAAATAAATGTCGGCCATCACATGTATACGAAACTCTGCTGAGTGCCGGTTTTAGAACACAGAAATAAATATCAACCATCACATGTACCCAGAAATAAATGTCAACCATCACATGTACACGATCCAACCCGTCATGAAACTCCGTTGAGTGCCAGTTTTAGAACGCAGAAATAAATATCAGCCATCAGATGTACTCCCTCCATCACAGTATATTGGGCGTATCTCCAAAACGATAATTTTTCACAATTAGAAGGAAATAAGGCGCATGACATTAATTAGCCTACTAATTGGGGTGTTTTGAAAACCGTCTTCACCAATACATGCGAGAGAGTCGCTCGTTTAGTGGACGGAGGATTATTAATGCGTCAGTTTTGCGATTAATTAGGCGCTTCTATAGCTCATTGGCTCGATTTTTCCTACCAATAAAAAAACATCTAGGTCCCAAAGCCCTATGAGATACGCCCAATATACTATGATGGAGGGAGTATAATGTATACGACCCAGGGTAGCTACCCTGGCTGTACCGGTCAGCCATGACACTAAAGGCATTGGGATATGCTTGTCACCACTGGAGGCAAAATGCCAATTCACTGGGACAAAACACCATCATCACAAACACAATATATATATAGACATTTCACTACTATATTTTTTTCTTTTTCTCAATTGTTTTACAGTATTCGTACGAATGAGTCACTCTGAATACCACAACAGTTACAGTCCACTCCGCTTATGTCAACATAGGCCACTCACGGGACAGAATCGCATCATAACCTTATAACCTCGACGTACGATCGTGCTGGTTCACAATACGTATTGAGAAACAAAGTCGGAATAAAAAAGAATGCTACCCACAGCAGCCGATCTCTCCTTCCTCCCCGTCGATATGCATATCCACCGAGGGTGGTAATATGCTTTCGACATCCACCGAGGGTGATGATATGCTGCCAACGTCCACGGAGGGTGGTGATATGCTGTCGACATCCACAGAAGGTGGTGATACGCTGTCCTCCATTTCATCTTCGACCTCTTCTTCGACGTCTCTCTTCATGAAGAGCCCAAGCCTCTCCAGCGGGCTTCCAAGGCCGGGTGGAAGCTCCATCCCGTCGACGAAGTCCACGATTAGTTTGGCCGGAGGGTTCAGTTCCCACTTCTTGCTGATGTTTTCCAGGTCCTTTAGGAAGTCGCTGTTGTCAATGTCGACAGTCTTCTTCATCTGCAAAAAGGAAAAAGGTTGAATAGGCACTGTGGGACATCAAGCTTAGAGACTCGCTGGAGGACAAGCAGGTACTACCATGTGTAGTGCCAGGCGCGCAGCCTCTCTTTCTCGCTCCCTCTTCTTCCTTAGTTCTTCATCTAACTTGTACTGTGCAGCAGCTTCAGCGGCCTTCACCTGGGCCTCGATCCTTTCTTTCTCTGCAGAACAGAACGAATTTGGAGGAAGCCACAAGGTCAGCATTAACAGCAATGGTGTAACTCAATGTCAATGCGGCACAAAAGAGTATGACCTAAAAATGAGCCATAGAGAATATATTTTTAGCGTTTCCATTCTCAATTTTCAAGGAGTTCATGTTGTTGCCAATATCCAAGCTGCTATATACTCCCTCCATTCCTTAATGTTAGGTATATTTGTTTTTGAGAGAAATTCCAAGTTGTTAGGTGTATTTGCTTTATTTCCATTGAACTGTAGATTCTACCCAAAATAAATCCCACAGCCATTTAGTTTTGGAAGAGTCAAAGTTATGTTTTGGAAGGATAATTAATTTATCACCCATAATTATGCCTGTAATCACCAAATTAAGCAAGGATATTTCTGTCCCAAATCCTCCATTATAGTGCCCAAAAAAATACAACTAACATTAAGGAATGGAGGGACTATAGAGTACTAGGTCTGTACAGGGGTAAGTCGGTTTGTACCAAACAACCCACAGCATTTAGTGCGTAAGACTTGCATACCAAACACTACAGTAATGGGAAAAATAACCAGAACGAAGAACCAACTCATCCATCTTATCATTTCAAACAAATAACAGCTAATCTTTGAAAAAATATCCATCGATGTTATGAATTCTTCCTTCCTTGATTGCCTACAAGCAATTGGACTTCCTTTAACAGAGAAGCCACAAACTGACTGCTAACTAACAGGCAACTGTCTATAATTAACTGCTACGTATCTATCAGCTCTCACTGATGCTTAATGCATAAGCATCTTTCATTTATTAACCAGATAGTTTTTACTTCTTGCTAACTTACTTCAGATAAGATCAAAGTACAGAAATGGTCCCTGAAACTTGATCATGTGGCATTTATGACCCTTGCCAATGTGTACATATGCCTCAATTTCATAAGGATGCTCCTTCTTTTAACAACTTTCATGTTGAATTATAGTAATATCTGTATCATATCCTGCTAACAAAGTAACAATACAATGTTCCAATGTATGGGCACTACACTAGTAAGAAACATATGGCAAAATAGGACGTAGAATGACTAGAGAAAAAGTTGAACTCTTCCAAATTGGTTGGCACATGGATGGTTTCGAGAAAGAGGAAAGGACACTTCAGAACAACACATGTGACTACATGAGAAAGATGATACTTGGTTCATCAATAACCATTTTAAGAGTGGATCAGGGTTAAGGCATATAATCCATTTCAATAACTATCAGTTCCTAGCCAGTACAGAATGGTAACTAACGATGCCAAAATTAACGATAAAACAAGGCATGAAATAAACAAATTACAGACTGTACAAATAGATCTGGGTAAGGGACACTTTTGGCATTCTTTTTTATTGTTGTGCACAAGAATTAAGGTCTGATGGCTAATAGTGAATGCTTGCCACTGCCAACAATCCCAGCATCGAACAGGCCCATTTTGAACACCAAAAAATCTCATATCTTATACACCCTCTGTTCCTAAATATAGGGCGTTTTGGTAGTTCAGGCAGTTCAATTTAAACTGCCAAAACGTCTAACATTAGAAACAGAGGTAGTACAATTCAAACAAGTATATCTTATTTATGGACTGAGAATTCAAAGTATCCTATTTTGTGCATGAGAATTCAAACAAGTTTAGCTTATTTTCTGCATGAAAAATTCAAACAAGTGTAGTTTACTTTGGGTTTAAATGAAAAGATATCCCATTTAAAAAACGAGAACTACAAGTCCACATGACCACGAGAGAGAGAGAGCTCAGTGCACATAAAAGATACTTGACCAAACTCACAGAACTGGTAGAGAGCAAAACGTATCCAGCCTATATAAAATTGTCGATCAGAAGCTTGTGGCTAATTATTACCTTCTTGTTGCCTTTTTTCCAGCCTTTCCTTTTCCAACTTTAATTTTGCAGGGTCTATTTGCTGCCCCTAAGAGATCAAAAAAGCACATCAGCCACAACTGCAAGTGTAGCAGAAAACTTTCCGACTGAACAGCATAACTGTAATACTAATGCACAAATTTTAGCATGTATATTACAGAAAATTACATGGTCCAGAAGTGCCTTCTGCTGTGCCTTCACAATTGTTCCAGCAAAACGTCTCTTAAGCATTGCCGCACGAAGGGCCTTAGTTGGTGACAAAGGTTCAGCATGTAAATAACTTCCGTCTCCTGAGATTCACATCACAAAACGCATTGCATTAGCAACGAAATATATGGCAACAAGATTGTACCGAGTTCCTAACTGTTATTTTATCACCACAGATAAACAATCAACCAACAATTAGATGAACAAAAATATGATAAAAAGGGCCAGCTGATAGAACCTTGTCCATAGGAAGAAAGAGGCGAAGTTGAAGTATCACTGCAAGACCGTGATTCATTTCCTAGGATAGCAAACAAAAGCATTAACAAAACAGATGGCATGGCATGGGATACAATTAGATGGAATGCATCAACATACCAATCGACTGAACTCTGTGCTCACTTGACTGGACCTTAGTTGTGTTACCGCTCTCCTAAAGACAGAATACAAGTCTTAGGAGGGACAACTGAGAATTTGCTTCACGAATGATGTGCCATAAGACTAAATATAGAAATGCATCAAACAGAAACAATGGAACTCATTGTCGAAACCTTGGTGCCTGGGATGGAATGGTTTAAAGAACCCTCTTTGCTACCAGCTGCTTGCAAAGATGTCTCTGGATTAAAAAAAGGCACCTATAATCATGACAAAAGAGTATAGCCCAGAAAAAAAGTTTGTGGTACATGATGAAAAGAAGTTACACCGTTCACATCTTTGGATAAGGTCTGCCCCGAGCCACGGACACAAAACTTAATTTTTACCTGTCCATACAACATATAGCAGTACATTAAATCATACTGCCATTAGAAAGACAAAATACCAAATAATCAAGTGAATGAAGGTATCAGGCGGTCTTACTTTGGAGGATATTGCATTTGTCAATGTGTTCTTTGCAGATGAATTTGGGCATGCGGCCAGCCCTCTAGAAACCACTGGCTTTGAATTGACAGCCACATGAGCCTTAATTACCTTCATCGGCAACTGCACTGGCTTCAGATTTCTGTCTATCCATTTTCTTTCATATGATGTCCATTCCGAATTGAACATTATATTCAGCTGTTCAGCTACTGTGTGAACCTGATTTCCAGGAGGATTGTACGTCATTGCATTTGAAAATGTTAGTCTCACATCTGCTGCGAAGTCATCGGTGCTCAAATAACTCTTGTTTGTGAGTTTCTTCTTGACAGTGCCCAAGTCCATTGGATTGCGGATAACATCAAAGTAATCAGGAATGCCAAATAGGTCTGGATCAACCGGTTTATGGAAAAGCCAACCACCTGGGTGATCCATGAGCTTCCCCAGAATATTTCTACAGACCCTTGTCTTGCTCGCATTCATGCTTCCAGCCTTGTTGTTAGAAGATGGTCGGTTCTCAGATGAAGAAATTGACGTCGTCCCAGATTTTTGAGACCGTTTATTTCCCTCAACCTCTGAATCGGTGCCAGAATCTTCCGACCCGCTGCTTATATAAACTGACCTCCGCCTCTTACAGGCTTGCGTGGTCATTGTGTTTGGTTTATTACTTCCTGATTTTGACAAATGAGAAGTAATTTCAGGCTTCATGATGCCCTCTCTGATGGACACACATGGTACATACAGCACAACTTCTCCCTCCCAGTCAGCTGAAAACAGAATATTCAGTCAGAAACAAGCTGCTTAATACGCCAAGATGAAATCATAAGCCAGACAGGAAAAAGAAGACAGAGGAACAGTTTATTTTGACTGAACAGAACTTATGGCAGCATAAATAAAATTAAAATATACGGAGTATGAAATAACAACACCAACAGCTCATACAGACAATTAGTGTTCACTACATTTCTTATTTTCAATAAGGGAAGTAAGAACTCTGAGTCTGGATCAGAATGTGTGCTGAAAGCATGGAGTTAATGCCTCCATAATCTGCTGCAGCTAGTAACACAACAGAAGAGTGAACACGGTAAAGGTAAAATGCATAGAACACACAGGATAATCATCAAATATTCCCAAGTAATAATCACAGTGCATAGACAATTTTCCAAAAAAGGGCAACTTCACGTTCCATTCCACCATACTCCCTCCGTTCCTTTATATAAGGTGTATTTGTTTTTTGATAAAATTCCACAATGTAAGGTGCATTTCTTCTAATTCTTTGTAATTCCATCATTAGCCCTTCAAAAAAAGGGAAGTATCTCTCCCCTGATTGCATGCATCTCTTATTATAAAGAGAAAAAGGAAAGAATCTCTCTCATGATTGTGTGTATCTCTTACTTTCCTAGCCTAAATGATTTTATTGCCTCTAATCAATGATTTGGCCAAGGTTAATTTTGTCTTAACATGTGTATAATTATGCGCCTTGGTCACCGTGCCGGAAATAATACACCTTACATAAAGGAATGGAGGGAGTATTTCCTTTTAAGCTATGTTGCTCCCAAGGGGCAGATACAGATGAAGTTACGCGAAGGTTGCTTTTAAACACTGTCTAAGGGAAGCCAGCCAACGAGGCAATGAGGCTGCTCATGAGCTAGCTAGGAATAGCTTTCAACTTTCCTTATCCTGTGTTCTATGCATGATGCTTTGATCTCCCTAGTTCTATTTTGCAAATGATCGGAAACGGTGTGCGATACGAACCCGACTACCCAGCATACTACGCCGGGGTCTACTACGGATTCCCTGCCGCCTACCGTGATTATGTTGCCACGACGGAGGTGCCATACTACCAAGCAGGGTATTACCCTTACTCGGTTCCATGGTGTTAATTTGTTAATCAATAAGGCCAGCTGAATGGCCTTTGCTGGAAGAAAAAAAAAATCGGATTTTTTTTCTCTTCTCCTAGTAAAAAGGCAAATAAACGGCCTATTGGAGACTCCCCAACATACCCTACAAGCCTCTGGCTATGCTAGAGTGGAAAGCCTAATTAGCGCAAGACATGTACGATTCTATCTAGGGTTAGTGGCCTATTGGGGATCCCCTGACATAATACAACGAGCCCTTATTATCCAATCCCCAATCGAAGGAGCCGCCCCCAAATTACCGACAGCCCCAACCTACTAACCCTAGAATTACAGATCGGACCATCGTGGTGTGCGCGAGAGAGATAAAAGAACCAACCTGAGCGCGTATCCGCCGGGGCGGGCGGAGGGCGGGGCCCCTCGGAATCCTTGGCCCCGGAATGGGAGGCCTCCGCTGGCGTCGCCGAGAGAGGGCCGGAGACCTGCACGCGCGCGGAGGCCCGGGCTCGGCGGCGCGCGGGCTCTGCGTCGGGGCAGGGCGTCGGGGGCCGGCGGCGGGACAGGACAGCGGGGGACGGAGGCGGGAGGATGGGGCCGGCGGAAGGCGGGGAATTTGGGCGCGGGCGCGGGGCGTGGGGAGCGGTGGCTGGTCGGACGCGGGGGCAGAGGAGCGGCGGGGGCGAGCGGATGGGGGCGGAGGCGGAGGCGGGGGGGGAGGGGGGCCGCCGGAAGGCGGCGTGGTAGGGGAACGGCGGCGACGGAGGAACCCTAGAAAGAGAGCTTTTTTTTTCTTTTTGGTGCGAGAGAGAGAGAAGAGAAGGAGACAGGCTGCTCCGGGAGAGTCGGGGAGAAGGGCCGGCTCGTTTCGTGGATGGAGTGGCATTATCGGCGTAAATACGGCCTCGTTTCAGGGGTTATTATTGAATTATTATTATTACACCACAACTAGCGATTTTTTTTTTTGATATATATACGGACTTCTCCCGGGGCTTTTATTTTTAGTCCGGCCTCTCTTTATGAAAAAGGTGGCGTGGCGACACCAAGACGTGAAAGAAATTTCAGTTCTTTTTCGGTCCGTGCTGCTAAAACCAGGGAGTCGTCGAAAGAAAAAAAAAAACAGCCCCGATCTCAATGTCATTGTCGGGTCTCAAGCGACTCATTGATATGACAAACAAACACGGGTGCAGGTACATGTAAAGCTTTGCTCTAAGACGAGAGCCTGAATGTGTTATGTGGAGTTTATTTTCATTCTTCTTCGGCAACGATCATTACCATGGGATCCCGGTTGGCGGCATGGGATTAGCTCGATGGGCGTTGCTTATTTTTCTTGCTATTCAGGCATATTTGCTTCTTGTCTGTATTCGATTGTGTAAATATGCTCTGAAGGCAAAAATAAAATAGTTATTATTATACTTCCTCCGTCTTAAAATAAGTGTCTCAAACTTAGTATAATTTTGTACTTGAGGTAGTACAAAGTTGAGACATTTATTTTAGGATGGAGGAGGTATTTCTTTATTCAAGATAATCGTTTATTATCCATTATATAATTGTATTGATTAGAAACTCAGATACATGTGTGGATACATAGACAACACGCTGTCCCTATTGAGCCTCCAATGAAATAGCTCGTTGATCAAAGATGGTCAAGGTTTCCTGGCCATAGGCATGAGTTGTCATTTGATAACGGGATCGCATCATTGGTAGAATGATGTGATGGACAAGACCCGAACTATGAATGTAGCATATGATCGTGTAAGTTTATTGCTACTGTTTTTCTACATGTCAACTATGTGTTCGTATGACCATGAGATCATGAAACTCCCGGACACCAGAGGAATGCCTTGTGTACTGAATCAAACATCACAACGTAACTGGGTGACTATAAAGGTGCTCTACAGGTATCTCCGAGGGAGTATGTTGGGTTGGCATGGATCGAGACTGGGTTTTTGTCATTCCGTATGACGGAGAGGTATCTCTAGGGCCCACTTGGTAATACAAACATCACAAGAAGCTTGCAAGCAATGTGACTAAGGAGTTAGCCACGGGATCTTGTATTACGAAACGAGTAAAGAGACTTGTCGGCAATGAGATTGAACTAGGTATGGAGATACCAATGATCGAATCTCGGGCAAGTAACATACAGATGGTTGCTGTGTATCCCCGGCAACGGCGCCAGAAATACTTCTGCTACTGCAACAAAAGACCTTCCAACAGCGCCAGAAATAGGAGTGTTGCTTGATACTCCTCAGCAACGGCACCAGGAATTCTTCAGCTGCGACTACGCCTTAAGGGACTTCCTAGGCAAGTATGCAAAGGATTTCCCCCGTGGCCTTGGAGCCTTGCGTTGGTGTTCCCTCGAAGCGGAAAGGGTGATGTAGCACAGAGACGGTAAGTATTTCCCTCAGTTTGAGAACCAAGGTATCAATCCGGCGGAAGAGTATCTCAAGATCCTGCACAAAAACAAAAGCTTGCACCCAACGCTATGAAGGGGTTGTCAATCCCTTATAGATTGTTTGCCAAGTGAGAACTGAAAGCAACAAAGTAACAAAGCAAAGTAAAAGCGGAGGTGTAAACGATGGATGTGAATAGACCCGGGGGCCGTAGTGTTTACTACTGGCTTCTCTCACGAAAGCAAGTAGACGGTGGGTGAACAAATTACTATCGAGCAATTGATAGAACTATGCAGAGTCGTGACGATATATATGCAATGATTATTTCTATAGGCATCACGTCCGAAACAAGTAGACCGATACTTTCTGCATCTACTACTATTACTCCACACGTCGACCGCTATCCAGCATGCATCTAGTGTATTAAGTCCATAAGAACAGAGTAACGCCTTAAACAAGATGACATGATGTAGAGGGATAATCTCAAACCAATGATAAAAACTCCATCTTTTTACCCTTGATGGAAACTGCTTGATGTGTGCCTTGCTGCCCCTACTGTCACTGGGAAAGGTCACCACATGGCAGAACCCAAAACCAAGCACTTCTCCCATTGCAAGAATCATAGATCTAGTTGGCCAAACAAAACCCAACACTCGAAGAGACTTACAAGGATATCAAATCATGCATATAAGAAATCAGCAAAGACTCAAATATATATCATAGATAATTTGATCACAAGTCCACAATTCATCGGATCTCGACAAACACACCGCCAAAGAAGATTACATCAGATAGATCTCCATGAAGATCATGGAGAACTTTGTATTGAAGATCCAAGAGAGAGAAGAAGCCATCTAGCTACTAACTACGGACCCGTAGCTCTGAAGTGAACTACTCACGAGTCATTGGAGGGGCGATGATGATGATGAAGAAGCCCTCCGCCTCCAAAGGCCCCTCCGGCAGGGCGCCGGGAAGGGTCTCCAGATGAGATCTCGCGGAAACGGAAGCTTCTGGCGGCGGAAAAGTATTTTCGAGGCTCCCCTGATTTTTTGCGGAATACATGGGAATATATAGGCGCAAAACCTAGGTCAGGAGGCGGCCAGGGAAGCCACAAGCTTGCCCACCGACGCCTCCCCCCTGGTGGCGTGGTGCAAGCTTGTGGGCTCCCTGGGGCCCACCTGGCTTGGCCCAAAGGCTCCCTGGTCTTCTTTCGTTCGGGAAAAATCATTTCGAGATTTTATTCCGTTTGGACTCCGTTCCAAAATCAGATCTGAAAAGAGTCAAAAACACGGAAAAACAGGAACTGACACTTGGCACTGTATCAATAAGTTAGTCCCCAAAAAGATATAAAAAGGTACATAAAACATACAAAGAAGACAAGATAACAGCGTGAAACCATCAAAAATTATAGATACGTTTGAGACGTATCAAGCATCCCCAAGCTTAACTCCTGCTCGTCCTCGAGTAGGGAAGTGATAAGAATGAATTTTTGATGCTTTCATGCTACCTAGCATAGGTGTCCTTTGTAATTCCTCTTATGTGACGTGAATGTTCAGATCCATTAGATTCAAAACAATAGTTTGCTATTGGCGTGGAAACAATAATAATTCAGGCAAACTAGCAAAGTAATCATGAACTTTCAAAATAACAAGGCCAAAAGAATGTTATCCCTACAAAAGCATATAGTCTGGCTATGCTCTATCATCATTGCACGACAAATTTAAATCATGCACAACCCCGGTATTGGCCAAGTAATTGTTTCACACCTTTACTTTCTCAAACATTTTCAACTCTCACGCAATACATGAGCGTGAGCCATGGTTATAGCACTATAGATGGTGTGGAATGTGGTGGTGGTTGCAAGACAAAAAGGAGAAGATCGTCACATTAACTAGGCATATCAATGAGCTGTGGAGATGCTCATCAATAGATATCAATGTGAATGAGTAGGGATTGCCATACAAATGATGCTTAGAGCTACAAGTATGTGAAAGCTCTTAAAGAAAACTAGTGGGTGTGCATCCAACTTGCTTGCTCACGAAGACCTAAGGCAATTTTGAGGAAGCCTATCATTGGAATATACAAGCCAAGTTATATAATGAGAATTTCCCACTAGCTATATGGTGGTGACAAAATGAGAGACTCTCAATCATGAAGATCATGGTGCTTAATATGCACAAGTGTGGAAAAAGTGGTAGCATTGTCCCTTCTCTCTTTTTCTCTCTCTTTTTTTAATTTTGGTGGGCTCTTTGGCCTCTTTTTTATGGGCTTCTTTGGCCTCTTTTATTTCCTCACATGGGACAATGCTCCAATAATGATGATCATCACACTTTCAACTCAAAACTTAGAGCAATTATGACTCTATATGGAATGCCTTCGGTAGTGTACCGTGGCAATGATCTAGCATGGCATAGACATCAATGGAAACATCATGCTAGCTATCTTACGATCATGCAATGGCAATGTAGACGTGGTGGCACATGTCATGGTGGTAGTTGCATAGCAATATATCTTGGAATGACTTTGAAAAATCCATAGTAGGTAGGTATGGTGGCTGTTTTGAGGGAGGCTAATGGTGGGTTTTGTGCACCGGCAAAAGTTGCACGGCACTAAGAAGATAGTGATGGTGGAAGGTGAAAGTGCATCTAAACCATGGACTCAACATTAGTCATGAAGAACTCATATACTTGTTGCAAAAAGTTTTATTAGTAATCGAAACAAAGCATTCAACGCATACTCATAGGGGAAGGGTTGGTAGGTATAAACCATCACGCGATCCCGACCGCCACGCAAAGGATGACAATCAATAGACTAATCATGCTCAGATTTCATCAAATAGCGGTTCACCATACGTGCATGCTACGAGAATCACTAACTTCAACACAAGTATTTCTAGATCCACAACACCTTACTAGCATGATTTCAATATTACCATAACCACAACTCAAAACTAATTGAGATGAATCAAACGTCTCTAACTATTCAATGCACATGAAGGAGGAAATTTTCGTATCCCTTTGGATAACTACCCCTTTTGAGACTACTTTCAAAGCACAGATCAACTACCAAGCCACGCACCGCTATGCTCCAAAAGATATAAGTGAAGCACAGAGAGCAAAAGTATCTAGCTCAAAAGATATAAGTGAAGCACATGTGAGCTGAATTGTCTACCAAAAGATATAAGTGAAGCTCGACAAAATCACGGTGTGTGCATGTCTCTCTTTCCAGGTGTGCAGCAAAGATGATTGTGAGACAACAAAAATAAAAGACACCTACGATACAAGACGCTCCAAGCAAAAACACATAACATGTGGTGAATAAAAATATAGCCCCAAGTAACGTTACCGATGGATTGAAGACGAGAGAGGGGATGCCTTCCCGGGGCATCCCCAAGCTTAGGCTTTTACGGCATCCTTGAATCTCTTGGGGTGCCTTGGGCATCCCCAAGCTTGAGCTCTTGCCACTCTTTATCTTTTTGTCCATAAGAACTTCACCCAAAACTTGAAAACTTCACAACACGAAACTTAAACAGAAACTCGTGATAACATTAGTACAAGAAAGCAAACCACCACTTCCTTAGGTACTGTAGCAAACTCAAATTATACTTGTGCTGATGTTGGGTTACTCTACTTTCAATCTTCCATTGCTAATACCCCCGATACTATCCATAGTTTCATCAAAATAAGCAACCAACACAACAAAAACAGAATCTGTTAACAGCAGACCAGTCTATAGCAATCTGTATGTTTCGTATACCTATGGTACTTCAAAATTCTGAAAACTTACGACAGTCTGAATAATTTGCGTAGCAATCAGCAGCGAAAAGAATCAACTGAAAAGCTCTTACAGAAAAAAAATGAAAATTATTTTCGTGAGCAGAAAGTTTCTGTCTTTCCCAGCATGACCAAACGATCAACCTCAAGACTAATCATAACGGTTTTGCTTGGCACAAACGCAAAAAGAAACACAAAAAACACAATCATAACAGAATTATGAAAGTGTGGAAAACACAAAACAAAAAGAAAAAGGATAGATTCGTTGGGTTGCCTCCCAACAAGCGCTTTTGTTTAACGCCCTTAGCTAGGCATTCAATGATGCTCTCACAAAAGACAAGAATTGAAGCACAACGAGAGCATCCTAAAGCATGTGAAATCACATCTAAGTCTAACATACTTCCTATGCATAGGCATTTTATAGGAAAACAGATTGTCTAGACAACCAATAGTTGCCATATGCAAGGAAGAAGAAAGAGACAATAGCAATCTCAACATAACGAGAGGTAATTTGGTAATATGAAAGTTTCTACCAAAATATTTTCCTCTCTCATAGCAATTACATGTGGGATCATATTCAAATTCAACAATATAGCTATCCCATAGGATATTCTTTTCATGATCCACATGAATGCAAAGTTGACGCTCTTCAAAAATAGTGGGATTATCATCAAATAGAGTCATGACTTCTCCAATCCCACTTTTAGTATTGTTGCAAATATCATATTCATCATGAGGTTTGAACAAATTTTCAAGATCATAAGAAAGATCAACACCCCAATCATGATTATTGCAACAAGTAGTGGACAAAGCAAAACTAGCATCCCCAAGCTTAGGGTTTTGCATATTTTTAGCATGATTGTCACTAATAGGATTTATAGTGAAATCATTGCAATTATGCTTTTCATCCAAGGAGCCCTCATGAATCACTTCATGAATTTCTTCCTCGCAATTTTCAGATTCATGCATCTTACGCAAAACTCCAAAGAAATAGGCAATTTCCCTCAACTCAATAGCAATTTGTTCCACACGAGTGGGTCTCTTAAAGAGACTAGCAAGTGGATGAGGATCCGTATCACTAGATTTTCAGCAAGCGAAGATGCAAGCATATTGAGGGCACATGGCATACAAGCGAACAGAAAGCAAGCAAGAGAAAAGGGCGAAGGCAAAAGGCGAACGAAAAGGCAAAGGAGAAAGGCAAATGAAAACGGCAAATGTGAAGTGGGGGAGAGGAAAACGAGAGGCAACTGGCAAAAAAAGTAAATGCAAGAGAAGAGTTTGTGAGACCTACTTGGACAGATCTTGATTTCTCCTCCCCGGCAACGGCGCCAGGAATACTTCTGATGTTTGCTGTGTATCCCCGGCAACGGCGCCAGAAATACTTCTGCTACTGCAACAAAAGACCTTCCAACGGCGCCAGAAATAGGTGTGTTGCTTGATACTCCTCAGCAACGGCACCAGGAATTCTTCAACTGCGGCTACGCCTTAAGGGACTTCCTAGGCAAGTATGCAAAGGATTTCCCCCGTGGCCTTGGAGCCTTGCGTTGGTGTTCCCTCGAAGCGGAAAGGGTGATGTAGCACAACGACGGTAAGTATTTCCCTCAGTTTGAGAACCAAGGTATCAATCCGGCGGAAGAGTATCTCAAGATCCTGCACAAACACAAAAGCTTGCACCCAAGGATGGATGTGAATAGACCTCGGGGCCGTAGTGTTTACTAGTGGCTTCTCTCGTAAAAGCAAGTAGACGGTGGGTGAACAAATTATTGTCGAGCAATTGATAGAACTGTGCAGAGTCGTGACGATATCTATGCAATGATTATTTCTATAGGCATCACATCCGAAACAAGTAGACCGATACTTTTTGCATCTACTACTATTACTCCACACGTCGACCGCTATCCAGCATGCATCTAGTGTATTAAGTCCATAAGAATAGAGTAACGCCTTAAGCAAGATGACATGATGTAGAGGGATAATCTCAAACCAATGATAAAAACCCCATCTTTTTACCCTTGATGGCAACTGCTTGATGTGTGCCTTGCTGCCCCTACTGTCACTGGGAAAGGTCACCACATGCCAGAACCCAAAACCAAGCACTTCTCCTATTGCAAGAATCATAGATCTAGTTGGCCAAACAAAACCCAAGACTCGGAGAGACTTACAAGGATATCAAATCATGCATATAAGAAATCAGCAAAGACTCAAATATATATCATAGATAATCTGATCACAAGTCCACAATTCATCGGATCTCGACAAACACACCGCCAAAGAAGATTACATCGGATAGATCTCCATGAAGATCATGGAGAACTTTGTATTGAAGATCCAAGAGAGAGAAGAAGCCATCTAGCTACTAACTACGGACCCGTAGGTCTGAAGTGAACTACTCACGAGTCATTGGAGGGGTGATGATGATGATGAAGAGGCCCTCCAACTCCAAAGGCCCCTCCGGCAGGGTGCCGGGAAGGGTCTCCAGATGAGATCTCGCGGAAACAAAAGCTTGCGGTGGCGGAAAAGTATTTTCGAGGCTCCCCTGATTTTTTGCGGAATATTTGGGAATATATAGGCTCAAAACCTAGGTCAGGAGGTGGCCAGGGAAGCCACAAGCTTGCCCAACGCCGCCTCCCCCTGGTGGCGTGGTGCAAGCTTGTGGGCTCCCTGGGGCCCACCTGACTTGGCCCAAAGGCTCCCTGGTCTTCTTTCGTTCGGGAAAAAATCATTTCGGGGATTTTATTCCGTTTGGACCCCGTTCCAAAATCAGACCTGAAAAGAGTCAAAAACACGGAAAAACAGGAACTGGCACTTAGCACTGAATCAATAAGTTAGTCCCCAAAAAGATATAAAAGGTACATAAAACATACAAAGAAGACAAGATAACAACGTGAAACCATCAAAAATTATAGATACGTTTGAGACGTATCACATACCGATGGACAAAGGGAACAACATACGGGATTGTCTGAATCCTTCACATAGAGGTTCAACCGATAAAGATCTTCGTAGAATATGTGGGAACCAATATGGGCATCCAAATCCCGCTATTGGTTATTGACCGGAGAGTGTCTCGGCCATGTCTAGATAGTTCTCGAACGCGCAGGGTCTGCACACTTAAGGTTCGTTGACGTTTCGGTATAGTTGAGTTATGTATGTTGGTGACCTGTGGCAGCCCGATGCCGACATTCCAGAAGAATCCCCTTTTCTTTCCGTTTTCGTCGTGTGTCTGTTTTGTTTTGTCGCATCATCATCGCATCATTCGCATCATCTGCATTGCATCGGCATCTCCGTTGCCGCCAATTTTCAAAACTTGCATCCGTTGTTAGTTGCCGGTTCACGTCGTTGTCCGTTCTGAGCCCGACCGCACACGCACGCGCCCGCAGCATCGTTTAAACCCTGTCTTAAAAGTGTGTTGAAAACTTTCTCTGATTGGTATGAAACTTGGCATGCGGTCGTAATTAGATACAGCTAGGCCGCCTGTCTAATTTCGTCGCGATCGGAGTCCGTCTGGTACCCGAACGGTCGACCGTAGCGGCACCGTATTCGGTCTATCGTCGGACGGTTATCGGTGTTTTAAATCGCGTTGCCGCGTCGCCGTTTCCCCTCTCGTCTCCGGATAGCTACACTACACGGCCACTTACCCGTTCCCGCCTGCGAAATCGTTTGATTCCGATCGCATGGTTGAATCCGGAACGAAATTCCGGTTAACCTAGCCCCCCATTTGTCTATAAACAGACCCCCAGTTCATTAGACAGCAAACCCTAGCCCTGTGCCTCGAAAACCGCGCCCCACCTACCCCAGCAGCCTCCCACCTCCTCTCTCCTCCCGTGGGCCCGCCAGGCCCAGATCGGGCCCGGCCGAGCCCATCGCCCCGCCGCCGCCGAACCTCCCTGCTCCCTGCCTTCCTCGCGCTTCCCTGGTTCCCCTAGCGCCGCCGCCAGCCGCCGTGTGCACCTCCCTGCGCCGCCACAGCTTCTCGCGCCGCCGTCGTGCACCCCAGCTTGCCGGAGAGCCGCGCCGGCCGCCTCCCCGAGCCGCCCTGTGTTGCTTCGCCCCCTGCCCCCTTGCCTGCACTGCTCCGAGCATGCCAGGTTCTCTGCGCCCGCCATCTTCTCCTCTGCGCCGGCGGATCCCGCGCCCCTATGCCCCTCGCCGCACGCCGGTGTCCCGCCGAGCCCATCGTCGCGCCGGCCGCCGGTGTTGCGTCGTCTCTGCTTCTCCGCGCGATCCCGATCTGGATCGGGAAGCAGTTGGCGACGAGAGCGCTCGCCAGCACCCGCGTGGGCCTCCTCCCCTCCAGGCCCAGCTAGCTTCATTCCCCCTTGGTCCACTGCTCCAGGCCGGCCCATGGTAGGCCTCCGCCCCTATCCTTATTCCTCACCCATGCATCTGTTAGCTAAGTCACGCATGCTCCTGTGTTGAGGCTTGTTAACAGATTCGGCCCAGTAGATATTTAGGATTTAATCCGAATTTAATTCTTTTTCAGAGTATAGACTAGATTTATCGCCCGTATCTTTTTAACCATAAGTCGGTTCGCGACGTGTAGCATATGGATTTCGTGTAGTTTTGCGCGTAGATTACGTTTGTGCAACTTGCGTATTTGTTTGACGTCGTTTAGCGTGCCATATGCCTAGGTTTACGTGCTGCCTCACTAGGATAGTGCCCGCATTTATTTTCCGCGCGTGTTCGTATAGCTCGTATGCCGTAGTAGAAATGTTCATGTTTTAGGAACCCCTTTTACATGTATTTTAGAGTAGCCGTTGGCATTTTTGCATGTAGGAATTTGCCACTAGTTTATTTTCCGAGTTTAGAACATTATCTCGCATTTACGTGTGGCAATATTTTTGTTGTGCAACCCCACATGTTTTATATATTTTCGGGGTAGTTTTAGCTTTTGAGTAAGTTAGTTCGCGCGATATTTTGCCATGTTGCCCTTTTGTCTATTTCGTAGGATTTATTCCGTGCTTCGTTTGAAGGAGTTGTCAACTAGAGAGTTGTCCTTTGGTGTTTATTCTAGCCCGTGGTAATTTTGGTTGCAATAGTAATGCATGTTTAGGTGTGGTTTTCTTGCTCTCAAGTTGCTAGAAATAGTGATGTTTTAGAGATGCTGAAATATTTCTAAGTTTGAGATCTGTTATATTTTGTTGCTGTCTTGTCCTGCTTCTATCTTGTGATATGTAGCTCTTTTGAGATTGGTGCAATGGAGTTAGTTGTAGACTTTGTGATTCTCTAGATTACTGTGAATTTTCATGCCATTTGGATTCCTGTAGATTATGGTTTTGCTGCTGTCAATATGCCTTCAGATCGAAAACTGCACTTTCATGAAGTGTTATTTTCACTAAGTCTGAAATGGTGTGTGTGATGTCATTTTGTGACTTCTTTCTCTAGTGATCCTTGCTGCCATGCTAGTTGTTGTTAGTTGTTTGTTCTAGTGCTTCTTGCCCTCTATCGTATCATGCCTTGGTAGAGCATGTTGGGATTTTGTAGCTCGTAGTTGTGGGGCGTAGAAAATGCTATGTAGCTGATTTTGGCAGATTGTAGTGATTTCTTGTTTAGCTCGTAGTTTTTGATCCGTAGCTCTGTTTTGATCGTGTCCTATATGACACTTGCTTAGAATCTCGTGTAGTTTCATTTTCTCTTGCTGGTTGTATGTTTTGAAGTGCTCATGACCGCCGTTGCACACATATTGCATTCATGCCATCATATCTTGCGGTGCTTGTATCTTTTGATACGTAGCTCCGTTGGAGATGTTCTCTATGTGTAAATTGCTTGTAACGACGCGTAGTATCACGTGAACCTATTTGTTTTGTTGTTTAACAACTAATTAAATGTGTTAGATCAGATCTGGACAGAATTGTAAATTAACTTGTGAGGTCGTTTCGGAGGTGCTATATGTCATTTCTGACCTCATTTAAAATGCCTAGATAGGTAGTTTAATTACGCTTCACCTCTTTCCATGTTTAACCACATTTAATATTACTGTGTACCTATCGGGATAGAACTAAATAACTCATACGTGGAGTTTCGTCAATATGCAACTCGTTGCATATTGAACTTCACTTAAGGTGTAGTGTTTGTTTGTGTGAATTGTCATGCCATGACTTGCATGTATTCAGCTGCTCATGCATCGTATGTGTTGTGCATAGTGTGGTGAATATCGTGTGTTGATTCTTGTTTTCGGTTTGCTTCGTCTCGACAGAGTTCCGCAAGCGAGTCGGATTGTGAGGACCCGTACGACTACGTCGGTTCGTCTGCTTCACGGAGTCGTTCTTCTTCCAAGCGGGATCTCAGGCAAGATGACCATTTCCCCAGATACCATTACTATCATTGCCATGCTAGTTTTACCGCTTCTATCGTTTATGACTCGTTGCCTACCACATGTTAAATAACACCCTCTCAACAATGCCATGAAAACCTTCAACCTGTTCAACCTAGCAACCACCGATTGGCTATGTTACCGCTTGCTTAACCCTGTGTTAGCGTTGCTAGTTGCTGGTGCAGTTGCTTCCATGTGAAAACATGGGTTCCTTGTTATATCACCCTATTAAATGCTATTTAATTTAATGCACCTATATACTTGGTAAAAGGTGGAAGGCTCGACCTTTCTAGCCTGGTGTTTTGTTCCACCTTTGCCCCCTTAGTTTCGGCTACCGGTGTTATGTTCCATAATTGGGCGCTCCTAACACGATCGGGGTTGTTATGGGGACCCCCTTGATAATTCGTTTTAGATTAAAGCTGGTCTAGCAAGGCCCAACATTGGTACTACATTTGCCCAACATAATAATTTGTTAATACGGAAATGCATAGGGAGTTAGCGCTACCCGAGGAGTAATTCTACATAATACAAGGGGGCCACTGTTGATGGTGCTGGTCCAAAACAGAGCACTGTGCGGGGCCAACCCAGGGAAACTTAGGTGATTTCTATCAGGCCACCGTACGCGTAGCTTATCCGTCGTGTCCTGAGAACGAGATACGCGGCTCCTATCGGGATCGTCGACACGTCGGGTGGCCTTGCTGGATTAGTTTTACCTTTTGACGAGATATCTTGTGCATCGGGATTCCGGTGATGCTTTGGGTAATCTCAGAGTTGAGGTTTTCCACTAAGGAATCCAACAAGATCGCGAGTGTCGTGATCGAGGATTTCTATGCGGCTTGTGGTAATTTGTGATGGACTAGTTGGAGCACCCCTGCAGGGTTAAATCTTTCGGAAAGTCGTGCCCACGGTTATGTGGCAACGTGGAAACTTTGTTTAACACTGGTTCTAGATAACTTGGAGTTAAATTAATTAAAACTTACCAACTGTGTGCGTAACCGTGACTGTCTCTTTCGTGAGTTCCTTTTCCGATCGAAGACACGGTGGGGTTATGTCTAACGTAGGTAGGTGTTCAGGATCATTCATTTGATCATCAGTAGTCACGTCCGCTATGCATAGATCTTCCCCCTCTTAATTCTTGTACTCGTAAGTTTAGCCACCTCATATATGCTTAGCTGCCGCTGCAACCTCACCACTTTACTATACCTCACCCATTAGCTTTGCTAGTCTTGATACCTTTGGAAATGAGATTGCTAAGCTCCGTGTGGCTCACAGATTACCACAACACCAGTTGCAGGTACAGGTAAAGGTTATTTGATGCGAGCGTGTTGATTGTTCATTTGGAGTTGCTTCTTCTTCTTCTTCTTCTTCTTCTTCTTCTTTGATCTAGGATGGGTTCCAGGCCGGCAGCCTGGGATAGCAAGGATGGACGTCGTTCTTCTTTTCTCGTTTGTTTTTAGTCCGTAGTCGGACCCTGCTCTTCTTCATGATGATTATGTATTGTACTGCTGGGACTCTGATGTAGCTTGTGGCGAGTGTAAGCCAATCCTATATATATAACTCTTCTTTTCAGTACATGTACTTGTAACGATATCCATTCTTGCGACACGACGAGATGCGCTTCTATCCCTGACGAGGCCTTCGTGCCAAATTGAGGATAGGGTCGCATCTTGGGCCTGACATGACCGAAGGTTGTTCGGAGTCCCGGATGAGATCCCAGACGTCACGAGGAGTTCCGGAGTGGTCTGGAGACAAAGATTGATATGTAGGAAAGATATACGGATTCCAGAAAGGTTTCAGACATTACCGGTAAAGTACCGGGAGTGACGAATGGGTTTTGCGGGTTCACCGGGAGGGGCACCCACCCCGGGGGGCACATAGGCCTAAGAGGTGGCGCACCAGCCCCTGGTGGGCTGGGCAGCCAACCCCTATGGGCCTATATACCGCAGTGTGAGGAGGGGGGGTCTGAATTGGAGGAGGACTCCTCCTTGCGCCTCCACCTCCCCAATTGGAGGAGGATTCCTCCTCTTGGGCCGTCGACTAATACGTCTCCAACGTATCTATAATTTTTGATGGTTCCATGCTATTATCTTGTCAACTTTGGATGTTTTATATGCATGAATATGCTATTTTATATCTTTTTTGGGACTAACCTATTAACTCAGTGCCAAGTGCCAATTTCTGTTTTTTTCGTGTTTTTGGCCCATTTACAGACGGAGTCCAAATGGAATGAAACTTTACGATGATTTTTTGGACCGAAAGAGACCCCCGAAGCTTTGGGAGAAGACCAGATGGGCCACGAGGGAGTCACAAGCCCTCACGCCACCACCACCCCCCCGGTGGTGGTGCGCATGTGACCTCCTCATTGGCCCAACTGACGCAATTCCACCACCATAAATTCCTATAAATTCAGAAACCCCCAAAAATAAACCTAGATCGGGAATTCCGCCACCGCAAGCCTCTGTAGCCACCAAAAACCAATCTAGAGCCCGTTCCGGCACCTTGTCGGAGGGAGAATCCATCTCCGGTGGCCATCTTCATCATCCCGAGGATCTCCATGATGAGGAGGGAGTAGTTCTCCCTCGGGGCTGAGGGTATGTACCAGTAGCTATGTGTTTGATCTCTCTCTCTCTCGTGTTGTTGAGATGTCTTGATCTCGATGTACCATGGGCTTTGCTACTATAGTTGGATCTTATGATGTTCTTCCCCTCTCCCTCTTGTAATGAATTGAGTTTCCCCTTTTGAGTTATCTTATCGGATTGTGTCTTTGAGAACACTTGATGTATGTCTTGCACGTGTCTATCTGCTGTGATCAACTTGCAGGTTTGTGACATTGGGAACCTATGCATATGGGTTGGCACACGTTGGATTCATGTGAGTACTTGATGTATGTTTTGGTGATCAACTTGCGGGTTCGTGACATTGGGAACCTATGCACAGGGCTCGGCACACGTTTTGACTCTCTGGTAGAAACTTTGGGGCACTCTTTGAAGTTCTATGTGTTGGTTGAATAGATGATTCTAAGATTGTGTGATGCATATCGTATAATCATACCCACGGATACTTGAGGTGACAATGGAGTATCTAGGTGACATTAGGGTCTTGGTTGATATGTATCTTAAGGTGTTATTCTAGTACGAACTCTATGATATATCGAACGGAAATAATAGCTTCTTGTTATTTTACTACGGACTCTTGAATAGATCGATCAGAAAGAATAACTTTGTGGTGGTTTCGTACCCGACAATGATCTCTTCGTTTGTTCCCCGCTATTAGTGACTTTGGAGTGACTCTTTGTTGCATGTTGAGGGCTAGTTATATGATCCAATTATGTTATCATTGTTGAGAGAACTTCACTAGTGAAAGTATGAACCCTAGGCGTTGTTTCCACACATTGCAATACCGTTCGTGCTCACTTTTACCGTTTGTTACCTTGCTGTTTTTGTAATTTCAGATTACAAAAACCTATATCTACCATCCATATTGCACTTGTTTCACCTTCTCTTCGCCGAACTAGTGCACCTATACAACTTACCATTGTATTGGGTGTGTTGGGGACACAAGAGACTCTTTGTTATTTGGTTGCAGGGTTGCCTGAGAGAGACCATCTACATCCTACGCCTCCCGCGGATTGATAAACCTTAGGTCACCCACTTGAGGGAAAATTGCTACTGTCCTACAAACCTCTGCACTTGGAGGCCCAACAACGTCTACAAGGAGAAGGTTGCGTAGTAGAAATCATGGTCTTTTCTGGAGCCGTTGCCGGGGAGGCTAGGTAAGCAGCACTCACCTCCCGTCAACGAAGCTCTTTTCTGGCGCCGTTGCCGGGGAGGTTAGCGCTTGAAGGTATTTCTTTAGATCTTGCAATCGAATCTTTTTGTTTCTTGTTCTTTCGCTAGAAAACTAAAAAAATGGAATTGAGGATGCCTCATATGCTCCATCTTTTCAATGTCTTTCGTGAGCATGATGGGAAGAAAAATTGTGCTCAAGTGCTGAAAGAAGAATTACATAGAATGATTGGCATAGAATATGTGAATGATGAGCATGATTGCAATGTTCTTAGCATGAATTCTTTGAATACCCATGATGCTAATGATATGCAAAGCCACAAGCTTGGGGATGCTATATTTGATGAAGATGATCTTTTTAGTTCTTCCACTTTGAATGATCAAAATTATTTTGATGAAAGCATGCCCCCTATCAATGACGATTATTGTGAGGATACTTATTCTTTTGAAGAAGAGGGATGATAAAACTTGTCATACTTTCGAAAACCCCTTTGCTAAACCTTGCTTTTTCATTGTGGACACAATTTGTAGTTCTCAAGTCTTTTACGATATTCCCACCACTATTCTTGAGAATAGATTTCCTTATGTGGAGAGTAGTAAAATTTCTATGCTTGTAGATCATGAAAAGAATACTTTAGGTGCTGGTTATATTGTTGAATTCATTCATGATGCTACTGAAAATTACTACGAGAGAGGATCATATGCTTCTACTTATTGCAATAGTATCAAGCTTCCTCTCCATATGTTGAAATTTTTGAAGCTATGCTTGTTTTGCCTTCCTATGCTAGTTGATTCTTGCTCCAATAAATTGTTTGATCACAAAATCCCTATGCATAGGAAGTGGGTTAGACTTAAATGTGCTAGCCATTTGCTCCATGATGCTCTCGTTGTGTTTCAATCCATACCTTTTATGTGAGCATCATTGAAATCAATGCCTAGCTAAGGGCGTTAAACGATAACGCTTGTTGGGAGGCAACCCAATGAATAAATTTTTCTTTGCTTTTTTGCTTCCTGTTTTGTTTTCTCCACACCATCGTAATTCTGTTATGATTGTGTCTTTTGTGTTTCTTTTTGTGTTTGTGCCAAGCAAAACCGTTATGATTAGTCTTGGTGATGATTGTTTGATCATGCTAGAAAACAATAGAAACTTTCTGCTCACGAAAAGATTTTTTATTTTTTTTCTGTAAGAGCTTTTGAGTTGATTCTTTTTTATGCTGATTTCTATTCAATTTCTTCAGACTTTCATAATTTTTCAGATTTTTTGAAGTACCAGAAGTATACAGATTGCTACAGACTGGTCTACTGTTAACAGATTCTGTTTTTGTTGAGTTGGTTGCTTATTTTGATGAAACTATGGATAGTATCGGAGGGTATTAGCCATGGAAGATTGAAAATAAAGTAACCCAACATCAGCATAAGTAGAATTTAAGTTGCTACAGTACCTAAGGAAGTGGTGGTTTGCTTTCTCATACTAATGTTATCACGATTTTCTGTTTAAGTTTCGTGTTGTGAAGTTTTCAAGTTTTGGGTGAAGTTCTTATGGACAAAGAGATAAAGAGTGGCAAGAGCTCAAGCTTGGGGATGCCCAAGGCACCCCAAGAGATTGAAGGATGCCATAAAAGCCTAAGCTTGGGGATGCCCCGGGAAGGCATCCCCTCTTTCGTCTTCGATCCATCGGTAACGTTACTTGGGGCTATATTTTTATTCACCACATGTTATGTGTTTTTGCTTGGAGCGTCTTGTATCGTAGGAGTCTTTTATTTTTTTTGTGTCACAACCATCCTTGCTTCACACCTAGAGAGAGAGAGACATACACTCACCGTGATTTTGTCGAGCTTCACTTGTATCCTTTGGTAGACAATTCAACTCACATGTGCTTCACTTATATCTTTTGAGCTAGATACTTTTGCTCTATGTGCTTCACTTATATCTTTTAGAGCGCAGCGGTGCGTGGCTTGGTAGTTGATCTATGCTTTGAAAGTAGTCTCAAAAGGGGTAGTTATCCAAAGGGATACAAAAACTTCCACCTTCATGTGCATTGAATAGTTAGAGAAGTTTGATTCATCTCAATTAGTTTTGAGTTGTGGTTTTGGTAATATTGAAGTCATGCTAGTAAGGTGTTGTGGATCTAGAAATACTTGTATTGAAGTTAGTAATTCCCGTAGCATGCACATATGGTGAACTGCTATGTGATGAAGTCTGAGCATGATTAGTCTATTGATTGTCATCCTTTGTGTGGCGGTCGGGATCGCGCGATGGTTTATACCTACCAACCCTTCCCCTAGGAGTATGCGTTGAATGCTTTGTTTCGATTACTAATAAAACTTTTGCAACAAGTATATGAGTTCTTCATGACTAATGTTGAGTCCATGGTTTAGATGCACTTTCACCTTCCACCATCACTATCTTCTTAGTGCCGTGCAACTTTCGCCGGTGCACAAAACCCACCATTAGCCTCCCTCAAAACAGCCACCATACCTACCTACTATGGCTTTTTCAAAGTCATTCCGAGATATATTGCCATGCAACTACCACCATGACATGTGCCACCACGTCTACATTGCCATTGCATGATCGTAAGATAGCTAGCATGATGTTTCCATTAATGTCTATGCCATGCTAGATCATTGTCACGGTACACTACCGAAGGCATTCCATATAGAGTCATCGTTGCTCCAAGTTTTGAGTTGAAAGTGTGATGATCATCATTGATGGAGCATTGTCCCATGTGAGGAAATAAAAGAGGCCAAAGATGCCCACCAAAATAAAAAAATAAAATAAAAAAAGAGGCCAAAGAGCCCACCAAAAAAATGAGAGAAAAAGAGAGAAGGGACAATGCTACCACATTTCCACACTTGTGCATATTAAGCACCATGATCTTCGTGATTGAGAGTCTCTCGTTTTGTCACCACCATATAGCTAGTGGGAAATTTTCATTATATAACTTGGCTTGTATATTCCAATGATAGGCTTCCTAAAATTGCCTTAGGTCTTCGTGAGCAAGCAAGTTGGATGCACACCCACTAGTTTTCTTTAAGAGCTTTCACATACTCTTAGCTCTAGTGCATCATTTGTATGGCAATCCCTACTCATTCACATTGATATCTATTGATGAGCATCTCTATAGCTTATTGATATGCCTAGTTAATGTGAGCATATTCTCCTTGTTTGCCTTGCAACCTCCACCACACTCCACACGACTTATAGTGCTAAAACCATGGCTCACGCTCATGTATTGTGTGAGAGTCGAAAAAGTTTGAGAAAGTAAAGGTGTGAAACAATTACTTGTCCAATACCGGGGTTGTGCATGATTTAAATTCATTGTGCAATGATGATAGAGCATAGCTAGACTATATGCTTTTGTAGGGATAACTTTCTTTTGGCCTTGTTATTTTGAAAGTTCATGATTACCTTGCTAGTTTGCTTGAATTATTATTGTTTCCACGTCAATAGCAAACTATTGTTTTGAATCTAACGGATCTGAACATCCATGTCACGTGAGAGAAGTTACAAAGGACAACTATTCTAGGTAGCCTGCAACATCAAAAATTCATTCTTTATCAATTCCCTACTCGAGGACGAGCAGGAGTTAAGCTTGGGGATGCTCGATACGTCTCCAACGTATCTATCATTTTTGATGGTTCCATGCTATTATCTTGTCAACTTTGGATGTTTTATATGCATGAATATGCTATTTTATATCTTTTTTGGGACTAACCTATTAACTCAGTGCCAAGTGCCAGTTTCTGTTTTTTTCCTGTTTTTGGCCCATTTTCACAGGGAGTCCAAATGGAATGAAACTTTATGATGGTTTTTTGGACCAAAAGAGACCCCCGAAGTTTTGGGAGAAGGCCAGATGGGCCACGAGGGATTCACAAGCCCTCATGCCACCACAACCCCCCCCCCCCCCGTGGTGGCGCGCAGGCTTGTGACCTCCTCGTAGGCCCAACTGACGCAATTCCACTGCCATAAATTCCTATAAATTCAAAACCCCCCAAAAAGAAACCTAGATCGGGAGTTCCGCCGCTGCAAGCCTGTGTAGCCACCAAAAACCAATCTAGAGCCCGTTCCGGCACCCTGCTGGAGGGGGAATCCATCTCCGGTGGCCATATTCATCATCCCGACGATCTCCATGACGAGGAGGGAGTAGTTCTCCCTCGGTGCTGAGGGTATGTACCAGTAGCTATGTGTTTGATCTCTCTCTCTCTCTCGTGTTCTTGAGATGTCTTGATCTCGATGTACCATGGGCTTTGCTACTATAGTTGGATCTTATGATGTTCTTCCCCCTCTCCCTCTTGTAATGAATTGAGTTTCCCCTTTTGAGTTATCTTATCGGATTGAGTCTTTGAGAACACTTGATGTATGTCTTGCACGTGTCTATCTGCTGTGATCAACTTGCGGGTTTGTGACATTGGGAACCTATGCATATGGGTTGGCACACGTTGGATTCATGTGAGTACTTGATGTATGTTTTGGTGATCAACTTGCGGGTTCGTGACATTGGGAACCTATGCACAGGGGTCGGCACACGTTTTGACTCTCTGGTAGAAACTTTGGGGCACTCTTTGAAGTTCTATGTGTTGGTTGAATAGATGATTCTGAGATTGTGTGATGCATATTGTATAATCATACCCATGGATACTTGAGGTGACAATGGAGTATCTAGGTGACATTAGGGTCTTGGTTGATATGTATCTTAAGGTGTTATTCTAGTACGAACTCTATGATGGATCGAATGGAAAGAATAGCTTCGTGCTATTTTACTACGAACTCTTGAATAGATCGATCAGAAAGAATAACTTTGTGGTGGTTTCGTACCCGACAATAATCTCTTCGTTTGTTCCCCGCTATTAGTGACTTTGGAGTGACTCTTTGTTGCATGTTGAGGGCTAGTTATATGATCCAATTATGTTATCATTGTTGAGAGAACTTCACTAGTGAAAGTATGAACCCTAGGCGTTGTTTCCACACATTGCAATACCATTCGTGCTCACTTTTACCATTTGTTACCTTGCTGTTTTTGTAATTTCAGATTACAAAAACCTATATCTACCATCCATATTGCACTTGTTTCACCTTCTCTTCGCCGAACTAGTGCACCTATACAACTTACCATTGTATTGGGTGTGTTAGGGACACAAGAGACTCTTTGTTATTTGGTTGCAGGGTTGCTTGAGAGAGACCATCTACATCCTACGCCTCCCGCGGATTGATAAACTGTCACGCCCAAGATGCGACCATATCCTCAATTTTGCACGAAGGCCTCGTCAGGGATAGAAGCGCATCTCGTCGTGTCGCAAGAATGGATATCGTTACAAGTACATGTACTGAAAAGAAGAGATATATATATAGAATTGGCTTACACTCGCCACAAGCTACATCAGAGTCACATCAGTACATTACATAATCATCAAGAGTAAGAGCAGGGTCTGACTACGGACGAAAACAAACGAGAAAAGATGAACGACGTCCATCCTTGCTATCCCAGGCTACCGGCCTGGAACCCATCCTAGATCGATGAAGAAGAAGAAGAAGAAGCAACTCCAAATGAACAATCAACGCGCTCGCGTCAAGTAACCTTTACATGTACCTGCAACAGGTGTTGTAGTAATCTGTGAGCCACAAGGGACTCAGCAATCTCATTTCGAAAGGTATCAAGACTAGCAAAGCTTAATGGGTGAGGTAAGGTTAAGTGGTGAGGTTGCAGCAGAGACTAAGCATATATGAGGTGGCTAAACTTACGAGTACAAGAAATAAGAGGGGAAAGATCTATGTATAGCGGACGTGAACTACGGCCGATCAAGTGAATGATCCTCAACACCTACCTACGTCAAACATAACCCCACCGTGTCCTCAATCAGGGAAGGAACTCACGAAATAGGCAGTCACGGTTACGCACACAGTTGGCAAGTTTTAATTAAGTTAACTTCAAGTTATCTAGAACAAGTGTTAAATAAAGTTTCCACATTGCCACATAACCGCGGGCACGACTTTCCGAAAGATTTAACCCTGCAGGGGTGCTCCAACTAGTCCATCACAAATTACCACAAGCCGCATAGAAATCCTCAATCACAAAGCTCGCGATCTCGTCGAATTCCTTAGTGGAAAACCTCAACTCTGAGATTACCCAAAGCATCACCGGAATCCCGATGCACAAGATATCTCGCCAAAGGTAAAACTAATCCAGCAAGGCCGCCCGACGTGTCGACGTACCCAATAGGAGCCGCGTATCTCGTTCTCAGGACACGACGGATGGAACTAGCTACGAGTGCCAAACCTCGAGTTTCCTCGCGGTGGCCCCGCAGGCAGACCGTTTGGGACCAACACCATCAGCACTGGCCCCCCTGTTTATGTAAAATTACTCCTCAGGTAGCGCTAACTCCCTATGCATTTTAGTATTATCAAAATATTATGTTGGGCAAATGTAAAACCAATGTTGGGCCTTATTTAGTTCCATCCCGTTTAGATACACGGCAATATTAAATGTGGTTAAACACGGCAAGTGGTAAAGCGCAATTAATCTACCTATCTAGGCATTTTAAATGAGGTCGGAAATGACATATAGCACCTCCGGAACGACCTCACATGTTAATTTACAATTCTGTCCAGATCTGAACTAACACATTTAATTAGTTGTTAAACAGCAAAACGAATAGGTTCACGTGATTCTACGCGTCAAGACAAGCAATTTACACATAGAGAACATCTCCAACGGAGCTACGGAACAAAAGATACGGACACCGCAAGATATGATGGCATGAATGCAATATGTGTGCAACGACGGTCACGAGCACTTCAAAACATACAACCAGCAAGATAAAATGAAACTACACGAGATTTTAAGCAAGTTCCATATAGGACACGATCAAAACGGAGCTACGGTTCAAAAACTACGAGCAAAACAAGAAATCACTACAATCTGCCAAAATCAGCCACATAGCATTTTCTACGCCCCACAACTACGAGCTACACAACTCCGCTAAACTCAAGCAAGGCATGACACGAAAGAGGGTAAGAAGCACTACCACATACAACTAATAACAACTAGCATGGCAGCAAGGAACACTAGGGAAAGAAGACACAAAATGGCATCTCACACACTATTTCAGACTTAGTGAAAATTACACTTCATGAAAGTGCTGTTTTCGATCTGAAGCCATATTGACAGCAGCAAAACCTATAGCTACAGGACTCCAAATGGCATGAAAATTCACAGCATGCTAGAGAAACACAAGGGCTACAACTAACTCCATTGGACCAACCTCAAAAGAGCTACATATCAAAAGATACAAGCAAGACAAGACAACAACAAAATATAACAGATCTCAGACTTAGAAATATTTCAGCACCTCCAAATCAGCACTATTTCTAGCAACTTGAGAGCAAGCAAACCACACCTAAACATGCTTTTCTATTGCAACTAAAAATACCAGGGGCTAGACTAAACACCCAAGAACAACTCCCTAGTTGACAACTTAATCAAACGAGGCACGAAATAAATCCTACGAAAAGGAAAAGAGGGCAACATGGCAAAATATCGCGCGAACTAACTTACTCAAAAGCTAAAACTAATTGCACAAAACATATAAAATATGTGGGGTTGCGCAACAAAAATAATGCCACACATAAATGCGAGAAAATAACCTAGACACGAAAAAAATAAACTAGCGCAATTCCCTACACGTAAAAATATGAGTGACCGCTCTAAAATACATAGCAAGAGGGTTCCTAAACCATGGGCATTTCTAATACGGCATTCGGACAACCCGGACACGCACGAGAAAATAACACGGGACCAAGACAATATAAACAACACACATATCTAGGCATTCGGCACGCAAAACTACATCAAACAAATATGCAAGTTTTATAATCAGATTCTACGCGCAAAACTACCACAAAACCATATATGACACGTCTCGATCCGACTAACGGAATAAAAGTTACGGTCGTTCTAATATACGTATATTTTCTGGAATTTAGATTAATTCCGAAAATCACCCTAATGCACTAATGGGCCGAAGAGGGGCACTACATAACAAATCTACGCATGGGGGGAGGGGATAGCTCACCTGAGGCCACTTGGGCCGGCCTGGGAGCGCAGTGGCCAGCTGGGCCTGGCTCGGGCCGCAACTGGCCCACGAGGCCGGGGCGCACGGGAGTTGGCAGCCCACTCACCGGTCAACGAGCGATGGTCCGCACGGGCCTGCTCTCGATCTCGATCGGCACGGGGAGGCGACGGGGCGAAGCAGGGACGATGACTGGCCTACTCCGGCGGGTCTCCGGTGAGATGGCTAGGTCCGTAGAGGGGAGGCGGTCGGCCACGGCTGGGGCGCAAGACCCGTGAAGCTCGGGCTCCTCCCGCTCAGGAACGGGGAAGCGCACCGCACGGCGGCCTGCAGCTCCAGGAACAGCAGGTGCGACAGCAGCAGGGCTCCGACCTCCATCACGACGGCTCTCCGGCGAGGTCCGACCTGTGCACGGACTGCAGGAGGAGCTGTGCAAGGGCACGACTCGGGGTGAGGCTTCTCGGGGAGAAGGAGGGCGGTGCGGGAGCACGGCGAAGAGCGGGGCGGCGCGGGAGCACGCGAGGCGGCGGCGGATGGGCTCGGCCTGGCCCAATCTAGGCTCGGCGGGCCGTGGCGGCGGCTGAGGGACCGATGGGAGGAGAGAGAGGGTGCGGGAGGCTAGGGTTGGCACGGATATCGAGGCAGGGGAGAGAGGCAGCTCAAAAAAATACATCCGGGTCTATTTATAGGCAAAGGGGGGCTAGGTTAGCCAAAATTTCGTTTCGGATCCAACCGTGCGGTCGGATTCGGACGATTCCGAACGCGGGAACGGTTACAAAGACGTGTAGAGGGGATATCCGGAGACGAGAGGGAGAACAGGCGGCGCTGCAACGATTTTTTAAAACACCGACAGACGTCCGACGGTAGACCGAATACGGTGCCGCTACGGTCGACCGTTCGGGTACCAGACGGACTCCGATCGCGACGAAATTCGACAGGCGGCCTAGCTATAACTACTTACGGCCACATGCCAAGTTTCACCCCGATCAGAGAAACTTTTATACACACTTTCAAAAAACAGGGTTACGACGGTGCCGCGGGCGCGGGCGTGTGCGGTCGGGCTCGGAACGGACAACGACGAGAACCGGCAACTAACAACGGATGCAAGTTTTCAAAACTGGCGGCAACGGAGATGCCGATGCAATGCTGATGATGCGCATGATGCGATGATGATGCGACAAAAGAAAATAGACACACGACGAAAACGGAAGGAAAAGGGGAATCTTCTGGAACATCGGCATCGGGCTGTCACAACTCTCCTACACTACAAGAGGATCTCGCCCCGAGATCCAAGAATGAAAGGGGGAAGAGGATGGGAAAGAACAAGAGGTAAAAACTTAGTCGCTTCTTTGACAAACGAGTGAAACCAACGATCCTTGAAGGTAGCAAAGAGATGAGGAATGATATGAGAAAGAAGCAAGAATTCACGGAAAATTTTGGCAGCACTTCGGTCGGAAAATGGGACAAAAAATTCGATATGAAGAGAGAATTAGACAATATACATAACAAACAACTAAATAGAGCAAGGGAACACCATGATCTTGATAGAACAACATAATAGACCTCAAAAGAGCAACATCACAATGCCTCCGGAACAATAGAATAGGAACTAGCTCAAACGGAAGAAGAGAATGAAGAAAAGAATGACAACTACTAACTCCAATGAACTTGGCAAGCATCCTTGCAAGAAGAATTGTACGGAGTTGTTGGAAAAGCAACAAAGAAAAGAACACGATAGTAGTGGGCTTATGGAAACCTTTCAAACTAATGAAGTGACAACCAGCCACTAACAGAAACAAGGATTGATTGGGAGAAACAAGATATGAGCAATTTCTTACACCAAGAGGATACATTGAGAACTTGGGTTAATGACAAGCACCATGATAGCAACAATCCATAGGAAAATCTTTAGGTGAAATCCAAACCAAGATAGCTCAATGAAGAAATCATGGGTTGAAATATCTCATGATCATAGAATTGGTGGATTTAATTATCTCATTCTTGAAATAAAATCTCTTCGAGACTCCTACACTAACAAGAATGCTATAATACCACCTCAAAGGAAAAGGAAGACAATTGCACATAGAAAAGCAAGAGAAAGGATACTTGAGGTTCTCCAACAAGAATCTTGAAGAACACTTGAGGATGGATAGAAACCTTGATGAACCAACATGAAGGACCACCGTATACAAATGAATGATACAACGACATGAAGGTAGAAAAGAATAAGATTATGACCTTGCCAGGATTTAGATGAAGCCTCACAAAGAGATACTTAAAAGAACTAGGAACTCCGGAAAAGAAATATAGGCACTTGAGAAAAGAATTGATATCATGAGTCCTCCGGAAGAAGAATTGAAATCTTTTGGAAGAAGGAAGGACAATAATAAGAATTATGTTATGCTCATCCTTCATCAAATTGAATTGATGACAAGCAACGGATCTAGCATACAACTTACTCTTCTGAAAAGATTCAGGAGAGATATGAGCACAAACTAGAAGAATTGTTGCAAGAAACACCGGTGAGAACTGAAATGAACGAGGCAACCATGAATGAATGGAGATACATGAGAATGAAGAGATCATGAGCCACCTGAGAGAAAACTAGAACAAGGCACCATAATAATTGAGAGACGAACGAAGAGACAACAATGGAGAAGATTTGAGGATGAAAGCTGAAAGCTGAGAACGAAGAATTTTCTGAAATGATGGCCTTCGGAGGAACAGAAATAAAAACAACTCAGAAATGCACCGGATAGCGATAAAGGATTTACTCATGATTGACAACAATTAAGATGACGACACCAAGCTGAAATGATGGATCTTGTAGATAAAGAACCAAGAATGAGAGAAACACTCCTTCGAATTGCAAGCTGAGAATGATGACGAGAACAACACCACCAAAAATTAATGAGACACTCCGGGATAAAGAAGAATGAAAGGTTGAACCAATATGAAAATTAATTCAAATAGATCTTGACGAAGGGATATGACTGATGGAAATCATACTTACGTCATAGTTGAAAAGAATTAACGACCTCCGGAAAGATTACAGAGCTATATAAGATCCTGGGAGAAAAACCTGTGGGTTATGGGCCCACTCAAAGAAACCACCGTTGAAACAACTGATTATAAGGAGAGATATTGCACCGGTATAACGAGAACTAGATGAGGTTGGCACCTCGAAATAATTAAAAGAATTGAAAACGAGAAACTACTGAAATATCTTTAACACTCCGGATAGAAAGAGAAAGGAATTAATAAACAAGATAGGCTGAAAGAATTTCCAACGTAGGAAAGAATTTAATGGTTGAAAAGGATATGATGACCATGGATAACTGAAATGAATTCACCGGTAAGGATGAAAAGAATGAATAAAGATGAACATGAAGCTCATGAGAATCTTCACAACGAATCACCGGGTACAAAAGGAAGAAGAGATAGCGGAAGCATCACTGAAAAGAAAACTCTTGGATGAAAATTGAATCACTGAGAAAAAGGGCGGGAGGGTGGGGAAAAACAAAGACAACTTCGGCTAGCTAAGACAACTCCGGAAAGAATTCAGAGAATGATCTTACGAATCTGGAGAGGATAGAATTCACTTGAAGAGAAGCACACTGGTTGGAAAAGAATTGACAAGATGACTCCGGTTGACAAGAATTGACATGACAATCTGATTTGAGCAAAAGGATTAGTACCCTCATAAAAATATGAGAACACCTCTTGAAAAGATCTGAAATCACCACTTGACATCGAAGCAACACAAATTTGTTGGAAGATCGTCCTATAAGTAACTAGTTGAATTCCCACCTATGAATTCCCGAAATATCTGGTCATGCAATCTGGTACACGGATACAAGGAGTAATATCACACAACTCCTATACTAACCCGTCACCAGTATCACATCCGTCAACACACAACCAGAATCTCGGACCTTCATCTATAACAGACCCTCGTGATCACAACGATACAAAGTAAGGCAGTACTCCCGAACAATCTGCACCAGTACTGGGGACATCGGGGTTATCTCGCCACTACTAGTATTGAAGCAATTGCGAACATCCTTCGTTCTGAGATACTAAGAAATCTGAATGATAATGATGTGCTCAAGAATCCCCTGGAGCTCAACTCCCCTGAAACTCAAAGCAGATAGGAGGCACCAAGACAGAACTCCGTCACATCGACATCATATAGATTCCAAGAATATCCGCATGATCCTAAAAAAATTTGAGTGGGAAGAGGAGTAGAATAAATTATTACGTCAAGATTCCTCACCAGAGCATAGAAGAGGAGAAAAAGAATCATCTCTCCGATATATAACTAGACTCAAAGCAGTTTTCACTAGACTCGACTCGGCCAAGTTCGATCAATCAAGGGGGCTCCTAGGTCGGTACTGCTCTGATACCAACTTGTCACGCCCAAGATGCGAATCTATCCTCAATTTGGCATGAAGGCCTCGTCAGGGATAGATGCGAATCTATCCTCAATCATCTCTCCGATATATACCTGCAACTGGTCTTGTAGTAATCTGTGAGCCACAGGGGACTCAGCAATCTCATTTCCAAAGGTATCAAGACTAGCAAAGCTTAATGGGTGAGGTAAGGTTAAGTGGTGAGGTTGCAGCATCGGCTAAGAATATATTTGGTGGCTAAACTTACGAGTACAAGAAATAAGAGGGGGAAGATCTACGCATAGCGGACGTGAACTACGGCTGATCAAGTGAATGATCCTGAACACCTACCTACGTCAGACATAACCCTACCGTGTCCTCGATCGGAGAAGGAACTCACGAAAGAGGCAGTCACGGTTACGCACACAGTTGGCAAGTTTTAATTAAGTTAACTTCAAGTTATCTAGAACCAGTGCTAAACAAAGTTTCCACGTTGCCACATAACCGCGGCCCGGCTTTTCGAAAGATTTAACCCTGCACGGGTGCTCCAACTAGTCCAGCACAAATTACCACAAGCCGCATAGAAATCCTCAATCATCAAGCTCGCGATCTCGTCGAATTCCTTAGTGGAAAACCTCAACTCTGAGATTATCCAAAGCATCACCGGAACCCCGATGCACAAGATATCTCATCAAAGGTAAAACTAATCCAGCAAGGCCGCCCCACGTGTCGACGTACCCGATAGGAGCCGCGTATCTCGTTCTCAGGACACGACGGATGGAACTAGCTACGAGTGCCAAACCTCGAGTTTCCTCGCGGTGGCCCCGCAGGCAGACCGTTTGGGACCAACACCATCAGCACTGGCCCCCCTGTTTATGTAAAATTACTCCTCGGGTAGCGCTAACTCCTTACGCATTTCAGTATTATCAAATTATTATGTTGGGCAAATGTAAAACCAATGTTGGGCCTTGCCAGACCAGCTTTAATCTAAAACGAATTATCATGGAGGTCCCCATAACAACCCCGATCGTGTTAGGAGCGCTCAATTATGGAACATAACACCGGTAGCCGAAACTAAGGGGGCAAAGGTGGAACAAAACACCAGGCTAGAAAGGCCGAGCCTTCCACATTTTACCAAGTATATAGGTGCATTAAATTAAATAGCATTTAATAGGGTGTTATAACAAGGAACCCATGTTATCACATGGAAGCAACTGCACCTGCAACTAGCAACGCTAACACAAGGTTAAGCAAGTGGTAACATAGCCAATCAGTGTTTTGCTAGGTTGAACAGGTTGAAGGTTATCATGGCATTTTTGAGAGGCTGCTATTTAACATGTGGTAGGCAACGAGACATAACCGATAGCATCGAAATAACTAGCATGGCAATGATATTAATGGTATCTGGGGAAATGGTCATCTTGCCTGATATCCCGCTTGGAAGAAGAATGCCTCCGTGAAGCAAACGAACCGACGTAGTCGAACGGGTCCACACAATCCGGCACGCTGCGGAACTCTATCGAGACGAAGCAAACCAGAAACACAAATGAACACACGATGCACAACACAAATGATGCATGAGCAGCTGAATACATGCAAGTCACGGCATGACAAATCACACAAACAAACACTACACATTAAGTGAAGTTCAATATGCAACGAGTTGCATATTGACGAAACTCCACGTTAATTATTTAGTTCCATCCCGTTTAGATACACGACAATATTAAATGTGGTTAAACACGGCAAGAGGTGAAGCGCAATTAATCTACCTATCTAGGCATTTTAAATGAGGTCGGAAATGACATATAGCACCTCCGGTACGACCTCTATGCAACTCCTTCATAGTGTGGTGTAGTGTTTGTTTGTGTGAATTTTAAATGAGGTCGTCAATATGCAACTCGTTGCATATTGAACTTCACTTAAGGTGTAGTGTTTGTTTGTGTGAATTGTCATGCCATGACTTGCATGTATTGAGCTGCTCATGCATCATATGTGTTGTGCATAGTGTGGTGAATATCGTGTGTTGATTCTTGTTTTCGGTTTGCTTCGTCTCGATAGACTTCCGCAAGCGAGTCGGATTGTGAGGACCCGTACGACTACGTCGGTTCGTCTACTTCACGGAGTCGTTCTTCTTCCAAGCGGGATCTCAGGCAAGATGACCATTTCCCCAGATACCATTACTATCATTGCCATGCTAGTTTTACCGCTTCTATCGTTTATGACTCGTTGCCTACCACATGTTAAATAACACCCTCTCAACAATGCCATGAAAACCTTCAACCTGTTCAACCTAGCAACCACCGATTGGCTATGTTACCGCTTGCTTAACCCTGTGTTAGCGTTGCTAGTTGCTGGTGCAGTTGCTTCCATGTGAAAACATGGGTTCCTTGTTATATCACCCTATTAAATGCTATTTAATTTAATGCACCTATATACTTGGTAAAAGGTGGAAGGCTCGACCTTTCTAGCCTGGTGTTTTGTTCCACCTTTGCCCCCTTAGTTTCGGCTACCGGTGTTATGTTCCATAATTGGGCGCTCCTAACACGATCGGGGTTGTTATGGGGACCCCCTTGATAATTCGTTTTAGATTAAAGCTGGTCTGGCAAGGCCCAACATTGGTACTACATTTTCCCAACATAATAATTTGTTAATACGGAAATGCATAGGGAGTTAGCGCTACCCGAGGAGTAATTCTACATAATACAAGGGGGCCACTGTTGATGGTGCTGGTCCAAAACAGAGCACTGTGTGGGGCCAACCCAGGGAAACTTAGGTGATTTCTATCAGGCCACCGTACGCGTAGCTTATCCGTCGTGTCCTGAGAACGAGATACGCGGGTCCTATCAGGATCGTCGACACGTCGGGTGGCCTTGCTGGATTAGTTTTACCTTTTGACGAGATATCTTGTGCATCGGGATTCCGGTGATGCTTTGGGTAATCTCAGAGTTGAGGTTTTCCACTAAGGAATCCAACGAGATCGCGAGTGTCGTGATCGAGGATTTCTATGCGGCTTGTGGTAATTTGTGATGGACTAGTTGGAGCACCCCTGCAGGGTTAAATCTTTCGGAAAGTCGTGCCCGCGGTTATGTGGCAACGTGGAAACTTTGTTTAACACTGGTTCTAGATAACTTGGAGTTAAATTAATTAAAACTTATCAACTGTGTGCGTAACCGTGACTGTCTCTTTCGTGAGTTCCTTTTCCGATCGAGGACACGGTGGGGTTATGTCTAACGTAGGTAGGTGTTCAGGATCATTCATTTGATCATCAGTAGTCACGTCCGCTATGCATAGATCTTCCCCCTCTTAATTCTTGTACTCGTAAGTTTAGCCACCTCATATATGCTTAGCTGCCGCTGCAACCTCACCACTTTACCATACCTCACCCATTAAGCTTTGCTAGTCTTGATACCTTTGGAAATGAGATTGCTAAGTCCCGTGTGGCTCACAGATTACTACAACACCAGTTGCAGGTACAGGTAAAGGTTATTTGATGCGAGCGTGTTGATTGTTCATTTGGAGTTGCTTCTTCTTCTTCTTCTTCTTCTTCTTCTTCTTCTTCATTTGGAGTTGCTTCTTCTTCTTCTTATTCTTCTTCTTCTTCTTCTTTGATCTAGGATGGGTTCCAGGCCGGCAGCCTGGGATAGCAAGGATGGACGTCGTTCTTCTTTTCTCGTTTGTTTTTAGTCCGTAGTCGGACCCTGCTCTTCTTCATGATGATTATGTGTTGTACCGCTGGGACTCTGATATAGCTTGTGGCGAGTGTAAGCCAATCCTATATATATAACTCTTCTTTTCAGTACATGTACTTGTAACGATATCCATTCTTGCGACACGACGAGATGCGCTTCTATCCCTGACGAGGCCTTCGTGCCAAATTGAGGATAGGGTCGCATCTTGGGCCTGACATGACCGAAGGTTGTTCGGAGTCCCGGATGAGATCCCAGACGTCACGAGGAGTTCTGGAGTGGTCTGGAGACAAAGATTGATATGTAGGAAAGATATACGGATTCCAGAAAGGTTTCAGACATTACCGGTAAAGTACCGGGAGTGACGAATGGGTTTTGCGGGTTCACCGGGAGGGGCACGCACCCCGGGGGGCACATAGGCCTAAGAGGTGGCGCACCAGCCCCTGGTGGGCTGGGCAGCCAACCCCTATGGGCCTATGCACCGCAGTGTGAGGAGGGGGGAGTCTGAATTGGAGGAGGACTCCTCCTTGCGCCTCCACCTCCCCAATTGGAGGAGGATTCGTCCTCTTCGGCCGCCGACTGATACGTCTCCAACGTATCTATAATTTTTGATGGTTCCATGCTATTATCTTGTCAACTTTGGATGTTTTATATGCATGAATATGCTATTTTATATCTTTTTTGGGACTAACCTATTAACTCAGTGCCAAGTGCCAATTTCTGTTTTTTTCGTGTTTTTGGCCCATTTACAGACGGAGTCCAAATGGAATGAAACTTTACGATGATTTTTTGGACCGAAAGAGACCCCCGAAGCTTTGGGAGAAGGCCAGATGGGCCACGAGGGAGTCACAAGCCCTCACGCCACCACCACCCCCCCGGTGGTGGCGCGCAGGCTTGTGACCTCCTCGTAGGCCCAACTGACGCAATTCCACCGCCATAAATTCCTATAAATTCAGAAACCCCCAAAAATAAACCTAGATCGGGAATTCCGCCACCGCAAGCCTGTGTAGCCACCAAAAACCAATCTAGAGCCCGTTCCGGCACCTTGTTGGAGGGGGAATCCATCTCCGGTGGCCATATTCATCATCCCGACGATCTCCATGACGAGGAGGGAGTAGTTCTCCCTCGGTGCTGAGGGTATGTACCAGTAGCTATGTGTTTGATCTCTCTCTCTCTCGTGTTCTTGAGATGTCTTGATCTCGATGTACCATGGGCTTTGCTACTATAGTTGGATCTTATGATGTTCTTCCCCCTCTCCCTCTTGTAATGAATTGAGTTTCCCCTTTTGAGTTATCTTATCGGATTGAGTCTTTGAGAACACTTGATGTATGTCTTGCACGTGTCTATCTGCTGTGATCAACTTGCGGGTTTTTGACATTGGGAACCTATGCATATGGGTTGGCACACGTTGGATTCATGTGAGTACTTGATGTATGTTTTGGTGATCAACTTGCGGGTTCGTGACATTGGGAACCTATGCACAGGGGTCGGCACACGTTTTGACTCTCTGGTAGAAACTTTGGGGCACTCTTTGAAGTTCTATGTGTTGGTTGAATAGATGATTCTGAGATTGTGTGGTGCATATCGTATAATCATACCCACGGATACTTGAGGTGACAATGGAGTATCTAGGTGACATTAGGGTCTTGGTTGATATGTATCTTAAGGTGTTATTCTAGTACGAACTCTATGATGGATCGAACGGAAAGAATAGCTTCGTGTTATTTTACTACGGACTCTTGAATAGATTGATCAGAAAGAATAACTTTGTGGTGGTTTCGTACCCGACAATAATCTCTTCGTTTGTTCCCCGCTATTAGTGACTTTGGAGTGACTCTTTGTTGCATGTTGATGGCTAGTTATATGATCCAATTATGTTATCATTGTTGAGAGAACTTCACTAGTGAAAGTATGAACCCTAGGCGTTGTTTCCACACATTGCAATACCATTCGTGCTCACTTTTACCATTTGTTACCTTGCTGTTTTTGTAATTTCAGATTACAAAAACCTATATCTACCATCCATATTGCACTTGTTTCACCTTCTCTTCACCGAACTAGTGCACCTATACAACTTACCATTGTATTGGGTGTGTTGGGGACACAAGAGACTCTTTGTTATTTGGTTGCAGGGTTGATTGAGAGAGACCATCTACATCCTACGCCTCCCGCGGATTGATAAACTGTCACGCCCAAGATGCGACCATATCCTCAATTTTGCACGAAGGCCTCGTCAGGGATAGAAGCGCATCTCGTCGTGTCGCAAGAATGGATATCGTTACAAGTACATGTACTGAAAAGAAGAGATATATATATAGAATTGGCTTAGACTCGCCACAAGCTACATCAGAGTCACATCAGTACATTACATAATCATCAAGAGTAAGAGCAGGGTCCGACTTCGGACGAAAACAAACGAGAAAAGAAGAACGACGTCCATCCTTGCTATCCCAGGCTACCGGCCTGGAACCCATCCTAGATCGATGATGAAGAAGAAGAAGAAGCAACTCCAAATGAACAATCAACGCGCTCGCGTCAAGTAACCTTTACCTGTACCTGCAACAGGTGTTGTAGTAATCTGTGAGCCACAAGGGACTCATCAATCTCATTTCGAAAGGTATCAAGACTAGCAAAGCTTAATGGGTGAGGTAAGGTTAAGTGGTGAGGTTGCAGCAGAGACTAAGCATATATTTGGTGGCTAAACTTACGAGTACAAGAAATAAGAGGGGAAAGATCTATGCATAGCGGACGTGAACTACGGCTGATCAAGTGAATGATCCTGAACACCTACCTACGTCAGACATAACCCCACCGTGTCCTCAATCAGGGAAGGAACTCACGAAATAGGCAGTCACGGTTACGCACACAGTTGGCAAGTTTTAATTAAGTTAACTTCAAGTTATCTAGAACAAGTGTTAAACAAAGTTTCCACATTGCCACATAACCGCGGGCACGACTTTCCGAAAGATTTAACCCTACAGGGGTGCTCCAACTAGTCCATCACAAATTACCACAAGCCGCATAGAAATCCTCAGTCACAAAGCTCGCGATCTCGTCGAATTCCTTAGTGGAAAACCTCAACTCTGAGATTACCCAAAGCATCACCGGAATCCCGATGCACAAGATATCTCGCCAAAGGTAAAACTAATCCAGCAAGGCCGCCCGACGTGTCGACGTACCCAATAGGAGCCGCGTATCTCGTTCTCAGGACACGACGGATGGAACTAGCTACGAGTGCCAAACCTCGAGTTTCCTCGCGGTGGCCCCGCAGGCAGACCGTTTGGGACCAACACCATCAGCACTGGCCCCCCCTGTTTATGTAAAATTACTCCTGAGGTAGCGCTAACTCCCTATGCATTTTAGTATTATCAAAATATTATGTTGGGCAAATGTAAAACCAATGTTGGGCCTTCCCATACCAGCTTTAATCTAAAACGAATTATCAAGGGGGTCCCCATAACAACCCCGATCGTGTTAGGAGCGCTCAATTATGGAACATAACACCGGTAGCCGAAACTAAGGGGGCAAAGGTGGAACAAAACACCAAGCTAGAAAGGCCGAGCCTTCCACCTTTTACCAAGTATATAGGTGCATTAAATTAATTAGCATTTAAAAGGGTGTTATAACAAGGAACCCATGTTATCACATGGAAGCAACTGCACGTGCAACTAGCAACGCTAACGCAAGGTTAAGCAAGCGGTAACATAGCCAATCAGTGGTTTGCTAGGTTGAACAGGTTGAAGGTTATCATGGCATTGTTGAGAGGCTGATATTTAACATGTGGTAGGCAACGAGACATAATCGATAGCATCGAAATAACTAGCATGGCAATGATATTAATGGTATCTGGGGAAATGGTCATCTTGCCTGATATCCCGCTTGGAAGAAGAATGCCTCCGTGAAGCAAACGAACCGACGTAGTCGAACGGGTCCACACAATCCGGCACGCTGCGGAACTCTATCGAGACGAAGGAAACCGGAAACACAAATCAACACACGATGCACAACACAAATGATGCATGAGCAGCTGAATACATGCACGTATACAATGCTATTCTTCTTCCAAGCGTATACAAATGAATGATACAACGACATGAAGGTAGAAAAGAATAAGATTATGACCTTGCCAGGATTTAGATGAAGCCTCACAAAGGGATACTTAAAAGAACTAGGAACTCCGGAAAAGAAATATAGGCACTTGAGAAAAGAATTGATATCATGAGTCCTCCGGAAGAAGAATTGAAATCTTTTGGAAGAAGGAAGGACAATAATAAGAATTATGTTATGCTCATCCTTCATCAAATTGAATTGATGACAAGCAACGGATCTAGCATACAACTTACTCTTCTGAAAAGATTCAGGAGAGATATGAGCACAAACTAGAAGAATTGTTGCAAGAAACACCGGTGAGAATTGAAATGAACGAGGCAACCATGAATGAATGGAGATACATGAGAATGAAGAGATCATGAGCCACCTGAGAGAAAACTAGAACAAGGCACCAGAATAATTGAGAGACGAACGAAGAGACAACAATGGAGAAGATTTGAGGATGAAAGGTGAAAGCTGAGAACGAAGAATTTTCTGAAATGATGGCCTTCGGAGGAACAGAAATAAAAACAACTCAGAAATGCACCGGATAGCGATAAAGGATTTACTCATGATTGACAACAATTAAGATGACGACACCAAGCTGAAATGATGGATTTTGTAGATAAAGAACCAAGAATGAGAGAAACACTCCTTCGAATTGCAAGGTGAGAATGATGACGAGAACAACACCACCAAAAATTAATGAGACACTCTGGGATAAAGAAGAATGAAAGGTTGAACCAATATGAGAATTAATTCAAATAGATCTTGACGAAGGGATATGACTGATGGAAATCATACTTACGTCATAGTTGAAAAGAATTAATGACCTCTGGAAAGATTACAGAGCTATATAAGATCCTGGGAGAAAAACATGTGGGTTATGGGCCCACTCAAAGAAACCACCGTTGAAACAACTGATTATAAGGAGAGATATTGCACCGGTATAACGAGAACTAGATGAGGTTGGCACCTCGAAATAATTAAAAGAATTGACAACGAGAAACTACTGAAATATCTTTAACACTCCGGATAGAAAGAGAAAGGAATTAATAAACAAGATAGGCTGAAAGAATTTCCAACGTCGGAAAGAATTTAATGGTTGAAAAGGATATGATGACCATGGATAACTGAAATGAATTCACCGGTAAGGATGAAAAGAATGAATAAATATGAACATGAAGCTCCTGAGAATCTTCACAACGAATCACCGGGTACAAAAGGAAGAAGAGATAGCGGAAGCATCACTGAAAAGAAAACTCTTGGATGAAAATTGAATCACTGAGAAAAAGGGCGGGAGGGTGGGGAAAAACAAAGACAACTTCGGCTAGCTAAGACAACTCCGGAAAGAATTCAGAGAATGATCTTACGAATCTGGAGAGGATAGAATTCACTTGAAGAGAAGCACACTGGTTGGAAAAGAATTGACAAGATGACTCCGGTTGACAAGAATTGACATGACAATCTGATTTGAGCAAAAGGATTAGTACTCTCATAAAAATATGAGAACACCTCTTGAAAAGATCTGAAATCACCACTTGACATCGAAGCAACACAAATTTGTTGGAAGATCGTCCTATAAGTAACTAGTTGAATTCCCACCTATGAATTCCGGAAATATCTGGTCATGCAATCTGGTACACGGATACAAGGAGTAATATCACACAACTCCTATACTAACCCGTCACCAGTATCACATCCGTCAACACACAACCAGAATCTCGGACCTTCATCTATAACAGACCCTCGTGATCACAACGATACAAAGTAAGGCAGTACTCCCGAACAACCTGCACCAGTACTGGGGACATCGGGGTTATCTCGCCACTACTAGTATTGAAGCAATTGCAAACATCCTTCGTTCTGAGATACTAAGAAATCTGAATGATAATGATGTGTTCAAGAATCCCCTGGAGCTCAACTCCCCTGAAACTCAAAGCAGATAGGAGGCACCAAGACAGAACTCCGTCACATCGACATCATATAGATTCCAAGAATATCCGCGTGATCCTAAAAAAATTTGAGTGGGAAGAGGAGTAGAATAAATTATTACGTCAAGATTCCTCACCAGAGCATAGAAGAGGAGAAAAAGAATCCTACTCTCCGATATATAACTAGACTCAAAGCAGTTTTCACTAGACTCGACTCGGCCAAGTTCGATCAATCAAGGGGGCTCCTAGGTCGGTACTGCTCTGATACGAACTTGTCACGCCCAAGATGCGACTCTATCCTCAATTTGGCATGAAGGCCTCGTCAGGGATAGAAGCGCATCTCGTCATGTCACAAGAATGGATATCGCTACAAGTACATGTACTGAAAAGAATATATATATATATATATATATATATATATATATATATATATATATATATATATATATAGAATTGACTTACACTCGCCACAAGCTACATCAGAGTCACATCAGTACATTACATAATCATCAAGAGTAAGAGCAGGGTCCAACTACGGACGAAAACAAACGAGAAAAGAAGAACGACGTCCATCCTTGCTATCCCAGGCTACCGGCCTGGAACCCATCCTAGATCGATGAAGAAGAAAAATAAGAAGCAACTCCAAATGAACAATCAACGCGCTCGCGTCAAGTAACCTTTACCTGTACCTGCAACAGGTGTTGTAGTAATCTGTGAGCCACAAGGGACTCAGCAATCTCATTTCGAAAGGTATCAAGACTAGCAAAGCTTAATGGGTGAGGTAAGGTTAAGTGGTGAGGTTGCAGCAGAGACTAAGCATATATTTGGTGGCTAAACTTACGAGTACAAGAAATAAGAGGGGGAAGATCTACGCATAGCGGACGTGAACTACGGCTGATCAAGTGAATGATCCTGAACACCTACCTACGTCAGACATAACCCTACCCTGTCCTCGATCGGAGAAGGAACTCACGAAAGAGGCAGTCACGGTTACGCACACAGTTGGCAAGTTTTAATTAAGTTAACTTCAAGTTATCTAGAACCAGTGCTAAACAAAGTTTCCACGTTGCCACATAACCGCGGCCCAGCTTTTCGAAAGATTTAACCCTGCACGGGTGCTCCAACTAGTCCAGCACAAATTACCACAAGCCGCATAGAAATCCTCAATCATCAAGCTTGCGATCTCGTCGAATTCCTTAGTGGAAAACCTCAACTCTGAGATTACCCAAAGCATCACCGGAATCCCGATGCACAAGATATCTCGTCAAAGGTAAAACTAATCCAGCAAGGCCGCCCGACTGTCGACGTACCCGATAGGAGCCGCGTATCTCGTTCTCAGGACACGACGGATGGAACTAGTTACGAGTGCCAAAAGTCGAGTTTCCTCGCGGTGGCCCCGCAGGCAGACCGTTTGGGACCAACACCATCAGCACTGGCCCCCATGTTTATGTAAAATTACTCCTCGGGTAGCGCTAACTCCTTACGCATTTCAGTATTATCAAATTATTATGTTGGGCAAATGTAAAACCAATGTTGGGCCTTGCCAGACCAGCTTTAATCTAAAACGAATTATCATGGGGGTCCCCATAACAACCCCGATCGTGTTAGGAGCGCTCAATTATGGAACATAACACCGGTAGCTGAAACTAAGGGGGCAAAGGTGGAACAAAACACCAGGCTAGAAAGGCCGAGCCTTCCACATTTTACCAAGTATATAGGTGCATTAAATTAAATAGCATTTAATAGGGTGTTATAACAAGGAACCCATGTTATCACATGGAAGCAACTGCACCTGCAACTAGCAACGCTAACACAAGGTTAAGCAAGTGGTAACATAGCCAATCAGTGTTTTGCTAGGTTGAACAGGTTGAAGGTTATCATGGCATTTTTGAGAGGCTGATATTTAACATGTGGTAGGCAACGAGACATAATCGATAGCATCGAAATAACTAGCATGGCAATGATATTAATGGTATCTGGGGAAATGGTCATCTTGCCTGATATCCCGCTTGGAAGAAGAATGCCTCCGTGAAGCAAACGAACCGACGTAGTCGAACGGGTCCACACAATCCGGCACGCTGCGGAACTCTATCGAGACGAAGCAAACCAGAAACACAAATGAACACACGATGCACAACACAAATGATGCATGAGCAGCTGAATACATGCAGGTCACGGCATGACAAATCACACAAACAAACACTACACATTAAGTGAAGTTCAATATGCAACGAGTTGCATATTGACGAAACTCCACGTTAATTATTTAGTTCCATCCCGTTTAGATACACGGCAATATTAAATGTGGTTAAACATGGCAAGAGGTGAAGCGCAATTAATCTACCTATCTAGGCATTTTAAATGAGGTCGGAAATGACATATGGCACCTCCGGAACGACCTCACATGTTAATTTACAATTCTGTCCAGATCTGAACTAACACATTTAATTAGTTGTTAAACAGCAAAACAAATAGGTTCACGTGATTCTACGCGTCAATACAAGCAATTTACACATTGAGAACATCTCCAACGGAGCTACGGAACAAAAGATACGGACACCGCAAGATATGATGGCATGAATGCAATATGTGTGCAATGGCGGTCACGAGCACTTCAAAACATACAACCAGCAAGAGAAAATGAAACTACACGAGATTCTAAGCAAGTTCCATATAGGACACGATCAAAATGGAGCTACGGTTCAAGAACTACGAGCAAAACAAGAAATCACTACAATCTGCCAATATCAGCCACATAGCATTTTCTACGCCCCACAACTACGAGCTACACAACTCCGATAAACTCAAGCAAGGCATGACACGAAAGAGGGTAAGAAGCACTACCACATACAACTAACAACAACTAGCATGGCAGCAAGGAACACTAGGGAAAGAAGACACACAATGGCATCTCACACACTATTTCAGACTTAGTGAAAATTACACTTCATGAAAGTGCAGTTTTCGATCTGAAGCCATATTGACAGCAGCAAAACCTATAGCTACAGGACTCCAAATGGCATGAAAATTCAAATCATGCTAGAGAAACACAAGGGCTACAACTAACTCCATTGGACCAACCTCCAAATCAAAAGATACAAGCAAGACAAGGCAGCAACAAAATATAACAGATCTCAGACTTAGAAATATTTCAGCACCTCCAAATCAGCATTATTTCTAGCAACTTGAGAGAAAGCAAATCACACCTAAACATGCTTTTCTATTGCAACTAAAAATACCAGGGGCTAGACTAAACACCCATGAACAACTCCCTAGTTGACAACTTAATCAAACGAGGCACGAAATAAATCCTACGAAAAGGAAAAGAGGGCAACATGGCAAAATATCGCGCGAACTAACTTACTCAAAAGCTAAAACTAATTGCACAGAAAAATCCCATGGTTTTTTCTACCCCGAAAACATATAAAATATGTGGGGTTGCGCAACAAAAATAATGGCACACATAAATGCGAGAAAATAACCTAGACACGGAAAAATAAACTAGCGCAATTCCCTACAAGCAAAAATACGAGTGAACGCTCTAAAATACATAGCAAGAGGGTTCCTAAAACATGGGCATTTCTAATACGGCATTCGGACAACCCGGACACGCACGAGAAAATAACACGGGACCAAGACAATATAAACAACACACATATCTAGGCATTGGGGACGCAAAACTACATCAAACAAATATGCAAGTTTTATAATCGGATTCTACGCGCAAAACAACCACAAAACCATATATTACACGTCTCGATCCGACTAACGGAATAAAAGTTACGGTCGTTCTAATATACGTATATTTTCTGGAATTTAGATTAATTCCAAAAATCACCCTAATTCACTAATGGGCCGAACAGGGGCACTACATAACAAATCTGCCCATGGGGGGAGGGGATAGCTCACCTGAGGACTCTTGGGCCGGCCTGGAGAGAGGGGGCAGCCGGCTTGGGAGCGCAGTGGCCAGCTGGGCCTCGCTCGGGCCGCAACTGGCCCACGAGGCCGGGGCGCACGGGAGTTGGCAGCCCACTCACCGGTCAACGAGCGACGGTCCGCAGGGACCTGCTCTCGATCTGGATCGGCATGGGGAGGCGACTGGCCTACTCCGGCGGGTCTCCGGCGAGCTGGCTAGGTCCGGAGAGGGGAGGCGGTCGGCCGCGGCTGGGGCGCAGGACCCGTGAAGCTCGGGCTCCTCCCGCTCAGGAAAGGGGAAGCGCACCGCACGGTGGCCTGCAGCTCCGGGAACAGCAGGTGCGGCAGCAGCAGTGTTGGAAATATGCCCTAGAGGCAATAATAAAATGGTTATTATCATATTTCCTTGTTCATGATAATCGTCTATCGTTCATGCTATAATTGTATTAACAGGAAACAGTAATACATGTGTGAATGAATAGATCACAATGTGTCCCTAGCAAGCCTCTAGTTGGCTAGCTCGTTAGTCAATAGATGATCATGGTTTCCTGATCATGGACATTGGATGTCATTGATAACGGGATCATATCATTGGGAGAATGATGTGGTGGACAAGACCCAATCCTAAGCCTAGCACTAGATCGTATTGTTCGTATGCTAATGCTTTTCTAATGTCAAGTATCTTTTCCTTCGACCGTGAGATTGTGCAACTCCCGGATACCGTAGGAGTGCTTTGGGTGTATCAAACGTCAAAACGTAACTGGATGACTATAAAGGTGCACTACGGGTACCTCCGAAAGTGTCTGTTGGGTTGGCACGAATCGAGATCGGGATTTGTCACTCCGTGTGACGGAGAGGTATCTCTGGGCCCACTCGGTAGAACATCATCATGAGATCAATGTGACTAAGGAGTTAGTCACACGATGACGTGCTACGGAACGAGTAAAGAGACTTACAGGTAACGAGATTGAACAAGGTATAGGTATACCGACGATCGAATCTCGGGCAAGTTCTATACCGACAGACAAAGGGAATCGTATACGGGATTGATTGAATCCTTGACATCGTGGTTCATCCGATGAGATCATCGTGGAGCTAGTGGGAGCCACCATGGGTATCCAGACCCCGCTGATGGTTATTGGCCAGAGAGGTGTCTCGGTCATGTGTGCCTGTCTCCCGAACCCGTAGGGTCTACACACTTAAGGTTCGATGACGCTAGGGTTATAGGGAATTGTTATACGAGATTACCGAAAGTTGTTCGGAGTCCCGGATGAGATCCCGGACGTCACGAGGAGCTCCGGAATGGTCCGGAGGTAAAGATTGATATATAGGACGGATGGTTTCGGACACCGGAAGTGTTTCGGGCATCACCGGTAACGTACCGGGACCACCGGGACCACCGGAGGTGGTCCCGGGGGGCCACCGAAGGGGGGTGACGACCCCGGGAGGCTAGATGGGCTAAGTGGGGAAGGGAACCAGCCCCTAAGTGGGCTGGTGCGCCCCCCACTCAGCCCATGTGCACCAGGAAAAAGGGGAAGGGGGGGGGGAACCCTAACTAAGGTGGGCCTTAGGCCCACCAGAGGGGTGCGCCACCCCTCCTCCTTGCCCTGGCCGCCACTCCCCCCATCTGGGAGGGCTGCCGCACCCCCTAGGGTGGGAACCCTAGGGGTGGCACCCCCTCTCCCCTTCCCCTATATATAGTGGGCACTTTTGGCCTTTGGAGGACACGGTTTTCCCTCTCCCTCGGCGCAGCCCTGCACTTCTTCCTCCTCCTCTCTGCCGGCGCTTGGCGAAGCCCTGCCGGGAGACCTCGTCTCTCCACCAACACCACGCTGTCGTGTTGCTGGTCTTCTTCCCCAACCTCTCCCTCCTCCTTGCTGGATCAAGGTGCGGGAGACGTCACCGGGCTGCACGTGTGTTGAACGCGGAGGTGCCGTTGTTCGGCACTAGATCGGAATCGCTGCGAGTACGACTCCATCAACCGCGTTCTAGCAACGCTTCCGCTTAGCGATCTTCAAAGGTATGAAGATGCTCTTACCCCTCTCTCGTTGCTGGTCTCTCCATAGGAAGATCTGAACATGCGTAGGAAAATTTTGAATTTATGCTACGTTACCCAACAGTGGTATCAGAGCCAGGTTTTCTATGCGTAGATTCTATGCACGAGTAGAACACAAAAGTTGTGGGCGATGGTTTGTCAATTTGCTTGCCGTTACTAGTCTTATTATTTTCTGGCAGTATTGTGGGATGAAGCGGCCCGGACCGACCTTACACGTACGCTTACGTGAGACTGGTTCCACCGACAGACATGCACATCGTGCATAAAGGTGGCTAGCGGGTGTCTGTCTCTCCTACTCTAGTCGGATTGGATTTGATGAAAAGGGTCCTTATGAAGGGTAAATAGCTTTGGCATATCATCGTTGTGGCTGTCACGTAGGTAAGAAGGCGTTCTTGCTAGAAACCCAAATCAGCCACGTAAAACTTGCAACAACAATTAGAGGACGTCTAACTTGTTTTTGCAGGGTTTGACATGTGATGTGATATGGCCAAAGTTGTGATGTTGCATGTATGATGTATGAGATGATCATGTTATTGTAATAGGTTTCACGACTTGCATGTCGATGAGTATGACAACCGACAGGAGCCATAGGAGTTGTCTTAATTTATTGTATGAGATGCAACGCCATGTGCTTACTACTTTTACTTCATTGCTAACGGTTAGCCATAGTAGTAGTGATAGTAGTAGTTGGCGTGACGACTTCACGAAGACAAGATGATGGAGATCATGATGATGGAGATCATGGTGTCACGCCGGTGACGATGATGATCATGCGATGCCTGAAGATGGAGATCGAATGAGCAAAGATGATAATGGCCATATCATGTCACTATATGATTGCATTGTGATGTTTATCATGTTTTACATCTTATTCCTTAAAACGACGGTAGCATAATAAGATGATCCCTCTTAAAAATTTCGAGAACGTATTCCCCTAAGTGTGCACCGTTGCGAAGGTTCGTTGTCTCGAAGCACCACGTGATGATCGGGTGTGATAGATTCTAACGTTCGCATACAACGGGTGTAAGCCAGATTTACACACGCGAAACACTTAGGTTGACTCGACGAGCTTAGCATGTACAGACATGACCTCGAATACAAGAGACCGAAAGGTCGAACATGAGTCGTATGGTTCAATACGATCAGCATGAAGTTGCTCACCATGGTGACTAGTCCGTCTCACATGATGATCGGACACGGGTTAGTCAACATGGATCATGTATCACTTAGATGACTAGAGGGATGTCGATTTAAGTGGGAGTTCATACTTAATTTGATTAAATGAACTTAATTGTCATGAACTTAGTCTAAAAGTTGTCTTTATAAATATTGTAGATGTCCAACGTCAACCTCAACTTCAACGCATTCCTAGAGAAAAACAAGCTGAAAGATGATGGTAGCAACTATGCGGACTGGGTTCGCAACCTGAAGCTCATCCTTGAAGCAGCTAAAAAGGCTTATGTCCTTAATGCGCCGCTAGGTGACCCTCCCGCTCCCGCAGCAGCCCAGGACGTTCTAAACGTCTGGCAAGCACGGAGTGATGACTACTCTCTGGTCAAGTGTGGCATGTTATACAGTTTAGAAACGGGGCTCCAAAGACGTTTTGAGCAACACGGGGCATATGAGATGTTCCAAGAGCTGAAGCTAGTTTTTCAAGCTCATGCCCGTGTCGAGAGATATGAAGTCTCCGACAAGTTCTTCAGCTGTAAGATGGAGGAGAACAGTTCTGTCAGTGAGCACATACTCAAAATGTCTGGGTTACACGGTCGTGTGACTTCACTTGGAGTCGAACTTCCGGATGATGCTATCATTGACAGAATCCTCCAGTCTCTCCCACCAAGCTACAAAGGCTTTGTGCTTAACTACAACATGCAAGGGATGGAGAAAACCATTCCCAAGTTGTACTCGATGCTCAAGTCTGCAGAAGTAGAAATCAAGAAGGAGCATCAAGTGTTGATGGTCAACAAGACCACTAGTTTCAAGAAAGGCAGGGGTAAGAAGAACTTCAAGAAAGACGGCAAAGCTGTTGCCGGGCCCGGTAAGCCAGATGCCGGGAAGAAGAAAAAGAACGGACCCAAGCCTGAGACTGAGTGCTTCTACTGCAAGGGAAAAGGTCACTGGAAGCGGAACTGCCCCAAATACTTAGCGGACAAGAAGGCCGGCAACGTTAAAGGTATATGTGATATACATGTTATTGATGTGTACCTTACCAGCGCTCGTAGTAGCTCCTGGGTATTTGATACCGGTGCTGTTGCTCACATTTGCAACTCAAAGCAGGAACTGCGAAATAAGCGGAGACTGGCCAAGGACGAGGTGACGATGCGCGTCGGGAATGGTTCAAAGGTCGATGTGATCGCCATCGGCACGCTACCTCTACATCTACCATCGGTATTAGTTTTAAACCTTAATAATTGTTATTTAGTACCAGCTTTAAGCATGAACATTGTATCAGGGTCTTGCTTAATGCGAGACGGCTACTCATTTAAGTCAGAGAATAATGGTTGTTCTATTTATATGAGTGATATGTTTTATGGTCATGCTCCGCTGGTGAATGGTTTATTCTTGATGAATCTCGATCGTGATGTTACACATATTCATAGTGTGAGTACCAAAAGATGCAAAGTTGATAATGATAGTCCCACATACTTGTGGCACTGCCGCCTTGGTCATATCGGCGTTAAGCGCATGAAGAAGCTCCATACTGATGGACTGCTAGAGTCTCTTGACTTTGAATCATTTGACACATGCGAACCGTGCCTCATGGGCAAGATGACTAAGACTCCATTCTCAGGAATAATGGAGAGAGCCACCGACTTATTGGAAATAATACATACTGATGTGTGTGGTCCAATGAACGTTGAAGCTCGCGGTGGTTATCGTTATGTTCTCACTCTCACCGATGATTTGAGTAGGTATGGGTATATCTACTTGATGAAGCACAAATCTGAGACGTTTGAAAAGTTCAAGGAATTTCAGAGTGAGGTTGAGAATCAACGTGACAGAAAAATTAAATGTCTATGATCTGATCGTGGAGGAGAATATTTGAGTCACGAGTTTGGCACACACCTAAGGAAGTGTGGAATCGTTTCACAACTAACGCCGCCTGGCACACCGCAGCGCAACGGAGTGTCTGAATGTCGTAATCGCACCTTATTAGATATGGTACGATCTATGATGTCTCTCACAGACTTACCGCTATCATTTTGGGGATACGCATTAGAAACTGCAGCATTCACTTTAAATAGGGCACCGTCTAAATCTGTTGAGACGACACCGTATGAACTGTGGTTTGGCAAGAAACCTAAGTTGTCGTTTCTTAAAGTTTGGGGCTGTGATGCTTATGTGAAGAAACTTCAACCAGAAAAGCTCGAACCCGAAGCGGAGAAATGCGTATTCATAGGATACCCTAAGGAAACTATTGGGTATACCTTCTATCTTAGATCCGAAGGTAAAACCTTTGTTGCCAAGAACGGATCCTTTCTAGAGAAAGAGTTTCTCTCGAAAGAAGTAAGTGGGAGGAAGGTAGACCTTGATGAGGTAATTACACCCCCTCTCGAACAGGAAAGTAGCGCAGTGCAAGAAGTTGTTCCTGTGGTGCCTACACCGACTGAAGAGGAAGTTAATGATGATGATCATGAAGCTTCGGATCAAGTTACTACTGAACCGCGAAGGTCCACAAGGGTACGCTCCACGCTAGAGTAGTACGGCAACCCTGTGATGGAAATCATGTTGTTAGACAACGGTGAACCTTCGAACTATGAAGAAGCGATGGCGGGCCCGGATTCCAACAAATGGCTTGAGGCCATGAAATCCGAGATATGATCCATGTATGAGAACAAAGTATGGACTTTGGTGGACTTGCCCGATGACCGGCGAGCCATAGAAAATAAATGGATCTTCAAGAAGAAGACTGATGCAAACGGTAATGCAACCGTTTACAAAGCTCGACTTGTCGCAAAGGGTTTTCGACAAATTCAAGGAGTTGACTACGAAGAGACTTTCTCTCCCGTAGCGAAGCTGAAATCAGTCCAAATCATGTTAGCAATTGCCGCCTTTTATGATTATGAAATTTGGCAAATGGACGTCAAAACAGCGTTCCTTAACGGGAATCTTAAGGAAGAGTTGTATATGATGCAACCAGAAGGTTTTGTCGACCGTAAGGGTGCTAACAAAGTGTGCAAGCTCCAGCGCTCCATCTATGGGCTGGTGCAAGCATCTCGGAGTTGGAACATTCGCTTTAATGAGGTGATTAAAGCATTTGGGTTCATACAGGTTTACGGAGAAGCCTGTCTGTACAAGAAAGTGAGTGGGAGCTCTGTAGCTTTCCTCGTACTATATGTCGATGACATATTATTGATGGGGAATGATATAGAGATGTTGGAGAGCATAAAGGCCTATTTGAACAAGAGTTTTTCAATGAAGGACCTTGGAGAAGCTGCATACATATTAGGCATCAAGATTTATAGAGATAGATCGAGACGCCTCATAGGTCTTTCGCAAAGTACATACCTTGACAAGATATTGAAGAAGTTCAATATGGAAAACTCAAAGAAAGGGTTCTTGCCAGTTTTGCAAGGTATGAGATTGAGTAAGACTCAGTCACCGACCACGGCAGCAGATAGAGAGAAGATGGGTTTTGTCCCCTACGCTTCAGCCGTGGGCTCTCTAATGTATGCCATGCTGTGTACCAGACCTGATATAAACCTTGCGATAAGCTTGGTAGGGAGGTACCAAAGTAATCCCGGTGCGGAACACTGGACAGCGGTCAAGAATATCCTTAAGTACCTGAAAAGGACTAAGGAAATGTTTCTCATTTATGGAGGTGACGAAGAGCTCGTCATAAAGGGTTACGTCGATGCTAGCTTCGACACAGATCCAGATGACTCTAAGTCACAAACCGGATACGTATATGTGTTGAATGGTGGGGCAGTGAGCTGGTGCAGCAGCAAGCAAGAAGTCGTGGCAGCATCTACATGTGAAGCGGAGTACATAGCTGCTTCAGAAGCGGCTCATGAAGGAATTTGGATGAAGGAGCTCATCACCGACCTTGGAGTGGTTCCAAGCGCGTCGGGTCCTATGACACTCTTCTGTGATAACACTGGAGCCATTGCCATAGCCAAGGAGCCCAGGTTTCCCTGGAAGACGAAGCACATCAAGCGCCGCTACAACTCCATCCAGGACCATGTCCAGAGTGGAGTGATAGATATTTGTAAAGTACACACGGATCTGAATATTGGAGACCCGTTGATTAAACCTCTTCCACGAGCAAAACATGATCAGCACCATAATGCTATGGGCGTTCGATACATCACAATGTAACTAGATTATTGACTCTAGTGCAAGTGGGAGACTGTTGGAAATATGTCCTAGAGGCAATAATAAAATGGTTATTATCATATTTCCTTGTTCATGATAATCGTCTATCGTTCATGCTATAATTGTATTAATAGGAAAAAGTAATACATGTGTGAATGAATAGATCACAATGTGTCCCTAGCAAGCCTCTAGTTGGCTAGCTCGTTAGTCAATAGATGATCATGGTTTCCTGATCATGGACATTGGATGTCATTGATAACGGGATCACATCATTGGGAGAATGATGTGGTGGACAAGACCCAATCCTAAGCCTAGCACTAGATCGTATTGTTCATATGCTAATGCTTTTCTAATGTCAAGTATCTTTTCCTTCGACGTGAGATTGTGCAACTCCCGGATACCGTAGGAGTGCTTTGGGTGTATCAAACGTCACAACGTAACTGGGTGACTATAAAGGTGCACTACGGGTACCTCCGAAAGTGTCTGTTGGGTTGGCACGAATCGAGATCGGGATTTGTCACTCCGTGTGACGGAGAGGTATCTCTGGGCCCACTCGGTAGAACATCATCATGAGCTCAATGTGACTAAGGAGTTAGTCACACGATGACGTGCTACGGAACGAGTAAAGAGACTTACAGGTAACGAGATTGAACAAGGTATAGGTATACCGACGATCGAATCTCGGGCAAGTTCTATACCGACAGACAAAGGGAATCGTATACGGGATTGATTGAATCCTTGACATCGTGGTTCATCCGATGAGATCATCGTGGAGCTAGTGGGAGCCACCATGGGTATCCAGACCCCGCTGATGGTTATTGGCCAGAGAGGTGTCTCGGTCATGTGTGCCTGTCTCCCGAACCCGTAGGGTCTACACACTTAAGGTTCGATGACGCTAGGGTTATAGGGAATTGTTATACGAGATTACCGAAAGTTGTTCGGAGTCCCGGATGAGATCCCGGACGTCACGAGGAGCTCCGGAATGGTCCGGAGGTAAAGATTTATATATAGGACGGATGGTTTCGGACACCGGAAGTGTTTCGGGCATCACCGGTAACGTACCGGGACCACCGGGACCACCGGAGGTGGTCCCGGGGGGCCACCGAAGGGGGGTGACGACCCCGGGAGGCTAGATGGGCTAAGTGGGGAAGGGAACCAGCCCCTAAGTGGGCTGGTGCGCCCCCCACTCAGCCCATGTGCACCAGGAAAAAGGGGAAGGGGGGGGGGGAACCCTAACTAAGGTGGGCCTTAGGCCCACCAGAGGGGTGCGCCACCCCTCCTCCTTGCCCTGGCCGCCACTCCCCCCATCTGGGAGGGCTGCCGCACCCCCTAGGGTGGGAACCCTAGGGGTGGCACCCCCTCTCCCCTTCCCCTATATATAGTGGGCACTTTTGGCCTTTGGAGGACACGGTTTTCCCTCTCCCTCGGCGCAGCCCTGCACTTCTTCCTCCTCCTCTCTGCCGGCGCTTGGCGAAGCCCTGCCGGGAGACCTCGTCTCTCCACCAACACCATGCCGTCGTGTTGCTGGTCTTCTTCCCCAACCTCTCCCTCCTCCTTGCTGGATCAAGGTGCGGGAGACGTCACCGGGCTGCACGTGTGTTGAACGCGGAGGTGCCGTTGTTTGGCACTAGATCGGAATCGCTGCGAGTACGACTCCATCAACCGCATTCTAGCAACGCTTCCGCTTAGCAATCTTCAAAGGTATGAAGATGCTCTTACCCCTCTCTCATTGTTGGTCTCTCCATAGGAAGATCTGAACATGCGTAGGAAAATTTTGAATTTATGCTACGTTACCCAACAAGCAGGGCTCCGACCTCTAGCACGATGGCTCTCCGACGAAGTCTGGCCTGTGCACGGACTACAGGAGGAGCTGTGCAAGGGCACGGCTCGGGGTGAGGCTGCTCGGGGAGAAGGAGGGCGGCGCGGGAGCACGGCGAGGAGCGGGGCGGCGCGGGAGCACGCGAGGCGGCGGCGGATGGGCTTGGCCGGGCCCGATCTGGGCTCGGCGGGCCTTGGCGGTAGCTGAGGGATCGATGGGAGGAGAGAGAGGGTGCGGGAGGCTAGGGTTGGCATAGATTTCTAGGCAGGGGAGAGGGGCAGCTAAAAAAATACATCCGGGACTATTTATAGGCAAAGGGGGGGCTAGGTTAGCCGAAATTTCGTTCCGGATCCAACCGTGCGGTCGGATTCGGATGATTCCGAACGCGGGAATGGTTATGAAGACGTGTAGAGGGGATATCCGGAGACGAGAGGGAGAACGGGCGGCGCGGCAACGATTTTTTAAAACACCGACACACGTCCGACGGTAGACCGAATACGGTGCCGCTACGGTCGACCGTTCGGGTACCAGGCGGACTCCTATCGCGACGAAATTCGACATGCGGCCTAGCTATAACTATTTACGACCGCATGCCAAGTTTCACCCCGATCAGAGAAACTTTTATACACACTTTTAAAAAACAGGGTTACGACGGTGCCGCGGGCGCGGGCGTGTGCGGTCGGGCTCGGAACGGACAACGACGAGAACCGACAACTAACAACGGATGCAAGTTTTGAAAACTAGCGGCAACGGAGATGCCGATGCAATGCTGATGATGCGCATGATGCGATGATGACGTGACAAAATAAAATAGACACACGACGAAAACGGAAGGAAAAGGGGAATCTTCTGGAGCGTCGGCATTGGACTGTCACATAAACCTTAGGTCACCCACTTGAGGGAAAATTGCTACTGTCCTACAAACCTCTGCACTTGGAGGCCCAACAACGTCTATGTGACAGCCCGATGCCGACGTTCCAGGAGGTTCCCCCTTTAATCCGTTTTCGTCGTGTGGTTATTTTAATTTGTTGCATCATCATCGCATCATGCGCATCATCTACATTGCATCGGCATCTTCGTTGCCGCCAGTTTTCAAACTTGCATGCGTCGTTAGTTGTCGGTTCTCGTCGTTGTCCGTTCTGAGCCCGACCGCACACGCACGCGCACAAGGCACCGTCGTAACCCTGTTTTTAAAGTGTGCGTAAAACTTTCTCTGATCGAGGTGAAACTTGGCATGCGGTCGTGATTAGTTATAGCCAGGACGCCTGTCGAATTTCGTCGCGATCGGGGACCGTCTGGTACCCGAACGGTCGACCGTAGCGGCACCGTATTCGGTCTATCGTCGAACATCTTTTGGTGTTTGAAACCCCGATGCCGGGCTGCCCGTTTTCCCTCTCATCACCGCCTAGCCTCTCTGCACAGTGCACCGACCTGCGCGCAACCTAGCCCGAAAACCTTCCGGAACCCGAACCTGACGGTCGTAACCATTGGATCCGGATCAACCCCGTTTTACCCTAAACCATCATCGGTTTGTTCATTGGACTCTTTAACCTAGTATTTTTGACCGTCCGTTTTGAATCGGAGGGTCTAAATAGTCCCTCCCCTACCTATATAGCGAGTGAAACCCTAAGCCAATCTGTCCAATCCATTTGATCCACCCGGCCGCCGCCGCCACCTGACCAACCTCCTCCCTCATCGGGATCGATCCAGAAACTATTCCATCCTCCTCATTCTGCGCGTGCAGCCAACCAGCTAGGTCCCCATCGCCCGAGCCTCTCCTCGAGCGTGCCCTGCAACCGCCCGCTCCCTGGCCTTGGTGTGATGCCGCCAGCAGCAGCAACAGCAACGCCTCGTCGGACCGGGTTGTTCTCCATCGCGCCTCCTTCCCTTCCCCTTCTCTTCTTCTTCTCTCTCTCAACGTGCTCTCTTTGTGTGTGCTTCTGTCGCAGGAGCATCTCCACCGCAGCACCGTGCCCATGCCCGGACGTCGAAGCTTCAGTGGAGGCCGCATCCACACCCGAGTGGAAGAGCCCCGTCCCAAGCTTCCGCATCCCCATGGTGACCGTCGCTAGCATCCCACTGCGTTCCTTTCTCCTGTGCTTCGTCTCCAACACCCAAGCTCCTCCTCCCCTCGTTTTTCCAGTCAGGAGTCGGCGCCACCGTTGGCCAGCGAGCCACCGGATTCCAGCAGCGTCGCCCCATCGTCAACCCTGCTGACAGGCCGGCCTCTTCGCACCCCCTCTTCTTCCTCCTTCCCTCTCCTTCCTCCTCTAATCCTTCACTTCTCTGCTTATTTTTCCCCTGTCAGGAACAGAACGAAGGTTGGTGCAGCCCCACCATGGATGCCCTTGCTGCCCTGCAGCTCCCCGTCCGCCATCGTTCTCCAACGGATCCGGTCGATGCTCGCTAGATCCACCCATTCCCGGCCTCCGATAGCCCCGTCGAAGCCTCCAAGTCCCTCCGGATCGACCTTGATCCCATGTGGAACAACCATGGCCGAACCAGTTACAGACAGGTTTAGACATAGTCCCGTTTCAGTTTCAGTTCGTTTAGGATCAGGTTCAGAGTATGGTATGCTCATTTAGGAAGGAATCCAATCTAATCACAAGCCACCACCTAGCCCAGCTGGTAAACCATGTGAACCAAGACGCTTAGGTCTGGGGATCGAATCCCAGCTTGCCCCATTTTTGTTTCTCCTTTTTTTTGCACTAGGATTTTGTGAATTTCAGAAAAAGGCATCGATTTTCAAACACCCGTGGCTTTTAGACCGTGCACCGGATCGAGACAAGTTATATATGAAACTTGACTAGAATTTTGCGTAGATTAACAATTTACGACTCTCATGCATATTTAGAACTATTTAGTGGCTGTTTGCATCGGTTTGCGTGTCGACGTGTTGAAAACGGTTTAGGTCGTAACTATTTGCCCGTAGCTCCGTTGGAATTGTGCCATATATGAAATGGGCTAGAACGACATGGAGAATCACGTGACCCACTTTGTTTCGTCGTTTAACAAACAAAAATTGTGATTAGGACAAATCTGGACAGAATTAAGATTTAACACATGGGGTCATCTCGGAGATGCTATATGTCGTTTCCGGTCTCTTTTAAAATGACTAGCTAGGTAGATTAATTTGTGCTTCACCCTCGTGCCATGTTTAACAACATTTAATATATCCGTGTACCTGAACATGAGTGAACTAAATAATTCAACGTGGAGTTTCGTCGATATGCAACTCGTTGCATATCGAGCTTCACTTAATGTGTAGTGTTTGTTTGTTGTGATTGTCATGCCTTGCATTAGACCGTTCATGCATCATATGTGTTGTGTATCGTGTGGTGAATATCGTGTGTTGATTTGTGTTTCCGGTTTGCTTCGTCTCGATAGACTTTCGCAACGTGCCGGATTGTGAGGACCCGTTCGACTACGTCGGTTCGTGTGCTTCACGGAGGCATTCTTCTTCCAAGCAGGATCTCAGGCAAGATGATCATTTCCCCAGATACCATTACTATCATTGCCATGCTAGTTTTGTCGCTTCTATCGATTATGTCTCGTTGCCTACCACATGTTAAATACCAGCCTCTCAACAATGCCATGATAACCTTCAACCTGTTCGACCTAGCAAACCACTGATTGGCTATGTTACCGCTTGCTTAACCATGTTGTTAGCGTTGCTATGTTACCGATTATGTCTCGATTATATCATGATTGTTTTGACAAATTGTTGGCATGTACGATATCTTATTATTGCTTGCTAGTTAGTTATGTATTGCCATGATTGAATATGATTCTTAATTGTTACCATGGATATGATTACTTATGATTTATGTTGAAAACCTAAACACTAGCTAAGCATATATATGGCAACAAGAACAAAAGAGATTGTAAAAGTTTTCTTTATCACTTTCAATTTATCAACTGAATTGCTTCAAGACAAGCAATGAGTTAAGTTTGGGGGAGTTGATATGTCTCAACGTATCTACTTTTCCAAACACTTTTGCTCTAGTTTTGGACTCTAATTTTCATGATTTGAATGGAACTAACCCAGACTGACGTTGTTTTGAGAAAAACTACCTTGGTGTTTATTTTGTGCAAAACTAAAAGTTGTCGGAATTGGAAGAAACTTTTTGCAATTTATTTTCGGTATATAATGAATTTTGGAGAGAAGATCCATCGGAGGGGGTTGCATGTGGGCCACAATCCAACAGAGCGCGCCTTGATGGCTTGTGGGACCCACGAGGATCCTCCGACCCTAATTCCAGTCCTATATATTCACATCTTCGGAGAAAAAAAATTAGAGAGAAGATTTCATCGCATTTTACGAGACGGAGCCACCGCCACCTCCCGTTCTTTCTCGGAAGGGGTGATCTAGAGTCCGTTTGGGGCTCCGGAGAGGGGGGGGGTTCGTCGTCGTCGTCATTACCAACCCTTCTCCATCAACAATCCCATGATGCTCACCACCAGGAGTGAGTAATTCCTTAGTAGGGTCTGTGGATGGTGATGAGGTTTGGATGAGATTGATCATGTAATCGAGTTAAGTTTGATAGGGCTTGATCCCTAGTATCCACTATGTTCTGTGATTGATGTTGCTATGACTTCGCTACACTTAATGCTTGTCACTAGGGCCCGAGTGCCATGATTTCTGACCTAAACTTATTATGTTCTCTCTGCATATGAAAATTATTTAGACCCTATCTTGCAAGTTGTATGCACCTATTACGTGTCTTGATCCGCATACCCCAAGGTGACAATAATTGGGATTCTTTCCGGTGATTGCCGTAGAATGAGGAGTTCATGTTTTCACTATGTATTAATGTTTTGTTCCGGTTATCTTTTAAAAGGAGGCCTTAATATCCCTAAGTATCCAATAGGACCCTGCTGCCATGGGAGGGTAGGACAAAAGATGTCATGCAAGTTCTTATCGCAAGCATGTATGACTATATACGTAATACATGCCTACATTATTTTGATGAATTGGAGCTAGTTCTGTGTCAATGTAGTGTGTAACTATTACATGATAGATGTCATCCGTATCTTTTCATTGTTGATCCATGTGCATACGCTTTACATATACTGAATCTTGCTAAGTTACTACTGATGTTGGTACTGTCACTCCTGCTACTCAATTGCTATTATTATTGTTTTATTAAAATTGTTGCTATCACCGTTATTGCTACTACTATTATTTGCTGTGCTACTAAACCTTTGCTGCAGAGAGATATTCCAGGTGCAGTTAAATTAACAACCCAACTGTCAAGGTCTACAAATATTCTTTGGCTTCTCTTGTGTCGAATCAATAAATTAGGGTGAAATACTACCCATGAAGACTGTCGCGACCCCCTATACTTGTGGGTTATCAACCCCCTAACTCGGGTGTAAGCTTGTCTCACTCTAGTAATCCACTATAAGAGAATCATATACATATTGCAACACCCTCCAATGGGAATCCTGCATGTGTGCGCGGCTCGGAAGCAACCTTATGACAACAACATATCAACATACAACTCATATCAATCACACCATACCACAATTAACTCGTAGGACAAAAGAGATCTACTCAAACATCATAGGATAGCCACACATCATTCGATAATAATATATAGCATTAAGCACCATGTCTAAGTAGAGATTACAGTGGGGAAAAGAGGGTTTACATTGTTGCATAGAGGAGGAGTTAGTGGTGACGGCGGTGAAGTTGTTGGTGTAGATCGTCGTCACGATGATTGCCCTGGCGGCACTCCGCCGCCATCGGGAGATACACTACAAGAAATATGTCAACTAACGACCTTCAATATTGGTCACTGAATGGTCATTGATTTCCATTTGTGACCTTTTTATGACCAAAAATAAAAGGTCTAAAGCTGAGGGTCTTTAATGAACTATAACAACCTTTTTTCTGAATTGGTCGTAGGATTTTATGACCAAACAGAAGGTCGTAGGTTTAACGACCAAATGATTTGGTCACTAGCAATCTGCCCGCACCACGTCAGAACCACCGTGGCAGGCTGACGTGGCAGAATTATAACCAAATGAAAAGGTCATAAATAAGATTCAGCCCGGTCCATTCCGGTCGTCTACATGGGCCGGGCCCAATAATTTGGCCTTTTATTTTCTGGGATAGAATCTTTTACTGAGCAGGTTTTTATTAGTCCACTTTTCTTTTAGGCCTTGGCCTACTATTTTTAGTCCAGTTTTTGTTTGGGCCTTGACTCCGTAACAGCAGACCTTCCCTTGCAACGACACCAGAAGAATGTTGCTAGCACTCTCCGGCAATCGAAACTAGAAGAATGTTGTTGACGGCCCACGAGCGCGTGGGATCGTAGCAATTTTCGAGGGTAGAGTATTCAACCCAAATTTGTTGATTCGCATATAGGAGGTGAGAGGATACTCTCAAGAATTAGCAGCTGAATATGTCAGATTCAACCACACCTGAAAGATTAGTATCTGCAAGAAAAGTAGTAGCAGCAAGGTAATGAGTAATAGAAGTGGCAAGGAACAACACTACTTACAGCAGTAGCAAGTAGCAACAGTAGCAAGCGACAGTAGTAGCAACAGTAGCAGCAGAGCAAGACAAGTAACAGTAGCAGCGCAAGACAAGTAACAGCACCAGTAGGACAAACTCGTAGGCAATGGGTCGGTGATTTGTTTGGATGATATTCATCATGCAACAGTTATAACACGGAGAGATATGTGGCTTGCTCCCGTTCGTCAATGTGATGTAGGCATGCATTCCGTGTGTCGTCATACGTGCTTAGGGAAAAGAACTTGCATGACATCTATTGTCCATCCCTCTCATGGCAGCGGGGTCCAAAAGGAAACTACGGGATATTAAGGTTCTCCTTTTAATAAAGAATCGGACCAACGCATTAGCACTTGGTGAACACATGAACTCCTCAAACTATGGTCATCACCGGGAGTGGTTCCGGTTATTGTCACTCCGGGGTTGCCGGATCATAACACATAATAGGTAACTACAACTTGCAAGATTGGATCTAAAACACACATATATTGGTGACAACATAATAATTTCAGATCTGAAATCATGGCACTCGGGCCCTAGTGACAAGCATTAAGCATGGCAAACTAGTAGCAACATCAATCTCAGAACATAGTGGATACTAGGGATCAATCCCCATCAAAACTAACTCGATTACATGATAGATCTCATCCTACTCATCACCGCCCAGCGAGCCTACGAATAGATTACTCACGAACGACGAAGAGCTTCATGGAATTGGAGAGGGAAGAAGGTTGATGATGACGATGGTGACGATTTCCCCTCTCCGGAGCCCAAGACGGACTCCAGATCTGCCCTCCAGATGAAGAACAGGTTGTGGCGGTGCCTCCGTATCACAAACGCGACGAAATCTTCTCTTTTTATTTTTTTCTGGGACGAAAGTGAACTTATAGAGCTGAGATTGGGGGCGGCAGAGCCGTGTGGGCCCCACAAGCTTGCCCACCGCCACCAGGGGGGTGGCGGAGCCAGGGCTTGTGGCCCACTGGCCCACCCCCTCAGGTGGATCTTGAGGCAGATATTTTTCATATTTTCCAAAAATATTCTTCGTAAATTTTCAGGACATTCTGAGAACTTTCATTTCTGCACAAAAATAACACCAAGGCAATTCTGCTGAAAACAGCGTCAGTCCAGGTTAGTTCCATTCAAATCATGCAAATTAGAGTCCAAAACTAGGGCAGAAGAGTTTGGAAAAGTAGATACGATGGAGACGTATCAACTCCCCCAAGCTTAAAACCTTGCTTGTCCTCAAGCAACTCAGTTGACAAACTGAGAGAGAAAGAAAAACTTTGACAAACTCTGTTTGATCTTATTGTTGCAACTATGTCTAACTCATAACCAGAATTTCAGCAAAGATCACAAGTTAACCACATAAGCAAGTGACACAAAGATCTCACAGTAAACTAATATCAATGGCACAATCAGCTAGCGAGCAAATAATAATGAGTTTCAAATACCAACACTTCAATCAAAACAAGCATGAAGCAATATGAATAGGTGGTATCTCGCTAGCTCTTTCTGAGACCGCAAAACATAAATGCAGAGCACTTTCAAAGATCAAGGGCTGACTAAACATTGTAATTCATAGCAACGAAGATCCGGTCATAGTCATACTCAATATCAATCAAAAGCAAAGCATAAAAATGACAGAGGTGCTCTCTAATTGGTGCTTATAAAAGAGGAGGATGACTCGACAGAAAAATAAATAGACAGGCCCTTCACAGAGGGAAGCATTGATTTGTAGAGGTGCTAGAGCTCAAGCTTTGAAAAGAGAGATAATAATTTTGGGTGGCATGCTTTCATTGTCAACGCAATGACCAAGAGTTCTCAATATCTTCCATGCTACTCATGCTATAGGCGGTTCCCAAACAGAAAAGTAAAGTTTTAACTCCCCCACAACCAATCAATCACACTCCACGGCTAGCCGAATCCTCGGGTATCGTCCATACTAACATCAATCCGGGGGGGAGTCTTGTTTTACAGTTATGTTTTCGATATAAGCGTGGAACTGAGCATTCCAATTACTGGCCCCTTTCTCGTGAATGACAGTGAATAAACACATGTTGAGGATAACACTCCTAGCATGGAAGATACCAATAGCCCTCTGTCACCACATGAGCGGTTCGGGCATGCAAAACAGATTATTTCTTGAAGGTTTAGAGAATGGCACATGCAAATTTACTTGGAACGGCAGGTAGATACTGCAAATAGGTAGGTGTGGTGGACTCTCACGGAAAAACTTTTGGGTTTATGGAAGTGGATGCACAAGCAGTATTCCGCTTAGTACAAGTGAAGGCTAGCAAAAGGCTGGGAAGCGACCAACTAGAGAGCGACAACAGTCAGCAAAATGCAATGAGTTTGACTAGCATTGAATGCAAGCATGAACAAGATATAAATCACCATGAACACGAACATCATAGAGGCTATGTTGATTTTGTTTCAACTACATGCATGAAAATGCGCCAAGTCAAGCCACTTGAATCATTCAAAGCAGAATACCATCCTATCATACTACATCATAGTCATCTCAAAATATTTGTTGGCATTCAAGACAAACCATTATAAACTCTCAGCTAATTAAGCATGGCATCAAGAAGTATGATCTCTAAGTTGTCATTGCAAACATGGTTCTCTCACAACAAAGCTAAATCTGGGTCGACAAGCTAGTCATATTTACAAAAACAAAATAGATAGAGTTCATACCAGCTTTTCAGTCTCAGTCACTTCATCATATATCATCATTATTGCCTTTCACTTGCACGATCGAACGATGTGAACAATAATAAGAGTGCTCGTGCATTGGACTAAGATGAATCTGCAGGCAAACACAAAGGAGAAGACAAAGTAATATGGCTCTTTGAAAGCTAAACAGGTAAGCATGCAAGAGCCACTAAACATTGGAACCAATATCTTCTACCTTGACCCAAAGAAAAAGAAAACTATTTACACGGGAAAGCTCCCAACAAGCAAAAGAAGAAATAAAAATCTTTTTGGGTTTTCTCAAAAGGACACAAAACAAGAAAACAAGAAAACAAAAATAAACTAGCATGGATAATACAGTGGCAAAGTGTAAACACCGGCTAACAAAGTGAAAGCATAAGCATGAATGTAAAGTCGGTGAGAACACGTACTCCCCCAAGCTTAGGATTTTGGCCTAGCTTGGTCTACTCCCATGGTGGGAAATCACGAGCTCCAGGATACTCCGGAGCAGACTGTGGATGCCATTGCTGTGTGAGCTCCTCTGGCTCCCACTGATAAACTGGAGTCTGGTACTCGACTGGCGGCTCGGGCACGGGCGCCTGTGGTTGGGCGAAGCCCCAATATGCGTAGATGTCCGAGGGCATAATAGTGTACCTGCCTGCATGAAGATCGAACAAAGAAGGAGCAGGCAAAGTAATAGTCTCTCGAGTACCCTGGCTAAATACCAGGTTATAAATCATCCGTCTACTAGCATCTCTATCCAGGAAATCATGGCGAACCATGCTGTCATAATCCAGATATTTCTCAGGGAGAAGCATCTCTCCTTCCTCTTCCAGTCTAATGGGTATCTCAAAGTGTCTGGCAAGACGGGTAGCGTAGATACCTCCATAGATGACACCCTTGGAACGGTTGATGTTCAACCGCTCGGCCACTATAGCACCTAGGCTGTAAGTCTTATCGTTATAAAGGCCTGCGCGCAAAACCACAAGGTCTGGAGAACTAAGGGATCCAGCCTCCCCACGGCCAATCAAACATTTTCCAACAAATAGTGAGAAGTACCGAAGCATAGGAAAATGTATGCTAGCAATTCTAGCCCGAGACACTCCTCTCTCCTCTCCAACATCAATAGTACCAATGAAATCCTCCAAGTCCCGTGGACGAGGGTCACGGATATCCCCAACATAAGGTAATTTGCATACATTGCAAAAATCCTGTAGTGTCATACACTGGGGAACATCGTATATCATGTACTCAACCATGGGAGGATTCTTCCTCGGATAAAATTTGAAGCTTTGAACGAAAATATTGGTGAGGAGGAGGTATTGTGAGCACTTATCTGCAACGAACGCAGTAAGACCTGCGTTCTCCACCAAGTAATAAAAGTCTTCATAAAGCCCAGCGACGCGCAAGAATTCATCACTTGGCCACTCGCACGCTCGAACTTCTGTGACTCGAGGGACTACGTACTTGGGGTGGTTCCTCTCATCCTCCTTGGGGTTACAGCTTGAAGAGCCTCTCAAGAACCTCTTCATCTTTTCCTTTTTCTAGCTCTGAAAAATTCTGAAATTTTTAGAGACTTCGAAAGAAAAGTGAATAAAGATTAACCCAACTTGTAGCAACTACTCCTACTAGTGCCTAGAGACCGTATCACGCGCTAAAACTACTTGGGACCAGCTAAAATCAACATTTCTAGCTCAAGAACAGGGTCACCAAGGTAGCAAGAACACGCGAAGGATAAAGCATTAGAGCAAAAACTAATTGGACCAATGGAGGAGTCACTTACCACGGAGTAATTTCCCCAAAACGGTTCGGAGAATGGTGCTTTGAGCAAGGAGATCGAAAATCACAGCCAAATGAGCAAGAACACGGGTTTGAGCTGCGAAACAATTTTTTCTGGAGGTGGAAGAAGAGGCTGGGAGCTGGAATGAATGGAGGGGGTCCCTGTGGGCCCCACAAGTTTGCACTCTGCCGCCAGGGGGGTGGCGGTGGCAGGGCTTGTGGCCCACTGGTCTGGCCCCCAGGTCAGCTCTCAGGCCCAGTAATTTTCAAAAATTTCAGAAAAAATCATACTAAATTTTCAGGACCATCGGAGGACTTTTATATTCGAGGTATTTTTCTCCGTGATGCTAAAACAGAAAACAGGAAAAGCTAAACTAATTCTATCATTTTTCTTCTAAGCAACAGAAAATGAAAGCTCAAAACAGAGGTATCTGACTCTTTGATTCAACCATTTCGTGGTCATCGAAAGAAATTCGTCAATGGGATTGATCAAGTCCTCATGAAAAAACCTTCTCGAATCACAAGAGAGAACGGAGAATTTTCGAATAGCCACTAAGTCACCTCAATGGGGATATGTATCTCCCCAACAAGCAAATCATACTTCATCTTGACACGAGGAATAGGGCATTCAAAGCTCCCAATAAGAATCGATGAAGTCTTTTTGATAGCATTGATGCAATGTACTTGATCTCGTTTCTTCGGAAAGTGCACTGTGTGCTCATTACCGTTGACATGGAAAGTGAAATTGCCTTTGTTGCAATCTATAACAGCCCCTGCAGTGTTTAAAAAGGGTCTTCCGAGGATGACAGCTATGGCATCGTCCTCGGGAATATCCAAGATAACAAAGTCTGTTAAGATAGTGGTATTAGCAACCACAACAGGCACATCCTCGCAAATGCCGATAGGGAAAGCAGTTGATTTGTCGGCCATCTGCAGAGAAATTTCAGTGGGTGTCAACTTATCCAATTCAAGTCTATGATAAAGAGAGAGCGGCATAACACTAACACCGGCTCCAAGGTCACATAAGGCAGTTCTTACGTAGTTTCCTTTAATGGAGCAAGGTATAGTGGGCACTCTGGGATCACCAAGTTTCTTAGGAGTTCCACCTTTAAAAGTGTAGTTTGCAAGCATGGTGGAGATCTCAAGATCTGGTATCTTCCGTTTATTAGTCACGATATCTTTCATGTACTTGGCATACGGAGACATCTTGAGCATATCAGTTAACTGCATCTGCAGAAAGATGGGTCTTATCATCTCAATGAAACGCTCAAAATCCTCATCATCCTTTTTCTTGGATGGCTTAGGAGGAAACGACATAGATCTCTGAACCCATGGCTCCCTTTCTTTACCATGCTTCCTAGCAGTAAAGTCATTCTTATCGTATCTCTTAGGTTGCGGGTTATCAGGATTAACCGTAGGTTCAATCTCCACATCCTCATCATTGCTAGGTTGAGCATTATTATAAACATCACTATCCATATTGTCACCAGGTTCATGTTCATCACCAGATTGTGTTTCTGCATCAGACACAGAAATATCATTAGGTTCTTCAGGTGTGATAGTATTTGGTGAACTAGTATGTAGGTTTCTATCATCCTTCTTCTTCTCCTTAGGATGACTAGGTGTATCAGCATTGATTCCTTGAGAATCTTGATAAATTCTCTTAGGATGACCTTCAGGATACAAAGGTTCCTGAGTCATTTTGCCTCCTCTAGTAATGACTCTGACAGAGTTGTCATTTAATTCATTGAGCAGGTCATTCTGAGATTTAAGTACTTGTTCTACCTGAGTAGTAATCATAGAGGCATGTTTACTCATAAGCTTCAGATCATTGACATTTCTATCTACACAAGCACTTAAATGGCTAAGCATACGAGTACTTTGTTCCAAATGTCTCTTAACATAATCATTGAAACTCTGTTGTTTGGCAACAAAGTTGTCAAATTTATCAAAGCATAGGCTAGCAGGTTTGTCAAAAGGAATATCACTCTCATCAAACCTACGCAGAGAATTCACTTCTACTACTTGTATCGGGTTATCGAGGCCATGGATCTCTTCGATAGGTGGTAGATTTTTGACATCTTCAGATCTAATGCCTTTCTCTTGCATAGATTTCTTGGCTTCTTGCATATCTTCAGGACTGAGGAATAGAATACCTCTTTTCTTCGGAGTTGGCTTAGGAGGTGGTTTGGGAATAGTCCAAGCATTATCGTTGATCAAGATGTTATTCAGTAGGGTCTCAGCTTGTTCTACAGTTCGTTCCCTAAAAACACAACCGGCACAATTATCTAGGTGGTCTCTAGAGGCATCGGTAAGTCCGTTATAGAGGATATCAAGTATATCGTTCTTCTTAAGAGGGTGATCAGGCAAAGCATTCTGTAGCTGGACGAGCCTCCCCCAAGCTTGTGGGAGACTCTCTTCTTGGAGTTGAGCAAAGTTGTATATTTCCTGCAACGCAACTTGCTTCTTATGGGCAGGGAAATATTTCTCACAGAAGTAATAGACCATATCATGGGGACTACTCACACATCCAGGAGCAAGAGAGGTGAACCAGGCTTTAGCGTCATCCTTTAGAGAGAAAGGAAACAACTTAAGGATATAGTAGTGGCGGATCTTCTCCTCATTAGTGAAAAGGGTGGCTAATTCATGTAGTTTGGCAAGATGGGCTACGACCGTCTCAGACTCATAACCGTGAAAAGGATCAGATTCGACTAGAGAGATTATCTCAGGATCGACAGTGAATTCATAATCCTTATCGGTGATAAAGATAGGTGAAGTGGCAAACTTTGGGTCGTATTTCATCCTAGCTTTCAGAGATTTTTCCTTCCACTTGAGAAGTAATTTCTCAGCGTCATAGTCATCCTTACACGCAAGAAAATCCTCAGCTATCTCTCCCTCCATAACGTAACCCTCAGGTATATTAGGCAATTCATATCTAGGAGAGCTAGATCTAACAGGAGCAAAAGCAGGTTCTATCTCAATAGTATCGGCAGTTTCAGAAGCATCACGAGCATTGGCAGTAACTCTAACAATATGAGCATCAAGGAATACCCCTAGTGGAACATCAGGCAAAGTAGCATCTCTAGCAGTATCAAGCATAGCATCATGAGGCAAAATAGCATCTCTAGCATCATCAGGCAAAGCATTATCAAGCATAGCATCTCTAGCAGTATCAAGCATAGCATCTCTAGTAGTATCAAGAATAGCATCTCTAGCAGTAGCATCATAAGCATCATCAAGCACAGGCAACATATCAAGATTTCTAGCAGGAGGTGATGTCGCAAACTTACTCATAACTGAAGGTGAATCAAGTGCAAAGCTAGATGGCAGTTCCTTACCTCCCCTCGTAGCTGAGGGCAAGACTTTGGTTTTTGGATCCTTCAGATTCTTCATAGTGATCAACAGATATAAATCCCAAGTAACTCAGATAATATAGCAATACCTCCCCGGCAACGGCGCCAGAAAAATGCTGACTCCGTAATAGCAGACCTTCCCTTGCAACGGCACCAGAAGAATTCTGCTAGCACTCTCCGGCAATCGAAACTAGAAGAATGTTTTTGACGGCCCACCAACACGTGGGATCGTAGCAGTTTTCGAGGGTAGAGTATTCGACCCAAATTTGTTGATTCGCCTATAGGAGGTGAGAGGATACACTCAAGTATTAGCAGCTGAATATGTCAGATTCAACCACACCTGAAAGATTAGTATCTGCAAGCAAAGTAGTAGCAGCAAGGTAACGAGTAATAGCAGTGGCAAGGAACAACAATAGTGACAGCAGTAGCAAGTAGCAACAGTAGCAAGCGACAGTAGTAGCAACAGTAGCAGCAGAGCAATACAAGTAACAACAGCAGAGCAAGACAAGTAACAGCAGCAGTAGGACAAACTCGTAGGCAATGGGTCAGTGATTTGTTTGGATGATATTCATCATGCAACAGTTATAACACGGAGAGATATGTGGCTAGCTCCCGTTCGTCAATGTGATGTAGGCATGCATTCCGTGTGTCGTCATACGTGCTTAGGGAAAAGAACTTGCATGCCATCTATTGTCCATCCCTCACGTGGCAGCGGGGTCCAAAAGGAAACTACGGGATATTAAGGTTCTCCTTTTAATAAAGAACCGGACCAACGCATTAGCACTTGGTGAACACATGAACTCCTCAAACTATGGTCATCACGGGGAGTGGTTCAGGTTATTGTCACTCCGGGGTTGCCGGATCATAACACATAGTAGGTAACTACAACTTGCAAGATCGGATCTAAGACACACATATATTGGTGACAACATAATAATTTCAGATCTGAAATCATGGCACTCGGGCCCTAGTGACAAGCATTAAGCATGGCAAAGTAGTAGCAACATCAATCTCAGAACATAGTGGATACTAGGGATCAATCCCCATCAAAACTAACTCGATTACATGATAGATCTCATCCTACTCATCACCGCCCAGCGAGCCTACGAATAGATTACTCACGAACGATGAAGAGCTTCATGGGATTGGAGAGGGAAGAAGGTTGATGATGACGATGGCGACGATTTCCCCTCTCCAGAGCCCAAGACGGACTCCAGATCTGCCCTCCAGATGAAGAACAGGTTGTGGCGGCGCTGATGGGGAATGTCGCATGGGAAACAAAAATTTTCCTATGCGCACGGAGACCTATCATGGTGATGTCCATCTACGAGAGGGGATTTCCGATCTACGTACCCTTGTAGATCGCACAGTAGAAGCGTTAGTGAACGCGGTTGATGTAGTGGAACGTCCTCACGTCCCTTGATCCGCCCCACGAACCGTCCCACGAACCGTCCCGCGATCCGTCCCACGATCTAGTGCCGAACGGACGGCATCTCCGCGTTCAGCACACGTACAACTCGATGATGATCTCGGCCTTCTTGATCCAGCAAATACTTGACACGCAGAAAACAGTCCAAAACAAGGGCAAAAGAGTTTGGAAAAGTAGATACGATGCACACGTATCAAGCCTTGGCCTACTTTTTTTTAGGCCCAAGCCTTTTTAGACAAATTCTAATTTGGGCCTTGGCCTACTCTTTTTTTAGGCCCAAGCCTTCTTAGTCTATTTCTTGTTTGGGCCTCGGCCTTTTTGCTGTCCAAACTAACTTTAGTGACCAAACAAAATGGTCCAAACAAAACTTAAATAATTGACAACTTCACAAAATACTTCATCAGGTTCACAGGTTCAAATAGAGCAAGACATTGTTTCATCACCAGAATGACCAATCACTTAAATAATTGACAACTTCACAGGTGCACAGCTTCACAAAAACTCATAATGCATTTCCACCGAGCTCTCAAAGTCCATGCCCAGCGGACTTTCCTGATGGTCCGTCGCAGCCGCCATAGTTGCTTTCTGCCTTGTGACTCTATCAGGTTCATCAGGTTCAAGGATTCTCTTTGTTTGTCCTGGAGGTGGGGCCATCACCCTTCTTGGAGGCATTGCAGCAGATGCTTCTGAGCTCTTCCTCTTCTTGCTGGCTGTCTTCGGTGCCTTGTATAAATAGCACAGAAAAAAATTAGATCACAAGATAAATATGTGAGCACAAGGAAACACAGAGCATACAAGAACCCGAACCCTCCAAGCAAGACATAGTTTGCACCTTAACAGTCTTGTGCACTACAACTTCATCCTCCTTAGGATTGTACTCTGGGTCATCACTGATAACTCCACTACCTTCTTGAACCCCATTAGTTGTACCTTCTTGTACATCATTTGTTTTCCTAATCATTGACGCTATTGCATCAATGCCAAGGGACTGGAATATCCGATTGTTCCTCATCATATTTCTAGCCCTAACCTTCTCGTACTCGGTGAGAGGATGCTCATCTTTGCAAGGCAAAGTAAACATAATTATTAGGTTAATTGTTAGAATGCATGGACAGACAGCCAAACATATCTTATGATATTTTATTATCATTTAATCCTACTTATTCAGCTAAGGAAGAGTAACAACACACATGCACAGCTAAGCCAGCTAATTCAGATTACAACAATACATTTGCATAATAAAATCTGACAGTATTTTACATCACCAACCTCCAAGATATTTTACTTAGCATATTACATTTCACTTAGCATATTAAGACACATTTTATAAATCTGACAGTATAACCACAAGGAGCAACTTGCATACCACTGGTTGGCCTCGGGTTTGACCTTGTCATCCTTGACATGGATGATCTTGAGGTGGTGCTTGCAAAATAGAATAAACAACAATCAGATACAACAGGGATAAAGTAAAATGATGCACTTATATCAATAAAGGAAAGCATTTAGACGAGCATGCACATACATGTAATACATGTGAAGCTAGCAAACTTGTTGGATCAACAATATAGTGATGTAGTTAATGCATCAGTACTTATACATGTAAAACACTTGGACCAGCATGCACATACATGTGTAGCAATGCACATACAGTTAATGCATCAGTACTAAACTGACAGTTGAAGCAAGCAACTAAATTGAAGCACTTGGACTAGCATGCACATACAAGTGTAGCAATGCATCAGTATTAAAACATGTGAAACAGGAGGTAGTAATGTACTAAACTGATAGTTGAAGAAAACTATATATGTGAAGCAATGCATTAACTATTTACAACAATTACTTTTATGTTTTAACTTGGAATTTTATCCATGTACCTGCAATAATCTATAAGCAAAGTAATTACTCAACTGTATCCCTAATGGAGGCAAACATATGCATTCATAGCAACTGGTTGCCCAACATTTGGTGAATAAAGAAGCAAGCAGTGTGTAAGCAAGCAAGAAAAGTGCATAAGTGATACTAACACAAGCAAACAAGCAAGCAAAGTGCATAAGTGCTACTAATACAAGCAAGCAAGCAAAAGAAGTGCTACTGATAGAAACAAGCATAGTGCTACTGATAGAAACAAGCAAGCAAGGAAGAAAATTGAAGAGGAGCAAGCAAGCAAGTACTGTTGATACCAACCCTAGTAGCTTCTTCTCCAAGTGCTACTGATACAAGCAAGTATTGCTGATGGAAACTCTAATTAACCATGTATGCTAGCAAGCAAGCAAGCCATAGTAGTCAAGCAACATGAACATGAACCCCAACCCCATGAAGCAGACTACCAGAGGGGGATAGAATGAACCACTAGGAATAAATCCCATGAACATGAACAAGAACCTCCAGGAGCTCCTAGATTGACTGAATCCTAACCCTAGATCGACCAGGTGGGGGATGTACCCCCATTTGTTACCCATCACAAATGCTGGACCCCATGATCCAGCCCCATTGATCCAGCCCCATGACAACTACAACCCTAACCCTATGAATCTAACCCTAACACCATGAACCCTAACCCTAACCCAATGAATGTACCGAACCATCCCAATTGATCCAGCCCCATGAACCCTAGAAGAACACATGAGGGGGATCTATCAAACCCTAGAAGCTCTACTAGAAGAACACATGAGGGGATCTATCAACGGGAGATGGGTCGAGGGGAGAGGTACTTATCATCGTCGACTGTTGATTATGTAGATGTACCCGCTGTCGTCGTCGATGTAGTCGTAGCCGTCGACGTCGATGTAGATGTAGCTGTCGTCGTCGTCGATGTAGATGTAGCCGTCGATGTCGTCGATGTAGATGTAGCCGTCGACGTCGTCGATGTAGATGAAGCCGTCGACGTCGTCGACGTAGTCGTCGTCGGGGAGAGGGGAGAGGGGTGGAGGGGCGGCACGGAGCACGGGAGGGGCGGCGGGGCGGCACGGAGCAGGGGAGGGGCGGCGGAGTGGGGAGTGGAATGGATCCCGCGTGGGTAGTGGGGAGTGGAATGGAGAGGGGAGTGGGAGAGGGAGTGGTGGGTCCCGCGTGGTAGTGGGAGAGGGAGTGGAGGGAAATTTTGGTGGGGTGTGGGAGGAAAATTTTGGTGGGGTGGGAGGGAAAATTTTCACTAGTTTTATGGGGTTTGGAGGCAGACTTTTTCTTTTTCTTTTTTTAAACATTGTAGAAATAATGGTTAAAATCATACCGAATAGTTCAAGAAGGCATCGGTACTCAAATTTATATATCTTTTCTAGTTGACAGGTCACATGTGACGATGCGACACGAAGGTTTCCCTTTTTTTGATTTTTTTTGAATTTTTCATGGCCGTTTCAAAATGCGGTCGAAACGGCGGGCTTGACCGTTCCTACCTAGTGGTTGAATCTTGGAAAGCTTTTGGTGTTTTGATACGTCTCAAACGTATCTATAATTTTTGATGATTTCACGCTGTTATCTTGTCTTCTTTGGTTGTTTTATGTGCCTTTTATATATTTTTTGGGACTAACTTATTAATTCAGTGCCAAGTGCGAGTTCTTGTTTTTTCCATGTTTTTGACTCTTTTCATATCTGATTTTGGTACGGAGTCCAAACGGAAGAAAAACCCCGAAATGATTTTTTCTCGAACGGAAGAAGATCAGGGGGCCTTTGGGCCAGGCCAGGCGGGCTCCAGGGAGCCCACAAGCCCCCACTCCGCCACCAGGGGGAGGCGGCGGTGGGCAGGCTTGTGGCCTCCCTGGCCGCCCCCTGACCTAGATCTTTGGCCTATGAATTCCCAAATATTCTGCAAAAAATCAGGAGAGCCTTGAAAATACTTTTCCGCCGCCGCAAGCTTCCGTTTCAGCGAGATCTCATCTGGAGACCTGATGTCAAATGTGTATCCTCGGCAACGGCGCCAGAAATACTCCTGCTACTGCAACAAAAGACCTTCCAACGGCGCCAGAAATAGGCATGTCGACGGGAGAATACTTGGCTTGATCTTTCTGCTGCGGCTACGCCTTAAGGGACTTCCTAGGCAAGTATGCAAAGGATTTCCCCCGTGGCCTTGGAGCCTTGCGTTGGTGTTACCTCAAAGCGGAAAGGGTGATGTAGCGTAGCGGTGGTAAGTATTTCTCTCAGTTCGAGAACCAAGGTATCCATCCAGTGGAGGAGTATCTCAAGATCCTGCACAAACACAAAAACTTGGTCCCAACGCTATGAAGGGGTTGTCAATCCCTTATAGATTGTTTGCCAAGTGAGAATTGAAAGCAACAAAGTAACAAAGCAAAGTAAAAGCGGAGATGTAAACGATGGATGTGAATAGACCCAGGGGCCGTAGTGTTTACTAGTGGCTTCTCTCATGAAAGCAAGTAGACGGTGGGTGAACAAATTACTGTCGAGCAATTGATAGAACCACGCAAAGTCGTGACGATATCTATGCAATGATTATATCTATAGGCATCACGTCCAAAACAAGTAGACCGATACTTTCTGCATCTACTACTATTGCTCCACACGTCGACCGCTATCCAACATGCATCTAGTGTATTAAGTCCATAAGAACAGAGTAACGCCTTAAGCAAGATGACATGATGTAGAGGGATAATCTCAAACCAATGATAAAAACCCCATCTTTTTACCCTTGATGGCAACTACTTGATGTGTGTCTTGCTGCCCCTACTGTCACTGGGAAAGGTCACCACATGGCAGAACCCAAAACCAAGCACTTCTCCCATTGCAAGAATCATAGATCTAGTTGGCCAAACAAAACCCAAGACTCGGAGAGACTTACAAGGATATCAAATCATGCATATAAGAAATCAGCAAAGACTCAAATATATATCATAGATAATCTGATCACAAATCCACAATTCATCGGATCTCGACAAACACACCGCCAAAGAAGATTACATCGGATAGATTTCCATGAAGATCATGGAGAACTTTGTATTGAAGATCCAAGAGAGAGAAGAAGCCATCTAGCTACTAACTACGGACCCGTAGGTCTGAAGTGAACTATTCACGAGTCATTGGAGGGGCGATGATGATGATGAAGAAGCCCTCCAACTCCAAAGTCCCCTCCGGCAGGGTGCGAGGAAGGGTCTCTAGATGAGATCTCGCGGAAACGGAAGCTTGCGGTGGCGGAAAAGTATTTTCGAGGATCCCCTGATTTTTTGGGGAATATTTGGGAATTTATAGGCCAAAGATCTAGGTCAGGGGGCGGCCAGGGAGGCCACAAGCCTGCCCACCGCCGCCTCCCCCTGGTGGCGGAGTGGGGTCTTGTGGGCTCCCTAGAGCCCACCTGGCTTGGCCCAAAGGCGCCCTGATCTTCTTCCGTCTGGGAAAAAATCATTTCGGGGTTTTTCTTCCGTTTGGACTCCGTTCCAAAATCAGATCTGAAAAGAGTCAACAACACGGAAAAAACAGGAACTGGCACTTGGCACTGAATTAATAAGTTAGTCCCAAAAAAGATATAAAAGGTACATAAAACAACCAAAGAAGACAAGATAACAACGTGAAACCATCAAAAATTATAGATAAGTTTGAGACGTATCAAGCATCCCCAAGCTTAACTCCTGCTCGTCCTCAAGTAGGGAAGTGATGAGAATGAATTTTTGTTGCGTTCATGCTACCTAGCATAGGTGTCCTTTGTAATTCCTGTTATGTGACGTGAATGTTCAGATCCATTAGTTTCAAAACAATAGTTTGCTATTGACGTGGAAACAATAATAATTCAAGCAAGCTAGCAAAGTAATCATGAAATTTCAAAATAACAAGGCCAAAAGAAAGTTATCCCTACAAAAGCATATAGTCTGGCTATGCTCTATCATCATTGCACAATGAATTTAAATCATGCACAACCCCGGTATTGGCCAAGTAATTGTTTCACACCTTTACTTTCTCAAACCTTTTCTACTCTCACGCAATACATGAGCATGAGCCATGGTTATAGCACTATAGAGGTGTGGAATGTAGTGGAGGTTGCAAGACAAAAAGGAGAAGATAGTAACATTAACTAGGCATATCAATGAGCTGTGGAGATGCTCATCAATAGATATCAATGTGAATGAGTAGGGATTGCCATGCAATTGATGCACTAGAGCTATGAGTATGTGAAAGCTCTTAAAGAAAACTAGTGGGTGTGCATCCAACTTGCTTGCTCACGAAGACCTAAGGCAGTTTTGAGGAAGCCTATCATAGGAATATACAAGCCAAGTTATATAATGAAAATTTCCCACTAGCTATATGGTGGTGACAAAACGAGAGACTCTCAATCATGAAGATCATGGTGCTTAATATGCACAAGTGTGGAAAAAGTGGTAGCATTGTCCCTTCTCTCTCTTTTTTTGTGGGCTCTTTGGCCTCTTTTTTTTGGTGGGCTTCTTTGGCCTCTTTTATTTCCTCACATGGGACAATGCTCCATTAATGATGATCATCACACTTTCAACTCAAAACTTAGAGTAACGATGACTCTATATGGAATGCCTTCGGTAGTGTACTGTGGCAATGATCTAGCATGGCATAGACATCAATGGAAACATCATGCTAGCTATCTTACGATCATGCAATGGCAATGTAGACGTGGTGGCACATGTCATGGTGGTATTTGCATGGCAATATATCTTGGAATGACTTTGAAAAAGCCATAGTAGGTAGGTATGGTGGCTGTTTTGAGGGGGGCTAATGGTGGGTTTTGTGCACCGGCGAAAGTTGCACGGCACTAAGAAGATAGTGATGGTGGAAGGTGAAAGTGCATTTAAACAATGGACTCAACATTAGTCATGAAGAACTCATATAATTGTTGCAAAACTTTTATTAGTAATCGAAACAAAGCATTCAATGCATACTCCTAATGGAAGGGTTGGTAGGTATAAACCATCGCGCGATCCCGACCGCCACGCAAAGGATGCAATCAATAGACTAATCATGCTCAGATTTCATCACATAGCGGTTCACCATACGTGCATGCTACGGGAATCACTAACTTCAACACAAGTATTTCTAGATCCACAACACGTTACTAGCATGACTTTAATATTACCATAACCACAACTCAAAACTAATTGAGATGAATCAAATTTCTCTAACTATTCAATGCACATGAAGGTGGAAGTTTTCGTATCCCTTTGGATAACTACCCCTTTTGAGACTACTTTCAAAGCATAGATCAACTACCAAGCCACGCACCGCTGTGCTCTAAAAGATATAAGTGAAGCACACAGAGCAAAAGTATCTAGCTCAAAAGATATAAGTGAAGCACATGTGAGCTGAATTGTCTACCAAAAGATATAAGTGAAGCTCGACAAAATCACGGTGTGTGCATGTCTCTCTCTCTCTAGGTGTGCAGCAAGGATGATTGCGACACAACAAAAATAAAAGACTCCTATGATACAAGACGCTCCAAGCAAAAACACATAACATGTGGTGAATGAAAATATAGCCCCAAGTAACGTTACCGATGGATGGAAGACGAGAGAGGGGATGCCTTCCCGGGGCATCCCCAAGCTTAGGCTTTTATGGCATCCTTGAATCTCTTGGGCTGCCTTGTGCATCCCCAATCTTGAGCTCTTGCCACTCTTTATCTCTTTGTCCATAAGAACTTCACCCAAAACTTGAAAACTTCACAACACGAAACTTAAACAGAAACTCGTGATAACATTAGTACAAGAAAGGAAACCACCACTTCCTTAGGTACTGTAGCAAACTTAAATTCTACTTGTGCTGATGTTGGGTTACTGTACTTTCAATCTTCCATGGCTAATACCCCCCGATACTATCCGTATTTTCATCAAAATAAGCAACCAACACAGCAAAAACAAAATCTGTTAACAACATACCAGTCTGTAGCAATCTGTATATTTCGTATGCCTCTTTTACTTCACAAAAATTACGAGAGTCTGAAGAATTTGTGTATAAATCAGCAGCAAAAAGAATCAACTCAAAAGCTCTTACGGAAAAAAAATGAAAATTCTTTTCGTGAGCTGAAAGTTTCTGTCTTTTCCAGCATGACCAAACGATCATCCCCAAGACTAATCATAACGGTTTTGCTTGGCACAAACGCAAAAAAAACAGAAAAACACAATCATAACAGAATTAAGAAAGTGTGGAAAACACAAAACAGAAAGAAAAACGATAGATTCGTTGGGTTGCCTCCCAACAAGCGCTTTCGTTTAACGCCCTTAGCTAGGCGAAAGTGATGGAATCACGTATAGTCATCTTTGGTGCTCAAACCATAGGTAGTGTGATCATTTATCATCTTAAGGTTTTCGTCTTTATTAGATGACTCACCACTAGCTTTAGGAACAAAAACAGGCTTGACGGTCTTTTTGAGAGTAAGATTTGGAGTATTTTGCACAACGGAAAAAGCGGAACCCAAGTTGGTTATGACATCTTCTAATTTGCCAATTCTAGAAGAATCATTAACTATAAGTTCCTTCTCCTTTAAATTTTTCAAAAAGTTTCCCACTTTGGATCCGTACTAAGAAATTTGATTGTGGATCTTTATATCCAAACCCTCAATAAGTTCAACTGTGGCAATTTTGTTTTCAATAACGTCAAGCCTTTGCATCACATGTTCCAAGGTCAAGATAGTTCCATTAACCATGAGCGGGGGTGAGCCTACCAAATTAATGATAGCTCTATAGGAGTCAACAGAATGGCTCCCCAAAAAGTTCCCGCCTACAATGGTATCAAGGATATAACTATTCCAAGGAGAAATTCCAACATAGAAACTGCGAAGGAGGACGGTAGTGGATTGCTTACGAGTAGATCTACTTTGAGCATTGCAAATCCTGTACCAAGCGTCCTTCAAATTTTCTTCCTCATTCTGCCTGAAATTGAGAACTTCATTTTCAGGGGTGTCGTTTGGAGTGGTGGGTCTAGCCATTGATGGACTATCTCACACACAAACGAGCAGGAAGAGAGAGTGAAACGGGCAAAAGAAAACAGCAAAAAGGCAAAAGAAAACGACGAAGGAGAAAGGAAAATGAAAACGCCAAATGTGAAGTGGGGGAGAGGAAAACGAGAGGCAATTGGCAACAAAAGTAAATGCAAGAGATGAGTTTGTGAGACCTACTTGGATAGATCTTGATTTCTCCTCCCCGGCAACGGCGCCAGAAATACTTCTGATGTCAGATGTGTATCCCCGGCAACGGCGCCAGAAATACTTCTGCTACTCCAACAAAAGACCTTCCAACGGAGCCAGAAATAGGCACGTCGACGGGAGAATACTTGGCTTGATCTTTCTGCTGCGGCTATGCCTTAAGGGACTTCCTAGGCAAGTATGCAGAGGATTTCCCCCGTGGCCTTGGAGCCTTGCGTTGGTGTTCCCTCGAAGCGGAAAGGGTGATGTAGCGTAGTGGTGGTAAGTATTTCCCTTAGTTTGAGAACCAAGGTATCAATCCAGTGGAGGAGTATCTCAAGATCCTGCACAAACACAAAAACTTGCTCCCAACGCTATGAAGGGGTTTTCAATCCCTTATAGATTGTTTGCCAAGTGAGAACTGAAAGCAACAAAGTAACAAAGCAAAGTAAAAGCGGAGGTGTAAACGATGGATGTGAATAGACCCGGGGGCCGTAGTGTTTACTAGTGGCTTCTCTCATGAAAGCAAGTAGACGGTGGGTGAACAAATTACTGTCGAGCAATTGATAGAACCGCGCAAAGTCGTGACGATATCTATGCAATGATTATATCTATAGGCATCACGTCCAAAACAAGTAGACCGATACTTTCTGCATCTACTACTATTACTCCACACGTCGACCGCTATCCAGCATGCATCTAGTGTATTTAGTCCATAAGAATAGAGTAACGCCTTAAGCAAGATGACATAATGTAGAGGGATAATCTCAAACCAATGATAAACCCCCATCTTTTTACCCTTGATGGCAACTGCTTGATGTGTGCCTTGCTGCCCCTACTGTCACTGGGAAAGGTCACCACATGGCAGAACCCAAAACCAAGCACTTCTCCCATTGCAAGAATCATAGATCTAGTTGGCCAAACAAAACCCAAGACTCGGAGAGACTTAAAAGGATATCAAATCATGCATATAAGAATTCAGCAAAGACTCAAATATATATCATAGATAATCTGATCACAAATCCACAATTAATCGGATCTCGACAAACACACCGCCAAAGAAGATTACATCGGATAGATCTCCATGAAGATCAAGGAGAACTTTGTATTAAAGATTCAAGAGAGAGAAGAAGCCATCTAGATACTAACTACGAACCCGTAGGTCTGAAGTGAACTACTCATGAGTCATTGGAGGGGCGACGATGATGATGAAGAAGCCCTCCAACTCCAAAGTCCCCTCCGACAGGGTGCCAGGAAGGGTCTCCAGATGAGATCTCGCGAAACGGAAGCTTGCGGCGGCGGAAAAGTATTTTCGATGCTCCCCTGATTTTTTGCGGAATATTTGGGAATTTATAGGCCAAAGATCTAGGTCAGGGGGCGGCCAGGGAGGCCACAAGCGTGCCCACCGCCGCCTCCCCCTGGTGGCGGAGTGGGGGCTTGTGGCCTCCCTGGAGCCCACCTGACTTGGCCCAAAGGCCCCCTGATCTTCTTCCGTTCGGGAAAAAATCATTTCGGGGTTTTTCTTCCGTTTGGACTCCGTTCCAAAATCAGATATGAAAAGAGTCAAAAACACGGAAAAAACAGGAACTCGCACTTGGCACTGAATTAATAAGTTAGTCCCAAAAAATATATAAAAGGTACATAAAACAACCAAAGAAGACAAGATAACAGCGTGACACCATCAAAAATTATAGATACGTTTGAGACGTATCAAGACCCTTCCCGACGCCCTGTCGGAGGGGACTTCGGAGATGGAGGGCTTCTTCATCATCATCATCGCCCCTCCAATGACTCGTGAGTAGTTCACTTCAGACCTACGGGGGAAATCCTTTGCATACTTGCCTAGGAAGTCCCTTAAGGCGTAGTCGCAGCTGAAGGATTGCTGGTGCCGTCGACACATCTATTTCTGGCGCCATTGGAAGGACTTTTGTGCATTAGCATAACTGACATCAGAAGCATTTCTGGCGCCGCTGCCGGGGAGTAGCACGTTGATGACCACAAGTATAGGGGATCAATCGTAGTCCTTTCGATAAGTAAGAGTGTTGAACCCAACGAGGAGCAGAAGGCTCTGATAAATGAATTTCAGCAAGGTAATAACTGCAAGCACTGAAAGTAGCGGTAACAAGTGATTGTGTAGCGAGGTGAAACGTAGCAAGCAAAGAGTAACAAGTAACAAGTAGTAGCAACGGTGCAACAAGTGGCCCAATCCCTTTTGTAGCAAGGGACAAGCCTGAACAAAGTCTTATAGGAGGAAAAGCGCTCCCGAGGACACACGGGAATTTCTGTCATGCTAGTTTCATCATGTTCATATGATTCACGTTCATTACTTTGATAGTTTGATATGTGGGTGGACCAGCGCTTGGGTACTGCCCTTACTTGGACAAGCATCCCACTTATGATTAACCTCTCTCGCAAGCATCCGCAACTACACAAGAAGAATTAAGACAAAGTCTAACCATAGCATTAAACTAGTGGATCCAAATGAGCCCCTCACGAAGCAACGCATAGACTGGGGTTTAAGCTTCTGTCACTCCAGCAACCCATCATCTACTTACTACTTCCCAATGCCTTCCTCTAGGCCCAATTATGGTGAAGTGTTTTGTAGTCGACGTTCACATAACACCACTAGAGGAAAAACAACATACAACATATCAAAATACTGAACGAATATCAAATTCACATGACTATTATCAGCATGACTTATCCCATGTCCTCAGGAACAAAAGTAACTACTCACAAGACATAATCATAATCATGACCAGAGGTTTAATGAATAGCATCAAGGATCTGAACATAAACTCTTCCACCAAGTAATCCAACTAGCATCAACTACAAAGAGTAATCACCACTACTAGCAACCTTACAAGTACCAATCGAAGTTGCGAGACGAAGATTGGTTACAAGAGATGAACTAGGGATTGGAGAGGAGATTGTGCTAATGAAGATGCCTCCCCTCCGACGAGAGGAGTGTTGGTGATGACAATGGCGACGATTTCCCCCTCCTGGAGGAAAGTTTCCCCGGCACGATCGTCCTGCCGGAGCTCTAGATTGGATCTGCTCAAGTTCCGCCTCATGGCGGCGGCGAAACCACGAAAAAGGTCCCGATTGATTTTTTCCAGACCAAAACCCTTCATATAGCAAAAGAGGGGGATAGTGGGCCGTCAAGCAGCCGACAAGCTTGCGTGCGCCACCAAGGGGGTGGTGGCGGTGGCCAAGCTTGTGGAGCACTCGTGGCCCCCCTCTGGTAGTTCTTTCGCCCAGTATTTTTTATATAATCCAGAAAAAATCCACATAACTTTTCAGGGAATTTGGAGATGTGCAGAATAGTGGACTAGGATTTGCTCCTTTTCGAGTCCAGAATTCCAGCTGCCTGAATTCTCCCTCTTCAAATAAACATTGCAAAATAAGAGAGAAAAGGCATAAATATGGTACCACAAGTAATATAACAGCCCAAAAAGCAATAAATATCAACATGAAAGCATGATGCAAAATGGACGTATCAACTCCCCAAAGCTTAGACCTCGCTTGTCCTCAAGCGAAAACCAAGTTCCATAAACATGTCCACATGTTGAGGGACGAGGTGTCGATAAAACATAATACGGACATGAGGGCATCATGATCACACATAGAACAACAATACATCATAAAGATGTTATGGGAAAGTAACAATTACTTCACAAACCAAAGCATGAAGCAAAAACCTTACCGAGAAGTAACCAACAATAGTCCATAGTCATTGAAGCAATTGCAATTTATCACAACATCGGAAAGATTCAAACAAGAGCTTGTAAGGCAAACCCACAAACTCAATCATCTCTTTTGTTTTCCACAATTGTTACAACTCACACTACTGGAATCTGCTAGTTTGCCGACAGCCAGAGCTGACGGCAAAGAACAGTTTAACTGATGGCAAAGGCTTTGCCGTCAGTGTGCTGTCGGCAAAGGTACCGGCCAAGATTTTATCAGCAATCACCTTCTTTGCCGACAGCCGGAGCTCGACCGATGGCAAAGACTTTGCCATTAGATTTCTAGCAAGGGCTAATGGCAAAGAGCAGTGGCGGCAACGGCGCAGGCCGAGCTCCGTTAGAAGGTTAACGGCAGGCTTTGCCCACAGCCATAGAAAAGCTGACGGCAAAGCCTCCCCTCTTTGCCCACAGCCGTAGCAGAGCTGACGGCAAAGCCGAAACCCCTGGGTCCCCTTGGCCGCCTCTTTGCCGACAGCTGGAGCCCAGCTGACGGCAAAGCCTACCCCTGGGTCCCCTTGGCCGCCTCTTTGCCGACAGCTGGAGCCCAGCTGACGGCAAAGCCGAAAATTTCCAATTCCCAGAGTTGCCAGAATACACAGGCTGCCGCCACGTGTCTTCTTTGCCGTCAGTCCACCGACGGCAAAGCCTTTGCCGTCAGTAAGCTGTAGGCAAAGACTCTCTCTGCTTTTTTTTCATATTTGTTTTCTGTTAATTCCCTGCATTTGCAAAACATAGATACAAACAACAACATATATATATTGAATCTGCCCCTAAACAGCACCACAAGTGCATCACAAAGTGCAAACAACACAACACAAGTGCAAACAGCACGAATATATGTCATTAAAGTGCAAACAAGATCACAAAGTATTACAAAGCATCACAAGTGCATCCAAAAATACAATTGCACTACAAAGTTCATCTAGGACTACACAAGTGCATTACAAAGTATCGAGCATCCATCCATATGCCATGCTGCTTTATCAAAATCTGCATAATGAGAAAGAATTTAGAAGAAGAATACAATAAGAAAGAAGTTATCTAAATTAAGCTAAGCAATTAGAAGAAGAAGTGGAAGAAGAAGAAGAAGAAGAAGAACAAGAAGAAGTGGAAGAAGAAGAAGAAGAAGATAGAGAAAAAGAAAGAAGAGAAGTTATCTTTTTCTCCTCTTTCTTCTTCTCTTATTTCTTCATCTCTTGCTTGTTCTTCTCTTCTGGTTTCTTTTCAAACTTTCTAAACTAATTATGTCATTTTTGAGCTCTAATATCAACTAGAATTTACTAAGCTAACTAAACCATGGCTAATATCAACTAGAATTTACTAAGCTAACTAAAGCCTGGCATAATCTAAGTTGATCTAAACAATAAGAAGAATAAGAAGGAGAGGAATACCTTACCGAATGCCAAGAAACGAAGGAGAAGCTGCATCTCCGTTGGTCCCTGGGTTGCTAGGGATCTCACCAGGAGAAGTAAAGGGATCGTGGGATTCAACTCTTGAATGATGCTGCAACAAGGCAAGAGTTAAAATATGTGGTTAGCACGGCGACAGACAATGGTATAAGACCGTGCAAGGTTTGTCATTGAAAGGGAACTCACCGTTCCCAGCGGAGAAGGCATCGGCGGAGGGGGCGGCAAACCGTGGTTCTCACACATAGCCTGCAAATTAGTTTTCGAGGAGTCAAAGAAATAGCCTTGTTGCGTCTCACACATAGCCTTGCTTCCCACACAACTGACATAATGAAGAATGAAACTAAGTATTATAACTAAATAGACCTAAATAGCCCTAAGAATTGATCTTTGGAATGTACATACCTCCATGTACTCGGTCTTATCAAGTAAAATCTTTCGACATTCAGTCTTTGTCTTCGGCTCCCCTTGCTTGGCGTACCAATCTCGAACAGCCTGAACACGCAGCTCGTGCCTCGTGTTATTCAATAAACTCTTGCCCTCTTTCATGAGGTTCTTCTTGGCCGCCTCCTCCGTCCCCTCCTCGACCCTAAAGTAACTCTGCAATTATGCCAAATAGATGCACAGATGAATAGTGAAATGATTTGGAAGGAAATAACAATATATAACATTGTATACTTTTTATTGGGTAAAATAATAGTTACCCAAAAATCAGCTAACACCTTCTCGGCCACGCTCACGCAAACAACACCATTGATATGTGTGTTTTCCGGGAGCAGAGCGTCTTGGTAGTGCTCCCACTTGAGTCCTGGCTCGGGAACCATACCCTCACCGGGCAACTGCACTAGCCCGGGGAAGTGCTCCCTAAGTAAAGCACCAAGGAGGCAGTTTGGATTCCGGGTATTCTGCGGGTAATCCCACTCCCTACATAATGATAAGGCAAAGACATTAGCTACTTGGTGAAATATAATGATATAAGGTACACAATATGTATCAACTTACTTCTCGCCATCTGGCTTAATTAACGGCCTGTGCTGCAAGTCCAATCGGTCTGGAACTCGTGTCATACCACGTTGGTAGACCGACTTGCTGGCAGCCCCCTCAGCCTCTGCCTCAGCCCCCTCCGCCTCAGCCTCCGCCTCAGCACCCTCCGCCTCAGCCCCCTCTGCATAAGCCTCCACCTCAGCAGCCTCCGCCTCAGCCCCCTGCATCGGTGTCTGCTCCTGGACGGTAGGATCCCGCACCGGTGACACCCTCGTCTGCAAGGGTGAAGTGGCTGAGACAGAAGTAGCCGAGGGTGGTGGCGACTGGCTCCTATCATGCGCAGGGCGGGGCGGGCGCGGGGCGGCGCCGGCGAGCAGGGGCGGCGCGGGGCGGCGCAGGGCGGGTCGGGAGAGCAGGGTGGGAGAGGTACGTGAGAGAGAGAAGAGGTCGTGGCACGGGGGGATAAGGCGTTAGTCTTTGCCCTCAGCCAGCTGTCGGCAAAGACAGCCGTTAGTCTTTGCCCTCAACTGGCTGTCGGCAAAGACGGCCCCCATTAAGCACTGGTCGAGGCGGCGACCGGGTTAGCCCCCTATGCCATCAGCCTTCCTATGCCGACATCTTTTTTGTCCTTTGCCGTCAGCTGGCTACCGGCTTAGATAAAGCGGACGACGTAGATTTTCTTTGCCGTCAGCCCCTCCTATGCCGTCAGCATCTATTTTGGCTGAGGGCAAAGTCTCTTTGCCGTCAGTCCCGTGAAATTGCTGATGGCAAAGCCTAAAGCTGTCGGCAAATTATGTTTTTCTAGTAGTGTCACGTGGTACTCACGGTGTCAAAGTTTCATCTGGACACAGAGGAAGATAGGGGCTAATAGTTTTGCCTCCCAACCATTTACCTCAAGGGTAAAGTCAACAACAATAAAGCATAAGTACTCAACTCCAAGTTGATATATGAATATAGATCTTTCCCAAACATGTGACGGTAGCCAAGACAAAGGCAAAAAGGGAATTGGTGAAGATCACCATGACTCTTACAAGGGTAAAAAGTAAAGGTACAAGATAGGCCCTTCGCAGTGGGAAGCAGAGGTTGTCATGCGCTTTTGAGGTTTGAATGCGTGTCCTCTTAGTGCGGAGGAACGTCACTTTATATTGCCTCCTGTGATAAAGAACTTTATTATGCAGTCTGTTGCTTTTATGTCTTCCACATCACAGGTTCGTACAAAGCTTATTTTCCACACACTAATAGATCATACATATTAGAGAGCAATTTTTATTGCTTGCACCGATGACAACTTACTTGAAGGATCTTATTCAATCCATAGGTAGGTATGGTGGACTCTCATGGCAAAAATGGGTTGGAGGTTTATGGATGCACAAGTAGTATCTCTACTTGGTGCAAGAGTTTTGGCTAATATGAGGTGGAAGCAATCGTCACATGCTAAGGGATCTCTAATCATATAACATTGTTTGGAACCAAGCAAAAAATCAATTCATTATGTTGTCTTCCTTGTCCAACATCTACTCCTAAGCATGTAATAGTATGGTGAGTGCTCACAATTGCAAAAAGTGTCTAAGATGATATATTTATATGTGAACCTCTCTGTCCTTATTACTTATTATTAATTGCAACAATGACTGAGGTCTATGTTGATTTATTCTCAACAAGTTTTAATCATCATACGTGTCATAAGTGAAGTTATCACTTTCCATAAGATCGTCTCATGATCTTTCATGCTATCGTTCTTTTCATACGTTTTGATCATGGCACAAAGCAAAGCCCTTGACTAAGACACTCTTTATTATAAAGCTCGTCAGCTCGAATACGTCGGGGGAGAGACAAAAGCAAAAGACTCAAACTAAAAACTAAAGACTAATTCCTCTAAGAGAAGAAATAAAAACTGAAAAGGAAAGAACTAAAACAAAGGTAAAAGCAAAAGATATAAAGGTGATATGATACCAGGGCAACTCCCCCAAGCTTGGCAGAAGCCAAGGGGATTGCCCATACCAATGCTTAGTTGCCTTCTTTTGGTGGTGATGGTGGTGTTGTTGTTGGAGTAGTCTGATCCTCCGTCTTTGATTCCAAGAGAGCTATCAATCTTTGGTTTATACCTTTGAGATCTGTGACATGGTTTTCCAGCAAAACAATTTCACGAGAAAGAGAAATATTGCGAGCACGAATTGTTTCGCAAAACCTCAAGAGTTCAATCAAGGATGGAGACAACACGTGGAGGAAGGGTTGGAGAAAATCTACTCCTTCAACGTCTTCAATGTTGAACGTAGGTTGAACTTCCTCCCTAGCGTGGGTTTTCTCCTTGGCTTGGTCCCTGGCTTCCGTTACTTCTACTCTTTTCAGATCAGCATCTAATTCCTCATGAACTTGGTGAAGATCATTCTCCCCAACAGATTCCTGAGACATCTTTGCTCTAAATCTGCAGCAGACAACAAGCTCGAAACGAAAACAGAGGAAAACTACGCGATACGGAGATCAAAACCTTCGGGCAACTAAATATTGATTTTTTTCTGGGCCAGAAGGAGTCCTCCACAAGAAAACGGAGTCCGGGAGGCACACGAGGTGCCCACAAGCTTGCCCACCACCACCAGGGGTGGTGGCGGAGTGGGGCCTTGCGGCTGCCTCGTTCGCTCTCCGGACTGCTTTTTATTTTTCTAATTTTCCAAAAATTCCAAAACGGAAGAAACTTACTATTGGAAAAGTATCGGAGTCCAATTTCTTGCCGAAACAGATACATCTTTGTTTTCAAGGTCTGAAACAGGCTAATAAACATCCCTTATGTACTCCTCTGGAGTTATGACATTGATGATATTGGTCTCAACATTTATGGGAGTACCAGAGATGTAATGCTTGATTCTTTGCCCATTTACCACTCTAGGAAAATTTCCTTCCGTGTTATTGATTTTGATGGCACCGGAACGATATACTTCCTCGACAACATAGGGACCTTCCCATTTAGAGAGAAGCTTGCCTGCAAAGAATCTCAAACGAGAATTGTATAGCAAGACATAATCACCTACATTGAACTCTCGTTTCTGTATTCGTTTGTCGTGCCATCTCTTAACCTTTTCCTTGAACAACATGGCATTCTCATATGCCTGGGCTCTCCATTCATCTAACGAGCTGATATCAAACAACCGCTTCTCACCAGCAAGTTTGAAATCAAAGTTGAGCTCTTTGATTGCCCAATAAGCTTTGTGTTCCAGCTCAAGAGTTAAATGACAGGCCTTACCGTAAACCATTTTATACGGTGACATGTCCATGGGATTCTTATAAGCAGTCCTATAAGCCCATAGTGCATCGTCAAGTTTGCTAGACCAGTTCTTTCGAGATATATTGACGGTCTTTTGTAGGATCAACTTGATCTCCCTATTACTCAACTCCACTTGACCACTAGACTGAGGATGATAAGGAGATGAAACTCTATGGTTTACATCATACTTAGCTAGCATCTTGCGGAAAACACCATGAATGAAGTGTGAATCGCCATCAGTCATCAAGTATCTAGGGACTCCAAATCTTGGGAATATGACTTCTTTAAGCATCTTAATAGAGGTGTGGTGATCAGCATTTTTAGTGGGGATAGCTTCTACCCACTTAGTAACGTAATCCACAGCAACTAAGATGTGAGTGTACCCATTGGAACTCGGGAAGGGTCCCATATAATCAAAGCCCCAGACATCAAATGGTTCAATGACAAGTGAATAATTCATAGGCATTTCCTGATGCTTACTGATGTTCCCTATTCTTTGGCATTCGTCACAAGACAAGACAAACTTACGAGCATCCTTGAAGAGAGTGGGCCAATAGAAACCTGATTGCAATACCTTATGGGCAGTTCTATCTCCAGCATGGTGTCCTCCGTAGGCTTCGGAATGACACTTCTGCAGGATCTGTCCCTGTTCATGTTCAGGCACACAATGTCTAATAACACCATCTACTCCTTCCTTATAAAGGTGAGGATCATCCCAAAAGTAGTGTCTCAAATCAAAGAAGAATTTCTTCTTTTGTTGATAGGTGAAACTGGGTGGTATGTATTTGGCTACGATATAGTTTGCATAATCGGCATACCACAGTGCACTAAGTGAAGTGCAGATGACATTTAATTGCTCAACAGGAAAGCTGTCATCAATAGGTAGTGGGTCATCAAGGACATTCTCTAGCCTAGACAAGTTATCTGCTACAGGGTTATCAGCACCCTTTCGGTCAACGACGTGCAAATCAAATTCCTATAGCAGGAGAACCCATCTGATAAGCCTAGGCTTAGCGTCCTTCTTCTCCATGAGGTACTTAATAGCAGCATAATCAGAGTGAATAGTGACTTTGGAGTCAACTATATAAGATCTAAACTTTTCACATGCAAACACGACTCCTAAAAATTCCCTCTCCGTAGTGGCATAGTTTCTTTGGGCACTGTCTAGAGTTTTACTAGCGTAGTGAATGACATTCAACTTCTTGTCAACTCTTTGTCCTAGAACAACACCAACAGCATAATCACTACCGTCACACATGATTTCAAAGGGCAAGTTCCAGTCAGGTGGTTGAACAATAAGTGCGGTTATCAAAGCCTTCTTAAGTATTTCAAAGGCTTCCTCACAATCCTCATCAAAAACAAAAGGAACATCCTTCTGCAGGAGGTTGGTAAGAGGCCTAGAAATCTTAGAGAAGTCTTTAATGAACCTTCTATAGAAACCAGCATGACCTAGGAAACTTCGTATACCTCTGATATCTGTGGGGCAAGGCATTTTCTCAATTGCATCAACCTTAGCCTTATCAACTTCAATGCCTCTTTCAGAGATTTTGTGTCCTAAGACGACACCTTCATTAACCATAAAGTGGCACTTCTCCCAATTCAAGACGAGGTTGGTTTCTTCGCATCTTTGTAAGACTCGATTAAGGTTTGTGAGGCAATCATCAAAGGAAGACACATAAACGGAGAAGTCATCCATGAAAACCTCGACAATCTTTTCACAAAAGTCAGAGAATATAGCCATCATACATCTTTGGAAGGTGGCAGGTGCATTACATAAGCCAAAAGGCATACGTCTATAGGCAAAGGTAGCGAAAGGGCAGGTGAAAGTGGTTTTCTCTTGATCAGATTGTGCAACAGGTATTTGCGAGAAACCTGAATAACTGTCTAGAAAGGAGAAGTGTGTGTGCTTTGATAGTCTTTCTAGCATTTGGTCGATGAACGACGAAGGATAATGATCTTTCCTGGTTGCCTTGTTCAGTTTCCGGAAGTCTATCACCATTCTATAGCCGGTAATAATCCTTTGTCGGATTAGTTCATCCTTATCATTAGGAACCACGGTGATACCTCCCTTCTTAGGTACGCAATGTACTGGACTTACCTAATCACTATGAGCAACAGGATAAATGATTCCTGCTTCTAGAAGCTTTAATATTTATTTTCTAACAACCTCTTTCATCTTAGGATTTAATCTCCTTTGATGATCAGCAACTGGTTTAAAGTCAGGATCAGTTTTAATCTTGTGCTAACATAGAGTAGGACTAATACCCTTAAGATCATCAAGAGTATATCCAATAGCAGCGCGGTGCTTCCTCAGAGTTTTTAGTAACTTCTTGTCTTCGTGCTCTGAGAGGAGAGCACTAATAATGACAGGATATATCTCCTTCTCATCAACATAGGCATACATAAGAGTATCAGGCAACTGTTTAAGCTCGAACACAGGATCACCCTTTGGTGGGGGAGGATCCCCAAGCAGTTCAACAAGCAGATTATTCTTGAGAATAGGATATTGTTCTAAGACAATTTTATCTATCTCATCTCTCTCCTCCATATGCATATCATTTTCATGCTCAAGCAGATATTGCTCTAAAGGATCCGTAGGAGGTACGACAATAGAGGCAAGAGCAATGATTTCATCTCTACCAGACGACTCTCTTTCATGGGGTTGTCTTCCAAACTTGGAGAACTTAAATTCATGAGACACACCCTCGAAACTTACTGTGACAGTCTGCTTAATGCAATCAATGTGAGCATTGACAGTGTTGAGAAAGGGTCTACCAAATATGATGGGACAAAAGTTATCTTGTGCAGTACCAAGGACGAGGAAATCAGTAGGATACTTCGTCTTACCACACAGGACTTCTACGTCTCTCACAATTCCCAAAGGGCAGATAGTGTCTCTATTAGCTAGCGTAATAGTGACATCAATGGGTTCTAACTCAGCAGGTGCAATCTCATCTTTGATTTCATCATATAGAGAATGGGGTATTGCACTAACACTAGCTCCCATATCACATAAATCATGGTAACAGTGATCTCCTATCTTAACAGAAACAACGGGCAGGCCAACTACAGGTCCGTGCTTGTCTTTCGCGTGAGGTTTAGCAATTCTAGCGGAGTCCTCACAAAATTTGAAAACATGCCCGTCTATGTCTTCGGCTAAGAGATCTTTGATAATAGCAACACTAGGTTCAACTCTAATCTCCTCAGGGGGTGCAAGTGATCTAATGTAACCCCTACGTATCACAGTTGGAGCTTTAGAATAATCCTTTATCACAGTTGGAACAACATGATCACTAAAAGCAATGACTTTCTCCTCAACTAGATTGGTTTTGGCTATGTTGCTTTCTACAGGAGGATATATTTAAACCACTTCTCTTTGGGAAGATCAACATGAGCAGCAAAAGATTCACATAGAGAAGCTACTATCTCAGAGTCAAGTCCATACTTAGCGCTAAAATCTCTAGAAGTGTTTGTCTCAACAAAAGATTTAACGCAATCAAACTGGAAATTCATACCTGACTCCTTACCTTCCTCCAGCTCCCAATCTTCAGAGTTGCATTTGATTCTCTCCAATAAATTCCACTTGTGATCATTATCCTTCTTCATAAAAGAACCGACACAAGAAGTGTCAAGCATGGTACGATCTTCATGAGAAAGCCGAGCATAAAAGTTTTCAGTGATGATTTCTCTCGAGAGCTCATGATTGGGGCATGAATATAGCATTCATTTAAGCCTCCCCCAAGCTTGAGCTATTCTTTCCCTGTCACAAGGCCAAAAGTTATAAATAAAGTTCCGATCACGATGTACTAAATGCATAGGATAGAACTTTTGATGAAATTCTAATTTCAACCGATTGTAGCCCCATGATCCAGCATAATCACATAGCCTATACCATGTCAACGCCTTATTCTTCAAAGATAAAGGAAAGACTTTCTTCTTTACCTCATCCTGGAGCAAACATGCAAGCTTAAATAAACCACAAACTTCATCTACATAGATTAGATGCAAGTCTGGATGTGAAGATCCATCTCTTGTGAAAGGATTAGCCAGCAGTTTCTCAAGCATACCCAAAGGAATTTCATAAAAGATATTTTCAGTAGGCACCTCAGCTTGAGGAGCAACTCCTCGTGCTTCCGTTCATGGTGAAGATACCCCGAACAAACTCCTCAAAGTAACAGTTTCCATAGTGACAAGTGACAATAAATTTCTGTATAGTATATAAATGTTTCCTTACCAATTTCCACTTACCAAAGGCGCTTCACTCCCCGGCAACGGCACCAGAAAAGAGTCTTGATGACCCACAAGTATAGGGGATCAATCATAGTCCTTTTGATAAGTAAGAGTGTCGAACCCAACGAGGAGCAGAAGGCTCTGATAAACGGATTTCAGCAAGGTAATAACTGCAAGCACTGAAAGTAGCGGTAACAAGTGATTGTGTAGCGAGGTGAAATGTAGCAAGCAAAGACTAACAAGTAACAAGTAGTAGCAACGGTGCAGCAAGTGGCCCAATCCCTTTTGTAGCAAGGGACAAGCCTGAACAAAGTCTTATAGGAGGAAAAACGCTCCCGAGGACACACGGGAATTTCTGTCATGCTAGTTTCATCATGTTCATATGATTCGCATTCGTTACTTTGATAGTTTGATATGTGGGTGGACCAGCGCTTGGGTACTTCCCTTACTTGTACAAGCATCCCACTTATGATTAACCTCTCTCGCAAGCATCCGCAACTACAAAAGAAGAATTAAGACAAAGTCTAACCATAGCATTAAACTAGTGGATCCAAATCAGCCCCTCACGAAGCAACGCATAGACTGGGGTTTAAGCTTCTGTCACTCCAGCAACCCATCATCTACTTACTAGTTCCCAATGCCTTCCTATAGGCCCAATTATGGTGAAGTGTTATGTAGTCGACGTTCACATAACACCACAAGAGGAAAAACAACATACAACATATCAAAATACCGAACGAATATCAAATTCACATGACTATTATCATCATGACTTATCCCATGTCCTCAGGAACAAAAGTAACTACTCACAAGACATATCATAATCATGACCAGAGGTGTAATGAATAGCATCAAGGATCTGAACATAAACTCTTCCACCAAGTAATCCAACTAGCATCAACTAGGAACAGTAATCAACACTACTAGCAACCTTACAAGTACCAATCGAAGTTGCGAGACGAAGATTGGTTACAAGAGATGAACTAGGGATTGGAGAGGAGATGGTGCTGATGAAGATGTTGATGAAGATGCCTGCCCTCCAACGAGAGGAGTGTTGGTGATGACGATGGCGACGATTTCCCCCTCCGAGAGGGAAGTTTCCCCGACACGATCGTCCTGCCGGAGCTCTAGATTGCATCTGCTCAAGTTCCGCCTCGTGGCGGCAGCGAAACCAAGAAAAAGCTCCCGATTGATTTTTTTTCTAGACCAAAACCCTTCATATAGCAAAAGAGGGGGGCTAGTGGGCCGTCAGGCAACTCACAAGCTTGCCTTGCGCCACCAGGGGGGTGGTGGCGGTGGGCAAGCTTGTGGAGCCTTGGTGGCCCCCCTCCGGTAGTTCTTTCGTCCAGTATTTTTTATATAATCCAGAAAAAATCCACGTAACTTTTCAGGGCATTTGGTGATGTGCAGAATAGTCGACTAGGATTTGCTCCTTTTCTAGTCCAGAATTCCAGCTGCCTGAATTCTCCCTCTTCAAATAAACCTTGCAAAATAAGAGAGAAAAGGCATAAATGTGGTACCACAAGTAATATAACATCCCAAAAAGAAATAAATATCAACATGAAAGCATGATGCAAAATGGACGTATCACACGTCAAGATAATTTCCCGACAACGTGCCCATTTCTGGCGCCGTTTCCGGGGAGGAGAGATCAAGATCTATCCAAGTAGGTCTCACAAACTCATCTCCTGCATTTACTTTTTTTGCCAGTTGCCTCTCGTTTTCCTCTCCCCCACTTCATATTTGCCGTTTTCATTTGCCATTCTCCTTTGCCTTTTTCGTTTTCCTTTTTCGTTTGCCTTTTCGTTCGCCCTTTTCTCTCGCCTGCCTTCTTTTCGCTTGTGTGCCATGTGCCTTCAATATGCTTGCATCTTCGCTTGTTGAAAATCTAGTGATATGGATCCTCATCCACTAGTTAATCTCTTTAAGAGACCCACTTATGTGGCACGAATTGCTAGTGAGTTGAGGGCACTTGACTATCTTTATGGAGTTTTGCTTCAGATGCGTAAATATGAAAATTGTGATGAAGAAATTCATGAAGTGATTCACGAGGGCTCCTTGGATGAAAAGCATGATTGCAATGGTTTCACTATAAATTCTATTAGTGACAATCATGCTAAAAATATGCAAAACCCTAAGCTTGGGGATGCTAGTTTTGCTATGACCACTACTTATTGCAATAATCATGATTGGGGTGATGATTTTTCTTTTGATCTTGAAAATTTGTTCAAGCCTCAAGATGAATATGATATTTGCAATATTATTGAAAGTGGGTTTGGAGAAGTCATTACTTTAGATGATAATCCCACTATTTTTGAAGAGCGTCAACTTTGCATGCATGTGGGTCATGAAAAGAATATTCTATGTGATAGCTATATCCTTGAATTCGAATATGATCCCATATGTAATTATTATGAGAGAGGAAAATATGGTGGTAGAAACTTTCATATCACTAAGTCACCTCTCGTTATGTTGAGATTGCTCTTGTCTCTTTCTTCTTCCTTGCATTTGGCAGTTATTGGTTGTCTTGACAATCTGTTTTCCTATAAAATGCCTATGCATAGGAAGTATGTTAGAATTAGATGTGATTTTCACATGCTTTAGGATGCTCTCGTTGTGCTTCAATTCTTGTCTTTTGTGAGAGCATCATTGAATGCCTAGCTAAGGGCGTTAAACAAAAGCGCTTGTTCGGAGGCAACCCACCGAACTTATCCTTTTTCTTTCTGTTTTGTGTTTTCCACACTTTTATAATTCTGTTATGATTGTGTTTTTTGTGTTTCTTTTTGCGTTTGTGCCAAGCAAAACCGTTATGATTACTCTTGGGGATGATCGTTTGGTCATGGTGGAAAAGACAGAAACTTTGTGCTCACGAAAAGAATTTTCATTTTTTTCTATAAGAGCTATTGAATTTTGCTGCTGATTGCTACGCAAATTCTTCAGATTGTTGTAATTTTTCAGAATTTTTGAAGTACCAGAGGTATACGAAATATACAGATTGCTACAGACTGGTCTGCTGTTAACAAATTCTGTTTTTGTTGTGTTGGTTGCTTATTTTGATGAAACTATGGATAGTATCGGGGGGTATTAGCCATGGAAGATTGAAAGTACAGTAAGCCAACATCAGCACAAGTAGAATTTAAGTTTGCTACAATACCTAAGGAAGTGGTGGTTTGCTTTCTTGTACTAATGTTATCACGAGTTTCTGTTTAAGTTTCGTGTTGTGAAGTTTTCAAGTTTTGGGTGAAGTTCTTATGGACAAAAAGATAAAGAGTGGCAAGAGATCAAGCTTGGGGATGACCAAGGCACCCCAAGATATTCAAGGATGTCGTAAAAGCCTAAGCTTGGGGATGCCCCGGGAAGGCATCCCCTCTCTCGTCTTCAATCCATCGGTAACGTTACTTGGGGCTATATTTTTATTCACCACATGTTATGTGTTTTTTCTTGGAGTGTCTTGTATCGTAGGAGTCTTTTATTTTTGTTGTGTCACAATCATCCTTTCTGCACACCTAGAGAGAGAGACATGCACACACCGTGATTTTGTCGAGCTTCACTTATCTCTTTTGTTAGACAATTCAGCTCACATGTGCTTCACTTATATATTTTGAGCTAGATACTTTTGTTCTATGTGCTTCACTTATATCTTTTAGAGCGCAGCGGTGCGTGGCTTGGTAGTTGATCTATGATTTGAAAGTAGTCTCAAAAGGGGTAGTTATCCAAAGGGATACGAAAACTTCCACCTTCATGTGCATTGAATAGTTAGAGAAGTTTGATTCATCTCAATTAGTTTTGAGTTGTGGTTATGGTAATATTGAAGTCATGCTAGTAAGGTGTTGTGGATCTAGAAATACTTGTGTTGAATTTAGTGATTCCCGTAGCATGCACGTATGGTGAACCGCTATGTGATGAAATCTGGGCATGATTAGTATATTGATTGTCATCCTTTGCGTGGCGGTCGGAATTAAATAGATACTTGTGTACCTAGAAATGATTTTTGGAAAAAATAAAGAGCAAACTATAAGGCAGCCGCAGTTCAAATTTGACCCGCTTCGAGCTGATTCGACATAGATTTGTCTTTTTCACCAGAGATGGATAAAAGCTTTTGACACCCAACCATTTTGTCAATTGTACATTAAATATGGTCTAGTATGTTAGAAAAATGATTTGGACCAATTTTGAAACAAATATATGGTAGGTCCTTCACAAAAAAACTCATTTCGGGCACTTGAAAAATGAAAAATGAATTTTTCATACAAGGAAGATGAAAACTTCCTTAATCAACATTGTTTGTCATTCCAACATGCACCATTATGCAAAATATGAGACCATTTCAACAAACTATGCCATGAATATGGCCATGAAATTGATCATGTGGTTTGAAAGCCATGAATCATCACACATGATAGCTCATTTGTGTGGCTTGAAAGACATTTGCAACAAATAAGAAGTCACTTAAACCAATCTATGAACAAATAAGATAAAACAAGTAAGATCAACCAATCTATCAACATACTTGGGTTGAACAAAGATAAAGTCACTTAATCATACATAATTAAGAGATTCTTCTCATCTTGCATTACAACATTGCTACAAAAGAGCAACACACCAACAATAGCATAGTACAGTCACAAACATAGCATAGTGGAGTCACTTAATCATACATAATATAGAGATTCTGATCATCTTGCATTACAACATTGGTACAAAAGAGCAACACAGCAACACAACAACACATCAACCATAGCATAGTGGACTTCATCTTCATCTGATCAGCTCATCCATCCAAAATGTCCCTGATCATCTTCAACTTCTCTTGGTTCTTCTCAAATGCCTTCAACTGATCAGCAATCTGGATCTTCAGCTCATCCCTGCCTTTAATCAGATTCTCAATTCCTTTCTTCAGACCATCAATGTGAAGGTTGAGCACCAAATTTTCATCATTAAGTTTGTCCCTCTCCTTCAAATGATTTGCCTTCTGGGTCCTAATGACTCCGCCTTGAGCTTCTGCAAGGTTGAGCAGTTGATTCACATCTTCTACTAGTTTGTCATAGTTTGCATCAAGATTTCTTTTCTCCTCTGTGAGGTGGTGAATTTTCAGTGAATTCTCCAAATTATCATCCCTCCTAGCACTCTTGCTGTCTTCCAACATTTCCCACAGTTTTAACAATGCATTTTGCATTGTGGGAGGCCACTCTTGGTCTACCCAACCAACAAAACCATAGTTTTTAGGTGGCTGCAATACAAAATAACCAGTACTTCAGCAATACAAAATAACCAGAAAATAACAAGCCAGAATTCTATAATAAACATGCAATGAGAGTGCTGTAATAAACAAGCAATGACAGTGCTGTAACAAGCCAAAATCTTTTAGCTAAACTAGCAATGACAGTGCTGTAATAAACAATGACAGTCTGAATATTTGAGCTAAACAAACAATGACAGTGATGTAGTAAACACTGACAGTCTGAATCTTTTGAGCCAGATAGAAAAAATAGAAGCAACTTCGTGCATGTCTAACACTAAAGAAGATAGAACTAACCGGCTAAGCACACACTAAAAATCTTCTCCCTGTCTCAAATCCTTCGAATGCTACGCGACGCTCAAGCGGCAGCCCATGCTCCAAGCAAACATCCAGGGAAGAATTCTCGATGCCCATGTAGCCTTCATCGTCGATGCTAGCAGGGATCTAAAGAAGAACCAAGAAACAGAGATAAATCCCCAATGTGAAGAAACCGAAACCCGAAACCTAACCCTGGCTCTAGAAATTACCCGGTACATCATGCCGTCCGAGGAAGAGTTGATGTCCAGGCTCGATAGGTCGTTGCTACTCTCATCCTCGTAAACCATGGCGCGGCGGAGGTGGTGGCGGCCGACGAGCTTCGGCGACGAGGGGGGCAAAGCGCGAGCAGAGTAGACTGGCTCGGTCGACCAGGTTCGAGCTAGACACAAAGACCAACCGAACCGGTTCATGCCGACCAGGTTCGAGCGGGCCATTTGTTTTTTTTGAAGGTGTCTATGCCATTTGTTTTTTTGTAAGATGTCCCGGACGGCACGTGGCAAGCGGGACGTTGCAGGAACTGTCACATCATATAAAGAGGGAACTGCCACTTCGTCTCCCTCGTCTCCCTCGTCGCCTTGTCTCCCTCGTCTCCCACTTCGTCGCCTCGTCTCCCACTTCATATCCCTCGTCTCCCTCATCACACCGTCTCCCTCGTCGCCTCGTCTCCCAATGGAGGGCGCTCGTCACGCCGTCGCCGTTGCGGATCTGCTTGAGGTGCCGTAGCAGCAGGAGGACACGACCGCAACCGTTGTTGCCGCCGCTGCGGAACTTGAGGAGGTGCATGTGCCGAAGCAGAAGGACACGACCGCAACCACTATCGCCGTTGTGGATCTTAAGGAGGTGCCGAAGCAGGAGGACACGACCTCGAGCGGTGCTGCCGACGATGAGATGGGTTTTTTAGATAGGGTTTTCTGGTTTTTTTATAGTTGATTCGTGCTTGAATGCTACATAGATTTATTGAGACTTAGATTTCTTTAATTTCAATCTTGATTTGTGCATGTGGATGTGGTAATGCTTCCCGTTCCCCTGCTTTCATAGTTATCATTGATAAGCAGGAGATTTAGCATATATTCAGAGAGCACAACACACTCTGCTTTTGCATGTGTTGGCAAACTTTTGCATTTTGTTGGCTTGAATCAACGGAATCTTTCTCTTATTAGTAAAGATTTCACCTAAGTCATGTGCTTGATATATACGAACACCCATTCCTAAATTTACCCTAGGTCTCCCCCTCTCTTGCATTTTATTGGGATTATTAGTAAGGATTTAATAAGAGTTAGGTTTTGAATTGGGATCTTGATTGCTGCATGTGCTTAGATTTTATTATGTGCCAAATATGTTGATAGATTTGTTGTGGTTATCCCCTCACCGGGGCACGACAGGGACTGAGCAGCCCAATAGTGCAATGTTCTGCTATATAAAATGCAGAACAGAGAGAATCGTCTTAAGCAAACAGATAAGAAAAGATAATGAAGTGATACTTACAAATTGCTTGCACACATCACATTTTGGATGAAAGCGCTCCTTGTAACAAGTTTTATGGTATGGATGGTTTCCTGACATGGAGAACTGCATGTTTTTGTTGGTAAAATCAATACCAATGCAACTGCTTAATTCATACACAAAACAACAAAGAGCTACCTCATAGTCATATATTGGCTGATTACAAGCATATAGTTACAGTATAGTCCTATATTGGCTGATTACGTCCATGGCCAATTTCCTTGTGACATCCAGCACATGTCCTGACAAAAGAAGTGTATACATAACATATAGTTACAGAGTACAGTTTGATTTTTTGAAAGGACATTTAAATCTTTGTATGAAGGATCGAAAGATTGTATAAGTGAAATGCACAAAGGACAGACCCAGTGCAGAGAATAGGGTGGCTGATGCAGCAGCACTATGAATGTAATTAGAAGCACATTGTTGAATGCTTGACCTTTTGAATACCGTGTTACATAGTTTGTACTAATCGAATTACTTATGTTGTAGGAAAAGGAAGCTACAGGCATGAAGAGGAAGCTCGCCAAGACTGGGTTCAAGAGCCTGTATGACTCTGACTACGACGACGACGAACCGTATGAGGTAATCCCAACTATTTTAGTTCAGCGTAAGCACTATATGAATGCATGTTGGTGGGCTTTTTAATGAAATTGATGTAGAGAGTGTTTTAGTGTTGTTTGTTTAATTAGATTACTGTACATGACTTTTTTCTTTGTTTGTTCATTAAAATTTGGTAAATGGGAATTATCTGATGTTTGTTCATTGCATCATTTTGAATCAGAAGTGTGTGTTCTGAGTCTATAATGCCTATATGAATGCATAATGTGTGCGCAATTAACTTGTGTGTGCAATATAACTCTGGAGATGACGTGGAGGACGGCAACAGAGAGTCCTTCATTGAGAAGGAAGCCCAGAAGATCAGAGAGAAGGGGAAGGCGGCCTACTTCAGGAGGGGAATGTTCAGATGTCCATACTGTACCTAGGGATGGCAATGGGTATCCATTACCCATGTACCCTGCGGGTAAAAACCCTATTAGGGTAAGGGTATGGCTCAAAAAAATACCCATGGGTACATAAACGGGGAAAATTTGAAACCCATCGGGTATAGGTATATTGGTTACGGGTATGGTTTAGTATAACCCATACCCGTGTACCTATGTACCCACATATAATTTAAAAAATAGGCCTTAGATATTATTTGTCCACAAATTAAATATATTATATGTACATAAATCCCATAGCTAGCCCACGTCCATAGTGTATTTCTATTTGCGAGTATGTGTTGACCTCATGAAGTGTTGTTTTTGTATACATTATTATTATAAGTTGTTATTTATAACTATGTACTACTCAAATTGATTTGTTACAAATCTGGGTAATTTTACCCGCGGATACCCATTTACCTTGACGGGTGATGGGTATGGGAAAAAAATGGACCCATGACAGGGGTATGGGTACGAGTGATGGGGAAAGGTTTGGGACGGCGGGTAAGGGTATGGGGTGGCTCCACCCATACCCAAACCCGGCGGGTGCCATCCCTAACCGCACCACAAAGCCAAAGCCCAGGGATGGGATTTATGAACACCTTATGTCGCATGCACGCGGTTTATCGAGGAGTGCTGATCAAGACATCAAGACCAGGGCAGAGCATGCAGCCCTCCTGAAGGCTCTAGGTCTCATTTAGTCACCCTCCATGATACTCGGTTTATTGATGTCGTTGTGAACTGTTGTACTTTTGCGCACTGATGTTATCGGCAGGTTGTTGTTAACTGTGTTGGAATGTGTTATACTTTTAATGTTATGGCAGGATGTTATGGCTGCTTCTATTTTGCTTCACTGATGTTATGGCAGGATGTTATGGTCGACTGGTTAGCAACATGCAACATCTCAATTCAGCTCTCTGATGTAGATAGCAACAACAACAACAACAACTGCCGATGGGTGAGGTGGCCGTAGCGTCAGCACCACCACCGCAGGTCACCAGCCTAGTAACGACCATTCATATTGGTCATTATCACCTGGAAATAAGGCAGTGTCAGGTGCTGTCCGCTTTATGACCTTTTCCAGTAAGCAAGTGATGACCTTTCTGATGAAAATGGTCATTGGTTTTTGGGGCTAGGACCCCTCCAGACAGCTTACGATCAAATGATGTCAAATGGTCATAGATTTATGACCATTCCTTCCAGCGTCACTGACAAAAGGTCGTTAGTTGACATATTTCTTGTAGTGATAGGGAGAGAGCCCCCTCCTCCTCCTTCTTCCTTGGTCTCCTCCCTAGATTGGAGGAGAGTTTCCCCTCTGGTCCATGGCCGTAGTGGCTCCTGGAGGGCAATATCCCCTCCGATATTGGATCTTAAATATCCGGAGATCCGTAAATCCGATCCAGCTGAAATTTGGAGGGGATTTTTATCAGAAAATTATCTTTCTTGCGGCAAAAGTAGGGCCCCAACCAACTTATGGGGGAGGCACAAGCTATCAGGACGCGTCCACCCCCGGCCGTGCCTTGTTAGCTTGTGCCTCCCTTGGGCACCGTGTTGCGTTGATTCTTCTTCCCAAAATTAACGTATATTTCAAAAAACATATCCGTGAATTTTTATCGCGTTTGGACTTGGTTTGATATGAAATTTCCGCGAAACAAAACACACACAAAAAACAGAAAATGGCACTGGGCGCTGCATAAGTAAGTTAATCCCCCAAATAATATAAAAGTTTACCCAAATTATTTGAAAGTTATAGAATATTGGCATGAAACAATCAAAAATTATAGATACGACAGCGACATATCATCGCGCAGGGCAACAACTTCCTCATGGAAAGGAGATAGAGATAGGAAAGGAGATGTGTGGATGGAGAAAGAAGAAAAGGGATGGAGAGAACGTCACATCCAGCGAATGGATAAGGTCAAGGAGGGATAGCAACACTAGTGGCGCGTCGCACGCGTGCGAGCGAGAGTGACTCACTGAGTGCTCGGTTAGTCATCCCATCACAATCATTTACCTAGTGTTTTCATGGGATCGTGATTTTGTGTGATCCTAATTTGCGCTATTAGTGGGAATCCTAATTTGTGTGTGGATATGGGGTAGGCAAGTGCTCACATAATAATTTTTCCTTCATGGTAGCAGTTTCCATACTTAATGTGGACCTAGAGTACGTTTGTAGTTTTGTAGGCAAAAAATTCATGTTGAAGCCAAGAATTGAACTCAAGACTTTAACACTAACCCTTGGCCAACTCCCCCTATTCGGTTCATGTCAAGTTAAAAGAAAATATCAGTATTTGACAATTTATCTCTTCTTATTAGTGCATAATTATTGATTTCAAACATTGTTTCAAATATACCCCGATAACTCTCTATTTAATCAACATGGTAATTTACGCACCACAAACCAATAACATACGTACAAGCACCATATTAACTTTCACTTGGGGAGTTGTTGGAATATACACTCGTAACTTATACATACTCGCATGGTAGTTCATGAACAATGAACCTGATAACTTACGTATAAACATTGTACTTACTGTCACCCCAAAAAAGAAATATTTAAACATACCATGTGGTTACCCGCAAAATAAGGAAAAGTACGACAGTAACTTTCATGTAAATAGCATGCTAATTTAAGCACTGCAGACATGATAACTTACGTGCAAACCATGGTAGCTTTGATCCGGGGAAAATAAGTTTTTGAAACATACCCAGTAACTTCTGTGTAACTAGTATGCATAGTAACACACTGTATACTTGATAACTTACACCATGGTAACTTTGATCGGAGATTCTTTTTTTGTTGAAACATGTCCCCATTAACTTATGTGTAAATAACATGGTAATCTAGGAACTTCAAATCTGATAACTTGCGTTCAAACAGTGTGGTAACTTCCACCAGGGGGTAAAAAGTTGTTGAAACATACTCCAATAACCTATGTGTAAAGTTACCAGTCCTCTCATGCTATGGTTACCCGTTTTATCATGCTATAGCTACCAGACGGCTCATGTTGAAGCTATCAGGATGCTCATGTCATAGTTATGATGCTGCTCATGCCAAAGTTATCAAGGCAAAAATTAACTTTTTTGCTGATATGGTAGGATGAAGAAGGGCAAATACCCTTTTTTATGTATGGTGGACAACAAATAAGGATGGTTGAGTTGGTTATTTGTCTAGTAGCTATTCAATAGACATGCGTTTAATTCCTCCTTCTACCTCTTTATTTCTTTTTCATATTTCTTTTGTGACAAGAAAGGAATGCATCCAAGACCCAAGTGGTTCAGTGTTGGCACATGTCATTTTCGGGAGAAGGGAGAAAATCAGTTGGCATGCATGCGCATGCGCCGGACATAGGATAGCGATCGGGTAGAGGACCAGTCATTTGTATTTGTCCCTGTAATTGGAACGATCACCAGTTAGTACGGTCCAATAAGAAAAGAGTGACTTGCATTGACTCCAAGGATATTGCTGCGACTGTTCTACCTCCACCAAATGCCATGATCTTTGCACTACAAATTAATAAATTTTTAACTGGTGCTGCGATCATCCGTCGTTGATGTCTTCTTCCACCTCCACCCAATACCATGATCTTTGCACTAGGAATAAATAATTTATTAACTGGCACAACGACCAAGTAGAGTCTCTTCGTATTTCAGGTCAAAATTTGATCACAAATTTAACTTGGAAAATATGATTTATATGTAACAAAAAGTAGTGCCATTGGTAACTACTTTCAAATATATGAATCCAACAATATTTGTTTTGGCATATAAATTTGCAGTGAAAATTTGGCCTAAAATACGACGAAGACTAATAAACCCGAACAGAAGAAGTGCATTTTTTTCTTAATCAGGCATAAAAGAAGTCGCCAACTCAATTTGATCTCGATAGGAATATTCCCTTCTTTCCGGTTCACGTGTATCCCGAGATCAATAATTTACCATTGTTATAGAAAGCTAGAATATCCAGTACTGTTATGGAAATCTAGAATGTTGACAAATCTTAGCGCTCAAGTACTAGTTTCTAGAATGCCCAGTGTTACAAAAAGTAACAATTGTGATAAGGATGATGCATCATGCACTGCTAAAAGGACCTTATCTTTCTATAACGGTAAGTCTTTCAGTCCTTTTAATTACATCCAAATTTGGACTTAGTCACACACGTGATATCGCCCACACTTAATGGCTCTTTCTATAAGACTATAACCCCAACTAGCTGCTGGTAGGTGGATCCTGTCTCATCTTGCTGTTCCCCTCTTCTTGGATGTTTCTTTAGTAGCAAGCCCCATCATGGCTGATTGAGCCTCCAGGTTAGTACTCCAACCCTTTACTTGTCAAATATTTTTGGTGTCAACTATTACAGTTTGTATATGTTCTTCTAAATTATATCTTGGCACTTCATATCTGAAAAAAATGAAACACAACTTGTAAGTAGGTTTTTAATTATGAACCAGATATGTATTTGTTTACTAGCATGTACATGTGTTTCTTCTACAGTATAAGGCATGCGAAAGCAACAAGATATTCTCCGAGAAAACACTGCAGTACCTTTATTGTTTCCAATGACAAATTTCATTCGAAAAGGTGCTTAAGTGACAGATATTATATGAAACATCATATTTACATATTTTACTTAGAAAAGTGATTGTTCCGTCCAGTGTTATACCCCCCTCCGTCTGAAAATACTTGTTGAAGAAATGGTTGTAATACTTCTCAGAAAAATGAATAAAAATGAATGTATCTAGAACTAAAATACGTCTAGATACATCCATTTCTCCGACAAGTATTTTCGGGGTGAGGGAGTAGAAAGCTAGAATGACTCCGAGGGTTACCAGCTCCAGAGAAGTTCAGCATAATAAAATGGAGACCAAAAAAAGGGAGCGTGCATACTACCCTATGATCAACACTAAACAGGAGAGCATCTTTTTCAGCTCAACTGACATCAATCAGCCAACATCCTCTTGGTCCACCTGATTTGTAACTTTGTAAGGCATATCAGTTTCTGGATCTTAGAGAGCAACGGCACCCTTACCTCCTCCCATTTGAAGAACATGGCGAGGCATAAACCTTGCAATTAAAACCCGAACTACTAGAAAGCTAACACTCCAAGAAAGATGGAAGAATGTGATTAGTTTCTTATCTCAAAAGTGCAGGATCCTCAAGAGTAAAAATTCTATGACCTTGCACAAAATGTGCACGTTTGTCACAAACTTGCAAGGATGAGAAAACATGTCTTGAACCAGCCAGATTGCCTGAGCGGATTACCAGCCTTAGAGAAGTTCAACATACCAAAAACAAAACAAAATAAAAGAGCATGACTACTACTCTATGATCAACACCAAACAAGGGATCATCTTCTCAACAAACTTCCATCAGCTAACACCGTCTCAGTCCACTTGAGTGGTTCGGCACATATAGCAAGATGTGGATCTTCGAGGGCAACAACACCATGATCGCCTCTCTTTTACCGGCACCATGATTTTCCATTGATGGCTTTGTGAAGAACATGTTAAGGAGAAGCATAAACTTTGTGATTAAAACTCCAAGTCCTATAAAGTTTTTTATTTGAGGGAATGCCATCGTGGTGGTTTTTATTTGATATAAAATCAGGATACATCGGATAAAACGGACGAAGGCGTATTATCACCCACAAGCTGAAAGGATTAACTCCAAGAAAGCACTTCCTCCATCCCATATTTACTGTTGCTCAAATGGATGTATCTAGCACTAAAATATGTCTAAATACATCTGTTTCACAACAGTTAATATGGGACGGATGGAGTAATACTTAAGATGTAAAGGGAAAAAGGAAGACTGCAATTAGTTGTCTTATCTGAAAGTTCAGGCTCCTGAATATTGTATATCTAGGGAATGCTTACATTAGCTGCATTTGGAATTGATTTTCGTGGCCGGCTTAGTGGAACAAGTAAAATTCCCATAACTAACTTGATTCCATAGTGAGCACAACAAAGGTCAGAAACCGCCAATAATAAGTCTTCGGTAGAGAGTTGTTTTATTTTTCTCCTACTATTCACAAATCTTATTTTATTTTATTTGAAGTGCACTAAAACAATTATTTTTTACTTATTCATGAATAGTACAAGGCAACAACTTTTTATTTTATGTGCATGTTTAGGAGTTAGCCCAACTATATAGCTAACTTCATGTTTTTTTAGAATAGCTTTATAGAGGACATTGGGCGTTGCCCTAGGGCTTTCTACAGGATTTTGTGCAGGACCTGCCTCGGCCCTTGATTGCGGGTGCATAAGATTTAACATGATACACAAAAATAATCTTGAATAGATTTCTTAAAATGCATAAGTATGCAAAGCATAAACTCAGGCGCCCACTATTGCACTGCACATTTGTGTTTCCTTATTTCATTGAAAGAAGATTACAGGAAGTAGAATACGGTTGTCGTAAATGTTGGTTGGTGCACGAATTATTTACTGTAGACAATATTGTTCTGAAATTGCCATATGCTGCCTTAAATGACGCTGATATGGAACAAACCTCTTTTTGTTAGTGTTGATACTGCACACTGTCAAACTGATTGCACATCAGATACATCATACATGGATCGTGAGGTCCTGGAGCGCATACTTGATGGAACAGAGAAGCCGACAAATCTATCACTCACACTTTTGAAGGATATCACAGCAAATTTCTCGGACGATCGAGAAATCGGCCACGGTGGATTTGCAACGGTTTATAAGGTAAATTGCTTGTTAACCACAAAATTAGGCATATGATATCTAGAGATCGCACTTGGAAGTGTTATATTGACTTGGGCAGTCCTCAAGTTAGCAAGACTATGTTAATAACCGGTGATGCAGAGGCCGGGGTTTGACCTCCTTTTCTAAAAAATGTTAATAACCGGTGTTGCCAACCAGTAAATACCATTGTATATATTGGTGTTACATTCGTCTGCAAGATGCCACCTGGTTCTAGCAGTATATAGAAGTCAGTCAACTGGGTATACACTTTGTGTCGTATATTATGGAATTCTATTCCTAGGATCGAAACATAGTATCCAACGTTAATTCGGAAAATGGAGCCTCAAACCTTTTTCATAGCATATATGCTCATGTGTGGTGGTGCCAGTGTTCTGTAACATTAGGTGTGCTCTCCAAGAAAAAAGTTTTCCGTCGGGTGCTGCATCCCAAACTTCTTTATTATGTTTCTTGCACAGCATCTTCAAATTCAGCTAAACACGTTTTGGATGCTCACAAGAGAAGTTAAACAGGGAGTTCTTCGTAATGGGAACATTGCTGTAAAGAGGATAAGGAACTGTCATTCAATCAATGAGACATTATTCTATCGAGAAGTTGACACCCTATTGAACATTAAACACAAAAATGTCGTACGCTTTCTTGGCTTCTGTGCTAGCACAGATCAGACAGCCATACAAATTGCAGGATCAAAACAACATATTTATGCTGAAGTAAGAGAAAGACTACTCTGCTTTGAGTATATCAGCAATGGAAGTCTACAAAAGTATGTTACTGGTATGTCATTCTTGCATGCAACAGAGCTCTTATCTTTACTTATTTATCGTTTTTCCGCCATCAAGAATTCATATATATACTACACATGATGTTGATATCATTCATAATGCAATTTAGCGCATGCACAAATCAATGATGGATACTCTTATGGCTCCCTGTTACTTTTTGCATTATGTAGATGAATTAAGAGGACTGGAATGGAATACACGCTATGGAATAATTAGAGGAATCTGTGAAGGTTTGCATCATCTACACACGGAGAAGCACATATATCATATGGATTTGAAACCTGACAATATACTACTAGATAATGATATGGTGCCGAAAATCACAGATTTTGGTTTATCAAGACTTGATGAAAAGTCAAAAACCATGAATAAAGACCGTCTCGGATCACTGTAAGCTATGCATCAAAACAACATAATTTCCCAACATCTTCTCTCACATTTTATGATGTTGTAATACATTGAAATACCGACTTTTTTGACAGAGGATATTGTGCTCCAGAGTACATATCAGAAGGAAATATGTCATTCAAATCAGACATGTACAGTTTGGGCAAAATAATCATCGAGCTAGTGACGGGAGGAAAGGCGATCCTCAATAATAGCAATACTGTAAGAGGGTTCTATCTTGACATGCAGACAATCTTGTTTTCTAGAAATATCCTAATTTTCTACCTTGCATATTGGTTACCATTTTCTGAATAGTCCTACTTAATTTGCACATTACGGCATTGGATGGATTATCTAGTATAAAAATATGTTTAGAATGAAAATATAAGCAACGAGATGGTCTTACTCGAAAACAAGCACACCACCGAAAAGTTAGAGTTATAGCAACCGGCCATATTGAGTTCCATATCACTTGTACCATCATTTTAAATTGGTTCCAACACATGGTACCTTCATATGATGGCTAGAAACATTTATATTTAAGCCATGTGGCACCGGTATGTATCAATGCATGATTTGGGTCAGTCATTTCTACATAGTCAAGTCAAAATTGAGGAACTAGGGGCGACATAAGGTCCCGCCTGTGGTGCATTAATGAGAATGATGATATGAGAGGAAAATTTAACTAGGTTTAAGCCGCCGAGGTGGGTAAAAGTTCGACGTCTTGCCGTCAAAAATTTGTATATTTTGGGGATGATTGCAAGGATGTAAGTGGACGGATGGCTTAAACATGACCTCTTGTATGACCTTCGGGTTTCTTTTTTGAATTGGTGTCTGAAAGATGTTCCATAGCTTCAATTGTGGTTATCCTCTTGCATGACCTTCGGGTTTCTTTTATGAATTGGTGTCTTTTCTTAAAATTTGGATCAAACACACTTGCCACCAGATGTTGGTAGTGCTGGTGCGGCGCACACACACGTTTTAGAAGCCACCATCATCATCGGCCCACTGACCCATCTTCAGAAGAGAGATCCGTATCATCCTTGCCAATCTGAACATTCTTCTACGCTACCACGACGCCCAAACGGCGCCACCGCCCTGCGCTCATTCGTTCAGACGCGAAGATTCTGGAAGAACTATCGTGCGTAGCACCCGATAATCAGGCATGACTTAGCGTAGCACCTGTCGGCGAGGCATGACTTGAAAACTCCACCAAAACTCCGTGCAAGACGAAGCCGCTCTACCTCCTGCCTCTGTCATCCAGCACCGCTCCACAAACGATGCTCCCAAGAGAGAAATGGCACCACGGTACCGCGATCGTCCGATCTGGAAGACCAGATCCTAGGGTTTCCCCCGAAGCTGTGCCACCACTAGCAACCGTCAAAGACCCACACAGTGCCCGCCACGACTCAGCCCTCAAGGCGGCGCCTTTAGGAAGATCACGGCATCAAGGACATCGCCGCCGCCCACCGGAGTTAGTGTTTTCACCCGAGAGCCAGGGAGGTGGGAAGTGGAGGAGCAGACATAGACCGACGTCGCCAAGAAGAAAAGTGACATCCTTGAGCATCATCGGCGGCGTGGCCGGCCCGGGCCGACCAAGGGGTTCCCCAATCTGGATCTTCCTCCACCAGCTTCATCCACGACCACACCGGCACCACCAGGAACCCGCAGGAGAGAAGCACACCAATGAAGGACAAAGAACAACGACCGGATCAGGCACCGCCGGCCGCCAGAGCAGCGGCCCCTGGCCACCTGCAGCCACCCGACCACATCATACCAAGCCGCCACGAGCCAGCACGCCGGAGCCACCGCCACGCCGGAACGGAGCAGAAGCAACCAACCCACGCCGCCCACGGCCCTCGCCATGAGGGGCGCCCGCAGGACAGATCTGGCCACGGCCCCCGCCACCACCAGCCACCCCGCATGCGCCTCCATCCGGCCCTCCACCCGAAGCCCGGCCAGTATGCGCCCACCAGCACCAAATACGGTTATTCATATTTATCTCCATGATTCTTTATGCTCAAGCCTTTTTCATCTCTCTTGAAGCAAAAAAGAGTATCAAGCCTTTTTCATCTCTCTTGAAGCAAAAAAGAACACATGGGATGCTCGATTTGGGAAAAGACATTAGGAGCTTATGTGCTTGATGATAGTCTTTTTGCATCGATCCTAGGCATCCAACACCTGCATTTAACTATGCGTAGAGGGGAAAGATACAAGGGTTTTGTGGTACGAGTCATCATGTCCCATCAGTTTTGAGGTTATTTTATTAAAACACTTTGATTTATTTTATTTATGCCATATTTTGTGGTATGACAGGTACTGAGGAGATGGAGGCACAGATGGAAAAAATCAGGAAAGGAAACACCACTGGTTTACCAACAAGTAGCAAGATGCATCGAAATTGGGTTACTCTGCCAAGAACGTGAACCATCCAAGCGACCCTTTATATGGGATGTAATAAATGACATCAGACACATGGAGGTTGTAAATGGGGAAATCAACAATGCCAATGATTATACATTTGGGAAGGTAAACTATTGAATGTCCCTGGCCATGTATCTTTATCGTACTGAATACATATATGTCCTGCACTTTTCTTGTAGATAAGCTCTTGCCTGGAGGAGGATGATATGCTTGGAATTGAGCCACTCAAACTACATTTTCCTTTTGCCCTTAACAAACAAATGTCCTGCGAGATTCAACTAACCAATGAGACGGACTCTTACATTGCCTTCAATGTCCAAAATATGAGCCCCAAGTCATACAACACACAGCCGCAGAAAGACATTATGCCACCGCGATCCAAGTGTAACATTGAAATAACACTGCAGGCGCAAGGGAATGCGCCGACAGATATGCAGCGTACCAATGAATTTGTTGTGTGGAGCACCAAAGTGAATGATGGTATTGCATTTGAGGACATAACTAAAAACATGTTCATCAAAGAGGCAATCAATGTGGTTGATGAGGTTAATTTGGATGTGGTTTTCGATGTAAGTGAGCAACAAGAAGCAAGTGATAAAATAAGTGAGGTGAGTTGGCTAAGAATACTAACTTGCAAAGCTTATCTCCAATTGTAGTTAGAGAGCCGAATTAATAAACATCTCCATCAAATTGATTCTTTAATTATTTTAATATCACAATGTATATAACCAGTAGTCCTATTATATGTAGATTAGATTAGCTTACACTTCTTTCCCTTTTTCATGAAGTATTAAATCAATAAGAAGAAATTTAACTCTTGCTCACAAATCACAAGTCAGAATTTTGTTTGTTGACATTTCTCATCAGTTGTGTGTGTGCATCAACACGTGATACATCCATTGGGATTGCTAAACTAAGAACGAAACCTTTTTTGCAACGCTTTGTCTAGTTAATTATCATCTAGTACAAATGAAACCTCTGTGTAATGAATACTAGTGCAAGTAAGATCAAACAACGTCAGAAAAATAATGAAAAGAAATGCCAGAAAGGGAAACTACAACTTTCGGGGTTCGATATTTCAAATACCTATTTTTGTTCAGTGGGGATATGTGAATTATTGGTTACCAGGGGTGTAAGCCCCCTTGCATACTGCACACAGCCGCATGAAGGCATTATCACGCCACCATCCAAGTGTAATGTTGGATATTGCAACCGCAGGGCAGAGATCGTGCCAATGAATCTACCGTGTGGAGCACCAAAGTGATGATTGATGGCCTTGCAGTTGAGGATATAACTACAAACATGTTCATTAAAGAGGAAGACACCATGGTTGATGATGTGCATTTGGATGTGGTTTTTGATGCTAATGAGGTGGGTCATCCTAAGAATATTAACTTACACGACTTTGTCTATTTAATTAGTGGTCAGCGCAAATGATATTTGATTGTTATTAAAACGCCAAATTAATAAACTTCTAGATCATATTCTTTTTTAGTCATCTTGATACGTCAATATAATCACAGTAGTCCCCTTATATTTGTAGGGTCAGACTATTCATCACCCAAGTGAACAATAACTTTTTAACTGTTGTAAAAAAAAGTGTGTCGGTAGTCAAACGAGAATGTAAGAAAATATATATCGATCATAAAAAAAAATACTTTTTACTATATACGTAAAACTACAAACAAAAAGCATAGTATACAATATACACAAAAAAAATACAATTTTGTGGTCTTGTGACTTATATTTTGAATTTCTTGTACCGATGCTTTAGTGAATTGTACTGATGCTTCCTTTTGTTTTTCTTCTTTGATGCACTAACGACGCAGCATACAATGCCACCTCTAATACAGGTATTGGTTTTGGGGTTTTCAATTTCCTCTCTTCCTAGATCCTCCATCTTGGTGGAGGTTTCTCAAATGTTCACATGAATTTTGCTTGGTCAGATCATAGATGATAAAGCTGGGAAAATCTATTGCATAGATGCAAATCAGAAAGAGCCGTTGTAAGTGCGTAGAATAATATGGTTATTTGAATATTTATTTAAACCTCTTTTCAAGTGAATGCACTAGATGCGATTATCCTGCATTTAATACCTTCTCATGATCATATATCGTACAGGATTATAGTGGGTACCTCACTTGGGAATGTTCAGACATGGAACTATGACACGCAGGCAAGTTACTATATTGCTTCGGTAGTTACTATTTAAGACAAAGAAACAAATTTATTACCTCGTGCCCTCTACATTAAATGCTCACAGCCCAAGCATTTTATTCATAAGAACATTTTATTCATAAGAACGTTACTGTTTGGTGATGGTAGATGGCAAATGTTTTTACCCACTGTTTTCTCGTGGCAGTATTTCAGAAGTTATTCAGTGTGTATTTATGCCATATTTGCTTACATTGGACAATTTGGACTAACAAGTTACTCAGTTATGTTTACTGGCAGAAAGTGATCGGTTTGACTAAGGTCTCCGCAGAACCTGGCAAGCTCTCTGACTTCCTTGTTGACATAACTTTGTTCCACCATATGTACACTGATATGCTAATAAGATGATCGTTCTCACTGCAGTTACGGATGTTAAGTTCATTGCACGAAGGGGGTGGTTTGTGGCAGTGTCATCTGACTGTGTCGTCCATGTGTACAACTACGAACAGGAAATGCTTATGATCACGAGTTTTAGAGCTAAGAACCGTGCAGACGTTTGGTGTAAATTAGCCGTTCATCCAACCCAGCTGTATGTGCTGTCAGGATGTGCTACGGAGATAAAGCTTTGGGACTTGCATTGCATACAGACATTTGAAGAACACTCGGCTGCCATCATGGCCCTAAAATTTAACCCGGAGGACACCAACAGTTTTGCAAGTGCTTCGCATGATAATACAATAAAGGTTTTTCTTCCTCTCTCTTATTTCTTTGCTAAGCAAAGCAATCTTTGATTCAATGATGAAGGTGGAGTACGTTTCATTTTCTACTATACCTTGGCTCGAAGTTCTTATGGTTGGTGTTCAGGTTTGGAGTCTTGATTCTCCCAAATCCAAGTTTACTCTGTTTGGGCATTCGCATGTTGTGAATTTCCTGGATTTTTTCACGCGTGGTGGTCGGCAGTATTTGATCAGTGGCTCTTGGGATGCGACTGCCAAGGTCGCCTATTATATATGTTGGAAAGTACATTAATACAATATATCCATCTAGCATTTCTTTTATATCTGTGCCTTGTTACTTTTTTCCTTTTCAAATCAGATATGGGATATGGAGAAGGAGGAGTGCATTCATACACTCGAACACGAGTCTGCGGTTTTTCAGGTCGTTTCCCATCCCAATCTTCCGGTTCTAATTACAGGTACAAAAGATGGTGATGTTCACGCGTGGAGCTCATATGATTTCAGGTAACCACTAGAGCATGTCCTTATGAAACACACACACACACACACACAGACACACCATTTGAGAACATCATACATCTATACATGACATTGCACACACACACACATATATTCCCCAGGCTCAAGAGAATACACAACTTTCGTGACGGTGGATGGGTTGTGGGTCTCGCATGTTTGGTGGGGTCAGGAAGGTAATCAATATTTGCAGTTCTTATTAAAAAGTTTACTGCCCCTTGGTAGCATGCTTAGTTATATGAATGTTGTGGTCATTTACATCCTTTTCCTTTCCTATGATTCTAGATCAGTAAAGCATGTGTTCTTTTATATATCAGGCTTGTAGTTGCACACAAAACTGGAGTGTCGTTGATGGCAATTCGTGAAGAAGAAGAACAAGATGGTAGCACAGGCAACAATGAGAATTCCATATCAGCGACAAATTTGGAAATCCAAAGCTAGTACTACTTTGGTGTAGCTCATTATTTAATGTGCTAGATATGGCACCTCTACGTAGTTGACCATCGTGTATGCTAACACCAGCATCAAGAATTCATAGATCTGGAATTTGAACGGTTGACTTTTGGAGATGAACAGCATCACTCGAAGCTCAACAACCAGCCAACTCTCTCACAGAGGTGAGGTCATATACAGAGCAACTGCTTCGATCCGTATGTGATCGTTACTCACTCCTGCGGAAGCCAGAGAGCCTTTAATTAGTTACTGGATCTATCCGATGAAAGATGGTAGTTCGGGACAACTACAATCGGGTTGGATGGCGGTCCAATAACATGATAGGTGGTTAGTCATCTAGTCCTATTTTCGTCGGTTGTAGTATTTTTATGTACTTTTGGATGATTCTGCAGCTCTCTCTAAAATGGCTTTCAACCGTGGACTATTTTGTTGCTTTCATTAATAAAGGGGCTGCATGCATCGTTTTAATGCGGAGGCCGGGGATATTTCTCTTTTTCTAAAAAATCTAGATTGTGTGCAGAAGATGATGATTTCGCGAAGATTGGTTGTTATTATTGCTCGAGAGTGAAGGCACGTATACATTTGCTTGAAATGGTCTGAGTGATAACTCATGAATGGGGCGATGCACTTTAAAGATACAATTTCATGGTCGCTTGGTGGCACACGAATTGTATTCATTGCCTTCAATTAGAGCATAGTAACTTATATGGTAGGTAACATGACATGTTTGAAGGGGATGAATGATTTGTACGGTGTGCTTGTAAATCATAATATTGTTGGCTTCTCTCTGGACAGTTGTTACCTGTTCGTTGAAAAGAACAGCTGCTTTTGCACAATAGTTGGGCTGCTTTTCACCCACCAAGCCCAATGTCTCAGCCAACACAACTTCGCAGGTGCTTCTCTCGACGCTGCCAGGGAGGCAATGCGACCTCACTCCAGTGCTCTGTGTTGGGAAATAGACGACTCAAGGAGGTAGTTGTTAGGCAGGGTCGGACCCAAGATCAAATTTTAGAGGGGGCAAAGATCTGTCAAATAAGGAATTTTTTCTTTGCTAAGTGGGGGCAAATCAGAATTTAGCTTGGCATATTAAAAGGGCGATGAAAATTTAGTGCGGGCAGCTGCCCCATAGGTTCTACATTGGAATCACCCCTGTTGTTAGGAATTAGCGCACGGTGATCTAAACCAATGCACAATGGAAATAAAGCAACTTCATCATCACATCTCCGCAACTAACTCGAATTTGGTGCACAGCCATGAAAGCAAAATTTACATGGAAATAAAGCAACTTCATCATCACAACTACGCAACTAACATGAATTTGGTGCACATCATCACATCTATTAAAAGGGCGAAATTTAAGTTTCTTCAGTAAGTTTCTCCAACGACGCTGCACCTCAAACATCCATCCCAGGTTGTTTGATGTCAAGCAAAAATACACATAACAATAGTTGAAAATCAACAGAGGCGAACACATGCAGTTTTACATGGAAAACCCTCAAGTTGAGGGGAAAATCAAGGGCCAAAGACACCAAAATCTCTCTTGAAGTATTTTCGGTTAGATCTAAGTATGTGGATTTGATAGACACAGGTCCAATCCCTAAGTCGCTTCATATACGGAAAATTAAGGTCCTTTTACAAAATAAAGGTCTTTATGTGGTTTGTGCCCAAGGAAGTGATCTTGACCAAGGATAACTTGGCAAAGCGTGGATGGAAGGATAGTAAACGGTGTTGTTTCTGTTGGAAATATGCCCTAGAGGCAATAATAAAATAGTTATTATTATATTTCATTGTTCAAGATAATCGTTTATTATCCATGCTAGAATTGTATTGACTAGAAACTCAAATACATGTTTGGATACATAGACAACACAATGTCCCTAGTAAGCCTCTAATGGACTAGCTCGTTGATCAAAGATGGTCAAGGTTTCCTGGCCATAGACAAGAGTTGTCATTTGATAACGGGATCACATCGTTAGGAGAATGATGTGATGGACAAGACCCAAACTATGAACGTAGCATGTGATCGTGTCAATTTATTGCTATTGTTTTTCTGCATGTCAAATATCTGTTTCTATGACCATGAGATCATGTAACTCACTGACACCGGAAGAGTACCTTGTGTGTATCAAACGTCGCAACGTAACTGGGTGACTATAAAGGTGCTCTACAGGTATCTCCGAGAGTGGCTGTTGAGTTGGCATGTATCAAGATTGAGATTTGTCACTCCGTGTGACGGAGAAGTATCTGAGGGCCCACTCGGTAGATACAACATCACAACAAGCTTGCAAGCAATGTGACTAAAGAGTTAGTCACGGGATCTTGTATTACAGAATGAGTAAAGAGACTTGCCGGTTACGAGATTGAACTAGGTGTGCAGATACCGACGATCCAATCTCGGGCAAGTAACATACCGATTGATAAAGGAAACAACATACGGGATTAACTGAATCCTTGACATAAAGGTTCAACCGATAAAGATCTTTCGTAGAATATGTAGGAGCCAATATGGGCATCCAGGTCCCACTATTGGTTATTGACCGGAGAGTGTCTCGGTCATGTCTGCAGAGCTCTCGAACCCGCAGGGTCTGCACACTTACGGTTCAGTGATGTCTCGATATAGTTGAGTTATGTATGTTGGTGACCGAGGGTTGTTATGAGTCCCGGATGAGATCTCGGACGTCACGACGAGTTCCGGAATGGTCCGGAAATGAAGATTGATATATAGAAAAGAGGTAAACGGGTTCCGGAAAGGTTTCGGGCGTTACTGGTAAAGTACGTACCAGAAGTGATGAATGGGTTCCGGCGGTTCACCGGGGGGGGGGGGGGGGCACCCACCTCGGGAAGGACTATGCGCCTGAACTGAGGACGTGGGAAGGAGTCCGAATAGGAGGAGGGATCCTCCTAGCGCCTCCACCAAACCCAATTGGAGGAGGACTCCTCCTCTTGGGCAGCCGCCGGTCAACCCTAGGGATTTTGCCTAGGGCGCCACCCAGGTATGGATTAAGGGGGGCACGAGGGGGCGAGACCCCCCCCCCCCCCCCACACAATCGCGTCGTACCACATATATCGATCAGATATGACTGTGTCTTCTTACGTTCGTACTGGGCTGCATGATGCTTCCCCCCCCCCAACCAGGTAGGCCTTTGTATAACCCATGTAGATGTAGTACACGTAGTCCATAATCATTAATCATTAGTGCAGGCCGACGGACACAGCTCATGCCGGTGTCATTATCTTGTACTCAGCCGGTCAGCCCATCCTACAGCGTAATCAGGCCGTGAGTGTAATAATTGGATCGGGATTGAAAATTTACGGGGAATTTTTCTGGAATTTATGAAAAATACTGGTGCAAAAATCAGCGAAGGAAGTGGAGCCGTGAGACCACAAGCCCACCAGCCGTGGGCCCCCCTGGTCGCGCCTGGCAGGCTTGTGGGCCCCCACAAAGCTCCACCGCCTCTCAATCCAGCTCTATTTAGTCTGTTTCGTCCGGAAAAATATCAAGGAGAAGAGTTCATCGCGTTTTACGATACGGAGGCGCCGCCACCTCCTGTTCTTCATCTCGAGGGCAGATCTGGAGTCCGTTCTGTGCTCCGGAGAGGGGACATCATCGCCATCGTCATCACCAACCTTCCTTCATCGCCAATTACATGATGCTCTTCACCGTTCGTGAGTAATCTCATCGTAGGCTTGCTGGACGGTGATGGGTTGGATGAGAACGATCATGTAATCGAGTTAGTTTTGACGGGGATTGATCCCTAGTATCCACTATGTTCTGAGATTGATGTTGCTACTACTTTGCCATGCTTAATGCTTGTCACTAGGGCCCGAGTGCCATGATTTCAGATCTGAACCTATTATGTTGTCGCCAATATATGTGTGTTTTAGATCCTATCTTGCAAGTTGTAGTCACCTACTATGTGTTATGACCCGGCAACCCCGGAGTAACAATAGTGGAACCACTCCCGGAGATGACCATAGTATGAGGAGTTCATGTATTCACCAAGTGTTAATGCGTTGGTCCGGTTCTTTATTAAAAGGAGAACCTTAATATCCCGTAGTTTCCATTAGGACCCCGCTGCCATGGGAGGGATGGACAATAGATGTCATGCAAGTTCTTTTTTCCGTAAGCACGTATGACTACATACGGAATACATGCCTACATTAGATTGACGAACGGGAGCTAGTTACATATCTCTCCGTGTTATAACTGTTACATGATGAATAGCATCCGGCATAATCATCCATCACCGATCCAATGCCTACGAGCTTTTTCCTACTGGTCCTTGCTATGTCACTTTGTCGTTACTGCTGTCACTGCTGCTGTTGTTACTCTGTTGGTACTGTTGTTACTTTGCTGCTACTGTTTACTGTTGCTACTGCTGCTACTGTTTACTGTTGCTACTGCTGCTATCATACTACTTTGCTACTGATACTTTGCTGCAGACACTAAATCTTTCAGGTGAGGTTGAATTGACAACTCAATTGCTAATACTTGAGAATATTCTTTCGCTTCCCCTTAAGTCGAATCAATAAATTTGGGTTGAATACTCTACCCTCGAAAACTGTTGCGATCCCCTATACTTGTGGGTTATCAAGACTATTTTCTGGCGCCGTTGCCGGGGAAGCACAACTATATTCTCCGAATCACTTGGGATTTACGTCTGCTGGTCACTATGAGGAATCCGATAGATCCAAGAACTAAAGTCTTGCCCTCAACTACGAGGACAGGTAAGGAACTGCCATCTAGCTCTGCACTTGATTCACCTTCAGTTATGAGTAAGTTTGCGACACCATCTCCTGCTAGAAATCTTGATATGCCGCCTGTGCTTGATGATGCTACTTCTGTTGTCCATGATGCTTATGATGATGCTATGCTTGATACTGCTTTGCCTGATGATGCTATGCTTGATACTACTTTGCCACTAGGTGCATTCCTTGATGCACAAATTGCTAGAGTTGCTGCTAGATGTGATGATACTTCTGAAACTGCTGATACTATTGAAGTAGAACCTGCTATTTTGCCTGCTAGAACTAGCTCTCCTAGAAATGAATTGTGTGATATGCCTGAGCGTTATGTTATGGAGGGAGAGATAGCTGAGGACTGATACGTCTCAAACGTATCTATAATTTTTGATGGTTTCATGCTGTTATCTTGTCATCTTTGGATGTTTTATCTACCTTTTATATCTTTTTTGGGACTAACTTATTAATTCAATGCCAAGTGCCAGTTCCTGTTTTTTCTGTGTTTTTGGCTCTTTTCAGATCTGATTTTAGAACGGAGTCCAAACGGAATAAAATCCCCGAAATAATTTTTTCCCGAACGGAAGAAGATCAGGGGGCTTGTGGGCCAAGCCAGGAGAGCTACAGGGAGCCCACAAGCCCTGTAGCCGCCACTAGGGGCGGCGGCTAGCAGGCTTGTGGCCTCCCTGGCGCCCCCTTGACCTAGCTCCTTCGCCTATATATATATATATTTCCTAAAATACAGAAAAAACCAGAGAATCCACGAAAACACTTTTCCGCCGCCGCAAGCTTCCGTTTCCGCGAGATCTCATCTGGAGACCCTTCCCGGTGCCCTGCCGGAGGGTACTTTGGAGTTGGAGGGCTTCTACATCAACATCATCGCCCCTCAAATGACTCGTGAGTAGTTCACTTCAGACCTACGGGTCCGTAGTTAGTAGCTAGATGGCTTCTTCTCTCTCTTGGATCTTCAATACAAAGTTCTCCATGATCTTCATGGAGATCTATCCGATGTAATCCTCTTTGGCGGTGTGTTTGTCGAGATCCGATGAATTGTGGATTTGTGATCAGATTATCTATGCTATATATTTGAGTCTTTGCTGATTTCTTATATGCATGATTTAATATCCTTGTAAGTCTCTCCGAGTCTTGGGTTTTGTTTGGCCAACTAGATCTATGATTCTTGCAATGGGAGAAGTGCTTGGTTTTGGGTTCTTACCGTGTGGTGACCTTTCCCAGTGACAGTAGGGGCAGCAAGGCACACATCGTGTAGTTGCCATCAAGGGTAACAAGGTGGGCTTTGTCGTAGATATGAGATTGTCCATCTACATCATGTCATCTTGCTTAAGGCGTTACTCTGTTCTTTTGGACTTAATACACTAGATGCATGTTGGATAGCGGACGACGTGTGGAGTAATAGTAGTAGATGTAGAAAGTATCGGTCTACTTGTTTTGGACGTGATGCCTATAGATATAATCATTGCCATAGATGACGTCACGACTTTGCGCGGTTCTATCAATTGCTCGACAATAATTTGTTCACCCACCGTCTACTTGCTTTCATGAGAGAAGCCACCAGTAAACACTACGGCCCCCGAGTCTATTCACACCTATCGTTTCCACTTTCGCTTTTACTTTGCTTTGTTACTTTGTTGCTTTCAGTTCTCACTTGGCGACCAATCTATAAGGGATCGACAACCCCTTCATAGCGTTGGGAGCAAGCTTTTTGTGTTTTTGCAGGCACTTGAGATACTCCTTCACTGGATCGATACCTTGGCTCTCAAACTGAGGGAAATACTTACCACCGCTGCGCTACATCACCCTTTCCGCTTCGAGGGAACACCAACGCAAGGCTCCAAGGCCAAGGGGGAAATCCTTTGCATATTTGCCTAGGAAGTCCCTTAAGGCGTAGCCATAGCAGAAGGATTCCTGGTGCCGTTGCTGAGGAGTACCAAGACAAGAACAGTCTCCCGTCAGCACGTTTCTGGCGCCGTTGGAAGGTCTTTTGTTGCAGTAGCAAGGACTTTCTTGCGTGTAAGGATAGCTATGATGTTGAAAAATTACTGCTCAAGTGGAAAGAAAAATCTCTGAACGCTAGGATGAAATACGACCCGAAGTTTGCAACTTCGCCTATCTTTGTGACCGATAAGGATTATGAATTCTCTGTCGACCCTGAGTTAATCACTCTCGTCGAATCAGATCCTTTTCACGGTTATGAGTCTGAAACGGTTGTAGCCCATCTTACCAAACTGCACGATATAGCCACCCTATTCACTAGTGAGGAAAAGATCCGCCACTACTATATCCTCAAGTTGTTTCCTTTCTCGCTAAAGGATGATGCTAAGACTTGGTTCACTTCTCTTGCTCCTGGTTGTGTGCGTAGCCCCCAGGATATGGTCTACTACTTCTCTGAAAAATATTTCCCGACCCATTAGAAGCAAGCTGCCTTGCAGGAAATATACAACTTTGCTCAAGTTGAAGAACAGAGTCTCCCACAAGCTTGGGGAGGCTCGTCCAGCTACTGAATGCTTTGCGTGATCACCCTCTTGAGAAGAATGAAATACTTGATATCTTCTATAATGGACTTACCGATGCTTCCAAAGACCACCTAGATAGTTGTGCTGGTTGTGTTTTTAGGGAACGGACTATAGAACAAGCTGAGATCCTATTGAATAATATCTTGTGCAATGAGAATGCTTGGACTATTCCCGAACTACCTCCTAAGCCAACTTTGAAGAAAAGAGGTATTCTATTCCTCAGTCCTGAAGATATGCAAGAAGCTAAGAAATCTATGCGAGAGAAAGGCATTAAACCTGAAGATGTCAAAAATCTACCACCTATCGAAGAGATCCATGGTCTTGATAACCCGATACGGGTAGTAGAAGTAAAGTCTCTGCGTAGGTTTGATGAGAGTGATATTCCTTTTGATAAACCTGCTAGCTTATGCCTCGATGAATTTGATAACTTTGTTGACAAACAACAGAGTTTCAATGATTATGTTAGCAGACAATTGGAACACAATGCTCGTATGCTTAGTCATTTAAGTGCTTGTGTGGACAGAAATGTCAATGATCTTAAGCTCATGAGTAAACATGCCTCTATGGTTACTACTCAAGTAGAACAAGTACTTAAGGCTCAAAATGAGCTCAATGAGTTGAATGACAATTTTGTTAGAGTCGTTACTAGAGGCGGTAGAATGACCCAGAAACCTTTGTATCCTGAGGGTCATCCTAAGAGAATTGAACAAGATCCTAAAAAGAAGAAGAAAGATGATAGGAACACTAGCAACCCTGTTGCTGCTACACCTGAGAGTCCAAACGATGTCTCTGCCTCTGATGCTGAGACACAATCTGGTGATGAACATGAGCATAATGATAATATCAATAGTGATGTTCATGAAGATGCTCAACCTAGCAATGAAAAGGATGTGGAGATTGAACCTGTTGATCTTGATAACCCACAACCTAAGAATAGAAGATATGATAAGAACGACTTCGCTGCTAGGAAGCATGGTAAAGAAAGGGAACCATGGGTTCAGAAACCCATGCCCTTTCCTCCCAAACCATCCAAGGAAAAGGATGATGAGGATTTTGAGCGCTTTGTTGAAATGATTAGACATGTCTTTCTGCAAATGTGTTTGACAGATATGCCCAAAATGTCTCCGTATGCTAAGTACATGAAAGATATTGTGACTAATAAGAGGAGGATACTTGAGGTTGAGATTTCCACCATGCTTGCTAATTACACTTTAAAGGGTGGAACTCCCAAGAAACTAGGTGATCCCGGAGTGCCCACTATACCTTGCTCCATTAAAGGAAACTACTTTAGAACTGCTTTATGCGACCTTGGAGCCGGTGTTAGTGTTATGCCTCTCTCTATTTATCGTAGACTTGAACTGGATAAGTTGACACCCACTGAAATCTCTCTGCAAATGGCCGACAAATCAACTGCTTTCCCTATCGGCATTTGCGAGGATGTGCCTGTTGAGGTTGCCAATGTCACTATCTTAACAGACTTTGTTATCCTGGATATTCCCGAGGATGATGCCATGGCGGTCATCCTTGGAAGACCCTTTTTAAACACTGCAGGGGCTGTTATAGATTGCAACAAAGGCAATGTCACTTTCCATGTCAATGGTAATGAGCATAAGATGCACTTTCCTAAGAAACAATATCGAGTACATTGCATCAATGCTATCGAAAAAACTTCATCGATTCTTATTGGGAGCTTTGAATGCCCTATACCTCCTGTCAAGATGAAGTATGATTTGCTTGTTGGGGAGATACACATCCCCATTGAGGTGGCCTAGTGACTATTCGAAAATTCTCCGTTCTCTTTTGCGATTCGAAAAAGTTTGTCAAGGAGACTTGATCAACCTCATCGACGGATTTCTTTCGATGACCATGAGATGGATGAATCGAGGAGTCACAAACCTCTGTTCCAAGCTTTCACCTTCGGTTGCTTAGAAGAAAAATGATAGATTTAGTTTAGTTTTCCCTGTTTTCTGTTTTAGCGTCCCATAGAAAAGTACCCCGAAAATAAAAGTTCTCCGAACGTCCTGAAAATCAAGTATGATTTTTTCTGGAATTTTTGAAAAATACTGAGACGAAGAGCTAGTCTGGGGGTTGCACCAGTGGGCCACAAGCCCTGGAGGCGCGGGCACCCCCCTGGCCGCGCCTACCTGCCTTGTGGGGCCCACGTGCACCCCCTCCACTCATTCTAGCTCTCATCTGCCTCTCCTACCTCCAGAAAAAATCGTTTCGCGACTCAAACCCGTGTTCTTGCTCCTCTTGCTGGGATTTTCGATCTCCTTGCTCAAAGCACCATTCTCTGAACTATTTTGGGGAAATTACTTCTTGGTAAGTGACTCCTCCATTGGTCCAATTAGTTTTTGCTCTAGTGCCTTATCCTTCGCGTATTTTTGCTGCCTTGGTGACCATGTTCTTGAGCTTTGCATGCTAATTCTAGCTGGTCCCAAGTGGTTTTGATGCGTAATATGGCCTCTAGGCACTTATGGGAGTAGTGCAAGTGAAAGGCAATAATGACGATATATGATGAAGTGACTGAGCCTAGAAAAGCTGGTATGAACTCGATCTATTTTGTTTTTGTAAATATGACTAGCTCATCGTGCCTGATTCAGCTTTGTTGTGAGAGAAACATGTTTGCAATGACAAGTTAGAGATCATAGTTGTTGATGCCATGCTTACTTAGCTAGGAGCTTATGATGGTTTGTCTTGGATGCCCACATGAATTTTGAGATGACTGTGTTGTAGTATGATAGGATGGTATCCTCCTGTGAATGATTCAAGTGGCTTGACTTGGCGCATGTTCACGCATGTAGTTGAAACAAACTCAACATAGCCTCTATGATATTCATGTTCATTGTGATTTATGTCCTACTCATGCTTGCACTCAATGTTAGTTAATCTCATTGCATTTTGATGACCGTTGTCACTCTCTAGTTGGTCGCTTCCCAGTCTTTTGCTAGCCTTCACTTGTACTAAGCGGGAATACTGCTTGTGCATCCACTTCCATAAACCCAAAGTTGTTCCATATGAGTCCACCATACCTACCTATATGCGGTATCTGCCCGTCGTTCCAAGTAAATTTGCATGTGCCACTCTCTAAATCTTCAAGAAATAATCTGTTTTGCATGCCCGAACCGCTCATGTGGTGACAGGGGGCTATCAGTATCTTCCATGCTAGGCGTGTTATCCTCGATATGTGTTTATTCACTATCGTTCATGAGAAAGGGGCCGGTAATTGGAATTCCGAGTTCCATGCTCAAATCGAAAAGATAATTACAAACAAAACTCCCCCTCGATTGATGTTGGTATGGACGGCACCCGATGATTCGGCTAGTCGTGGAATGTGATTGATTGGTGGTGGGGGAGTCAAAACTTTACTTTTCTGTTTGGGAACCGCCTATAGCATGTGTAGCGTCGAAGACGGTGAGAACTCTTAGTCATTGCGTTGACAATGAAAGCATGTCACCCAAATTTATTATCTCTGTTTTCAAAGCTTGAGCTCTGGCACCTCTGCAAATCAATGCTTCCCTCTGCGAAGGGCCTATCTATTTAATGTTCCTGTTGGGTCATCCTCCTCTTATAAAAGCACCAATTAGAGAGCACCTTGTCATTTTTATGCATTGCTTTTAACTGTGTTGAGTATGACTGTGATTGGATCTTCATTGTTAAGAATTACAATGTTTAGTCAGCCCTTGGTCTTTGAAGGTGCTCTCATTTATGTTTTGCGGTCTCAGAAAGAGCTAGGGAGATACCATATGTTCGTATTGCTTCATGATTGTCTTGATTGAAGTGTTGACATTTGAGACTTATTATTATTTGCTCGCTAGTTGATTATGCCATTGATATGAGCTTACCATGAGATCTAGATGTCATTTGCTTGTGATCTTGCTGAAATTCTGGTTATGAGTTAGACATAGTTGCAACAACAAGATCAAACAGAGTTCGTCAAAGTTTTTCTTTTGTCTCTTTCAGTTTGTCAACTGAATTTCTTGAGGACAAGCAAGACTTTAAGCTTGGGGGAGTTGATACGTCTCCGTCGTATCTACTTTTCCGAACTCTTTTGCCCTTGTTTTGGACTCTAATTTGCATGATTTGAATGGAACTAACCCGGACTAACGCTGTTTTCAGCAGAATTGCCATGGTGTTGTTTTTGCGCAGAAATAAAAGTTCTTGGAATGACCTGAAAATTTACGGAGAATTTTTCTGGAATTTATGAAAAATACTGGCGCAAGAATCAGCGGAGGAAGTGGAGCTGTGCGCCCAGAAGCCCACCAGGCGCGGGCCCCCTGGCAGGCTTGTGGGGCCCACAAAGCTCCACCGCCTCTCAATCCAGCTCTACTTAGTCCGTTTCGTCCGGAAAAAAATCAAGGGGAAGATTTCATCGTGTTTTACGATACGGATGCGTCGCCACCTCCTGTTCTTCATCTCGAGGGCAGATCTGGAGTCCGTTCTGGGCTCCGGAGAGGGGAGATCGTCGCCATCGTCATCACTAACCTTCCTTCATCGCCAATTCAATGATGCTCTTCACAGTTCATGAGTAATCTCATCGTAGGATTGCTGGATGGTGATGGGTTGGATGAGATCTATCATGTAATCGAGTTAGTTTTGACGGGGATTGATCCCTAGTATCCACTATGTTCTGAGATTGATGTTGCTACTACTTTGCCATGCTTAATGCTTGTCACTAGGGCCCGAGTGCCATGATTTCAGATCTGAACTTATTATGTTGTCGCCAATATATGTGTGTTTTAGATCCTATCTTGCAAGTTGTAGTCACCTACTATGTGTTATGACCCGGCAACCCCGGAGTGACAATAGGCGGAACCACTCCCGGAGATGACCATAGTATGAGGAGTTCATGTATTCACCAAGTGTTAATGCGTTGGTCCGGTTCTTTATTAAAAGGAGAACCTTAATATCCCGTAGTTTCCATTAGGACCCTGCTGCCATGGGAGGGATGGACAATAGATGTCATGCAAGTTCTTTTCCCTAAGCACGTATGACTACATACGGAATACATGCCTATATTAGATTGACGAACGGGAGCTAGTTACATATCTCTCCGTGTTATAACTGTTACATGATGAATAGCATCCGACATAATCATCCATCATCGATCGAATGCCTACGAGCTTTTTCCTACTGGTCCTTGCTACGTCAATTTGTCGTTACTGCTGTCACTGTTGCTGCTGTTACTCTATTGCTACTGTTGTTACTTTGCTGCTACTAGTTACTGTTGCTACTGCTGCTATCATACTACTTTGCTACTGATACTTTGCTGCAGACACTAAATCTTTTAGGTGCGGTTGAATTGACAACTCAATTGCTAATACTTGAGAATATTCTTTCGCTTCCCCTTGAGTCGAATCAATAAATTTGGGTTGAATACTCTACCCTCGAAAACTGTGCGATCCCCTATACTTGTGGGTTATCAGCCGGCACACCGCCTCTTCTTTCAAAAGTGGAGAAGGGAAGCATGTGCAAGCCTGCGATCTGCGACAGCCAGCGCCGACACGCAGTTGCGGTGGACGGACAGACGAGTACACAAGGATGAGTGGCAATAACACAAAGGGAAAAGGTAAATTATTTTCACATGAGATTAGATTAGTACATGTCATTTAAAATTGTAGACAGGGTTAATCATGATTTATAATATTTTCATTTATTTACATGTACTTGTGTAGACATGAAGAGGAAGAGAGAATTGATTCATAAATTTTTCAAACCTGTTGGTTCAAACTCTCAGCCATCAGAACCTAGTGAACATGATCGGCCTAATCATGCTGAAGATGATGCTCAAACTGATCATGATATTCCCATGTTAGAACCTACCGCACAAGCTACAATTATAACCACAAGTTATGTCCGAGAGCTTGGGAGACGTCTTCAAATTTGGCAACTCCCTCCTGATGAGTATGATGCTGCTAGGCGTTTTTATACATCTAAGGGGGCTTATCAACCAATATTACAACCACATGCGTATGAATTTAATGGGACAGGGGCTGGCCGTCGTCGATTTCAAAGTGATTGGTTCACAAACCATTTCTGGTTGGAATATTCTACTCTAACAAATCGTGCATATTGCTTGCCTTGTTTTTTGTTTTCGAAGAAGGCAATTGGAAAGTGTGGTTCACACACTATCACGGTCAAAGGATTTGATAAGCGGAAAAAGGTTAAAATGGAAAAGAATGTGCTTTCCTCACACATATGGGTAGTAATCCCCATTCAGCTCACAATTTTGCAGTTCGGTGTTATGAAAAACTGAAAAATAAAATAAATCATGTTGATGAGGTTATTAGAAAGCAAACTTAGAAGATGGTTCTTGATGCAAGACTAAGGCTAAAGACTTCCATTGATGCCATGAGGTAAGCAAGAATAATTTAATTCGAATCATTTATAATTTTTGAATACTAGATGGCTAATAATTATTCTATGTTGATTGCATCAGGTGGTTAATGTTCCAAGCATGTCCCTTTAGAGGAAATGATGAATCTCTGGATTCCAAGAACCAAGGTAATTTCAAGGAAATGATTAAGCTTTTGGCTTCTTATAATAAGGATGTACATGAAGTTGTACATAATGCTCCAAAAACGCAAAGTACTCCTCACCAACTATTCAAAAGGAAATTGCTAGCATATTTGCTGAAAAAGTGAAGACCTCAATTAATGAGGAACTTGGTAATAGCAAGTTTTCTATCATGGTTGATGAATGTAGAGATGAGTCTAAAAAAGAGCAGATGCCAGTAATTCTTTGATTTGCAAACATAGAAGGGGTGATAAGTGAACTTTTTTTATCTTATTCATGTTAGAGACACTAGTGCTTTAACTCTCAAGAACACAATTATTGTCGTCCTAGTCGATAATGGGTTGAATGTGAAAGATATTAGAGGCCAAGGATATGACGGGGCTAGCAATATGAGGGGAGAGTGGAATGGGATAAAAGCTATAATTCTGAAAGAGTGCCCATATGCATATTATATTCATTGTCTAGCTCATCAACTCCAATTAGCTCTTGTTGCTGCTTCAAGGGAGGTACATGAGGTCCATAATTTTTTTTAGCATGCCAATTTTATAGTAAATATAGTTAGTTCATCTCCCAAACGCAATGATGAGCTGCTAGAAAACCAGGCAGCTGAAATTGCTAGAGAGGTTGAAATGGGAGAGCTTGACACAGGAATAGGGGTCAATCAAATAGGATCTTTACAAAGGACCATGGACACGAGATGGAGTTCCCACTACAAATCTATAAAAAGTATGTTAAAGATGTTTTCCGTAACTGTTTCAGTGCTAACAAGTGTAGCAACTGATCGTTCAGCTACAAGAAACTCGAGAGGAGATGCTGGAGGTTCCTTGAAAATCCTAATCACATTTGATTTTGTGTTCATTCTGCACTTAATGGAAAGAATCATGGAAAGTACAGATGTATTGTGTGTCAAAATTCAAAATAAATCTTTGGACATTGCAAATGCATTAGATTGTGTTTCTAACACAAAGGAGTTGCTTGCTAGACTTAGAGACAATGGGTGGGACAATCTTTTTGACGATGTAAAATCCTTTTGTGTGAAACATGATATTGACATCCCGGAGATGGATCAAAAGTATGTCTCTTTCCCTATCTCTTTATGACTATTTAAATTACAATGTACTCACCAATCTCTAGATCATGCAACTCATTGATGTTTGTCAAATATATTTCAATTTTAGGTATGTTGATGTGACAAAATCTTGAGATAAGCATGACAACACCACAATTCTCCATCATTAAAAAGTAGATGTGTTCAATGTTGCAATAGATCAACAAGTGATAGAGTTGAATGATCGATTCAGTTCTCAAGTAACTAAGCTTTTAGATCTTTGTTCACCTTTGGATCCAAGGGAAGATGCCTTCGACCAGTCAAAGATATGTCGACCAGTGGATAGATTCTATCCAACAGATTTTCTAGTCAAGAAAGAGATAGGTTGGAGTGCAAGTTACCACATTTTCAGCTTGATACATTCAACCATCCAGAGATTAAGAACTGCAAATCACTTGCTGATCTAACAAAAGGAATAGTTAAGACTGGCAAGTCTTCTAACTATCCAATGGTTGAGACCTTGTTACGATTGGTGATAACTCTCCCAATGTCAACTGCAACAACTGAGCGAGCCTTTTCTGCAATGAAATTAATAAAGACACGACTTCGAAGTAAAACGGGAGATAATTTTCTTCGTTATTGCACACTAGTTTACATGGAGAAGGAACTAGCAGCCAAGTTTAGCTCTCAAGAAATAATTGATATCTTTGATACTAGTGCTCGTAAAGCCGAATTCAAATGATAGATATGTAATATTTTTGTTTACTACAGAACATCAGACATATACTGTCACGCCCAAGATGCGACCATATCCTCAATTTGGCACGAGGGCCTCGTCAGGGATAGAAGCGCATCTCGTCGTGTCGCAAGAATGGATATCGTCACAAGTACATGTACTGAAAAGAAGAGATATATATAGAGTTGGCTTACACTCGCCACAAGCTACATCAGAGTCACATCAGTACATTACATAATCATCAAGAGTAAGAGCAGGGTCCGACTACGGACGAAAACAAACGAGAAAAGAAGAACGACGTCCATCCTTGCTATCCCAGGCTGCCGGCCTCGAACCCATCCAAGATCGATGAAGAGGAAGAAGAAGAAGCAACTCCAAATGAACATTCAACGCGCTCGCGTCAAGTAACCTTTACCTGTACCTGCAACTGGTGTTGTAGTAATCTGTGAGCCACAGGGGACTCAGCAATCTCATTTCCAAAGGTATAGCACCTCCGAGATGACCTCACATGTTAATTTACAATTCTGTCCAGATCTGAACTAACACATTTAGTTAGTTGTTAAACAGCAAAACAAAGAGTTTCACGTGATTCTACGCGTCATTTCAAGAAATCTACACATAAAGAACACCTCCAACGGAGCTACGGTTCAAAAGATACAAGCACCGCAAAATATGATGGCATGAATGCAATATGTGTGCAACAACGGTCACGAACACATCAAAACATACAACCAGCAAAAGAAAATGAAACTACACGAGATTCTAAGAAATTTTCATGTAGGAGACGATCAAATCGGAGCTACGGATCAAAAACTACGAGCAAAACAAGAAATGACTACAATCTGCCAAAATCAGCCACATAGCATTTTCTACGCCCCACAACTACGGGCACACAACTCCGATAAACTCAAGCAAGGCATGACACGAAAGAGGGCAAGAAGAAATACTACAAACAACTAACAACAACTAGCATGGCATCATGGATCGCTAGGGAAAGAAGTCACAAAATGGCATCCCACACACTATTTCAGACTTAGTGAAAATTACACCTCATGAAAGTGCAGTTTTCGATCTGAAGCTATATTGACAGCAGCAAAACCTATAGCTACAGCGCTCCAAATGGCATGAAAATTCACACCATACTATAGAAACACAAGAGCTACAACTAACTCCATTGCACCAACCTCAAAAGAGCTACAGATCAAAAGCTAGAAGCAAAACAAAACAGCAACAAAATATAACAGATTCCAGACTTAGAAATATTTCAGCACCTCCAAATCAGCACTATTTCTAGCAACTTGAGGGCGATCAAACCACACCTAAACATGCTTTTCTATTGCAACCAAAAATACCTGGGGCTAAATAAAACATCCAAGATCAACTCTCTAGTTGACAACTTAATCAAACGAAGCACGGAATAAATCCTACGAAATAAACAAGAGGGCAACATAGCAAAATATCGCGCGAACTAACTTCCTCAAAAGCTAAAACTAATTGCACAGAAAAATTCAATGGATTTTTCTACCCTGGAAACATATAAAATATGTGGGGTTGCAACAAAAAATAATGCCACACATAAATGCGAGAAAATAACCTATACGCGGGAAAATAAATTAGCGGCAATTCCCTACACGCAAAAATACGAGTGACCGCTCTAAAATACATGGAAAAAGGGTCCCTAGAGCATGAACATTTAATCTAAGGCATTCGGGCAAACCGGACACGCGCGAAAAATAAACTACGGGCAAAACATATTAGGACAGCATGCTAAATTAGGCGTTAGGCACGCTAAACGACGTCAAACAGATGTGCAAGTTTTATAAACGGATTCTACGCGCAAAACTACATGAAAAACATATCTAATACGTCGCGATCCGACTTACGGAATAGAAACTACGGTCGTTTTAATATCTAGCTTTTTTCCTGAAAATAATTCAATTCGCATGAATCTAAAAAAAACGGGCCGAATCCTGTGGGCGCAATATAGCTATACCGTAAAGGGGAAATGGATAGTGGTGGGAAAGGAGCTGCTCACCTCGGGCCTTGCCTGAAGATGGGCCGGCTCGGAGGGAGCTGGGCCGAAGGCCTCGGGGGGGAGCCAGGCCGAGGGGGCGATCTGTGCCGAGGTCCACGCAGCCAGGAGCCTCCAGGCGTGGTCAACGCCAGCATGCAGTGGTTGGGTGGCCTCCCGATCCGGTTGGATCGAGGACCAAGACCGGCGGCGGGGCTGCTCCGGCAGCCGGCTGAGCGGGGCGAGGGTCGTCGAGGAGCGGCGGCGGCGCATGGCGGCAGCTGGATCCAGCAAGCTGGCCGGGGCTGGAGGGGCGACGCAGCGAGGACTTGCGCGGGGTGGCCTTGCATCCCACGACGGCAGTGTAAGAAGAGCTCCGGCGAGGGCTGGGGCGAGCGCTGGCGGGCAGGGCCGGCGAGGTCCTGCGGCGACGGGGACGACCGGATCCGGACTGGACCAGACCGGGGCGAAGCTCGCCGGCGGCGACGGCGCAGGTTGGGGCCGACGGCTGGCACCGGCGACGGGGAGCTCGAGAGGAGGCCGCAACAGGAGGTGCTCGGGAGCAGGAGGCGCTCGCGCAAAGCGGGGAGCGGCGCTGCGCGCTTGGCGGGCCGGAGGCGGGCTCGCGGGCCCATCGGTGGCGCTGAGGAGGGAGGGAGGAGAGAGATAGGCTAGGGTTTGGTGAGGCACGAATTTCGAGGGAGAGAGAGAGGGGGCTCTCTAAAAATATGGTGGAGGGGTATTTATAGAGAAAAGAGGGGCTCGGTTAACCGGAATCGCGTTCCGGATCCAACCGTTCGGTCGGATTTGGACGATTTCGAACGCGGGAACGGTTACGTGGCCATGTAGAGTGGATATCTGGAGACGAGAGGGAGAACGGGCGGCGCGGCAACGAATTTTAAAACACCGACATACGTCCGACGGTAGACCGAATATGGTGCCGCTACGGTCGACCGTTTGGGTACCAGATGAACTCCGATCGCGACGAAACTTGACAGGCGGCCTAACTACAACTAATAAAGACCGCGCGTCAAATCTCAACTCGATCAGAGGAAGTTTTTCAACACACTTTAAAAACAGGGTTACGACGGTGCCGCGGGCGCGTGCGTGAGCGGCCGGGCTCAGAACGGACAACGACGTGAACCGGCAACTAACAACGGATGCAAGTTTTGAAAACTAGTGGCAACGGGATGCCGATGCAATGCTGATGATGCGCATGATGCGATGATGATGCGACAAAATAAAATAGACACATGACGAAAACGGAATAGAAGGGGAATCTTCTGGAACGTCAACACCGGGCTGTCACAACTCTCCTACACTACAAGAGGATCTCGCACCGAGATCCAAGAATGAAAGGGGGAAGAGGATGAGAAAGAACATGAGGTAATAACTTAGTCGCCTCTTTGACAAACGTGTGAAACCAACGATCCTTGAAGGTTGCAAAGATATGAGGAATGATATGAGAAAGAAGCAAGAATTCATGGAAAATTTTGGCAGCACTTCGGTAGGAAAATGGGACAAAAAATTCGATAAGGTAGTAGAATTAGACAATATACATATCAAACAACTAAATAGAACAAGGGAATACCATGATCTTGATAGAACAACAAGATTGACCCAAAAGAGCAATATCACAATGCCTCCGAAACAATAGAATAGGAACTAGCTCATACGGAAGAAGTGAATGAAGAAAGAATGACAACTACTATCTCAAATGAACTTGGCAAGCATCCTTGCAAGAAGAATTGAATGAAGATGTTGGAAAAATAACAACGAAAAGAACAAGATAGTAGTGGGCTTATGAAAATCATCTCACATTTATGAGGTGACAACCACCCACTAAAAGAAAGAAGGATAGGTTGGGAGAAACAAGATATGAACAATTTTTACACCAAGAGGATACATTGAGAACTTGGATTAATGACAAGCACCATGATAGCAGCAATCCATAGGAAAAGCTTTAGGTGAAATCCAAACCACATAGCTCAATGAAGAAATCATGGGTTGAAATATCTCATGATCAAAGAATTGGTGGATTTAATTATCTCATTCTTTAAAGGAAATCTCTTCGAAACTCCTACACTAACAAGAATGCTATAATACCACCTCAAAGGATAAAGGAAGAACAATGCACTTGGAAATGCAAGAGAAGAAAAACTTGAGGTACTCCAACAAGAATCTTGAAGAACACTTGAGAATGAATCACATCCTTGAAGAACCACCATTACGAGCCTCCGTATCAAAAGGATGATGCAACGATATGAAGGTAGAAAAGAATAAGATTATGACCTTGCCAAGATTTAGATGAAGCTTCACAAAGAGATAGTTGATAAAACATGGAACTCCGGAAAAGAAAAGATAAGAACACTTGAGAAAAGAATTGATATCATGAGCCACTCCGTAAGAAGAATTCAGATTACTATAAACAAGAATAAGAATTATGTTATGTTTATCCTTCATCAAATTTAATTGATGACAAACAACGGATTTAGCATACCACTTATTCTTCTTGAAGGAATCTTGAAGAGATAGAGAGATAAGCACCACTTGAGGCATAATTGAAGGAAGCGCCGGTAAGAATTCACGATTGAATGGAAAACCAAGAATCAATGGGAAACATGAGAACGAAGAGATCATGAGCCACCTGAGAGAAAAACTAGAACAAGGCACCCGAATAATAGAGAGACGAACGAAGAGACAACAATTGAGAAGAATTGAGGATGAAAGCTGAAAGCTGAGAACGACGAATCTTCTGAAATGATGGCCGTCGGAGGAACGAGAAATGAACACAACATTGACATGCACCGGATCGCAAGAAATGGATTCTCATGATTGAGAAGAAATTCAAGATGATAACACGAAGCTGAAATGATAAATCTCCAAGATAATGGACCAAGATTTGATAGAAACACTCCTTCTGATTTTGCAAACTGAGAATGATGACGAGAAACAACACCAAGAATACTGAGACACTCCGGAATAATGAAGAATGAAAGGTTGAGCCAAATATGAGAATTAATTCCAATTGATCTTGACGAAGGAATATGACTGATGAAAATCGTACTTACGTCATAGTTGAAAAGAATTAAGGATCTCCGGAAAAGATTAAAGAGCCAGGTAAGATCCTGGGAAGAACCTGTGGGTTATGGGCTCACTCAAAGAAACCACCGTTGAAACAATAGATCAGAAAGAGAGATTGCACCGGTATAAAGAAAACTAGATAAGGATAGCACCTCAAAATAATTAAAAGGATTGGAAATAAGAACCTCTGAGATAACTTCAGCACTCCGGATGGAATAGAGAGAAATGACAATAAGAAGACTGGTGAGAATTTCCAACCTGGGAAAAATTACAAGGATGAAATAGGATACAATGAACACGGATAATTAAATTAAATTCACCGGAAAAGATGACAGAATGAATAAAGATGAACACGAAGCTCCTGATAAACTTCTCAATGAATCACCGGGTAAGAGAGAAAGAATAGACAGTGGAAGCACAAAGAAAAGAAAAAGAACTCCTGGATGAAAATTGAATCACTGAAGAAAAGGGTGGGAGGGCGGGGAAAAACAAAAATAACTTGAGACAGATGAGATGAACTCCGGCATAAAAGAGAGAATGATCTTGCAAAATTAGATAAGATTGAATTCAGTTGCAGAGAAGCACACCGGTTGAATGGAATTGATACGATGACTCCGGTTGAAAGGAATTGATAAGACAATTGATAGAGCAAAGAATTAATACTCTCATAAAAATATGAGAACACCTCTTAGAAAAGATCTGAATTCACCACTTGACATCGAAGCAACACAAATTACCATAGTTCATCAAAACAAAGGGTGAGGATTTGTTGGAAGATTGTCCTATAAGCAACTACTTGAATTCCCACCTATGAATTCCCGAAATATCTGGTCATGCAATCTGGTACACGGATACAAGGAGTAATATCACACAACTCCTATACTAACCCGTCACCTGTATCACATCCGTCAACACACGACCAGAATCTCGGACCTTCATCTACTACATACCCTCGTGATCACAACGATACAAAGTATGGCAGTACTACCGAACAATCTGCACCACTACTGGGGACATCGGGGTTATCTCGCCACTACTAGTATTGAAGCAATTACGAACATCCTTCGTTCTGAGATACTAAGAAATATGAATGATAACGATGTGCTCAAGAATCCCCTGGAGCTCAACTCCCCTGAAACTCAAAGCAGATAGGAGGCACCAAGACAAAACTCCGTCACATCGGCATCATATAGATCGCAAGAATATCCGCATGATCCTAAAAAAATTTTGAGTGAGAAGAGGAGTAGAATTAAAATATTATGTCAAGATCCCTCACCAGAGCATAGAAGAGAAGAAAAAAGAATCCTACTCTCCGATATATAACTAGACTCAAAGTTTTTTTCACTAGACTCGACTCGGCCAAGTTCGATCAATCAAGGGGGCTCCTAGGTCGGTACTACTCTGATACCAACTTGTCACGCCCAAGATGCGACCCTATCCTCAATTTGGCACGAGGGCCTCGTCAAGGATAGAAGCGCATATCGTCGTGTCGCAAGAATGGATATCGTCACAAGTACATGTACTGAAAAGAAGAGATATATATAGAGTTGGCTTACACTCGCCACAAGCTACATCAGAGTCACATCAGTACATTACATAATCATCAAGAGTAAGAGCAGGGTCCGACTACGGACGAAAACAAACGAGAAAAGAAGAACGACGTCCATCCTTGCTATCCCAGGCTGCCGGCCTGGAACCCATCCTAGATCGATGAAGAGGAAGAAGAAGAAGCAACTCCAAATGAACATTCAACGCGCTCGCATCAAGTAACCTTTACCTGTACCTGCAACTGGTGTTGTAGTAATCTGTGAGCCACGGGGGACTCAGCAATCTCATTTCCAAAGGTATCAAGACTAGCAAAGCTTAATGGGTGAGGCATGGTTCAGTGGTGAGGTTGCAGCAGCGGCTAAGCATATATTTGGTGGCTAAACTTACGAGTACAAGAAATAAGAGGGGAAAGATCTACGCATAGCGGACGTGAACTACGGTTGATCAAGTGAATGATCCTGAACACCTACCTACGTCAGACATAACCCCACCGTGTCCTCGATCGGAGAAGGAACTCACGAAAGAGACAGTCACGGTTACGCACACAGTTGGCATATTTTAATTAAGTTAACTTCAAGTTATCTAGAACCAGTGTTAAACAAAGCTTCCACGTTGCCACATAACCGCGGGCACGGCTTTCCGAAAATATTTAACCCTGCAGGGGTGCTCCAACTATATAGTCCATCACAAATTACAACAAGCCGCATAGAAATCCTCAATCGCGAAGCTCGCGATCTCGTCGGATTCCCTAGTGGAAAACCTCAACTCTGAGATTACCCAAAGCATCACCGGAATCCCGATGCACAAGATATCTCGTCAAAGGTAAAACTAATCGAGCAAGGCCGCCCGACGTGTCGACGAACCCGATAGGAGCCGCGTATCTCGTTCTCAGGACACGACGAATGGAAAAGCCTACAGGTGCCAAACCTCGAGTTGCCCCGTGGTGGCCCCGCAGTCTGTCCAGTCTGGACCAACACTCATGAGGAGCACTGGCCCGGGGGTTGATTAAATTATCCTCGGGGTCCGGAAAGTCCCTATGCAATTTTATTAGGTGATTAGGCAAATGTAGTACCAATGTTGGGCCTTGCCAGACCAGATTTAATCTAAAATGAATTATCAAGGGGGTCCCCGTAACAACCCTGATCGTGTTAGGAGCGCTCAATTATGGAACATAACACCGATAGCCGGAAACTAAGGGGGCAAAGGTGGAACAAAACACCAGGCTAGAAAGGCCGAGCCTTCCACCTTTTACCAAGTATATAGGTGCATTAAATTAAATAGCATTTAATATGGTGATATAACAAGGGACCCATGCTTTCACATGGAAGCAATGCACCTGCAACTAGCAATGGTAACACAGGGTTAAGCAAGCAGTAACATAGCCAATCAGTGGTTTGCTAGGTTGTGAACAGGTTGAAGGTTTCATGGCATTGTTGAGAGGCTGACATTTAACATGTGGTAGGCAACGAGACATAACGATAGAAACGGTAAAACTAGCATGGCAATGATAGTAATGATATCTGGGGAAATGGTCATCTTGCCTGAGATCCCGCTTGGAAGAAGAATGACTCCGTGAAGCAGACGAACCGATGTAGTCGAACGGGTCCTCACAATCCGGCATGCTGCGGAACTCTATCGAGACGAAGCAACCCGGAAACACAAATCAACACACGGAATTCACCGCACGATGCACAACACAAATGATGCATGAGCAGCTGAATACATGCAAGTCACGGCATGACAAATCACACAATCAAACACTACACATTAAGTGAAGTTCAATATGCAACAAGTTGCATATTGACGAAACTTCACGTTTAATTATTTAGTTCTATCCCGATTAGGTACACGGCAATATTAAATGTGGTTAAACATGGCAAGAGGTGAAGCGCAATTAATCTACCTATCTAGGCATTTTAAATGAGGTCGGAAATGACATATAGCACCTCCGAGACGACCTCACATGTTAATTTACAATTCTGTCCAGATCTGAACTAACACATTTAATTAGTTGTTAAACATGAAAACAAATAGGTTCACGTGATTCTACGCGTCATTTCAATCAATCTACACATATAGAACACCTCCAACGGAGCTACGGTTCAAAAGAAACAAGCACCGCAAAATATGATGGCATGAATGCAATATGTGTGCAACACGGTCACGAACACTTCAAAGCATACAACCAGCAAAAGAAAATGAAACTACACGGGATTCTAAGAAAGTTTCATGTAGTACACGATCAAATCGGAGCTACGGATCAAAAACTACGAGCAAAACAAGAAATGACTACAATGTGCCAACATCAGCCACATAGCATTTTCTACGCCCCACAACTACGGGCACACAACTCCGATAAACTCAAGCAAGGCATGACAGGAAAGAGCGCAAGAATCACTACTACAAACAACTAACAACAACTAGCATGGCATCATGGATCACTAGAGAAAGAAGTCACAAAATGGCATCCCACACACTATTTCAGACTTAGTGAAAATTACACCTCATGAAAGTGCAGTTTTCGTTCTGAAGCTATATTGAGAGCAGCAAAACCTATAGCTATAGGGCTCCAAATGGCATGAAAATTCACTGCATGCTAGAGAAACACAAGGGCTACAACTAACTCCATTGCACCAACCTCAAAAGAGCTACAGATCAAAAGCTAGAAGCAAAATAAAACAGCAACAAAATATAACAGATTCCAGACTTAGAAATATTTCAGCACCTCCAAATCAGCACTATTTCTAGCAACTTGAGGGCGATCAAACCACACCTAATGATGCTTTTCTATTATAACCAAAAATACCAGGGGCTAAACAAAACATCCAAGATCAACTCTCTAGTTGACAACTTAATCAAACGAAGCACGGAATAAATCCTACGAAATAAACAAGAGGGCAACATAGCAAAATATCGCGCGAACTAACTTCCTCAAAAGCTAAAACTAATTGCACAGAAAAATACAATGGAAACATATAAGATATGTGGGGTTGCAACACAAAATAATGCTACACATAAATGCGAGAAAATAACCTATACGCGGGAAAATAAATTAGCGGCAATTCCCTACACGCAAAAATACGAGTGACCGCTCTAAAATACATGGAAAAAGGGTCCCTAGAGCATGAACATTTAATCTAAGGCATTCAGGCAAACCGGACACGCGCGAAAAATAAACTACGGGCAAAACATATTAGGACAGCATGCTAAATTAGGCGTTAGGCATGCTAAACGACGTCAAACAAATGTGAAAGTTTTATAAACGGATTCTACGCGCAAAACTGCATGAAAAACATATCTAATACGTCGCGATCCGACTTACGGAATAGAAACTACGGTCGTTTTAATATCTAGCTTTTTTCCTGGAAATAATTAAATTCGCAGGTATCTAAAAAAAACGGGCCGAATCCGGTGGGCGCAATATAGCTATACCGTAAAGGGGCGCTGGATAGTGGTGGGAAATGAGCTGCTCACCTCGGGCCTTGCCTGAATATGGGCCGGCTCGGAGGGAGCTGGGCCGAAGGCCTCGGGGGGAGCCAGGCCGAAGGCCTCGGGGGGAGCCAGGCCGAGGGGGGCGATCTGGGCCGAGGCCCACGCGGCCAGGAGCCGCCAGGCACGGTAAACGCCAGCACGCAGCGGTTGGGTGGCCTCCCGATCCGGTTGGATCGAGGACCAGGACCGGCAGCGGCGCTGCTCCGGCAGCCGGCGGAGCGGGGCGAGGGCCGTCGAGGACCAGCGGCGGCACATGGCGGCGGCGGGATCCAGCAAGCTGGCCGGCGGCTGGAGGGGCGACGCAGCGAGGACTTGCGCGGGGCGGCGTTGCACCCCACGACGGCGGTGTAAGAAGAGCTCCGGTGGGCAGGGCAGGGCCGGGCGAGGTCCTGCGGCGATGGGGACGGCCGGATCCGGACTGGACTGGATCGGGGTGAGGCTCGCCGGCGGCGACGGCGCAGGTTGGGGCCGGCGGCTGGCACCGGCGACGGGGAGCTCGAGAGGAGGCCGCAACAGGAGGTGCTCGGGAGCATGAGGCGCTCGCGCAAAGCGGGGAGCGGCGCTGTGGGCTTGGCGGGCCGGAGGCGGGCTCACGGGCCCGTCGGTGGCGCTGAGGAGGGAGGGAGGAGAGAGAGAGGCTAGGGTTTGGTGAGGCACGAATTTCGAGGGGGAGAGAGAGGGGGTTGTCTAAAAATATGGTGGAGGGGTATTTATAGAGAAAAGAGGGGCTCGGTGAACCGGAATCGCGTTCCGGATCCAACCATGCGGTCAGATTCGGACGATTCCGAACGCGGGAACGGTTATTTGGCCGTGTAGAGTGGATATCCAGAGACGAGAGGGAGAATGGGCGGCGCGGCAACGAATTTTAAGACACCGACAGACGTCCGACGGTAGACCGAATACGGTGCCGCTACGGTCGACCGTTCGGGTACCAGACGAACTCCGATCGCGATGAAACTTGACAGCCGGTCTAACTACAACTAATAAAGACCGCGCATCAAATCTCAACCCGATCAGAGGAAGTTTTTCAACACACTTTAAAAACAGGGTTACGACGGTGTCGCGGGCGCGTGCGTGAGCGGTCGGGCTCAGAACGGACAACGACGTGAACCGGCAACTAACAACGGATGCATGTTTTGAAAACTGGTGGCAACGGGATGCCGATGCAATGCTGATGATGCGCATGATGCGATGATGATGCGACAAAATAAAATAGACACATGACGAATATGGAATAGAAGGGGAATCTTCTGGAACGTCAGCACCGGGCTGTCACATATACTCCCTCCGTCCCAAAATAAGTGTCGTTGCTCTAGTTCGAAATTTGTACTAACTTAGTGTTAAATGTGCGACACTTATTTTGGGACGGAGGGAGTATTTACTATCAGAAATACTAATCTTTACAATGGTATCTTCTTACATATCCTTTGATATTTTTGCGCAAATATATTATATATTAGGATTTTTTGCACAAATATATTCTATGATTTTGATGCTTTTGGTCCTTGCCCCCCCCATCTCAATTTTCTGGCTCCATCCCTGGCGCCACCCCTTCCCTCCCTCCTATATATATTGGAGAGGAGACACGGCAGCCGCATCTAAGCCACGGCGTAACTCTCTCTCCCACCTCTAGTTCGTTCCACCTCTAGATTGATTCGGTAGCGCACGGCGCAGTCCTGCCAGATCAGCTGCACCAACAACGCCGCCACATCGTTGTGCTGTCGGAGAACTCATCTACTTCTCCGTCCCTTCTTGCTGTATCAAGAAGGTGGAGATCGTCATCGAGCTGTACATGTGCTGAACGCGGAGGTGTCGTCCGTTCGACGCTAGATCGTGATTGGATTGTGGGATGGTTTCCGATTTGGATCGCGAAGATGTTCGGCTACATCAACCGTGTTTCTTAACGCTTCCTCCTTAGCGATCTGATACGTCTCCAACGTATCTATAATTTTTGATGGTTTCATGCTATTATCTTGTCAAACTTTGGATGTTTTGCATGCTTTTTATTTATTTTCTAGGACTAACTTATTAACTCAGTGCCAAGTGCCAGTTCCTGTTTTTTCCATGTTTTTGACCCCTTTCACAGGAGATTTTGAAACGGAGTCCAAACGAAAGAAAATCCCTGAAAAGATTTTTTTTGGAACGGAAGAAGATCGGAGAACTTGGGAGCCAAGCTAGAGGAGCACCAGGGCCCCACAAGCCCCCACCCCGCGGCCAGGGGGGCACCCCATCTAGGCTTGTGGGCCCCCTGGAGGTCCCCTGACCTAGATCTTGCGCTTATATATTCCCAGATATTCCCAAAAAAATAAAGAGACGATTGCAATCACTTTTCCGCCGCCGCAAGCTTCTGTCTCCGCAAGATCCCATCTGGGGCACGTCCCGGTGCCCTGCCGGAGGGGGGATTCGGACACAGAGGGCTTCTTCATCAACACCATGACCTCTCCGATGATGCGTGAGTAGTTCACCATAGACCTACGGGTCCATAGCTAGTAACTAGATGGCTTCTTCTCTCTCTTGGATCTTCAATACAAAGTTCTCCATGATGTTCATGGAGATCTATCCGATGTAATCTTCTTTTGCGGTGTGTTTGTCGAGATCCGATGAATTGTGGATTTATGATCAGATTATCTATGAATCTTATTTGAGCTTCTTCTGATCTCTCTTATGCATGATTTCATATCTTTGTAATTCTCTTCGAGTTGTGGGTTTTGTCTGGCCAACTAGATCTATGATTCTTGCAATGGGAGAAGTGCTTGGTTTTGGGTTCATACTATGCGGTGACCTCATCCAGTGACAGAAGGTGTAGCGAGGCACGCATCATGTTGTTGCCATCAAGGGTAAAAGATAGGGTTTTCATCATTGGTTTGAGATTATCCCTCTACATCATGTCATCTTGCTTAAAGCTTTACTATGTTCGTCATGAACTCAATACACTAGATGCATGTTGGATAGCGGTCGATGTGTGGAGTAATAGTAGTAGATGCAGAAAGTATCGGTCTACTTGTCTCGGACGTGATGCCTATATGCATGATCATTGCCTTAGATATCATCATGACTTTGCGCGGTTCTATCAATTGCTCGATAGTAATTTGTTCACCCACCGTGATATTTGCTATTATGAGAGAAGCCTCTCGTGAACATTATGGCCCCCAGGGTCTACTCCACACCATATTTTCAGCCTTACAATTTTTACTTCGTTGCACTTTCCGCGTTCAGATCTCACTTTGCAAACAATCTTGAAGGGATTGACAACCCCTTTGAAGTGTTGGGTGCAAGTTTGTTTGTGTTTGCGCGCGTACTTTGGACTTGACGAGGCCCTCCTTCTGGATCGATACCTTGGTTCTCAAACTGAGGGAAATACTTACTGCTCCTGTGCTGCATCACCCTTTCCTCTTCAAAGGAAAAACCGACGCAAACCAGAGAAGTAACAAGAAGAATTCCTAAGCGTCAGGGAAGGACTTTTGTTGTCGTAGCAGAAGAATTTCTGGCGCCGTTGCCGGGGAGGATCAAGTCAAGAACTCATCCAAGTAGGTGTCGCAAACTCATCTCTTGCATTTACTTTGTTTGCTAGTTGCCTCTCGTTTTCCTCTCCCCCACTTCACCAATTTGCCTTTTTTCGTTTGCCTTTTCGTTCGGCCTTTTTCTCACTGGCTTTCTCTTCACTTGTGTGCTATGTGCCTTCAATATGCTTGCATCTTCGCTTGCTGAAAATCTAGTAATATGGATCCTCATCCACTTGCTAATATATTTAAGAGATCCAATTATGTTGATCCAATTGCTAGTGAGTTGAGTGCACTTGACTTTCTCTATGGAGTTTTGCTTGAGATGCGTGAATCTGAAAATCGTGATGAAGAAATTTATGAAGTGATTCACGTGAGCTCCTTGAATTAAAAGCATGATTGCAATGGTTTCACTATAAATTCTATTAGTCACAATCATGCTAAAAATATGCAAAACACTAAGCTTGGGGATGCTAGTTTTGCTATGTCCACTACTTGTTGGAATGATCGTGATTGGGGTAATGATTTTTCTTATGATCTTGAAAATTTGTTTAAACCTCATGATGATTATGATATTTGCAATATTATTGAAAGTGGGTTTGGAGAAGTCATGACTTTAATTGATGATAATCCCACTATTTTTGAAGAGCGTCAACTTTGCATGCATGTGGATCATGAAAAGAATATCCAATGGGATAGCTATATTGTTGAATTTGATTATGATCCCACATGTGATTGCTATGAGAGACGAAAATATTGTGGTAGAAACTTTCATGTTACAAAATTACCTCTCGTTATGTTGAGATTGCTATTGTCACTTTCTTCTTCCTTGCATTTGGTAACTATTGGTTGTCTTGACAATCTGTTTTCCTATAAAATGCCTATGCATAAAAAGTATGTTAGACTTAGATGTGATTTTCACATGCTTTATGATGCTATCGTTGTGCTTCAATTCTTGTCTTTTGTGTGAGCATCATTGAATTATCAATGCCTAGCTAAGGGCGTTAAACAATAGCGCTTGTTGGGAGGCAACCCAATGAATTTATCTTTTTCTTTCTGTTTTGTTGCGTCCACACTTTCATAATTCTGTTTTGATTGTGTTTTTTGTGTTTCTTTTTGTGTTTGAGCCAAACAAAACCTTTATGACTAGTCTTGGTAATGGTTGTTTGATCCTGCTGGAAAAAGACAGAAACTTTTCGCTCACGAGATGATTTTTAATTTTTATTCCGAAAGAGCTTTTGAGTTGATTCCTTTTGCTGCTGATTGATATGCTGTTTCCCCAGGCCTTCGTAATTTTTGAGATTTTTGAGGTACCAGAAGTATACGAAGTATACAGATTTCTACAGACTCGTCTATTTTTGACAGATTCTGTTTTTGTTGAGTTGGTTGCTTGTTTTGATGAAACTGCGGTTAGTATCGGGGGGGTAGTAGCCATGGAAAAGTGAGAATACAGTAGCCCATCATCAATATAGATGGAATTCAAGTTTTCTACAGTACCAAAAGAAGTGGTAGTTTGTTTTCTTGTACTAATGTTATCACAAGTTTCTGTTTAAGTTTTGTGTTGTGAAGTTTTCAAGTTTTGGGTGACGTTTTCATGGACAAAGAGATAAGGAGTGTAAAGAGCTCAAGCTTGGGGATGCCCAAGGCATCCCAAGCCAAATTCAAGGACACCAAAAAGCCTAAGCTTTGGGATGCCCCGGGAAGGCATCCCCTCTTTCGTCTTCAATCCATCGGTAACATTACTTGGAGCTATATTTTTATTCACCACATGATATGTGTTTTGCTTGGAGCGTCTTGTATCATAGGAGTCTTTTCTTTTTGTTGTGTCACAATCATCCTTGCTGCACACCTTTTTGAGAGAGAGAGAGACATGCACTCATCGTGATTTTGCTAGAATGCTCATAGTGCTTCACTTATATCTTTTGAGCTAGATACTTTTGCTCTTGTGCTTCACTTATATCGTTAGAGCACGGCGGTGCGTGATTTGGTAGTTGGCTTATGCTATGAAGGTAGTCCCAAATGTGATAGGTACCCAAAGAAGATGCAAAAACCTCCATCTTCATGTGCATTGAATAGAAAGAGAAGTTTTGGTTCCTCTCAATTAGTTTTGAGACGTGGATTCGGTAATATTGAGAGTTATGATTAGTAGGGTGTTGTGAATCTAGAGATACTTGTGTTGGAGTTAGTGATTCCCGTAGCATGCACGTATGGTGAACCGCTATGTTAGGAAATCAGAGCATAATTGATCTATTGATTGTCATCCTTTGTGTTGAGGTCGGGATCGTGCGATGGTTTATACCTACCAACCCTTCCCCTCGGCGTATGCGTTTAGCACTTTGTTTCGATTAATAATAAAAACTTTCGCAACAAGTATGTGAGTTCTTTATGACTAATGTGAGCCCATGGTATATATGCACTTTCACCTTCCACCATTGCTAGCCTCTCTAGTGTCGCGCAATTCTCGCCGGTGCACAAACCCACCAAATTCCTTCCTCAAAACATCCACCATACCTACCTACTATGGCATTTTCATAGCCATTCCGAGATATATTTCCATGCAACTCCCACTATTCCGTCTCATGACTTGTGTCGTCACTCTAATATTGCCATTGCATGATCGTAAGATAGCTAGAGAGATGTTTCAACGTCATACGCCATGCTAGATTGTTGCACATCCCGGTACACTGCCGGAGGCATTTCCTATGGAGTCATCATCATTGTGATCTTTGAGCTTTGAGTAAATAAAACGTGTGATTATCATCATTATTAGAGCATTGTCCTATGTGAGAAAAAAAAGAGGCCAAAGAGCCCAAAAAAGAGAAAAGAAAAGAAAAGAAAAAAAGAGGCCTAAGAGCCCAAATAAAAAAAGAGAGAAAAAGAGAGAAGGGACAATGCTACTATCTTTTTCCACACTTGTCCTTCATGTTAGCGCCATGTTCTTCATGATTGAGAGCTTCTTGCTTTGTCACTACCATATGCTAGTGGGAATCTTCGTTTTATAACTTGGCTTGTATATTCCAATGATGGGCTTTCTCAAAATTGCCCTAGGTCTTCGTGAGCAAGCAAGTTGGATGCACACCCACTAGTTTTCCTCTTGAGCTTTCACATACTTATAGCTCTAGTGCATCTCTTGTATGGCAATCCCTACTCATTCACATTGATATCTATTAATGGGCATCTTCATAGCCTATTGATACGTCGAGTCAGTGTGACCATCACCTCCTTTTTGTCTCACAACCACCACCACACTCTATTCCACCTATAGTGCTATATCCATGGCTCGCGCTCATGTATTGCGTGATAGTTATAAAAAGTTTGAGAAAGTAAGAGTGCAAAAACAATTACTTGGACAATTCCGGGGTTGTGCATGATTTACATTAGTTGTGTGAGGATGATGGAGCATAGCCAGACTATATGATTTTGTAGGGATAACTTTCTTTGGCCTTGTTATTTTGAAAGTTCATGATTACTTTGCTAGTTTGCTTGAAGTATTACTGTTTTCATGTCAATAGCAAACTATTGTTTTGAATCTTACGGATCTGAACATTCATGCCACGTGAAAAAAGTTGCAAATGACAACTATGCTAGGTAGCATTCCACATCAAAAATTCATTCTTTATCACTTCCCTACTCGAGGACGAGCAGGAGTTAAGCTTGGGGATGCTTGATACGTCTCCAACGTATTTATAATTTTTGATGGTTTCATGCTATTATCTTGTCAAATTTTGGATGTTTTGCATGCTTTTTATTTATTGTCTGGGACTAACTTATTAACTCAGTGCCAAGTGTCAGTTCCTGTTTTTTCCATGTTTTTGACCCCTTTCAGAGGAGATTTTGAAACGGAGTCCAAACGGAAGAAAATCCCCGAAAAGATTTTATTTGGAACGGAAGAAGATCGGAGAACTTGGGAGCCAAGCTAGAGGAGTGATACGTCCATTTTGCATCATGCTTTCATGTTGATATTTATTGCTTTTTGGGCTATCATATTACTTGTGGTACCATATTTATGCTTTTTCTCTCTTATTTTGCAAGGTTTATTTGAAGAGGGAGAATTCACGCAGCTGGAATTCTGGACTGGAAAAGGAGCAAATCTTAGTCCACTATTCTGCACATCTCCAAATGCCCTGAAAAGTTAAGTGGATTTTTTTAGGATTATATAAAAAATACTGGGTGAAAGAACTACCGGAGGGGGCTGCCAGGGCGCCACAAGCCGTGACACCGCCACCCCCCTGGTGGCAGAGTGGGGGCTTGTGGGCTCCCAGACGGCCCACTAGCCCCCCTCTTTTGCTATATGAAGCATCTTGGTCCAGAAAAAATCAGAAGGGAGCTTTTTCGTGGTTTCGCCACCGCCACGAGGCGGAACTTGAGCAGATCAAATCTAGAGCTCCGGCAAGACGATCCTGCCGGGGAAACTTCCCTCCCGGAGGGGGAAATCGTCGCCATCATCATCACCAACACTCCTCTCGTCGGAGGGGAGGCATCTTCATCAACATCTTCATCAGCACCATCTCCTCTCCAATCCCTAGTTCATCTCTTGTAACCAATCTTCGTCTCACGATTTCGATTGGTACTTGTAAGGTTGCTAGTAGTGTTGATTACTCTTTGTAGTTGATGCTAGTTGGATTACTTGGTGGAAGAGTTTATGTTCAGATCCTTGATGCTATTCATTACACCTCTGATCATGATTATAATTATGCTTTGTGAGTAGTTACTTTTGTTCCTGAGGATATGGGATAAATCATGTTAATAGTAGTCATGTGAATTTGATATTCATTCGGTATTTTGATATGTTGTATGTTGTCTTTTCCTCTAGTGGTGTTATGTGAACGTCGACTAGATAAAACTTCACCATACTTGGGCCTAGAGGAAGGCATTGGGGAGTAGTAAGTAGATGATGGGTTGCTGGAGTGACAGAAGCTTAAACCCCAGTCTATGTGTTGCTTCGTAAGGGGCTGATTTGGATCCACTAGTTTAATGCTATGGTTAGACGTTTTCTTAATTCTTCTTTTGTAGTTGCGGATGCTTGTGAGAGAGGTTAATCATAAGTAGGATGCTTGTCCAAGTAAGGGCAGTACCCAAGCGCCGGTCCACCCACATATCAAACTATCAAAGTAACGAACGTGAATCATATGAACATGATGAAACTAGCATGACAGAAATTCCCGTGTGTCCTCGGGAGCGTTTTTTCCTCCTATAAGACTTTGTTCAGGCTTGTCCCTTGCTACAAAAGGGATTGGGCCACTTGTTGCACCGTTGCTACTACTTGTTACTTCTTACTTTTCGCTTGCTACGTTTCACCTCACTACACCATCACTTGTTACCGCTACTTTCAGTGCTTGCAGTTATTACCTCGCTAAAATCCATTTATCAGAGCCTTCTGCTCCTCGTTGGGTTCGACACTCTTACTTATCGAAAGGACTACGACTGGTCCCCTATACTTGTGGGTCATCAAGGAGCACCAGGGGCCCCACAAACCCCCACCCCGCGGCCAGGGGGCCGGGCCATCCAAGCTTGTGGGCCCCCTGGAGGTCCCCTGACCTAGATCTTGCACCTATATATTCCCAAATATTCCCAAAAAAATCAAGAGACGATCGCAATCACTTTTCCGCCGCCGCAAGCTTCTGTCTCCGCAAGATCCCATCTGGGGCACGTCCTGGTGCCCTGCCAGAGGGGGGATTCGGACACGGAGGGCTTCTTCATCAACACCATGACATCTCCGATGATGCGTGAGTAGTTCACCATAGACCTACGGGTGCATAGCTAGTAACTAGATGGCTTCTTCTCTCTCTTGGATCTTCAATACAAAGTTCTCCCTGATCTTCATGGAGATCTATCTGATGTAATCTTCTTTTGCGGTGTGTTTGTCGAGATCCGATGAATTGTGGATTTATGATCAGATTATCTATGAATCTTATTTGAGTTTCTTCTGATCTCTCTTATGCATGATTTCATATCCTTGTAATTCTCTTCGAGTTGTGGGTTTTGTCTGGCCAACTAGATCTATGATTCTTGCAATGGGAGAAGTGCTTGGTTTTGGGTTCATACCGTGTCGTGACCTCACCCAGTGACAGAAGGGATAGCGAGGCACGCATCGTGTTGTTGCCATCAAGGCAAAAAAGATGGGGTTTTCATCATTGGTTTGAGATTATCCCTCTACACCATGTCATCTTGCTTAAAGCGTTACTCTGTTCGTCCTGAACTCAATACACTAGATGCATGCTGGATAGCAGTCGATGTGTGGAGTAATAGTAGTAGATGCAGAAAGTGTCGGTCTACTTGTCTCGGACGTGATGCCTATATGCATGATCATTGCCTTAGATCTCGTCATGACTTTGCGCGGTTCTGTCAATTGTTCGACAGTAATTTGTTCACCCACCGTGATATTTGCTATTATGAGAGAAGCCTCTAGTGAACACTATGGCCCCGAGGGTCTACTCCACACCATATTTTTAGCCTTACACTTTTTACTTTGTTGCACTTTCCGCCTTCAGATCTCACTTTGCAAACAATATTGAAGGGATTGACAACCCCTTTGAGGCGTTGGGTGCAAGTTTGTTTGTGTTTGCGCATGTACTTTGGACTTGACGAGGCCCTCCTTCTGGATCGATACATTGGTTCTCAAACTGAGGGAAATACTTACTGCTCGTGTGCTGCATCACCCTTTCCTCTTCAAGGGAAAAACCGACGCAAACCAGAGAAGTAACAAGAAGAATTCCTAAGTGCCAGGGAAGGACTTTTGTTGCCGTAGCACGATCCACGAGGGTATGTAGATCCAATCTCCCTTCACGTAGATGCTCATTACCATGGTTAGATCTTGTATGTGCATAGGAAAATTTTTGTTTCCCATGCAACATTCCCCAACAGTGGTATTAGAGCCAAGTTTATGCGTAGATGACATCTCGAGCAGAACACAAAGGAGTTTGTGAAAATTGATATTCAGATTGCTTCCCTCCTTAGTTTTTTATTGATTCGGCGGTATTGTGGGATGAAGTGGCCCGGACCAACCTTACTCGTCCGCATACGAGAGACTGGTTCCATCGACTCACATGCAACTTGCTGCATAAAGTTGGATGACGGGTGTCTATTGTTGGAATTATGACCTAGAGGCAATAATAAATATAGTTATTATTATAATTCTTGTATCAAGATAATCGTTTATTATCCATGCTATAATTGTATTGAATGAAGACTCATTTACATGTGTGGATACATAGACAAAACACCGTCCCTAGCAAGCCTCTAGTTAGCTAGCCAGTTGAACAAAGATAGTCAGTGTCTTCTGATTATGAACAAGGTGTTGTTGCTTGATAACTGGATCACGTCATTAGGAGAATCACGTGATGGACTAGACCCAAACTAATAGACGTAGCATGTTGATCGTGTCATTTTGTTGCTACTGTTTTCTGCGTGTCAAGTATTTATTCCTATGACCATGAGATCATATAATTCACTGACACCGGAGGAATGCTTTATGTGTATCAAATGTCGCAATGTAACTGGGTGACTATAAAGATGCTCTACAGGTATCTCCGAAGGTGTTAGTTGAGTTAGTATGGATCAAGACTGGGATTTGTCACTCCGTGTAAACGGAGAGGTATCTCGGGGCCCACTCGGTAATACAACATCACACACAAGCCTTGCAAGCAATGTAACTTAGTGTAAGTTGCGGGATCTTGTATTACGGAACGAGTAAAGAGACTTGCCGGTAAACGAGATTGAAATAGGTATACGGATACTGACGATCGAATCTCGGGCAAGTAACATACCGAAGGACAAAGGGAATGACATACGGGATTATATGAATCCTTGGCACTGAGGTTCAAACGATAAGATCTTCGTAGAATATGTAGGATCCAATATGGGCATCCAGGTCCCGCTATTGGATATTGACCGAGGAGTCTCTCGGGTCATGTCTACATAGTTCTCGAACCCGCAGGGTCTGCACACTTAAGGTTCGACGTTATTTTATGCGTATTAGAGTTATATGGTTGGTTACCGAATGTTGTTCGGAGTCTCGGATGAGATCACGGACGTCACGAGGGTTTCCGGATTGGTCCGGAAATGAAGATTGATATATAGGATGACCTCATTTGATTACCGGGAGGTTTTCGGAGTTACCGGGAATGTACCGGGAATGACGAATGGGTTCCGGGAGTTCACCGGGGGGGCAACCCACCCCGGGGAAGCCCATAGGTCTTGAGGGTGGCACACCAGCCCTTAGTGGGCTGGTGGGACAGCCCAAAGGGGCACTATGCGCAAAGAAGAAAAAATCAAGAGAAAAGAAAAAAAAGGAGGAGGTGGGAAGGAAGGGGGACTCCCTCCCACCAAACCAAGTCCAATTCGGTTTGGGGGGGAGTCCTCCCCCATTGGACTCGGCCGACCCCCTTGGGGCTCCTTGAGCCCCAAGGCAAGGTCCCCTCCCTCCCACCTATATATACGGAGGTTTTAGGGCTGATTTGAGACGACTTTTCCACGGCAGCCCGACCACATACCTCCACGGTTTTTCCTCTAGATCGCGTTTCTGCGGAGCTCGGGCGGAGCCCTGCTGAGACAAGGTCATCACCAACCTACGGAGCGCCGTCACGCTGCTGGAGAACTCTTCTACCTCTCCGTCTCTCTTGCTGGATCAAGAAGGCCGAGATCATCGTCGAGCTGTACGTGTGCTGAACGCGGAGGTGCCGTCCGTTTGGTACTAGATCGTGGGACTGATCGCGGGATTGTTCGCGGGGCGGATCGAGGGACGTGAGGACGTTCCACTACATCAACCGCGTTCACTAACGCTTCTGCTGTACGATCTACAAGGGTACGTAGAACACTCGTCCCCTCTCGCAGATGGACATAACCATGATAGGTCTTCGTGCGCGTAGGAAATTTTTTGTTTCCCATGCGACATTCCCCAACAGTGGTATCAGAGCCTGGTTCATGCGTAGATGTCTTCTCGAGTAGAACATAAAAGTTTTTGTGGGCGGTGATCTGCGTTTTGCTGCCCTCCTTAGTCTTTTCTTGATTCCGCGGTATTGTTGGATTGAAGCGGCTTGGACCGACATTACTCGTACGCTTACGAGAGACTGGTTTCATCGTTACGAGTAACTCCGTTGCTCAAAGATGACTGGCAAGTGTCGGTTTCTCCAACTTTAGTTGAATCGGATTTGACCGAGGAGGTCCTTGGATGAGGTTAAATAGCAACTCATATATCTCCGTTGTGGTGTTTGCGTAAGTAAGATGCGATCCTACTAGATACCCTTGGTCACCACGTAAAACATGCAACAACAAAATTAGAGGACGTCTAACTTGTTTTTGCAGGGTATGCTTGTGATGTGATATGGCCAATGATGTGCTGTGATATATTGGATATATAGATGATCATGTTGTAATAGAAATATCGACTTGCACGTCGATGGTACGGCAACCGACAGGAGCCATAGGGTTGTCTTTATACTAACGTGTGTGCTTGCAGATGCGTTTACTATTTTGCTAGGATGTAGCTTTAGTAGTAATAGCATGAGTAGCACGGCAACCCCGATGGCAACACGTTGATGGAGATCATGGTGTGGCGCCGGTGACAAGAAGATCGTGACGGTGCTTTGGTGATGGAGATCAAGAAGCACGTGATGATGGCCATATCATGTCACTTATGAATTGCATGTGATGTTAATCCTTTTATGCACCTTGTTTTGCTTAGAACGACGGTAGCATTATGAGGTGATCTATCACTAAAATTTCAAGACGAAATTGTGTTCTCCCCAACTGTGCACCGTTGCTACAGTTCGTCGTTTCGAGACACCACGTGATGATCGGGTGTGATAGACTCAACGTTCACATACAACGGGTGCAAAACAGTTGCGCACGCGGAACACTCGGGTTAAGCTTGACGAGCCTAGCATGTGCAGACATGGCCTCGGAACACATGAGACCGAAAGGTCGATCATCAATCATATAGATGATATGATTAGCATAGGGATGCTTACCACTGAAACTATACTCAACTCACGTGATGATCGGACTTGAGCTAGTGTAAGTGGATCATGAACCACTCAAATGACTAGAGAGATGTACTTTTTGAGTGGGAGTTTAGCGAATAATTTGATTAAGTTAAACTCTAATTATCTTGAACATAGTCTAAGTCCACTTTGAATATATTTGTGTTGTAGATCATGGCCCACGCGACAGTCATCCTGAATTTTAATACGTTCCTAGAGAAAGCTAAGTTGAAAGATGATGGAAGCAACTTTGTAGACTGGGCTCGTAATCTTAAGCTAATCTTACAAGCTGGGAAGAAGGATTATGTCCTTAATGCTGCGTTAGGAGATGAACCACCCGCTACGGCTGATCAGGATGTTAAGAACGCTTGGTTAGCACGTAAGGAGGACTACTCAATAGTTCAATGTGCAGTCTTGTATGGCTTAGAACCGGGACTTCAACGTCGCTTTGAGCGTCATGGAGCATTTGAGATGTTCCAGGAGTTGGACTTTATCTTTCAGAAGAACGCCCGGATCGAGAGGTATGAGACCTCCGATAAATTCTATGCTTGCAAGATGGAGGAAAACTCATTTGTCAGTGAACATGTGCTCAAAATGTCTAGGTACTCAAACCGTCTAGCTGAGCTGGGGATTGAACTCCCGCAAGAATCTATCACTGACAGAATCCTTCAATCACTGCCGCCAAGCTATAAAGGCTTTGTGTTGAACTACAACATGCAAGGGATGAACAAGTCTCCCGGCGAGTTGTTTGCGATGCTGAAAGTCGCAGAGTCTGAACTCCGTAAATAGCATCAAGTGTTGATGGTGAATAAGACCACTAGTTTCAAGAGAAACGGCAAAGGCAAGAAGGGCAATTCGAAGAAGAGCGGCAAGCCTGTTGCCAATCTGACGAAGAAACCCAAAGCTGGACCTAAGCCGGAAACGGAGTGTTACTATTGCAAGGGTATGGGTCACTGGAAGCGCAATTGCCCCAAGTATCTGGCAGATAAGAAGGCGGGCAAAGAAAAATCAGGTATATTTGATATACATGTTATTGATGTGTACTTAACCGGCTCTCGTAGTAGTGCCTGGGTATTCTATACCGGTTCTGTTGCTCATATTTGCAACTCAAAACAGGAACTGGGGAATAGGCGAAGGTTGGCGAAAGATGAAGTGACGATGCGCGTAGGAAATGGTTCCAAGGTTGATGCAATCTCCGTCGGCACAGTGTCACTTCAGTTACCGTCAGGATTAGTGATGAACTTAAATAATTGTTATTTAGTGCCTGCGTTGAGCATGAACATTATATCTAGATCTTGTTTATTGCGAGACGGTTACTCTTTTAAGTCAGAGAATAATGGTTGTTCTATTTCTATGAGTAACATCTTTTATGGTCATGCACCAAATGTGAGAGGATTGTTCATATTGAATCTTGATAGCGATACGCATATACATAACATTGAGACCAAAAAGGTTAGAGTTAACAATGATAGCGCCATATTTTTGTGGCACTGCCGCTTAGGTCATATTGGTGTAAAGCGCATGAAGAAACTCCATGCTGATGGACTTTTGGAGTCACTTGACTTTGATTCACTTGACACGTGCGAACCATGCCTCATGGGCAAGATGACTAAGACTCCGTTCTCACGAACAATGGAGCGTGCAACTGACTTGTTGGAAATCATACATACCGATGTGTGTGGTCCGATGAGCGTGGAGGCACGCGGCGGATATCGTTATTTTCTCACCTTTAGTGACGATTTAAGTAGATATGGTTATGTCTACTTGATGAAGCACAAGTCTGAAACATTTGAAAAGTTCAAGCAATTTCAGAGTGAAGTGGAAAATCATCGTAACAAGAAGCTCAAGTTCCTGCGGTCTGATCGTGGGGGTGAATATCTGAGTTTCGAGTTTGGTGCTCACTTAAGACAATGTGGAATTGTTTCACAGTTAACACCGCCTGGAACACCACAGCGTAATGGTGTGTCCGAACGTCGTAATCGTACTCTATTAGAAATGGTGTGATCTATGATGTCTCTTACTGATTTGCCGTTATCATTTTGGGGCTATGCATTAGAAACAGCTGCATTCACTTTAAATAGGGCACCATCAAAATCCGTTGAGACGACACCATACGAACTGTGGTATGGCAAAAGGCCAAAGTTGTCGTTTCTTAAAGTTTGAGGATGTGATGCTTATGTCAAAAAGCTTCAGCCTGAAAAGCTGGAACCCAAAGCGGAAAGGTGCGTCTTCATAGGTTACCCAAAAGACACAGTTGGGTACACCTTCTATCTCAAATCCGAGGGCAAAGTGTTTGTTGCTAAAAATGGAGCTTTTCTCGAGAAGGAGTTTCTCTCGAGAGAATTGAGTGGGAGGAAGATAGAACTTGACGAGGTTGTCGAACCTCTCATCCCTCTGGATGGTGGCGCAGGGCAAGGGGAAACCTCTGTCATTGCGACGCCGGTTGAGGAGGAAGTTAATGATGATGATCATGAAACTCCAGTTCAAGTTTATGTCGAACCACGCAGGTCGACGAGACCACGTGCTGCTCCAGAGTGGTACGGTAATCCCGTCTTATCAATCATGTTGTTAGACAACAATGAACCTGCGAATTATGAAGAAGCAATGGTGGGCTCAGATTCCAACAAATGGCTGGAAGCCATGAAGTCCGAGATAGGATCCATGTATGAGAACAAAGTGTGGACTTTGGAGGTACTACCTGAGGGCCGCAAGGCTATTCAGAACAAATGGATCTTTAAGAGGAAGACGGACGCTGACGGCAATGTGACCGTTTATAAAGCTCGACTTGTGGCAAAGGGTTTTTCACAAGTTCAAGGAGTTGACTACGATGAGACATTCTCACCCGTAGCGATGCTTAAGTCCGTCAGAATCATGTTAGCAATAGCTGCATTTTTCGATTATGAAATCTGGCAGATGGATGTCAAAACGGCGTTCCTTAACGGTTTCCTTAAGGAAGAGTTGTTGGGTAACGTAGCATAAGTTCAAAAAATTTCCTACGCATGTTCAGATCTTCCTATGGAGAGACCAGCAACGAGAGAGGGGTAAGAGCATCTTCATACCTTTGAAGATTGCTAAGCGGAAGCGTTTGCTAGAACGCGGTTGATGGAGTCGTACTCGCAGCGATTCCGATCTAGTGCCGAACAACGGCACCTCCGCGTTCAACACACGTGCAGCCCGGTGACGTCTCCCGCACCTTGATCCAGCAAGGAGGAGGGAGAGGTTGGGGAAGAGGACCAGCAACACGACGGCGTGGTGTTGGTGGAGAGACGAGGTCTCCCGGCAGGGCTTCGCCAAGCGCCGGCAGAGAGGAGGAGGAAGAAGTGCAGGGCTGCGCCGAGGGAGAGGGAAAACTGTGTCCTCCAAAAGCCAAAAGTGCCCACTATATATAGGGGAAGGGGAGAGGGGGTGCCACCCCTAGGCTTCCCACCCTAGGGGGTGCGGCAGCCCTCCCAGATGGGGGGTGTGGCGGCCAGATGGGGAGGAGGGGGTGGCGCACCCCTCTGGTGGGCCTAAGGCCCACCCAAGTTAGGGTCCCCCCCCCTCTTTTTCTTTCCCCTACGCCATGGGCTGAGTGGGGAGGCGTACCAGCCCAACTAGGGGCTGGTTCCCACCCCCACTTAGCCCATCTCACCTCTTGGGGTCGCAGCCCCCCTTCGGTGGTCCCCCGGGACCACCTCCGGTGGTCCCGGTGGTCCCGGTACGTTACCGGTGATGCCCGAAACACTTCCGGTGTCCGAAACCATCCGTCCTATATATCAATCTTTACCTCTGGACCATTCCGGAGCTCCTCGTGACGTCCGGGATCTCATCCGGGACTCCGAACAACTTTCGGTAATCTCGTATAACAATTCCCTATAACCCTAGCATCATCGAACCTTAAGTGTGTAGACCCTACGGGTTCGGGAGACACGCAGACATGACCGAGACACCTCTCTGGCCAATAACCATCAGCGGGGTCTGGATACCCATGGTGTCTCCCACTAGCTCCACGATGATCTCATCGGATGAACCACGATGTCAAGGATTAAATCAATCCCGTATACGATTCCCTTTGTCTGTCGGTATAGAACTTGCCCAAGATTCGATCGTCGGTATACCTATACCTTGTTCAATCTCGTTACCGGTAAGTCTCTTTACTCGTTCCGTAGCACGTCATCGTGTGACTAACTCCTTAGTCACATTGAGCTCATGATGATGTTCTACCGAGTGGGCCCAGAGATACCTCTCCGTCATACGGAGTGACAAATCCCGATCTCGATTCGTGCCAACCCAACAAACACTTTCGGAGGTACCCGTAGTGCACCTTTATAGTCACCCAGTTACGTTGTGACGTTTGATACACCCAAAGCACTCCTACGGTATCCGGGAGTTGCACAATCTCACGGTCGAAGGAAAAGATACTTGACATTAGAAAAGCATTAGCATACGAACAATACGATCTAGTGCTAGGCTTAGGATTGGGTCTTGTCCACCACATCATTCTCCCAATGATGTGATCCCGTTATCAATGACATCCAATGTCCATGGTCAGGAAACCATGATCATCTATTGACTGACGAGCTAGCCAACTAGAGGCTTGCTAGGGACACCTTGTGATCTATTCATTCACACATGTATTACTGTTTCCTGTTAATACAATTATAGCATGAACGATAGACGATTATCATGAACAAGGAAATATGATAACAACCATTTTATTATTGCCTCTAGGGCATATTTCCAACAGTCTCCCACTTGCACTAGAGTCAATAATCTAGTTACATTGTGATGTATCGAACACCCATAGCATCATGGTGTTGATCATGTTTTGCTCGTGGAAGAGGTTTAGTCAACGGGTCTGCAATATTCAGATCCGTGTGTACTTTACAAATATCTATCACTCCACTCTGGACATGGTCCTGGATGGAGTTGTAGCGGCGCTTGATGTGCTTCATCTTCCGGTGAAACCTGGGCTCCTTGGCTATGGCAATGGCTCCAGTGTTATCACAGAAGAGTGTCATAGGACCCGACGCGCTTGGAACCACTCCAAGGTCGGTGATGAGCTCCTTCATCCAAATTCCTTCATGAGCTGCTTCTGAAGCAGCTATGTACTCCGCTTCACATGTAGATGCTGCCACGACTTCTTGCTTGCTGCTGCACCAGCTCACTGCCCCACCATTCAACACATATACGTATCCGGTCTGTGACTTAGAGTCATCCGGATCTGTGTCAAAGCTAGCGTCGACGTAACCCTTTACGACGAGCTCTTCGTCACCTCCATAAACGAGAAACATTTCCTTAGTCCTTTTCAGGTACTTAAGGATATTCTTGACCGCTGTCCAGTGTTCCGCACCGGGATTACTTTGGTACCTCCCTACCAAGCTTATCGCAAGGTTTATATCAGGTCTGGTACACAGCATGGCATACATTAGAGAGCCCACGGCTGAAGCGTAGGGGACAGAACTCATCTTCTCTCTATCTGCTGCCGTGGTCGGCGACTGAGTCTTACTCAATCTCATACCTTGCAAAACTGGCAAGAACCCTTTCTTTGAGTTTTCCATATTGAACTTCTTCAGTATCTTGTCAAGGTATGTACTTTGCGAAAGACCTATGAGGCGTCTCGATCTATCTCTATAGATCTTGATGCCTAATATGTATGCAGCTTCTCCAAGGTCCTTCATTGAAAAACTCTTGTTAAAATAGGCCTTTATGCTCTCCAGCATCTCTATATCATTTCCCATCAATAATATGTCATCCACATATAGTACGAGGAAAGCTACAGAGCTCCCACTCACTTTCTTGTACAGACAGGCTTCTCCGTAAACCTGTATGAACCCAAACGCTTTAATCACCTCATTAAAGCGAATGTTCCAACTCCGAGATGCTTGCACCAGCCCATAGATGGAGCGCTGGAGCTTGCACACTTTGTTAGCACCCTTAGGGTCGACAAAACCTTCTGGTTGCATCATATACAACTCTTCCTTAAGGTTCCCGTTAAGGAACGCTGTTTTGACGTCCATTTGCCAGATTTCATAATCATAAAAGGCGGCAATTGCTAACATGATTCGGACTGATTTCAGCTTCGCTACGGGAGAGAAAGTCTCTTCGTAGTCAACTCCTTGAATTTGTCGAAAACCCTTTGCGACAAGTCGAGCTTTGTAAACGGTTACATTACCGTTTGCATCAGTCTTCTTCTTGAAGATCCATTTATTTTCTATGGCTCGCCGGTCATCGGGCAAGTCCACCAAAGTCCATACTTTGTTCTCATACATGGATCCTATCTCGGATTTCATGGCCTCAAGCCATTTGTTGGAATCCGGGCCCGCCATCGCTTCTTCATAGTTCGAAGGTTCACCGTTGTCTAACAACATGATTTCCATCACAGGGTTGCCGTACCACTCTGGTGCGGAGCCTACCCTTGTGGACCTTCGCGGTTCAGTAGTAACTTGATCCGAAGCTTCATGATCATCATCATTAACTTCCTCTTCAGTTGGTGTAGGCACCACAGGAACAACTTCTTGCGTTGCGCTACTTTCCTGTTCGAGAGGGGGTGTAATTACCTCATCAAGTTCTACGTTCCTCCCACTTACTTCTTTCGAGAGAAACTCTTTCTCTAGAAAGGATCCGTTCTTGGCAACAAAGGTTTTACCTTCGGATCTAAGATAGAAGGTATACCCAATAGTTTCCTTAGGGTATCCTATGAATACGCATTTCTCCGCTTTGGGTTCGAGCTTTTCTGGTTGAAGTTTCTTCACATAAGCATCGCAGCCCCAAACTTTAAGAAACGACAACTTAGGTTTCTTGCCAAACCACAGTTCATACGGTGTCGTCTCAACGGATTTAGACGGTGCCCTATTTAAAGTGAATGCTGCAGTTTCTAATGCGTATCCCCAAAATGATAGCGGTAAGTCGGTGAGAGACATCATAGATCGTACCATATCCAATAAGGTGCGATTACGACGTTCAGACACTCCGTTGCGCTGCGGTGTGCCAGGCGGCGTTAGTTGTGAAACGATTCCACACTTTCTTAGGTGTGTGCCAAACTCGTGACTCAAATATTCTCCTCCACGATCAGATCGTAGACATTTTATTTTTCTGTCACGTTGATTCTCAACCTCACTCTGAAATTCCTTGAACTTTTCAAACGTCTCAGATTTGTGCTTCATCAAGTAGATATACCCATACCTACTCAAATCATCGGTGAGAATGAGAACATAACGATAACCACCGCGAGCTTCAACGTTCATTGGACCACACACATCAGTATGTATTATTTCCAATAAGTCGGAGGCTCTCTCCATTATTCCTGAGAATGGAGTCTTAGTCATCTTGCCCATGAGGCACGGTTCGCATGTGTCAAATGATTCAAAGTCAAGAGACTCTAGCAGTCCATCAGTATGGAGCTTCTTCATGCGCTTAACGCCGATATGACCAAGGCGGCAGTGCCACAAGTATGTGGGACTATCATTATCAACTTTGCATCTTTTGGTACTCACACTATGAATATGTGTAACATCACGATCGAGATTCATCAAGAATAAACCATTCACCAGCGGAGCATGACCATAAAACATATCACTCATATAAATAGAACAACCATTATTATCTGACTTAAATGAGTAGCCGTCTCGCATTAAGCAAGACCCTGATACAATGTTCATGCTTAAAGCTGGTACTAAATAACAATTATTAAGGTTTAAAACTAATCCCAACGGTAGATGTAGAGGTAGCGTGCCGACGGCGATCACATCGACCTTTGAACCATTCCCGACGCGCATCGTCACCTCGTCCTTGGCCAGTCTCCGCTTATTCCGCAGTTCCTGCTTTGAGTTGCAAATGTGAGCAACAACACCGGTATCAAATACCCAGGAGCTACTACGAGCGCTGGTAAGGTACACATCAATAACATGTATATCACATATACCTTTAACGTTGCCGGCCTTCTTGTCCGCTAAGTATTTGGGGCAGTTCCGCTTCCAGTGACCTTTTCCCTTGCAGTAGAAGCACTCAGTCTCAGGCTTGGGTCCGTTCTTTTTCTTCTTCCCGGCATCTGGCTTACCGGGCGCGGCAACAGCTTTGCCGTCTTTCTTGAAGTTCTTCTTACCCCTGCCTTTCTTGAAACTAGTGGTCTTGTTGACCATCAACACTTGATGCTCCTTCTTTATTTCTACTTCTGCAGACTTGAGCATCGAGTACAACTCGGGAATGGTTTTCTCCATCCCTTGCATGTTGTAGTTAAGCACAAAGCCTTTGTAGCTTGGTGGGAGAGACTGGAGGATTCTGTCAATGATAGCATCATCCGGAAGTTCGACTCCTAGTGAAGTCAGACGACCGTGTAACCCAGACATTTTGAGTATGTGCTCACTGACAGAACTGTTCTCCTCCATCTTACAGCTGAAGAACTTGTCAGAGACTTCATATCTCTCGACACGGGCATGAGCTTGAAAAACTAGCTTCAGCTCTTGGAACATCTCATATGCCCCGTGTTGCTCAAAACGTCTTTGGAGCCCCGTTTCTAAACTGTATAACATGCCACACCTAACCAGAGAGTAGTCATCACTCCGCGCTTGCCAGACGTTTAGAACGTCCTGGGCTGCTTCGGGAGCGGGAGGGTCACCTAGCGGCGCATTAAGGACATAAGCCTTTTTAGCTGCTTCAAGGATGAGCTTCAGGTTGCGAACCCAGTCCGCATAGTTGCTACCATCATCTTTCAGCTTGTTTTTCTCTAGGAATGCGTTGAAGTTGAGGTTGACGTTGGACATCTACAATATTTATAAAGACAACTTTTAGACTAAGTTCATGACAATTAAGTTCATTTAATCAAATTAAGTATGAACTCCCACTTAAATCGACATCCCTCTAGTCATCTAAGTGATACATGATCCATGTTGACTAACCCGTGTCCCATCATCACGTGAGACGGACTAGTCACCATGGTGAGCAACTTCATGCTGACCGTATTCAACCATACGACTCATGTTCGACCTTTCGGTCTCTTGTATTCGAGGTCATGTCTGTACATGCTAAGCTCGTCGAGTCAACCTAAGTGTTTCGCGTGTGTAAATCTGGCTTACACCCGTTGTATGCGAACGTTAGAATCTATCACACCCGATCATCACGTGGTGCTTCGAGACAACGAACCTTCGCAACGGTGCACACTTAGGGGAATACGTTCTCGAAATTTTTAAGAGGGATCATCTTATTATGCTACCGTCGTTTTAAGCAATAAGATGTAAAACATGATAAACATCACAATGCAATCATATAGTGACATGATATGGCCATTATCATCTTTGCTCATTTGATCTCCATCTTCAGGCATCGCATGATCATCATCGTCACCGGCGTGACACCATGATCTCCATCATCATGATCTCCATCATCGTGTCTCCATGAAGTCGTCACGCCAACTACTACTACCACTACTACTATGGCTAACCGTTAGCAATGAAGCAAAAGTAGCAAGCACATGGCGTTGCATCTTATACAATAAATTAAGACAACTCCTATGGCTCCTACCAGTTGTCATACTCATCGACATGCAAGTCGTGAAACCTATTACAATAACATGATCATCTCATACATCATACATGCAACATCACAACTTTGGCCATATCACATCACATGTCAAACCCTGCAAAAACAAGTTAGACGTCCTCTAATTGTTGTTGCAAGTTTTACGTGGCTGATTTGGGTTTCTAGCAAGAACGCCTTCTTACCTACGTGACAGCCACAACAATGATATGCCAAAGCTATTTACCCTTCATAAGGACCCTTTTCATCAAATCCAATCCGACTAGAGTAGGAGAGACAGACACCCGCTAGCCACCTTTATGCACGATGTGCATGTTTGTCGGTGGAACCAGTCTCACGTAAGCGTACGTGTAAGGTCGGTCTGGGACGCTTCATCCCACAATACCGCCGAAAAAGAATAAGACTAGTAACGCCAAGCAAATTGACAAACCATCGCCCACAACTTTTGTGTTCTACTCGTGCATGGAATCTACGCATAGAAAACCTGGCTCGGATGCCACTGTTGGGTTACGTAGCATAAATTCAAAAAAAATTCCTACGCATGTTCAGATCTTCCTATGGAGAGACCAGCAACGAGAGAGGGGTAAGAGCATCTTCATACCTTTGAAGATCGCTAAGCGGAAGCGTTTGCTAGAACGCGGTTGATGGAGTCGTACTCGCAGCGATTCCGATCTAGTGCCGAACAACGGCACCTCCGCGTTCAACACACGTGCAGCCCGGTGACGTCTCCCGCACCTTGATCCAGCAAGGAGGAGGGAGAGGTTGGGGAAGAGGACCAGCAACACGACGGCGTGGTGTTGGTGGAGAGACGAGGTCTCCCGGCAGGGCTTTGCCAAGCGCCGGCAGAGAGGAGGAGGAAGAAGTGCAGGGCTGCGCCGAGGGAGAGGGAAAACTGTGTCCTCCAAAAGCCAAAAGTGCCCACTATATATAGGGGAAGGGGAGAGGGGGTGCCACCCCTAGGGTTCCCACCCTAGGGGGTGCGGCAGCCCTCCCAGATGGGGGGTGTGGCGGCCAGATGGGGAGGAGGGGGTGGCGCACCCCTCTGGTGGGCCTAAGGCCCACCCAAGTTAGGGTTCCCCCCCCCTCTTTTTCTTTCCCCTACGCCATGGGCTGAGTGGGGAGGCATACCAGCCCAACTAGGGGCTGGTTCCCACCCCCACTTAGCCCATCTCACCTCTTGGGGTAGCAGCCCCCCTTCGGTGGTCCCGGTGGTCCCGGTACGTTACCGGTGATGCCCGAAACACTTCCGGTGTCCGAAACCATCCGTCCTATATATCAATCTTTACCTCCGGACCATTCCGGAGCTCCTCGTGACGTCCGGGATCTCATCCGGGACTCCGAACAACTTTCGGTAATCTCGTATAACAATTCCCTATAACCCTAGCGTCATCGAACCTTAAGTGTGTAGACCCTACGGGTTCGGGAGACAGGCAGACATGACCGAGACACCTCTCTGGCCAATAACCATCAGCGGGGTCTGGATACCCATGGTGGCTCCCACTAGCTCCACGATGATCTCATCGGATGAACCACGATGTCAAGGATTCAATCAATCCCGTATAAGATTCCCTTTGTCTGTCGGTATAGAACTTGCCCGAGATTCGATCGTCGGTATACCTATACCTTGTTCAATCTCGTTACTGGTAAGTCTCTTTACTCGTTCCGTAGCACGTCATCGTGTGACTAACTCCTTAGTCACATTGAGCTCATGATGATGTTCTACCGAGTGGGCCCAGAGATACCTCTCCGTCATACGGAGTGACAAATCCCGATCTCGATTCGTGCTAACCCAACAGACACTTTCGGAGGTACCCGTAGTGCACCTTTATAGTCACCCAGTTACGTTGTGACGTTTGATACACCCAAAGCACTCCTACGGTATCCGGGAGTTGCACAATCTCACGGTCGAAGGAAAAGATACTTGACATTAGAAAAGCATTAGCATACGAACAATACGATCTAGTGCTAGGCTTAGGATTGGGTCTTGTCCACCACATCATTCTCCCAATGATGTGATCCCGTTATCAATGACATCCAATGTCCATGATCAGGAAACCATGATCATCTATTGACTGACGAGCTAGCCAACTAGAGGCTTGCTAGGGACACCTTGTGATCTATTCATTCACACATGTATTACTGTTTCCTGTTAATACAATTATAGCATGAACGATAGACGATTATCATGAACAAGGAAATATGATAACAACCATTTTATTATTGCCTCTAGGGCATATTTCCAACAAGAGTTGTATATGATACAACCCGAAGGTTTTGTCGATCCAAAGAATGCTAACAAGGTGTGCAAGCTCCAACGATCCATTTATGGACTGGTGCAAGCATCTCAGAGTTGGAACAAACGCTTTGATGAGGTGATCAAAGCATTTGGGTTTATACAAGTGGTTGGAGAATCTTGTATTTACAAGAAAGTGAGTGGGAGCTCTGTGGCGTTTCTAATATAATATGTGGATGACATATTACTGATTGGAAACAACGTAGAGTTTTTAGAGAGCATAAAGGATTACTTGAATAAAAGTTTCTCTATGAAGGACCTAGGAGAAGCTGCTTACATTCTAGGCATTAAGATCTATAGGGATAGATCAAAACGCCTGATAGGACTTTCACAAAGCACATACCTTGATAAAGTTTTGAAGAGGTTCAAAATGGAACAGTCCAAGCATGGGTTCTTGCCAGTTTTACAAGGTACGAGATTGAGTAAGACTCAGTCCCAGCAACTGATGAAGATAGAGAGCATATGCGCTCCGTCCCCTATGCTTCAGCCATAGGTTCTATCATGTATACAATGTTGTGCACTAGACCAGACGTTAGCCTGGCCATAAGTATGGTGGGCAGGTTCCAGAGTAATCCAGGAGTGGATCACTGGACAGCGGTCAAGAATATCCTAAAGTACCTGAAAAGGACTAAGGACATGTTTCTCATGTATGGAGGTGACGAAGAGCTCGCCGTAAAAGGTTACGTCGATGCAAGCTTTGACACAGATCCGGACGACTCTAAGTCGCAAACCGGATACGTATTTATTCTTAATGGGGTGCGGTAAGCTGGTGCAGTTCCAAGCAAAGCGTCGTAGCAGATTCTACATGTGAAGCAGAGTACATAGCTGCCTCGGAGGCGGCTAAAGAGGGTGTCTGGATGAAGCAATTCATGACGGATCTTGGAGTGGTGCCAAGCGCACTGAATCCAATAACCTTGTTCTGTGACAACACGGGTGCCATTGCCTTAGCAAAGGAACCAAGGTTTCACAAGAAGTCCAGACACATCAAACGACGCTTCAACCTCATCCGCGACTATGTCGAAGGGGAGGACGTGAATATATGCAAAGTGCACACGGATCTGAATGTAGCAGACCCGCTGACTAAACCTCTTCCACGGCCAAAGCATGATCAACACCAGAACTGTATGGGTGTTAGATTTATTACAATGTAATTCACATGATGATGTGAGGGCTAGATTATTGACTCTAGTGCAAGTGGGAGACTGTTGGAATTATGCCCTAAAGGCAATAATAAATATAGTTATTATTATAATTCCTGTATCAAGATAATCGTTTATTATCCATGCTATAATTGTATTGAATGAAGACTCATTAACATGTGTGGATACATAGACAAAACACCGTCCCTAGCATGCCTCTAGTTGGCTAGCCAGTTGATCGATGATAGTCAGTGTCTTCTGATTATGAACAAGGTGTTGTTGCTTGATAACTGGATCAGGTCATTGGGAGAATCACGTGATGGACTAGACCCAAACTAATAGACGTAGCATGTTGATCGTGTCATTTTGTTGCTACTGTTTTCTGCGTGTCAAGTATTTATTCCTATGACCATGAGATCATATAACTCACTGACACCGGAGGAATGCTTTGTGTGTATCAAACGTCGCAACGTAACTGGGTGACTATAAAGATGCTCTACAGGTATCTCCGAAGGTGTTAGTTGAGTTAGTATGGATCAAGACTGGGATTTGTCACTCCGTGTGACGGAGAGGTATCTCGGGGCCCACTCGGTAATATAACATCACACACAAGCCTTGCAAGCAATGTAACTTAGTGTAAGTTGCGGGATCTTGTATTACGGAACGAGTAAAGAGACTTGCCGGTAAACGAGATTGAAATAGGTATGCGGATACTGACGATCGAATCTCGGGCAAGTAACATACCGAAGGACAAAGGGAATGACATACGGGATTATACGAATCCTTGGCACTGAGGTTCAAACGATAAGATCTTCGTAGAATATGTAGGATCCAATATGGGCATCCAGGTCCCGCTGTTGGATATTGACCGAGGAGTCTCTCGGGTCATGTCTACATAGTTCTCGAACCCGCAGGGTCTGCACACTTAAGGTTCGACGTTGTTTTATGCGTATTTGAGTTATATGGTTGGTTACCGAATGTTGTTCGGAGTCCCGGATGAGATCGCGGACGTCATGATGGTTTCCGGAATGGTCCGGAAATGAAGATTGATATATAGGATGACCTCATTTGATTACCGGAAGGTTTTTCGGAGTTACCGGGAATGTACCGGGAATGACGAATGAGTTCCGGGAGTTCACCGGGGGGGGCAACCCACACCGGGGAAGCCCATAGGCCTTGGGGGAGACACACCAGCCTTTAGTGGGCTGGTGGGACAGCCCACAAGTGCCCTATGCGCCAAGGAGAAGAAAATCAAGAGAGAAATAAAAAAAAGGAGGAGGTGGGAAGGAAGGGGGACTCCCTCCCACCAAACCTAGTCCAACTCGGTTTGGGGGGGAGAGTCCTCCCCCTTGGACTCGGCCGACCCCCTTGGGGCTCCTTGAGCCCCAAGGCAAGGCCCCCTCCCTCCCACCTATATATACGGAGGTTTTAGGGCTGATTTGAGACGACTTTTCCACGGCAGCCCGACCACATACCTCCACGGTTTTTCCTCTAGATCGCGTTTCTGCGGAGCTCGGGCGGAGCCCTGCTGAGACAAGGTCATCACCAACCTCCGGAGCACCGTCACGCTGCCGGAGAACTCTTCTACCTCTCCGTCTCTCTTGCTGGATCAAGAAGGCCGAGATCATCGTCGAGCTGTACATGTGCTGAACGCGGAGGTGCCGTCCGTTCGGTACTAGATCGTGGGACTGATCGCGGGATTGTTCGCGGGGCGGATCGAGGGACGTGAGGACGTTCCACTACATCAACCGCGTTCTCTAACGCTTCTGCTGTACGGTCTACAAGGGTACGTAGATCACTCATCCCCTCTCGTAGATGGACATCACCATGATAGGTCTTCGTGCGCGTAGGAAAATTTTTGTTTCCCATGCGACGTTCCCCAACAGTGGCATCATGAGCTAGGTTCATGCGTAGATGTCTTCTCGAGTAGAACACAAAAGTTTTTGTGGGCGGTGATGTGCGTTTTGCTGCCCTCCTTAGTCTTTTCTTGATTCCGCGATATTGTTGGATTGAAGCGGCTTGGACCGACATTACTCGTACGCTTACGAGAGACTGGTTTCATCGTTACGAGTAACCCCCTTTGCTCAAAGATGACTGGCAAGTGACGGTTTCTACAACTTTAGTTGAATCGGATTTGACCGAGGAGGTCCTTGGATGAGGTTAAATAGCAACTCATATATCTCCGTTGTGGTGTTTGTGTAAGTAAGATGCGATCCTACTAGATGCCCTTGGTCACCACGTAAAACATGCAACAACAAAATTAGAGAACGTCTAACTTGTTTTTGCAGGGTATGCTTGTGATGTGATATGGCCAACGATGTGATGTGATATATTGGATGTATGACATGATCATGTTGTAATAGAAATATCGACTTGCACGTCGATGGTACGGCAACCGGCAGGAGCCATAGGGTTGTCTTCATACTAACGTTTGTGCTTGCAGATGCGTTTACTATTTTGCTAGGATGTAGCTTTGGTAGTAATAGCATGAGTAGCACGACAACCCCGATGGCAACACGTTGATGGATGATCATGGTGTGGCGCCGGTGACAAGAAGATCGTGTCGGTGCTTTGGTGATGGAGATCAAGAAGCATGTGATGATGGCCATATCATGTCACTTATGAATTGCATGTGATGTTAATCCTTTTATGCACCTTATTTTGCTTAGAACGACGGTAGCATTATGAGGTGATCTCTCACTAAAATTTCAAGACGAAATTGTGTTCTCCCCGATTGTGCACCGTTGCTACAGTTCGTCGTTTCGAGACACCACGTGATGATCGGGTGTGATAGACTCAACGTTCACATACATTGGGTGCAAAACAGTTGCGCACGCGGAACACTCAGGCCTAGCATGTGCAGACATGGCCTCGGAACACATGAGACCGAAAGGTTGATCATGAATCATATAGTTGATATGATTAGCATTGGGATGCTTACCACTGAAACTATACTCAACTCACGTGATGATCGGACTTGGGATAGTGTAAGTGGATCATGAACCACTCAAATGACCAGAGAGATGTACTTTTTGAGTGGGAGTTTAGCATATAATTTGATTAAGTTGAACTCTAATTATCTTGAACATAGTCTAAGTCCACTTTGAATATATTTGTGTTGTAGATCATGTCTCACGCCACAGTCATCCTGAATTTTAATACATTCCTAGAGAAAGCTAAGTTGAAAGATGATGGAAGCAACTTTGTAGACTGGGCTCGTAATCTTAAGCTAATCTTACAAGCTGGGAAGAAGGATTATGTCCTTAATGCTGCGCTAGGAGATGAACCACCCGCTATGGCTGATCAGGATGTTAAGAACGCTTGGTTAGCACGTAAGGAGGACTACTCAATAGTTCAATGTGCAGTCTTGTATGGCTTAGAACCGGGACTTCAACGTCGCTTTGAGCGTCATGGAGCATTTGAGATGTTCCAGGAGTTGGAGTTTATCTTTCAGAAGAACGCCCGGATCGAGAGGTATGAGACCTCCGATAAATTCTATGCTTGCAAGATGGAGGAAAACTCGTCTGTCAGTGAACATGTGCTCAAAATGTCTGGGTACTCAAACCGTCTAGCTGAGCTGGGGATTGAACTCCCGCAAGAAGCTATCACTGACAGAATCCTTCAATCACTGCCGCCAAGCTACAAAGGCTTTGTGTTGAACTACAACATGCAAGGGATGAACAAGTCTCCCGGCGAGTTGTTTGCGATGTTGAAAGTCGCAGAGTCTGAACTCCGTAAAGAGCATCAAGTGTTGATGGTGAATAAGACCACTAGTTTCAAGAAAAACGGCAAAGGCAAGAAGGGCAATTCGAAGAAGAGCGGCAAGCCTGTTGCCAATCCGCCGAAGAAACCCAAGGCTGGACCTAAGCCTGAAACGGAGTGCTACTATTGCAAGGGTATGGGTCACTGGAAGCGCAATTGCCCCAAGTATCTGGCAGATAAGAAGGCGGGCAAAGAAAAATCAGGTATATTTGATATACATGTTATTGATGTGTACTTAACCGGCTCTCGTAGTAGTGCCTGGGTATTCGATACCGGTTCTGTTGTTCATATTTGCAACTCGAAACAGGAACTGCGGAATAGATGAAGGCTGGCGAAAGATGAAGTGACGATGCGCGTAGGAAATGGTTCCAAGGTTGATGCAATCGCCGTCGGCACAGTGTCACTTCAGCTACCGTCGGGATTAGTGATGAACTTAAATCATTGTTATTTAGTGCCTGCGTTGAGCATGAACATTATATCTGGATCTTGTTTATTGCGAGACGGTTACTCTTTTAAGTCAGAGAATAATGGTTGTTCTATTTCTATGAGTAACATCTTTTATGGTCATGCACCGAATGTGAGAGGATTGTTCATATTGAATCTTGATAGCGATACGCATATACATAACATTGAGACCAAAAGAGTTAGAGTAAACAATGATAGCGCCATATTTTTGTGGCACTGCCGCTTGGGTCATATTGGTGTAAAGCGCATGAAGAAACTCCATGCTGATGGACTTTTGGAGTCACTTGACTTTGATTCACTTGACACGTGCGAACCATGCCTCATGGGCAAGATGACTAAGACTCCATTCTCCGGAACAATGGAGCGTGCAAGTGACTTATTGGAAATCATACATACCGATGTGTGTGGTCCAATGAGCGTGGAGGCACGCGGCGGATATCGTTATTTTCTCACCTTCACTGATGATTTGAGTAGGTATGGTTATGTCTACTTGATGAAGCACAAGTCTGAAACATTTGAAAAGTTCAAGCAATTTCAGAGTGAAGTGGAAAATCATCGTAACAAGAATATCAAGTTCCTACGGTCTGATCGTGGGGGTGAATATCTGAGTTTCGAGTTTGGTGATCACTTAAGAAAATGTGGAATTGTTTCACAGTTAACACCGCCTGGAACACCACAGCGTAATGGTGTGTCCGAACGTCGTAATCGTACTTTGTTAGAGATGGTGCGATCTATGATGTCTCTTACTGATTTGCCGTTATCGTTTTGGGGTTATGCATTAGAAACAGCTGCATTCACTTTAAATAGGGCACCATCAAAATCCGTTGAGACGACACCATACGAACTGTGGTATGGCAAAAGGCCAAAGTTGTCGTTTCTTAAAGTTTGGGGATGTGATGCTTATGTCAAAAAGCTTCAGCCTGAAAAGCTGGAACCCAAAGCGGAAAGGTGCGTCTTCATAGGTTACCCAAAAGAGACGGTTGGGTACACCTTCTATCTCAAATCCGAGGGCAAAGTGTTTGTTCCTAAGAACGGAGCTTTTCTCGAGAAGGAGTTTCTCTCGAGAGAATTGAGTGGGAGGAAGATTGAACTTGACGAGGTTGTCGAACCTCTCATCCCTCTGGATGGTGGCGCAGGGCAAGGGGAAACCTCTGTCGTTGCGACGCCGGTTGAGGAGGAAGTTAATGATGATGATCATGAAACTCCAGTTCAAGTTTCTGTTGAACCACGCAGGTCGACGAGATCACGCGCTGCTCTAGAGTGGTAAGGTAATCCCGTCTTATCAATCATGTTGTTGGACAACAATGAACCTACAAATTATGAAGAAGCAATGGTGGGCCCAGATTCCAACAAATGGCTAGAAGCCATGAAGTCCGAGATAGGATCCATGTATGAGAACAAAGTGTGGACTTTGGAGATACTACCTGAGGGCCGCAAGGCTATTCAGAACAAATGGATCTTTAAGAAGAAGACGGACGCTGACGGTAATGTGACCGTTTATAAAGCTCGACTTGTGGCAAAGGGTTTTTCACAAGTTCCAGGAGTGGACTACGATGAGACTTTCTCAGCCGTAGCGATGCTTAAGTCCGTCAGAATCATGTTAGCAATAGCTGCATTTTTCGATTATGAAATCTGGCAGATGGATGTCAAAACGGCGTTCCTTAACGATCTCCTTAAGGAAGAGTTGTATATGATGCAACCCGAAGGTTTTGTCGATCCTAAGAATGCTAACAAGGTGTGCAAGCTCCAGCGATCCATTTATGGACTGGTGCAAGCATCTCGGAGTTGGAACAAACGCTTTGATGAGGTGATCAAAGCATTTGGGTTTATACAAGTGGTTGGAGAATCTTGTATTTACAAGAAAGTGAGTGGGAGCTCTGTGGCGTTTCTAATATTATATGTGGATGACATATTACTGATTGGAAACAACGTAGAGCTTTTGGAGAGCATAAAAGGTTACTTGAATAAAAGTTTCTCTATGAAGGACCTAGGAGAAGCTGCTTACATTCTAGGCATTAAGATCTATAGGGATAGATCAAAACGCCTGATAGGACTTTCACAAAGCACATACCTTGATAAAGTTTTGAAAAGGTTCAAAATGGAACAGTCCAAGAAAGGGTTCTTGCCGGTTTTACAAGGTACAAGATTGAGTAAGACTCAGTGCCCAGCAACTGATGAAGATAGAGAGCATATGCGCTCCGTCCCCTATGCTTCAGCCATAGGTTCTATCATGTATGTGATGTTGTGCACTAGACCGGACGTTAGCCTGGCCATAAGTATGGCAGGCAGGTTCCAGAGTAATCCAGGAGTGGATCACTGGACAGCGGTCAAGAATATCCTGAAGTACCTGAAAAGGACTAAGGAGATGTTTCTCGTGTATGGAGGTGACGAAGAGCTCGCCGTAAAAGTTTACGTCGATGCAAGCTTTGACACAGATCCAGACGACTCTAAGTCGCAAACCAGATACGTATTTATTCTTAATGGGGGTGCAGTAATCTGGTGCAGTTCCAAGCAAAGCGTCGTAGCAGATTCTACATGTGAAGCGGAGTACATGGTTGCCTCGGAGGCGGCTAAGGAGGGTGTCTGGATGAAGCAGTTCATGACGGATCTTGGAGTGGTGCCAAGCGCACTGAATCCAATAACCTTGTTCTGTGACAACACTGGTGCCATTGCCTTAGCAAAGGAACCACGGTTTCAGAAGAAGACCAGACACATCAAACGACGCTTCAACCTCATCCGCGACTACGTCGAGGAAGAGGACATAAATATATGCAAAGTGCACACGGATCTGAATGTAGCAGACCCGCTGACTAAACCTCTTCCGCGGGCAAAGCATGATCAACACCAGAACTGTATGGGTGTTAGATTTATTACAACGTAATTCGCATAATGATGTGAGGGCTAGATTATTGACTCTAGTGCAAGTGGGAGACTATTGGAATTATGCCCTAGAGGCAATAATAAATATAGTTATTATTATAATTCCTGTATCAAGATAATCGTTTATTATCCATGCTATAATTGTATTGAATGAAGACTTATATACATGTGTGGATACATAGACAAAACACTGTCCCTAGGAAGCCTCTAGTTGGCTAACCAGTTGATCAAAGATAGTCAGGGTCTTCTGATTATATACAAGGTGTTGTTGCTTGATAACTGGAACACGTCATTAGGAGAATCACGTGATGGACTAGACCCAAACTAATAGATGTAGCATGTTGATCGTGTCATTTTGTTCTACTGTTTTCTGTGTGTCAAGTATTTGTTCCTATGACCATGAGATCATATAACTCACTGACACCGAAGGAATGCTTTGTGTGTATCAAACGTCGCAACGTAACTGGGTGACTATAAAGATGCTCTACAGGTATCTCTGAAGGTGTTCGTTGAGTTAGTATGGATCGAGACTGGGATTTGTCACTCCGTGTGACGGAGAGGTATCTCGGGGCCCACTCGGTAATACAACATCACACACAAGCCTTGCAAGCAATGTGACTTAGTGTAAGTTGCGGGATCTTGTATTACGAAACGAGTAAAGAGACTTGTCGTTAAACGAGATTGAAATAGGTATGCGGATAGTGACGATCGAATCTCGGGCAAGTAACATACCGAAGGACAAAGGGAATGACATACGGGATTATATGAATCCTTGGCACTGAGGTTCAAACGATAAGATCTTCGTAGAATATGTGGGATCCAACATGGGCATCCAGGTCCCGCTATTGGATATTGACCGAGGAGTCACTCGGGTCATGTCTACATAGTTCTCGAACCCGCAGGGTGTGCACACTTAAGGTTCGACGTTGTCTTATGCGTATTTGAGTTATATGGTTGGTTACTAAATGTTGTTTGGAGTCCCAGATGAGATCACGGACGTCACGAGGGTTTCCGGAATGGTCCGGAAATGAAGATTGATATATAGGATGACCTCATTTGATTACCGGAAGGTTTTCGGAGTTACCGGGAATGACGAATGGGTTCCGGATGTTCACCGGGGGGCAACCCACCCCGGGGAAGCCCATAGGCCTTGGGGGTGGCGCACCAGCCCTTGGTGGGCTGGTGGGACAGCCCAAGAAGGTCCTATGCGCCAAGGATAGAAAATCTAAGAGAAAAAAAAAAAGGAGGTGGGAAAGGAGAGAAGGACTCCACTTTCCAATCCTAGTTGGACTAGGATTGGAGGAGGACTCCTCCTCCATTGGTGGCGCAGCCCTTGGGGCTCCTTGAGCCTCAAGGCAAGCCTCCCCTCCCTCCTCCTATATATATGGAGCAATTAGGGCTGATTTGAGACAACTTTTCCAAGGCAGCCCGACCACATAACTCCACGGTTTTACCTCTAGATCGCGTTTCTGCGGAGCTCCGGTGGAGCCCTGCCGAGATAAGATCATCACCAACCTCCGGAGCGCCGTCACGCTGCCGGAGAACTCTTCTACCTCTCCATCTCTCTTGCTAGATCAAGAAGGCTGAGATCATCGTCGAGCTGTACGTGTGCTGAACGCGGAGGTGCCGTCCGTTCGGCACTAGATCGTGGGATGGATCGCGGGACGGTTCATGGGACGGTTCGCGGGGCGGATCGAGGGACATGAGGACGTTCCACTACATCAACCGCGTTCACTAACGCTTCTGCTGTGCGATCTACAAGGGTACATAGATAGGAAATCCCCTCTCGTAGATGGGAATCAACATGATAGGTCTTCGTGCGCGTAGGAAATTTTTTGTTTCCCATGCGACGTTCCCCAACAAAGAGTATATCACAGACGGCAAAGAATCCCACTGTCGGCAAAATTTCTGCGTCAGCCTACGACGGCATTGTAGCTTCTTTGTCGTCTGCCTCACCGAAGCGGACGGCAAAGAGCTTTGCCGTCAGCTTTTCATAAGAGCAGTCAGCAAATATGTCGAGACGGCAGCCGGCAGGCGTTGCCTCCGTTAGGGGCTAAAGGAGGCTTTGTCATCTGCCTCCCCCCTCTTCTTTGCCGTCTGCCTCCCCCCCTCTTCTTTGCCGTCTGCCTCCCCCCTCTTCTTTGTCGTCTGCCTCCACCTCCTCCTCCCCCCTCCTCTGTGCCTCTTCTTTGTCGTCTGCCCCCTTGGAAGCAGACGGCAAAGATACTATATGGCCAGCTGCTGCTGCCCAGGTTGCACAGTTGGGCGCCACGTGGCACCTTTGCCGCCGGTCAGCTGATGCCATCAGCTGGCAGACGGCAAAGATCCCATATTGTCACTGTTTTGTTTGTTCTGTTTATTTCACATCACATATACATATACATAGCACATATATAGGTCACGACACATATACATATACATAGCACATATATAGGTCACAACACATATTCATAGCTCAAAGTTTCATCCATATTCATAGCACATATATAGGTCACAACACATATACATATAGTTCCACATATACTGTTCATCCATATATACATATACATATAATTCCACATTGTTCATCAACTCAAATGAAAACTAGAACTAAAGCACTCCATCAATGCCAGCTTCCATGCATGTAGTACATCCAATCTGCAAAATGGGAATAAGAAAGTTAGAAAAAGAACAACAACAACATATATATGACAAATAAGCTAAATTGAAGAAGAAAGAGAAGAAGCAAGAAGAGAACAAGGAGAAGAAAAACAAGAAGGAGGAGGAGGAGGAGGGAAAGGAGAAGGAGAAGGAGGAGGAGAAGAAGAAAAAAGAAGAAGAGAAGAAGAAGGAGAAGAAGGAGGAGAAGAAGGAGGAGAGAAGAAGAAGGAGAAGAAGGAGGGCTCCTTCTCCTTCTTCTCCTCCTTCTCCTTCTTCTTCTCTTCTTCTCCTCCTCCTTCTTCTTCTTCTCCTTCTCCTTCTCCTTCTCTTCTTCTTCTCTTGTTCTTCTTCTTCTTCCTTCTTTTCATTTCTCCTCTTCTCCTCTTCTTGGAGCTAAATTAGCTAACTATGTCTTTTTGCAGCTAAATGGGCTAATTATGTCATTCTAGAGGAAAACAAGCTAAGTATATAATATTAATGAGCTAACCAAGGTTCTTATGCCATTTTGAGCTTATTATGTCTTTTAGAAGCTTAATTAGTCATTTTATTGAGCTAACCAAGATTCTTATGATGTTTTTACCTAACTAAGCTAATTATGTCATTTTGGATGATAATTGGCTAAGTATGTCTTTGTTTGGGAAAATAAGCTAAATTGAAGAAGAAGAGGAGAAGAAGGAGGGGATAAGAGGGAGAATAAGGAGGGCTCCTTCTCCTCCTTCTCCTTCTTCTCTTCTTCTTCTCCTCCTCCTTCTTCTCCTTCTCCTTCTCTTCTCTTTCTCTTCTTCTTTTTGTTCTTCCTTTTCATTTCTCCTCTCCTTGGAGCTAAATTAGCTAACTATGTCTTTTTGGAGCTAAATGCGCTAATTATGTCATTATAGAGGAAAACAAGCTAAATATATAATATTAATGAGCTAACCAAAGTTCTTATGCCATTTTGAGCTTATAATGTCTTTTTGGAGCTAAATTGGCTAATTATGTCATTGTTGGGGAAATTAAGGCAAGGATAATATGAAAGAAGAGAAGAAAGAGGAGGAGGAGAAGAAGAAGAAGAAATAAAGAAGAAGGAGGAGGAGGAGGAGGAGGAGAAGAACTAGAAGGTCCTTGACCTTCTCCTCCTCCTCCTCCTCCTTCTCCCCTTCTTCTCTTCTTCTTCTTCTTCTTTTTCATTTTTCCTATTTCTTCTCCTCTTTTTGGAGCTAAATTAGCTAACTATGTCTTTTTGGAGCTAAATGGGCTAATTATCCCATTTTAGAGGAAAACATGCTAAGTATATAATATTAATGAGCTAACCAAGGTTCTTATGCCATTTTGAGGTTATAATGTCTTTTTGGAGCTAAATTGGCTAATTATGTCATTGTTGGGGGAATTAAGGCAGGGAGAATATGAAAGAGGAGAAGAAAGAGGAGGATGAGGAGAAGAAGAAGAAATAAAGAAGAAGGAGGAGAAGGAGGAGGAGGAGGAGAAGGACTAGAAGGTCCTTGGCCTTCTCCTCCTTCTCCTCCTCCTCCTCCTCCTTCTCCTTCTTCTCTTCTTCTTCTTCTTTCTTTCTTTTCATTTTTCCTATTTCTTCTCCTCTTCTCCTCTTCTTGGAGCTAAATTAGATAACTATGTCTTTTTGGAGCTAAATGGGCTAATTATCCCATTTTAGAGGTAAACAAGTTAAGTATATAATATTAATGAGCTAACCAAGGTTCTTATGCCATTTTGAGGTTATAATGTCTTTTTGGAGCTAAATTGGATAATTATGTCATTGTTGGGGAAATTAAGGCAAGGAGAATATGAAAGAGGAGAAGAAAGAGGAGGAGGAGGAGAAGAAGAAGAAATAAAGAAGGAGGAGAAGGAGGAGGAGGAGGAGAAGGACTAGTAGGTCTTTGGCCTTCTCCTCCTTCTCCTCCTCCTCCTCCTCCTCCTTCTTCTTCTCTTCTTCCTCTTCTTCTTTCTTTTCATTTTTCCTATTTCTTCTCCTCTTCTCCTCTTCTTGGAGCTAAATTAGCTAACTATGTCTCTTTGGAGCTAAATGGGCTAATTATCCCATTTTAGAGGAAAGCAAGCTAAGTATATAATATTAATGAGTAACCAAGGTTCTTATGCCATTTTGAGGTTATTATGGCATTTTGGAGCTAAATGGGCTAATTATGTCATTGTTGGGGAAATTAAGGCAAGGAGAATATGAAAGAGGAGAAGAAAGAGGAGGAGGAGGAGGAGAAGAATAAATAAAGAAGAAGGAGGAGAAGGAGGAGGAGGAGAAGGACTAGAAGGTCATTGGCCTTCTCCTCCTTATCCTCCTCCTCCTCCTCCTCCTCCTCCTCCTTCTTCTTCTCCTCCTCCTTCTTCTCCTTCTCCTTCTCTTCTCTTTCTCTTCTTCTTTTTGTTCTTCCTTTTCATTTCTCCTCTTCTCCTCTTCTTGGAGCTAAATTAGCTAACTATGTATTTGTGGAGCTAAATGGGCTAATTATGTCATTGTAGAGGAAAACAAGCTAAGTATATAATATTAATGAGCTAACCAAGGTTCTTATGCCATTATTTTGAGCTTATAATGTCTTTTTGGAGCTAAATGGGCTAATTATGTCATTGTTGGGGAAATTAAGGCATGGAGAATATGAAAGAGGAGAAGAAAGAGGAGGAGGAGAAGAAGAAGAAATAAAGAAGAAGGAGGAGAAGGAGGAGGAGGAGGAGAAGGACTAGAAGGTCCTTAGCCTTCTCCTCCTCCCTCTACTCCTCCTCCTTCTTCTCTTCTTCTTCTTCTTCTTTCTTTTCATTTTTCCTATTTCTTCTCATCTTCTCCTCCTCTTGGAGCTAAATTAGCTAACTATGACTTTTTGGAGCTAAATGGGTTAATTATCCCATTTTATAGGAAAACAAGCTGAGTATATAAAATTAATGAGCTAACCAAGGTTCTTATGCCATTTTGAGGTTATTATGGCATTTTGGAGCTAAATGGGCTAATTATGTCATTGTTGGGGAAATTAAGGCAAGGAGAATATGAAAGAGGAGAAGAAAGAGAAGGAGGAGGAGAAGAAGAATAAATAAAGAAGAAGGAGAAGGAGGAGGAGGAGGAGGAGGAGGAGAAGGAGGAGAAGGCCCTTGGCCTTCTCCTCCTTCTCCTCCTCCTCCTCCTCCTCCTTCTCCTTCTCCTTCTCTTCTCTTTCTCTTCTTCTTTTTGTTCTTCCTTTTCATTTCTCCTCTTCTCCTCTTCTTGGAGCTAAATTAGCTAACTATGTCTTTGTGGTGCTAAATGGGCTAATTATGTCATTGTTTGGTAAATTAAGGCAAGGAGAATATGAAAGAGGAGAAGAGAAACTTACCGTAGTGGTCATCAAGGAGGAGAAAAACCTGGAGAAGGGTCGTGCAATGCCGCTCGGGAGTTATTCTGCAGAATAGATATTTTGCAATGTCTCAGTTAGCATGATGACACTCAATTATTAATACTAGTTTATAATGAAACTCACTGTGCCAATCAAAGAGAAGACGGGCATCGGCGGAGGGACTTGACCGCTCTTCTCGCACAGACCTTGAAGAGTGGGTCGTATTAGTTAGTAATGAAACAGAAATTACACACATGATTTGGCTAATGTGAAAAAAAAACTTACCACAAAAAGCTCGTACAGGGCCCGTTGACCCGCCTCATTCCGGGACCTCTCCTCCTCAATCAATCGTGCCTTGGTCTGGTCCCTCTCATCAAGAGCAGCCTGAAGAGCAGCCTGGCGTGCCAATCTCTCTTTCTCAAGAGCAGACTGGTTTGCCAATCTCTCTTTCTCAAGGGCAGCCTGGTTTGCCAATCTCTCTTTCTGAACAGCAGCCTGAAACACCATTCCTCGTTACCACAATAATGATCTATGGTGACACACATAATGAAATTGATGAAAGTGTTCTTAATCCGTACAACTAACCTCGATGGCAAGATCGACTGGACGTGGACGATGCGTTATCTCAGGACAGTTGCTCGACTGGCACGCCTTGATCTCCGGGAGAGTGAGTGGACAATGTATTATCCCATCTCCAATGGCTATCGAGCCATGGGGCCTCCCGCCACCAGATATCATAACCAGCTCTGGATCCAAAGGTTCCTGGCTAGGGTTAAAGTCATCCCCTTTCGTAGCTTTCCCTGCGTCCCTGTATGCCACGAGCTTGTGGTGGGATGATATGTTGGTGAAGTTATTGGGATCATCCAGGTCAGACTCAGAGAATGCCTTTGCCTTCTTGTACGAGGCAGTATGGGCCATGCCATAAAGGTCGTACAAGTGTGGCATCTCCGTCTTATTGTGATGCGCCTAAAAGAGAGGAACAAAATATTAGCATGAAGAATGAATTGCATGAATCATGAAGCAAATCACATACCCAGTTTCGTCCGAACTGAAGTAAGTTGGCGCTGCCTTGATGGTGTGGCACACCAACCATTTGGCTACGCCGATCCTTCGCATTCTTGTGGACGGCTCGCCAGCTGCCTGTGCACCACTCATCAACCAAAGCCTCCCAACAATCCATCTTATCCGCACACCATCTCGGGGGCACTTGTAAGTTATTAGAAAGAATTTTGAGCGCTACGCCTATGAATGAAATCAAGAAAACTACGTAGAAGGACATAAGAATAGGTAATTACCTTCATGTATTGCTCCTTCTTCAGAAACTTTCCGCGGCAATCCTTCTTCTGCTTCTTAATACCACGTGTGGCGTAGTAGTCTCGAATAGCCTGCGGCTGAGCCTCGTGGCGTAAGTTCTGTAGTAACCGCCTACACTCGGCCTCGAGAACCTTGGCCGCCTCCTCTTCATATCCATCCTCACACCTATAGAAGGTCTGCAATCAAACGTGAAAACACCGATTAGTACAATAATTAGCTATATTGTTAATTTTAGATTCTGTAAAAGGATAATTTACCCAAAAGCTCTTGATCACCATCTCGGCCCTCGTGTGGCACAAGACACCATCTATAATCTCCTCCGGCAGGGCCTCTGCAGCCTGGTAGTGCTCCCAGGAAAATCCTAGTGTAGGAACCTGACCCTCACCAGGCAACATGACAAACCCCGGGAAATTTGTCCGGCAAAGCACACCAAGGACGGAGTTCGGCCTGCGGGCTCCAAGAAGGTGTACCCATCCCCTGCAGTATGATAAGGTCAACGCATTAGATATTTGAACAAACTTGAAGGCAAAATCTAAAAAAGAGTAAATGTACTTACCTATCTCCTTCAGGTTTAATCACCGGCCTCTGCTCGCGGGTAGCCGGCACGACCGGGAGACGTGTACTACCACGCTTGTACACGGTGGCCCCGTCCACCTGCACATCGCCCTCACTATCCGTAAACTCATCCCCGCCATCCCCGCCCCCTGAGCCACCCGGACCCTCGGTCCAATCCGGCAACTCAGTCCGATCCGGCCAGGTATCCCATCCGGGCCTCTCCACGTCGGGTGAAGCCTCCGGAACCGTAGTCTCGTGGGCCGAATGCACCTCGACCCGAGGCTGATCCTCGACCGGAGTCTCATGGGACGAATGCCCATCAACACCAGGCTCCTGGACCGGAGTCCCCGTAGCCTCCTCCGCAAACGGGTCGACCATAGTAGTCCTATGCTTGGGTGAATGAGCTGGTGGTGGTGGCGAGGACGGCTCAACAGTCCTCCTGGATCTTCCGCGGCCACCACCTCTCCCTATACCCTTCCCCTTCTTCCCTACCCGACCAGCACCTCTCCCAGTGGGCAATGCCACCGACGAAGAAGAACCCACGGGTGGTGTCGACAGACTATCTGCCAAGGCTCTACGGAGACATAGGGGTGGAAGGGAAGTACCACCCCTCGTGCGGGGCAACTGGGAAGAACCCATCGAGCGCTCTGGACCAGCGCCCACCATCTTTCAACACCTGGTAACCTGCCATGATAAAGATTAAAAGAACTTAGTACAACATAAAAAATTTGAATAACTGACATGAATAATAATATGTACATGAATAATAAAGATTAAAATATATATAATTTAAGTTGAGAATCTTACAAACTAATAATCATCATCAATAAATGCATCATCATCATCACTATCACGCATGTCTTCATGAATGACGTGCTCGTCGGGTTCAACGGCGTGAAGTTGTGAAAGGCCTTTCTTTAATCGTTGAAGCATTGACAGGTCATCTGCATCAGTAACCTCTACGAGTTCCAGGTCTTCTGGTTCCGGCTCAGGGGTGGAGTCGGATTCATTGTCGCTGTCTACTTCCATGTTATTGGGTGAAGCACGACGGTTCTTGAAACGTTTCTTGGAAAGACGTGTTTCTTGGAAGAATTCTCCATCATATGTGTCTAGGTTAATGTGAGGTTCATAATCCTGTTCATTTGGGAGAGGTGGTCTGACATGTGGCGGCACTTCATAAACAACATACCAACCTTCCAGATTCTTATCCGTTTGGCATGCCCACGGTAGATAGAAAACTTGGGTCGCCTGTTGAGCCGTAATATAGACATCGGGAACATCTAAATGGGTGTTTGGATTGATTTCGACTAGTCCTATATGTTCATGAGTCCTTCTAGTCTCCTTCGGCTGGAACCAATAACATTTGAAGACTACGACGTTCGGTGGGTTTTCACCATAGAATTGAAGTTCATAAATTGCTTCAACTCTTCCATAATACTCGATAACACCTCCGCCGATAGCAGAGACACCACAATTTGTAGATTTCCGGTCGGTCATAGATAGCTCTTTGCCAAAGGTACGAAAGAGATACCCGTTGATGTTGTATTTCTCAAATGAATGGACCTTATAGTCAAAACCATTAGAGACATGTCTCAATTCGGCGTCCATAGACTTTGAATTAGCCTACAAGTTTAATACGAAACGATTGTTGCATTAGCCGCAAGTTAGACCAAGAAATGAAATGGTCCATTATTGATAATTACCGTTTGTTTGAACCAAGATATGATACCGGGATAGCCGCCTCCTGTCTTTGACAGAAGCTCATACTCTTCGACGGAATCATTTTCGATCACCGCTCCATCCGAGAATTTGGCGACGTAACGGCTATTTGAAATATCCGGGAATAAGAGCAGTTCAAATGAATTAGAAGTTACGGGAAAATGTGCCAAGAACTCACTCGATGTACGGCCGCACTTCTGTTAGGTTGTTGAAGATATACAACGAAATGTTCCGCCATTCTTCGACATCCAACGTTATTGGTTTCGAAGCACGGGCTGGTGCGAGCTTCCATTTGAATAGGCTGAGGTTGGACCCACCTTTTTTAGGGTCTGCATCATTGTGCCGAGGCTTCGGATTATGCAAATGACGATTTTTGGCTTCGTAGTGTGTTGTCACAAAGTTTGCCACCTCCTCAGTAATGAATGCCTCACCATCGATGCTTCAATTCTACGCTTATTTTTACATTTAGCTCGAAGGGTCTTCTGCATCCTCTCAGTTGCATAGCACCAACGATCTTGCATGGGCCCACCCAATCTTGCCTCGGTCGGTAGATGTAAAATCAAATGCTGCATTGGATTAAAGAAGCCCGGTGGAAAGATCTTCTCTAACTTGCACAACAACTCTGGTGCAAACTCCTCCATGTCTTCTACCACGCCAGGCGACAATTCTTTCGCACAAAGAACACGGAAGAAATAGCTCAGCTCCGCCAGTACTAGCCATTCATCCTCAGGAATAAAGCCACGTAACATCACCGGCATTACCCGCTCTAGCCATATGTGCCAATCATGACTCTTGAGACCAAAGATTTTTAATTTTTCAAGACTCGCTCCCCTCTTTAGATTCGCTGCATACCCATCGGGAAACATCAAGTGCATTTTGACCCACAAGATAATTTCCCTCATAGCTGGCCTTCCAAGATTGAACCAGGCCTTTTGTTGGAATTATGCCCTAGAGGCAATAATAAATATAGTTATTATTATAATTCCTGTATCAAGATAATCGTTTATTATCCATGCTATAATTGTATCGAATGAAGACTCATTTACATGTGTGGATACATAGACAAAACACTGTCCCTAGCAAGCCTCTAGTTGGCTAGCCAGTTGATCAAAGATAGTCAGTGTCTTCTGATTATGAACAAGGTGTTGTTGCTTGATAACTGGATCACGTCATTAGGAGAATCACGTGATGGACTAGACCCAAACTAATAGACGTAGCATGTTGATCGTGTCATTTTGTTGCTACTGTTTTCTGCGTGTCAAGTATTTGTTCCTATGACCATGAGATCATATAACTCACTCACACCGGAGGAATACTTTGTGTGTATCAAACGTCGCAACGTAACTGGGTGACTATAAATATGCTCTATAGGTATCTCCGAAGGTGTTAGTTGAGTTAGTATGGATCAAGACTGGGATTTGTCACTCCGTGTGACGGAGAGGTATCTCGGGGCCCACTCGGTAATACAACATCACACACAAGCCTTGCAAGCAATGTGACTTAGTGTAAGTTGGGGGATCTATATTACAGAACAAATAAAGAGACTTGCCGGTAAACGAGATTGAAATAGGTATGCGGATACTAACGATTGAATCTCGGGCAAGTAACATACCGAAGGACAAAGGGAATGACATACGGGATTATATGAATCCTTGACACTGAGGTTCAAACGATAAGTTCTTCGTAGAATATGTAGGATCCAATATGGGCATCCAGGTCCCGCTATTGGATATTGACCGAGGAGTCTCTCGGGTCATGTCTACATAGTTCTCGAACCCGCAGGGTCTGCACACTTAAGGTTCGACGTTGTTTTATGCGTATTTGAGTTATATGGTTGGTTACCGAATGTTGTTCGGAGTCCCGGATGAGATCACGGACGTCACGAGGGTTTCCGGAATGGTCCGGAAACGAAGATTGATATATAGGATGACCTCATTTGATTACCGGAAGGTTTTCGGAGTTATCGGGAATGTACCGGGAATGACGAATGGGTTCCGGGAGTTCACCGGGGGGGCAACCCACCCTGGGGAAGCCCATAGGCCTTGAGGGTGGCACACCAGCCCTTAGTGGTCTGGTGGGACAGCCCAAGAGGGCCCTATGCGCATTGGAAGAAAAATCAAAGAGAAAGAAAAAAAAGGAGCAGGTGGGAAGGGAAGGAAGGACTCCCACCCACCAAACCAAGTCCAACTCGGTTTGGGGGGGGAGACCTTCCCCCCTTGGCTCGGCCGACCCCCTTGGGCCTCCTTGAGCCCCAAGGCAAGGTCCCCTCCCTCCCACCTATATATACGGAGGTTTTAGGGCTGATTTGAGACGACTTTTCCACGGCAGCCCGATCACATACCTCCACGGTTTTTCCTCTAGATCGCGTTTCTGCGGAGCTCGGGCGGATCCCTGCTGAGACAAGCTCATCACCAACCTCCGGAGCGCCATCACGCTGCCGGAGAACTCTTCTAACTCTCCATCTCTCTTGCTGGATCAAGAAGGCCGAGATCATCGTCGAGCTGTACGTGTGCTGAACGCGGAGGTGCCGTCCGTTCGGTACTAGATCGTGGGACTGATCGCGGGATTGTTCGCGGGGCGGATCGAGGGACGTGAGGACGTTCCACTACATCAACCGCGTTCTCTAATGCTTCTGCTGTACGGTCTAGAAGGGTACGTAGATCACTCATCCCCTCTCGTAGATGGACATCACCATGATAGGTCTTCGTGCGCGTAGGAAAATTTTGTTTCCCATGCGACGTTCCCCAACAGTGGTATCAGAGCTAGGTTCATGCGTAGATGTCTTCTCGAGTAGAACACAAAAGTTTTTGTGGGCGGTGATGTGCGTTTTGCTGCCCTCCTTAGTCTTTTCTTGATTCCGCGGTATTGTTGGATTGAAGCGGCTTGGACCGACATTACTCGTACGCTTACGAGAGACTGTTTTCGTCATTACGAATAACCCCGTTGCTCAAAGATGACTGGCAAGTGTCGGTTTCTCCAACTTTAGTTGAATCGGATTTGACCGAGGACGTCCTTGGATGAGGTTAAATAGCAACTCATATATCTCCGTTGTGGTGCTTGCGTAAGTAAGATGCGATCCTACTAGATACCCATGGTCACCACGTAAAACATGCAACAACAAAATTAGAGGACGTCTAACTTGTTTTTGCAGGGTCTGCTTGTGATGTGATATGGCCAACGATGTGATGTGATATATTGGATGTATGAGATGATCATGTTGTAATAGAAAATATTGACTTGCACGTCGATGGTACGGCAACCGGCAGGAGCCATAGGGTTGTCTTCATACTAACGTTTGTGCTTGCAGATGCGTTTACTATTTTGCTAGGATGTAGCTTTGGTAGTAATAGCATGAGTAGCACGACAACCCCGATGGCAACACGTTGATGGAGATCATGGTGTGGCGCCGGTGACAAGAAGATCGTGCCGGTGCTTTGGTGATGGAGATCAAGAAGCACGTGATGATGGCCATATCTTGTCACTTATGAATTGCATGTGATGTTAATCCTTTAATGCACCTTATTTTGCTTAGAACGACGGTAGCATTATGAGGTGATATCTCACTAAAATTTCAAGACAAAATTGTGTTCTCCCCGATTGTGCACCGTTGCTACAGTTCGTCGTTTCGAGACACCACTTGATGATCGGGTGTGATAGACTCAACGTTCACATACAACGGGTGCAAAACAGTTGCGCACGCGGAACACTCGGGTTAAGCTTGACGAGCCTAGCATGTGCAGACATGGCCTCGGAACACATGAGACCGAAAGGTCGATCATGAATCATATAGATGATATGATTAGCATAGGCATGCTTACCACTGAAACTATACTCAACTCACGTGATGATCGGACTTGAGTTAGTGTAAGTGGATCATGAACCACTCAAATGACTAGAGAGATGTACTTTTTGAGTGGGAGTTTAGCGAATAATTTGATTAAGTTAAACTCTAATTATCTTGAACATAGTCTAAGTCCACTTTGAATATATTTGTGTTGTAGATCATGGCTCACGCGACAGTCACCCTGAATTTTAATACGTTCCTAGAGAAATCTAAGTTGAAAGATGATGGAAGCAACTTTGTAGACTGGGCTCGTAATCTTAAGCTAATCTAACAAGCTGGGAAGAAGGATTATGTCCTTAATGCTGCGCTAGGAGATGAACCACCCGCTACGGCTGATCAGGATGTTAAGAACGCTTGGTTAGCACGTAAGGAGGACTACTCAGTAGTTCAATGTGCAGTCTTGTATGGCTTAGAACCGGGACTTCAACGTCGCTTTGAGCGTCATGGAGCATTTGAGATGTTCCAGGAGTTAAAGTTTAACTTTCAGAAGAACGCCCGGATCGAGAGGTATGAGACCTCCGATAAATTCTATGCTTGCAAGATGGAGGAGAACTCGTCTGTCAGTGAACATGTGCTCAAAATGTCTGGGTACTCAAACCGTCTAGCTGAGCTGGGGATTGAACTCACGCAAGAGGCTATCACTGACAGAATCCTTCAATCACTGCCGCCAAGCTATAAAGGATTTGTGTTGAACTACAACATGCAAGGGATGAACAAGTCACCCGGCGAGTTGTTTGCGATGCTGAAAGTCGCAGAGTCCGAACTCCGTAAAGAGCATCAAGTGTTGATGGTGAATAAGACCACTAGTTTCAAGAGAAACGGCAAAGGCAAGAAGGGTAATTCAAAGAAGAGCGGCAAGCCTGTTGCCAATCCGACGAAGAAACCCAAAGCTAGGACCTAAGCCTGAAACGGAGTGTTACTATTGCAAGGGTATGGGTCACTGGAAGCGCAATTGCCCCAAGTATCTGGCAGATAAGAAGGCGGCCAAAGAAAAATTAGGTATATTTGATATACAAGTTATTGATGTGTACTTAACCGGCTCTCGTAGTAGTGCATGGGTATTCGATACCAGTTCTGTTGTTCATATTTGCAACTCGAAACAGGAACTGCGGAATAGACGAAGGCTGACGAAAGATGAAGTGACGATGCGCGTAGGAAATGGTTCCAAGGTTGATGCAATCGCCGTCGGCACAGTTTCACTTCAGTTACCATCAGGATTAGTTATGAACTTAAATCATTGTTATTTAGTGCCTGCGTTGAGCATGAACATTATATCTGGATCTTATTTATTGCGAGACGGTTACTCTTTTAAGTCAGAGAATAATGGTTGTTCTATTTCTATGAGTAACATCTTTTATGGTCATGCACCCAATGTGAGAGGATTGTTCATATTGAATCTTGATAGCGATACACACATACATAACATTGAGACCAAAAGAGTTAGAGTTGACAATAATAGCGCCATATTTTTGTGTCACTGCCGCTTAGGTCATATTGGTGTAAAGCGCATGAAGAAACTCCATGCTGATGGACTTTTGGAGTCACTTGACTTTGATTCACTTGACACGTGCGAACCATGCCTCGTGGGCAAGATGACTAAGACTCCGTTCTCCGGAACAATGGAGCGTGCAAGTGACTTGTTGGAAATCATACATACCGATGTGTGTGGTCCGATGAGCGTGGAGGCACGCGGCGGATGTCGTTATTTTCTCACCTTCACTGACGATTTGAGTAGATATGGTTATCTCTACTTGATGAAGCACAAGTCTGAAACATTTGAAAAGTTCAAGCAATTTCAGAGTGAAGTTGAAAATCATCGTAACAAGAAGGTCAAGTTCCTACGCTCTGATCGTGGGGTGAATATCTGAGTTTCGAGTTTGGTGCTCACTTAAGACAATCTGGAATTGTTTCACAGCTGACACCGCCTGGAACACCACAGCGTAATGGTGTGTCCGAACGTCGTAATCGTACTTTATTAGAGATGGTGCGATCTATGATGTCTCTTACCGATTTGCCGTTATCGTTTTGGGGTTATGCATTAGAAACAGCTGCATTCACTTTAAATAGGACACCATCAAAATCCGTTGAGACGACACCATACGAACTGTGGTATGGCAAAAGGCCAAAGTTGTCGTTTCTTAAAATTTGGGGATGTGATGCTTATGTCAAAAAGCTTCAGCCTGAAAAGCTGTAACCCAAAGCGGAAAAGTGCGTCTTCATAGGTTACCCAAAAGAGACAGTTGGGTACACCTTCTATCTCAAATCCGAGGGCAAAGTGTTTGTTGCTAAAAACGGAGCTTTTCTCGAGAAGGAGTTTCTCTCGAGAGAATTGAGTGGGAGGAAGATAGAACTTGACGAGGTTGTCGAACCTCTCATCCCTCTGGATGGTGGCGCAGGGCAAGGGGAAACCTCTGCCGTTGCGACGCCGGTTGAGGAGGAAGTTAATGATGATGATCATGAAACTCCAGTTCAAGTTTCTGTCGAACCACGCAGGTCGACGAGACCACGTGCTGCTCCAGAGTGGTACGGTAATCCCGTCTTGTCAATCATGTTGTTGGACAACAATGAACCTGCAAATTATGAAGAAGTAATGGTGGGCCCAGATTCCAACAAATGTCTAGAAGCCATGAAGTCCGAGATAGGATCCATGTATGAGAACAAAGTGTGGACTTTGGAGGTACTGCCTGAGGGCCGCAAGGCTATTCAGAACAAATGGATCTTTAAGAGGAAGACGGACGCTGATGGCAATGTGACCGTTTATAAAGCTCGACTTGTGGCAAAGGGTTTTTCACAAGTTCAAGGAGTTGACTACGATGAGACATTCTCACCCGTAGCGATGCTTAAGTCTGTCAGAATCATGTTAGCAATAGCTGCATTTTTCGATTATGAAATCTGGCAGATGGATGTCAAAACGGCGTTCCTTAACGGTTTCCTTAAGGAAGAATTGTATATGATGCAACCCGAAGGTTTTGTCGATCCTAAGAATGCTAACAAGGTGTGCAAGCTCCAGCGATCCATTTATGGACTGGTGCAAGCATCTCGGAGTTGGAACAAACGTTTGATGATGTGATCAAAGCGTTTGGGTTTATACAAGTGGTTGGAGAATCTTGTATTTACAAGAAAGTGAGTGGGAGCTCTGTGGCGTTTCTAATATTATATGTGGATGACATATTGCTGATTGGAAACAACGTAGAGTTTTTGGAGAGAATAAAGGATTACTTGAATAAAAGTTTCTCTATGAAGGACCTAGGAGAAGCTGCTTACATTCTAGGCATTAAGATCTATAGGGATAGATCAAAACGCCTGATAGGATTTTCACAAAGCACATACCTTGATAAAGTTTTGAAGAGGTTCAAAATGGAACAGTCCAAGCATGGGTTCTTGCCAGTTTTACAAGGTACGAGATTGAGTAAGACTCAGTCCCAGCAACTGATGAAGATAGAGAGCATATGCGCTCCGTCCCCTATGCTTCAGCCATAGGTTCTATCATGTATACAATGTTGTGCACTAGACCAGACGTTAGCCTGGCCATAAGTATGGTGGGCAGGTTCCAGAGTAATCCAGGAGTGGATCACTGGACAGCGGTCAAGAATATCCTAAAGTACCTGAAAAGGACTAAGGACATGTTTCTCATGTATGGAGGTGACGAAGAGCTCGCCGTAAAAGGTTACGTCGATACAAGCTTTGACACAAATCCGGACGACTCTAAGTCGCAAACCGGATACGTATTTATTCTTAATGGGGTGCGGTAAGCTGGTGCAGTTCCAAGCAAAGCGTCGTAGCAGATTCTACATGTGAAGCGGAGTACATAGCTGCCTCGGAGGCGGCTAAAGAGGGTGTCTGGATGAAGCAATTCATGACGGATCTTGGAGTGGTGCCAAGCGCACTGAATCCAATAACCTTGTTCTGTGACAACACGGGTGCCATTGCCTTAGCAAAGGAACCACGGTTTCACAAGAAGACCAGACACATCAAACGACGCTTCAACCTCATCCGCGACTATGTCGAAGGGGAGGACGTGAATATATGCAAAGTGCACACGGATCTGAATGTAGTAGACCCGCTGACTAAACCTCTTCCACGGCCAAAGCATGATCAACACCAGAACTGTATGGGTGTTAGATTTATTACAATGTAATTCGCATGATGATGTGAGGGCTAGATTATTGACTCTAGTGCAAGTGGGAGACTGTTGGAATTATGCCCTAAAGGCAATAATAAATATAGTTATTATTATAATTCCTGTATCAAGATAATCGTTTATTATCCATGCTATAATTGTATTGAATGAAGACTCATTAACATGTGTGGATACATAGACAAAACACTGTCCCTAGCAAGCCTCTAGTTGGCTAGCCAGTTGATCAAAGATAGTCAGTGTCTTCTGATTATGAACAAGGTGTTGTTGCTTGATAACTGGATCACGTCATTAGGAGAATCACGTGATGGACTAGACCCAAACTAATAGACGTAGCATGTTGATCGTGTCATTTTGTTGCTACTGTTTTCTGCGTGTCAAGTATTTGTTCCTATGACCATGAGATCATATAACTCACTGACACCGGAGGAATACTTTGTGTGTATCAAACGTCACAACGTAACTGGGTGACTATAAAGATGCTCTACAGGTATCTCCGAAGGTGTTAGTTGAGTTAGTATGGATCAAGACTGGGATTTGTCACTCCGTATGACGGAGAGGTATCTCGGGGCCCACTCGGTAATACAACATCACACACAAGCCTTGCAAGCAATGTGACTTAGTGTAAGTTGGGGGATCTTGTATTACGGAACGAGTAAAGAGACTTGCCAGTAAACGAGATTGAAATAGGTATGCGGATACTAACGATCGAATCTCGGGCAAATAACATACCGAAGGACAAAGGGAATGACATACGGGATTATATGAATCCTTGACACTGAGGTTCAAACGATAAGTTCTTCGTAGAATATGTAGGATCCAATATGGGCATCCAGGTCCCGCTATTGGATATTGACCGAGGAGTCTCTCGGGTCATGTCTACATAGTTCTCGAACCCGCAGGGTCTGCACACTTAAGGTTCGACGTTGTTTTATGCGTATTTGAGTTATATGGTTGGTTACCGAATGTTGTTCGGAGTCCTATATGAGATCACGGACATCACGAGGGTTTCCGGAATGGTCCGGAAACGAAGATTGATATATAGGATGACCTCATTTGATTACCGGAAGGTTTTTGGAGTTACCGGGAATGTACGGGGAATGACGAATGGGTTCCGGGAGTTCACCGGGGGGGCAACCCACCCCGGGGAAGCCCATAGGCCTTGAGGGTGGCGCACCAGCCCTTTGTGGGCTGGTGGGACAGCCCAAAAGGGCCCTATGCGCATTGGAAGAAAAATCAAAGAGAAAGAAAAAAAAGGAGGAGGTGGGAAGGGAAGGAAGGACTCCCACCCACCAAACCAAGTCCAACTCGGTTTGGGGGGGGAGACCTTCCCCCCTTGGCTCGGTCGACCCCCTTGGGGCTCCTTGAGCCCCAAGGCAAGGCCCCCCTCTCCCACCTATATAGACGGAGGTTTTAGGGCTGATTTGAGACGACTTTTCCACGGCAGCCCGACCACATACCTCCACGGTTTTTCCTCTAGATCGCGTTTCTGCGGAGCTCGGGCGGAGCCCTGCTGAGACAAGGTCATCACCAACCTCCGGAGCGCCGTCACGCTGCCGGAGAACTCTTCTACCTCTCTGTCTCTCTTGCTGGATCAAGAAGACCGAGATCATCGTCGAGCTGTACGTGTGCTGAACGCGGAGGTGCCGTCCGTTCGGCACTAGATCGTGGGACTGATCGCGGGATAGTTCGCGGGGCGGATCGAGGGACATGAGGACGTTCCACTACATCAACCGCGTTCACTAACGCTTCTACTGTACGGGCTACAAGGGTACATTGATCACTCATCCCCTCTCGTAGATGGACATCACCATGATAGGTCTTCGTGCGCGTTGGAAAATTTTTGTTTCCCATGCGACGTTCCCCAACACCTTTGGCTTCGACCACTTCTGCTTTCCTTTGCCTTCTCGCATGTTTTGTAACGGTCTATGACATAGTGTATCTTGATCGACTCTAGCCTTAGTATTATCCTTTGTCTTCCCATCTATGTCGAACAATGTACCAAAAATAGCCTCTCTGATATTCCTTTCAGTGTGCATCATGTCGATATTGTGTGGAAGAAGGAGGTCTTTGAAGTAAGGCAGATCCCAGAAGCATGGCTTGTGAGTCCAGGCGTGTTTTGAATTATACCCCTTGAAATACCCTGGACGCTCTGGATCAGGCTCGAGGGCGTTTTACTGATCCAGGATCTGTTGGCCTGTCAACGCAGGTGGTGCCAAGTTTTTGACAACTTTACCTTTGGTAAAGTTCTTCTTGTCTTTTCTGAACTAATGGTCAGGATCCAGGAACTGTCTATGCAAGTCAAAGCAAGAATACTTCTGACCCTCCTGCAACCAATGAAACTGAAGAGCTGCCTTGCATTGGGGGCACGGGACCCTTCCATGCATACACCATCCAGAGAATAGTGCATACGCCGGCAAGTCATGCATAGAGTACATGTACCACACATGCATTTTGAAGTTTTGTTTTCTAGCGGCATCGTATGTCTTGACCCCATTATCCCAAGCGTCTTCCAATTCATCCTTAAGCGGCTGCAGGTACACATTCATATTCTTCCCCGGATAATTGGGCCCTGGAATTATCAATGTCAGAAATATGTTCTTTCTTTGCATAATCTGTCCGGGGGGAGATTGAGTGGAATGACAAATACAGGCCAACAACTATATTTGGTTGTCGTCATGCCGAAGGGATTAAAACCATCCGTGGCGATGCACACTCGAGGATTCCTTGGATCTGCCGCTTTATCCTGATGCAATCCATCGAAATGTTTCCACGCTTCCCCATCTGATGTGTGTACCACCATCTTATTTCCATCCGCATCTAGTCCGGTTCTTTTGCCCAATTTGTGCCATGTCATCTGTCTGGCTGTCTCCTCGACCATGAAAAGACGTTGAAGTCTTGGTACGATTGGCATATACTGAAGAACACTAACTACGATTTTGGTCTGCCTCTTCTCACCCATATCGTTGTCTACCACAAGATACCTGCAAGACTCGCAATTGGGACAATAGTCCAAGTGTGCATACTCCTTCCTAAATAAGACACATCCTTTCTCACATGCATCTATCTTCTCATAGGGCATCTTAAGTACACGAAGTATTTTGTCCGACTGGTACAGGTTTGCAGGCATGACATGGCCTTTGGGTAGGAAGCGTCCAAATAGTGTCATCATCGCGTCGTAGCATTCTCTTCCCAAGTTGAACTCAGCCTTCAGAGCCATTACTTGTGCAATTGCATCCAGCTGACAGAGCTCAGTGTACTCATGGAGAGGACATTTTAAAGACTCCAACATTTCATAAAAGGCCTTTGCAGATTCCTCCATCTCATCTTCCAAATCCCGAGCATCATCAAAGTCTTGCACCATGTCTACGATCCCGGTACCATGCTCGTCCGTGCGACGACGGACCACCTCAGCTCTTGTGCGTTGTATAGACTCACCATGAAATGTCCACACCGTATAACTAGGCTTAAAACCCCTCCTCTACAGGTGTTTAATCATTACAGCCTCTGTCGTCTTTTTATAGTTGTCGCATCCAGGACAGGGGCAATAGTTTCTTTCCTGGCCATTTGCGAATGCGACTTTCACAAATTCCTTTGTTTTTACAAACCATTCTTTCGTCATCTCTTTCTGACTAGGGTGACCGGTATACATCCACGCACGATCACTCATCTTGCCTAGCTACTAAAGACAGAAGAAATATATTTATATATAATTTAGCATTTATATTCATCGGTTAATCGGGTTCGCCATTTTTATTACGTCCAGGCAACCTACACGTTAATAGGTAAAGATAGGTCCTAATCCCACCCGAGTATGTGTAGATTGGGTTCGTTTTCCCATGCTCTGCTCCAGATCCAACGCAAAATTTCGGCAGCACCTCCCCGATGTTCTCCTCATACACGTCTCTGCAATAAACAGAGAGGATGTTGTTGGAAATATGCCCTAGAGGCAATAATAAATTAGTTATTATTATATTTCTTAGTTCATGATAATCGTTTATTATCCATGCTATAATTGTATTGATTGGAAACACAATACTTGTGTGGATACATAGACAAAACACTGTCCCTAGTAAGCCTCTAGTTGACTAGCTCGTTGATCAAAGATGGTCAAGGTTTCCTGGCCATAGGCAAGTGTTGTCACTTGATAACGGGATCACATCATTAGGAGAATCATGTGATGGACTAGACCCAAACTAATAGACGTAGCATGCTGATCGTGTCATTTTGTTGCTACTGTTTTCTGCGTGTCAAGTATTTGTTCCTATGACCATGAGATCATATAACTCACGGACACCGGAGGAATGCTTTGTGTGTATCAAACGTCACAACGTAACTGGGTGACTATAAAGATGCTCTACAGGTATCTCCGAAGGTGTTCGTTGAGTTAGTATAGATCGAGACTGGGATTTGTCACTCTGTGTGACGGAGAGGTATCTCGGGGCCCACTCGGTAATACAACATCACACACAAGCCTTGCAAGCAATGTAACTTAATGTAAGTTGCGGGATCTTGTATTACGGAACGAGTAAAGAGACTTGCCGGTAAACGAGATTGAAATAGGTATACGGATACTAACGATCGAATCTCGGGCAAGTAACATACCGAAGGACAAAGGGAATGGCATACGGGATTATATGAATCCTTGGCACTGAGGTTCAAACGATAAGATATTCGTAGAATATGTAGGATCCAATATGGGCATCCAGGTCCCGCTATTGGATATTGACCGAGGAGTCTCTCGGGTCATGTCTACATAGTTCTCGAACCCGCAGGGTCTGCACACTTAAGGTTCGACGTTGTTTTATGCGTATTTGAGTTATATGGTTGGTTACCGAATGTTGTTCGGAGTCCCAGATGAGATCACGGATGTCACGAGGGTTTCCGGAATGGTCCGGAAACGAAGATTGATATATAGGATGACCTCATTTGGTTACCGGAAGGTTTTCGTGCATTACCGGAAAAGTTTCGGGCTCATCGGTAGTGTACCGGGAGTGCCGGGAGGGGTGCCGGGGACCATCGGGAGGGGTGTCACGCCCCAAGGGGTCTCATGGGCTATGGGAAGAGATAAATCAGCCCCTAGTGGGCTGGAATAAGTTCCCACTAAGGCCCATAAGGTTTGAGAAGGAAAAAACACAAGGTGGAAAGAGTTTCCAAGTGGGAAGGTGGAATCCTACTCCAAGTAGGATTGGAGTAGGACTCCTCCACCTCCAATTTCGGCCAAACCTTTAGGTTTTGAGGCTGCCTCCTCCCCTCCCTCCCACCTATATATACGGAGGTTTTAGGGCTGATTTGAGACGACTTTTCTCACGGCTGCCCGACCACATACCTCCATAGTTTTTCCTTTAGATCGTGTTTCTGCGGAGCTCGGGCGGAGCCCTGCTGAGACAAGATCATCACCAACCTCTGGAGCACCGTCACGCTGCCGGAGAACTCTTCTACCTCTCTGTCTCTCTTGCTGGATCAAGAAGGCCGAGATCATCGTCGAGCTGTACGTGTGCTGAACGCGGAGGTGCCGTCCGTTCGGTACTAGATCGTGGGACTGATCGCGGGATTGTTCGCGGGGCGGATCGAGGGACGTGAGGACGTTCCACTACATCAACCGCGTTCTCTAACGCTTCTGCTGTACGATCTACAAGGGTACGTAGATCACTCATCCCCTCTCGTAGATGGACATCACCATGATAGGTCTTCGTGCGCGTAGGAAAATTTTTGTTTCCCATGCGACGTTCCCCAACAGTGGTATCAGAGCTAGGTTCATGCGTAGATGTCTTCTCGAGTAGAACACAAAAGGTTTTGTGGGCGGTGATGTGCGTTTTGCTGCCCTCCTTAGTCTTTTCTTGATTCCGCGGTATTGTTGGATTGAAGCGGCTTGGACCGACATTACTCGTACGCTTACGAGAGACTGGTTTCATCGTTACGAGTAACCCCCTTTGCTCAAAGATGACTGGCAAGTGACGGTTTCTCCAACTTTAGTTGAATCGGATTTGACCGAGGAGGTCCTTGGATGAGGTTAAATAGCAGCTCATATATCTCCGTTGTGGTGTTTGCGTAAGTAAGATGCGATCCTACTAGATACCCTTGGTCACCACGTAAAACATGCAACAACAAAATTAGAGGACGTCTAACTTGTTTTTGCAGGGTATGATTGTGATGTGATATGGCCAATGATGTGATGTGATATATTGGATGTATGAGATGATCATGTTGTAATAGAAATATCGACTTGCACGTCGATGGTACGGCAACCGGCAGGAGCCATAGGGTTGTGTTTATACTAACATATGTGCTTGCAGATGCGTTTACTATTTTGCTAGGATGTAGCTTTAGTAGTAATAGCATAAGTAGCACGACAACCCCGATGGCAACACGTTGATGGATGATCATGGTGTGTCGCCGGTGACAAGAAGATCGTGCCGGTGCTTTGGTGATGGAGATCAAGAAGCACGTGATGATGGCCATATCATGTCACTTATGAATTGCATGTGATGTTAATCCTTTTATGCACCTTATTTTGCTTAGAACGACGGTAGCATTATGAGGTGATCTCTCACTAAAATTTCAAGACGAAATTGTGTTCTCCCCGACTGTGCACCGTTGCGACAGTTCTTCGTTTCGAGACACCACGTGATGATCGGGTGTGATAGACTCAACGTTCACATACAACGGGTGCAAAACAGTTGCACACGCGGAACACTCGGGTTAAGCTTGACGAGCCTAGCATGTGCAGACATGGCCTCGGAACACATGAGACCGAAAGGTCGAGCATGAATTGTATAGTTGATATGATTAGCATAGGGATGCTTACCACTGAAACTATTCTCGACTCACGTGATGATCGGACTTGAGATAGCGGATTTGGATCATGTACCACTCAAATGACTAGAGAGATGTACTTTTTGAGTGGGAGTTCTTAAGTAATATGATTAATTGAACTAATTGTCATGAATATAGTCTAATGGTCTTTGCGAATTACGATGTAGCTTGCGCTATAGCTCTACTGTTTTTATATGTTCCTAGAGAAAATTTAGTTGAAAATTGATAGTAGCAACCTTTGCAGACTGAGTCTGTAAAACCGAGGATTGTCCTCGTTGCTACGCAGAAGGCTTATGTCCTTAATGCACCACTTGGTGTGCTGCACCTCGAGCGTCGTCTGTGGATGCTATGAACATCCGACATACACGTTACTGATGACTACACGATAGTTCAGTGCAAGATACTTGATGGCTTAGAAGCAAGGCGCCGAAAACGTTGTAAAACGTCACGGAACATAAGTGATGTTCCGAAGAGATGAAATTGTGATTTCATGCTTGTGCCCTTGTTAAGAGGTACGAGACCTCCAAACAAGATTCTTTGTCCACAAAGTAAAGGAGAAAAGCTCAATCGTTGAGCGTGTGCTCAGATTGTCTGAGTACGACAATCGCTTGAATCAAGTGGGAGTTAATCTTCCAGGTGAGATAGTGATGGTTCTCCAAAGTCACTGCCACCAAGCTATGAGAGCTTCGTGATGAACTATAACATATCAAGGATAGATACTATGATCTTTTGAGCGATTCGCGATGTTTGACACTGCGAAAGTAGAAATCAAGAAGGAGCATCAATAGTTGATGGTTTGTAAAACCACTGAGTTTCAAGAAAGGCAAGGGCTAGAAGGGATACTTCGTGAAACGGCAAAGTAGTTGCTGCACTAATGAAGAGACCCAAGATTAAACCCAAACCCGAGACTAAGTGCTTCTGTAATGAGGGGAACAGTCACTGAGGCGGAACAACTCTAGATACTTGGTAGATAAGAAGGCTGGCAAAAGTCGAAAGAAGTGTATTTGATATACATAATGTTGATGTGTACTTTACTAGTACTCCTAGTAGCATGAGGGTATTAGATACCGGTTCGGTTGCTAAGTGATTAGTAACACGAAATGAAAGCTACGACATAAACGGAGACTAGCTAAAGGCGAGGTGACGATACGTGTTGGAAGTGTTTCCAAGGTTGATATGATCAAACGTCGCACACTCCCTCTACCATCGGGATTGGTGTTAAACCTAAATAATTGTTATTTGGTGCTTGCGTTAAGCATGAACATGATTGGATCGTGTTTATTGCAATACGATTATTCATTTAAGGAGAATAATGGTTACTCTATTTTCTTGAATATTCACCTTCAATGGTTTATTGAATCTTGATCGTAGTGTCACACATGTTCATGATATTGGTGCCAAAAGATACGAGTTAATGATGATAGTACCACTTACTTGTGGCACTGCCGCTTGAGTCATGTTAGTATAAATTGCATGAAGAGGCTCCATGCTGATGGATCTTTGTACTCACCTGATTTCGAATCACTAGTGACATGCAAATCATACCACATGAGCAAGGCCTTGTTTTCATTAAGATGAAATAAGATAGTAACTTGTTGGAAGTGATACATTTTGATGTATGCAGTCCAATGGGTGCTGAGGCACGCAGTGGATATCATTATGTTCTTACTTCACTGACGATTTGAGTAGATACTAGAGTATTTACTTAATGAATCACAAGTCTGAAATATTGAAAAGTTCAATTCTGTTTCAGAGTGAAGTTCGTCGTAACAAGAGGATAAACTGTCTACGATATGATCATAGAAATGAATATCTGAGTTACGAGTTTTGGTACGCAGTTAAGACAATGTGGAAGTTATTTCGCAGTTCATGCCACCTGGAACATCATAGTGTGATGATGTGTCTGAACATCATAGCCACGCACTATTTGGTATAATACATACTATGATGTCTCTTATCGAATTACCACTATCGTTATGCATTAGAGACAACCGCACTCACTTTAAATAGGGCACCACGTATTTCCGTTGAGATGACACGGTATAGACTGAGGTTTAGAGAAATCTAAACTGTCGTTTCTTGAAAGTTTGGGGTTTCGACACTTATGTGAAAAAGTTTCAGTCTGATAAGCTCGAACCCAAAGCGGATAAATGCATCTTCATAGGATATCCAAAACAGTTGGGTACATCTCCTATCTCATATCCGAAAGCAAGGTGTTTGTTTCTAGAAACGGATCCTTTCTCGAGGAAAGGTTTCTCTCGAAAGAATTGAGTGGGAGGGTAGTAGAACTTGATGAGGTCATTGAACCATCACTTCAACCAGTGTGTAGCAGGGCGCAGGAAGTTGTTCATGTGGCGCCTACACCAATTGAAGTGGAAGCTGATGATGATGATCATTGAGCTTCGAATCAAGTTACTACAAAACCTCGTAGGTCGACAAGGTCGCGTACTGCTGCAGAGTAGTACGGTAACCCTGTCTTGGAGGTCATGTTGTTGAGCAACAGTGAACCTACGAGTTATGGAGAAAGCGATGGTGGGCCCGGGTTCCGACAAATGGCTGGAAGCCATCAAATCCGAGAGAGGATCCATGTATGAAACCAAAGTGTAGACTTTGGAAGAACTACTTGATGGTCATAGGACTATTGAGTAAAGATGGATCTTTAAAAGAAGACAGACGATGATGGTGATAAGTCACTATTAAGAAAAGCTCGACTTGTCGGAAAGATGTTTTCGAAAAGATCAAACAGTTGACTATGATGAGACTTTCTCACTCGTAGCGATGCTAAAAGTCTGTTAGAATTATGTTAGTTGTTGATGCATTATTTATGAAATATTGCACGTAGGATGTCAAAACATTGTTTCCTCGACGGTTTCCTTGAGCAAACATTGTATGTGATACAACCAGAAGGTTTTGTCGATCCTAAAAGATACTAGCAAGTATGCAAGCTCCAGTGATCCTTCAATGGACTGGTGCAAGCATCTCGGAGTTGGAATATACACTTTGATGAGATGATCAAGGATTTTGGGTTTGTACAAGGTTTATGAGAAACTTGTATTTCCAAAGAAGTGAGTGGGAGCACTATAGAATTTCTGATAGGTATATGTGGTTGACATATTGTGGATCAGAAGTAATGTAGAATTTCTGTAAAGCATACAAGGTTGTTTTGAAAGAAGTTTTCAAAGGAGTACCTGGATTACGCTACTTGAACGTTGAGCATCAAAGATCTATGGAGATAGATCGAAAAGCACTTAACGGAAGTTTCAACAAGATGCATGCCTTGACAAGTTTTTGAAAGGAGTTCAAAATAGGTCAGCAAAGAAGGAGTTCTTGGTTGCGTTGTGAGGTGTGAATTTGAGTAAGACTCAAAACCCGACCCCGGCAGAATAAAGAGAATAGACGAAGGTCGTCTTCTATGCCTTAGCCGTAGAATCTAAAGTATGCCATGCTGTGTACCGCACCTGATGTGTGCCTTGACTCAAAGTATGTTGAGAGGTACAGAGAGTGATCCATGATTGAATCACTAGCAGCGGTCAAAATTTATCCTTAGTAACTAATGGACTAAGGAATTTTTCTCGATTATGGAGGTGGTTAAAGAGTTCGTCGTAAAGGGTTACGTCGATGCAAGCTTTGACACTAATCCGAATAACTATGAGTAGTGAAACGGGTTCGTATAGTAGAGTAGATATTCCGAGTATTTCCGAATAGCACATAGTAGCAGCATCTATAAGATGACATAAAGATTTGTAAAGAACACACGGATCTGAAAGTTTCAGAACCGTTGACTAAAACCTCTCTCACGAGCAAGACGTGATCAGACCCCAGAACTATATGGGTGTTGGATTCGTTGAAATCACATGGTGATGTGAACTAGATTATTGAGTCTAGTGCAAGTGGGAGACTGTTGGAAATATGCCCTAGAGGCAATAATAAATTAGTTATTATTATATTTCTTAGTTCATGATAATCGTTTATTATCCATGCTATAATTGTATTGATTGGAAACACAATACTTGTGTGGATACATAGACAAAACACTGTCCCTAGTAAGCCTCTAGTTGACTAGCTCGTTGATCAAAGATGGTCAAGGTTTCCTGGCCATAGGCAAGTGTTGTCACTTGATAACGGGATCACATCATTAGGAGAATCATGTGATGGACTAGACCCAAACTAATAGACGTAGCATGCTGATCGTGTCATTTTGTTGCTACTGTTTTCTGCGTGTCAAGTATTTGTTCCTATGACCATGAGATCATATAACTCACGGACACCGGAGGAATGCTTTGTGTGTATCAAACGTCGCAACGTAACTGGGTGACTATAAAGATGCTCTACAGGTATCTCCGAAGGTGTTCGTTGAGTTAGTATAGATCGAGACTGGGATTTGTCACTCTGTGTGACGGAGAGGTATCTCGGGGCCCACTCGGTAATACAACATCACACACAAGCCTTGCAAGCAATGTAACTTAATGTAAGTTGCGGGATCTTGTATTACGGAACGAGTAAAGAGACTTGCCGGTAAACGAGATTGAAATAGGTATGCGGATACTAACGATCGAATCTCGGGCAAGTAACATACCGAAGGACAAAGGGAATGGCATACGGGATTATATGAATCCTTGGCACTGAGGTTCAAACGATAAGATATTCGTAGAATATGTAGGATCCAATATGGGCATCCAGGTCCCGCTATTGGATATTGACCGAGGAGTCTCTCGGGTCATGTCTACATAGTTCTCGAACCCGCAGGGTCTGCACACTTAAGGTTCGACGTTGTTTTATGCGTATTTGAGTTATATGGTTGGTTACCGAATGTTGTTCGGAGTCCCAGATGAGATCACGGATGTCACGAGGGTTTCCGGAATGGTCCGGAAACGAAGATTGATATATAGGATGACCTCATTTGGTTACCGGAAGGTTTTCGTGCATTACCGGAAAAGTTTCGGGCTCATCGGTAGTGTACCGGGAGTGCCGGGAGGGGTGCCGGGGACCATCGGGAGGGGTGTCACGCCCCAAGGGGTCTCATGGGCTATGGGAAGAGATAAATCAGCCCCTAGTGGGCTGGAATAAGTTCCCACTAAGGCCCATAAGGTTTGAGAAGGAAAAAACACAAGGTGGAAAGAGTTTCCAAGTGGGAAGGTGGAATCCTACTCCAAGTAGGATTGGAGTAGGACTCCTCCACCTCCAATTTCGGCCAAACCTTTAGGTTTTGAGGCTGCCTCCTCCCCTCCCTCCCACCTATATATACGGAGGTTTTAGGGCTGATTTGAGACGACTTTTCTCACGGCTGCCCGACCACATACCTCCATAGTTTTTCCTTTAGATCGTGTTTCTGCGGAGCTCGGGCGGAGCCCTGCTGAGACAAGATCATCACCAACCTCCGGAGCACCGTCACGCTGCCGGAGAACTCTTCTACCTCTCCGTCTCTCTTGCTGGATCAAGAAGGCCGAGATCATCGTCGAGCTGTACGTGTGCTGAACGCGGAGGTGCCGTCCGTTCGGTACTAGATCGTGGGACTGATCGCGGGATTGTTCGCGGGGCGGATCGAGGGACGTGAGGACGTTCCACTACATCAACCGCGTTCTCTAACGCTTCTGCTGTACGATCTACAAGGGTACGTAGATCACTCATCCCCTCTCGTAGATGGACATCACCATGATAGGTCTTCGTGCGCGTAGGAAAATTTTTGTTTCCCATGCGACGTTCCCCAACAGATGTGTATCCGGAGAACAACAGGGAGGCACTGACGAAATTCCGCATCGGTTCCAGAGCACAGCATACGGGAAAACGAACCCAATCTACACATACTCGGGCTGTCCATGGATAATGTTGGACAATTCGAAAGGATGGCGGTTATAAATATGCAAAGACATGCATATTTATAGATGTTGCCCTTTCGAACGGGAGACGCATACTGGTCACGCATATTGATAAATTAATTTAATTACCTAAATCTAGAAAGCTTCATCCGGAAACCGAGCCACAGTAAATGAAGGGGCGAGGAGGTGATGAAATTTGTACTGACCCACGAATGTAGGGGCGGAGCTCGTACAACGCATGGGGAGGTCTTCGCACAGCAGACCTCACAGCGACGAGACAACTATCACATGTAAATCCACCCGATCAACACAAATATTCTAATTATGTCATTTTAGAGGAAAACAAGTTAAGAATATAATATTCATGATCTAACCAAGGTTTTTATGCCATTTTGTAGCTAAATGGGCTAATTATCTCATTGTTGGGGAAAATAAGGTAAGGAGAATAAGATAGAGGAGAAGAAAGAGGAGGAGGAGAAGAAGAAGAAGAAATCAAGAAGAAGGAGAAGGAGGAGGAGGAGAAGGAGGAGGAGAAGAAGGAGAAGGAGGAGAAGGTATTCTTATTCTCTTCTTCTCTTCTTCTTCTCTTCTTCTTTTCTTCTTCTTTCCTTCTTCTACTTCTTATTTTTGTCTTCTCCTCCTCCTCCTCCTCTTCTTCTTCTTCTTCTTCTTCTTCTTCTTCTTCTCCTCCTCCTCCTCCTCTTCTCCTCTTCTCCTCTTCTTCTTCTTCCTATTCTTTCTTTTAAGCTAACTAACTAACTAACCTAACTAACCAAGCTAACTAAACATATCGCTAAACCTATATAGCACTAAACAGCAAAAAAATAACAAAAACAGAATCTACCACTAAGTAACTAAAAAAGAATCTAGCTACCACTAAATACCAAATAATAAAAAATCAACTTCTTCTTCTTTTTTCTCTTCTTCTCCTTCTTATTTTTTCTATTCTCTTCTTCTCTTCTTCTTTACTTCTTCTCCTTCTTATTTTTTTCTTCTCTTCTTCTTCTTATTCTTATTATTATTATTATTATTATTTTCTTCTTCTCCTCTTCTTCTTCTTCTTCTTCTTCTTCTTATTCTTCTCCTCCTCCTCCTCCTACTCCTCTTCTTCTTCTCCTCTTCTCGTACTCCACCTCCTCCTCTTCTCCTCTTCTCCTCCTCCACCTAACTAACCAAGCTAACTAACTAACCTAACTAATTTAACAAGCTACCACTAATTAACAAAACAAAATCTACCACTAAACTACCTACTAAATCTACCAACTAACTAAATCTACCACTAAAACTACTAACAAGAACAACTACTAAAACTACTAACAAGAAAAACTACTAAAACTACTAACAAGAACAACTACTAAAACTACTACCACTAAAACTACTGGCAAGAACAAAAATCATGCGGGTGCGGGGGGGGTGGGGGGTGGGGGCTCACCGGGAGGGGCGGCTGTGGCGGGGCCGGTGGTGTTGGGGGTGGGGGCAAAGAGCTGTTAACGGAGTTACCTCTTTGCCGTCTGCCGGTGGACGGCAATGTTGGAATTATGCCCTAGAGGCAATAATAAATGTATAGTTATTATTATAATTCCTGTATCAAGATAATAGTTTATTATCCATGCTATAATTGTATTGAATGAAGACTCATTTACATGTGTGGATACATAGACGAAACACCGTCCCTAGCATGCCTCTAGTTGGCTAGCCAGTTGATCGATGATAGTCAGTGTCTTCTGATTATGAACAAGGTGTTGTTGCTTGATAACTGGATCACGTCATTAGGAGAATCACGTGATGGACTAGACCCAAACTAATAGACGTAGCATGTTGATCGTGTCATTTTGTTGCTACTGTTTTCTGCGTGTCAAGTATTTATTCCTATGACCATGAGATCATATAACTCACTGACACCGGAGGAATGCTTTGTGTGTATCAAACGTCGCAACGTAACTGGGTGACTATAAAGATGCTCTACAGGTATCTCCGAAGGTGTTAGTTGAGTTAGTATGGATCAAGACTGGGATTTGTCACTCCGTGTGACGGAGAGGTATCTCGGGGCCCACTCGGTAATACAACATCACACACAAGCCTTGCAAGCAATGTAACTTAGTGTAAGTTGCGGGATCTTGTATTACGGAACGAGTAAAGAGACTTGCCGGTAAACGAGATTGAAATAGGTATGCGAATACTGACGATCGAATCTCGGGCAAGTAACATACCGAAGGACAAAGGGAATGACATACAGGATTATACGAATCCTTGGCACTGAGGTTCAAACGATAAGATCTTCGTAGAATATGTAGGATCCAATATGGGCATCCAGGTCCCGCTGTTGGATATTGACCGAGGAGTCTCTCGGGTCATGTCTACATAGTTCTCGAACCCGCAGGGTCTGCACACTTAAGGTTCGACGTTGTTTTATGCGTATTTGAGTTATATGGTTGGTTACCGAATGTTGTTCGGAGTCCCGTATGAGATCACGGATGTCACGAGGGTTTCCGGAATAGTCCGGAAACGAAGATTGATATATAGGATGGCTTCATTTGATTACCGGAAGGTTTTCGGAGTTACCGGGAATGTACCGGGAATGACGAATGGGTTCCGGGAGTTCACCGGAGGGGGGCAACCCACTCCGGGGAAGCCCATAGGCATTTGAGGGGGTCACACCAGCCCTTAGTGGGCTGGTGGGACAGCCCACCAATCCCCTATGCGCCAAGGAAGAAAAAATCAAAGGAAAGAAAAAAAAAAGGAAGAAGTGGGAAGGGGGAAGGACTCCCTCCCACCAAACCAAGTAGGACTCGGTTTGGGGGGGAGAGTCCTCCCCCCTGGCTCGGCCGACCCCTTGGGGATCCCTTGGACCCCAAGGCAAGGTCCCCCTCCCTCCTCCTATATATATGGGGCTTTTAGGGCAGATTTGAGACGACTTTCTCACGGCTGCCCGACCACATACCTCCATAGTTTTTCCTCTAGATCGTGTTTCTGCGGAGCTCGGGCGGAGCCCTGCTGAGACAAGATCATCACCAACCTCCGGAGCGCCGTCACGCTGCCGGAGAACTCTTCTACCTCTCCGTATCTCTTGCTGGATCAAGAAGGCCGAGATCATCGTCGAGCTGTACGTGTGCTGAACGCGGAGGTGCCGTCCGTTCGGTACTAGATCGTGGGACTGATCGCGGGATTGTTCGCGGGGCGGATCGAGGGACGTGAGGACGTTCCACTACATCAACCGCGTTCTCTAACGCTTCTGCTGTACGATCTACAAGGGTACGTAGATCACTCATCCCCTCTCGTAGATGGACATCACCATGATAGGTCTTCGTGCGCGTAGGAAAATTTTTGTTTCCCATGCGACGTTCCCAACAGTGGCGTCATGAGCTAGGTTCATGCGTAGATGTCTTCTCGAGTAGAACACAAAAGGTTTTGTGGGCGGTGATGTGCGTTTTGCTGCCCTCCTTAGTCTTTTCTTGATTCCGCGGTATTGTTGGATTGAAGCGGCTTGGACCGACATTACTCGTACGCTTACGAGAGACTGGTTTCATCGTTACGAGTAACCCCCTTTGCTCAAAGATGACTGGCAAGTGACGGTTTCTCCAACTTTAGTTGAATCGGACTTGACCGAGGAGGTCCTTGGATGAGGTTAAATAGCAACTCATATATCTCCGTTGTGGTGTTTGCGTAAGTAAGATGCGATCCTACTAGATACCCTTGGTCACCACGTAAAACATGCAACAACAAAATTAGAGGACGTCTAACTTGTTTTTGCAGGGTATGATTGTGATGTGATATGGCCAACGATGTGATGTGATATATTGGATGTATGAGATGATCATGTTGTAATAGAAATATCGACTTGCATGTCGATGGTACGGCAACCGGCAGGAGCCATAGGGTTGTCTTTATACTAACATATGTGCTTGCAGATGCGTTTACTATTTTGCTAGGATGTAGCTTTAGTAGTGATAGCATGAGTAGCACGACAACCCCGATGGCAACACGTTGATGGATGATCATGGTGTGGCGCCGGTGGCAAGAAGATCGTGCCGGTGCTTTGGTGATGGAGATCAAGAAGCACGTGATGATGGCCATATCATGTCACTTATGAATTGCATGTGATGTTAATCCTTTTATGCACCTTATTTTGCTTAGAACGACGGTAGCATTATGAGGTGATCTCTCACTAAAATTTCAAGACGAAATTGTGTTCTCCCCGACTGTGCACCGTTGCTACAGTTCGTCGTTTCGAGACACCACGTGATGATCGGGTGTGATAGACTCAACGTTCACATACAACGGGTGCAAAACAGTTGCGCACGCGGAACACTCGGGTTAAGCTTGACGAGCCTAGCATGTGCAGACATGGCCTCGGAACACATGAGACCGAAAGGTCGATCATGAATCATATAGCTGATATGATTAGCATAGAGGATGCTTACCACTGAAACTACTCTTGACTCACGTGATGATCGGACTTGGGATAGTGTAAGTGGATCATGAACCACTCAAATGACTAGAGAGATGTACTTTTTGAGTGGGAGTTTGGCATATAATTTGATTAAGTTGAACTCTAATTATCTTGAACATAGTCTAAGTCCACTTTGAATGTATTTGTGTTGTAGATCATGGCTCACGCAAGTGTCATCCTGAATTTTAATACGTTCCTAGAGAAAGCTAAGTTGAAAGATGATGGAAGCAACTTTGTAGACTGGGCTCGTAATCTTAAGCTAATCTTACAAGCTGGAAAGAAGGATTATGTCCTTAATGCTGCGCTAGGAGATGAACCACCCGCTACGGCTGATCAGGATGTTAAGAACGCTTGGTTAGCACGTAAGGAGGACTACTCAATAGTTCAATGTGCAGTCTTGTATGGCTTAGAACCGGGACTTCAACGTCGCTTTGAGCGTCATGGAGCATTTGAGATGTTTCAGGAGTTGAAGTTCATCTTTCAGAAGAACGCCCGGATCGAGAGGTATGAGACCTCCGATAAATTCTATGCTTGCAAGATGGAGGAAAACTCGTCTGTCAGTGAACATGTGCTCAAAATGTCTGGGTACTCAAACCGTCTAGCTGAACTGGGGATTGAACTCCCGCAAGAAGCTATCACTGACAGAATCCTTCAATCACTGCCGCCAAGCTATAAAGGCTTTGTGTCGAACTACAACATGCAAGGGATGAACAAGTCTCCCGGCGAGTTGTTTGCGATGCTGAAAGTCGCAGAGTCTGAACTCCGTAAAGAGCATCAAGTGTTGATGGTGAGCAAGACCACTAGTTTCAAGAGAAACAGCAAAGGCAAGAAGGGCAATTCGAAGAAGAGCGGCAAGCCTGTTGCCAATCCGCCAAAGAAACCCAAGGCTGGACCTAAGCCTGAAACAGAGTGCTTCTATTGCAAGGGTATGGGTCACTGGAAGCGCAATTGCCCCAAGTATCTGGCAGATAAGAAGGCGGGCAAAGAAAAATCAGGTATATTTGATATACATGTTATTGATGTGTACTTAACCGGCTCTCGTAGTAGTGCCTGGGTATTCGATACCGGTTCTGTTGCTCACATTTGCAACTCGAAGCAGGAACTGCGGAATAGACGAAGGCTGGCGAAAGACGAAGTGACGATGCGCGTAGGAAATGGTTCCAAGGTTGATGCAATCGCCGTCGGCACAGTGTCACTTCAACTACCATCGGGATTAGTAATGAACTTAAATCATTGTTATTTAGTGCCTGCGTTGAGCATGAACATTATATCTGGATCTTGTTTATTGCGAGACGGTTACTCTTTTAAGTCTGAGAATAATGGTTGTTCTATTTCTATGAGTAACATCTTTTATGGTCATGCACCGAATGTGAGAGGATTGTTCATATTGAATCTTGATAGAGATACGCATATACATAACATTGAGACCAAAAGAGTTAGAGTAAACAATGATAGCGCCATATTTTTGTGGCACTTCCGCTTGGGTCATATTGGTGTAAAGCGCATGAAGAAACTCCATGCTGGTGGATTTTTGGAGTCACTTGACTTTGATTCACTTGACACGTGCGAACCATGCCTCATGGGCAAGATGACTAAGACTCCATTCTCCGGAACGATGGAGCGTGCAAGTGACTTGTTGGAAATCATACATACCGATGTGTGTGGTCCAATGAGCGTGGAGGCACGCGGCGAATATCGTTATTTTCTCACCTTCACTGACGATCTAAGTAGATATGGTTATGTCTACTTGATGAAGCACAAGTCTGAAACATTTGAAAAGTTCAAGCAATTTCAGAGTGAAGTGGAAAATCATCGTAACAAGAAGATCAAGTTCCTACGGTCTGATCGTGGGGGTAAATATCTGAGTTTCGAGTTTGGTACTCACTTAAGACAATGTGGAATTGTTTCGCAGTTAACACCGCCTGGAACACCACAGCGTAATGGTGTGTCCGAACGTCGTAATCGTACTTTATTAGAAATGGTGCGATCTATGATGTCTCTTACTGATTTGCCGTTATCGTTTTGGGGTTATGCATTAGAAACAGCTGCATTCACTTTAAATAGGGCACCATCGAAATCCGTTGAGACGACACCATACGAACTGTGGTATGGCAAAAGGCCAAAGTTGTCGTTTCTTAAAGTTTGGGGATGTGATGCTTATGTCAAAAAGCTTCAACCTGAAAAGCTGGAACCCAAAGCGGAAAAGTGCGTCTTCATAGGTTACCCAAAAGAGACAGTTGGGTACACCTTCTATCTCAAATCCGAGGGCAAAGTGTTTGTTGCTAAGAACGGAACTTTTCTCGAGAAGGAGTTTCTCTCGAGAGAATTGAGTGGGAGGAAGATAGAACTTGACGAGGTTGTCGAACCTCTCATTCCTCTGGATGGTGGCGCAGGGCAAGGGGAAACCTCTGTCATTGCGACGCCGGTTGAGGAGGAAGTTAATGATGATGATCATGAAACTCCAGTTCAAGTTTCTGTTGAACCACGCAGGTCGACGATATCACGCGCTGCTCCAGAGTGGTACGGTAATCCCGTCTTATCAATCATGTTGTTAGACAACAATGAACCTGCAAATTATGAAGAAGCAATGGTGGGCCCAGATTCCAACAAATGGCTAGAAGCCATGAAATCCGAGATAGGATCCATGTATGAGAACAAAGTGTGGACTTTGGAGATGCTGCCTGAGGGCCGCAAGGCTATTCAGAACAAATGGATCTTGAAGGAGAAGACGGACGCTGACGGTAATGTGACCGTTTATAAAGCTCGACTTGTGGCAAAGGGTTTTTCACAAGTTCCAGGAATTGACTACGATGAGACTTTCTCTCCCGTAGCGATGCTTAAGTCCGTCAGAATCATGTTAGCAATAGCTGCATTTTTCGACTATGAAATTTGGCAGATGGATGTCAAAACAGCGTTCCTTAACGGTTTCCTTAAGGAAGAGTTGTATATGATACAACCCGAAGGTTTTGTCGATCCTGAAAATGCTGACAAGGTGTGCAAGCTCCAGCGATCCATTTATGGACTGGTGCAAGCATCTCGGAGTTGGAACAAACGCTTTGATGAGGTGATCAAAGCATTTGGGTTTATACAAGTGGTTGGAGAATCTTGTATTTACAAGAAAGTGAGTGGGAGCTCTGTGGCGTTTCTTATATTATATGTGGATGACATATTACTGATTGGAAACAACGTAGAGCTTTTGGAGAGCATAAAAGGTTACTTGAATAAAAGTTTCTCTATGAAGGACCTAGGAGAAGCTGCTTACATACTAGGCATTAAGATCTATAGGGATAGATCAAAACGCCTGATAGGACTTTCACAAAGCACATACCTTGATAAAGTTTTGAAGAGGTTCAAAATGGAAAAGGGTTCTTGCCAGTGTTACAAGGTACGAGATTGAGTAAGACTCAGTGCCCAGCAACTGATGAAGATAGAGATCATATGCGCTCCGTCCCCTATGCTTCAGCCGTAGGCTCTATCATGTATGCAATGCTGTGCACTAGACCGGATGTTAGCCTGGCCATAAGTATGGCAGGTAGGTTCCAGAGTAATCCAGGAGTGGATCACTGGACGGCGGTCAAGAATATCCTGAAGTACCTGAAAAGGACTAAGGAGATGTTTCTCGTGTATGGAGGTGACGAAGAGCTCGCCGTAAAAGGTTACGTCGATGCAAGCTTTGACACAGATCCGGACGACTCTAAGTCGCAAACCGGATACGTATTTATTCTTAATGGGGGTGCAGTAAGCTGGTGCAGTTCCAAGCAAAGCGTCGTAGCAGATTCTACATGTGAAGCGGAGTACATGGCTGCCTCGGAGGCGGCTAAGGAGGGTGTCTGGATGAAGCAGTTCATGACGGATCTTGGAGTGGTGCCAAGTGCACTGGATCCATTAACCTTGTTCTGTGACAACACTGGTGCCATTGCCTTAGCAAAGGAACCAAGGTTTCACAAGAAGACCAGACACATCAAACGACGCTTCAACCTCATCCGCGACTACGTCGAGGAGGAGGACGTAAATATATGCAAAGTGCACACAGATCTGAATATAGCAGACCCGCTGACTAAACCTCTTCCACGGCCAAAACATGATCGACACCAGAACTGTATGGGTGTTAGATTTATTACAATGTAATTCACATTGTGATGTGAGGGCTAGATTATTGACTCTAGTGCAAGTGGGAGACTGTTGGAATTATGCCCTAGAGGCAATAATAAATGTATAGTTATTATTATAATTCCTGTATCAAGATAATAGTTTATTATCCATGCTATAATTGTATTGAATGAAGACTCATTTACATGTGTGGATACATAGACGAAACACCGTCCCTAGCATGCCTCTAGTTGGCTAGCCAGTTGATCGATGATAGTCAGTGTCTTCTGATTATGAACAAGGTGTTGTTGCTTGATAACTGGATCACGTCATTAGGAGAATCACGTGATGGACTAGACCCAAACTAATAGACGTAGCATGTTGATCGTGTCATTTTGTTGCTACTGTTTTCTGCGTGTCAAGTATTTATTCCTATGACCATGAGATCATATAACTCACTGACACCGGAGGAATGCTTTGTGTGTATCAAACGTCGCAACGTAACTGGGTGACTATAAAGATGCTCTACAGGTATCTCCGAAGGTGTTAGTTGAGTTAGTATGGATCAAGACTGGGATTTGTCACTCCGTGTGACGGAGAGGTATCTCGGGGCCCACTCGGTAATACAACATCACACACAAGCCTTGCAAGCAATGTAACTTAGTGTAAGTTGCGGGATCTTGTATTACGGAACGAGTAAAGAGACTTGCCGGTAAACGAGATTGAAATAGGTATGCGGATACTGACGATCGAATCTCGGGCAAGTAACATACCGAAGGACAAAGGGAATGACATACAGGATTATACGAATCCTTGGCACTGAGGTTCAAACGATAAGATCTTCGTAGAATATGTAGGATCCAATATGGGCATCCAGGTCCCGCTGTTGGATATTGACCGAGGAGTCTCTCGGGTCATGTCTACATAGTTCTCGAACCCGCAGGGTCTGCACACTTAAGGTTCGACGTTGTTTTATGCGTATTTGAGTTATATGGTTGGTTACCGAATGTTGTTCGGAGTCCCGGATGAGATCACGGACGTCACGAGGGTTTCCGGAATAGTCCGGAAACGAAGATTGATATATAGGATGGCTTCATTTGATTACCGGAAGGTTTTCGGAGTTACCAGGAATGTACCGGGAATGACGAATGGGTTCCGGGAGTTCACCGGAGGGGGGCAACCCACTCCGGGGAAGCCCATAGGCATTTGAGGGGGTCACACCAGCCCTTAGTGGGCTGGTGGGACAGCCCACCAATCCCCTATGCGCCAAGGAAGAAAAAATCAAAGGAAAGGAAAAAAAAAGGAAGAAGTGGGAAGGGGGAAGGACTCCCTCCCACCAAACCAAGTAGGACTCGGTTTGGGGGGGGAGAGTCCTCCCCCCTGGCTCGGCCGACCCCTTGGGGATCCCTTGGACCCCAAGGCAAGGTCCCCCTCCCTCCTCCTATATATATGGGGCTTTTAGGGCAGATTTGAGACGACTTTCTCACGGCTGCCCGACCACATACCTCCATAGTTTTTCCTCTAGATCGTGTTTCTGCGGAGCTCGGGCGGAGCCCTGCTGAGACAAGATCATCACCAACCTCCGGAGCGCCGTCACGCTGCCGGAGAACTCTTCTACCTCTCCGTCTCTCTTGCTGGATCAAGAAGGCCGAGATCATCGTCGAGCTGTACGTGTGCTGAACGCGGAGGTGCCGTCCGTTCGGTACTAGATCGTGGGACTGATCGCGGGATTGTTCGTGGGGCGGATCGAGGGACGTGAGGACGTTCCACTACATCAACCGCGTTCTCTAACGCTTCTGCTGTACGATCTACAAGGGTACGTAGATCACTCATCCCCTCTCGTAGATGGACATCACCATGATAGGTCTTCGTGCGCGTAGGAAAATTTTTGTTTCCCATGCGACGTTCCCCAACAGGCAAAGAGTCTAGACTCTTTGCCGTCCGCTAGCAGACGGCAAAGAAGGGACTTCAGTTTGCCCTAACGTTCCCGCGGTCAGGTGGGCCCATCTACATGTTTGTCGTCTGCTGTGAGACTCTTTGTTGTCTGCTAGCTGACGGCAAAGAGGTGACTGATGGCAAAAACACTCTATGCCATCAGCCAGTGCTTTGACGTCCGCTTTGTGGAAGCTGACGGCAAAGACACTCTTTGCCATCAGCTAGCAGACGGCAAAGATTTGGCAGATGGCAAAAAACTGTTTTCCAATAGTGGAGAGGTATCGGAAGACTTTCTTGCTTGTAAGGATAGCTATGATCTTGAGAATTTATAACGCAGGTGGAAAGAAAAATCTTTGAATGCTAGAATGAAATATGATCCTAAGTTTGCTAGCTTCACCCATCTTTGTTACTGATAAGGATTATGAATTCTCTGTCAATCCTAAGTTAATCACTTTGGTTGAATCTGATCCTTTTCATGGTTATGAATCTGAAACTGTTGTAGCACATCTTACTAAACTGAATGATATAGCCACCCTATTCACTAATGAGGAAAAAATTGCTATTACTATATCCTTAAGTTGTTTCCTCTCTCACTAAAGGGTGATGCTAAAACTTGGTTTACTTCTCTTGCTCCTGGTTGTGTGCGTAGTCCCCAGGATATGATATACTACTTCTCTGAGAAATATTTTCCTGCCCATAAGAAACAAGCTGCCTTGCAGGATATGTATAACTTTGTGCAAATTGAACAAGAGAGTCTCCCACAAGATTGGGGGAGGCTTGTCTAGTTACTGAATGCTTTGCCTGATCACCCTCTTAAGAAAAATGAAATACTTGATATCTTTTATAATGGACTAACCGATGCTTCTAGGGACCACCTAGATAGTTGTGTTGGTTGTGTTTTCAGGGAACGAACTGTGGGACAAGCTTAAATTCTATTGAATAATATCTTGAGCAATGATAATGCTTGGACTATTCCCGAACCACCTCCGAAGCCAACTCCGAAGAAAAGAGGTATTCTATTCCTCAGTCCTGAAGATATGCAAGAAGCCAAGAAATCTATGCAAGAGAAAGGTATTAAATCTGAAGATGTTAAGAATCTACCACCTATTGAATAAATACATGGTCTTGATAACCCGACACAGGTAGTAGAGGTAAATTCTCTTCGTAGATTCAATGAGAGTGATATTCCTTATGATAAACCTGCTAGCTTATGCTTAGATGAATTTGATAACTTTGTTGCCAAACAACAAAGTTTTAATGATTATGTTAGCAGACAAGTGAAACAAAATGCTCGTATGATTAATCATATAAGTGCTTGTGTGGGTAGAAATGTTAATGATCTTAAGCTTATTGGTAAACATGCTTCTATGGTCACTACTCAAGTAGAACAAGTACTTAAGGCACAAAATGACTTTCTTAATGAATTGAATGATAATTCTGTTAGAGTTGTTACTAGAGGTAGTATAATGACTCAGGAACCTATGTATCTCGAGGGCCATCCTAAGAGAATTGAACAAGATTCTCAAGGAGTTAATACTGATGCACCTAGTCATCCTGGTAATAGGAAGAAAAAGAAAGATGATAGGAACTTGCATGCTAGTAAACCTGTTGCTGTTACACCTGAGAATCCAAATGATGTTTCTATTTCTGATGCCGAAACACAATCTGGTGATGAACACGAGCCTAGTTATAATATTGATAATGGTGTTCATGTTGATGCTTAACCTAGTAATGATAATGATGTGGAGATTGAACCTGTTGTTGATCTTGATAACCCACAACCTAAGAACAAGAGATATGATAAGAATGATTTTATTGCTAGGAAGCATGGTAAAGAAAGAGAACCATGGATTCAGAAACCCATGCCCTTTCCTCCCAAACCATCCAAGATAAAGGATGATGAGGATTTTGAGCGCTTTGTTGAAATGATTAGACCTATCTTTTTGCAAATGCGTTTGACTGATATGCTTAAAATGTCTCCTTATGCTAAGTACATGAAAGATATTGTGACTAATAAAAGAAAGATACTTGATGTTGAGATTTCCACCATGCTTGCTAATTACACTTTTAAGGGTGGGACTCCTAAGAAACTAGGTGATCCCGGAGTGCCCACTATACCTTGCTCCATTAAAGGAAATTATGTTAGAACTGCTTTATGTGATCTTGGAGCCGGTGTTAGTGTTATGCCTCTCTCTTTATATCGTAGACTTGAATTGGATAAGTTGACACCTACTGAAATTTCTTTGCAAATGGCCGACAAATCAACTGCTTTACCTATCGGCATTTGCGAGTATGTGCATGTTGTGGTTGCGAACGTTACTATCTTAACGGACTTTGTTATTCTTGATATTCCCGAGGATGATGCCATGGCGGTCATCCTTGGAAGACCGTTTTTGAACACTGCAGGGGCTGTTAATGATTGCAACAAAGGCAATGTCACTTTCCATGTTAATGGTAATGAGCACACGGTGCACTTTCCGAAGAAACAATATCGAGTTCATTGCATTAATGCTATTGAAAAATCTTCATCAATTATTATTGGACGCTTTGAATTCCCTATACCTACTTTCAAGATGAAATATAATATACTTATTATTGGGGATATGCACACACCCGTTGAGGTAACCTAGTGATTATTCGAAAATTCTCCGGTTTTATGTGATTCAAAAAAAAGTTTGTCAAGGAGACTTGATCAACCTCATTGACGGATTTCTTTTGACGACCATGAGATGGATGAATCTAGAAGTCACAACCTTCTATTCCCAACTTTTACTTTCTTTTATTTAGTAGAAAAATAATAAATCTAGCATTATTTTCCTGTTTTCTGCATTATCCGTTCAATAAAAAATGACCTGAAAATAAAAGTTCTTCAAATGCCCTGAAATTCAAGTATGATTTTTTCTGGAATATTTAAGAATTTCTGAGATAGATAACTAGTCAGGGGGATGCACCAGTGGGCCACGAACCCAGGAGGCGCGCTCACCCCCCTCGGCGCGCGTGGCAGGCTCGTGGGTCCCACATGGCCCCCCTCCACTTATTCCAGCACCCATCTTCTTCGTCTACCTCCAAAAAAATCATTCCACAGCTCAAACCCGTGTTCTTGATCATTTTGCTGCATTTTTCGATCTCCTTGTGCAAAGCCCCAATCACCAAACTGTTTTGGGGAATTGTTCCTTGGTATGTGACCCCTCCATTAGTCCAATTAGTTTTTATTCTAGTGCTTTATTCATTGCACATTATTGCTTCCTTGGTGACCCTGTTCTTGAGCTTTGCATGTTAATTTTAGTTGGTCCCAAGTAGTTTTGATGCATGATATGGCCTCTAGGCACTTGTAGGGGTAGTTGCTATGAGTTTTGTTAAACTTTGTTCACTTTTATTTTGAGTCACTAAAAATTTCAGAATTATTTCAGAAAAAGAAAGATGTCTAGGAAGAACTATCATGGTGGTTCCTCAAGCAAAAGGGGTCCCCGTCTCGCAATTCGGGAGCCCGGTCCTTATCAGCCGAGGAACGCACCGGTGCAACCATGTGAATGGCCTTCCGACAAATTCATGATTGATGCAGGTTTCAAGGACGAGTTTGATACATTTGTTCGCAACACCGGGCTTGAAGAATTCATCTCCAATAAATGTGAATAGTATGCTACATTCACTGCCTCTTTTGTTCGTAGATTCAAATTTTCAGTTGGCCGTGACACATCCATACTGTTTGATCTTTATGACAAATCGTATACTATGGATTTAGAGGATTTTAATAGATTATGCAGGATACCTGATTGGGGTAGTCCCAATGACCCTCCTAAGTCTTCGGTCAGAGATTTTATTTCTAGTATAACTGTTGGAGAAACTAGAGATATTACACAAGCTACCATGGAAAGCATTCATTTTCATGCCTTACATTATTTTCCCCTCTTCATAGGTAGATGCATTAACGGCAAGCATGACCATAGTCACCTCTGCGCACCTGACCTTAGTATTCTTAAGAGCGCAGTAACGGGTGATAGAAGTTTCAACATGGGAGCTATAATTGCTAGGAGGCTAAATAATAATGCTAATGAAGGGGATTTCTTCGGTGGGATCTATGCCACTTGCATAGAAAATTCTCTTGGAATACCCATCCGCACAGGAGATCCCCCGGTCCACACAGCTTTCCTTGATCGCGCCGCTATGATACGTTATCAGTTCCTTGAGAGGGATAATGAATCCCTCCTATACAGGTTAATATTTAACCGACATCGTGTTTTCCATATTACCCTTTCTGCTCCTGCCTTCTTTGACTTTCAGGGAAAACAGAGATATTACATAACCAGAGGAGAGGCAGAGGAGTATGAGAGGAAGGTGAAGGCTACTCGCCTCCGTGAGGCAACTATTCAGGCGGTAGCTACCGCGTCCCAGTACAACCCCCATTATGATTTTGGATATCGCCCGGACCAGCCGTGGAACTAGACCAACTTAGGTCAAAACCCTAAACTTGGGGGAGTACGTGTATCTCACCAACTTTATATTCATGCTCACACATTCACTTTGACAGTCGGTGTTCACACACTTCCATTGTATCATCCATGCTAGTTTATTTCTTTTTCTTGCATTCTTCTCGTGTGTTTGTTTAAAAATGAGGAAAAAAATAGTTGTAAGTTTACTTTCCAGCATGCTTAGTGGTAACTAAAAAGAAAACCCAAAAATATTTCCCATTCTTCTTTTGCTTGTTGGGAGCTTTCCCGTGTAAATAGTTTTCTTTTTCTTTGGGTCGAGGTAGAAGACCATGATTAAAATGATTAGTGGCTCTCATATGCATTATTGTTTATCCGTCAAAGAGCCATATTACTTTGTCTTCTCCTATGAATTTGCTTGCAGATTCCAGCTTAGTCCAATGCACGAACACTCTTATTAATATTCACATCATTCGGTCATGCAAGTGAAAGGCAATAATGATGATATATGATGAAGTGACTAAGCCTGGAAAAGCTGGTATAAACTCTACATATTTTGTTTTTGTAAATGTGACTAGCTCATCGTTCCTAATTCAACATTGTTATGAGAGAAACATGTTTGCAATGACAACTTAGAGATCATAGTTTCTGATGCCATGCTTAATTAACTAGGAACTTATAATGGTTTGTCTTGGATGCCAACATGAATTTCAAGATGATTATGATGTAGTATGATAGGGTGGTATCCTCCTTTGAATGATTCAAGTGGCTTGACTTGGCACATGTTCACGCATGTAGTTGAAACAAAATCAACATAGCCTCTATGATATTCATGTTTATGGTGATTTATATCCTACTCATGCTTGCACTCAACATTGGTTAATTTCAATGCATATTGATGACTATTGTCGCTCTCTAGTTGGTCGCTTCCCAGTGTTTTGCTAGCCTTCACTTGTACTAAGCGGGAATACTGCTTGTGCATCCACTTCCATAAACCCAAAGTTGTTCCATATGAGTCCATCATACCTACCTATATGCGGTATCTACTTGCTGTTCCAAGTAAATTTGCATGTGCCACTCTCTAAATCTTCAAATAATAATATGTTTTGTATGCCCGAACCGCTCATGTGGTGACAAGGGGCGGTCAGTATCTTCCATGCTAGGTGTGTTATCCTTGATACATGTTTATTCACTATCACTCACGAGAAATGGGCCGGTAATCGAAATGCCCGGTTCCATGCTCAAATCAAATCAAAAATATAATTGCAAACAAAACTCCCCCTGGATTGTTGTTGATATGGACGGCACCCGAGGATTCGGCTACTCGTGGAGTGTGATTGATCGGTGGTGGGGGAGTCAAAACTTTACCATTCTGTTTGGGAATCGCCTATAATATGTGTAGCATGGAAGATGGTGAAAACTCTTGGTCATTGCGTTGACAATGAAAGCATGCCACCCAAAATTATTTATCTCTGTTTTAAAAAGCTTGAGCTTTGGCACCTCTGCAAATCAATGCTTCCCTCTGCGAAGGGCCTATCTATTTACGTTTCTGTTGTGTCATCCTCTTCTTATTAAAAAGCACCAGTTAGAGAGCACCTCCGTCATTTATATGTTTTGCTATTAATTGATATTGAGTATGACTATGACTGGATTTTCTTTGCCATGAATTACAATTTCCAGTCGGCCTTTGGTCTTTCAAGGTGCTCTGCATTTATGTTTTGCGTTCTCAGAATGGGCTAGCGAGATACCATTTATTCATATTGTATCATGATTATTTTGATTGAAGTGTTGACGTTTGATACTTATTATTATTGCTCGCTAGTTAATTACGCCATTGATATGAGTATACCGTGATACCTAAATGTCATTGCTTATGTGGTTAGCTTATGATCTTGCTGAAAATCTGAATATGAGTTAGACATAATTACAACAACAAGATCAAACAGAGTTCGTAAAAGTTTTTCTTTTGTCTCTTTCAGTTTATCAACTGAATTGCTTGAGGACAAGCAAGGCTTTAAGCTTGGGGGAGTTGATACGTCTCCAACGTATCTACTTTTCCAAACTTGTTTGCCCTTGTCTTGGACTTTAATTTGCATGATTTGAATGAAACTAACCCGGACTGACGCTATTTTCAGCAGAACTGCCATGGTGTTGTTTTTTTGCAGAAATAAAAGTTCTAGGAATGACCTGGAAACTTATGAGGATTTTTCCACGTGGCTCCCCCGACTTCATCTCCAACTCCATATAACCCCTCTCACCCGGAAAAAAAGAGGAGAGAAGAGTTCATCGCGTTTCACGATACAGAGGGCAGATCTGGAGTCCGTTCTGGGCTCCGGAGAGGGAAAATCGACGCCGTCGTCATCATCAACCATCCTTCATCGCCAATTCCATGATGCTCTCCATCGTTCGTGAGCAATCATATCGTAGGCTTGCTGGACGGTGATGGGTTGGATGAGATCTATCATGTAATCGAGTTAGTTTTGATGGGGTTTGATCCCTAGTATCCACTATGTTCTAAGATTGATGTTGCTACTACTTTGCTATGCTTAATGCTTGTCACTAGGGCCCGACTGCCATGATTTCAGATATGAACCTATTATGTTTTCATCAATATATGTGTGTTAATTGATCCTATCTTGCAAGTTGTAGTCACCTACTATGTGTTATGACCTGGCAACCCCGGAGTGACAATAGCCGGAACCACTCCCGGAGATGACCATAGTATGAGGATCCCATGTATTCACTATGTGTTAATGCTTTGTTCCGGTTCTCTATTAAAAGGAGACCTTAATATCCCTTAGTTTCCATTAGGACCCCGCTGCCACGGGAGGGTAGGACAAAAGATGTCATGCAAGTTCTTTTCCATAAGCATGTATGACTAAATACGGAATACATGCCTACATTACATTGACGAAGTGGAGCTAGTTACATATCACCCTATGTTATAACTATTACATGATGAATGCCATCTGACATAATTATCCATCACTGATCCAATTCCTACGAGCTTTTCCTATACTGGTCCTTGCTAAATTACTTTACTACTACTGTTGTCACACTTGCTATACAAATTACTACTGCTACTGTTACCGCCGCTACCGTTACTACCATACTACTTTGCTACTAAAACATTGCTGTAGATACTAAGTCTTTCAGGTGTGGTTGAATTGACAACTCAACTGCTAATACTCAAGAGTATTCTTTGGCTTCCCTTGTGTCGAATCAATAAATTTGGGTTGAATACTCTACCCTCGAAAACTATTGCGATCCCCTATACTTGTGGGTTATCAAGGCCCCCGATAAGTTCTATGCTTGCAAGATAGAGGAGAAAGGGTATGTTAGTGAACACATACTCAGAATGTCTGGGTATTCTAACCGTCTGCCTGAATTGGGAATTGTTCTCCTGCCGGAGGAAATCACTGACAGAGTTCTTCTATCGCTTCCACCTAGCTATGAAGGCTTTGTGTTGGACTACAACATGCAAGGGATGAATAAATCAGTCGCCGAGCTGTTTGTGTTGTTGAAATTCGTTGAGTTAGAAATTCAGAAAGAACATCAAGTGTTGATGGTCAATAAACCACTAGTTTCAAGAAAAATGGCAAGGGCAAGAAGGGTAACTCCAAGAAGAGTGGCAAAGCAGTTGCCCCAGCCATGAAGAAACCCAAGGTTGGACCCAAGCCAGAAACTGAGTTCTTTCATTGCAAGGGGACTGGTCACTGGAAGCGGAACTGCTACAAGTATCTGGCCAGCAAGAAGGTGACCAACGCCAAACAAGGTATATATGATATACATGTTACTGATGTGTACCTCACCGACTCTCTTTGTAGTGCTGGGTATTTGATACCGGTTCAGTTGCTCACATTTGCAAATCAAAGCAGGGACTACGAATAAACGAAGGTTGGCGAAGGACGAAATGACGATGCGCGTGGGAAATGGTTCCAAGGTTGATGTGGTCGTCGTCGGCACGCTCTCACTTCAATTACCATCGGGATTAGTGATGAACCTAAATAATTGTTTTTAGTGCCTGCGCTAAGCATGGACATTATATCTAGATCTTGTTTATTGCGAGACGGTTACTCATTTAAATCAAAGAATAATGGTTGTTCTATTTATATGAGTAATATCTTTTATGGTCATGCACCCAATGTGAGGGGTTTATTCTTATTGAATCTCGATAGTGATGACACACATGTTCATAACATTGATGCCAAAAGATGTAGAGTTGATAATGATAGTATCACTTTCTTGTGGCACTGCCTCTTAGGTCATATTGGTGTAAATCGCATGAAGAAACTCCATATTGATGAACTTTTGGAGTCACTTGATTTTGAATCACTTGACACATGTGAACCATGCCTCATGGGCAAGATGACTAAGACTCTGTTCTCCGTAACAATGGAGCACGCAAGTGACTTATTAGAAATCATACATACTGATGTGTGCGGACCGATGAGCATTGAGGCGCACGATGGATATTGTTATTTTCTCACCTTCACAATTGACTTAAGTAGGTATGGGTATATTTACTTAATGAAACACAAGTCACAAATGTTTGAAAAGTTCAAGCAATTACAGAGTGAAGAGAATCATCATAACAAGAAGATTAAATTCCTACGATCTGATCGAGGAGGAGAATATCTGAGTTATGAGTTTGGCACTCACTTAAGACAATGTGGAATTGTTTTACAGTTGATACCACTTGGAACACCACAGCGTAATGGTGTGTCCGAACATCGTAATCATACTTTATTAGATATCACTACTAGGAAAAGGGCTATAGATGATATAGATACTAATGGCGCACCACACAAGCAGTGCGCCACTACTATTAGTAGTGGCGCACCATGTGAGGTGTGCCATTAGTGTGATGGACACTAATGGCGCACCACACACTCGGTGCGCCACTACTATATTTTTTTTATTTTTTTTGCAAAACTACTAATGGCGCCCCAGCAGCTGGTGCGCCATTAGTAACCAGGGTTACTAATGGCGCATCTGTTAGTAGTGCGCCACTACTATAAAAATTTTTTGGGTTTTTTTTGCAAACTACAAATGGCGCACCACATCTAGTGTGCCATTAGTAACCAGTGTTACTAATGGCGCATCTGTTGGTGGTGCGCTACTACTTTTTTTTTTGCAGAACTACTAATGGCGCACCAGAGGAGGTGCGCCATTAGTAACCAGGGTTACTAATGGCGCATATGTAGGTGGTGCGCCATTAGTAACCTGGGACCAGCTAGATATTTTGGACAGCCACCTACCACACTCACTTTCCCCACTTTCATTCTCTCCACCTCCTCCTCCAAGCTTGTCTCGGGTGCCTCCTCCTCCTCACCTCATTTGCATCATAGATTCACCCAAATTTGGTTAAATTACCTTTTTTGATAGGTAAGTAAGGGGAAAGCTTTTATGTTGTAGATCTACTTTTTTCTCCCTCCAACAACGTGCACATGCACTTTTTATGGCCTAGCTAGATCTACGTATGTTTGTGGTGTTGCATATGTTTGTGGTGTTGCATATATGTTTGTGTTTGCAGGTACCGGTATTTGAAATGCGATAGTTGCCAATATTTTCCCGGAATGTTGATTCATTTCCGTTTCGGCGAGAATTTGGCACTATGCATTCTTTTTTGTCCTATTTTTAGGCAAAGTCATGCCAAAAAAAATTTGGTTCTAAAATATCGTTTTGCTCTACCCCGAGGCGACCATGGTCCGCACGATGACCATCGGGGGTATGATCGTCCTGCGGTTCACTACTAGAAAAAGGGCTATTAGTAACCTGGGACCAGCTAGATATTTTGGACAGCCACCTACCACACTCACTTTCCCCACTTTCATTCTCTCCACCTCCTCCTCCAAGCTTGTCTCGGGTGCCTCCTCCTCCTCACCTCATTTGCATCATAGTGTCCCAATAGTGTCCCCCCGCACCCTCCCCCGCTCCACCGCCGCCGAGCACCCACCGCACCCTCCCCCGCTCCACCACCGCTGACGACCCCCCGCACCCTCCCTGGCCCGCTCCACCGCCACCGACGCCCCCCCACACCCTCCCCCGCTCCACCGCCGCCGCCGACCCCCCGCACCCTCCCCGGCCAGCTCCACCGCCACCGACGACCCCCCGCACCCTCCCGGGCTCCACCGCCACCGACGACCCCCCGCACCCTCCCGGGCTCCACCGCCACCGACGACCCCCCGCACCCTCCCCCGCTCCACCGCCGCTGACGACCCCTCGCACCCTCCCCCGCTCCACCGCCGCCGCCGACCCCCCGCACCCTCCCCCGCTCCACCGCCGTCGACGACCCCCCACACCCTCCCCCGCTCCACCGCCGCCGCCGACCCCCCGCACCCTCCCGTGTCTCCTCGCTCGGTTCCCCCAAACGGAATCGGCCGAGCGCACCACCCACCCCCTCCCTCCCACCCAAGCGCCATTGCTATCCAAAAAAAATTACTAATGGCGCACCTCTCTGGGTGCGCCATTGCTATCCAAAAAAAAGATTACTAATGGCGCACCTCTCTGGGATGCGCCATTGCTATATAAAAAAATTTACTAATGACGCACTTCATGAGGATGCGCCACTGCTATAAAAAAAACATTCTAATGGCGCACCGCTCGGGGTGCGTCATTCCTAACCCCTATGTCCTCGCCTCTCCTGTGCCCTCGCCCTCGTCCACGGAGACGCCGCCCACCCCCTCCCCCACCCTCATCCACGGAGACGCCGCCGCCGCCCTCCCCTCCCCCACCCTCGTCCACGGAGATGCCGCCACCCCCTCCCCCACCCTCGCCTATCCTCTGCCCTCGCCCTCGTCCATGGAGACGCCGCTCCTCCTCGTCGCCGCCTGCGCCGCCGCCTCCGCACTCGATGCCTTCCACGTCCCCTCCGTCGAGGCCCAAGCCCACGTACGTATGCCGTCCGCCCCTCCCCTCTCCTGGCCTCTCTCTAGAGCGCTCTTCTACAGTTGAGCCCTCTGAACCGCGAGCGCTCGCCTGAATCTGTCACGCGATTCGCGGAGGTGGTGTCGCCAGTAGTAACACCGGATTTTCGCGATCCTGTGAGGAGCCTAGTAGTAGGGTTTGGGGCTTGACGTCGTCGGTGGGGGTGAGCTTTTGGGGATCTGGCCGGTTCTTTGTCCGTGAATTCGCCGATCTACCCGGATGCATCTTGGCAGGGCAGGTTCATTGTACCAGGATATTCGTTTACCTAGTATTCTATACGAGTACAAGTGTTTAGACTCTTACGAGTTGTATGAAAGTTGGGTTCAGATTCCATGGCTTGTTCCTTGCGGTCACCGGAAAGTTTGTTGCTTTATCAGACATGATTTTCTCGTTGTTGTGGAACGCACGCCTTCAACCCCCCTGCTTTTTCCTGTTTTATACATGTAGTAAAGCCTGATTATTGATTCTCTTGTGCTCCCGTAGGTAATGAAGATAAATCGATTCCACAAACAGATCAATGGGAACGACAAGGTTTGTGCTTTTACGCCGCCCTGTTTCAAAACGAACGGAGGGAGTACTTCTATTGTAGCACCACTGACAAATTTCTGAAAACAAATGTGACAGGTGACCTTGACCTTCAGTCTATCTGCAAATTTGGAATCACTTTTCACGTGGAACACAAAGCAGGTGATATTTTCATTCTAGTAGGATGTGCAATGCTAAACTATTCTCTAAATGTGTAGATGCCCAGTAATCGGTCGAGCGCACCACCCACCCCTCCCTCCCCCCCCCCCCAAGCGCCATTGCTATCCAAAAAATATATATTACGAATGGCGCACCTCTCTGGGATGCGCCATTGCTATCCAAAAAAAAGATTACTAATGGCGTACCTCTCTGGGATGCGCTATTGCTATATAAAAAAAGATTACTAATGGTGCACTGCATGGGAATGCGCGATTGCTATCAAAAAAAGTCTAATGGCGCACCACTCGGGGGTGCGCCATTGCTAACCTGCACTGCTCTCTGCATCTGCCCTTGCCTCTCCTCTCCCAAATCCAACCGAGATACCGCCTCGCTCGTCCACGCCCCGGAGAGATCCCGCTCGTCCACGCCCCGGATTTCTCTCGCTCTTTCCTCCCCTCCCTCCCCCGCGTCTCCGGTTGACCGGCGAGGGTCCCGCTTGGCGATGTGTGGTGGTGGTTGGCGGGGCGGGGAGCGCAGGGCCTTGACCGTCGTCCGTGCAAGCCAGGACGGATAGGCGGCGGCGGCGACCACGACTGCAAAGCCGAGGAATTCCCCACCAAAGGTTAGAGCTTTTCCGAGTCTTGCTGGATTGCGCCCTTGCCCGGTGGGTGTTCGGCGGATTGCGCCTTTGCGCCGGAGGAAGGGGAGGGGGAGATGGCCAGCAAGGCGGAGACGGTGACCTCGGAGGAGATGTTGCGGCGGATGCTGCCGCCCGGGGCCACCATCCCGGAGGGCGCGACGGGGAACCCAGTGCGCCACTACTATATTTTTTTTGCAAAACTACTAATGGCGCACCACCACGTGGTGCGCCATTAGTAACTAGGCATTTGTAGGTGGTGCGCCATTAGTATTTTTGCAAAAAAAAACGCGGGACATAGCCGAAATATCAGGCGGGCTTTCCCCAAATCGACCGTGCGCCAATGATTTTTTTCCCAAATCGACCGTGCGCTATCCCCTGCCCTCTCCCTCCCGCAGCCTCCCCAGATCTCAGCGGCGCCCTCAACAGAGCCTGCTCCACCGGCGCCCCACCCCTCCCTCTACCAACTCCCCCCACCCGCTCGACCGGCGCCCCACCGCAGCCTCGACCGGCGCCCTGTCGAGCCCGCCAAGGAGGGGCCGCCTCGTCCCCACCCGCCGTCACGCGGGAGGATGGCGACGCCGGGCGGCGCACCGAGGGCGGCGCACACGGTGCGCGACCTGGCGGAGGAGGGGAAGAAGCGGGTCGTGCTGCTCCTCGTCTTCGCCTTCGGGCTCGCCTTCCTCATGTCCCGTGAGCCCCCTCCCCCACCCCCAAACCCTAGGCTACTTACGCCCCCGCCGGCGGTCTCGGCCTCACGTCGGGGCTCGCGCCCTTGATTTCGGCCGGTCGGTCGTCGTTGCCCCTGATGCGCAGGCGCTGATTTGGGGAGGCATCATTTCACGCGCATCCGTGGAGTAGCACTATTGGTTTGTTCAATTGGTGTTGTGATTTGTTGCATTGGGAATCGGTAGGCTCGACTTAGCTTGATTACTTCCATTCTAGACGATTGGTGTGAGTTCTCATTGGTGTGAGTTCTCTGGGCTGTCGTCGGAAATTTTACTACTATTTCAAGATGCCTGGAACCTGTAGTGAGTTTTAAATGTTGCATTGGGAATTTGTAGACTGGACTTAGCTCCGAGTAGGTTGTTTGCTTTTCCATTCTAGATGATTGGTGAATTCTTTGGGGCATCGTAATTTTTACTGCTACCTGAGGATGATTCAAGTTTGTGATGAAATTGTATAAGGTGGAGTATATTTGCTGATAGTTGTAGCCGGATTATACCATGGAATACATGGTGTAGTCTAAAGACTAGGAACATACGAGCTAGACATGTAGGTTCCATGTTAAATTGAAATATGACTAGCAATTTTATCAAGTCTTTCTAAAAGTTGCCAAAAACGAAAGGTTGTACATATCAAGGCAGATTTATATTGCCGTCACACATTTTTTTAACTCTGTTTAAATATTATTGCTCCCTCATGGCTGTGCTGAATGCCTGACTTTCTCCATTAAAGTGACAAGCTCTTCAGTTTGGATTAACTTCCCATTCGCCATATCTTTGATAGTTCTGTTTCGCTACCTATCACTTGACTATGACTTCCGTAGAAAGAGCACAACTGCCACAGACCATGGTACCAGTCGCCCACTTGCCAAAACAAAAAGTATTGAACTAAGAAAAACCTCCCCTGACAAGAAGAGTGGAAGTACTGGTTGGAGGAGCAAGGTGAATTCGCCTCAAGTTGAAGCAGCATTTGAACAGTTCACAAGGCATCTTGTCACAGAGTGGGTAGCAGATCTTTGGTACTCCCGTATAACACCTGATAAGGACGGACCGGAGGAACTCATCAACATAGTTAATTCCGTCCTTGGAGAGATTTCTAAATGAGCAAAAAGCATTAACATCATCACTCTGCTAACCAGGTTAGAAAGCTTCTTTTATCTCATGAAATGCATGAACAGTTGTATCTTAATCTTTTCAGAACGTTGGGTGCCTTACGAAGACTTTATCTACCTTATGCAGGGACCTGGTTGATCTCGTGAATTATGTTCAGATAATGCAGAGCTCGCCAAGGAGGCCACTGATGTGTTCATCTGGTGCCTGACTCAGAGTCCAGGTATCCACCATCTGTTTAGCCCAATCACATATTTTGTCCAAGCTTGAAAACCTTGTATCATGAAGTATATTATATATGAAGAGATCAAGTTCATGCTCAAGTCAAGACTACCATATCTCTGTGATTGAGATCATCAAGATAAAGCTTAGCTAATTCCAACAACTTCTTGCTTGTTCCCTATCAAATAATTAAAGTATTGACTGTAAAAATAGATAGAAAGTGTGCTAGTAGTGGCAGACTAGCAGGACAACATGCAAATACTAGTAATAAAATGGATTGCCAGATTAAATTTCTTTGAAATGATTCCCGAACGGTACAATTTAACCTACCAATTTAATGTCATGCCGGATTGACTTTAGGAGTTGGGATGAGATGAATAAGCTTGGGGATGGGCACTTTAGGAGTTGACGATTCGTTTCTTTGTGTACTTGATTTTCAGCCTATTAATTGATCTCCCAAGAGTCGAAGCGGCAAGTAGCAGCCAGCTTCTCCTCGCGTTCACCGCTGTGTGTTGCCGCACATACATCCCCTTATTACACATTCCTTTATTATTTTTCTCACTTTGGTTTGCTTCTTTTTCATGGGCTTTTACAGACGGGATGATGGAGTGGGGGCACCCGCTTTAGCCTGACCGGGGGCCTGCTGGCTGGCATCGATGTTTATAGTGGGACTACACGAAGTTGAGTGGGGTCCTGGGCCCCCACTCGTCATAACGTGGGTCCGCCCCTGCATCGATTTACATGTTAAATCTATTACCTGTAAGTGTCTCTATGGCGTCAAATGCCTCTTTAAATGAGTGACCCATGCCATGCATTTTAGAAGATGGCAGCAGCACAAGCAACTTTTTCTTCAGAATTTACTTGGTTTCTTAGAACTGGCTAACTCTGTAAGTTGTTCAGCAGCTACTCCCTCCGTTCCTACATACGGAGCAAAATGATTGAATCTACACTCTAATGTATGTCTATATACATCCGTATGTAGTTTTTTAGTAGAAACTTTTAAAAGACTTATATTTAGGAACGAAGGGAGTACATTCTTTTTGTATTACATTGTTAAGCCCACCTTAGAGTCAGAGAAGATTTAGTTTAAGTTGCAGATTTGCTGCTCTGTTCTTTTAAGATAGTATTGCTTATAGATGGAGTCTGGACTGTGTTGTGCAGATTAGCGTATCAGGTGTAATTATTTACATTGATAATAATATTCGTTTTAACTCTTCAAATCAGTAAAGGTATATACTGCTCTAAACTTGTAAATATATTGCTGCCTCCAAACACATATGCCACTGGTCCATGTTGTTGTTAGTTTCTGTTTCCTATATTTTGTTGTTAGTTTCTGTAAAGGTATATACTCTTTTGTTGTTAGTTTCTGTTTCCTATATTTTGAAGGCTGACCGTTAACCACTAGTCCATGTTGTTCATTGCTACTACATAAATGGCATTGGATCTGCACTGATGTGGTCCTTAGTTCCTTACCAAAGGCATGACCATGAGAGTTCTCTATGGTGAATTTCCCTTGTGTAAATCTCTAGCTAGTAACTGCCAAACATCGCCGGGAAAGATTTTATGTAATGCAGTATTCTTAAGTATTGTCGTGCTTAGTGGCAGACTCATTTTATTGTGGTTCTGTTGTTTATTCTTTGAATCTTGTTTCGTCAATATATATGTAGAGCTTGTTGCCTTACTGTCAAACACTGTTGTGCCATTTTGCAGGTTGAAACCCAATATTGATTTTCAGTACGAGGTAAATGCAAAAGGATCCTCCCCAGCTGAGATCCTTGGTACCACCTACCAAACCAACCTGAAGCCTGCGCTCAAGGCTCTTGCTAGTGCCAAATATGACTTACTAATGCCCGCAAAGTATCGTTGTGTATTATATTTTCTATGGAGCTATGTATGTATGGATGCTATGGAACTATATGTATATATGGATGCTATGGAATTTTGGATGTGAATGCTATGGAGTTTTGATATATGGATCATGAAATTTGTTATGCAACTTTGCATATATGCTATGTGTTATGGATCAGTAAAACTATTGGGCACATATTATGTATTATATATTTGATATATATGTTATGTGCTGTTGAATTTGTGGTTTTGAAACAAAACATATATATGCTAGAATACCAGATACTAATGGAGCACCATGGGCTATACTAATGGCGCACCTGGGAGGCATACTAATGGCGCACCTCGGAGGCATAGTAATGGCGCACCTGGGAGGCATACTAATGGCGCACCTGGGAGGCATACTAATGGCGCACCTGAGAGGCATACTAATGGCGCAATTGGGAGGCATACTAATGGCGCACCGTGAGCAATACTGATGACGCACTGCCTGGTGCGCCATTAGTATACCAGATACTAATGGCGCACTTGTGGTATACTAATGGCGCACTTGTGGTGCGTCATTAGTAAAAAAATCTAATGGCGTGATGCTAGTGGCGCACCTATAGTGCGCCATTAGTAGCCAAAATAGGTGCGCCATTAGCAGGCCTTTTCCTAGTAGTGTATGGTGCATTCTATGATGTCTCTTGTCGATTTGCCGTTATCATTTTGGGGTTATGCATTAGAGACAGCTGTATTCACTTTAAATATGACACCATCAAAATCCGTTGAGACGACACCATATTAACTGTGGTTTGGCAAGAAACCAAAGTTGTCGTTTCTTAAATTTTTGAAACGGAGAAATATATTCATAGGATACCCAAAAGAGGCAGTTGGGTATATCTTCTATCCCAAATCCGAAGGCAAAGTGTTTGTAGCTAAAAATGGAACTTTTCTTGAGAAACAGTTTCTCTCGAAAGAATTGAGTGGGAGGAAGATAGAACTTGATGAGGTTGTAGAACTGTTGCTTCAACCAGAGAGTAGTGCATCGCAGAAAGATGTTTGTGTGGAGCCTACATCAGTTGAAGATGAAGCTGATGATGATGATCATGTAGCTTCAGATCAAGTTGCTATCGAACCTCATAGGTCGGCAAGGACATGTACTGCTCATGAGTGGTACGGTAACCCTGTCTTATCAGTCATGTTGTTAAACAATGATGAACCTACAAGCTATGGAGAAGCGATGGTGGGCCCGGATTCCAACAAATGGTTAGAGGCCATGAAATCTGATATATGATCCATGTATGAAAACAAAGTGTGGACTTTGGAAGTATTATGTGAAGGGCGAAAGGCCATTCAGAATAAATGGATCTTTAAGAAGAAGACAAACGCGGACGGTAATATCACTGTCTATAAAGCTCGACTTGTGGCAAAGGGGTTTTCACAAGTTCAAGGAGTTGACTACGATGAGACTTTCTCACCCATAGCGATGCTTAAGTCCATCAGAATCATGTTAGCAATAGCTGCATTTTTCAATTATGAAATTTGGGAGATGGATGTCAAAACAGCGTTCCTAAACGGTTTCCTTAAGAAGAGTTGTATATGATGCAACCGGAAGGATTTGTTGATCCATAGAATGCTGACAAAGTATGCAAACTCCAGCGATCCATTTATGGACTGGTGCAAGCATCTCGATGTTGGAATCAGTGCTTTGATGAGGTGATCAAGGCATTTGGGTTTATACAAGTTTATGGAGAAGCTTGTATTCACAAGAAAGTGAGTGGGAGCTCTATAGCGTTTCTAATATTATATGTGGATGACATATTGCACATTGGAAACAATATAGAACTTTTGGGAAGCGTAAAGAATTATTTGAACAAGAGTTTTTCAATGAAGGGCCTGGGAGAAGTTGCTTACATATCAGGCATCAAGATCTACACAGATAGATCTAGACGCTTAATAGGACTTTCGTAGTGCACATACATTGACAAAGTTTTGAAGAAGTTCAAAATGGAACAGTCCAAGAAAGGGTTCTTGCCTGTATTGCAAGGTGTGAAGTTGACTAAGACTCAATGACGAGTGAATGCAGAAGATAGAGGAAAGACGAGTGTCGTCCCCTATGCTTCAGCCATAGGCTCTATCATGTATGCAATGTTGTGCACAAGACGTGATGTCAGACTTGCCATAAGTATGGCGGGAAGGTTTCAAAGTGATCTAGGAATGGAACAATGGACAACGGTCAAGAACATTCTGAAGTACCTGAAAAGGACTAAAGAGAATGTTTCTCTTGTATGGAGGTGATCAAGAGCTCGTCGTAAAAGGTTACGTCGATGCGAACTTTGACACTGATCCGGATGACTCTAAGTCTCAATCCGGATACATATTTGTTCTCAGTGAAGGAGTTCATGACAGATCTTGGAGTTGTGCCCAATGCACTGGATCCAATGACTCTGTTCTGTGACAACACTGGTGCCATTGCTCTAGCCAAGGAACCAAGGTTTCACAAGAGGACCAGATACATAAAGCGACGCTTCAATTCCATCCGCGATTACATCAAGGAGGAGGACATAAGTATTTGCAAAGTGCACATGGATCTGAATGTTGCAGATCCATTGACTAAGCCTCTTCCATGAGCGAAACATGATCAACACCAGAACCGTATGGGTGTTAGATTCATTACAATGTAAATCACATAGTGATGTGAGCTAGATTATTGACTCTAGTGCAAGTGAGAGACTGTTGGAATTATGCCCTAGAGGCAATAATAAAGTAGTTATTATTATATTTCCTTGTTCAAGATAATCGTTTATTATCCATGCTAGAATTGTACTGATTGGAAACTCAGATACATGTGTGGATACATAGACAACACACTGTCCCTGGTAACCTCTCATGGACTAGCTCGATGATCAAAGATGGTCAAGGTTTCCTAGCCATAGACAAGTGTTGTCATTTGATAACGAGGTCACATCATTAGGAGAATTATGTGATGGACAAGACCCAAACTATGAACGCAACATGTGATCGTGTCAGTTTATTGCTACTGTTTTGTGCATGTCAAGTATCTGTTCCTATGACCATGATATCATGCAACTCCAAGACATCTAAGGAATGCCTTGTGTGTATCAAACGTCGCAACGTAACTAGGTGACTATAAAGGTGCTCTACAGGTATCTCTGAGGGTGTCTATTGGGTTGGCGTGGATCGAGACTGGGGTTTCTCACTCTGTATGACAGAGAGGTATCTCTAGGGCCCACTCAATAATACAACATCACAAGAAGCTTGCAAGCAATGTGACTAAGGAGTTAGTCGCAGGATCTTGTATTATGGAATGGGCAAAGAGACTTGCCGGTAATGAGATTGAACTAGGTATGCAGATACCGACGATCGAATCTCGGGCAAGTAACATACCGATGGACAAAGGGAACAACATACAAGATTAACTGAATCCTTGACATAGAGGTTCAACCGATAAAGATCTTCGTACAATATGAACGAACCAATATGGGCATCCAAGTCCCGCTATTGGTTATTGACCGGAGAGTGTCTCGGTCATGTCTACATAGCTCTCGAACCCGCAGGGTTTGCACACTTAAGGTTCGGTGACGTTCCGGTATTATTGAGTTATGTGTGATGGTGACCGAAGGTTGTTTGGAGATCTGGATGAGATCCCGGACGTCACGAGGAGCTCCGGAATGGTCCGGAGGTAAAGATTTATATATAGGGAAGTGGTATTGGGGTTCTGGAATAGTTTCGGGGATTTTCGGTATTGTACCAGGAGTGCCGAAAGGGTTCAGGGGGTCCACCCGGAGGGGTCCACCCACCCTAGGGGGCACATGGGCCTAGGAGGTGGTGCACCAACCTTTGGTGGGCTTGAGAAGCCAACCCCAAGAGGCCTATGCGCCAAGGCTTGATAGAGGAGGTGGAGGAGTCCTCCTGCCAAGGGTGCTGGACTCTCCTCGCACTTCAGTCGAACCGGCCAAGACTAGCCCACCTACCCCTTCCTCCTATATATAGTGGAGGTTTTGAGGGCATCCACCACCTGAAAAGCCACGTGCTACCCTCTCCTCCATAGATCGTCTTCTTCGTCTAGATTAGTTCGGTAGAGCTCGGCAAAGCACTGCCGGATTAGTTCACCACCACCTCCACCATGCCGTCGTGTTGCCGGAGAACTCATCTACCTCTCCACCCCCTCTTGCTGGATCAAGAAGGTGGAGATCGTTATCGAGCCGTACATGTGCTGGACGCGGAGGTGCCGTCCGTTCGGTACTAGATCATGATTGGATTGCAGGACTGCTTGCGATTTGGATCGCAAAGACGTTCGACTACATCAACCGCGTTTCTTAACGCTTACCGCATAGCGATCTACAAGGGTATGCGGATCCGATATCTCCTCTCGTAGATGGTCATCACCATGGATAGATCTTGTATGTGCGTATGATTTTTTTTGTTTCCCATGCAATGTTACCCAACATATTCCTCTATTTCACTTTCTTTCTTGGTTTTCTCCTCCTGTACAATGAAGTCCAGCCTATTTTTTTTTGCATCTAGTGAAAAAAGAACTTACTAGGAAAAACAATGAAGATGGCGGGTTCCCACTCCTTTGTCCGCTGGACATAAGAGAGGATGTGCAGGGGCCAAGATGGAAGCATGGTAGAACCCTGGGCGATGACAATGCTAGATGCGATAGGGAAGTTCAATGTTATAGTTTTCTCCTTAGTGCACTCTATCTTCACCACGTCTTGAAAACAAAGTTTCTACTATGCTCCTCTACATTTGGTGAAATTTGCCAAGGTTTTGGGTTCTTCCATATGCTCCTCTGCATCTGCATTTTGCTGTTGCTCCTCTGTATTTGAAGTATGGCGTTGCTCCTCTACATTTGTACTATCATGCTGCTCCTTTGCATTTGTGTTACCCTAGTGTTCTTCTAAGTGTTCGTGTCGTTGCTTTGGATGTTCTACCCCATCCGAATAATGTTGTTGCTCCTCTGAATTTTGTTGTTGCTCTTCTCCATTTGAATGTTGTTGCTCCTCTGAAATTTCCTGTTGCTATTCTCCATCTGAATTTTCCTGTTGCTCTTCTCCATTTGAGTGTTGTTGCTACTCTTGTGTATACTCATCCTCTTAGCCACTACGGCTCCTCCCCGGAAAAACTACCGAGGCCTTGCAATAAATGGCCACCATACATGCATCCGTGATATGATGGGAGCATAGTTGGCCACACTAACCAAAATCAACAACCCCATACATTGCATAGTTAAACTAATATGGAGCCAGAGACTACAAGATCACCAAACACTCCAAAATCACAACCTAAAACTTAAGAAAAGGAGAGGTGTCGGGTTACATGTATGGGCATCCATCTCCGATGTTTGAACCCTTGTTGCTTCGCTGTCCAATGTACAGTTCATGCCACCAATCATCATCCTTCGACCTTATCACCGTCGTCGAATCGAGGAAACCGCATCGGGGAAGGGAGGCGAAGAGAAGAGGAGGAAAAGGAAAGCTTCGCCTCAATCTCCGTCTAATCTTTCTTTAGATGAGCTCTGTTCAATCAGAACGAAAATCAAATACTAATAAAAGACACCCATCCACACTCATCAAGTTTAGAAACCGAGTGTAGTTCAAACGGTTAGGTTTATCGTCGTGAAACCAACCCATCGGGATTCAAGTTTTTCGAATTACCTCAGATCGTTTGACAACATGGGTTCGAAGGAAGGAAAACGTCCTCATTGACTGATCGAGCATCTACGATGATTTTAAAATCTTAAAATAATGTGCGGGCTCGTCGGCGTACGTGGCGCCAGCGTGGGCCTCCGAACTGAAAACCGAAGCACGCTTATTGTGTTTGTGTTTGTGTCTGTTTACTTATTTATTTATTTATATTCAGGTGGGTGGGTTCACTCGATTACTGTTGGCGACCCAAGGCGGCCAAGTCAAGCACACGGCATCACGCAACCCGGCCACGGCGCAAACATCCCTCGCCGCTCGCCGCCGTAGTACTAGTCTGGTTTGTTGTACTACTACGTATATACTCCAAAGGCAGGCAGGCAGGCAGGCGGAGGCTCTCACTTCCTCCATCCCCATCCCCATCCCCTCCAGACCTAAAATCGCCAACCGCCGATCCGGACCATGGACGCCAACTGGCGCCCCACCCAGGGGTCGGATCCCGCGGCCGGCGCCGCTGACCCGACCGCGCCGCCGCCCCCCGCCGCCGGCGACTGGCGCGCGCAGCTCCAGCCCGAGGCGCGCGGCAGGATCGTCAATAAGATGTACGTATGCGGGGCCCTAATCGGTTCCGCTGGATCGGATTCGCTTTCCCCTCCCCTCCCCTCCCCTCCCCTCCCTCCAATCTAATCGTATTACTTCGATCCATTTTTTCCCGGGTTCGAGGAATTTCCCGGTCAATCCTGTCGTCGATCCGTCCGATGTAGCTTTGATCCGTAGCGGCAACCCACGGATTCGCCGTCACACATGAGAGCCCCCAGCTTCTGCGCCGCTCTCTTCTTAATTAATCAGAAATCCCCCGCCGCGGGATTCACCAATCAACCTGCGGCCCAATTACTTTGTTATTAACACAAGTTTATCGATGAAGAAGCGCAAATTTGCCACGGCACAGAATGCCACAGGTTCTATTACCACTGTTCCGGGATGCAATTCTGTTCCAAAACCAGAGTTTCTCGTGTCCTTTCCCAAGGATATTACCATTATTACGCGCATGATCACGAGTGACGACTAAATCGACCCGCGCAACACCTCATTGGTCTTACCAAAGCGAAAGTTACGCCTTCGTTATAGGAATGGAGGGAGAATACGATTGTGAATTGGATATCTATATATCTTGGCTGCTCTGCCTACTCTCGTTCGTTTCACTTTACGTCTCAGATGCAACATGTCTTACTCACATCCTGCACTAAATATGGGTGTAGAACGGAGACCTTGAAGAAGCATCTGCCAGTGTCTGCGCCAGACGGGCTGAACGAACTTCAAAAGATCGCCGTGCGATTCGAAGAGAAGATCTATACTGCAGCAAGCAATCAGGTAATTTAATTACTTCTCTGAGCAGAGCACACCTTAGTTACGGGGGTTTCTTTTAGTTAAACAGTGTTTATGTGCTAATGCCTAATAATAGAGCACAACTGTCTCTAATTGTTGTAGAAGATTTTTTTACATTATTATGTTTGAGTGCCTATATCAGTTTCCCTTTTTTTGTGAAACATTGGGTGAATTTTTTGCTCTCCATCTGCCAAAGTTCAATTACTCTTAGGAACATATCCTGATTTTTCTCATGCTTGAGAGCAAATACAAAATTTCTGTGCTGCCGGGACTCCACCAACTATTTGGAGCACATCACAGTTATTTTACCATTTTCACATTTTATATACATACATAATGTAAGTTAATAAGCTAGTATATTTTTAATATTATGTTACATATAAATGATGGACTGAAACACCAATCCTTATCTTGGTTACCATCGATCACATGTTGAATTTCATACTGTTGTACCTTAAACATCTGCAGTTAGTTACTCCTCCAATTCATGTTTCTATGCCATGTGTTCATGCATCTGAATTTGTTATAGATGAAACAGAAGTATTATTATGTTGCAAGGATAGTACTACCCAAGACCATGGGATACACAGTGGTATACAATAATTTTTTCTCGGACTAATAAAAAAAAAATGAAAAAAGACCTTACTCCCTCCTCTCTGTTTGACCGGGTTCATCTGAGTTTGCCTCTACCTCAGTCTGGTAAAAAAAATCAAATATATTTTTTGGTTGGGGCGTACCAAATCACCCTTCCCATTTCGAATTTTTTTCTGTCTGGCTTATTTGTTGCAAACCTTGGAGCAATCTACAATTCTTCATCATATTGCCTAACTCAGTTATGGTGAATATTTGTTTATTTGAAAAAGTCACTGCCACTATTTTGATTTGGATTTTCTGTTCTTATCACTTCTTTGAGGCAGTGTGTTTTGCTGCTTAGATGACATCATTGAATTCAAATGTGAAAAGGTGAAACACCTTCTGTACTATGCTAAACTGCTAATCACATCAGTACTGTTGGTTGCAAGCCACTGTTACTACTTTGATATAGAACTTTACATCATTTTCTTTTGTATTACTCAGGCTGATTATTTACGGAAGATTTCCCTTAAAATGCTCTCTATGGAGACGAAGACACAACAGCCTCCTGGAAATGCTCAAGTGATTCCAAATCAAAACAACTCCGGTAAGATGCCATACACAGAAAACTGAGTGCTGCACAATTTATGATCTTTGCTTGAATGTCAATATTTTATTGCATCAAGTGATGAGATTATGTGCTTTATTGTACTAAATCACCCTCCTCTATCCAGAATAATGCATAAGAATCTTGCATCTAGTTTGTGGCGTCTGTATGTAGTTAGGGCGTGTTTGGTTGCTTGGGTAGCTCTACCCTGCATCGCATGGATGATACTGGCTGAGCTTGGCCTGGTGGAGCGGATGCAAGGATGAACCGAGATGTATGTTTGGTGGAGTGTAGGGAGTGTGTGCATGAGAGACGCTGTATGCGACCTACGGTGTTTGGTAGGCTGGCTTAGAGCTGCTGCTTCTTCGTGGATTAGACCTGCTGCTCTTCGTGGATTACATTACACAAGTTGCACGCCAAGAGCTCATGTGTTGGACGTCAGCGTTGTCGTCGTGGCCATGAGGGGGCGGCAAAAGATTGCATCTTGCCGGGTGAGCGTCATCTGCGTGATCTCCAGCACCCGGCTCCTGTTGAGCGCACGTCCGGCCGAGAAGGCAATGGCGCGCCTCTCCCTCCGGCCCCGGCTCGTGTTGAGCGCTCGTCTAGCGGTGTGGTCGTGGGGATTGAGCGTGGACGAGTGGTCGGCAGGAGGGGTCGCTGAGAGGGCCAGGTCCAGTGCACAAAGAAGGAACTCGAATGGCGGCGGCGGCAACGATGTGTGGATGTGCTTGATCCGATCTGGTTCGGTGGTGAAGGGGAAGAAAGACTGGATACGGGAAGGTGCAGTGGCAATTGTGAAGTAATTTTGATAAATATCCGGGGCAATCAAGTGTACCGTTTCGTTTTAAGTGCGGACGCGGGTGCAGGCACGGGGCTGGCTCAGGGAAACGCCCGATTCCTGCGTTTCGCCTCAGCCTGGCTGGGAGCTCTATTTTGCATGGGTCGGGCCAGACCCAGTTAAACGTGCAGTCTACCAAACATCTGCGAATTTGCATGCGGGGTGCAAGCCAGGTGCGAGTCGAGCAACCAAACATGCTCTTATTGAACTTGGAACGACACGGTAAGTGCCTCGGTTCAGTTGTCAGACCACCGATTCAGCGGTCCAATCTGTTGGTTCAAATAAAATATTATTGCATTGTTTTCTGTTAAAATGGTAGAAACAATGTTAAGTATGAAGATAACAAACGAACAACCTAGTTACTTATTTGACCGGGGTAGTCTGCCTTCCCTACATTAAAGGCAGTTTGATTCCTTGCACATGCAGAATACTTTATTGGCCCTGGTTCAGTGCCTGATTGGTTGCTCAACTGGGTTTTCCCTGGTTCACAGTAGGTTATTTGGCTGAACAGCCTCCATTGTGAACTAGATTGGAACATAGCTCCATTTCGGTTTATCCCGGACAGACTAGCAGTCTGGTTGGTTTTAATAACAATGCATGTGCTGAGCTCCCGAGCCTGCTTGAGCGGCAAAAGAGACAAAGAAATATCAACTTATGGCGCCTTGGGCCTCGAGAACCACCATCGGTGGACCTCGACATCTGGCATTGCTGGCGTTAGTGCCTCCTTCTGCATGGAGCCCCCTTGCCCAGGGTAACTACTTCCAAATTCCGGCACCCGCTGCGGGATCGATGGGGCAAAGCATGGCAACGACAATGAAGAAGAAGATAAAGTTACTAGAGGGGGCAGGCTTCGAACTATCTGCCCCCTCCGACCATTGGGATCCTCATCGACATTGCGGGCCCCCGGGTTCACCGCCGCAGGACTCTCGAGCGTCAGTCCGCGGCCAACATCAAATTTGGGGAGGGCCACACAGATCTTTTCACAAATGGCATTGACGCAGTACGCGAGGTCGGGCCTCGGGAGATAAGAAGGGCTGTTGTCGCTCCCTAACTAGATCCTCGACACCTAGTCCACCATGTTCGTCATGTGGTTGCTCTCGGACTCTGACCTGTGTTTGGCCAAAGTCAAGAGTTGTGGGTGTACATCCACGCCGGGCGACTACACTCCTGCAACGACACCGATCAACGGTGAAGATAATCCCTGACCATCATGGTCGCTGTCAAACCTAGATCCCGGAACTCTGAGATCCTGATGGTGATCGCGACCAGATGGTCATCGTCCTTGGATATGCACTCCCAACTATTTTCCACCGTCGTCGGCTCGCCAACTGGTCGTTTGGGTCCTCGGTGATGTAGCAGTAGGATTGGCGCTAGTCATCCCACTTGTTTCTCAGTGTTTGGAGAATATATTCCCCCGAGAGCCTGTTGTGGAAGTGGAAGCAGCAACACCTGGTAATGCCGCTCGGCCTAGTGCTCGAAGAATGTAATAATGGCAGAAGAGCCCAACTATGATATCACGCCCACAAAACTCTCAAGAGATGTGCAAAGAGTTCCAAAATCACTATGTAGTTTGGGGTGAGGTGGAGAATATGAATACCGTAATCTTCCTAGAGGGCGAGGAAGAAGGCAGAGAATGGAAGCTGCATGCTTGTCGTGATAAAGCTCGTGAAGATCATCGTTCGTTGGGTTGTGGATTGGGGGATACATCACCTGTCTCACGACGGTCTCCCCCGCCAGCCCGTTTGGACCAATGTCTTCCTCAACTTCCTCAGCGCTGCTCTTTGATGATGCGGGACTTGGGGATGATGGCGCTCTCGGCACGCCAAACGATGAAGAGCCGCCACACGTCTTCTTCTCGTGAGGAGGCATGACAACGTCGCGGGGTAAGGCTGGAGGCAAAGATGCAAGGAGGAAGATTCATAGCAGAGTGTGAAGGGAGAAGCAAGATCTGGAGCACACGGCTTTCTATGACGGCAGGTTTGAGCGGCGGCTCTGCGGTTAAAGGCAGGGTATGAGCGCCATTATTCCCACTATTGTGTGGCGTTTCCACTACGCACGAAAACTGAAGTGACACATTTTCTTCCATGTTGATGAGCTGGCGCATGTGTCGACTCTCAAGGTGAGGCCCTCCTAGTCTTGCCCTCTTCAAGGTCATGACCTGATGGCAGGACCGGGGGGGGGGGGGGGGTTTGCCGGTTAGCAATACGGGAAACGGGGTCCCACGGGCCTGCTTAAATGGACAAACTTGATGCCATAGGGCCCAAGGAGCATATCTTCGTGAAGACCCTCACTGACAAGAACATCACCCTTGAGGTGGGTCATCTTACACTATTGACAATGTAACAAAGAGTGAGGATTAGCCTAGCTGAGAGAGGAGCAAGGAGCACACCCGACCACTTGGAGAGGGAGGGAGAGGGAGAGGGAGATGTAGATTGTAACATATCAGATACGCCAATATATTAACAACAGAGCAGGACGTACACCTGCGTTGTGGCCTGAACCTGGGCAAAAAGTACTCCCTGTGCTTCATTAGAAGAAAGAATGCGTCACCCCACGAGAATAAAACTCCATTCGGTATCCAAAACCTTGGTTGTAGTAACATTGGACTATCTTCAACTCTTTGTAGAATAATGTTTTTTCTCTCCTTGCCACTACTCAGATGTGATCTGCCTCAGCTTGTCGCAAAGGAACAAACTGTTAGCTCTTAAATCAGTTGGTCAGCTATCAGCTGTACTTGCGTTGACTCTCGTCATAATGAAAGTATATGCCAACACTTGTTTGCATGCTTTCTAAAATAAATCAGGTCGCCAGCCCTTTTAATTGCTTTGGTACATTTGTTTTTCTAATTGAAAATGTAGAACATCTTAATTTGATCTTCTTGTTAATGCTGCTTTCAGCACTTTGTGTGCCTGTTACAGTTCAACAAGTATTATTTTCTCACAAGATACTTTCTTAACACAAGTATTGTACCTTTTCTGATACAGCCCCTGGACTCCCTCCACAAGGCAGTAATCAAGCACAGACATCAGCGATTCCCTTGATGTCTCAGCAACATGCCCAACAGCCAAATACTTCTACATCTGTACAAGCTTCTTCAGTCACTAATATCGGACAGAACTTGCCAGGTGCCAACCAAACATCAACAATGCAGAACATGTCTGTCATGCCACAGAACACAATGAATAATGGCTTGGCACAAGGCACTTCACAAGACATTTATGCTGCACAAAGACAAATGGCAGGAAGGCAGCAACATCAACAATCGCAGCAATTAATTTATCACCAGCAGCAAATGCTGATGAAGCAGAAATTGCAGCAGAATTCACTCATGCAACCGCAGCAATCTGTTGGTAGGCAGCAGCAACAAGCACAGTCCTCCATGCATCAACAGCCTTCTCTGCAGAATCAGCAGCCCAATATTCCTTTACAACAGCAGCAGCAGTTGATGGGACAGCAGCCAAATTTACAACAAAATCAGCTAATAGGTCAACAGAGTGGTGCTATGGACATGCAGCAGCAACAGAGGCTACCAGTTCAGTCAAGTAACCTTTTGAATGTGCAGCAACCACAGCAGATGTTGAACCAGCAGCCTATGCCTCTGCATCAGCCACAACAGTTGGTCTCTCAGGGAAACATGTCAGGTCTACAACAGCAGCAACAAAATCAACAGCAGCAGCAGCAGCAGCAGCAGCAGCTTCTTGGAACTGTGCCTAATGTTTCAAACATGCAGCGGATCCATATGCTACAAACAAAAGCTCAGCAACCGCAGCAACAACAGCATGCCCAGCAGCCAGCAATGGGTTTGATGCGACCTCAGTCTCAACACAATCAACTTCAACAATCGCAACAACACCTTATCTCGCAGTTCCAGTCCCAGCCTAATCAACTACAACAACAATTAGGGATTCAGCAGCAATCCTCCATACAGCAAAGACTTCAACCTTCAGGAGGCATGCTCTTGCAAAAAAATAATATGGATCAGCAAAAGCAAATTATTCAGGCACAGAGGGGCCTTCAAGAAGTTTCCTCTAGTAGTAAGTTTTCACATATACTTTCTTTGTAGATCCATCATACGCTCTTATTGTTCTCCCTCTTCTCTTTCTCGGTGTTCTTATGTTCTTTGTTTCTGTTGTTGCTTTACTTTCCTTGTGCAGTCTAAACCATTGTTTATAAGGCGGTAAGGCGACCTAAGGCGAGCACCACCCGCCTTAGCGCCTAGGCGACGCTTAAGCGCCTAAGGCGGGCATATTTGTAAGGCGCTGCCAGGGCGCTTTATCGCCTAAGCGTCACCTAAGCGTCTAAGGCAGGACGCCTTAAAAAACAATACTCTAAACTAGCTTTGTTGATCTAAGGTGGACGCCTAAGCGCCTAAGGCGGGCATATTTGTAAGGCGCTGCCAGGGCGCCTTATTGCCTAAGCATCTAAGGCATGTCTAAGGCAGGATGCCTTAGAAACAATAGTCTAAACTAGCTTTATCGATCTGGCCTCTCATCATTTTTGACTTGCGAATATTGAAAATTTTAGGTAAAATTGTGTGTTGTCCATCAGGACTCCCACACCCTTATCTTGCCAACAGTTCCATTGGACTATAATACAAGGTCCTTATTAGACTACAATCTGGATTGTTGGATCCTATTGAACCCTAAGGGCACTCCAGTGCATTGAATCTTGTGTTGTGCCAGATGCATTAAATATGTGTTTCAGATACAACTCTTCCAGTCACTTATATTTTTGTGTTGCATCTAATGGAGCTGCCATTTAATATGTTCTGCGAGAGAAAAAAAATAGTTATCTTCGGTTACCTGATAAGAAAGAGTTCTAGATAATATCATAATATAAAATACCTCTCCTTTTCCTTACTAGCTAGGCTTCAACAACGGTATTTGGACTTTTGCCTAGGTCGCATCATTGCTCTTGGTTTGCCATAAGCATGAGTCAAACAGTTTATTAAATTAATGGTTATGCTACATGAACTAGCTTGAATCTTTTTTAGTTTTTTTTTGAGACGACAACCATATTCATTATTCAGATGCAATTATGTCTTTTGATGAGTAAATATACCACAGGTCCTAGATCAAGGGTGTCAAGTTAGTCCTAAAGCTTCAAAACTGCATTTCACTTTTTTCTTTACCTGAACCATGGTGGATAGAAGGACAGCTCGAAGATAAAATTATGCGGCTGATTGGTTTGACGCCAACATTTGGCAAAAATCAGAAGTTGCCAAAATTTGGCAATTTTTTATGAGCTTGGCAAGAAAAGTCGGCAACCAACCAGTCACTAGCCAACTTTTGGCATCAAGCCAACCATGCTCTATATATTCCGATGTTTAGCGATCAAGTACTATTTAATCATCATGTTGACTAAACTGACCCTGTTGATCTTCTGTGACTTCTGTTCACCACATTGGGTTTTCTTATAAGTTTGAATTTTTTCTGGAAATGCTACTATGCAATGACCATGATGACTAAGCTGACCATATGGATCTTCTGTGATTGTTTGATTTGGTTAACAAGTTTCCCAATTGCTCCCGCATTCTTTAATTTTACTTGTAACTTGTTCATTGTATCATAGTACTCTTTGACAACCTTGCTTTTTATGCAGCATCTGCGGACTCTACCTCTCAAATAGGCCATGCAGGTGCAGGTGAGTGGCAAGAGGAGATCTATCAAATGGTAAGACATGATACTGATATCATCCTTTATGGCAACTCCCTTTCTTGTAACATCCTAAAATTCGTAGACAGTGGCCCCTAGAACAAAGAGGTTGAGAGTGCCCTTATCTAGATTGTTAGAAGATGAAACAACACGCCATCGGATGTTGGGGCATTTTACTTTTGCGCTTAATGTTGCACATCTCTAGACTATGGAGCATACAACCATATAGAGTATCTAGATGTAGTAAAGCCTCAAGGCAGTTAGCAATCTTTATTAAAGCGATTTTATTTAATGGGCATCATAGTTTCTTATTTTGTTTTAGATTTGTATGCTTCTAAAAGCTACTTGAGATATTTTGCCAGTGCCATATTTGCTCACTTAATGACAAACCATGGTCTATTAGCTGTTCTGGTTTCATCTCTATATAGCTTCTGCACCAAGTTTACGTGTATGTGGTCTTTGTTATCGACAGATTAAGAACTTAAAGGATCAATACTTTCCAGAACTCAGTGAATTGTTCAATAAGATATCTGTGAAGCTACAACATGTTGACAACATGATACCACCTCAAAAGCCATCTGAGCAGTATGATAGAATGAAGAATTTTAAAACTATGTTGGGCCGTATATTACACATGCTGCAAATTAGCAAGAGTTCTATCCAACCTGCTATGAGGGACAAAGTTCCTCAATACGAGAAACAGATTATCAGTATCTTATCTTCACAAAGAACGAAGCCAGTGCAGCCACAAATACAGCAACAGTTCCAGCCACCTGCAGGACAAGCTCCTGATTCTAGCATTCTACAGCAGCAACAGACTTCCCAGAATTTGCAGCAGCATGATAGTCATACTAATCCACAAGCAAGTTTGTCAAGTAAGAGCACCGGCTTACAGTCCTCTGGTGTAACTGGTATCCAGCATGTCCCTCTGCCTCCAACAACAAACTTCAGTGCCACCACACAGCATCAGGCTGTCTCTAATTTGGAGGCTGCTCAAAGAGGCAATTTCAATTCTTTGCAGCATGGTTTGGTGAGTGGGGCGTTACAACAGGGAACAATGAATACACAACTGCAGACAAGTGGTAGCATGTTATCTCACAACCCAATTAGTACGATGCAAGCTAGTGGTAACTCCATGCAACCAAATGCAAGTTCATTACAACAGCAACAGCAGGATCATCATCTGATGCAGAGTGAGCAAATGAAGCGCCAGATGTATCAGTACCAGCAAAAGCAACAAATGCTTCAACAGCAGCTCCCAGTACAGCAACAACAACAGAAACAGCAGCAAGTACAGATGCAGGTTCCACAGCTTCATGCTGGAAATGATGTTAGACAAGGAACTGCAATGAAACCTGGAATTTATCAACATCACTTGAGCCAACGCAGTAACTATTATCAGCAGCAGTTGAAACAGAGTGGTGATTTCCCAATTTCGTCGCCAAACCTCCAAGCATCATCCCCTCAAATTTCACACCATTCTCCTCAGATTGATAAGCACAATCAGTTGTCATCTCAAATAAAGACTGGAACACCATTGCATTCAGCTAACTCACCATTTGTGCCATCCCCATCCCCTTCTATCGCCCCCTCTCCTATACCAGTAGATTCAGACAAACCACACTCCATTATATCATCACTTAGTAACACTGGCCAGACTGGACATCAACAAACATCCCTAGCGCCCCAGACAAAATCAATGTCTTTGAACACACCAGGGATATCAGCATCGCCCTTGCTAGCAGAATTTACAAGTGTGGATGGAAGTCAGGCGAACATGCCAACTCAAGCTCCAACCAAATCAAATGCAGCAGAAAGGCCCATGGACCGCTTACTTAAAGCAGTAAGTGTCTTGCCACTCAATGTTTACTGTCTTGCGTAACTTTTTGTGCATAATCAGCGTTGTTCTGAAGGTATTGTAGACTTGACATTTTCAAGTTTAGCCAGACTGTTCTCAAGCATACTGGCATAAAAAGAATGAATGCCAAGAATGGGAATTTGATTATAGGAGTTAGATATATCATGCTCTTTTCGGGTCCACTTCAATTAATTATTTCAAGTGATAAGAATAGTGTATAATCATTTTCGTCCTTACCATCTGAAGATCCAAAAGCATGTGTAACATGAAAAATATTACTCCACTTCAGTCAACTAGTTATTCAGATGATAGCAAGGGTGCCTATCCATGTTCATTCTTGCTATCCTAATATTTGAAAGCACATGTAGCATTGATTTTTATTTTGACATGGTTTCTTTACTTCTCTTTATTTTTAATCTACAGAATCCAGATTTGTTGCCTGGTAGTCTATACTGCTGTTGTGGTAGTACATAAGAAGCCGCTTACATGGTTCAGTTTAAACCTGTAAATTAGTTCGTACTACATTGTACTCCAGTTATTTTATTTTGCCTGTTTTATGTTCATTGTCATGTTGCATGCAGTTGCGAACAACACAGCGCGAGTCTCTTAATGCTGCAGTTAGCGACATTCGATCTGTTGTCAGCATGATGGATAGGATTGCTGGGTCAGCTCCTGGTAATGGTTCGAGAGCTGCTGTTGGTGAAGATTTAGTTGCTATGACAAAGTGCCGATTACAAGCCAGGAATTTTATAACAAATGATGGAAGTGGTGCATCAAAGAAAATGAAGCGTGATACAAGTGCCATGCCTCTTAATGTGTCATCAACTGGAAGTGTCGACGATAGCTTCAAGCAAACATTTAGTGCAGATACCCCTGATGTACAGTCAACCGCAACCTCGCGTGCCAACAAGCGGCAAAAAGTTGAGGTTTGTTGTTAAGATTATCTGGTTGAGAAATTAAAAGAATATTATTTTATCTAGTACTTACACTTCCAAGTACTGGCTATTTATTTATTTATTTACACTTGTATAGACGGGAAGGTTCTTAGTTCTTTTGACTCGGATGTTGGTAATTGTGGCTGCCTTGCATTTACGCTGGCATTTGATTCATCTTTGTGCAGGTGAATCATGCTCTCTTGGAGGAGATCCAGGCTATAAACCAAGAGCTAATAGACACGGAGCTCAATGTATGCGAGGAGGATGCCGATTCATTCGCTGCTGCATCTGAAGGGACAGTCATCAAATGCACATATACTCCTGTGGCTGTTAGTCCGAGCTTGAAGTCCATGTTGGCATCTGCACAGACGGTAAGTTTTTTAAATAAAGCGCGTGCACTCGATATCGTAGACATCTCTGCTCATTTCTTCTTGTTGGAATGTGGCAGAGTCTGATTATGCCGCTGAGGCTGCTTGTCCCTGCTGGCTACCCTAAATGCGCCTCCCCGGTGATCCTCGACAAGTTTCCGGACGAACAAAGGTCCGTGGCCACACCCTGCTCATCCGTTAGTTGCCAAAAAGCTGTTTGTGTGAAGAAGATTGTTGAACTAACTATGCTGTGCATCAGAAACTCGGACGACCTGTCCAGCAAAGCGAGGTCGAAGTTCGGCGTATCGCTGCGTGGCCTAGCCGAGCCCATGTCACTGCGAGAAATCGCAAGGGCGTGGGACGCTTCTGCACGCGGAGCCATTGTGGAGTGCGCGCAGAAGACTGGCGGAGGGAGCTTCAGCTCGAGTTATGGCTGCTGGGAGGCGTGCGTAGGTGCCTGATCCGTTTCTTATATATGTCCTTTTTGTGTGCGTGGGAAGTTTCTTATGGCATATCCTGATTTTGTGTATAAAGAGTAGAACGAGGCTGGTCTAGCAATGTTGCTTTTGGATGTATAAGGTGACAGTATGAATCTGAATTTTGACGTCTGGGAATTGAAAATAACTTGCAAATTTCAAAAATAAGCTCGTAACTTGGAAAACGTCGGGGAATTGAAAATAAGTTCACAAAATTTTAAAGAAGTTATATATTTAAAGGATTGAGAAGAACAGTACGAATTTGACTTTTTAATGGATTTTGATTTTTTTGTGTGCACAATTTGGCATACAAATAATGGATTTGGAATGTTCATGCGTTTTAAAAAAGTTTGCGGATTTGGAAATGTTCACATGTTTTAAAAAGTTTGTGGATTCAAACAATCTTTAGAAATTTGAAAAACAAGTTCGTAACTTGAAAAACGTTTGGGAATTGAAATTATGTTCACAAAATTTTAAAGAAGTTCCATGAATTTTAAGGATTCACAATGATAGTACGAATTTGATTTTTTAATGGATTTTGATATTTGTTTGGCATAATTTGGGAAACAAATCATCGATTTGGAAATGTTCATGCATTTCATTTATGAGAATTTTTTGTATTTGGAAATGTTCACGAATTTTAAAAAGAAACATGAGAAAACGGAGCAAAACTTGAGTTGGAAAATAATCAAAAGAAAAACTGCCTAGAAAAAACAGGTCGAACATTCATGGAAGCCCCTAACAAATTCAGATTTTACACTAGTGAAAATATTAATTAGATGGGCTAAGCCCAAGGTGAAGGGCCGGGGTTGCCACTAGCCAAATGGCCTTTACAACTATGGTTGCCCAACTTAGGGTCCTACTTGCCTTTTGAGCATGGAGGATTGTGGGTGCTCAACACCACTGAATTCATGAGAGCCCTCCATTTGTGATGGCCTTGATATGAGCAGAAGGAATCGTCAAGCTTTTGGTTGGCATGGACAACCCTTGTGATGAGTAAGGCCTTAACCTTTTCTATGTATCAACCACTATCACTGTTAGGAATGGTTCCGAGACGCCCTTTTGGGGTGCACGTGGGTGAGTGATCGGAAGCCAAAGGAGATTGCTCCTCTCATCCATGAAGCTTCAAGAAGAAAAAAAATGGAAGATAAAAGCAACCCTTTTTCAGAATGCTTGGGTACCCAAGATCAAGATTTTCGCCAATTTCACTTTCGAGTACTTCCATCAATTTGTGACTCTGTGGAGAACCATTCACGACTTTCACCTTGAGGAGCTTGCCGAGGACGAGATTGTTTAGAAGCACATAAGCTTTGCACCGCCGATAGGTTGCCCAAGCGAAGCTGGCCAAATTCTTTGCTAGTGGATGCAAGAGTACGTAAAGCACATCTTCTTTAGATGTCGAAAGAAGAGGTATTTCATAATCTATTCCCCTCTCATTTAATATACAAGGCAAACCTTTTGCCTTGGTTTCAAAAAAAGGAAGAAGGGAATAGGCTTACAAACCGAGGGCTCTGATTGGCCGAAACCCCGCAAGATCACTTTCCGAAAGGGCTTTTCGCTAATTGTCAAGGTAGGGAGAAACTAAGATCACCCGTCGTGATGCCAGTCAGTCATGGAGGCTGGTGCTTCGCTATCGCCGCCTACACGGCTCCATGTCAGCCCGGCACCTCTTTTACGTGTAAAGTCGGCACCTACCACTTCTTGTTCTGTAATATGCAGGCCCATCCATCTCATGATTCAGCTCTGAAAGGATCTCCTACCAAAACGTCCAGCTTGTATCCACCCCCATTCTCCTACTTGGTCACCGGTTTTCTGTTTCCATTCGGAAATTAGATAGATGTCACCTCTTTCTTTTATCTCTAGTACTTCTACTCTCACTTGGTCAGGTGGCTTATACGTACTCATTCCGACTCATATTAATTGTCGCTGATTTAGTACAACTTTGTATTTATTTTAGAAAGAAAGAAAGAAACGTGTGGCACAGAAGATAATTGTGGGATTACCAACTCCGTCCAGAAATTGTCAACAGTTCCAGGCATACTATTCTGTAAAATGAACATCACTGCACTGACACTTGTATACCATCATAAAAAGTTGGTCTTAAGTACACCGCCAACACATAAAACTGCCAATTAAACTCCACTGTAAGCATTTCTGATACTACGTACTGCAAATAATCTGAAACAGAATTATCGTGATCGACCCATCATCCCTGATGTTGCACACACGATCTATTGCTTATCGTGTTCCCAACATCACCAATCATTCTGAAAGCCAAATGACGAACAATTCACACTAGAGGAAATATTCTCCACATGGTAGAGACAGACAGTGCCGTGTGCGGCGTAGGGATGCCATGGGTTTCCTTCTAGCAGATTGCGAGGTTTCGTTCTTTTCGGAACCGGAGGGTTGTGACTCGTGAGTGATGATCATCGCTTTAGTTAGTACAGATAACATAAAGCTAGTGCTGAAAGCTAAGTATGTAGTAGTACATTGGGAGGGACCAGCCGGTTAAGTATATATGTTAATCATTCTGGCCGATGTCCCTACGCACCAAAATTCCCCTTCTTGTTCTTCTTCTCCTTGGCAGCTAGCTAGCGGACCAGCACAGCTCCAAAACCATGCGTTTTTCACGTTTGGTCAGCTGTAGCTTTTCATCTTTGTACTGGTACTGAGGGAGGGAGTCTTATTTTGAGTGTTGTTTGGCGCACCATGGCCGAGGAGATAACTCAGAATGAAGCAAAAGTAAATCATGGAAGTTGTGAGAGATTGTTCGACTTGCTACAGCTACTCTCTTGCTCCTGGCAAGGTACTATCAGGTGAACTTTGGCCTAGTTCCAACTTCCGACCAACATTTTTCTTTTCAAATGCCCTCAAGTGGATGAAACCGAAGTATGTCCAAACATTGCTTTCTTGGAGAAATGCCGGCGCCGGAAATTGTTATTGGATTTCATGATTCCAACCTAGCTAGTACCTATTTCTAGTTGTTCGGGTGGATGGCGAGGAGCTCGAAAAGGTGTGCGCCAACTAACAGTCATGGAGGGAGCCTAGCAGTCGTTAGATCATGCCAAACCACCAATGCCTTGGATGATGATAATGATGTTGTTGTTGTATATTCTTCCCTTCTTCTTCTTTTCTTTTCTTGTGGAGAGGATATGACGTGAGCTGGCCGGACCCGTTTGGGCGGCCCTGTTCGTCCCAACCCCCATGGAATCTGACACAGTGACACGTATACCACACGATCGAGAACGACGGGGCAAATGCTGCCGTGCCGCTCATTTCCTGCAGTCTATGGCTGGTTCGACAATGAGAGCACAACCTTGCACGTGCAGGAAGAGAAGGTAAAAACATGGCATTGGGGTTTAAATTTCAGCTTTATTCAAACATAAAATGCTAAAATCTGCACGCAATGAACACTTGCGAAATTTGAGGGACCGTTCGCTGTTCGTTGCTCGACATGCCATGTGCAGCACCTGTGGTGGAGAGAGGGAAGGGAGTCCTCTAGCTACCTCCCTAAAAAAAGGGAAAGAGAGTGAGTTTTCATGCACAGTAAGGTCAGTAAGTCATGACCTATTCTTGAGCAGTGGCACTACGTGAACGCAATCAAATGTTGAACCAAATTCGGCCTCTTGATCTAGGCATACCTATTTTTTGACGGGGTATTCATACCTGAAAGGGGGAAGAAACGCCTACCTACCAGTAACAGGCAAGCTAGAAGGAGTCTACGGTGACTTCATAAATTTAAAGATAATATACCGACTTAGTTTTTCAAAGGTGTTTATAGGAATAGGGTTTGGATAAGTGTATGCGTATGTATATAAACAATTACGTCCGTGCCGTGTTAAAAAAAGTCCTGCTTTAGCCGCATTAGTTGTTGGCTAAAATAAAATTAAGAAACAAAGGAAACACAGTCGATACCACAGACAGCCAAGCCAGCACGCTATCGCTCAAACAAACCAAGGAACACATGCCGTGATCATGGTATTTACCAGCAACCCACTTGCTTAATTATATTCAAAAGCCTACAGACAAACCGGCCAGCTAGGCCTCATCCCAATCACCAGCTTAAATTCAACTGCTGGGCTATCGCACTAAACAATTAAGATTTATCATTGTGCCAGCATCATCGGTGGCAAAATGGAGAGGTGATTGGTTGGGCCTTATCTAAAGAGTAAATTATGACTTGGGGGCAACTCGAGTTATGGAATCGGATTGCCCATATCATTCACTTACGTTGAGGTTGTCAGCGAACCCTTATATCAAGAACAAATGTGATAAGGATATAAAGACTCGTAGACACGTCTGAATACGTCCGTCAATCCACCACAATTACATGCTCTATACATTTAGAACAGTAATAACAATAATAAAAAAGAAGAGGAACAAGGAGAGCTTTGACCTCCCAATCGTGGAAGAGGTAACAAGCTACTCTAGCTACAACCAGAGAGGTCTCTATATATTACGAAGCCGTCTTCTTAGCTACTCTGCCGCCGGTGGCTAGCCGGAGCCGCGCTGTGCCGTACGCCGTACGTGTCGGTGAAAAAATCACATGACGCTGCACGAGTTGGGGTTCTCGTCGTCGAGCAGGCGATACGAGTCCTGGAGCGGCGCCGGAGGTGGTGGCGGCGCGTGCGTCCCCGGCGGGCTGTAGTAGTCCTGGTAGTACGACTCCGGCGACGCGTGCGGGTACGGCATGTAAAGGTACGACGGCGACCATTGCTGCTGCGGCGCCGTCGGTGGGTGCCGCGGCTGCATGACGGAGGAGTACCCGGGCTGCTGCCGCATGGTGTAGCCTTGCTCCGGCTGCGGCGCGTAGTAGGACACGCTCGTTCCCGGCTGCGCCGTGTGGTAGCTCATCACCGGCTGCGGCGCGTTGTACGGGCTGAACTCCTGGTGCGCGTGCTCCGGCGCCGGAGAGAGGGACCTGTCGGCGGCGGGTGCGGCGTCGGGCTTGCTCTGTTTCTTCCTGGCCTCACCCTCGTCACTGCCGGCGTCCTTTATGTCCTCCTTTGCCTTGGGCTCGGCCGCTGGGCCCTCGCCGTCGCCGGCGTCTTCCTTTGCCTCGTCGCTTGCTTTCGCCTCCTCTTTCTCAGCCTCCTTCTTCTCAGACTCTGCTTCCTCGTCCGTCTGAGGCGTCTTCTCCGGGGCCGTCTCCTCCTGCTCCGGCTTCTTGTCCGAGCTGTCGTCGGCCTGCGGCTCCTTCACAGGCTCCGCTGGCTTCTTGTCCGCCGCCGCAGCAGCATCGTCCTTGCCGCCGTCCTGAGCCGGAGTGGCCGGCGGTGAGGCCTCGGGGTTCTTGGCAGGCGCGGCGGGCTCGTGTTGCCATGGCAGTGCCTGCTTGCCAGACTTGCAGAGCCTCTTGACGAGCGTCTCGGCGTCCACGGTGCCCGTCACCATCACTTTGTGCTGCTGGGCATCTACCTCCACGTCCTGCACGCCTGAACGACGATCGACCACTTAATTAGTTAATCATAAGCCCGCGAGGAGAAGGAGGATGAAAGAAGAGAGTGACTGACGCTAGCTAGGTACGTACCTTGGATGCTCTTGAGCACCTTGCGGATCTTCTTCTTGCAGCCATGGCAGTGGATGGAAACCCTCAGAACCAAGGTCTGCATGCAGCAGACCCAAGAGAGACGAGGTACGTCAAAAAAATGTGACAGCATGTGAGCAACCGAATTCAATGGAGGCCAGATGGTGTACCTGCACGGCCGGTTGTCCAGACGCCATGGGATGGGAGTGCTCTCTACGGACTTGGAACTCAGGGGAGGCCGCTGCTGTGTGCTGCTCAACTTATAGCGGCCGGATGGGGATGCATGGAGTACGACCACATAGTTAGCACAAAAGGCGGCGGTGGTGTATCCATTCAGTTCCTACGTCCTCCCTCCCTTCCGGTTTATAGGTACCAAACGTCGAGAAGGAATTCTACGGTATATAGGCACACTCTCGGTATTTAGGCGTTCCGTTCGTTCCAATGGTCCATTCCATTAATGTGGTGAGGAAGGCCATGACTTTCGGTTGGATGTGCTCTTGTTTGATCTACTCCATTGAATTCGGTCCATTCCATTAATGGTGTACCGCATGTGAGTATTTACCCATCACTCCTTAGGCTGCTCATAGTGGGGAGTAACTAAGAATAGTAACATGATGTTGTTATTAGTCTATGTTACTATCTTCATAGTGGGGAGTAACATACATGTGGTGTCATGCAAACAAACATTTATTAGGTTGTAGACACATAGTGCATTGAAATATGTGATGTGATGGTAACTAGCTATGTTACCACTACCATCTCTCTCCACATTAAATACTTGCCACGTCAGATTTTTTGCCCACGTGGCGTTGATGTTACTACTTAGTTACTCCCCACTATGACTAGTCTTAGGCTGGTCACAATGGGGAGGAACTTAACAGTAACATCACACACTCCAATACAACTTTGCTTATGTGGCACATATTTAATGAAGAGAGAGGTGCTTGTGGTAACTAGCTAAGTTATCGGAACATCACACACTCCAACAAACAATGAGTCTATAGCCTAATAAATGCATTGTTGCATGACACTACATATATGTTACTTCCCATTGTGGAGGTAGGAACATAGTCTAGAAAAGTGTGTAGGTTCCTACCTTATGTTACTCCCCATTGTGACCAGCCTTAATAGAGTTCTCGAGGTGCCAAGTAGATGTGTCAGGGTCTTTTAAATATTTGCCTCACTTTCGTGCTACCGAGGGAGGCATGAGCAATACTCCCACCGTTTCAAAATATAAGCCTTGTATGGGGTTATTTTTTTTCCTTCCAAAATATACCAACATACGAATGATTTCTCAGACTTGTTGTTATTGTCTTTTTTTCTTAGTTGCACAAGGCGAGCCTGAACCACAAAACATGCATACGAATGGTGGAGAGTTATCTTCCTATCCACAACCACAAGCTTTTGTTTATCGTGGCCTTTGGAGTACATAAGATAAACTGTCCATATCTTTGGTCACTTTTCTGTGTACTACGTCCTGTTGCACTCATGTGTTGTGTGACCAACAGCTGCCTACCTGCCTGCCTGCATGATTGTCGCGAAACCATCCTGCAGGTCCTCATGCAGCAAGCTCATCTGCTGGTCATGGGATTACCCGTCCCCCGCCGTCTTGTTGTTTGCAGCTCCTCCATCTACCGGCCATTAACAAGCCGGGGTGCAACCAACACTCAAGAATACAGCGCCTGCCATAAGTACTTGCGTCACGTACTATTGCGTATACATACTCATCATTCGTCTGTTTTCTACAGAAACTCCGTTTTCTACAGAAGCTCCTCCATTTGTCGGTTCCAGCTCTTGCGTAGCCGGAGGTAGCTTTTCCGTTCGTCATAGATTTGATGGAAAACGAGATGAATCTGACGGAGGCGAGAGAAAGAAGATACAGAGAAGAAAGGAAAAAAAAAAGAACGTAAGCGTCAGCCTGTCTTTGCGTGAATAAGAAAGTGAACGATAGCACAACCACAAGCTTTTTTTATCGTGGCCTTTGGACTTTTTTCGTTCTTTCCTTCTTTCTTATATCAGATAAACTGTCCATATCCTTGGTCACTTTTCTGTATACTACGTCCTGTTGCACTCATGTGTTGGGTGACGAACAGCTGCCTGCCTGCTTGAAACACGGAACCCGTATAAGAATGATTTATCAGATGCAGTCGTCGTGGCATTAGTGTTACAGATTCATCAGCAAGTTGACCTCTATTCCCATCACTCTGATGGGCGTAGAATTTTGCATTAGATGTATAGGAAATAGTTCTGGGCAGCTCCGTTTTATTGATTGAAGTTTTTATTCCCGTGAGCCTGTATTCGAGGGGCGCTGGCCCAGGCCTTCCCCTCGCCGCCGCCTCGACGTGCTGACCGGCGAAGCCCGGCCAGCATCGACAACGGCGGGGCTCTTTTCTACCAGCCACTTGGGACCGGTCGGCGCGGGCTGACGGGTTCGGGCGGTGCTGTTGCGCGGACATAGGGCGTGGCGGCACGGCAACAACAGCGATGGCGAAGGCACTGGGTGCCGGCGGTGGCGTGAAGGGGCTGTGGGCGATGGGGATGTGTCCGGGTCCTGTGCTAGATCGGGCCATTCCGGTTTGGTAGTCGACTCAGGCGGCCCGGCTTCATGCGGGGCTCGAGGGGTGGTCCGCGGGTGGTTGCTGGGTCTAAGCTCGCCTCTACTCAGCGTCCCTGGTGGTTTCACGCGTGCCATCCTCGGGTCAGATCCAGCCAAGCCTGGTTGGATTTGGCCCTGGCATGGGGTGCAGGTCGTGTGTCATCCTCGTCTCATCTATTTCTCCATCTCTCTTGCTGGATCTGACCTAAATGAAACAATCCTATATATCAATCTTCGTTTTCGGACCATTTCAAAAACTCTCGTGACGTCCGTGATATCATCCGGGACTCCTAACAACCTCTGGTCACCAACACCTATAACTCAACTATACCGAAACGTCACCGAACCTTAAGTGTGCAGACCCCGCGGGTTCGAGAACTATGCAGACATGACCTGAGACACTCCCCGGTCAATATCCAACAGCGGGACCTGGATGTCCATATTGGATCCTACATATTCTACGAAGATCTTATTGGTTGAACCTCTGTGTCAAGGATTCATATAATCTCGTATACCATTCCCTTTGTCCTTCGGTATGTTACTTGTCCGAGATTTGATCGTCGGTATCCCTATACCTATTTCAATCTCGTTACCGGCAAGTCTCTTTACTCGTTCCGTAATACAAAATGTGACTAACACTTTAGTCACATTGCTTGCAAGGCTTATATGTGATGTTGTATTACCGAGTGGGTCCCGAGATACCTCTCCGTCACACGGAGTGACAAATCCCAGTCTTGATCCATGCTAACTCAACGGACACCTTCGGAGATACCTGTAGAGCACCTTTATAGTCATCCATTAATGTTGCGACGTTTGATACACACAAGGTATTCCTCCGGTGTCAATGAGTTACATGATCTCATGGTCATAGGAATGAATACTTGACACGCAGAAAACAATAGCAATAAAATGACACGATCACATGCTACGTTTATAGTTTGGGTCTTGTCCATCACATCATTCTCCTAGTGATGTGATTCAGTCATCAAGTGACAACACTTGCATATGGTCAGAAAACCTTAACCATCCTTGATCAACTGGCTAGTCAACTAGAGGCTTACTAGGGACATTGTTTTGTCTATATATGCACACATGCATTTATGTTCTCATTCAATACAATTATAGCATGGATAATAAACGATTATCTTGAAACAGAAAATATAATAATTACTATTTTATCATTGCCTCTAGGGCATATTTCCAACAGTTGCTCCATCTCTCGTGTGGGCGACTAGGATTGGAGTGGCGGGCGGCCTTGGTCTGCTATGCAAGTGCCCAGATCGAGAGGTGGGCAAGTTGGCCATCATCGAGGTGGCGGTCTGCGCTCCTCTTAGTGGTGCATGCGCGTGTCTGAGTGAAAGCTCCGAGCTTCTGGCACCGGCGCCGGCGACGTCCGTGGGTGCCGCTTGTTTCTTAAAGACGGCGTAGCGGACCTCCATCCTGTACCAAGGCTCACGGTGAAAACTTTATCTATTCTCAGACTCGGCGTCGTCACCCTCCTTGGGGCGTTTGTTCAGGCTTCGGGAAGGTGTTCGGCTTTGTTCGGGCTTCGGGAAGGTGTTAGGCTCACGGTAAAAACTTTATCTACTGAGCTCAGGGATCTTTGTTCGGGCTTTGGGAAGGTGTTAGGCTTGCTCTAAGCTTATGTTGTATTTTTTTGATCTACTATGTAAGGGGACCTTCCACCATATTGTATCGTTTGGACGTGTACCGCGGTTCTTTGCTTTATGTATAAAGCGGGGTGAAAGTCTGTTTGGAGGAAGAAGTTTCCATTCCTGCCAGCGAGGGTGATCCTGGTGCGAACGTACGAAAGCAAGCTTGTGGCGGCAAAAATTCATGTTTTGACCTTTTTACGTAAGTTTAGCCCGATCTCATCCCGGCTGGTAATTTTTTTTCAAACATAACCCTTTTTTTTCTCTCTTCTTCTTTTTTGCACAAATATAACCCTTTTGCTAGCGTCGGAGTCCTTGACGGTAGGTTATAACAACCTACCGTCAAGGCCCCTGACGGTAGGTTATAACAACCTACCGTCAAGGCCCCTGACGGTAGGGTTGCACACCTACTGTAAAAAGATTTCTAAGTTGCAGATCCAATACGCTCGAGTGCCTATCGTCGGATCCCTTGGCGGTAGGGTCACATGCGCTACCGGCAGCCTCTTTGATGGCAGGTCATTTTTTTACCGTCAAGGGCCTTGGCGGTAGGTTGTTGTACCCTATCGTTAAGGTCCCCGTCGATAGCAAAAGGGTTCGATCCGATTTTATTTTTCCAACCGAGGTCAAATTTGACTGAACTTTCGTAAAAAGATCAAAACAGTGAAATTTGTCGCATGTGGCTGCGTGCGAGTCTGCCGGTTTTGTTGGTTGCTGGGGAATTGAAGGGAGAGAGCCGCACGTCTTTCCCTCCTCGCATTCATTCATGCGCGACCAACAATAACAAGCCATACACACTCGCGTCAGGTATTACGTATACGTACTCATCGTTCGTCCGTTTATACAGAAACTTCGTTATTTGCTGCTACGTATATTGACCACTTGCCGTCCGATCGGTTCGAGCATGACTCACAATGTTGTTTGCAGATGTTGTCCATGTCCGGCCGGCGGCGACGCGCATGAATTATTCTCACCATTCTTTTAATAAAAAATGATCAATCCTTCCCTCTGATTGACGCCCGGCCGTACGTCTCATTCCATGTCTGCTTCAAACTGATCTCATCAAATTTCCTTTCAAAACCAGGTAGCCTTCCAAATGCTAGTGCTTGCTTTTTAGACAGGGCCGACTCGATTGATCTGGGGCCGGCTTCACCGTGAGCGCTGGATGTGAAACCCACGGTTCAGATGGCGGTCTTCCTACATCAATCATGTGCATGATTAATCATGTACGTCTCCCTCTCATAATAGAGTAAGTGCTCTTGATTAATTAGCATGATGCATCAGCTAGCTAGCCATCCATCTGTAAAGCGCACTCATTGTCATGTACTGATGTTCGCTGATCACTATCGGCTAAGCTTCAACCACACGCACGCAACGAGCTACAGACAGCACTAAACGGCACCACATTGGCCACTGTGAGGGCCAACGAATAAATAACACGCTGCCCCTTTGATTGCCTGCCTCTCGCAACGGCAACGGCAACGGCAGCTTGCTCGCCTAGCTAACTAAGGGCCTCTTTGATTCGTACGAGCAGGAATAAGAAAAACGTAGGAATAGAGTGACATGTCTTTTTTTACACTATAAGATTTAGAAGTCTGTTTGATAGCACAGAAAAAACAAAAGAATTCTACAAACGAATCCTATGAAAAAATTCCAAAGGATTTCAATCCTACGAATCAAACAACCATCATAGGAAAAAATCCTAAGGATCCAAATCCTCCAAAAATCCAATAAAATCCTTTGTATCAAAGGAGCCCTAATTCTAATTCTGTTTGGGACACGTACGGAAGGGTGATCCCGCGCTCACGGCCAAGTGGCCAACATCTACACTGTTTCATATGGCAGTCTTCCTAGATCAATTATGTCCATGATTCATGCATGTACATCGTCAAGATGTTCTTATTATTTCGTTTTTGAATTAGAAAAGCAATTTATTAATTTAAAATGTAACATTAAATGGATATAAAACATGATGACCAACATCCTGTTTTTACATAGCTAAGGTGTACACAGTCAAATAAAAACAATAAAAAAGATGGTAAAATGATAATATATAAACACAGTAGGATCATATAGCACCAACACTATGTCTATTCTTTTTTAAAACGCGGTCCTTTAGGTACTGATTTTATTAAAGAAGTCTAAGAAAGTTGTCCGGTTAATAATCAAAAAACCGGGCTAAAACCGTCACAATGCGCTGACATATCAAAACACACAGGGCGACCTGGCAACCTATGCAAGAACGCACACACGCCGCCAAGGGGAAGAGCTCCGCCAAGGTTGTAATCCGGCGTCATCATCATCACTCCTCCGCGAGGGCGACTCCAACTTCACCATCGACGACCACCGATGAAGCCCCGACCGCAGACGTGCGTAGAGGCCTGCGTCGGACAACGCCAAACAGTCCACCACACACGCCGATGACCGGGCAGCTTCGACTCAGCGGACGAGCATTATAGGATAAAAAGTACTGGACCTGCGCCGAGCCAGCGCCAGAACGGACCACCCGTCTTCACGTCATCGTCGCCGCAAGGTTCCTCCTCAAACATCTCCAACTTCAGAAGATAAGAGAGGCACGGCGACCCCTCGAACACACCGGATGAGACCGACTAACAGAACCCAACAACAAATCCTACTCCGCTTGAAGGAGCCATCGTTGCCACAAGAAGCCGTGCAGATCATCCACATTGCCGGACGAACCCCAGCCGACCGCAATGTCGTGAGCGTCTAGCCCCTGGAGAGTGCAAACAAGATCCAAAGCTCTTCAAGACGACACCCCCAAGGAGGAAGCGACGATGCCGACGCCGTCATTTGACCCAACCGAGCCTAAGGTTTTCACCCCAAGAACTGGATTCGAGGGTGTGTAGGGAGAGAATTTCTCAACGATACCTCCAAGGAGGTGAGACAACATCCAGAGACGCCGACACCGTCGGCCGGCAAGATTTTGCCCGACAAGCTTTCGCCCGGAGCACTTCCCAACACTACAACCCCACGCACAACATCTCCGCTAGCACGCACGCCTCCCACTAAGCCATCACGCCATGACCATGCAGGAGTCGCCATCAAACCTCGCCACTAAACAGAACGCTAATGGGCCGGACCCGGCCGAAACCGGCCAAATCCGGCAAGCCACCGCCGCTGCGTCGTCACAGGAGGACCCTAGCCCGCCCGCAAAAACTGGATCGAGATGCATGAGTTAGCTAGCCATTTGGTCACGTCCTGCACTCGGCTGGTCACTATCCATGAAGCTTCAACCACTATGTATGCAACGAGCTACAGATAGCACTAAATGGCGCCAAATTGGCCACTCGCGCTGTCACAAACACAAACTCTCCACCAAAATTTCTACATGAATCATAATCCGCAATATAATCCGCACTGTCACAAATACAAACTCTCCACTAAATTTCTACATGAATCATAATCCGCAGGACAAACACTGGCGCCGTCACAAACACAATAGTACGTGATTGACAATCACCGGCGCCGAAACGATCGATCCATGGTCTCGACTGTTTGCGATTCGTTCATGACTGTTTGTAGTGGCGTCAGTGAGCGCCAACAAATAACACGCTGCGCCTTAGATAGTGCGGTTACTAGATAAGCAATAGCTGCTACAGGATACGAAAAGAGACGTTGGCAATGACCGCTTAACTATTTGCTCAGAGTGTCAGATCCTGTTTGCGATCACTGAAACTGAATTACCTTTCGGGTGGAGCCGGCATTTTCAGAGTTTGGCCAAAAGGGCACCGAGTTGACTAGTAGGATAAATTGGCATTTGAACTGCCCATTTGTTCCTGCCGGCAGCTTTCACGACACTTGTATCTTCTCGGTCATGTCGCCTAATAAATGCTGGATGGGTGAGATATCAGGTCCAGTCGTGATATCTGAAGACCGGCTATCATGTAGCTCCGTCAGGTAATTTTATGTCCTAACACCTGATTGAGTTGACGGCCTAGCTTGCTATAGCTACTAGCTTATTACCACACTATTTGCCTGGCTTTTCTTCTTGATCCTAGCTAATGGTATTTGTGCCTCATCTCGGTCACCTCATATCTGACACGGTGCGGTTTCCATTATCATGGAGTGATAAAAGTGCAGATGATTATCCCAAGCTCAATCGTTCATAACTGTTTACGGGATGCAACTTTATTACCAATTAAAGTTTTTAAATTATGATGGATGTGCGGTCAATTCGTATATGATAAACCAGTGGAATTTTCGTATACGCCGAGTGTCAGACACATCACGACAAACACATGAAATTGCCGAGCGTTGAACTCGGCAAAGCTAAAACACTCGGCAAAGGCACTATATGCAAAGAGAGCCTTGACTCAGTGGTTGGGCATGAGTTTGTGCAGCCCAATGACCCGAGTTCAATTTCTAGAATTGACACGTGATGCACATGAAGTTTTCTTCCATTTATTGAGGATCAAGTCCCCGTGCGCGCGACTCGAATCACACCGAGCCTTCTCCAGCGCCTCCTCGCACCGGCGACTAGCGGCACATCCAGCAGGAACACCGGACCCCATCTCCGCCCCCTCCCGCTTCGCCGCTGCCGGAGGGGACGCCGACGAAGCCGCGCGCGCCCGGGGATGGCGGTGGCGGGGCCCCTCCCATCGGCCCTCGGGCTCTGGCGGCGGCGCCTCGCGTCGGCGGATGCGGGATGCGCTGTGATCTCGCCAATCGGCAGTGGCGGAGGGCGGATCCAGGGCTCCATGGCCGGATCTGGCGGGGCACTCGGCCCTGGTGGTAGAGCGGCAGCCGGGCGAGGCTGCGCTGGTCGGCTGGGCACGAGCAGTGTCCAGGGCGCGCGGTGCAGTGGCCTTGGCTGGGGGTCGTGATGGTGTGGCGGCCATGCTCAACGGTCCGTGGCGGTGGATATCCAGCACAGCACCGGGAGAAATCCTTGCTCCGGTCTTCATCGAAGTCACGACGGCGACGCTCGTGGGTGCCGCTATCTTTCTTGGAAGCGTCATTGTGGAGGTGTGTTGTTCCCCTTCGCCGGTCGCTGCCCGCACCGCCACCTGCGCCCCCAGGTCCTGATATGTGGGCTTCTCTCCTGCGGAATCTTAGGGTGCCAGCGTGGTTGCCGGGGCCCTACCTGCGTGTGAAGCTGGTGGAGGAGATTCGGATTGGGGGAAACCCCTTGGTTGGCCCAGGCCGGCCGCGCCGACGACGACGCTCAAGGGCGCCGTTTTTCTGCTTTTTGGAGATGTCGGTATACATCTGCTCCTCTGCTCACCTTCCTTGCCTCTCGGGTGAAAACCCTAACTCCGGTGGGCGGCGGCGGCGTCCTTGATGTCGTGACCTTCCTGAAGCGTCGCCTTGAGGGTTGAGCGGTGGTGGGCACTGTGTGGGTCCTGAACGGTTGCTGGTGGTGGGCACTGCTTCGGGGGAAACCCTAGGATCTGGTCTTCCAGATCGGACGATGGCGGTATTGCGGTGTCGTTTCTCTCTTGGAAGCATCGTTTGTGGAGCAGCGCTGGCAGACTGAGGCAGGAGGTGGAGCGGCTTCGTCTTGTATGGAATTTCGGTGGAGATGTCAAGTCATGCCTGGCCGACAGGTGCTACGCTGAGTCATGCCTGGTTGGCAGGTGCTACGCACGACAGATCTTCCGAAGTCTTCGCATCTGGACGGATGAGCGCAGGACGGTGGATCCGTTGGGCGCCGTGGTGGCGTCGACAGATGATTGGACTGGCAAGGATGATGCGGATCTCTTTCCTGAAGATGGGTCAGTGGTTCGAGGATGATGACGGCTGGTAAAACGTGTGCGTGAGGTGTGCGTTTTAGGTGTGTTGCACTGGCTGTTGTTCCCGATACGTTATGTGGATGGATTAGAAACAACACCGGTCTTAGATATGTGGAGTGAGAGCACTCTACATTCTCGAGTTTGTAGGTGTGAGTGGTGGCTTTGGGTAGACTGATGTATAGTCTTGTTAGACCTTTGTGGAATAATTAATAAAATGGCTGCATGCGCCGATTGATGCAGAGGCCGGGGGTTTAACCTCCTTTTCTAAAAAAAAATATATATGCTGAGAGCCAAGAAGCCACCACACGGCAAAGTTTTGCCACGTGGCACATCCAATGGTGATTAATGGTGCGGTCATAGTTACACTTCTTTGCCGACGGTGCCTCTCGGTAACGATCTGGCTCTCGGCAAACTTTAGTACCACCTCGTCTAGAGACCAGCAACGAGACCTGTTTAAATAGTACGATAGTCCAGATGTAAGTTTCGGATGGATGCAAGACCGTAACCTCTTCTATGTATCAACCAGTATCACCGTTAGGAATGGTGCCGGGACACCCATTTGGGATGCACATGGTCCAGTAATGGGAAGCCAACGGAGATTGCCCCTCCCATCCATCAAGCTTCAACAAGAAAAAATGAGGAAGATAAAAAGCAGCCCTTTTCCATAATGCTCGGGTATCCAAGATCAAGATTTTCGCCAACTTGACTTTCGAGTACTTACATCAATTTCTGACCTTGTGGACAACCATTCATGACTTTCACCTTGAGGAGCTTGCCGAGGATGAGATTGTTTAGAAGCACATGAGTGATGAGCAATACTCTGCGACCTCCGCCTATGAAGCACAATACCTAAGAAGCTTCTAATATCCCTTCGAGAACGTGGTATATGGAAAACATTGGAACCCCCAAAAGTCAAGTTCTTTACATGATTGGCGATCCAAGATAGGCTTTGCACCGCCGATAGATTGCCCAACCGAAGCTGGCCAAATTCTTTGCTAGCAGGTGTAAGAGTATGGAGAGCACCTCTTCTTCAGATGTCACTACACAATACGTCTTTGGAGCCTGGCGGGCGAATGGCTTCACCTTGAGAGAATCAACACCTCCTCTTGGCACCATAAGAGATCCGTCAAAGATTGGTGGATCAAGCGGTCCGACTCCTCTACCGCCAATAGAAAGGACATGACCTCCCTCACCACGCATGCTCATGTGTTGGTCTATTTGGAATGAAAGCGCCCGCTTGTTCCACCACATGTGTAGCCTACTGCCAATCCTGCTCAGCTCCGTCAAAGGCGAGGCTCGTCTTTGGATTGCCATGGGTGCAAAGAAAATGCGATCAATCATTTCCGGAACTAATCCTTTTGTATCGAGGGGCCTGTATTTCACAATCATTCCCCTTTTAACATACATATGAGGTGTAAATCTTTTGCCTCCGCTTCAAGAAAAGGAAGAAGGGAATAGGCCTACAAACCGAGGGCTCTGATTGGCCAAAACCCCGCAAGATCACTCTCCGAAAGGGCTTTTCGCTAATTGTTAAGGTAGGGAGAAACTAAGATCATCCATCGTGACTAGTAGTAAGTCATGGAGGCCGGTGCTTCGCTATTGCCACCTACACAGCTCCATGTCAGCCATGCGCCTCTTTCACGTGTAAAGTCACCACCTACTACTTGATTTGGAATTTGCACCATCCATCTCATGATTCAGCTCTGAAAGGATCTCCTACCAAAAGGTCCAGCCTGTATCCACCTCCATTCTCCTATTTGGTCACCGTCTTGTGTTTCCATTCGGAAATTAGATAGATGTCACCTCTTTCTTTATCTCTAGTACTTCTATTCCTACTTGGCCAGGTGGATTATACGTACTCATTTTGATTCATATTAATTGTCGCTGATTTAGTACATCTTTATACTTATTTTTTTTTTAAAAAAGAAACGCGTCGCACAGAAGATAATTGCTGCTTCAGCAGTTAACCATTTCGCGCTTCAGAGCATTTTCAACAAGTGAGACAACGGTGCATCTAACAAGGACTCATATATTCCATTCCACTCAAATATAAACCGCATAGGAGGACAGCAGTGCCAAGGATTATCTCTCAGAAATACTAAATTATGAGTTGGTCGCAAGATCTGATGGGTTTTACATCTAGCCTATCCCAACTTGATCGAGACTATAGGCTTTGTTGTTGTTGATGATGTTGAGTGGCCCAGATTTCGAACTCCATCCAGGAATACTCTGACAGTTTCAAGCATACCATTCGTTAAAATGGCACTTGTACACTTCCATTCATAAAAGGTTGGTCTTAAATATAAGGGAAAGGATACACAGAAAATGGAGCATCAGGTGTAACCGGTACGTACAGGTCAAATCTGCTGACATGTCAACGCATAAAACTGCCAATTCAGCTCCATTGGAAGCATTTCTGCTAGTACTATAAATAGTCTGAATCAGAGTTCCTGCTCGGACATCATGGTCGACCGATCATCCCGATGTTACATGCACTATCTATTGTTACGGTGTTATCAGCATCACCAATAATTCTGAAAGCAAAATTACGAACAATTCACAATAAAGGAAATGTTCTCCACATTGTAGAGACAATGCCGTGCGCGGCGTCCGCGACAGGGATGCCACGGGTTTCCTTCTAGCAGATTGCGAGGTTTTGGCTTTTTCCAGACCAGAGAGTTGTGAGTGATCAACGCTTTAGTTAATTAGTACAAATATAAGGTCCTGCTGAAAGCCAAGTATGTACATTGGGAGGGACCAACCGGTTAAGTATATGGCTAATCATGCATTCTGGCCGATGTCCCTACGCATCAAAACTCTTCCCCTTGACAGCTCCAAAACCATGTGCTTTTCGCGTTTGGTCAGCTGTAGCTTTTCATCTTTGTACTGGTACTGAGGGAGTTGGTCATATTTTGGGTGATGTTTGGCACACCATGGTCGACAAGATAACTCCGACTGACACAAAAAATTATAAAACTTAATCATGAAAGTTACTTGGTATTATCACGTGAATTTTGGCCTAGATCCAACTTTGGATTCATTTTTTTTTCTTTCAAATTTCCTTGAGTGGATGAAACCTAAGTAGGTCCAAACATTGCTTTCTTGGAGAAATGCCGGCGCCATAAATCTTTATGAAAGTTTCATGATTTCAACCTAGTACATATTTCTAGTTCTAGGAGGACGGCATGGGAGCCTCGAAAAGGCATGCGCCAACTAACAGTCATGGAGGGAACCTAGCAGTCGTTAGACAATGCCAAACCTCCAATTCCTTCGACGATGATGATGCTAGCTGTTGTATATTCTTCTTCTTCTTCCTCCTTTGGTTGGATCAGTACCATGCTAACCAAGATCAAGATAACTCAAAAGGCTATACTTTGCAGATCGAGCGTGCAAAAAAGAATGGCATTGCTTCCAAACATTTTCCAGCACTTGTTTCGAGTTACCTGGGGAACGGATTTGACGTGGGCTGGCCGGACCCGTTTGGTCGGCCCTGTTCGTCCCAAATCCCAAGCAATCTGACACAGTGACACGTGGTACTACATGAGAGTGACGGGGGCAAGTGTTGTAGTGCTGCTCAGTTGTCCATGGCTTGTTTCTGACGATGATATAACCAGGTAAGAAAATTCATAGAGAGCACAACCGTGCAGGAATACAAGGTAAAAACATGATTAAGGATCTTCATCTTTATTCAAACATAAAATGCTAAAATCTGTAGGCAATCAAAACTTGCCAAATTCGAGGGACCTTTCGTCGTTCGGTGCTCGGCATGCCATGTGCATCACCTGTGGTGCAGAAAGGGAGGGGAGTCCTCTATCTTGTCCCTAGTGAGATTTTTTTTGCATGTCCAATGGCTATTTTATCTAAGAGCAAGTACAATAAGGTACAGTCAGCAGGCTGTAAGGATTAAAATACTATACTTTTGCTGAGTTGGATGAAAGAGAAGAGGAGAGAGAAGGGAAGCGGGCTTTTCGTGAAGAGCCAGCTCTAGCACGTGCTCATATGTGCTTTGTGAGAATGAAAGATGGGCCATATATGATAAAAGTAGTACTCTTTTATAGCTAACTATTGTACAAGCTAGCTATAAGATGGACTAGAAGACTGCTTATAGCCAGCAGTTGGCTATACTATTAACCATGCTTTAAGGGGCTGTTCAGTGGGTAATAAACAACTAAGGCTGCCCGTAATGAGAGTATCATAGGTAGTATCATGCACACCAACTAGGCAATTTCGATGAGGTGGCATAGAATTAAATGGAGAAAGAGATGGTTGAGTATCATATCATGATACCGTATTATATTAAATGTTGTGCTACTATGTGTCTTGCATGATAATAAATAAATCATCCTATGATACTAACACATGATACTATGCATTACGGTTATGGTATCATACATTAGTATCATATGCATGATACTAGTATATGATACTACCCATTACAATCAGCCTAAGCAAAGCATTACTCCTATCTGGTACAGCTGAAGGCCCACTAGCTTCCACGCCAGTGCTACTGATTTGTCCACCACTCTTCCATTATGTATGCGCTCGCCAACCCACAGTAATGAAACCAGGTTAGCTTAATGAGCATACTTAGCTTATAATAATTCCCTAAGCTAAGATGAGCATGCAGGGGCCAATCATTAACATTAACATGTGGAGAAGCACAACCCCCTTGCTTAACTATATTCAAAACGGCGTGACTACATTTCAGTCTAAGTCTCACTCAAGTTATACAACATATAAAAAAGAAGAAGAATTTCTCTTTTTTTTATTTACACAGATGTTCACGTAAGATGTTATTAGTATAGCATTGATTGAGACTTCGATAAGTCTCAGTCGACTTAAATTTAACAATACCAATATTCAAAAGCTTTGAAACAAACCGGCCAGTTTGGCCTTACCCAAAGCACCGTCTTAAATTGAACTGCTGAGCTATCACACTAAATAATCATAGGTGGGAAAAAGGAGGGCTGATTGGGCCTTATTGATTAAGTAAATTATGGCCCGCGTCGCTCCTTGCGGACGACCCGAGGGCGATTAGGTTTTCTCCGTTTCCCCCCGCGCTGCCAGTCCTCATCCACCTCCCCTCTCGTCATCGAAGGAGGCAGCCGTCGGACCAGCCCGTGTGGACATTGAGGATGGCGGCGGGGTCTCGGCTGCTTAGTCACCTGAGTGGAGGGCCTTGGGTGCGCTGGGGCGGCGACCTCGGGCGGAGGGCCTATCTTCACATGACTTATGGATTTGACGTGTTTTCTTTAGAATGACAGGTTCTCATAAATACATCAACGTGCTTCAACGATCTCCGGTATTTAGGAGACTTTGCAACGGGGAATCACCTCCATACAACTACACCGTCAACGGTCAAGACTACAACATGGGATAATATATATCTTGCCGATGGCATATATACTCAATGGGATGCATTTGTGAAGGCCATATCCGAACCACATGGCAGAAAACAAAAGCACTTCGCAACAATGCATGAATCAGCTAGGAATTAGCTAGGATGTGGACAGGGCTTTTGGAGTGCTGCAAGCGCATTGGGTAATTGTTCGTGGGGCTTCAATGATGTGGGAACAAGAAACTTTATGCCAGGTAATGACATATTATGCTATTTTACACAATATGATCGTCGAGGACGAGGTTGATGGTGTAGCCCAAACCAACGATTTTGAAACACATGGAGTACAAGTTGAAACCCCTGAAGATCAAAATGCAATGCATCTTATAAATTTTCTGCAGATGCATCAGAATCTCTGAGATCATCACGTGCACATGCAACTACTCAATGATGTGATGGACCATATGTGGAACCATAATGGAAATCAAAGAGCAGATGATTGATTGTGCAGTTCAAATAAAATTGATCTAAACCAATTTTATGTTCGGTACCAACATTTATTTTATGTGCGATGTTTACTATGAGATGATCGACGTTCATGGCTTTGTATGATTTTGAGAGTCGGGATGTGAAGTATATGGATGCATGGAGCGAAATATGAGGGACCGTCCGGATGTGTCCGTGGGCATTCGAGGGTCCGGATTTGAGTGTTCCGACTGTAGATGCTCTAAGTATATGATATAAAAGTTACATCATTAGAAATTCATTTCACATATGAATTTGATGGTATGGTTTGTTTAACATGCATGTCTTATTGTATATTGCTAACTCATGGTGAAAAGTAATCTTGAGAAATGTATTAGGCCCTATATATGTGAATGGAGAGAGTATCTCTAATTCTTTATATGTTTCTCTTATGTTTTAGCTTATAAACATATCTAAGGATGGAAGATCTCATTAATGCTATGCTACATGTAAAGGGTTGTCACATGACAAAGAAAGAAGAAGAGGAAAAATGGATTGGTAAGGAGAGCTTTGGCCTCCCAACCTTCGTAGCTACTTTGCTGCCGGTGGCTATCTGGAGCCGCGTCGTGCCACACGTGTCGATGAAATCACATGACGCTACACGAGTTATGGTTCTCGTCGTCGAAGAGGTGGTACGAGTCCTGGAGTGGCGGCGGGGGCAACGCGTGCATCCCTGGAGCGTTGTAGTAGTAAGACTCCGACAATGCATGTGGGTACGACATGTAAAGGTACGACGGCGACCAATGCTATTGCAAAGTTATTTTGACATACTGCAACAGCAACCTGCACATGGCTGTCCATGCTTGCCGGCTGACTGGCATGGGCTCGCTGGCTGACTGGGCTCACCGGCTGTCGGGCAACCATTTTTTTCTCATACGTGTTCCAAGCTATGCCGATGGTTTTGCCGTCGGCATAGAGTATATGCCTACGACCTAACCGTCAGCATTGATGGCGCCGTGCTACCAATGGCCGCCACATGGCGACGACTGGGCAGTCCCGGTGCACCACTATACCGATGGTTTAGGCCGTCGGCATAAATCTAACACTATTTCGACGGTTATGTGCCGTCGGCATTGACGTGCACCAGGAGCTACTAGCAGCTGCCACGTGGCACGATATGATAGGCGCCAACTTGACGACAACACCGTCAATGGCCGTGAGTGTAGAAATTTACTGACGGTGTATTTATACCGACGGTTGTATGGGTGTCGTTGATATAAAAAGCTATGCTGACAGGCGACTTTGGGTGCGCCGACGTACAAGTTGCCGACGAGGCTATGCCGACGGCCATCATCGATGTAGGCCTATCCCGACGGTTTTTGGACCTATGCTGACGGCTTGGGCCGTTGGCATAGTTGGTTATTCCGTTAGTGCACCCCAATCACGAGCTTAAATTTAACTTCTGAGCTATCACACTAAACAACTAAGATTATCATCGTCCTCACATCATCGGTTGCAAAAAGGAGAGGTGATCATTGGGCCTTATCAGTTAAGTAAATTATGGCATGCGGACAACTAGAATCATCTAAAGAGTAAATCTATGGACAGCGGCTTAGGTAAGAGCATCTACAATAGGTATTCTCATATCTTCTCAAATATCCACGGAAGCATCGACCAGACAGAAGAGAGAAGGAAAGTCAGCTAACGGGATCGCTCATATTATTCTTATACGTTTAGGTTATCCATAAACCCTCGTCCCAAAGACAAATGAAGAAAGAATAGGAGGGCTCACGGACAAGTCCAAACGTATTCAATCAATCTACCATATAGGACATGGCTCACCCCTCAGCACATGTTCTCTTTCTGTACTCGTTTTTCTTATTCTTTTTTTTTCTTCATCTTCATCAATCACGTGTAAGAGACATGACATATGAGAAAGAAAATATAAATAGTGATTACATAGACAAACAAATAGGGGCTCATAACAGTCACATTTCTAAATCTGGCTATAGATGCTCTAAGGTCCCATGCATGATAAAACGACGTTGGTGAAGGAAGTAGAGCTCTTGCGACCGCGTCGCCCCCACGGGCGATCGTTCGCGTCCCCAAACCTTCCTCCTCCAGCTCCCACCTCCCTCCCTCCTCCCCCGCCACCATCGTCGGCGCTCGCCGTCGGGCCTGGCCCGGGCGACGCTGGCGACGGCGGCCCTTCGTCATTCCCCTTTCGGGTTTATCTAGCGCCGGACGGAGCAGGCCGGGGGGTGTCGCTAGGCGGCGGCGTGGCGGCGGGGTACTCGCGCTGTTGGCGGCGGGGTAGCGCGGCGGTTGGACAGTGGTGTCGCCGTTGGCAGCCGGGTAGTGCGGCGGCGCCGCCTTGCGGGCCCGATCGGCCTAGATCTGGGCCCTTCGAGCCCCATCTGGGTCCGGGCGGGCCGGAAGCAGGGTGGGTCCATGGCACGACCTCCAGGAGGCGGGGTGCGGCGTCGAGCGGCTGGGAACTGGTGGTGCGGATGCCGAATTGCTGTAGTGTGGCCTACGGGGCTTAGCGGGCCTGTTCGGGCCTGGCCGGGCCAGGGGTGGTCTGGTGTGCCCCGCTGCCGCGTCTGGACGGCGACCGTGACGATGTCGGGGGCTCGGGCCTCCTGCTCGTCGGTGTTGGAGGTGGTTCCCTCCTGCTCAGTAACGGTGCCGTTGCTTCCGCCGTTTGGTGCCTCTCGTCGGTTCTCTTGGCCTCGTCGTGGTGTTCGCAGTGAGGCGACGTGGGTGGTGGTGCAACCGAGATGTAGCATGGTGGTGGGCGGAGGTTTGACTGGTCGGCCCCAGTTCGGTTGGGCGGCGGGGTCGGGAGTACGGGAGAAATCCTTGCCGGTCTTCGGCTCCGATGCGGTGACGCGTGCGGGTGCCACCATTCCTTCCTGGAGGGTGTCGGTGGTATCCATCCCCATCAGCCCTCCGCGTGCCGGGGGAAACCCTAGGATCCGTCCGGGCAGCAGCGTCGTCGGCGTCACATTCCTTCTTGGAGGTGCTGCTTGGTACACGGAGGATCATAGCCTCGTATGGTGGTTTGTTTCCGGTGGGCGCACTTTGACGTGCTGCCGCTGTTGGCATTTGTTTCTTCTTCTTTTTCTTTTGGGTTTGTTGTGATGTTCGTTCGAGCGATTTATGTATCGGTGTTGCTTGCTTTGTAATACGAAAGTGAAAAAAAATCATTTTTCGATAAGGTCCCATGCATATGGTGTCGAGGCTATTCATGAGTAGGCGAGAAGAATCAAAGAAGGATATCCTCTAGATATGATTGGGTTGGGAAAGGACGACATTTATGTTATGTTTTACTCCCTCCGTCTCAATATAAGTGTCGCTGCTTTAGTACAAAATTTATATTAACTTAGTACTCCCTCCGTCTTAAAATTCTTGTAAGTTTGTCTAGAAATGAATGTATCTAAATACTAAAACGTGACTAGATACATTCATATGTAGACAAATATAAGACAAGAATTTTGGGACGGAAGAAGTATAAAATTTGCGTCATTTATTTTGGGACAGAGGGAGTACATTGTGCAAAATCCTATCTATGGTACTCCCTCCGTTACGGTTTAGAAGGCACAGTTAGACTTGCATGCGTTTCCAAAATAGACAAAGATTAAGGCGCGTTGCATTTACTCCTAGCAGCTAATTAGTACTCCGTTGTACTACTTCTATATGCATGCGTAGTGTGAATGCTATTTTTTAACTTATTTCAGAGCCAATCAATAACCACTTAGGTCCTAGAGAATTTGTATGCACGCCTTCTAAACCGTGACGGAGGGAGTAGGGAAGATTTCATTGATGCTATGCTACATGTAAAGGCTTATCTCATTACAATTACATGCTCTGTTTATAGAACACTAATAACAATAATAAAGAAGAAGAGGAAAAATGGATTGGTCAAGGAGAGCTTTAAGCCGCCTTTTCTTAGCTACTCTGCCGCCGGTGGCTAGCTGGAGCTACGCCGCGCCATACGTGTCCATGTCTCGGTGAAATCACATGACGCTGCACGAGTTGGGGTTCTCGTCGTCGAAGAGGCGGTACGAGTCCTGGAGCGGCGGCGGAGGTGGCGGTGCCGGTGGCGTGTGCGTCCCGGGCGGGCTGTAGTAATCCGGGTAGTACGACTCCAGCGACGCGTGCGGGTACGGCATGTAAAGGTACGACGGCGACCATTGCTGTTGCGGCGGCGGAGGTGGCGGTGCCGGTGGCGTGTGCGTCCCGGGCGGGCTGTAGTAATCCGGGTAGTACGACTCCAGCGACGCGTGCGGGTACGGCATGTAAAGGTACGACGGCGACCATTGCTGTTGCGGCGCCGGCGGTGGGTGCTGCGGCTGCATGAGGGAGGAGTACCCGGGCTGCGGCTGCGATGGCTGCTGCCGCATGGAGTAGCCCTGCTCCGGCTGCGGCGCGTAGTAGGACACGCTCGCTGCCGGATGCGCCGTGTGGTAGCTCGTCACCGGCTGCGGCGCGTTGTACGGGCTGAACTCCTGGTGCGCGGGCGTCGGCGCCGGAGATAGGGACCTGTCCGCCGCAGCTGCATCCTTAGGCTTGCTCTGTTCCTCCTTGGCCTCGCCCTGGTCATTGCCGGCCACCTTTGTGTCCTCCTTTGCTTTGGGCTCGGCCGCCGGGCCCTCGCCGTCGCCGCCGTCTTTCTTTGCCTCAGCGCTTGGTTTCGTGGCTTTCGCCTCCTCTTTCTCATCCTCCTTCTTCTCAGACTCTGCTTCCTTCTCCGTCTCAGGCGTCTTGTCCGGGGCCGTCTCCTCCTGCTCCGGCGTCCTGTCCGAGCTGTCGTCGGCCTGCGGCTCCTTCACAGGCTCCGCCGGGTTCTTGTCCGCCGCCGCAGCAGCATCGTTGCTGCTGACCTCGGCCGGCGGCGGGGCCTCGGGGTTCTTGGCAGGCGTGTGTTGCCATGGCAGGGCCTGCTTGCCAGACTTGTAGAGCGTCTTGACGAGCGTCTCGGCGTCCACGGTGCCCGTCACCAGCACCTTGTGCTGCTGGGCATCCACCTTCACGTCGTGCACGCCTGAACCAACATCCCAACCAGAACAAAACGACGACCACTTACACTTAGTAGTTAATTAACGCGAGGATGAAAGAAGAGAGTGACTGACGCTAGCTGCGTACCTTGGATGCTCTTGAGCACCTTGCGGACCTTCTTCTTGCAGCCATGGCAGTGGATGGACACCCTCAGAACAAAGGTCTGCACGCAGCAGATCCAAGAAACACGACGTACGTCAAAAAGAGCAACTGATTCATCTATGGACGGGAGCGGAGCAAAATGGTGTACCTGCACGGCCGGCTGTCCGGACGCCATGGGATGGGATGGGAGTAGTGCGCTGTGGGAACTCAGGGGAGGCCGCTGCTGTGTGCTGCTCAACTTATAGCGGCCGGATGGGGATCCGTTCATACCTCACTGACACGTACGTTAGCACAAAAGGCGGCGGTGGTGTATCCGTTCAGTTCTTAGGTACTCCCTATGACATGTACAATGATGTAGTCTTAGCAGTGTAATGTAGAATAAATAATATGTTGTCTTAGCGGTGTAATGTAGAATAAATAATGAGGTGGACGAGGTAGAACTTATAAGAAAGTATTTATCTTCTTTTATTTAAGAGATAACAAAGATGACCTCTTAGCACAATATGTCTCATCATGTTTTTTAAAATAACTAGTTATTGAAGATAAGGTTAAAAGATGACCCATTGTAAGATATATTTATTGTTATCTCTGGTTTGATCTATTTACCCATTATTCCTTAATAGAGTTCTCGAGGTGCCAAGTAGATGTGTCAAGGTCTTTTAAATATTTGCCTCTCTCATGCTACCGAGGGAGGCATGTGTCACGGTTATTGTTTTTTTCTCTTTCTGAAACACGGAACCAACATACGAATGATTTCTTAGAGTTATTGTTATTGGCCTTTTTTCTTTAGTTGCACAAGGCGAGCCTGAACCACAAAACATGCATATGAATGGTGGAGAGTTATCTTCCTATCCACAACCACAAGCTTTTTTTTATCGTGGCCTTCGGGGTACATAAGATAAACTGTCCATATCTTTGGTCACTTTTCTGTGTACTACGTCCTGTTGCACTCATGTGTTGTGTGACCAACAGCTGCCTGCCTGCATGATTGTTGTGAAACACGGAGCCAGCATAAGAATGATTTATCAGATGCAGTCGTCGTAGCATTATTGTTACACATCCATCAGCAAGTTGTACTCTATGCCTATCACTTGCCATTTCGTGGCTCTGATGGGCGTAGAATTTTGCACTAGATGTATACTCCCTCCGTTTCATAATATAAGTCTTTTTAAAGATTTCACTAAAAGACTACATACGGATGTATATAGACATACTTTAAAGTGTAGATTCACTCAATTTACTCCGTATGTGGACCCTTAGTGAAATCGCTTAAAAGACTTATATTTAGGAACGGAGGAAGTATATAGGAAATAGTTCTGGGCGGCTCTGTTTTGTTAACTGAAGTTTTTGTTCCTCCAGAGCGTGCGAGTGTGCCGGTTTTGTTGGTTGCTGGGGAATTGAAAGGAGAGAGCGGCACGTCTCCGTCTCCTCGCATTCATTCATTCATTCATTGGTAGGTGGGGAATTGAAGGGATAACATTAACAAGTCGGGGTGCAACCAACACTCAAGAATACGGCGCCTGCCATACGTACTCGCGTCAGGTACCCACCATTCGTCCGTTTCTACAGAAACTCCGTTGTTTGCTGCGTGTATATATTGACACGACTTGCCGATGGATCGGTTGATGCACGTATGGTTCGATCGGGCATGGCGCATGCCATCTGACAACTTTAATTGTTTGTACGTAGGTGCTGTGTCTACGTTCCACGTCATCCCTCATACACTTGCAACGGTGCTGCATGGGCCGGCCGGCCGACGATCACTTGTCACCATTCTTTTAACGTAATTGATCAATCCCTCCCTCCTCATTCGAGGTCTGCTTTAAACTGTTCTCGTCAAATTTGTTTTCAAAACCAGGTAGCCAAATGCTAGCGCTTGCTTTGGACAGAGTCTGACTCGATTTGATCTGGGAGCGCCGGATCTGAAACATAGTAATTGTGCATGATTAATCATGTACGTCTCCCTCTCATAATAGAGTAAGTGCTCTTGATTAATTAGCATGATGCATCAGCTAGCCATCCATATCTGTAAAGCTCACGTACTGTTGTCATGTACTGTTGTTCGTTGATTACTATCGGCTAAGCTTCAATCGCACGTACGCTGCAGCGCTAAGGCTGATTGTAATGAGGAGTATTATATATTATATCATGCATATAATACTAATGTATGATACTACATCCGCAATGCATAGCATTATATATTAGTATCATAGGATATGTCATTTATTAACATGCATGACACATATTAATACAACTTTTAATATGATACAGTATCATGATATGATATTCAACTCTCTCTTTCTTCATTTAATTTCATATCATTTTATTAGAATTACTTGTATGATACTACATACTTATAATACTATCATCATTACAACCAGCCTAAACAACGCCAAATTTGCCACCGTGAGGGTCAACAAATAAATAACACGCCATGCCAAGTCGTTGGCTGGCTAGCAAGCGCCAAGTCCTGGGACACACACTAGTGGGGACAGGGCCTTTAGTCCCGGCTCGTAAGGGGCTTTAGTCCCGGTTCACCAACCGGGACTAAAGGGGCGGGACTAAAGTCCTAACCTTTAGTCCCGGCCAGTAAGGGCTTTAGTTCCGGTTCACCAACCGGTACTAAAGGGGCGGGACTAAAGGCCTAACCTTTAGTCCCGGCCCGTAAAGGGCTTTAGCCCCGGTTCACCAACCGGGACTAAAGGGGCGGGACTAAAGGCCTAACCTTTAGTCCCGGCCCGTAAAGGTCTTTAGTCCCGGTTCACCAACCGGGGCTAAAGGGGCGGGACTAAAGTCCTAACCTTTAGTCCCGGTTCACCAACCGGGACTAAAGTCCTAACCTTTAGTCCCGGCCAGTAAGGGCTTTAGTCCCGGTTCACCAACCGGGACTAAAGGGGCGGGACTAAAGGCCTAACCTTTAGTCCCGGCCCTGTTCCAAGCCGGGACCAAATGTGCTCCACGTGGCCGCCTCAGAGGGAGTACCTTTAGTGCCGGTTCTACTTACGAACCGGGACTAAAGGATCCGTCTGTTTTTTTGTTTGTTTGACCCGAAAAGGTAGATTTTTTTTAAAAAAAATTCAAATTTTATTTTTGAATATTTTTTATGTTTTATTCCAATTTTCTAATCTTTGAATTATTTGACAATTTAATCTCTAATCACCCATCCTCACTGCTCTAGCGTGGATCACTCATTTCAAATCGTCAAACTTTCCGGCCGATCACCCATCCTTTCACTGCTTCAGCCCGAGCACGCTTAACTTTCTGGTTCTATCGCCCCTAGTTGCCAAGTGTGCACTTATTGTTTTCCTAACAATAGTAAGCTATCAATCCTAAACAATTTGGGTCTTGATGTCATGTCACATGATTTAATTTTTTGAATTATAAATAATTATTAAAATAAACTTAATAAGTAACAATAATAGTGAATTTCAATGAAAACAACCCAATATTTTTAAATAAAATTATTATTTTTTTTTGGAAAAAACTTCTTTTTGAAATAACTTTTTTTCCATTTGGAATTTTGAGCATGTGAGGAAACTTCACCGGGCAAGCCCGGCTGAAATCGAGTACCAATTTTTTCTATTTTTTTTATATATTAATTTTTTTTGGACATCGTATGCAAAAGTTATGGCCGTTTATTTTTTTCCTTTTTTTGCAAAAACGGTCAAAATTCATATCTCAAAATTTCTATACCGACTAGACACTAAAACCTAACAACATCTCAAAGGATTTTATTTTTTGAAGATTTTATCATTTTTGTTTATTTTTTGATGATTTTATCATTTTTGTTTATTTTCTACAAAACTCAAAGTATCAAGGTTTCAGACGAAAACCCATCTGCTACGAAGGCATTTTTTAAAAATTAATTGAACTGTAGATTTTTTTGTGCATTAAATATGCACCATACTGCAACATGTTAAAATCTACAGAAATAACTAACTAAAAATAATAAAAAACAACAATTAAATGACTAAAACAACTATATAAGCAAAACAATATTTCTTTAATTAAAATCCTAATTTAAATTATTCTAAAAATAACCAAATAAATCTTACTGTGACAACAATCTAACACATGAGTGGGAGCAAAAAGAATTAAATTAAAAACTATTTGTAAACTCAAGTTATTCAAAAAGTGGGTTTGAAGCAAATTTAAACAAATTCAAATTTAAACCATTCAAATTTAAAACTAATGGCACAAATAGAAACTAGACAAAATTTTGAATCTAATGCAAAAAGAACCAATCAAAAACATCAAATATCCTAAAAGATATAAGCAATTTAAAACAGAAACTACAAACAAGAATTTAAAAACAGAAAAAAAAATCTGAACACCTATAGTCCCGGTTCGTGTCACGAACCGGGACTGAAGGTCTACCCTTTAGTCCCGGTTCAAGACACCAACCGGGACTAAATCCTCCAACCCTTTAGTCCCGGTTCGAGACACGAACCGGGACTAAAGGTCCAAGACACGAACCGGGACTAAATCCTCCAATCCCTTTAGTCCCGGTTCGAGATATGAACCGGGACTAAAGGTCCCATTTGAACCGGGACTAATGCCCGACCGGCGCCTTTGCCGCTCGAACCGGGACTAATACTAACATTACTCCCGGTTTGTAAAGGAACCGGGACTAATGTGTTTTTTGAGCTGGGACGAAAGCCCTTATTTCTACTGGTGACAGGACACGGGGAGGGTGATCCCGCGCTGATGGCCAACATCTACAGTGTTCTTTTGTTTCTCGGTGCTTTTAAAAGGGAAAACTTTGTTTTTAGCATTCTAGCTTTTGTCCATTTTGCTTATACAACTCTAGCAATTGACATTTCACTTTTGACACTTATTTTTTAACAATACATCATAAATGTCATTCCATGGCAAAAGTAATAATTTTTCATTTCACTTTACAAAGTGAGTACGTGTTTGACATTTGTCACTTTACAAACAAGTCTTATATCACTCTACAAAGTGAGTACGCGTTTGACATTTGTCCAGACGATCCATCCATGGTATCGACTGTTTGCGCTTCCACGCACCAACAAACAACACGCTGCGCTTTAGATAGTGCGGTCACTAGCTAAGCCATAGCAGTGTTCCTTTGTTTCTCAGTGCTCTTAAAAGGCAGGAAGAGACGTTGGCAATGACTGGTTACCTATTTGCAGCGGAGAGAGGTCACAGTGTCAGGTCTTATAGCTATTACGGAACTTTAACGTTTAACAACAGTGCCCCACGCAGTTTTGTCCAAAACTTTTTTTTTTTTTGAGATAATATGGTCTTTATTGATCAAGAGATGTCATTACAAAGTTCGTCCCGAATCAAGCTCGGAATAACACCAACATAAATATTACAAGATGTCGGCTCGGCATTCCGAGCCAATTTATGTGCGACCACATTGAAATTACGACGATGAAATTGAAACGTACAAGACTGAAAGTCCGACGCCATCGATCTGATATCCGCTATCACCGTTCCCAACGGGGAACGATCCATCCCAGGTGAAGAGATGCGCTGAATCAAGGAGAGGCAGTCCGATGCCAGAATAATCCGATGGACACCCCTGCTCTGAGCTGCCATTAAACCCCGACGAACAGCCATTGCTTCCGCCAACTCTGGAGAAGGAAATACGGACATACCTTCGCTCACAGACATGATGAAAGCCCCGGAATGATCTCGCAAAACCACACAACAGCCCATGCGACGAGTGTCAAGGAAAGAGAGCAGCGTCAACATTAACACAAACATAGCCCATGGGAGGTAGAGGCCATCGCTGTGGGGTATCAACCGTCGAAAGTGCCTGGTTTGATGGGTTAGGCCAGAGATGCTGCACAATCATCTGCACATAAGCCAACACACGAGCCTACGCGTGACACACTGAGCTGTCCCTCGTTATTGCGACAATCATTACGTGATTCCCAAATGTGCCAAGCGGTAACTGCAAGAACCGTAGAATGAAGCTTCGTCTCACGGTTGATGAACTCGAATATCCACTGCTTCATATTGTGCAATTCCTTCCTGAGAAGATGAAGAGGGTAGACCAACTTAACTCCATCCCATACACGTCGTGCAAATGGGCAGAATAGAAACAGATGCTCAACCCGCTCAGTGTCACCACAGAAAATGCAACGATCATCCGCTGGAATATGACGATGAACCAACTAATGTCCAGTTGGTAAGAAATCGTGGGCCATGCGCCAAAGAACTACCTTCATTTTGCCCGGTGTCACAATAGACCAGAGACTTTTCCAATGTTTCTCCACGGCCGAACCTGAACCCCTTCCAGCAGTTTGATTTGTGGAGAAGAAACTTGTCGTCCGAGCCAAATTATATGCAGAACGTACCGTGTACTGGCCACAACGATCATGCGGCCAAGAGATGAAATCAACACCTCCCCGTCGGCTGATAGGAATCTGCAAAATAGCCTCAGCTAAAGCCCCATGAAAAAACACCCTGACGGTGTCTTCCTCCCAAGCAGTTCCTTCTTCATTCATAAGATAACGAACCTTGGCAGAATCAGGAATGGGAAACAGCGAGTTGAAAGAACCTTGACGGAATCCTGGGATCCAATTATCTCTCATAATAGAGACATTCTCCCCATTGCCAATATTCCACCTCATACCAATTTTAAATAACTTTCGCCCAAAGATAATAGAGCGCCAAGTGAAAGAAGATGATCTTGGTTTCCCCGCAGACAGAAAATCAGCATCCGGGTAATAGCGCCCCTTGAGAACACGAGCACACAAAGAAGTGGGATCAATAGCTAACCTCCAGGCTTGTTTCCCCAGCATCGCTTGGTTAAAGATCCCAAAGTCCCGGAAGCCTAAACCACCAAGAGCTTTGGGTGAGGACAGCCACTCCCAATACTTCCAATGCATTTTCTTGCGTCCATCCTCGAATCCCCACCAATGATCCGCAATACTTCCAACCATCTTATCACATGTCGTAACAGGGACCTGAAAACAGCTCATGATGTAATTGGGGATCGCTTGCACAACAGCTTTAAGCCATATCTCCTTTCCAGCTCGAGAAAGCGGCCGGCCAGTATTGCTCGTAAAACTCCGCCATACCCGATCAGTCAAAAAGTTGAAAGATGATGTAGATGCCCGAGCCACAGCAGTGGGCATGCCGAGATAGAAATCCTGCATACCCTCGGTTGTGACCTCCAATTGATGCATCACCTCAGCTTTGATAGTTGGAGGACAGCTATTACCAAAAAAAATGGAAGACTTCTGTAAATTGGCCTTCTGCCCAGAAGCATGACAATAGGAATTGATGACCGATTTGAGAGCCTGCATTGTCCTTTGATCACTTCAATCAAAGAAGATACTATCATCAGCAAAAAGTAGATGAGAAATAGAGGGCCCTTGTCGACCATTGCGTATTCCTTGTAGCTCACCAAGCCCCTCCTTCTGCTGCATCAAACAAGAAAGCCCTTCCGTACAGAGCACAAACAAATAAGGACTAATAGGATCCCCTTGATGAATTCCCCCCGAAGGAACCACCGGAGACGTCAGCTCTCCATTCACCCGGACTGCATATCTTGCTGAGGTAACACACCGCATAACGGAATTAACCCAAACATCAGCAAAACCCAACTTCAGCAAACAAGCATGGAGATACTCCCATTCGATGCGGTCATACGCTTTCATCATGTCAAGCTTAAGAGCAAAGAAGGGTTGTCGACCACTCTGACGGCGAATAGAATGTAAGCACTCATAAGCAATAAGTGCACTGTCCGTGATCATCCTCCCCGGGACAAAAGCACTTTGAAACTCCGAGATAATATCCGGTAACACCAGCTTCAGCCTATTAGCAACAACCTTGGAGGCAATCTTGTAAAGAACATTACACAAACTTATTGGTCTAAATTTAGACAAATGTTTAGCATTAGACACCTTGGGAATTAAGACGATGACAGAGTCACAGAAACCCTCAGGGATTGCATCCCCTCCCAGGAAACTACGGACTGCATCACACACCATCTCTTTCAGAAGCTCCCAATGAACCTGGTAAAACATAGCTGGGAAGCCATCAGGACCCGGGGCTTTAGTTGGGCCCATTTGAAACAGCGCCACCTTGATCTCCTCATTAGAGTAGTCTTTGCACAGGTCAGCATTCATGGCATCATCCACTCGTGTCGGAATGGCCTCCAAAGAAGCGTCCATGGAAGCAATGGGTTCAGCAGTGAACAAATTCTCACACCAATTATGAACCATACCTTTGATCTCTGTCGGGCTTGTACAGACTGAACCATCTTCCCGCGCTAGTGCCAATATCCTGTTAGTTCGCGTGCGAGAAGTAGCCTTGGAATGGAAGAAAGCTATATTACGATCACCTGCGCGAAGCCACTCCACCCGCGAACGTTGCCTGGCCATGATTTCTTCCCTTTCAAACAACTCGCACAGCTGGCGCTCCAACTGCTGCTCCTCCCGCAAGTTACTCCCAGACATAGAATCTCGTCGTAGATAGAACAGGGCCCTTTCCAAGCATTTTATCTCACAACTAACGGACCCAAAGGACGCTCGGCTCCAAACCTTCAACTTTCCTGCCACATGATTTAAGTTTGTCCAGGCCGAATGTATGGGATTTTCATCCACTCGATGGCAATCCCAAGTAGCATCAACCACAGCATGATAATCATCAGCACGCCGCCAAGCCGCTTCATACCGAAACCCTTGCTGAACTGGAGGCCCCTCCTCCCCCATCGGAGCTCTTGTGAGGATGAGATGGAGAGCATAGTGATCTGATGAAGAAGTAATCACATTCTGCACATAACACTCCGAAAACAGCTCGGAAAAGGCGCCATTCGCCACACCACGATCAAGAAGAACCCGAACATTACACTGAGCATCTTGTTTATTGGACCATGTGAACTTCGGACCCACAAAGCCAAGATCAGTAAGATTGCAAATCTGCAGACAATTCCGAAATAGGCCCATTTGAACCTCCGACCTATCTAAGGAGCCAAAATGTTCGTCCTGGAGTAGCACCTCATTGAAATCTCCACAACATAACCATGGGCCATTCCACTCCCGACGCAGCCGAGCAAGAGTATCCCAGAAGAAATGACGCAACTCTCTTCTTGGTTCCCATACACAAAGGTAGCACGCCAGACCACGGACTCAGCAGAGGAGATCATCACATCGATGAAGTGTGAATTAGCTCCCTTTAGAGACACTATGAAAGGCAACTTCCAAAATAGCGCAAGGCCTCCACTCCGGCCCTCGCAACTGACAGCATAGGACCCCGTGTAGCCCAAACACCACATGAAATTCCTAGCTCTGGCATCCCTCATCTTCGTCTCAGACAAGAACAGGATACCGGGTCTGTACTTCTTCACTAACCAGCGAAGTTCCCCCACTGTCGCGTCAGACCCTAACCCGCGACAGTTCCAGCATAAGATACTCATTGTGTCTGGCGGGACTGCGATGCAGTCGCCGCCTGATCCGCCGATCCATCTATAGTAGTCCATAGATTCTTGTTAGAATCATTGCATGTAACATCCTCCTCTCCCCCAAGAGGAGACGCGGAAGTACCAACCAAGACAACCGCCCGCTCCGGATTGTCCTCCAGAAGTAGAGGTGATGTAGGTTGAACCTTGGGTGCTTTCCTCTTAAGACCCACTGTATTCTTCATCGGATTGGTAATTGGTAGATCATTGCAGTCCATCATCCCTCTCGCCCGACCCCGAGATGCCCGGCCCCGGCCTCTTCCAATCCCTCCCCTCTGGGAAGAAGACACTTCCTGAGCATCCCACTGTCCTTTGCCTGCCCCTCTGCCGCCATCTAGCACTCCTCGAGCCGACGAGCCAGCGGAGCCACGTGAACCAGGAACATTGCTAGTCCCATGTGATGCAAATGATCCCGAATGTGATCCACCAGACGTCTTCAGCCCATCATCCACAGAAAGCCGTTTAGCCGAGTAAGGTAGATCCCCGTTCTCATCACGGTCAGCTGGGTTAGCACACCATCCATCTTAGTGACACGCACATTAACCATCGCCACCCCCTCCCCGATCGGTCCCTTATCCTTACAACCCGTCGCCATGATCGCCAAACCACAACCGAAGACCAAGGGCAGGCAGTTCTACAAGAGAACCCTGTGATCGCCCGAATCCAGGCAATGGATTGCGAAGGAGAGGCGGCAGGCCGAGAGAGGGGTCGCTGGAGGGTGGAATAACGGGAGAAAGCAGAGAAATCGACCGCGATCGAGATCTCAAGGAAGTCCAGAACCCTAGTTCGCCGTCGCACGAGCGCAGGAAGCCCTAGGGAGCAGACAGTTTACGAGTAGTTTTTGTCCCAAACTGAGGGTCATCGACAACAGTTGTTCACTCCCCAAAACCTTTTATTGACTACTATGTACTCCGTCTCAACATATAAGACATTTTTTAGACTACTTTCGTCAAAAAAAGTTTTATATTTCACATAGCGTATAAAAATATCTTATATTTGAAGACGGAGGTAGTATTACCTAGTAATATAATTGCTGACTTCAGCTAGATAGCCTCTGGTTAGACTGCTCATGGCTTGGCTATATTTTTTTGTTGCCTTTCTTGCATGTTACAGTTTTCGCACACCGAATTACCTTCGGAATGGAGCCGGTATTTACAAGACTTGACTATATATTATTTTCTTTTTTCAACTGTTACTGTTTGTGCACACTGAATTACCTTTGGGATGGAGCCTATATTTTCATGGCTTGGCTATAATTATTTTCATCTTTCCACTGTTACTGTTTTCGCACATTGAATTACCTTTGGTTGGAGCCGGCACTTTCAGCGTTTTGCCAAAAGGACCCCGAGTTGACTAGGATAAATCGGAATTTGGCATACCCACCTTGTCCCTGCCGGCAGCTTTCACAACACATGGGCGACAATTGGCTCGCCTTGGTGCCTAGCCTAGCTTAGCAGATCTAAGGTTTAACAAAATAAAAATTGGATGGGTGAGATGTGTCATGATTGCATTGGCTATCATGTAGCTCAATTAGGTAATTTTATTTCTACACACCTGATTGAGTTGACGGCCTAGATTGCTATAGCTACTAGCTTATTACCACACTATTTGCTTGGATCTTCTTCTTGATCCTGATAGTATTTGTGTTTCATCTCAGTCACCTCATACCTGATCCGGTGTGGTTTTCGTTATCATGAAGTGATAAGAGTGCACATTATTGCTATAGGTACTACTCCAGCTTATTACCACACTATTTGCATGGCTCATCTTATGATGGGCATTATGGCTTATCAAGGATGGTGTGATTTTTAATAATAAATGTGTTTCACGTTTTGTGTAGGTTATTCATTCATATACGCGATGGTTCCGTGCTTGGTCAATCATGTAGAGGCCGGAGGACGAAAACCTTTTTATGATGGCGTCTAGACGGTTGGAGCATGCAGCGACCTGCAAAATGGGTTTATAGGCAGTTGCGGAGCGATTTTGCAGGGCCATTTCGTGCGCCAAAGATCAGACCCTGTATATATGAAACTGTAAAATTTGAAAAAAGGGTTCGCGGGAAGCAACAACTACATCATTAATCAAACTACAACATGGTTCTTCATCAAACTAAATCAGTTCTTAATCCAACTACATAAGTTCTTCTACTACTAATAGGTCGGGGGGGGGGGGGTCTGCGGGCCGTGCAGCGTACCCGAGCCAATGCTACCAAAAACGATGGGTGCGGCGGGATGACGGCGCTCATCGGAGTAGAGGTCGATCCAGATCTTGTCCTGCTCGGCCTTCAGGGTGCGCATGTCCGCCTCCTTGGACGCGCTCGCATGCGACACCGTGACCCCTTGGTCGAGGAAGATCTACTCGATCTCGAGCTCGCGGCGGTTGCACGCGGCTTCCTCCGCCGCATCCCTCACCGAGCGCTCCATGATGGCGCGCATCAGGTGATCCTCCTGCCCCAAGGGCAGGTAGTCCTCGGGGCCGATAACCCCTCCACGCAGCTGTCCGACGTCGTCCTCGGGGCCGCCCTTCTCTTCAATGGAGTGATGGTCCGCGAGGACCAGACACCCGCGGACGAACTCCCAGCAGCAGAGGAGCCGGAGGAGCCGACGCATCGAGACGCATGCTCGTGCTCGTACTCCTAGAGCTCGCGGTGTTCGAAAGCCGGCGCCGATCGGAGGCCATAGTTCAGCCACCTCCGCGATACCCACTTGCGTTCGGCGTCGGCATCATCCCCTCCATTTCCGTGGCCATCCATGGTCGGGACGGCCTGCTGGTGTTTTTTTCTCGCCGGCGGTGAGAAGTCAGGACGTAGTGGGAGTAGAATCGCGGCGGAGTTGCGGCGGCGGAGGATAGAGTTTGACCCGTAAACGCGCTGTGAAACCGTATATATTCCGACTGGGTGGGTCTTTTTGCGGGCTGTGGTAATTTTTTTTTATGGGTTCGACCCTTTTACGGGTCTGTTCTGACCACTAGAACGGACCGAACTCATATATTCGCCGGAATTTTGCGGGTTCGGCCCTTTTACACGGTCTGTTAGAGATGCACTAATCTCTGGATAGGAACTGCCGCACCCTAGGCAGGATTGATTTATTTTCACTGTAGAATGATGATTATTTGTGCGTTTGTTGGACTTGTTGAATGTGTGCATCTTACTATGTAAAGGCTGGGCATTTTTCTTTTATGCAGTTGTATCACCTCAATATATTAATTAAATTAAATGTCTTTTATCAAAAAATAGTATAGATTTCATAACAAAAGGAAAATTGCCCAATTAACTAACACAAACCGGGCTATATCCATCACAATGGCTCACACACGTACGGCAAATCCAGCCGATCTGGCCACCCACACGGAAATACACAATCGCCCGAGAGAAGAAACAGCTGCCTCGACTACCATGGACTATGGAGAGCGGCAATAGCACTAGCTAGTGTACTGGGAGCGTCAGTACAAGCAAGATGGACATGTCTCGTTTTGCTCTTTCGTGGTCACTGCAATCCGCTACCGCGAGAAGTTGCAAGGCGAGCGTGGACCGAGATTCTTTGTGTTTTCAGTTTCACAGTTGCACAAGGCGAGCCTGAACCGCAAGCTTCTTATCCTGGCCTTTGTAGTCTCTCCTTTTTTTCTTTCTTTCTTTCTTTCTTTCTTGGCCCCTTTATTTGTAGTACTATGCCTTGTTGGATCCACGTGTTGCGTGGCCAGCAGCTACCTGGCTGCATGATTGTTCTGAAACACGGAACAGCATATGAATGATTTCTCATATGCAGTTGTAGCATTAGACTGGTCGTAATGAAAGTATCATATATATAGTATCATGCATATTAACTAGACAATTTTAATAAGATGGTATAGAATTAAATGAAAAAAAGAGTTCAGTATCGTATTATGATACTGTATTATATTAAAGGTTGTGCTACTATATGTCATGCATGGTAATAAATGAGTTATCCTATGATACTAACACATGATAATATGAATTACGGATGTAGTAACATACACTAGTACCATATGCATGATACTAGTATATGATACTTTTCATTACAAACAGCTTTAGTGTTACATAGACTATCGTTTGCCATTTTGTGCCTCCGATGGGCGCGTAACATTTTGTACTAGATTGGATGTATAGCAAATTGTTAGAATAAATCTAAGGGCGCGTAGTCGATCATTCGAGACATGAGCAACGACGTCGATATATATTAACGAGGTTCATTGATATGGCTGCATTTTCGAAGCCTAACTGCGGGCGCTTCTTTCTGTGACACCGAGTCACAATACCTCGCGCTCGTACTCCTAGAGCTCGCGGTGTTCGAAAGCCGGCGCCGACCAGAGGCCATAGTTCAGCCACCTCCGCGATACCCACTTGCGTTCGGCGTCGGAGGCGCGGCGGCGACGGTGCTCGGCGTCATCCCCTTCATTTCCGTGGCCATCCGTGGTCGGGACGGCCTGCTGGTGTTTTTTTTCTCGCCGGCGGTGAGAAGTCGTTGAATCGCGGCGGAGGATAGGGTTTGACCCGTAAACGCGCCGTGAAACCGCATATATGCCGGCTAGATGGGTCTTTTTGCGGGCCGCGGTAAAAAAAATTGCGGGTTCGACCCTTTTACGGGGTCTGGTCTGACCACTAAAACGGACCGAACCCATATACTCGCCGGAATTTTACGGGTTCAGCCCTTTTATAGGGTCTGCTGGAGATGCACTAATCTCTAGATAGGAACCGCACCCTAGTCAGGATTGATTCATTTTCACTGTAGAACGATGATTATTTGTGCGTCTGTTGGACTTGTTGAATGTGTGCACCTTACTATGTAAAGGCTGGGCATTTTTCTTTTATGCAGTTGTATCACCTCGATATATTAATTAAAGGGAAATTATATTGAGAAACGCCGCATCATAGCTTTCTCATGCAGCGGCTCCATGCGCATGCAAAAATCTTTCACCACATGCTTACATCATCGCATTAAATGCCTTTTTCAATTTTAGAAATGATTTATCTCACAGATTAATAATTTGATTGGAGATCTGTCTTCACCGTTAGGTTCGTCTCGACGAGACCTTCAAAATAAGATCTCATGTTAACATGTTTTATTGATTTTTTCGTGGTTTCTAGTTGCCACATTTATGTCATCATAGTTGTCATCTTACGAGTGTATAGTTGTCACAAAAATTATACATAGTTATCAGGGCAATAATTTTATACTTGTTAAGCATTGCAATGTTATGTGAAGCTAAAAGTGGGTATTAGAGCACTAACAATAAACAAGTAAATGCATGAACTAGCACAAGTACGATGAATCAAGTTTTTAGTGGGGTATATCGACATTCATAAGCCTGATAATCAAGTTGATTTAATGTGAGAACTATGTGACAAATAATACAACAAGTAAGAGATAATAATCTGGCAAGTACCAATGAAAATAAAAGTTATCGAAACGTAGCGACATGGGATCTAGTTTTGAAGATCTCGTCACGAAAAATCAATGGTGAAAGCGGATAATTAATTGAGATAACGGTTTGAAAGATAAATCTTTTTAAATGCATTATAAGAAAAGAATATTCAATGATGTCATGCTTGTGTAATGTTGCATGCATGCAAATAATTGATGGAAGAAAGCCGCATGGGAAAACTTATGTGCTGCGCCGCTCCCTAGTTAAGTCCTTAATTAAATTAAGAGGGTTCCCTCCCTCGCCTTTATGATACAATAGTATTTAGCTAGTTAAATTGACAATCTAAAACTACGCCCATGCCCTATACATTTGGACGAGTAGTACTACTTTTATAGTGCATAATATTATAAACTACTCCCTCTGTCCGGAAATACTTGTCTTAGAAATGAATATAATGAACGTATCTATGACTAAAATAAGTCTAAATACGTTCATCTTTAGGACAAGTATTTTCGGACGGAGGGAGTAGTTCAGTTCCTAGGTACTCCTTCGCTTCTGGTTTATAGCTCTGGACGGCTCTTGTTTTGTTAATTTGTGTTTTTGGCTTTTTGCTCCTGCGAGCGTGATCCTGGCGAGCCAGAACGTACGTATCAGAGCAAGCTTGGCTGCCTCTGCCAGCGAGTCATGCATGTGCGGCCAACTACACCGGCCGCAGCCGGATGAGATCCACGTAGAAATGAAACCGCCAAAGTTGAAGCAGAGACGGCATGATAACATTAACAAGTCGAGATGCAACTACTTCCTCCATTTCTAAATATAAATCTTTAAAAATGTTTCATTAATTAATGAACTACATACGAATGTATATAGACATACTTTAAAGGGCAGATTCACTCATTTTGTTTCCTATGTAGACTTCTAATAAAATATCTTAAAAAATTTATATTTGACAACGGAGGAAGTATAATACTCGAGAAGGCGGCGCCTGCCATAGGTACTCGCGTCAGGTATTACGTATACGTACTCATCGTTCGTCTGTTTCTACAGAAACTCCGTTATTTGCTGCGTATATTGGCGACTTGCCGACCGATCCATGCGCATGTCATCTGACAGCTTCTAATTGTCTGTAGGTGTTGCGTCTACGTTCCACGTCATCCCTCTACACTTGCAAAGGTGCTGCATGATTGCTCCTGGGCTTCGCCGTGAGCGCTGGATCTGAAACCGACGGTTCAGATGACGGTCTTCCTACATCAATCATGTGCATGGTTATTCATGTACGTCTCCCTCTCGTAAGTGCTCTTGATTAATTAGCATGATGCATCAGCTAGCCATCCATCTTCAGCTAGTCATGTAATGCTGTTCCCTGATTACTATCGACCAAGCTTCAACCGCACGTACGCAACGAGCTACGGAAAGACAAAGGCGCCAAACTGGGTGTCACGTCACAAACTCTTCTCCAAATTCTAATAATAATCCGCGATATGATCCGAGGGACAAATGGTGGTCTAAAAGAAGTCTTATATCACTTTACAAAGTGAGTACGTGTTTGACATTTGTATCCACTGTTTGCGCTTCCACGCACCAAGAAATAACACGCTGCGCCTTAGATAGTGCGCTACATAAAGAGATGATTGCATGCTCACCCGCCGCAGAGATGAGATTGCGGCCTTGACGCTAGCCTTAGATTGCTCGCAAAGTCGTTGGCTAGCTAGCAAAGCTGCCTGCCTCTCGCAACCACAGCTTGCTCACCTAGCTAGCTAATTCTGTTGGGACACGGGAGGATGACCCCACGGTTACGGCCTAACATCCACAATGATCCTTTTTTTTTGTCACTAATCTTAGAAGGCAGGAACCAGTACTAGAATTTTTCTATATATACGTCGGGTGTGCCGGGCTCATCGTCAAGAGCCAACTCACGGGTACTCGGCAAACTAATTGACGTCGAGAGGGACACTCAGCAACAGAGGCATCTCGACAAACACAGGATATTGTTGAAAGTAGGTTCAGCAAAATGGCTACACTCGGGAAAGTTTTGCCACATTACACATCCGTGGGCGGATAACGTGATGGTCACAGTTTAGTTTCTATACCGAGAGGGCCATTCGGAAAATGTTTGGCATAGATTTTATGCCACCTCGCCTAGCAACAAAAAAAACATGTTTAAATTGTCCGATAGTCCAACTGCATTAAGCATTGGTGTTCGTTATTAAGAATATGATCGAATTGTACCTTTATCGAGTGCAACTCTTGGAAATAGAACTCTTGCCGGGTGAAGCTCTTGGTAGAGACAAGGTTCCCATCAATCTTTAGTCCCACATCGCCCAGAGAAAGGCAAGATGACCTGTTTAAACAGTGGGACAATCCAAATGTAGTAAGCTTCGGTATTCATTCTCACCTACTAAGAAGATGGACTTTAACTTTGAATCTTCACTTGTTTCGGGCAGGGAAGATTCAAGGTGATAGGCCATCTTCCTAATGATGGATAACAACGCTTTTCATTTTTATTAATTCAATTATTATTATTTTGAGTCATTTATTGTACTTCGAGAGGGAACATAACCGGTCTGTGAGGAAAGTGCGAGTCATGTTGTTCCATTGGCCTCGAAACTTCTCGTTCTCTAAATGGAGGCCATCACATGATACGTGACACGCCCCCACATTTTTTGGACCCGTGTGAAATATTTGAGTCATTTATTGCTCTGCTAGAGTTTCAGCGCCGAAAATTCCGGATCTGCAAGGTGGCGCATGAAATCATGCCAGGAAGAGGCATGAAAAATACTTTGTGATGTCCTCGCGACATGCATAGGCCTTGTGCAGGCAAGGGAGGGGCATGCCCTACCACCGGGGGCGAAAGTACTTCGATGGCATGCATGAAGCAACCGTTTAAATCCTTGAAAAATCGCACGATGCCAGAATTTCTTGAGAGCTGGCACGGTGACATCACATGACCCTGTAGGGTGTGGTAAAAGTTTGGACACGTTTTAAATAAGTATCCCCTTAGTCCCTTGTAAACCGCACCATCTCCGAGGTAGTCTCTGGATATCGAGAGGGAACATGTCTGATTTTGAGTAAAGTTTGGGTCCTGTTGCTCCATTGACCTCAAAGCTTCTCGTGCTCTCAAAGGAGGCCATCGCAAGACACATGCCAGGCCCCCACATTCACTAGTAGTAAACAGGGCTTTCGTTCTAGCCAATAGCCCCGGTTGCGTTAAGAACCGGGACTAATGTGAGCATTAGTCTCAGTTCAAGCAGCTAGGACACCGGACGGGGCTCGGCAGACATGAGTCTAGGGTCGAATGGGTCCTTAATTAAGTCCCAGTTGGAGACACCAACCAGGACTAACGGGGTTGCGGCAGGCGCAATACCCTTTATTCCCGGTTGGTGTCTCCAACCGGGACTAAAGGTCTGCCTTCAGTCCCGGTTTTAGAACCCAACCGTGACTAAACATTTGCCTATATATATTCGCTCACCCCTACCCGCCCTCTCCTCTGTTTTTAGGTCATAGAAGGTGGGAGGTGTGTGCTAGTTTGTTTTCCCTTCCTATGCATAAGATGTGCTCGATGAAATGCTTGAGAGAATGATGCAACTTGAGTTCACACAAAAGAAACATGATATGAGGTGCGGAAGCCACACTTAAACTTTCTCCTCTTTCTTTCCTCTTCGATCAAGGTTAGCAACTTTATCATTTCATCTCTCATTGATATAATGCATGTGTCGATGTACACTAATCGGGACTAATCGGGACTAATGGTTTCCTGCATATATGTCATCGTGCCCGAGCCACACAATCCATTCTTGTCCTCTGTTCTTCCTCAAAGCTCCATTTCCCCAAGATTTGTCCAGATTTGGTGGTGCACCAACTATCCAAGTGTTCTAAAAGGTTAGCAATTCCAACATTTCATCTCTCATTAATAGTTTAGCACATTTCATGCTCTAGAAGTAGAGTGATTTGTGGGTTTTGTGGAGGAGTGTATGTGGGGATTTATTTGATTTCGATCCATTTTGAGCTCAAATTAACTTCTTAGTTTGCATATGTGTAGGTGTGGTTTAGGGTGTCGTCCCGTCCCTGTCCCCGTCGCCGTCTATCGACCGCGCCGATCTCGTCGTCGACACCACCATGTTAAGTGTCTTGTTTTTATCTTTTTTTAAATCTTGTATGATTTAGATAGTTACTTTTATAAATTTTTTACTTGTATTGTTGTTTTTTATTATATAGTGCCATATTTTTTATACCCGCCACCGTCGGCACTCGTCCGGTCGATGATTCGGATGTGCACTAGTGGAAAACGGGTCATTAGTCCCGGTTCCAGAGGGCCTGTAATTATTCCCGGTTCTGCAAGCGGGAGTAAACAATCGGGACTAAAGGCCAAAAGTTTTAGTCCCGGTTGTGTTAGAAACTAGGTCTAAAGGTGCTCCACGTGGCCTCTTTGGGACGCAAGGGCAGGATGACCTTTAGTCCCAGTTGGTAATACCGACCGGGACTAAAAGGCGGCCAAGCGTCAGCAGCAGCCAGGAGCTGGGTTTATTTTTTTAGGAGGGGTTTAGGGGTTTCATATTGTGTTCCCCTTTTTTTTGTCCATCATCTTTGGTTCCTTATGCCTGTTGATGTTGCCGGCCGGTGCCAACTAGACGCTAGATAGTACGTAAATATAGCGATGAAGAAACTGTTACACGACATCGTCATGAATATAAAGAGAAGTGGCCTCTCTTTCTTTGTTCTTGCTCGAACAACAAGTTCCTTATATCTATTCGACACTATTACATATAGTACACGCTCACGCATATATACAATTATCTTTTGCAATTCATAACCCAGCTATATATATATATTACCAGCATCTCTATCGAAATCCAGATAGTATTCTCCATCTGTAGGTATGACATGCTCATCCGCCAATTCCTCTTGAATTGCTTGTATGCGATCAGTTGGTAGGAGTTCTTTCCGCTGCCGTTCGATCTAATTTAAAGAAGGAGGTCAATATATATATATATATATATATATATATATATATATATATATATATATATATATATATATATGAATGAAACTCAACAAAATTGATGGTAATAAAATAAAAATATGAATATTGTTTACGTACTATTGAAAAGATCTGCCCCTCCCACGGGTCGTCTGGTGAATCCACTCGCAAACGTAGTATCCACAAAAATTATTTCCGGCTTCGTGCCTCAAGCAGTACTTTAAGAGAATAGAGTTCAATCAAAATAATAATCAAGCATGATAATGGTATTGAAACTAGAATGAATGAGAGATGCGCGGAACTAGCTAGTACTACTTACTTTGGAGTCATCTCCCCCTCCTCCATTCGATCACTCGAGCCATCATCTCCCCCCTTCTTCATTCCATCACCGGTGCTTCATGGGATGAGGACACCTGCTCGATCCTTCTGGAGGCAGAGCACTACCAAGGCCATGTCGTGGTTAGCTCAGAAACCATGCCATTCTAACAACCCATGCCTATGAACCATTGCCATACTAACTAACATGTATGCCCTGTTTCTTCTTAGGCTCAGCCAAAGAACGCAGAGTTCCTCAACGCCCCTATATAAAACTCCCACCAGATGCAGCAGATCTTCTCCTTCGGGTTGGGAACCGGCAAGCATGCCATGGGCTTTGGTCAGCCGCTGGGCTCGCCGATGCCCGAGTATCCAGACACCCAGGAGTCACACACCATCAACGTTGATGCTCACTAGAAGTATGGTGAGCATGTTGTTGTGCTTGATAGGAAGAGGAAGAGGGCAAGCTTCATGGACGAGGAGCTCAACGTCTTAAGCAACATGACTGAGGCAGTAAAGGAGGTGGCCACCGCCATGAGGGAGAGGAAGATTATGGACGTCCACCCTCAGCTCTACGGCGCCGTGATGGATCACACAGGCTTCATCCGAGAGGCTCTCATGGTGGCTCTCAGCCACCTGCTGGACAACAAAGCCAAGGGCGTTTGGTTTGTTGCCATGGGACCACAGCCCACAGGATGCTCTGGCTGAGGACCTGGTTGGGCAAGCACTACTACTAGTGGTGCTTATGTTGTGGCGGCGGCGTGCATGATCCTCGACGGCGATGGCGACAAAGACGACGATGACGATGAATTTTGTGTGGTTAGGGCTTAAAAACAATCTTATGGTCTGGACATTTTGATGAGGTGGTATATACTAACCCCTCACGGTGATCCTCGCGGTGATCACAAACATGCGGTGGTAGGAATACATCCTCTTTTGGATGTGGTGATAGGATGACACCAAAGTAGTGTAGGTTGAGCTTGCTATGATAACGCATGCTTACTAATGCTCTTATGCTACACTGCTTACTCCTGGAGTTCTTCATTGCTTGTTGTATGTGTGTTGCAATGCTTGTTGCTTGAACTTATTGCTCGTGTGCCAAGGCAAGTGATATATGATGTTCGAAGGTATGGTTCCAAGGATTTACAGTTCATGAAAGCTTGCAGCTAACACGTTTCAGGGTACGACAACATCAACCACAGAGGAGGGTTTAAGACTAGGCAGACTGTAGAAGATGCTTACTCCAAGTATGTGCAAGAGCAATCATGCAGCAAGGTTGCGGTTGGCAATGTGGATCGACCATTAGGGCTGAAGAACTTCATCGTCTTCGCCCACGATGCAGGAAGAGGACATGCAAGCAACCAATCAACGTGGAGATGTTGCTTTTTTGCCTGCATATACTTAACCAGGTCTAACTGGAACAAATATGCGAATGGACAAAAAGCGATGCAGTCAATCAAACGTGCCCTATGTCTATGATTATTACGTACGTACCATGATGCATTAGTTAGCTAGCTCATCACTATCGACGAAGCTTCAACCACGTAGGCAACGAGCTAGATAGCTCTAAATGGCGCCAAATTTCTACATGAATGATAATCCGCAAGACAAACACTGACGCCGTCACAAACACAATAGTACGTGTTTGACATTGCCAAAACGATCGATCCATGGTCTCCACTGTTTGCGATTCGTTCATGACTGTTTGTCGTGGCTACTAGATAAGCTCCAACAAATAACACGCTGCGCCTTAGATATATAGTGCGGTTACTAGATAAGCTATAGCAGCTACACGATACGAAAAGAGACGTTGGCAATGACTGCTTACCTATTTTCTCAGAGTGTCAGATCCTGTTGGCGATCACTGAAACTGAATTACCATTGGGATGGAGCCGGCATTTTCAGAGTTTGGCCAAAAGGGCACCGACTTGACTAGGATAAATCGGTATTTGACCTGCCATTTGTCCCTGCCGGCAGCTTTCACGACACTTGTATCTTCTCGGTCTTGTCGCCGAATTAGGACGGCAATTTGCCAAGCCTAGCTTAGCAGAGCTAGGGTTTGACAAAATAAATGCTGGATGGGTGAGATATCAGGTCTAGTCGTGATATCTGAAGATCGGCTATCATGTAGCTCCGTCAGGTAATTTTATGTCCTCACACCTGATTGAGTTGACGGCCTAGCTTGCTATAGCTACTAGCTTATTACCACACTATTTGCATGGCTTTTCTTCTTGATCCTGATGGTATTTGTGTCTCATCTCAGTCACGCTATATCTGATCCGGTGTTCCATTATCATGGAGACACAACAGTGTAGATGATTATCCCAACCTCCAATGTTCACGACTGTTTACGGGATGCAACTTTATTACCAATTAAAGTTTCTAAATACTGTTGGATGTGCGGTCAACTCATATATGATAGTTTTTTTTTGTGATGCATATAATTCGTTTTGGTACATTGTTTCCTGTTTGGGATCTGATTGTATTGTAGCATGTTTTCTGTACCTGCGTGGCAACATCAAACCCTGCATGATTTACAATGCAAAAATATATCATGTGTGTAATCTGTCTTATATACTTAATTAAAGCAAAATATGTAGAACTACACGTACCAGTTAGTTCATTTCAAAGCTCAAGCTAAAGATGGGCTATGCATTTATATTTCTACACCCAACCTCACGTCTAGCTCCCTAGGGCCTAAATGTCGACCGGAAGTAGACTATAATTTTTTATTTTTTATTGCATCAGCTAGGTTTTAAACTCAAGACCTATAGACACTGATATCATGCAAATTTAATGCTCCAACCAGTTTGGACTGATGTTCAGACTGATGAGTAAACTGGTCAGTACATAAACTTGCAACCAAGAGGTTCATGGTTTCAAAATCCAACCAAAGCAATAAATAATTGCGGCCTGCCCCCGCTTTCGCTGCCCACGTCATAAACTTCAATGAAGCATAGACGTGAGGGGGAGTGTTAGAGTATAATGTTCGGTTTTCTCCCACGGTTCGGACTTATGGATGAGCTGGTTACGTGCATAAACTTATAATCAAGAAGGTATGTGTTCAAAACCCATTAAACGCAATAAATAATTACAGCCTGCCCTCGCTTTTCCTGTCCACGTCATAAACTCTAAAGAAGCATCCACGCGATGAGAAGTGTTGGAGTATATTATCGGGTCCTCTCCCATAATTTGACCTTTTGAATGAGTTAACTAAAGCATGAATTTAATAAAATATGAATAAAAAATCAAAAAATAGACTAGATAATCCCATAAAAATCGGAAACATTTGGCCCTTTGTTTCGGACGTCAGATAACTATAACCACTCGATTCATAAGTTAATTATTAACATTAGAGATGAAAGAAATTACTCACCAATGCCAAGGTGCTCACATGCCCCCCGCCGCCTAGGTCACATGTGGCCCATGCTCCCAGATCCATGGGCTCGCCGGTGAGGGGAGGGATGGGGGGATACCGGATCCCCCTCCCCTTCATTTACCTGGCGTCCCCCAGATGCTTCAGTCGGTTGGGTCCGTCGCACCCAATGTTGTCAGAATCGTGATTCTGAATTAGGTCGGAGCTTCGTTGCTAGGATCATGAATCGTAGAACCGCCTAGGTCACACGTGGCCCATGCTCCCAGATCCATGGGCTCGCCGGTGAGGGGAGGGATGGGGGGATACAGGATCCCCCTCCCCTTCATTTACCTGGCGTCCCCCAGATGTTTCAGTCGGTTGGGTCCGTCGCACCCAATGTTGTCAGAATCGTGATTCTGAATTGGATCGGAGCTTCGTTGCTAGGATCATGAATCGTAGAATCATAACTATCAGGATCGTAGAAACTTAAATTCTTTGAGCAAAATCGTAGAATCGGAGAGCCTAGTTTGGATCGTAAGATCATAAGATTCGAATACTTAAGTCACGATTCTAACAACTTTGTCGCACCGACGACCCTGACAGAAACAAGGTAGAAGCGATGGAGGGAGAGGGCGATGCAGATCAGCGACGACTCTCTCTCCTCGTTGCTGTGTGTGAGTGAGTGAAGGGAGTTGGAAGAGGAGGAGATCTCAGGGGATCCAAGCCCCAGGGAATAGAGGCTATTGTAGATATACAAGGAGCAAGCGGATCGAGAGTTGTTGAACTTAGTGAGAAGGATTTACTTCGAGGAATCCATGGAGGAGAAGAACAAGATGCGACATCCATCCGCTCCTCCGACCAATTTTGTTCGCTGGGCGAAGCAGGAGGGAAAATCGGAGGAACCCCGACCCGCAGTAAGATGGGAGTGTATCCTTGCCTTGATGCCAACCAGGACACCACCAAAGCCAGAGCCGGTGGATCCCATTTCGAACCGGTCCCCGCAGCCGGCTAGGGATTGATAGGGCGTGAGATTGGTTCAAGGACTGTGTCGAGAGGTACAAGAGGAGGAACAATGCCACCTGCACAGCAGTTGATCCTACGACGGAACAGGGTTGGCAGGTGCCGAGTTCCTACACCGCAACGCCCACATATCTATTAAGATGATCCAGATCCTAGGTGTGATGGACAATCAGATACCAATAATCGTGTGATCCCTGAACTGAAGATCACTATAGCAAAGTACATCATCCGGAGCTCATTTCATGTCCTTCGACACCCTGGGACATGGTTGAGGGAGGGTGCTCCCTGATACGTCTCAAACGTATCTATAATTTTTGATGGTTTCACGCTGTTATCTTGTCATATTTGGATGTTTTATGCACCTTTTATATCTTTTTTGGGACTAACTTATTAATTTAGTGCCAAGTGCCAGTTCCTGTTTTTTCTGTGTTTTTGGCTCTTTTCAGATCTGATTTTGGAATGGAGTCCAAACGGAATAAAATCTCCGAAATGATTTTTTCCCGAACGAAAGAAGATCAGGGGGTCTGTGGGCCAAGCCAGGAGGGCTCCTGGGAGCCGACAAGCCCCCACTCCGCCACTAGGGGGAGGCGGCGGTGGCAGGGCTTGTGGCCTCCCTGGACGCCCCTGACCTAGATCCTTGGCCTATATATTCCCTAAAATACAGCAAAAAATCAGGGGGGCCTCAAAAATACTTTTCCGCCGCCGCAAGCTTCCGTTTCCGCGAGATCTCATCTGAAGACCCTTCCCGGCACCCTGCCAGAGGGGACTTTGGAGTTGGAGGGCTTCTTCATCATCATCATCGCCCCTCCAATGACTCGTGAGTAGTTCACTTCATACCTACGGGTCCGTAGTTAGTAGCTTCTTCTCTCTCTCTCTTGGATCTTCAATACAAAGTTCTCCATGATCTTCATGGATATCTATCCGATGTAATCTTCTTTGGCGGTGTGTTTGTCGAGATCCGATGAATTGTGGATTTGTGATCAGATTATCTATGATATATATTTGAGTCTTTGCTGATTTCTTATATGCATGATTTGATATACTTGTAAGTCTCTCCGAGTCCTGGGTTTTATTTGGCCAATTAGATCTATGATTCTTGCAATGAGAGAAGTGATTGGTTTTGGGTTCGACCATGTGGTGACCTTTCCCAGTGATAGTAGGGGCAGCAAGGCACACATTAAGTAGTTCCATCAAGTGTAACAAGATGGGCTCTGTCGTTGATATGAGATGTTCCATCTACATCATGTCATCTTGCTTAAGGCGTTACTATGTTCTTTTGGACTCAATACACTAGATGCATGCTGGATAGCGGTCGACGTGTGGACTACTAGTAGTAGATGCAGAAAGTATCGGTCTACTTGTTTTGGACGTGATGCCTATAGATATAATCATTTCCATAGATATCGTCACGACTTTGCGCGGTTCTATCAATTGCTCGACAGTAATTTGTTCACCCACCGTTTACTTGCTTTCATGAGAGAAGCCACTAGTAAACACTATGGCCCCCGGGTCTATTCACATCCATCGTTTACACCTCCGCTTTTACTTTGCTTTGTTACTTTGTTGCTTTCAGTTCTCACTTGGCGAACAATCTATAAGGGATTGACAACCCCTTCATAGCATTGGGAGCAAGCTTTTGTGTTTGTGTAGGATCTTCTGATACTCGTCCACTGGATTGATACCTTGGTTCTCAAACTAAGGGAAATACTTACCACCGCTGTGCTACATCACCCTTTCAGCTTCAAGGGAACACCAACGCAAGGCTCCAAGGCCACGGGGGAAATACTTTGCATATTTGCCTAGGAAGTCCCTTAAGGCGTAGCCGCAACAGAAGGATTCCCGGTGTCGTCGTCACGACTATTCCTGGCGCTGTTGCTAGGGAAGCACAACTGACATCAGAAGTATTTCTGGCGCCGTTGCCGGGGAAGGAGAGATCTATCCAAGTAGGTCTCACAAACTCATCTCTTGCATTTACTTTTTTGCCAGTTGCCTCTCGTTTTCCTCTCCCCCACTTCACATTTGCCGTTTTCATTTGCCTTTCTCCTTCGCCTTTTCGTTCACCCTTTTCTCTCGCTTGCTTTCTGTTCGCTTGTGTGCCATGTGCCTTCATTATGCTTGCATCTTCGCTTGCTGAAAATCTATTGATATGGATCCTCATCCACTAGCTAATCTCTTTAAGAGACCCACTTATGTGGAACGAATTGCAAGTGAGTTGAGGGCACTTGACTATCTTTATGGAGTTTTGCTTGAGATGCGTGAATCTAAAAATTGTGATGAAGAAACTTATGAAGTGATTCACGAGAGCTCATTGGATGAAAAGCATGATTGCAATGGTTTCACTATAAATTCTATTAGTGACAATCATGCTAAAAATATGCAAAACCCTAAGCTTGGGGATGCTAGTTTTGCTTTGTCCACTACTTGTTGCAATAATCATGATTGGGGTGATGATCTTTCTTATGATCTTGAAAATTTGTTCAAACCTCATGATGAATATGATATTTGCAACAATATTGAAAGTGGGATTGGAGAAGTCATGACTTTAATTGATGACAATCCCACTATTTTTTAAGAGCGTCAACTTTGCATGCATGTGGATCGTGAAAAGAATATCCTATGGGATAGCTATATTGTTGAATTTGAATATGATCCCACATGTAATTGCTATGAGAGAGGAAAATATTGTGGTAGAAACCTTCATGTTACCAAATCACCTCTCGTGATGTTGAGATTGCTCTTGTCTTTTTCTTCTTCCTTGCATATGGCAGCTATTGGTTGTCTTGACAATTTGTTTTCCTATAAAATGCCTATGCATAGGAAGTATGTTAGACTTAGATGTGATTTTCACATGCTTTAGGATGCTCTCGTTGTGCTTCAATTCTTGTCTTTTGTGAGAGCATCATTGAATGCCTAGCTAAGGGCGTTAAACAATAGCGCTTGTTGGGAGGCAACCCAACGAATCTATCCTTTTTCTTTCTGTTTTGTGTTTTTACACACTTTCATAATTCTGTTATGATAGTGTTTTTTGTGTTTCTTTTTGCGTTTGTGCCAAGCAAAACCGTTATGATTAGTCTTGGGGATGATCGTTTGATCATGCTGGAAAAGACAGAAACTTTCTTCTCACGAAAAGAATTTTCATTATTTTTATGTACGAGCTTTGGAGTTGATTCTTTTTGCTGCTGATTTCTATGCAAATTCTTCAGACTGTCGTAAGTTTTCAGAATTTTTGAAGTACCAGAGGTATACGAAATATACAGATTGCTACAGACTGGTCTGCTGTTAACATATTCTGTTTTTGTTGTGTTGGTTGCTTATTTTGATGAAACTATGAATAGTATTGGGGGGGGGGTATTAGCCATGGAAGATTGAAAATACAGAACTCAACATCAGCACAAGTAGAATTTAAGTTTGCTACAGTACCTAAGGAAGTGGTGGTTTGCTTTCTCATACTAATGTTATCACGAGTTTCTGTTTAAGTTTCGTGTTGTGAGGTTTTCAAGTTTTGGGTGAAGTTCTTATGGATAAAAAGATAAAGAGTGGCAAGAGCTCAAGCTCGGGGATGCCCAAGGCACCCCAAGAGATTCAAGGATGCCGTAAAATCCTAAGCTTGGGGATGCCCCGTGAAGGCATCCCCTCTTTCATCTTCGATCCATCGGTAACGTTACTTGGGGCTATATTTTTATTCACCACATGTTATGTGTTTTTGCTTGGAGCGTCTTGTATCGTAGGAGTCTTTTATTTTTGTTGTGTCACAATCATCCTTTCTGCACACCTAGAGAGAGACACATGCACTCACCGTGATTTTGTCGAGCTTCACTTATATCCTTTGGTAGACAATTCAGCTCACATGTGCTTCACTTATATCTTTTGAGCTGGATACTTTTGCTCTATGTGCTTCACTTATATCTTTTAGAGCACAGCGGCGCGTGGCTTGGTAGTTGATCTATACTTTGAAAGTAGTCCCAAAAGGGGTAGTTATCCAAAGGGATACGAAAACTTCTCTTGGGGAACGTCGCATGGGAAACAAAAAATTTCCTACGCGCACGAAGACCTATCATGGTGATGTCCATCTACGAGAGGGGATTTCCGATCTACGTACCCTTGTAGATCGCACAACAGAAGCGTTAAGAAATGCGGTTGATGTAGTGGAACGTCCTCACGTCCCTCGATCCGCCCCGCGAACCGTCCCACGAACCGTCCCGCGATCCGTCCCATGATCCGCTCCGATCTAGTGCCGAACGAACGGCACCTCCGCGTTGAGCACACGTACAGCTCGACGATGATCTCGGCCTTCTTGATCCAGCAAGAGAGACGGAGAGGTAGATGAGTTCTCCAACAGCGTGACGACGCTCCGGAGGTTGGTGGTGATCTAATCTCAGCAGGGCTCCGCCCGAGCTCCGCAGAAACGCGATCTAGAGGTAAAACCGTGTAGGTATGTGGTCGGGCTGCCGTGGCAAAAGTTGTCTGAAATCAGCCCTAAAACCCCACTATATATAGGAGGGAGGGAGGAGAGGAGGCAGCCTCAAAACCTAAAGGTTTGGCCGAAATTGGAGGTGGAGGAGTCCTACTCCAATCCTACTTGGAGTAGGATTCCACCGTCCCACTTGAAAACTCTTTCCACCTTGTGTTTTTTCCTTCTCAAACCTTATGGGCCTTAGTGGGAACTTATTCCAGCCCACTAGGGGCTGGTTTATCTCTTCCCATAGCCCATGAGACCCCTTGGGGCGTGACACCCCTCCTGATGGTCCCCGGCACCCCTCCCGGCACTCCCAGTACACTACCGATGAGCCCGAAACTTTTCCGGTAATGCACGAAAACCTTCCGGTAACCAAATGAGGTCATCCTATATATCAATCTTCGTTTCCGGACCATTCCGGAAACCCTCGTGACGTCCGTGACCTCATCCGGGACTCCGAACAACATTTGGTAACCAACCATATAACTCAAATACGCATAAAACAACGTCGAACCTTAAGTGTGCAGACCCTGCGGGTTCGAGAACTATGTAGACATGACCCGAGAGACTCCTCGGTCAATATCCAATAGCGGGACCTGGATGCCCATATTGGATCCTACATATTCTACGAAGATCTTATCGTTTGAACCTCAGTGCCAAGGATTCATATAATCTCGTATGTCATTCCCTTTGTCCTTCGGTATGTTACTTGCCTGAGATTCGATCGTCAGTATCCGCATATCTATTTCAATCTCGTTTACCGACAAGTCTCTTTACTCGTTCCGTAATACAAGATCCCGCAACTTACACTAAGTCACATTGCTTGCAATGCTTGTGTGTGATGTTGTATTACCGAGTGGGCCCCGAGATACCTCTCCGTCATACGGAGTGACAAATCCCAGTCTTGATCCATACTAACTCAACGAACACCTTCGGAGATACCTGTAGAGCATCTTTATAGTCACCCAGTTACGCTGCGATGTTTGATACACACAAAGCATTCCTCCGGTGTCAGTGAGTTATATGATCTCATGGTCATAGGAACAAATACTTGACACGCAGAAAACAGTAGCAACAAAATGACACAATCAACATGCTACGTCTATTAGTTTGGGTCTAGTCCATCACATGATTCTCCTAATGATGTGATCCCGTTATCAAGTAACAATACTTGCCTATGGCCAGGAAACCTTGATCATCTTAGATCAACGAGCTAGTCAACTAGAGGCTTACTAGGGACAGTGTTTTGTCTATTATCCACACAAGTATTGTGTTTCCAATCAATACAATTATAGCATGGATAATAAACGATTATCATGAACAAAGAAATATAATAATAACTAATTATTATTGCCTCTAGGGCATATTTCCAACAACTTCCACCTTCATGTGCATTGAATAGTTAGAGAAGTTTGATTCATCTCAATTAGTTTAGAGTTGTGGTTATGGTAATATTAAAGTTATGCTAGTAAGGTGTTGTGGATCTAGAAATACTTGTGTTGAAGTTAGTGATTCCCGTAGCATGCACGTATGGTGAACCGCTATGTGATGAAATCTGAGCATGATTAGTCTATTGATTGCCATCCTTTGTGTGGCGGTCGGGATTGCGCGATGGTTTATACCTACCAACCCTCCCCTAGGAGTATGCGTTGAATGCTTTGTTTCGATTACTAATAAAACTTTTGCAACAATTATATGAGTTCTTCATGACTAATGTTGAGTCCATGGTTTAGATGCACTTTCACCTTCCACCATCACTATCTTCTTAGTGCCTCGCAACTTTCGCCGGTGCACAAAACCCACCATTAGCCTCCCTCAAAACAACCACCATACCTGCCTACTATGGCTTTTTCAAAGTCATTCCGAGATATATTGCCATGCAAGTACCACCATGACATGTGCCACCACATCTACATTGCCATTTCATGATCGTAAGATAGCTAGCATGATGTTTCTATTGATGTCTATGCCATGCTAGATCATTGTCACGGTACACTACCGAGGGCATTCGATATAGAGTCATCGTTGCTCTAAGTTTTGAGTTGAAAGTGTGATGATCATCATTGATGGAGCATTGTCCCATGTGAGGAAATAAAAGAGACCAAAGAAGCCCACCAAAAAAAAAGAGGCCAAAGAGCCCACCAAAAAAAAATGAGAGAAAAAGAGAGAAGGGACAATGCTACCACTTTTTCCACACTTGTGCATATTAAGCACCATGATCTTCATGATTGAGAGTCTCTCGTTTTGTCACCACCATATAGCTAGTGGGAAAATCTTCATTATATAACTTGCACTACAAGAAATATGCTCATACTTGACGATTTTTAAAATGTCGTTGATGAATTCGTCATAAATCTATGACGATTTCATCCGAGATTGTCGTAAACCGTTTGAGGGGATCAAATCTACATATAAATTACGACGATGTGAGTCAAAAACATCGTAACCGCATAAGATGAGATCGTCATAACTTTTTACGATGATTATAAAAATGTAGTAACATGTTCTAACCAATCAAAACTCTTTCCACGGATCGATGACATGGCGTCCATCCATCCATCCATCTCACCATCTCACATCCATCCATTCATGTATCTAAAAAAATGAAAAAAATTAACCCCACCCGCAGCCCAAACCTAGCTCAGATCCCATGGACCCCTCCTCGCCATGTCCTCGCCGCCGCCACCTCCTCCCTCGTCCCCATCTCCTTGCAGCCCGGCACCAAGCTCCCTCTGCCCGCACCCACACCAAAAAGCTCCAGGGAAACCCCCCGCGTGCCCGCCTGGTGCCGGATCGGATCGGGATGTGGTCGGCGCCGCCGGCAACAACATCGACAAGGTCCTCCAGAAGAAGGGCACCCTCATCCCCCCTCCCCTCTCCTTCAAGCTAAAGGCAACCCTCCCTCCCTCCCTCTCCCCTTCCTCCCACCCTTATCCGTCCCCTCCGGATGCAGCTACTGCATGCCGGACCCGGAGGGGGACCTCGGCGCTGGCTACCGCGGGCGCGACGTGGTGCTGGAGAACCTCCGGCAGCTGTGCGTGCATCGGGTGGCCAACTCCCGGAACGCCTCGTGGGCGTGGTGGGACTTCCTGGCCGACTACCGCGTCCGGTGCTCCATGCGGGAGAAGAAGTACTCCCGCAGGTGTGCCGAGGAGGTGGTGGCGTCGCTCAGCTTGCCGGCGGAGTTGGTCGAGCAGTGCATGGGCGACCCCGACGGCGACCCCTCGCCGGCGCCGGCCAGGTTCTCCGACGACGTCTGCGGCACAGTATTTTGACTATCATCCTTATCCTCTTATCAGGTAGAAGACTTTGGCTAACTTGAGCTTTCCCCTATTGATGGAAGGACATTGACAGATTTCATGCACACCAGAGGCCTCCAGATGCGCTCACTGGGACAATTGGTACATACCATGTAGTTTGGTCAAGTTCAAGAACATATCTTCATTTAGCTGAATAAATAAAAGAACATAAAACAGCTGATAAAAATCACAACTGAAGCACTCTTTTATTTTGCTGTGTTTCAGGTTGAGCTTTGTGATAAGCTCCCGCACATACAGTCACTGTGTATACACGAGATGGTAGTTCGAGCATTTAAGCACATAGTTCATGCAGTTATTGCAGCTGTCTATGATATAAATGACATGGCTCAATCAGTTGCATCATGTTTAAATATATCGCTGGGACCATTTCCAGAAGAAAATAATGATGGCAAGTGCGGAGAGGATCATAATCTCAGGCAGAAGTGGTTGGAGGTCTTTCTGATGAAGAGATTTGGCTTGGCATGGAGGCTTTTGTTGAGCACAACAAGGTGAGATTCGCTAATGCTTGTTTCTAACCAAAAACAAAATGTAATCAGATGCGCTTCAACATGTGAAACATTCAGAATCCGAATCAGTATTTTTGGGTAGGTGGACAAGGACGCCCTCATCTTCATGGTTGTTGCTGCTGCAGGTGGACAAGAAGCCCTGAAGAATTTGGTGAGCTCCACCACATGTGTACATCTGATTTGATACAAATTCGTGCGCCATGTGTGATTTTTTTTCCAGATGTGTGTGTTAGATATGCTTTTAACTTCTAGCACGAGGGAAGAGCAGCATCAGAGACAAAGAGCTGTATGAGGGAGATTTTTTCAACCTTTTTCGTTAGCGTAATTTATAAGTATTTTCTGTTCCAAGGACTTCTAGTGCTCGAGCTGTCTACTAATGAATCGTTGGACATGGATAGTCAATAACCCTGAGTTGTCTTTAAGGAGGGGGTAGGCTGAATAGTCAATAGTACTGAATTCTTATAGGCAACTATTTCCGAATCTCTTTTTTAGGCAGAATAGACAACCGACAACTATCTCTTGAATTTCTTAGACACAACCGGCAATAACACTGCAATGTAATTGCAGGCAATTTATTTCTGCATTTCTATAGAACCTGGGAACTATGGTATTGATCTCTCTAACAAGCTGGGAATCTCACCCTGACACTTGGCCATTAATTACTTCAGGTTCCTGGATTATGAACTTTTGCGGGAGCACAGTATGCTCCAACCAAGATGCCCTTGATCATTACTACCAGCACCGCATCGACACCCGTCTGCCCATCGAGATCACGGTCAGCCCTTGTTCCAGAACCCACGCAGATGCCCTTGATTATCACACGCAGCAATTGCTCATCAGTTACTTGCCGTACCAAATTTAGGCCTATTTTTATAACTGACTAGCTGTTTGTTGTGCCACTAGATGGGCAAGCTGAAGAAGCTGGTGGAGGACGGCAAGATAAAGTACGTCGGCATGCGGAGGCCTCCGCTTCCACCATTAGAAGAGCCCACGCCGTCCATCCCATCACCGTCGTGCAACTCGAGTGGTCGCTCTGGACCAGAGACTTTGAAGATGAGATCATCCCTACCTGCAGGTACAAACCTTCTCATTTCAATTCAGACATATACTGGATACTGCATCGTCATATTGTTCTCTTCTTAGTTCTTAATTACCCTGCAATTGCCAACACCGGTAGATAAAAACCTTGACCCATGGAAACTCCATCGGTAGATAAAAAAGGAACCACCATTAGGCGTGAAAATAGTTGGTACAGGATTAAAGAGAAAGTTACATAATAGAGATGGTCCCTTGTGTTAATGTAAAAACGCAATTGTCACGATCACCGTTAGCAAAAGAAAAACAAAGAAAACCTTGACCCACAAAGAAAACCTTGACCCATGGAAACTCCACCGGTAGATAAAAAAGGAACTACCATCAGGCGTGAAAATAGTTGGTACTATAGATGCCCATCTATCAGCAGTGTTCATGACTTGATCATGCACTTTACGCTACTAGGAGAACCACCACGAGTGGTCACATCAGTCCGACGGCAACACGTAATCCCGACGGTAGCGTTTGCACCTGTCACACCCTAATCACGTTACTCTGCATAATTTGAATGGCTCCACCTTCAAAGTTCTACCCAGACATCAGTGCAGCGTCTTCATTTGATAAATTCATCCCATGATTGGGTGGCTGCTGCAATTGGCGTCACTGCTAAGCAAAAGATTTACGCCAACTAGCGGTCAAGCGATTCACCCCCTCGACACCATTCAGTTGTGTCGCTGGTGACGCCTACTTCCATCGATTGGAAAGTAGTTATGTATACATAAATTAAATGCTCCAAATAATTTTTAGTCTTATAATTTGATTATATATCCTCTTCAAATTGTTCATGGTAATTAGGTCCATAACTTTAAGATGGAGTTTGTTCTTTTTTTGCGGGAAAATTTAATTAGTTCGTCCCTTAATTTTATAGCTTCAACAGAAAATAGTGCCATTGATGTTACGTCCATATATATATGTGTGTGGTATAGCTCATGTTTAATGTGTTACTTCATGGTATACCGGTATAGATAATGTTGAATATGTTACTTCATAGTGTTCCGATAGAGGAAAATACACAAATATTTTCTGTTATTTTCTATAGATGCTGAAGTGTATGATCCAGTTTCCAATATGTGTATATTTAGTAACTTGATGAGTTATATTATATAACTAGGAACCTCCTAGGATATTTAAGTGTGTATTTTCAGTTATGCTCTCACATGGGCGATGCACAGCTCTTAGTCAGGTTTGATTAAACGAGAACAACACCTACTGATTATATGTTTGCACGTGCGCCATGCCAAATTCCTTCTTTTTTAGTAAAACGAACATATTACTTCTATATGTTGTAATGCTTCCCGAACTTCTTTGCTCCCACAAAAGAATATGTGGGCGTTATTTTCCCATCTATATACCGGTCTTGCTGTTTCTAAAAATAGACATTGAGGATCTATTCACATGTTTTTTCTACACCCTGCTAGGATGCTTAATAGAAGTTTCTATATATGAAAAAAAGCAACAGATGCCAAGCACAATTTACCGACTATCTACAGGAAAATATGTTTCTTTCTACATCCATGGCAAGTCTATCTACGGGGAAAATATATGTATTCTTTGTTATTCAAATGGAATAATCTATATAATTGTTATTATTTATACAGAACTGTTTATTCAGTTAAATGTGCTTTTTGTTAGAGTGAAAACTGCCGAGAGCCAAGTTGTATGGGTAAACCAGTACAATAGTTATGTAGTTGTAGTTGGCCAATATAAGCTAATTGGGTTATTCTAGGCTAACATTGACCAGTTATTTAATATTCAATTTTTTTTTCAAGATGCTACTTCCTACATACTGGTGTGCCTAATCTCACTCCACACGAAAAAGAAGTTTGCAATTATACAATAACTTCTAACTCTCCTTTCAACTGATTGTTTTTTATTTGAAATATATATTTTTTAGCATGAGCATTAAGGACACAACACATCACTACTATTTGGCTAAATTAGGTTGTTCCTCATATGTTGTGCGATATACTTGATTTGCAGCTAAACTGATCACTCTGTGAAAGTAATGTACTCATGTTGTGCTGTCTATTTGATTTTGCAGCTGAGCTTTTTGTGAATGGAGAGATTGTTCAAGGTCTCCGGAGAGGCAGAGAAGGGTGGAGCCTGTGCCTTAGAGAGCACTTGATAACAGATTTTGTGATAGCACTTGGTTTGATAGCAGATTTCGTGATAGCACTTGGTTTGGTAGCAGATTTTGTACACTTGGCTGTGTAATTTTATACCTGATTGTACTACAGTTTTGATATTTGGTTGTGCTACAGGTTTTGGCTATATTATCAAATCTTGAAATGTGCTTCAAATTTTGTGGTGTGGGCTGTTATTTAGAGATGCTTTAGATTTATGTGTATGGGCTTCAATGTTGTATGAGCTGTTATTTATAGATCCATTAACAGTATAAAAGAAAAAAGTTGCCGAATTCAAAAATGAAAAAGGGCCAAAACTGAAACTGGACCAAATGTATTTGGGAACTAAAAGGCCGGGGCCCAAATTATAATGATACAAAAAATTCAAAAAAAAACTAGAAGTTGCTGTAAATAGGCTAAAGCCCAAAAAGAAGCCCAAAAAAAATTAGCCCATGTGGTCAATTGAAATGGGTTGGGCTGATTTCAACCATGATGTTTTATTTTCGTCGTAATTTTGCCACGTAGGACTGCCACGTAGGACTGGGTTTGATTGCCAACGACGATTTATGATCGTCGTAAATGTTACGACAATCCAGGAATCGTCGTAAAAGTTACGACGATTTCGATCAAAACATCGCTGCTGTTCATTTCTGACGCTCCGTTTTCGACGCTTGGTTTTTCGTCGTGAGATTGTCGTAAATTAAAAACTGTGACGATGCAGCGACGAAAAAACAGCGTCGTGTATTAGCATATTCCTTGTAGTGTTGCCTTGTATATTCCAGTGATAGGGTTCCTCAAAATTGCCTGAGGTCTTCGTGAGCAACCAAGTTGGATGCACACCCACTAGTTTTCTTTAAGAGTTTTCACATACTCGTAGCTCTAGTGCATCATTTGTATGACAATCCCTACTCATTCATATTGATATCTATTGATGAGCATCTCCATAGCTCATTGATATGCCTAGTTAATGTGACTATCTTCTCCTTTTTTGTCTTGCAACCTGCACCACATTCCACACCATTTATATTGCTATAACCATGGCTCACGCTCATGTATTGCATGAGAGTTGAAAAGGTTTGAGAAAGTAAAGGTGTGAAACAATTACTTGGCCAATACCGGGGTTGTGCATGATTTAAATTCGTTGTGCAATGATGATAGAGCATAGCCACACTATATGCTTTTGTAGGGATAACTTTCTTTTGGCCTTGTTATTTTGAAAGTTCATGATTACCTTGCTAGTTTCTTGAATTATTATTGTTTCCACGTCAATAGCAAACTATTATTTTGAATCTAATGGATCTGAACATTCACGTCACATAAGAAGAGTTACAGAGGACATCTATGCTAGGTAGCATGAAAGCATCAAATATTCATTCTTTATCACTTCCCTACTCGAGGACGAGCAGGAGTTAAGCTTGGGGATGCTTGATATGTCACAAACGTATCTATAATTTTTGATGGTTTCACGATGTTATCTTTTCATCTTTGGATGTTTTATGCACCTTTTATATCTTTTTCGGGATAAACTTATTAATTCAGTGCCAAGTGCCATTTCCTGTTTTTTTCTGTGTTTTTGGCTGTTTTCAGATCTGATTTTGGAACGGAGTCCAAACGGAATAAAATCCCCGAAATGGGGGGCCTGTGGGCCAAGCCAGGAGGGCTCCTCGGAGCCCACAAGCCCCCACTCCGCCATCAGGGGGAGGCGGCGGTGGCAGGGCTTGTGGCCTCCCTGGCCGCCCCCTGACCTAGATCCTTGGCCTATATATTCCCTAAAATACAACAAAAAATCAGGGGAGCCTCGAAAATACTTTTCCGCCGCCGCAAGCTTCCGTTTCCGAGAGATCTCATCTAGAGACCCTTCCCGGCACCCTGCCGGAGGGGACTTTGGAGTTGGAGGGCTTCTTCTTCATCATCATCGCCCCTCTAATGACTCGTCAGTAGTTCACTTCAGACCTACGGGTCCGTAGTTAGTAGCTAGATGGCTTCTTCTCTCTCTTGGATCTTCAATACAAAGTTCTCCATGATCTTCATGGAGATCTATCTGATGTAATCTTGTTTGGCGGTGTGTTTGTCGAGATCCGATGAATTGTGGATTTTTGATCAGATTATCTATGATATATATTTGAGTCTTTGCTGATTTCTTATATGCATGATTTGATATCCTTTTAAGTCTCTCCGAGTCTTGGGTTTTGTTTGGCCAACTAGATCTATGATTCTTGCAATGGGAGAAGTGCTTGGTTTTGGGTTCTACCATGTGGTGACCTTTCCCAGTGACAATAGGGGCAGCAAGGCACACATTAATTAGTTGCCATCAAGGGTAACAAGATGGGCTGTGTCGTTGATATGAGATTGTCCATCTACATCATGTCATCTTGCTTAAGGCGTTACTCCGTTCTTTTGGACTTAATACACTAGATGCATGCTGGATAGCGGTCGACGTGTGGAGTAATAGTAGTAGATGCAAAAAGTATCGGTCTACTTGTTTTGGACGTGATGCCTATAGATATAATCATTGCCATAGATATCGTCACGACTTTGCGTGGTTCTATCAATTGCTCGACAGTAATTTGTTCACCCATCGTTTACTTGCTTTCATGAGAGAAGCCACTAATAAACACTACGGCCCCCGGGTCTATTCACATCCATCGTTTACACCTCCGCTTTTACTTTGATTTGTTACTTTGTTGCTTTCAGTTCTCACTTGGCGAACAATCTATAAGGGATTGACAACCCCTTCATAGCGTTGGGAGCAAGCTTTTGTGTTTGTGCAGGATCTTGTGATACTCCTCCACTGGATTGATACCTTGGTTCTCAAACTGAGGGAAATACTTACCACTGCTATGCTACATCACCCTTTCAGCTTCAAGGGAACACCAACGCAAGGCTCCAAGGCAACGGGGGAAATCCTTTGCATATTTTCCTAGGATGTCCCTTAAGGTGTAGCCGTAGCAGAAGGATTCCCGGTGCCGTCGTCACGACTATTCCTGGCTCCGTTGCTAGGGAAGCACAGCTGACATCACTCCCCAATGAGGAATGATGGATATGACAACCAAATTTTAGTTGGTAGTATGCATTGCTTTGTGAGGCAGTGCAATAGGGCCGCTTCGACATGATTTTGGAGTATTTCTTTGGGAGATACTGTTAGAATACAAGTTGTATAGGGATAGGAAAGTGGTTTAACTTGTATCCCTGACTATCTCTTCTTCTCTCCCGTATCTTATGTAAACCTCCCGAGAGGATCATGATCGATCTCTCAACTTGTACATCAAGGCATTGGCCATATATATACATCGCGGCCCGAGACAAAGGGTTCTACGCTTCCTCATATGGTCATCAGAGCCCTTCCTCTCGTACGTCTAGCTCTCGAGAACAAATCAATCTAGTTGATCGAGAAAAAGAGAGGAACCGAGATCGAGTAGAGAGGTAACCATGTCAGGCACCACGCCGTCCACCGCTGCATCCACCACGCCCGCATCCACCTTTGCATCATCTTCTACATCTAGCAGCTCGCCCTCTCTCGGTCCGCCTCCATCAGAGAAGCTCACGAGGACGAACTTCCTCCTCTGGAAGGCTGTCGTGCTACCCCAGATCTAGGTAGCACAGATGGAGCACTTCCTCGACGCCGCAAGTCCGGCGCCCCTGCCACCATTACCATCTCCAACAATGGGAAGGAAGAGCAGGTGTTCAACTACGCCAGGTCGATCTCGTATGCGCAACAGCAACAGGTACAAGGATACCTCATGGGGTCTCTGTCTCGAGAGGTCCTCGCTCAAGTTGCAATGCTCCAGATGTCGGCTGAGGTATGGAACTCCATCCATGCCATGTTCGCTGCGCAAACACAAGCCCAGAAGATCAACACGAGGATGGCGCTCACCAATCTGCAGAAAGGTAACCTAACCATGGCAGAATATCTTGGGAAAATTAAAACCCTTACAGATGAAGTTGCTTGCGCCGGTGCACCGCTGGGAGACACCGAGATCATCTCCCACGTCATAGCTGGCCTTGACATTGACTACAACCCTCTGGTCTCGGCTCTCGCTGCGCGGGTCGAACCTGTTACGGTTCAAGAGCTGTATAGTTAGCTCCTGAGCTTTGACGCCCGTCTCAGCATGCTCCAATGAGGAAATCTGTGCCAGTCTTCTGTCCACGCCGCTTCTAGCGGACGTGGTCGTGGGCGTGGACAGTAGGGGCGCGGACGCGGGAACAGCAGCGGCGGCGGGCGCAGTGGTAACCAGGGCCAGGCTCGCCCTGGTGGTGGTGACCGCGGCGGCGGTGATCGCGGCGGCGGTGATCGCGACGACGGCTACAACAACGGCTACAACGGCGGTTACAATAACAACAACAATCGTCGACCTAGATGTCAGCTGTGCAAGAAACCGGGCCATGAAGTCATTGACTGCTGGCACCAGTATGATGAGGACTTCGTGCCTGATGCACGGCATGCTGTTGTAGCCATGCGGGAGCACGGCGGAGCTGATGGTGACATGGTCTGGTACGCTGATTCTGGTGCTACGGACCATGTCACAAACGAGCTAGAGAAGCTTGCCCTCCGAGAGAGGTACCACGGCAATGATCAGATTCACACCCCAAGTGGTGGAGGTATGGACATTCTTCACATTGGTCAATCTTCTATTAATTCCCCTAGCCTTAAACGTGATCTTGTCCTTAAAGATGTCCTTCATGTTCCACAAGCCGATAAAAATCTAGCTTCCATGTCTCGCTTAACCTCCGGCAATAATATTTTCTTTGAAACTCATCCTACCTATTTTTTCATAAAGGATCGGGCAACGAGGGAGCTCATCCATCACGGTAGATGCATTGGAGGATTATACCCCATCACATCAAGAGTCTTCGATCGAAAGCGTCATCGTCAAGTTCATTCTGCCATCAAACCCTCAGCCATATGGCACCAAAGATTAGGGCATCCTTCTTCAAATATAGTCAAGCAAGTAGTCAATAAAGGCAATCTCTCATTGTCACGTAGTTCCGAAAGTGAGTCAGTTTGTGAAGCTTGTCAATGTGCAAAGAGTTACCAACTTACTTATCCTTTGTGAAATAGTGTGTCTCATGCTCCTTTAGAGCTTATTTTCAGTGATGTATGGGGTCATGCAAGAGATTCTTTTGGTAGAAAGAAATACTATGTCAATTTTATCGATGATTATAGCAAATTCACATGGATATATTTGCTTAAATTCAAATCTGAAGTCTTTTCTATTTTTCAAGAGTTCCAAAAACTTGTTGAAAGACAATTTGATAGAAAAAACCTTGCAGTCCAAAGTGACTGGGGAGGAGAGTATGAGAAACTCAACTCCTTCTTTCGTAGCATTGGCATTATTCATCATGTTTCTTGTCCTCATGCACATCAATAAAACGGTTCAGCCGAACGAAAACATCGTCATATTATGGAAGTTGGTTTGTCTCTTTTAGCTCATGCATCAATGCCACTCAAATATTGGGATGGGGCTTTTATCACGGCTACTTATCTTATCAATCGTTTGCCTAGTCGAGTCATTGGCAACACTACTCCTTTGGAACGTTCGTTTCACCAAAAACCAGACTATAGTTCTCTCAAAAAATTTGGGTGTGCTTGCTACCCAAATTTGCGTCCCTACAATCGTCATAAACTTAAGTTTCGGTCCACACAATGTGTGTTTCTTGGCTATAGTAATCTTCATAAAGTATACAAATGTCTAGAAATCTCATCAGACCATATCTATATTTGTCGTGATGTCATTTTTGATGAAACATTATTTCCATTTGCTAAACTTCATCCTAATGCGGGAGCTCTTTTACGTGTTGAAATCTCACTCCTTTCCGATCCTCTGTCCTCTTCTGATCACAGGGGTGAATTAATTAGAACTGATCATGTGGAAAATTCCATGGAAAATTTTGAATCTGGTGTTGATTGTGCAGCAACAGGGCATGATTTTATGTGTATAAATGCAGCCAAGACAGGATCAGGCGTGGGATCCCTGGCAGATTCGCCTGGCGCTGCAGTTGCGCGATCCGAGGCTGATCCGCGCCGCAGTCTGACGGACGCGGGATCCCAGGAGGATCGCCACGTGTCTCCCGCGGCAACCGACCGGGTGGCCGCCAGCCCTCCAGGCACAGAGCCCACCAGCTCGCACGGAAGCGGCTCGCCCCGTGCCACGAGTCACGACGCTGCTGACGACGGGGAGAGCGCGTCTGCTCCTGTGCCGGATGAGGATCCGGTCGGATTTTCTGCAGACGACACTTCTGCTGCAGAACCGGATTCTTCGGGATCTTCCGTAGCCATACCTGCAGCAACACCGGTTCCTCTCCGTCATACACGGTCTCGGTCAGGTATTGTCAGGGAGAAGAAGTATATATACGGATGGTACAATCAGGTATGATAAACTTAAGCTTGCTTTTCTCACAAGTACCGATGAACCAACAAATTTGCATGATGCTCTTGCACACAAGGATTGGAAGAAGGCTATGAATATTGAATATGATGCACTTATTCAAAACAAAACTTGGCGATTAGTTCCACCAAAGAGGGATGCCAATGTGATTGACTGCAAATGGGTATATAAAATTAAGAAAAGAGCTGATGGAAGCATAGACAGATACAAAGCTAGACTAGTTGCAAAAGGGTTTAAACAAAGGTTTGGTATAGATTATGAGCACACCTTTAGTCCTGTTATTAAATCAGCTACTATTCGACTTGTGTTGTCTATTGCTATTTCTAGAGGTTGGAGCCTATGACAGCTAGACGTCCAGAACGCGTTTCTTCATGGTGTTCTTGAGGAAGAAGCGTTCATGCGGCAGCCACCAAGATATGAAAACAAAAACACACCACATTATGTCTGTAAGTTGGACAAAGCTTTGTATGGATTAAAACAGGCCCCAAGAGCCTCGTACTCAAGGCTAAGTACACAGTTACAAAAGATTGGGTTTACACCATCAAAGGCAGATACCTCATTATTCTTTTACAATAAGAACAATGTTACTATATTTGTTCTTGTTTATGTTGATGATATAATTGTTGCCAGTTCAAGCTCAGATACTACAACTTGTCTGCTTAAGGATGGGAGTTTGCTCTTAAAGACTTAGGAGATCTACATTACTTTCTTGGAATTGAGGTCGAGAAGGTAAAGGATGGAATACTTCTTACACAAGAAAAATATACCACTGATATTCTCAGAAGGGTAGGTATGGAAAAGTGTAAGCCATTCGGTACACCTATCTCTACTTCAGAAAAACTTACTGTTGAAAGTGGAGAAGCACTTGGGTCAGATGATGCAACAAATTATAGAAGCATTGTAGGTGCATTGTAGTACTTGACTCTTACACGTCCTGATATTTCATATTTTGTTAACAAAGTATGTCAATACTTGCATGCTCCTACTACTTCTCATTGGACAGCGGTCAAAAGGATTTTGAGGTATCTCAAGTTACAGAGGGACTTGGTCTTTAGATTGTCAAGTCTTCATCTATGCTTGTGTCAGCTTACTCTGATGCAGATTGGGCAGGGTCTGCTGATGATAGAAGGTCAACAGGTGGTTTTGCTGTGTTTCTGGGAACAAACCTTGTATCATGGAGTGCAAGAAAATGGGCAACAGTCTCTAGGTCAAGCACTAAGTCTGAGTATAAAGCTTTGGCTAATGCAACAGCTGAAGTAATGTGGATTCAAACATTATTACATGAACTTGGAATTAAAGTTCCACAGGCCGCAAGATTATGGTGTGATAACATTGGTGCAACCTATCTTTCAGCTAATCCTTTTTTCATGCACGGACAAAACATACTGAAGTTGATTTTCACTTTGTCAGAGAAAGAGTGACACGCAAACTGCTTGATATAAGGTTTATTCCAACAGGTGATCAACTTGCTGATGGATTCACAAAGCCTCTCACAATGAGGAGGTTAGATGATTTCAAGTACAATCTCAACCTTGGCAAATAGGGTTTAGATTGAGGGGGAGTGTTAGAATACAAGTTGTATAGGGATAGGAAAGTGGTTTAACTTGTATCCCTGCCTATCTCTTCTTCTCTCCCGTATCTTCTGTAAACCTCCCGAGAGGATCATGATCGATCTCTCAACTTGTACATCAAGGCATTGGCCATATATATACATCGCGGCCCGAGACAAAGGGTTCTACGCTTCCTCATAGATACAACACAAATTTCGCAAATAATAGTCATGGATGTGCTGGGGGATCACTATTTGTCTGTTTGCATTCAGAACAGAATGGCACGGAGGGTGTTGTTAAACAGGAAGCCCAGTCGCGTGGAGAAGTAGCTGAAAAGAGGGAAGACACTTTTCAAATTCTTGCCCAAAATTAAAAGGGAAAATAAAAACTATCTCCGAAGATGGCTCATAGCTTTACACTTCCGCTATTGTTTTGGAGTTGGAAAACTATATTGAGAGGACTTGAGGATACCCACTACCAAGTGCTAACCCTCTCCCCCCCCCGCTGCCACCGCCAGCTACAAAGGCAAGAACTACTGCCTGGTTTGGATCCAAAAACATCTGATTGAGGTCAGATCATTCAAAACAGATGATTGCTGGCCTGCTCTGATTTCTGAATCTGATTTCCCTTTCTTTGAGCTGCAATTCTCAAAAACTCCTATAGAATCTGATTTATCTTTGTTTGTTGGGCTGATGGAGGGGAAAGGGAGAGGTAGGGGAGAGGGAGAGAGGACATGAATGATCCTCAGTTTAAAAAAATGGTGCAGTAACAACCATTCCAACCACCGCAAAATCCGAAATTCAATCAACAGATAGGCCCTCGAGGAGGTTCTCAATTTGGTTTTACTCCTATGCAAGGCTTCGGGTACCAGGGACTCCACCGCCATGGGGATTTGAGCAGTTCCATGGGTCCTTCCCTTTCCCAAAAGGGCAAGGGCAGTGGTCGGTCGCCCCACCCACTCGGTAGGGTCAGGCACCCAAATCGGGGCCTGTGCGAAACTAAAAAATGGGGCCCTATCCCACTAAAAATGAGTTAATGAGTAATTATAAGAACCAAACTAATGTTTCCCAATGATGACTCAAATCTATATTATTGAAACACAAGAAAAAAATATGAATAAAACAAAATTGAAGTTATAAAGTAGTATATATTAATTGGAGATCATGTGTAAATGTTTGGATATTAGACAAACCATTTAACCCACCTAATTATGGGTCATGTTTGTTTGAACTGATACACTATGATGTTTAACCGAGGAGGTAAAATCGATCTCTAGCAAAGTAATGATCCCTACCAAAAGTTAACTAGTAAATTCGAAATTAGGAGTAGGAAACAAAATTAATTGGAAAGGAGGACCCACTAAGCTCCTCGAGGCTAGAGTCGGTCACGGATCAGTCCGACGAGTCGATGACTCTGAAATATGGGAGAGGAAGCTACGAAGGCAACAACGGCAACAACCTAAATCCGATCGATCTAATGAGGCGAAGGCAACGAGATGATCATGTTTCCTATAGCGAAGGCGACGCAACTGCTTTTCCAGTCTCCAGATCGAGAGACAAGACGATCCTGATGGACTTCTATAGCCATCCCTTTTTTTAGTCCGACGGTAGTGTTTCCATATTACCGATGGAGCGGCTTCATTTTCTTGAGAAATATTGATCAAGCACCAATGCTCCATGGCTTCAACTCAGGCCCAACTCTAGCTCCCGAGCGATTCGGGCCCAACTCCAACACATAGGGTTTTTAAAAAATACTACGAGACCTATATACAAAATTCGGCCCCCCAAAAATTATGGGCCCTGTGCAAGCCACACATTTTTTACCACTGTCGGACCGATCCAGCCACTCGGCCTTGGGGGAATGAAGAACAGGGGCAACAGAACTTTGCTGGAGGGAGTAACTGTTGAACTATCACGTTGTAACACGATTGTATCACTTCATGTAGTATCTATCCACTCGTCAGTTGTAACAGCCAGGACCTATTCCTTCGGCTGATCCTAGTGGATCTCGGTCACACAGGACGTGCCCTGCATGTAGGGGTCCTTCGCTATATATTTGTAACTACTCGGCTATAACACCATCAGGGAAATATACACATTCAGTTTGGTAATCATATGGCTATGCCTCCTCCCTCTCCCAAAGTCGATGCCAACTCCGCCGCCGCCGCGGAGCTCCCTGCCGGCACCACCGTTGAGAAGCGCCCTCGCGCTCCGGCCTCCGACGAAACCACCACTCTGCCTCTTGCTGCCATCCCACCCAACCCCATTGTCCCTTCTTCCTCCTCTAAACCACCTGCATCCTTGCCCACCACTGTCACCAGTGTTGTCGACTTCAACCTCGCGTTGGACGGCACCAACTTCCAGCGCTGGAGGAACTACATCACTCTCCTCCTGGCGCGCTACCATGCGGAAGACCATGTGCGGGCGGCCTCGGTCCGTCGTCTGGACGACCCCGCGTGGCGCGATGACAACAACACCGTCGTGATCTGGTTCTTCACCATCGTCGAGGGGGCCTCCTCGACATCGTGGCCCCCGCCGGCTCCACCGCCTACACCATCTGGACGCGGATCCACGACTACTTCCTCACCAACGAGGCTGAGCACGCGATGCATCTTGGCCACGAGTTCCGGGCGATGGTGCGCGGCGATCTGAGCATCAACGACTACTGTCGCCGTCTTCAGGGCATCGCCGCCGCCCTCGCCGATGTCCACAAGCCGATGAGCGACCACACTCTCACGCTGCAGATGCTGGATGGCCTGGGATCCAAGTTTGCCATCCAGGCTGCTATCATTCAGTCCATGGTGCCCCTTCCCACCTTCCAGCAGGCTCGGTCCGGCTTGTTCTCGCCGAACTCTCCATGGACAGGCGTGCACGCAGCAAGGGCTCTCAGGTCCTGGCCATCCAATCCGACGAGGGAGCCCGGATCGCTCCGGTGCCCGTGGCGGTGGGCGCGGCGAAGATCGCGTCAACCGCGGCGGCGACCGCGCTGCCAACGGTGGAGGCGGACGTGGTGGCCAGTTTGGCGCCAATCGCGCCTAGCGCGGCAACCGTGGGCGCGACCGTGGGCATGGCCGCGGTGACGCCCCTCCGGGTCATGGTGCTGATGCGACGCCCTGGCTGGGCTACTTCGCGCCCGTCGGGGAGCCTTTCCCTCCACCCCGTGCGCCCTGGATCCCGCCTAACTCGGCGGGCGTCCTTGGCCCACACCCCGGCGCCTCGACTCACGCCTACCCGCTCATGTGCTCCACCGCGCCTGCCCCGCCACAGCCAGCACCCTACACTTCGGCTCCTCCAAGCTGGGACACCTTGGCCATGTTCCACGTGGCTCCGAGTTACGACACTGCCTTCCTGCCGAACGCCGAGTAGATCATGGACACCGGCGCTGCGTCCCATGTCACCGGCGATGCAGGTACCTTGTCCTTGTTTCGTCCCCTTTTAGCTCCTTATACTCGTCATATCATTGTTGGTGATGGCTCTCGGCTCCCTGTGCTTGCAATCGGTACTGCCCATCTCCCTCCAAAGCCTTTTTACCTTCGCCATATTCTTCTATCTCCTAACATTGTCAAGAATCTCATTTCTGTCTGTAAGTTTACTCGTGACAATTTATGTTCCGTTGAATTTGACCCACCTGGCTTTTCCGTGAAGGACCTAGCCACCAAGGAGGTGCTCCTGCGGGTCAAGAGTGATGGCGACCTGTACCCCTTCTCTGGCAATAACGGCACCCACACCACGCAAGCCTTCACCATCTCCACGCATGATCTCTGGCACAGGCGGCTTGGGCACCCTTGTTCTTCCACCTTTTCCCGATTTTCTTTAGATTTTCTTACCACATGTAATAATGATGTCCGCCCTTCCCATCTCTGTATTGCGTGTCAAATGGGCAAACATACTCGACTACCCTTTCCCACCTCCACCACCTACATCACTACCCCCTTTCATTTAACTCATTGTGATGCGTGGACATCCCCGATCGTGAGCTACTCCGGGTACAAATATTATCTTGTCATTATTGATGATTATACCCATTTTTCCTGGACCTTTCCGCTGCGTGCGAAGTCTGAAACATGTGATATTTTGCTTCGCTTCTTTAAATTCATTCTCACCCAGTTTGGGGTGCTCATTCATTGTATGCAATGTGACAACGGGGAGTTTCTCACTACCTCGCTCCGCCATTACTTCTCCTCCCACGGCGTTGCTTTCCGCCTCATTTGCCCCCACACTTCTCCCCAAAACGGTAAAGCCAAACGTCATATCCGTACCACCAACGATGTCGTCCGCACCCTGCTGATACGTCCATTTTGCATCATGCTTTCATGTTGACATTTATAGCTTTATGGGCTGTTATTACACTTCATGGTACAATACTTATGCCTTTTCTCTCTTATTTTGCAAGGTTTACATGAAGAGGGAGAATGCCGGCAGATGGAATTCTGGCCTGAAAAAGGAGCAAGTTTGAGATACCTATTCTGCGCAACTCCAAAAGCCGTGAAAATCAACGAGGATTTTTTTTGGGATTTATGAAAAATACTGGGCCGAAGAAGTACCAGAGGGGCGCCAGCAGCGGGCCACAAGCCTGCTAGGCGTGGCCACCCCCCTGGCCACGCCTAGGGGGCTTGTGGTCTCCCAGCTGGCCCTCTGCCCCCCCCTTTTGCTACAAGAAGGGTTTCGTTCCAGAAAAATCAAGAGGAGGCTTTTCGGAGGATTCGCCGCCGCCACGAGGTGGAACTTGAGCAGAACCAATCTAGAGCTCCGGCAGGACGATACTGTCGGGGAAACTTCCCTCCCGGAGGAGGAAATCATTGCCATCGTCATCACCAACACTCCTCTCATTGGAGGGGACTCGTCACCATCAACATCTTCATCAGCACCATCTCATCTCCAAACCCTAGTTCATCTCTTGTAACCAATCTCCGTCTCTCGACTCCGATTTGTACTTGTAAGGTTGCTAGTAGTGTTAATTACTCTTTGTAGTTGATGCTAGTTGGATTACTTGGTGAAAGATTATATGTTCAGATCTTTGATGCTACTCATTACCTCTCTGGTCATGATTATGATTATGCTTTGTGAGTAGTTACTTTTGTTCCTGAGGACATGGGATAAGTCATGCTATAAGTAGTCATGTGAATTTGGTATTCGTTTGATATTTTGATGTGTTGTATGTTGTTTTTCCTCTAGTGGTGTTATGTGAACGTCGACTACATAACACTTCACAATTATTTGGGCCTAGAGGAAGGCATTGGGAAGTAATAAGTAGATGATGGGTTGCTAGAGTGACAGAAGTTTAAACCCTAGTTTATGCGTTGCTTCGTAAGGGGCTGATTTGGATCCACTAGTTTAATGCTTTGGTTAGACTTTGTATTAATTTTTCTTTTGTAGTTGCAGATGTTTGCGAGAGGGGTTAATCATAAGTGGGATGCTTGTCCAAGTAAGGGCAGTACCCAAGAGATGGTCCACCCACATATCAAACTATCAAAGTAGCGAACGCGAATCATATGAACATGATGAAAACTAGCTTGACAGAAATTCCCATATGTCCTCGGGAGCGCTTTACCTCCTATAAGAGTTTGTCCAGGCTTGTCCCTTGCTACAAAAGGGATTGGGCCACTTTTCTGCACCGTTGTTAATTTTGTTACTTGCTACTTGCTACGAATCATCTTATCACACAACTACTTGTTACCGATAATTTCAGTGCTTGCAGATATTACCTTTGTGAAAACCACTTGTAAGATCCTTCTGCTCCTCGTTGGGTTCGACACTCTTACTTATCGAAAGGACTACGATAGATCTCCTATACTTGTGGGTCATCACCTGCTTCTGCAAGCTGCCATGCCTCCTCCCTTTTGGGTTGAAGCGCTACACACGGCCACCACCCTTCTTAACATCCGCCCATCGCGTGCCATTCACCACTTCACCACCCACTTCTTGCTCTATGGCGAGCATCCCACGTACGATCATCTCCGGACTTTTGGGTGCCTTTGCTTCCCCAACACCTCCGCCACCGCTCCCCACAAGCTCTCCCCTCGCTCGACGCGCTGCGTTTTTCTTCGCTATCCACGTGAACAGAAGGGTTATCGTTGCTTCGATCTCGCTATCTGCAAGGTCATTGTTTCCCGCCATGTCACGTTTGATGAGCTCACATTTCCCTTCTCAGCCACACCCGCCACAGAGGATCCATCCCTTGTGACCCGTTCCTCGTGCGCGCCCCTGCGTCTACCGTCCGACGCGCACCCTCGGCTCCTCCTTTGCCATGCAGCCAACCATCGCCTGTGCATGTTTCCCACCCCCATGCAGCCATGCAGCCTTCCTCCGCGTACATCCGGTTCCCGCTCACCCACTCGCACTGCACCCCGCCGTCGCCTGCAGCCGCTTCCCGCTCTCCCGCTCACGCTGCGGACCCCGCCTCAGCATGCACACTGTCGCCGCGTGCCGCCGCTTCCGGCTCTCCCACTCATGCTGCCGGGCCCGCCTCCCCATGCAACCAACTAGCGTCCGCCTCGCCATGCACGCATCGCCTCGGCTCAGGCTCTCCCCCCGGCTTCCGCCCGGCATCGCCCGCCTCACACAGCCCGCCACTCCTTAGCCCACCTTCGGTTGATCCTAGTGGATCTCGGTCACACAGGACGTGCCCTGCATGTAGAGGTCCTTTGCTATATATCTGTAACTACTCGGATGTAACACCATCAGGGAAATATACACATTCAGTTGTAACCAACAAAACCCCAGGAAACACACGGTAAAAGCTTTCAAAAATGCCAAAGAAGCCAGTCAATATAGGAATTGTGCGCAGGAGCAGTGCAACTGAAGCAGGGAAGAACCAAACTGAAAACTCTGAGGTATATGCATATGTGATCCTCTACAACTATGGAGAACGAGGGCATCACAATAGTGCATGTCCTGATGATAAAGTTCGTTTATCTATAAGAAGAAAGATCATGAAGTTGCAGGCTTGTCCTGATAGGAAACTTCCTCATCAAACAACTAAGTATGTGGGGGCGTGCTGCTACAGGATCGGGTTTTCATCACATTGAGCTACGCTCCAACATTGAAGCTAGGAAATCTATGATGAAAAATGTGGGCATAGTCTATGTTGAGGTACGTGATATAACTAGAGATGAACTGGCTACAGAATTTGGCATCATAGATTTGACAAATTGGCCTTGCCAGATTAAACAACTAGATGAGTGGACCTTCCTAGACAAATTCCCGCCTCATATCAAGGTAGCTGGAGTAGCTGGATACCCGTGCTTTGAACTGACTAAGGAATGAGTGCAGGTCAATGTGCAAGTGTGGAATTGGAAATTGGAAGCTGCAGCATCACATAAGGAAGCATGGCTACAACTGAGAGGACTTCAACCTGACTAGTGTGAATGGAAAATCTAGGATCAGTTTGCATCACCACTAGGGCTCCTTCTTGATGTGGACTGGATGGGGATGTTCCAGAACTTATCTTTGCAGTACCTATGTGAATTATCTATATTTATCATACTAACCCATCTCACGAAGATCCGTTAAGTTTTGTGTGGTTGACGTTTTCAAGTTTTGGATGAGATATCAATATGAGGAGAATAAGGAGCAGCAACAACCTAAGCTTGGAGATGCCCAAGACACCCACATGGTAATATCCAAGAAAGACTCAAACGTCTAAGCTTGGGGATGCCCCGGAAGGCATCCCCTCTTTCATCTCCAACATTATCGGTATATCTTACTTAGAGCTATATTTGTATTCATCACATGATATGTGTTTTGCTTGGAGCATCATTTTATTTTGTTTTTCTCTGTTAGATGCTATTTGCAATCTTGTTTTTCAATAAAAAGTTCCAAGAATTGCCTTTAGAATGCTTGAATTGCACGTGTGACGTGTGTTGTACAAAAACGGAAAGTTTTTCTGTAGTATTTGAATTATCATATTTTACTGGAACATGGAAAGTTTCTTAAATTTTTACAAAGTACCGTCATAGAAATTGTTTATTACTTACTAAATTTTTAGAATTTTGGAGATACAGAAGTACCGTTTTGTATAGATTTCTACAAACTGTTCTGTTTGGACAGATTGCTGTCATAGTTTCGTTATCTACTTATCCTATAGTTTCCATGACTTATATTGGTAGATATAAATTTTGGAAATGATAGTATACAGTACCTAATGTTTGGAAATTATTATGCAACTTGTCTTGGCAAATAAAGAGTTGACTTACTTTTATGTGTACTAACCTATCTTACGAGTTCTTTTCAAGTTTTGTGTGGATGAAGTTTTTGAGACTTAGGTGAAACCATGATATGATAGGAATTAAGGAGACAGATATGGTAAGTCAAATATATTTGATCATGACTTATTATTATTGACAATTATTCGTATGATAAATGAGTTGGGAGGTGAAACATTAAGCCCCTATCTTTTTTTGTGTTTGATGGATGCCATTTGTTCTAAAAATATGCTTTGAGTGCTAGCAATCATAGAAGACTATAAGATGATTGAGTGTGTGGAGCTCTTACTTAGAGATTATTGAGAATAAGTTGAATTGCAATTGTTTGGTGACTAAGAACATGGGTTGTTAAGAGAGTTCATTGTTTGAACCATAACATGTTAATTGGTTGCTACTTTATCATGATGAGTTTTATAAGAAAGAGTTGTTGTTATGATGCTAGGAAAAGTGATTGAAATTATCATTGATCAAACTTATACACTATCCTAACATTCACACTTCATAAATTATTTCTTTTATCATTTACTTACTCGAGGACGAGTAGGAATTAAGCTTGGGGATGATGATACATCCCCAACGTATCGGTAATTTATGAAGTATTCATGCCATGTTTTCCTATATTTACAATAACTTTATATGGTTTTGCTGCACTTTATATGATACATTTAGAACAAACTCGGACTGACGATGTTTTCAGCAGAACTACTATGGTGTTGTTTTTTGTACAGAAATAGAAGTTCTTGAAATTTGACGGAACTTTTTAATGATTTTTTTGGAAGAAAAGATAAATCATGGAGCAAAGAAGCACCAGAGGGGGCCCCTGGTACCCACTAGACACCAGGCCGTGCCAGCCCCCCTAGCGTTGTCTGATATCTAGTGGGCACCTCTCGTGGTCCATCTTGGCGTGATTCCAATGCCCAAAAATCCTATAAATATAGAAACCTTCAGAAATAGCCATAGACGAGAAGTTCCGCTGCCGCAGGCCTCTATAGCCACGAAAACCAAATCTGGAGACGTTTTAGTACCCTGTCGGAGAGGGGAAATCATCTCCGGTGGCCATCTTCATCATCCCGGAAGAATCCATGACGAGGAGGGAGTAGTTCACCCTCGGTGCTGAGGGTTTGTACTAGTAGCTATGTGTTTAATCTCTCTCTCTCTATCTCTCTCTCTCTCTCTCTCTCTCTCTCTTTGTCTCTCTATCTCTCTCTCTCCCCCTCTCTCTCCCTCCCTCCCTCTCTCCCTCCCTCCCTCCCTCCCTCCCTCTCTCTCTCTCTCTCTCGTGTTCTTGAGATGTCATGATGTTGATATATCACGAGCCTAATTAATATAGTTGGATCATATGGTGTTTATCCCATGCTATTATTGTGATGAATTGAGTCTTTCACTCTAATATCTCGTTATGTTGGATTGAGTATTCAGTTTTGAGAGCACATAATATATGTCTTACATGCAGATACCCGTAGTGATATTGGGGTATTCAAGTGATTCACTTGATATATGTTGTGGCATCAACCCGCGGATTCCCGAGGTGACATTGGGGTAATCTAGGCATATGTCTTGATTGCATGTTTTCATACTATGTTCTCCAATAGAAATCTTGGTGTGCTTCTTGAAGTTCTTTGTGATGGATTGAGTATTATAAATCTGAATTTGTTATGGTATTATTTTAGTACGAACTCTTGATAGATAGGAACTTTGAGGTGGTTTTGTACCCTAAAAACAATTTCTTCTTATATTCTCTGCTAGATTGGAACTTGGGAGTGATTCTTTATCGCACGTTGAGGGATTCTTATATGATCTAACTATGCTAACATTGTTGAGAGATTGCACTAGCGAAAGTATGGACCCTAGGCCTCATTTTCAAGCATTGCAATACCATTTATGCTCACTTTTGTTACTTGCTACCTTGCTGTTTTTATTTATTCAGATTATAAAATTATATTTCTACTATCATTACTACACTTGTATCACCATCTCTTCGTCGAAGTAGTGCATCTATACAAATTACCATTGTATTTGGTGTGTTGGGGACACGAGAGACTTTTTATTATTTGGTTGCAGGGTTGTTTAAGAGAGATCATCTTCATCCTATGCCTCGCACGTATTGATAAACCTTAGGTCATATACTTGAGGGAAATTTGCTACAGTCCTACAAAACTATGCGCTTGGAGGCCCAACACGAGTCTACAAGAACAAGTTGTGTAGTAGACATCTGAGTGGTGTAAAGGGTGTCTTGGCGCCGCACACGGTTCTGGGTAGTGCGCCTGGGCGGCGGCCTTCGACCGGGGCGGCTTGATCTGGCATGTTCCCCGATCAGAAGCCCCAGAGTTCAGAGGTCAAGGCGACTGTGTTGGCTTGGCCTGCAGTGCGGTGACACCAACACGATCTGTTTGGTGGCATCCTGGTCGACGTGTGCGGATTTAGCTGAGCAGTTGGCCGGCCCTTGTTCTGTCGCTTAGCCCGAACCCACTCTCGCCCCCACCTTTTCGCCACTCAGGTCGTCCTTGGTTGATTCACTTGATATATGTTGTGACATCAACTCGCGGATTCCCGAGTGATTCACCTACTGCTTCGGTTGTGCCTTGTGTCTCCGATTGTCGGTTCGTGATATTTTGGCGGCCTGGTCAGTTTATTGATGGCGTGGGGGCTCATGATCTGGGTCAATAAAGGTGGCTGCCATTATGGTCTTCTCTTGCCAAGCAGATGATCTACCTGTTTTGGATTCTCTTCGATCTGGTCAACGATAAGTTCCGAATTTGTCCGCCGGGGATCTATAGATTGACACAAGACGCTCCTTATTTTCTGGATCGGATGGGATTCAGCTGTCTGCATCTGTGTTTCTACCCGTGCGGTTTAAGTGGGTGCGGCGCGAAGCTCCGTTTTTTTGCCTATACCATGGGACATGTCTACTTCTAGATTTTCATGGTATTGATAGAGGCGGAGAATGTCATGGTGGTTGGGATTGGAGGATTAGAAGAAATAGTGGAAAGGTGCTTTGGATTCAATGAAGACTTGATCTTTGTGTTTAGTGACTTGCAGCAGCGACCTCGACAAGTGGGGGCGACAACACAGGAAGACTTCAGTCTTGGTGGTGCTCCTCGAGTACCTAGTCTGGATTCCATGGGTGAAAACTCAAGGTCTGTCCTTCATTGGTTGTGCCTGACAATGATATTGTCTTTGTTTTTTCGAACACATTGTTTTCAGAACTGGGACTTTCCTGAGAGTGAAAACCTAAGATTTTTGATCGGACGACCACAGTGCTTGTGCTCTGTTTCCTTCTTGGAGGCGTCGTCTTTGGAGGACCTCTTTTGCAGTTCAGGTGTTGTCAGGAACGGATTACACCCCCCCCCCCCCCCCCCCTAACGATCGCGTTGCCTCCTTAATAGCAATTAGTTCACCCCCCGATGTCGCGTCGTTCCTAAAACCCCAAGTCCTCAATACAAGTATGGTTTCCTAGCAGGCCAAAAGCCCAAAAGAAAAAAGTATTAGCAGGCTAGTAACCGCTCAAACAAAAAGGAGGGTAGCAGCAGTCAGCCATGCACCCACGTAGTCGTGCTATCCCCTGTGTCGCCTTCTGCGATCGAGCTTCACGTGTGCCGTCTTCTGGGATCTCTGCACGACTCCATTCCATAGCCATGAAAAGAAGCAGAGAAGGAACGGTTGCGGGCGAGTGCCAATCCACGGGCACTTTGCCGGTAGTCGGTAGACCGACGGCCCAAATGAGTCTCAATAAATCACGGAGAAAAGGTATTTTATTTTGATCAATAGATTCAGGCTGTGATTAGATTAGTCCGTTCTATTTAAGAACCATATAGAAGTTCAACTTGAAAAGGTACAAACATTGGGAAGGAACTAGCATCGGAAGAAATAATTGATATCTTTCACATTAATGCTCGTAAACCTGACTTTTCAAACTAATACATATATGTAATTTTATTTCTATTTCAGCAAACATATATATATTATTTAGATATCATGATATTTATTGCGGTATGTGTTTATATATCCTACGATTTTGATCATTCTAATTCTTGCCCCCCTATCACTATTTCGTGGCTCCGTCTCTGAGTGTTGTCTTTGGTGGAGCTTAGTGTGCTGTTGTTGTGAGTGACTTCTCATTTTGCGTTGTTTTTTCTTTCTTTATTTCTTTTTAACTGTGTGCATCCTCCGTGTCTAATAGAACATTTTGTTGTTGCAGGGGCTGGATGTAATTGATATCATCATGATATTAATATATATATTCCGTGTGCTGTTGTTGTGAGTGACTTCTCATTTTGCGTTGTTTTTTCTTTCTTTATTTCTTTTTGACTGTGTGCATCCTCCGTGTCTAATAGAACATTTTGTTGTTGCAGGGGCTGGATGTAATTGATATCATCATGATATTAATATATATATTCCGTGTGCTGTTGTTGTGAGTGACTTCTCATTTTGCGTTGTTTTTTCTTTCTTTATTTCTTTTTGACTGTGTGCATCCTCCGTGTCTAATAGAACATTTTGTTGTTGCAGGGGCTGGATGTAATTGATATCATCATGATATTAATATATATATTCCGTTTATCAAAAAAAGATATATGTCACTGTGTCAGATCCTATAGCTATTACGGAACTTTAACCAAAGTGGGAAGCCACTGATAATACATAGTAGCAATATAATTTTCAACTGTTACTGTTTGCGCACACTGAATTACCTTTGGGATGGAGCCGGTATTTTCAGAGTTTGGCCGAAAAGAGCACCGAGTTGACTAGGAGTAGGATAAAACGGGATTTGACCTACCCATTTGCCCCTGCCGGCAGCTTTCACGACACCTGTATCTTATCGGTCTAGTCACCTAATTAGGCGCGGTAATTTGCTCGCTTAGTAGGGCTAGTAGGGTTTCACAAAATAAACACTGGATGGGTGAGATACCAGGTCCAGTCGTGATATCTGAAGATCGGCTATCATGTAGCTTCGTCAGGTAATTTTATGTCTGCACACCTGATTGAGTTGACGGCCTAGCTTGCTACAGCTACTAGCTAGCTTATTACCACACTATTTGCATGGCTGCTCTTCTTGATCCAGATGGTACTTGTGTCTCATCTCGGTCACCTCATACCTGATCCGGTGTCGTTTTCATTATCATGGAGAGACAAAAGTGCAGATGATTATTTTTTTTGAAAAGGAGGCCTCGCCCCGGCCTCTGCATCGAGTGATGCATACAGCCATTTATTTAATAACTGAAAAGATCTGAAGTTGGTACAAAGTCGAAAGGAAAAGGAAAAATAAATTACAAGGCGATCAACGCCGAAGCCAAAAAGATGGATAGGAGTAGCTGACTAAATCACTATTCTATCAGCATGCCGCCATCCATATCGGCTGAAGATAGCCTGAGCTACCATCTCACATCGGGCACACCCAGTAACCAAAGGCTCCCTGGTTTCCACAGGAGTGAGTAAGGACCACATGCGGATCCAGGCGGTAGCTCTGAAGATGACCTGCAAAAAGTGAATAGATTGTTGTCTGTTAAAAACTAGGTCATTTCTGCAGTTCCATATAGCTCATAGAAGTGCAGAAGTTCCAACTCGGATTAGCTTAGCGAACGATATATTAACCCCATCAAGCCATGTCCCAAATAACATGTTAATGCTAGTAGGCGGGATAATGTTAAAAGCAATATGGATTGAGCGCCATAATATTTTAGTCATGGGGCAGTCCAGAAAGAGGTGCTTGATAGTTTCATATGCCTGACAGAAACTACATCTCCGATTTCCTTTCCAATTTCGCTTGGCCAAGTTATCCTTAGTTAAAACAACTCCTTTGTGGACAAACCACAAAAAGATTTTTAACTTAAGGGGAACCTTAACATTCCAAATATGTGAAGATTTTGGAATAATTGAACTATCAATAACATGGTCATACATTGACTTCACGGAGAACGTACCATTGGAGGTCAGTTTCCAAACAATCCTATCCGGGTCATCAGAAAGACTAACATCCATCAGCCTTCTGACTAGATGTAACCATCTGGCCCATCTAGTACCTATCAAGGATCTGCGAAATTGAATGTTGAGAGGCGTCTCACGTAACACTGCCGCAACAGTCGCCTGCCTGCGCTGGGCAATGTTATACAGCTGCGGATATTGAAGGGCCAGGGGCTCTTCACCTAGCCAGATATCCTCCCAGAATCTAGTAGATTCACCATTGCCGATGATGAATTTAGTCCTGTTAAAAAAAGCTATTTTTGTCTTCATGAGACCCTTCCAAAAAGGTGAATCTCCAGGTCTCACAGTGACCTGAGCTAAGGTTTTTTTGCTGTAGATACTTGTTCTTCAGAATTTGTATCCACATACCTTCTGATTCCACAGATAGTCTGAAAAGCCACTTGCTGAGCAGACACCTGTTTTTAACCTCTAAGTTTTCAATCCCCAACCCTCCCTGATCTTTGGGCCTACAAATAATATCCCATCTAGCCAGCCTATATTTGGTCTTGACCTCATCACTCTGCCAGAAAAATCTTGATCGGTAAAAATCCAGCCTTTTTCGCACCCCTACTGGTACTTCAAAAAAGGATAGAAGGAACATTGGCATACTTGTCAATACTGAATTAACTAAAACCAATCGTCCTCCGTAGGATAATAGCTTGCCCTTCCAGCAGCTCAGTTTTTTTTTCAAACCGATCCTCGATGCACTTCCATTCTTTAATAGATAATTTTCGGTGATGAATAGGGATTCCTAAGTACGTAAATGGTAACGTACCACCCTCGCAACCAAAAAGTTGGTTATAAGTGAGTTGTTCATCTTTCGCTTCCCCAAAGCAAAAGAGTTCACTTTTAAAAAAGTTAATTTTTAGCCCAGATAGCTGTTCGAATAAGCATAATATTAACTTCATGTTTCTGGCTTTTTTGAGATCATGTTCCATGAAAAGGATTGTGTCATCCGCATACTGTAGGATGGAGACACCCCCATCGACTAGATGTGGCACTAGTCCCCCTACTAACCCTTTATCATTAGCCCTCCTGATCATTAGCGCTAACATATCTGTTATGATGTTAAATAAAAGGGGTGACATAGGGTCTCCCTGCCCGAGACCCTTTAGTGTCTGAAAGAAATGACCTACATCATCATTCACTTTAATACCGACACTACCCTTTTGTATAAAACGATCTATATGTTTTCTCCAAATCTCGCAAAACCCCTTCATACGAAGAGTTTGTTGCAAGAAAGACCATTTGACTTTATCGTACGCCTTTTCGAAGTCTACCTTAAATAAAACTCCGTTAAGCTTCTTGGAATGTAATTCGTGAAGGGTTTCATAGAGAACAACCACCCCTTCAAGAATATTCCGACCATGCATGAAGGCCGTCTTCGAAGATTGCACCACAGAATGTGCCATCTTAGTTAACCTATCTGTTCCCACCTTTGTGAAAATTTTGAAGCTAACATTAAGCAGACATATGGGACGAAATTGTTCAATACGCGTAGCACCCTCTTTTTTTGGTAGCAACGTTATCGTACCAAAATTAAGATGAAAGAGTTGTAAGTGCCCGGAGAACAAATCGTGAAACATTGCCATGAGATCTTTCTTAATAATATGCCAACATCTCTTATAGAACTCAGCTGGGAACCCATCCAGTCCCGGCGCTTTACCATTTTTCATAGCCTGAATCGCCTGGAGCACCTCTTTCTCTAGAAAAGGAGCGGATAGACACTCATTATCGGCTTGTCCAATCTGAGGAATATCCGCGGTCTGATGCTCGTCCATAGACACATAACTATGAGACGGAGCACCAAACAACCTTTTATAATAGTTTGAGATGTACAACTTTAGATTCTCATGACCTACTATTGTACCCTCATCTTGCTCAAGTTGTATAATCCTCTTTTTCCGATGCTTGCCATTTGCAATCAAATGGAAAAACTTAGTGTTGTCATCCCCCTGGACCATTGCCCTAACTTTTGCTCTAACAGCCCATTTCATTTCCTCTTCTCAAAGAAGGATTCGAACTCTTTGTTCAGCCTCGTACTTTAACGCCCTCTCTTGATCATCCAGCATGCGAGTTTCTGCCTGACGATCTAGATTATCTATAAGTTTGAGCAGTTTGTCTTGCTCATCTCGATACGCTCCAGATATATTCTTAGCCCAACCTCTCAAGAATTGTCTAAGATGTCTTATTTTATTTTGCCAGACATCCACACTAGAGTTCCCACCCGCATACTTATTCCATTCCGCAGAAATCATGTCCACAAACCCCTCACGTGTGAACCAGCTTGATTCAAAAGAGAAAGCATCATTCCTCCCTTTGTGAGTGGCTTGGCCAGAATCTAGTAAGAGAGGGGTGTGGTCAGATATAGCTCTTTGAAGTGCACATACTGTGACTAGCGGGAATTTCTGTTCCCAGTCAACACTCGTAAGTACCCTATCCAACTTTTCAAAAGTTTGAGAAGCTAGAGAGTTGGACCAAGTATATTTCCTACCAGAGAGATCAATTTCCCGTAAGTTGAGACTCTCTATGATTGTGTTGAACATAAAAGGCCATCTGCCATCAAAGTTATCATTGTTCTTCTCATCAGCTCTCCTGATGATGTTAAAATCACCACCTACCACTAGTGGTAAAGTTTCATCGCAAATTCGAACCAAATCAGCCAGAAAAGCTGTCTTTTGCTCTGCTTGTGTGGCCCCATAAACCGCAACCAGAGCCCATTGGAATCCATCTTCCTTGGTTCTAATTCGAAATTTGACTGAGAACTCCCCTAGCACGACTTCCCGAACTTGAAGTGTATGACACCGGACTCCAAGTAAGATCCCTCCGGACCTTCCTCTTGGAGGGAGACAATGCCAATCGAATTCAACACCTCCCGAAAGAGTGTTTAGAAATTGCAATGTGAAATTGTCCCGTCCCGTCTCCATCAATGCGATGAAGTCAAGACTATGATGTAACGTAGTTTCTGCAAGGAACCGAATTTTAGCCAAGTTTCTCAGACCTCTGCTATTCCAAAATATTCCTTTCATATTTCATCGTGGAATTTTTTAGCAGTCTTGAATCTAGCACTCCTACGAATTGCAGAGACAGTATAAACTCTCTTTTTATAAGTGCGTTTTGGCTTTTCAGAAACATACTCCTGGTCCATATAACCAGTCGTATTTTCGGAACCCTCATTTGGTGTAGGTTTTGGTTGCTGATTGATGTGTAAAACTTCCTGAGACACCTCTCTATCCTCAGGTGAGACTAAATTATCACAGAGTAAATTCAAACCTTCCATGTTAGATATTGCGTCATCATTCATAGGTTTAATGGAAGCTAGGGTTCGAATAATATCCAAAGCCCTATCAACTTCTAAGTCCAACAAGTCATTAATAGATTTGGAAATTTCTTTGCTATTGCTACCCAAATTGACTCCCACAGTTCTGGCATTATATATAATGTCTTGCGGGGAAAAATGAAGAATAGAATGCTCAGTATTGATGGACATACCTGTCGAATTCTGAACATACTTCATTCTAGCCGCCCTCATAGCACGCCCAATCTGCAAGTCATCCACGTCTGGCTGGGCTTGTACCCGGTGACTGGTCCTTCTATCTGGACCCATCAGATCTGGAACTCCACCAAAAGCTATGACTTCATCCACTGAGATCTCAACAGGCTGGGCTGCCAAAACTGTAGGAGTATCATCACCCTCTCCAAGTGACTGACGAAACGTCCCAGAAAGTTCATCCTCGGAGGCCAAGCTCGCCTCTCCATTATCTGCATCCTCTAATTCAGCTCCCAGGTCGCCTCCAGAAACCGGCGCTGACTGGAGCATGCAAGTATGTGCATCACCCTGCGCTTGGCAGTCGGCCGCCGCCGTGTAGCCTACATCAGCAGCCATGCGATCAGCCGCATGTTGAACATGCCCAGCCGTGCACGACACCTCGTGCTCTTGTGCATCCCCACCCCTGCAAGTACCATCTTCCATCATCGCAGTAACAAGAGGAGACAGAGGTGGTGCAGGTGCAGCGCCAAACGCCGTAGTGGGAACCTCCCCAGCTCCTTGCTCTCTGACGGTAGCATCTCCTACTACACTTACACTCCGCTCTTGATCAACCTCCTTATCTGACTGCATAATCTCAGGTGGGTTACTAACAAGCTTTGCATCAGCGATATATGCCTCCAACGAAACCGGTTGCAACGTATTAGTAGACTGCAGAATACCTATGTTGCCCCGAGGAGACTTTCCTATGAACCTGGGAAGTCTAGAAGGCGTGTGCATGGGCCGACCAACTTTTGCCGGCGCAGATGTAGGTTTAAAAGATCCGAACCACAACTCCAGATGAGAAGCAGAAACCCCGTGTTTAGTACCCGTGCCTGTGGTTTGCATCCCCTGAGTGGGTTGAGCATTCTTCTGAGATAAAAAGTGGGCCCTAACTCAAAAGGAGTGTCACTCTCCTTGGCACCATCTGCATCATCTCCATCGGTCATATTGGTATCTTTATCTTGAACTGGTGAATAAAAAAGAGTGGGGCTCTCTATTTCCAACTGGAGAGTGTACCGCATCCCCTCAAAAGTCCACATGACCTCATCTGGAATGATTTGAATATCCAGCACACTCACAAGCATCCTCGCGATGCCTTTGGCTCTAGTGAACACCATATCCACCTCCTCCGTTTTACCAATTAGCGAACCCAAACTCCATACCACTCTAAAGTCATTCATCGCCCTGGTAGGAGCACCTGCAAAGTGGACCCAAGTCTGAGGTAGAGGAACGCCCTTTGGCTCCTCACACTTCCAGGCATCAAACTCAAGTACGCAACTTGTGCTAGCCACTCTGCACATACCGAACTTAAGCAAGCGAGCCAAGTCCTTCTTAGTAGGAAAAACGACCTTAAAGACATTATCTGATATCAAAACCGGTTCCCACCGGAAGGTGGATGATACAAATTCCTTAAGTTGTTGCACCACCTGCTCCACGGTTAAGACTCCCCGAGTCACCGTCACCGTGCCCGTGAAACCAGCATCTGGTGTGTGAAGTGTTGCCGTTGCCGTCGGCGACTCGAAAAACATTAACTCTTGACTGGAAACACCATAGATGGTTACCACCGGCAAACTCTGAACCGTAAGGGGACACTTAGCCTCACCATGCGTCGGCTTAAGACAATTCACACAAAGCTCAGCCTTGCACTCGGACACAAAGTGCCCCGCCTCACTGCAACGATAGCACACCATCTTCTCTTTCTTGCGCGCCCACTTGGAGGGCCGATCACCTCCCTCGCCTTTTTCTACCGAAGGAGCCTGTTCAGGGACTACTGGATCAGCCGCCACCTTCTCGGGAATAATCTCCTTAGCCGCGTCATCCGCCGGCGGTTCTTGAGCACGCAAAGGAGGCCTAGGCTTCCTACCTCCACCTCTGCCCGCCCAATTGTGTCAAAAGCCCCCTCTCTTGTGATAAGAAGGACCCGACGTCCCCGGCACAAAATTCCCCGGCGGTGCAGTAAAAGGCTTGTTCTGTCCATTATTCAAAGTTGCATGCCCACGGCCGCCACCATAGGATGATGACCCGCGAAATTGGTCGTCCCCATACGAGCTACCGCCGTCATTGCCCCAACGGCCGCGCTGCTGCGGGTGCTGATACCCATGCTCCCCCGCCTAACCGGGAGGCACAGGCTGGCGTCCTGTCTGAGTAGCTGCTGGTGTATGCGCCATCTGCATTGCAGCAGGTTTTGCAATGGGGGGCGCTCCCCCTGCCCAGATGGTCGAGGCTGCGTAGCCGGCGGTGCCCTGGGAGTGCCCCTGCCTGCCATCGCGACAGAAGGAGGAGGCGACACTCGTGCATCGCGTCCCAGACCCAGCGACGGAAAGCCAGGCTGCAATCGCCGAGGAACCCTAGGCTCAGGCGCTGCCGTGCATGCGAGACTCCCCTGATGCGAGACGTCGAAACCAGCCGCTGGGACTGAGATATCTGTCGTTGGCGTAGGTAACGCCTGGGCCATATACCCAGGGCTTACGCTGTCCGACATGGACTCTATGTTAGGGATTTCTTCTTGGGCCATATACCCAATAGCGTTGTCAGAGATAGAGTCCAATACAGTGCCCGCAGCCTCCGATGCCGATTTGAAAAAAGCCTCCCTTTGGAAACGCATCTCAATCAGCATGGAACCCTGCTTAGTCAACGCTGATGCCGTATGATTCGGCCATGCCAAGCTGTTCTTCTTCCTTCCCTTGGCTAGGCACCATCCCGACTCTGGGAAGAAATCGGACAGCAGAATCGGTTTCAGGTTCACCGGTGGCAAGGGGTCGATCCAAGGACGAACCTTATGCGTCGGCACCTCCTTCTTCGAGCCCCTAGCCTGAGTTTTAACACGTTTGATGGAACCCGGCTCCCAGCGAGCAACACCAGCAATAGCAGTTGAAAGATCGAATTCCTCGCAATTAATCTCTTCTACCTCGTCATCCGATTCTTGATCTGCAAGAACCCAAAAACGGCCTCCAAACCGAGGTGAAATATCAGTACTCACCTTGCTTATGCGAAGATCCCCTTGATGGCCCTCAAGAAAGTCCTTAACGATGAGGGAGAAGCCATCTATCTCCATAGTATGCCCGATCTTCGGATATTCCTCGTCTTGCAAGTAACGGCCTGCGAGAATATCGTTATCTTCGTCACGAATGGTGATCCAGCGAGATACCTGATGAAGTTTGATGGCTCCTGATCTCTGCACACGCTCCTCGAAGGAGGTGTCGACGAAGGACACCGTCCAGGTCCGATGCGAGTCCCTGCCGCTCCCATCTTCTACGAGCACCGTCTTGTTGCCGCCCAGAGCACCGATCTCCCATCCTTGCCGTCCGCCGGTGGCCGGAGATGAGTCTCCGGTCTGCCCTCCGAGGGACAAGGAAAGAGCCCCGTCGGTCGCCCCCGAGACCGCCCCTCCTAGCGCCTCGGTCGTCATGTAACCCATAAGTATGGGAGAGATTTTCACTTCCCGGCCTCTGCACCAACAAGGGATGCATACGGCCATTTTAGTATGAGTACCATGACAAACATGGTCCTCAGAATTTTTTAAATGAGTATCAAGAATTTTTTTGATGAGTTGTTTTACCGGACACCAAACTTGATCCTCAATAAATGGGAGAAAACTCCATGTGCATCACCTGTCAATTCTAGGAATTGAACTCGGGTCGTTGGGCTGCACAACCGCATGCCCAACTACTGAGCCAAGGCTCTCTTTGCAATCGTTCATGACTGTTTTCGGGATGCAATTTTACCAATCAAGAGAAACTCCAACGCATCCACCCATTTTCTCCGCGTGCGTCCGTTTAGATCAGGAGGGATAGAAAAATCGACCAAACGCACTAACTTAAATGGACGCGCATTTGCTTTTTGTCCGCCTGTCCATCTACTTTTTCTTCTGGCCCACTAGTCGGTGGCACATTGGTCATCCTCTTTCATCCATATCGACAACAAACCCTCGTCCGCCTCTGCGACGGCGTCGCCGCCACCCATTTGCCGGTCTCGGCACACCTCCCCCAAACGTTGTCACCTCGCCGCCACCACCGTCGCGTCGCCAGGACTTTTCCAGGCCAGCCACCTGGTCCAAGGGAGGCGAGCGTCTCTTCACCGGCCAGCTCCTTCGACGTCGCCCGCAAGGTTTTCAGCAGTTTGCTAAGGTACGAAATGGACTCCGCCGGCGAGTTCTTTTTCCACAATTTCCTTTGCGACTCTGATGATTCCTCGTCCGATGAGGAGGAGGAGATCTTGGTTGTCGTGTTGGTCCATCACCACCTTAATAGCCAGCGGCCGTTGTTCCGTGGCTCAATCTCCTGACACCTTCCGACGTTGAATCGTAACCGAGAGAACGGTCATTTTCTTCTTTGGAATGACTATTTTGACTAAACTAATCGGCTGTTCAAACATCAGAAATTCTGACGGTGTTATCGTATGGCTAGGCATGTTTTCAAGCATATTAGAGAGGGGGTTGTCATATAAGATAATTATTTCGAGTGCAAAGATGACGTCCTTGGAAAGATTGGCTTCTCATCTTATTAGAAATGCACTGCAGGCATTGGATGCTAGCATACGGAGTGTCCGGTGATCTCATTGATGAGTACGTCCGTATGAGCGAGTCTACATGTCTGGAGTACATGTACAGGTTTTGCAAGGTTGTGATTGTTGTGTTTGGTCCTGAGTACTTGAGAGAGCTGACTCCTCAAGATACAACCCAATTGTTGGTAATGAATGCCAGCAGAGGCTTCCAGAGATGCTTGACAACATAGACTGCATGCACTAGGAGCCTAAGAACTGCCCTACAACTTGGCAAGGGCAGTATATAAGGGTCATGTCAAGGCTTGCACTGTCATGCATGAGGTTGTGGCCTCATAAGATCTGTGGATCTGGCATTTTTTTTGGCATGGCCGAAACACATAATGATATCAACGTGCTTCAACGCTCGCCGGTGTTTGCAAGGCTTGCGGAAGGCAACAGGCCACCGGTGAATGTTACCATCAATGGCCACAACTACGATAAACGATACTACCTGGGTGACGGTATCTACCCTCAGTGGACCATTCTTGTGAAGACAATCTTCGACCCTGTCGATGAGAAAAGGAAAAGATTTTCCCAAGAGCAAGAGAGTGTTAGGAAGGACGTCGAGCGTGCCTTTGGTGTTTTGCTATCTCTATGGGGCATCGTTCGGTACCCTGCTAGGATTTGGAGCACCAAAAAGTTGTGGGAGGTGATGATAGCTTGTGTGATTATGCACAATACGATTGTAGAAGATGAGCGTCCAGAATGTATCTACGATCAACGATTTCAGTTTCAGGGTCGGAATATTGTGCCTGAGCATAGAGGAGCAGTAATATTTGAATAGTTCGTCCAATTTCATTATAAAATGCATGGTAAGAAAACTCACATGTAGTTGCAAAACGATTTGGTTGAGCAGATAAGGTCTCATGTTGGCAGCCAATCAAAAATATGTCATGTGTGTAATTTGACTATGAAAAGAAAACTCTGAGCCGCGCCCAAGGCAAGACTGCATAGCAGATGCTTAGACACGATGCTGCAACTCAACTAAAGGTGTGCTGCAGCATTATCAACTTTATTTGAGTACCAACTATTTGTAGTTGAGTCCTGCGTGGAACCAACTATTTGTAGAATACGTTATCATCTTGGAAAAATCTGTTGTTCGTGCTGTTGTGGTTTTGAAAACAGCGATCTTGCCATCTTGGTAAATGGCTGATGCTCGCAGCACATGTTTTTTTAGAAAAAGATGTTAAACCCCTAATCTCTACATCAATCGATGTATGCAGTCATTATTAATAATTATTTCATAAAGTTTTGATAAAAACATTTATCAATTCATCCGAAACCATTATTCACATCTACAAATTTGATAATGTAAAGTTCTTTCACTCCATATATTTAAACCAGTGTTCGCGTTAATTTATTCATATAATGTATCGGAATTAAGAATCATCAGAGTGCATTTTGAGGAGTCACCATACGTATTTTTCTCCTGAATCTCTTCATAATAATAAAGCACGTAATGTTTTTGTCGTCCGTCGTGGAAATTTTGCAAAAAAACCCCTCCATTTTCGAGGATTAAACCGGCAGTCCTTATGTAAGTCAAGTCGAACCGTTATTTTATGTTTTGCACAAAACCCCCTATATTTTATCTGAACTAACCCGCAGTCCCTTTTCTAAATGACTAGGAACCGCTTTTTAGTTTTACATAAAAACCCCTGTCGTATGATCAAATTCTAATCAAGGTAGCCAGTTGACTTATAGCATACGCCTAAGTTTTAAAAAACATATAAAAAAGGTTTCGCAGGGAATCCTCGCATGGGCCGGTCCAAACATAGAGACCAGCTATACTACGCTCTGCTCGGTGAAAAATAAACAGCACGCCCATTTGGGCCAGCCCATGGGCGGGGGCCTGTTTTTAGTTTTTTAATTATTATTTATCTGTTGCTTTTTATTTTTTCTATTTCAAATAAATCAACAAAAACTTTAGAAATTCAAAAAAAAATATTTACATAAATGTTTGATAAAACATAAAAATTTTGATAAAACATAAAATTTTGCGAATTCAAAAATTGTTCGGAATTTTTGTAAAATGTTTCATATTAAAAAAATCGTAGTTTTGGAGAAAACATTCGTGAATAAAAAAAAGTCTATCATTTTAAGAAATTTCTTTAATGCAATTAAAAAAATGTTTGATAATTCAAAAAATTGAATTATTTGCCAATTCATGAGAAAATACTTGAAAATAGATCGTAATATAAAATATTGTTTGGAATTTTAAAAAAAAGTTTATAAATAGTAAAAAATGTTTTCAATTTTAAAAATGTTCCCAAATTTTTAAAAATGTTCATGAATGATCGAATGTATGCAGTTCAAAAGTAATGTTTATGAGTCTTTTAGATTATATACCTGAGTGAATTTTGAAGAATTAATTGTCAGGGTGGATCAGAATATTATAGTATATTTTTAAAAATGTTTCTTGAAATTCAGAATAATTCTTTGAGTTACCAAGTTTTTTGACAATCATGATATTTTTAAAAAAATATGAACATTGTTTCAACTTGTGAATTGTGAATAAAATTAAAAAAAGAAATATTTTCTTACATTTGTGAATAAATTTTCAAAATCATGCGATGAGATATGAATATAATATGGTCATCATCGTTGAAGAAGGTGATTTTTTTTCTCCCGTTACAACGCACGGATCCTTTTGCTAGCATCTGTAAACCAAACTCGTGTCATCCCGTGGTAGAAAATGACCATATGATTCGCCCTGACACCTGTTGGACTGAGCATGGATGACTGATGAGATCTGATAACCCACTTGGGTTGTACCTAGCAAGTTGCGTGATCGAAATCACGACACGGGTAAACATACATCTGGTCATAGTGAGAAGTAAGAGAACCTACATCTGGACGCCTCAGAATCTGTGGCAGCTGGTCATAAAGATAAGATTCAGACGGATACCTTAAATGAGACTTAAATGTCCGAACAGATTGACACTCTTTATATTTAACAGAAATATAAAATGGATATGGGTGTCCGGGCGCGGTCGCCACGTATGATCGACAGCCCGATCCACAACAAATTTGTTAGAGTTTAATTAATTATGTAATTAATTAAGTTAATCCCTACTCGTAACCGCACGCACGATGCAGGAACCGCACGCACGATGCGGGAACCGACATATGCAGGAACCGCCTTTCCCTGTCATATAAAGTTCATCATCAAGAATAAAGTGAACAGTGGTTTTTCATTACATCTCTCTTTTCAATTACAACACGTTATCAGCACTGCTTCTTCTAAGAGCGCGTTCGACGAGAAGAGATAGACAGGAAGAAGAAAAGGTAGGATGCCTCGTTCAATGCCGACGCACCTTCGTCGCGTGCTGCAAAACGACGTCCGTCGTCGCCGCCTTGCTGTTCTCCGCCGCAGTTTCGGAGAGCGCCGCCGCTTCGATGGAAGACGCCATGGAGCGGGTCGCTACATCGGCCGCCGCCACGGCGCCGGTGACTACAGAGCGCTCCGTCACGGCCTGGGCACCCGCTCTCTGAGCGTTGCGAATCCGGCTGTTGGCGCCGAGCCCCGCGCCCCGCTCGCACGGGAGTCCATCGACTGGCTCCTCGCCGGCCCTGCCCCGCAGATGCTCGGCTCCTCGCCGGGCTTCTGGTGTCCTGCCCATGGGTGGGTCATCTGCCCACTCCATGGGGATGACACCGACTCCCTCGAGCAGGTGCATGGACCCGTCTTCGAGTGGGGATCCACCAGCGACGCCGCTGAAGACCCCGCGCCGCGCCTCCCGTCTCCGACCCCGGCGGTTGCCGAGATGGGCGGCGGTTTCCCCGCGCAGGCCGGAGCCCCTGCTCCCTTCTTTGCGTTCGGCGCCTCCGCGCGCGCGCTCGCGCCGACTGGGGCCGCCGCCTCCGCGCCCGCGCTCGCGCCGACCGGGGCTGCCGCCTCCGCGTTCGCGCCCGCGCTCGCGCCGACTGGGGCCGCCGCCTTCGCGCCCGCGCTCGCACCGACCGGGGCCTCCGCGCCTGTGCTCGCGTTGACCGGTGCCTGCGCCTCCGGTTTTGGCTACGCTGCCCGCAGTTTCTCCTGCGCGACGGCCGCCAACTCCATCGCGCCCGCAGCGCCGGCTACGCCCCCGCCCCCGCGCCTGCCGTCCCCGACGCCGCCGACCCCTCCGACGCGCCGCCGGCTGATGCCCTACGGCCTCGCGGCGGCGGGCTCTCCGTCGAGCAGCCGCGCCCCGCGCGCTGGCTCCTGGAGCCCGGCTGCACTTGGGCTAGCGCATGGCGCTGCATCAGGCTCTCTGCCTCTGGGCAGGTCTTCTGACGAGGACAACGACGTGAGCGGTGGATGCATGTGATGAGGCAGCAGCGGTCTCTCTAGCACAGCACATGGCTGTGCCTTATCTACTCGGTGGCAGGAAATAAAAAAAAATCTGTTTCCTTCTTTGACTTATCCTGTGTGGTGTTGGAATGAACTAGTACTAGTCTAGCAGCAAGTTTTAGATTAATTCCTGTTTTAGGTTAATTCATGTAGCATCAACAGTAGATCTAGCAATAGACTAATCCCTGTTTTAGATCCTACTTAATTCCTGTATTAATCTCTGTAGAGTACTTTGTATTCCAGCATATATGAGATGTAATATATATTTCCGTGTTTGCTACATGTTGAGATTGATTATCCGTATTATTTGTAATTGAGATTTTAAATTTCTTGCAAATAAAAATCAACCCCCTCGTCTTAATTGAGTTTTGGCTTAATACGAGCACGGGTTGATATGCAAAATTTCAAAGTGTTTTTCCTTCAAATTGATGTTTTGGGACCACACAATAGTGAGTTGATCTACTGCATAGCAGATTATCGCCACTCTGGTTAAGCCTACATTCTATCACATTGATATGATGATTGCTTAATATTGTGCCCTCCCATACATTTTATTAAGTTATGACATAAGGTACTAGAAACATGAGTATCTACTGATTTTTATCAGATTATACTCTCTAGTTCTGAGAGATGGACCCCGAATCTTATTTTGGGGCGTATCTACAACGTGTCAAACTTAACAATTTGAAAGTCACACTAATGATCTCAAGCCCATTTCTTGAAGTTATCATTAATTTTGCAACGTTCAATACAACGTAACCATGAAGGTTTTATTTACCACGGTGTAAATCAATAATCTCTGGTTTACCCATGTAGGTAACTAATGGCTGGAAGAGAGTTCGATGTACTCGACCTCAATGGCCACAACTATCCTACCTGGGCCATGGACATCAAGATCGCTCTTGCATCCCGTGGATTAGTGCGTGCAATCCAGACTCCGGAAGATCCTCTTCCGGATGGAGTCACGCCGTTGAGAGATGAACAGAAATATGCCGCCTTATACATCATAAGGCACCATATCCACCCAGATCTCAAATCTGAATATTTGGAGGAGGAATCCCCACTTACTCTGTTTCAGGCCCTCAAGACGAGGTATGAACAGCAAAAGGCAGTTGTCCTGCCGGAAGCACTCCATGATTGGACGCATATCCGACTCCAGGATTTCAAATCCATCGGGGCATACAATCACGAGGTTCATAAGATAAGTTCCAAATTACGCTTTTGCGGGAAGGAACCTACTGATGCGGAAAAGATAGAAAAAACTCTGTCTACTATGCTCCCATCTGAAAGGGTCCTCCAGCAACAGTACCGCGCTCGTGACTACCAAGTCTATTCCGACCTCATTCATATCCTACTTCAGGCTGAAAAGCATGATGAACTACTTGCTAAGAATGGTTCTCAGTGTCCGGTTGGTTCCCAACCTCTGCCTGAAGTTCATATGAACGTCGTGAACAAACGAAAGTTTGATGGTGCGTCCCATGGCAAGCCATCGAACTTCAAGGGTAAACGCAAGCGCAACCGGAACAGAAAGCTTGGAAACTCGGACCGTGGGAAAGGCACCGCAAAGCCCAAGTTTGATAAAACTAAGCTTTGTGACAAATGTGGATGCTACACGCATCCTACCAATAAGTGCAAGACCCCGAAGCATCTAGCAATTCTGTATCAGCAATCTAAGGGACGCAAAGTACCTCACGGGAAAAGGTTTGAAGCCAACTTCAACCTTCATCCAGATGGCACCAATGGAGCTGGTGGTTCGCAAGAAATTCCTCCCGGATCTAGCAACACCATGACACTCCTTACATCAGAGGATCCTATAGACACGGAGAACATGATGGTTGAGTACGCCTCAACCGACATGTTTGGAGACTTCGATTAGTCCCATTATCTCCTTAGTGATCGATTTATTAAATAAATCATATCCATGTGTGATGATTGTAATAGAACATAAGTATTGTTGTCATTTATATATTGTATCAGCACTTTGATATAATTTGATTGTATTCTATGTATTGAAATAAGGTTTTCTTACATGAAAAATCCTCATTTTTATATATAGCTTTCTACGGGGACAATCCGATGGAAGAGGAATTATGCCTTGTGCACAGTGCTACCACAAACTCCATTCTGAGGGAGTTGAAATATTTTCAGACTCTGAAAAAGATGAATGGAGATATTTTGACAATCACTGGACACGATACGGTAATTGTTGGCACTGGACGTGCCATATTTACCCTCCCAGGTGGTACACAGGTGACAATTGAGGATGCCTTGTTGTATCCCGATTCATCCCGTACCCTCATCAATTTTCGAGATATCCGTAAAAATGGTTTTCACATTGAAACTCATCAGGACAACAAAGAAGAGTTTCTATTCTTCACAAAAGATTACGGATATGGCAAGCAAGTACTTGAAAGAATTCCTTCACTATCGTCCGGACTGTACTATACGTACATCAAGCCCGTAGAACATGTTGCTTACAAGGTAATTTTTCAGAATGTTAATGCATTCCAAACTTGGCATGATCGCCTTGGTCACCCCAGTGTTGGGATGATGAGGAAAATTACTAGCAATTCCATTGGTCATAATTTGCTTGAGTCAAAGTTTCCTCAGTCATCAGACTTTGTGTGCACATCCTGCGCCACAGGGAAACTAATTTTGAGGCCATCACACCTTAAAATACAAGCTGAACCGCTTCAGTTCCTTGAATGCATTCAAGGTGACATTTGTGGTCCTATCCAACCATTATCTGGACCATTTCGGTATTTCATGGTTCTGATTGACGCATCTACACGATGGTCACACGTGTGCCTTCTATGCACACGAAACCATGCATTTGCCAAGATAATGCGGGAAGTAATTAAGTTACAGGCCCATTATCCAGAAAATCGGATTAAATCAATTCGCATGGACAATGCTGCAGAATTCTCCTCACGTGCTTTCAATGACTATTGCATGGCCTTGGGGATAGAAGGTCAGCACTCTGTCCCATACGTCCATACTCAAAATGGTTTGGCTGAATCTCTAATTAAAAGGATCAAACTCATTGCAAGACCTTTGTTAATGAATTGCAGCTTGCCAACTTCGTGTTGGGGTCATGCAATTTTACACGCTGCTGACTTAATCCAATTGCGACCTACTGCATATCACAGTACTTCCCCTCTGCAATTGGTACGTGGAAATCCTCCCAGCATTTCCCATTTGCGTAAGTTCGGATGTGCTACGTACGTCCCAATCTCACCACCACAGCAGACATCCATGGGCCCACACAGAAAACTTGGGATCTATGTGGGGTACAAATCACCGTCGATTATCAAGTACCTAGAACCTCTTACTGGGGATCTATTTACAGCCCGTCACGCTGATTGCATTTTTGACGAGGAACATTTTCCGGCATTAGGGGAAGATTTCAAGTACCAGAAAGAATGCCCGGAAATTGATTGGAATCCCATTGCCATTTCAACCTCTGATCCACGTACTCAAGAGACTGAACTACAAGTTCGGAAAATTATTAATTTGCAACATCTTGCAAATAATCTGCCAGATTCATTTACTGATCTAAAAGGTGTTACAAAATCCTTGATTCCAGCCAGGAATGCGCCCGAAAGAGTGGAGGTACCAACTAAAACCACTCAACTCCCTGTTCCTAAAAAGAGGGGGAGTAGTACGGCCGCTGACCCGGAACCTGCTTCTCGCAAGCAGCAAAGGAGAGAGAGGAGAAAATCCTCAAAATCAGTAAATGCAAGTCAACTCAAAGTTGATGAACACCTTATGGGTAGTTTTCATCCAGTAGAAGGCCAACCTTCACAACCCAGCTCCAGTGTGCACAAACTAGCTGGAACATCGGAACACCTAGACTCAATCGTATTGGGAAATAACGAAGAGTCTCTAGGGGTGCAAGAAATTTCCATCAACTATGTTGATTTTGGAGAATCATTTGACCGCAAGTCTACGACTGTCGACATATATTTTGCTGAAAAGATTGCAGATATCCTTATCACTGATCATGATCCCAAGTCTATCGTCGAGTGCCAAAGGCGCTCCGACTGGCCTAAATGGAAGGATGCAATCCAAGCAGAAATTGCCTCGCTTAACAAAAGGAAGGTATTCACTGAAGCAATACCTACACCTCCCAATGTTTTCCCTGTGGGATTCAAATGGGTTTTCCTCCGGAAACGGAATGAGAACAATGAGGTGGTGAGATATAAAGCAAGGCTCGTAGCACAAGGTTTTACGCAGAAACCCGGCATTGATTTCAATGAGACATACTCTCCAGTAATGAGTGGAACAACTTTCCGATATCTTATATCAATGGCAGTACAAAATCGTCTATCCATGCAGTTGATGGACGTCGTGACCGCATATCTTTACGGGTCACTAGATTCGGACATATATATGAAGGTTCCTGATGGTATCTCTATCCCGAGTAACAATGCAAAACGCAACATATATTGTGTAAAGCTAAATAAGTCATTGTATGGCTTAAAACAGTCGGGGCGGATGTGGTACAACCGACTAAGTGAGTTCCTTCTTCAGAAAGGTTACTCCAATAGTGATGATTGCCCATGTGTCTTCATCAAGAAGTCCTCTACAGGATTTTGCATCATTTCTGTGTATGTTGATGATCTCAACATCATCGGCAATGCACCAGATATTGATAAAGCACGCAATCACCTAAAGATGGAATTTAAGATGAAGGATTTGGGTCAAACCAAATTTTGCTTGGGTCTCCAACTCGAGCACCTTACCTCAGGAATAATGGTACACCAAGCTGCCTATATCCAGAAAATATTGGAGAAATTCAATATGGACAAATCCTATCCATCTAAAACACCCATGGTGGTTCGATCTCTAGACGTAGAGAAAGATCCGTTCAGACCAAGGGATGATGGTGAAGAGATTTTGGGACCCGAGGTTCCATATCTTAGTGCTATTGGAGCGCTTATGTATCTTGCAAATTGCACAAGACCCGATATTGCATTTGCAGTAAATCTACTTGCTAGACACAGCGCTACTCCTACCAAACGCCATTGGTCGGGAGTCAAGAATGTCTTTCGATATCTCCAAGGCACAAAGGATCTTGGTATATACTTTCAATTCCAGAAAAAACTGGACTCTAGTATAATTGGATATACAGATGCTGGCTATTAATCTGATCCCCATAATGCCAGATCGCAGACCGGTTTTGTGTTCCTACATGGTGGAACTGCTATATCATGGAAGTATTCGAAATAGACCCTAGTTGCAACATCTACCAATCATTCTGAAATAATTGCTTTATATGAGGCATCACGTGAATGCACATGGCTTCGCAGAATGATAAACCACATACAACAGTCATGTGGAATTGGTTCTATCGAATCACCTACCATTATCTATGAAGATAATGCGGCTTGTGTTGCACAGATGCAAACATGATACATAAAGAGCAATATCACTAAGCATATTGCCCCTAAGTTGTTTTATCCCCATGAACTCCAGAAAAGTGGTGAAATCAACATCTTGCAAGTCAAGTCATGTGATAATCTCGCTGATCTTTTCACAAAGTCTCTACCAGCTTCAACATTCCAGAAATACATTCATGGAATTGGTATGCGACGGCTCCGAGATTTGCAAGAGTCAGGGGGGTATCTTCCTGAACTGTTCATGTTCAAAGCCTCATATTACACTCTTTTCCCTTTATGAGTTTACTCTAGAGGTTCTCATCAAGGTTTTTAATGAGGTAATATCAACATAAGAAAACATGTCATACTATCTGTTTTCCCCACCAGGTTTTTTAGGAAAAGTATATACGACATGTTTATTGTCCTCTTATTCTATGGATGCATTTCATATGGAGTTAACGGAGGCAATAACCATTATATGCGGTATCATTTTCTCCTTATTTTCCCACAGGGTTTGAAGGAGTTTTAGCTGCATATACTACACCACTCCTTATATTTTTCCCACAGGGTTTTTGGAGGAGATTATTACAAGATGATGAACACGTTCAAGGACAAGTAGAGATTAGGGGGAGTGTTAGAGTTTAATTAATTATGTAATTAATTAAGTTAATCTCAACTCGTAACCGCACGCACGATGCGGGAACCGACATATGCGGGAACCGCCTTTCCCTGTCATATAAAGTTCATCATCAAGAATAAAGTGAACAGTGGTTTTTCATTACATCTCTCTCTTTTCAATTACAACAGAATTACAACAAATCTACTCCCATGACTTACCGAATTCATGTGTTCTTTTTTTTTCTTTCTTCTCAGAATTCATTTACCTCCGAAGATACCTAATTAATTAGAAGTCCTAGGCTATTGTCCCATGTCCTATATTTTGAAGTTTCATCCATATAATGTGACCTTAGAGCATCTACAACCGAACCCCTTAAATTCGGCCCCTTAAATACCCGCGGCCGCAGTTGGACGTGTCCGCGGACACTGATCGGTCACACCTTAAATAATTCATCCTGCATCCGGACATCTGATATTAGGATACTCAAATTCATATAAAAACATGGAAGATATGAAACCGACGTACTACGTAGAACCTATCTACTCCTCGTCGTAGATGTCGACGATCTCCGTGCCCTCCAGCGGATAAATGACCACCTCTCGCAGCTCCGCCCCCTCAGGTGCCTCCGGATGCTCCGTTGCGGCCTCTTCCGTCTCAAACTCTGCGACCAGCTCGTCGAAGAGGGCGTCGTCTTCCGCCTGCCTCTGCCGAATGAGCTGGCAGTTGGCCTCCACCTCGGCCTCATCCCGGATGAAATCCAGGATGGCCTGCTGCTCTGCCATCTCCTTCGATTGGGAGACGGCGAATTTCGCCTCCGCCTCTCCCATGCTCAAGCCGGGATCCTCCTCCTCCATGGTCTCCGGCTGCTCCTCCTCCTGCTGCTGCTGATGCTCGTCCTTCTCCTCCGCCATCTCCAGCGAGTCTGGAGGAAGAGCCGCAGCAATGCAGGCGATGCGGTGAGCTTGAATCTCCGCCTCGGTTTGAAGGCGTCGCTCGAGAGTGAGCTGCGTGTACGTGGTGATGAGCCGTCAGACCATCTTGATGGATAGGGAACTGCGAGAGGAGCCGGACGGTCTCGGGTGGCGGCGAAGAGAAGGAGGAGGCAGATGAGCTAGGGCTGGGGCGCCGGCCAGCTTAAATAGCCGGCCCGACCTTGGGCAGGGAGCCGGAGCGACGCCATGCGACGTTCACACTGCGCCGACGGTCGAGATGCCCGTCGCCATGTCGGATTTCCCGGAGAGTACGCGTAGGGCCAAGCCGTCAGGTCGATGTAGCGGGCGTGTCCGGAATCCTCCAAATCCACCCCATATTTGGGCTGGAAATGAGTAATGCCGGCCAATCCAAGCGTTTGAGGCCGGTTTGAGAGACCGCTTAGATTATTTTTTTGTGACTGGACAGTGACCGAACGGGCATGTCCGGGCGTTTGACGATGATTTGAGGGGTCTGGTTGTAGATGATTTTAGACTGGATGATTTTGATGCACATGTACACCATGGAGTGGACGGCAAGTCGTCAATAGTACACGCCGGGTTCTCCCCTCACAAGCACGCATGGGAGCTCGAAGCAGGCCTCGGATTGAATGATGTTGACGCAGGCGTCTACAAGTAGGACTGGACGCGCTGGTACGTGATGCTAGGTTAAGACGTGGATGCACGGAAGGACGTAATGCAGGCTGTCGTCGTACGTGGATCAGAGTGGAAACAGCAATAAAATACCTTGGTGAAATCCATTTTCAGTGTATTACCAGGTAAGCTTAAGGTTACCTTCAATTTAATGCTGCATAATTTTTATAAAGAAAATTAATAGTTTTTCCTTGCTTAATTATTGGAGTCTAGTATATTTATCTACATCTATGGTCATTTCATTTTACTGTCATTATGTTGTTAAACTTCTGTTGCTTGGCTGTGAAGATCAAGCTACAGGATATGCAAGTATCTTTTGTAAGTTTACAAGGCGTTTGCTAAGGCCCTGTTTGGAACCATTCAGATTATATAATGCAGTTTCTATAATCTATTATGTCTTCAAACATGACAGATTATGGTGTAGATTATAAAACTAGATGAACAGATTATTAAAAACTCATAACCTATTCTATCCCAGCTAAAATCAGATTATGAATTGCTAATGACTCATTACCCTTGTAAAGTTGGAGTTAATTACATTCCTATCACCGTCACCGTTTTTTTAAAGAGGGCAGGCAAGTCATTATGCAATGTAAAACCTGGATTACAGTTTATATAATATGGTCTCCAAACATGTTCACCTAGATTATTTTTATAAATCAGATTATATAATCTATCTTCATAATCCAGATTATCATAATCTATTGTGGTTCCAAACAGGGCCTATGTCTCAAATATTGGAGTTTTTGCTTTTGAGGCTCAAATTCAATTGTGCTCTTTTTCGGATACTTTAGTTCGCTTGTACATTTGGTTGTTGCTTCAAGGGTGGGCTTAACTTCCTCGCGTACTCTTGTTGAAAAAAACATTTGCTCACCTACTCAGATATTGACATGCTTGAAGGCGATGCCATAAGCGACGTACACATTTGGGAATGGATCAGAGGTATGTGGTTGTCACTTTTTTTAACCGGGCTTCCACCCCTTTTCATTATTATGACATAACGGAAATACATCAGTTCGAGGAACCTTGTACTTTCTCTGTTTCTGAATACTCGTTGTTGGGGAGAATAGTTCTCCCCAACAACTTTGCTTGGGTACACCCCGCCTCCCTCACAAAACGTATAAAAAAGAACATATACCCACCTTGTATTGTACACTATAAACTATTAACACATGTTGTACCACTAGTGTTGTAACTACACTCTGTGTATATAGCATCCACTACTCCCATGCCCTGGCCTGCGTGCCATCTAGATAGGGCCATGTAACCAACTCATGTGTATAAGAGAGAGAGGTGAGGAAGGCTCAGTACACAAGTGATAATCTTTCCTTCCTACTTGGTATCAGACACCACACCCATGGCCGACCTCCCCACCCCCGACGCCGCCGCCTCCCAGGGCGCCAGCTCAGCCCCATCGCCGGCGATCACCTCCAGCTCGGCCACCACGACGGCACCACTCCGCCGCCTCTCCCTTCATCTTCGACACCGCTCCCTCGGCCCACAGCGACGCATCTCCAACACCACCCTCCCACTTTGCGCCCCTCTTCTCATCTCGCCCCGGTCCCATCCTCCCTGTCGCCGGCTCCGCGTCATCCGATCTTCCTCGACAGTATTCAAAACCACATCAAGTTTCTCCAAAACCCCAACGACCACAACTACCACAAATGGAAGTCCTTCTTCCTGCTCGTCCTCATCCGCTACGGTGTCGCCCAGTACATCGAGCAACCTCTCCCTGCCACCGCCACCCCTCAACAGCGCGAGATCGACGCCCACATCATCCTCTGGATCTACGCCACCCTCGCTGACAACCTTGTCGACCACATCACCGGGGCTACCACCACCTTCGATCTCTGGCATCGCATCCGTGACTACTTCCTGGCAAACCGCGCGGCCCGGTACATGATGCTCAACCGGCAGTACCGCAATCTCCAGCAAGGCGACCTCTCCGTCGCCGAGTACGCCCGTCGCATGAAGCTCCTCACCGCCGGGCTTGCAGACATCGATCATGCCGTCACTGAGGTGGATCTCACCACACAGTTTCTTCACGGGATCGACAAGCGCCTCGACACCATCCGCGTCGTCCTCGGGGACACCGTCCCTCTTCCCTCGTTTGAGACAGTCTTCTCTTGCCTGAAGCTCGCCGAGGAGAACCTCGCTCAACGTGTCGCCAACGAACCAATCACCATCCTCGCCGTCACCGGGAGCGGTGGTCCCTCCGGCACCACTCCTTCCACTGGCGGCCCCTATGGCTACCGCACCAATGACCGCGGCTCCGATCGCGGCACTGGATCTCAGCCGGGGCGCGGCTCCGGCAATTGTCAGGACGGCGTTGACTCGTGTGGTCCAGGGCGCGGGCGCGGGCGCGGTCGGGGCCGTGGCCGTGGCGATCAGGGGGCCGCGGCGCTCCTCCCTCCATGTCGTACAACCCTTACATGGGGTTCTTCGCACCGTATGGCATGGCCATCCCCAACCCGTGCCCTGGCTGGGTTCCTCCCAACTCCGCCAACTTGCTCGGCCCCACTCCAGGCTCCCACGCCCACGCATACCCAATGCGTGTCTCCGGCTACAACGCGCCACCTTCCCCCCCAGCAGCCGTCCTGGGATCACCTCGCCATGCTGCAAGCTACCTACAGCGCCAACAACTTCCCCAACGGCCAGTCCGCTCCGCCCGAATGGTACCTCGACAGCGGCGCTTCGTCCCACGTCACCGGCAACCCTGGTAACATCGATCTCTCGAGCTCTTCTTTAAAGCATCGTTCGTCTAGCATTGTTGTTGGCAATGGCACACACTTACCCATCCATGCCTCTGGCTCCACCACCTTTCCGCCACACAACTTCCACCTCAAAGATGTTCTCTTCTCCCCCCATATAGTGACTAGTCTCATCTCTGTTCGTCAATTCACCAAAGATAATTCGTGCTCCATTGAATTTTATCCACTTGGTTTTCTTGTGAAGGATCTTCGAACCAGGAAGGTCATCATGATCTCCGCTAGCTCCGGCGATCTCTATCCCTTCTTCGGCAACAATAAGGCTTGGCGCACCGCCCTATCCACCACCGTCTCCACTGCCGATGTGTGGCACCGTCGGCTCGGCCACCCAAGCCCCCATGTTATTTCCTCGCTAGCGTCGTATGATTTTCTTTCTCCATGTAATAAACATGTGCACACACCGTGCCAGGCCTGCCAATTAGGACGCCAACCACGCCTTCCCTTCCCTTCTTCTCATAGTCGTACTTTTGCTCCATTTGAGCTCCTACATTGTGATCTATGGACAAGTCCCGTTGTAAGCTTCTCTCGTTATCAATATTACCTGATTGTGTTGGATGATTATACGCATTTTTCCTAGTCATTTCCCCTACGAAACAAGTCTCAGACATTGACCACCCTCCTTCACTTTTTCTCTTACATTCACACCCAATATAACGTCATCGTTAAAGCCTTGCAATGTGACAATGGTGGCGAGTTCATCAACTCCACCCTCTGCTCCTTCTTCTCCACCAACAGCATTGCTTACCGGTTCTCCTATCCTCACACCTCGCCCCGAAATGGCAAGGCTGAGCGGCTCCTTCGCACAACCAACTGAAAGTGCATGATATGCCCTTAATCGTCTTTTGGTGTTAATGACAACACATACACAGGAAACTAATCATATTTGTTGAGTGTATCTCAGGACGGCAAGTACTTTAAGTAGATTGAGATTTATGTGCCAAAGGTTGTCTGAAAAGATTGATGATTTATATTTTGAGAAGGCTCGGGATTAAGAAGAGATGATGAAGAGTAGTCTTTTGAGTTTACTGATATTGAGTATAGGGATCCCGCACTATTAAGAGCGGATCACAGGTTTTGCGATAAACTTGCTCATACCACATCTCTAGTATCATACCAAACACCACGTACTATTCACTCTGTCTTCAACTCAATGCATGTCCAATTGCCTCGGACATTCGGCTCCCTCCGGACGTCCGAGGGCCGGACGTCCGGCTGGCTTCGGAAATCCGCAGCCAGCCACCAGAAGTTTGTGAGGCATATAACTCGGAAATCCGGATCCCTCCGGACATCCGAGGGCCGGACGTCCGACCAAGCTCCGGAAATCCGGAAGTCTACACCAGTAGAATTTCTCTTCTATATCTCGGTAAACCGGCCCCCTCCGGACGTCCGAGCGCCGGACGTCCGAACCCCATCGGAAATCCAGAAGCCACCACCAGTAGAAATTGTGCTGTATAACACGGATTTCCGGGCCACTCCGGATGTCCGTATGCTGATGATTTCAAATATGTTCAGGCGCATCTACAGGCCTCGGACGACTGACCCCTGTCAGACGTCCGGTGACTGATAATTTCAGAAGAGTTCTAGTCGTGCCTACAGGCCGCGGACGACTGACGCATGTCGGACATCCGGCCCCTCACGGACGCCCGGACTTCCGGCAAGCGTCGGACGTCCGTACCCTGTGTGACTTATTGCACCTCCAACGGCTGGATTTCACTCCACACTATATATACTCTTCTCCCACCTCATGAAAGGGTGTTCAACACAGCTAGAATACACCCAAGAACACCTTTCCTCTCACTCACTCTTGTCTACACCAAATCCTAGATCCCAAGAGCATTTGTGAGTCCCTTTGAGTGTTGTTCCAATCAAAAGATAGATCGTCTCCCTCTCCTCGTTCCCACCAAAGTGATTTGTGATTTGAGCAAGTTTTGAGCAATCCCCGTGATCTTGTTACTCTTGGAGGTTGGAGACTCCTAGGCGGTAGGAGTCTTCGGAGAGGAATCAAACCATTGTGATATCCCCCGGAAAGTCTGTGAAGGTTTGGAAGCCACCTCAAGGCTTACCACTAGTGGTTGAGAAACGCCTTCATGGAGTTATCTCAAAGGGAGAATAGGGTGAGCCTTCGTGGCATTGGTGTACCTTCGTGGTAACATCCGCCCCTCTAACGGTGACGTAGCTTCCCTCCAAGGAAGTGAACATCGGGATACAACCTTGTCTCTCTTGGAGTTTCGGTTATTCCTAACCCTAACTCTCTACTTGTGTTAATCCTTATTACATACTTGTATTTGACTATTGTTTACCGCTTGCCTTGCTTCACTCCTAATAGCTTACTCTTTGTCTTAGCAATTATTAGACTTACACTCATATTCCGCACTCTAGCCTAAAATTGCTAAGTAATTATTAAAATTTGGATTTGTACCTATTCACCCCCCCCCCCTCTAGGTCCATCTCGATCCTTTTCAACTGGTATCAGAGCCTCGTGCTCTATTTGTGTGGCTTAACCGCCCTAGAGCGAGATGGAAGTGAATCCAGCTACGGTAGCTCCAGTGCAGAGGGACGGGACTTCCTCGGAAGTCAAGTCTTTCACCTCTGAGGACCTGGAACGGGCCCTTGCCAAGCAAAAAAGAGGAGCATGATGCTTCTCTTGAGACCATGATCCAAATGAGACTAGCATCACTAACCACGGGGGCAACCACGTCCCCGAGGGCCTCACGGCCCCACGTGCACGGTACTCCATTTGGCCAACCTCCTCTAGAGAGGAACCAAACCAGTGTTCCATGGCTTTATGCTAGATCTCAAATTGAGAAACCTAAGTACAATCCTGGAGGAAAACCTCCCTTGCTTGATGACAATTCCGATTTTTCTTTGTGGAGAGTTGGTATGCAGGACATCTTAGGTACGCCAATGATGAGATGATGGACATCCTTGAGCATGGGTACAATCCCGTTGATCCAAGATGCCTCACGCCCAGAGAAACTTATGACAAGCATCTCAATGACACTGCGATCATGTGCATAAGAAAAGGAATGAATGACAAGCAACGAAGACCTTACATTCACATCACAAGTGCCAAGGAATTGTGGGACAGCATCATAAGGACCAAGACCGGTACCTCCACTCTTCGGCTTACACAATATGAAATTGCCAAGGGGCAATTACAGAATTTCTGTATGGAAAACGGTGAATCTCCCAAGCAACTACTAGAACGGCTCATGACTCTCGCCGCAGACATTGAGTCATGTGACTCTGACAAGACGCAAGATGGTTTCAATCTGACCAAGAGATTTCTTGTAGACAAGTTACTTCACGCTCTTGCGCCGTATAACCATCAAATGGTATGGGACATGAGGCAGCATCATGGTTTCAAAGAAATGACTCCAGATGACATCATATCCACCTTCCAATTATTTGAAGAGTCAAAGGCAAATGCAACAAAGCACGTAGCCATGCATGGCACTTCAACATCAAAGATCAATCTTGCTTTGAAAGCCAAGCATGAGTGTGACGAAGAAGAAAGTGAAGAAGAAGAGGGTGATGATGACTGCGAAGATGGTGATGCTGTTGACTCCGATGAAAGCCCATCTTTTGAGGACATTGCTCTCTTTGTAAAGAAGTTTAGTGCAGGGAAGTTCAAGGGAAGATTCCCAAAGAAGAAGGTAAGGAAATGCTAAAACTGTGAGGAAACCAACCACTTCTCCAATGACTGCCCTTATGAGAAGAGAGAAGACAAACCAATGTTTCCAAAGACCTTTGTAAAGAAGAAGCTGCCAAACCCTATGAACTCCAAGCTCAAGAGGACAGATGGAAGAGCAATGGTTGCACAAGAAGAATCATATCCAGAAGATGTTGGTGGAGTTGCCGAAGTAGCTCAAGATACACAGAGCACCTTGAGGCTAGTCAACAAAAGTGGTGATGTTGTTCACTACAACTATATGAAGGACTACAAGGGCAACACTCACAAGTGTTTGATGGCAAAGACTGCCATGGGAGATGGGGAAGACCAAAGCTCCCATGATAAGGTTAAGGTAACCCCACGGTTAAACTCTTTCAGTTTAGTTTCCACTCCTTCTGATGAGTATCTTGATGCGGAAGATCACTATGAGGATAATGATCTAGATCATCCCATGTTTGCTAAAATAAACAAATTTATGTGCTCTCTTAAAGGAAAGAAGCTCACTATGTTTCGCATACTTATGGAAATGGTGAGTAAGCACACCAATACCATCAAGGAACTCGAAACCCTCGTCACTGAGGAGAAGGAGAGAAACGAACTCCTTGAGCAGAAAGTCCTGTATGAGGAAGCACAAAATGATGCACTATGTTCAAAAGTAGGTGAAAACCTTGATAAACATGCTAATGATCTTGCCTCCTTGAAAAAGGCTGAAAATGTGTGCAGAGAATTACTAAATGATAATGACCAACTTGTGAACTCTCATGCTTCTCTTTCTAAGGACTGTGAGCGTCTATCCTTGTCTCTCAAAGACAGGGAAGAGAAACTCATTGTTCTTACGAAGAGCTTTGAGGCACTTAAGGTCACTTATCTTGATACTCTAGCTAAGGCCTACTCCTCACCTATTATCAATGTTGATACCTGCACTACTAACCCTAGTAGTGAACTGACATCTATCCTTGAGGAAAACTGTTCGTTAAAGGCACAGCTAGACAGAGGTCTCATGACATGTGCACAAGGACAAAAGACTCTCAATGAGATCTTAAGTCGACACAATGGAGGTTTCGCCAAGGAAGGGCTTGGGTTCAACCCAAGCACTGTCAAGAAAAGTGTATCTCCTCTCAAGTGTACCACTCCTCTTAAGGAAATATTTGTACGAGAGGGACACACGGAGAAAGGTAAGGTTGTGAGTGGATCGTCCACTAGGGGTTCGTCTACTCACAACAAGATAACCGAATTCATGCCTCCATCCTATGTACTACGCAAATCAAAGGAAGGAGAGGTCTATGCCAAATTCGTTGGTCCCCGTAATGCATTTCGATTCTATGCTATTTGGGTCCCTAAGACTCTTGTAACTAATGTGAAAGGCCCCATGACAAAATGGGTACCTCAAACCAAGTCTTAATTCGTTACAGGCTGTTTTCTCCGGTGGAGCCAAATGGGTGATCGATAGTGGATGCACCAATCATATGACCGGAGATAGTAACTTGCTCTATGACTTCATGCAAGCCATTCGACCATACATGAGCATTGTATTTGGTGGAGGGTCGAAAGGGCAGGTAATTGGGTTGGGCAAGGTGGCAATCACTAATGACATGTCTATTGCAAATGTCATGCTTGTCCAATCCCTTCAATATCATTTACTTTCAGTCCGCCAATTGGCTTCCATAGGTTGTGACACATTATTTGGACTAACAGATGTGAAAGTCTTTAAGAGAGACACTCTTGAAGTGGCCTTTGTTGGAGAATTGGATGGCAACCTTTACACGGTTGATTTCTCGAAAGAGAGCACCTTCCATACAACTTGTCTAATGGCCAAGGACGACATGGGATGGCTATGGCATCGCCGGCTCGCCCATGTTGGCATGAAAAATCTTCAAAATCTCTTAAACGGCAATCACATCCTTGGACTAACAAATGTATCTTTTAAGAAAGATCGTGTGTGCAGTGCATGCATAGCTGGGAAACAACATCAATCAAGACATCCACCCAAGAACATTGTATCCACTTCGAGGCCGTTAGAGCTCCTTCATGTGGATCTGTTTGGGCCTCCTTCATGGGAAAGTCTTGGAGGGAAAAAGTATGGCCTAGTCATTGTTGATGATTACTCAAGATATACATGGGTGTTCTTTCTCAAGTCCAAGGACGAGACGAAGATCACTTTCATTGACTTTGCTAAACAAGCCCAGCGAAAGTTTGACAAGGACATCAAGGCAGTAAGAAGTGATAATGGCTCTGAGTTCAAGAACTACACCCTAGAAGAATTTCTTAGTGATGAGGGGATTGAACATCACTACTCCGCACCTTACACCCCTCAACAAAATGGTGTGGCAGAAAGGAAGAACCGGACACTTGTGGAAATGGCAAGGTCCATGTTAGATGAATACAAGTCACCACATAGTTTTTGGGCTGAGGCCGTCAACACAGCATGTCATGCATCAAACCGGCTCTTCCTCCGATCAATATTGGAGAAAACTCCATATGAGCTCCTAACTGGGAACAAGCCCAATGTTAAGTACTTACGTGTGTTTGGATGCAAATGCTTCATCCTCAACAAACGGGAACGGTTAGGGAAATTTCAATCCAAAACAACTGAAGGGATTTTTGTTGGCTATGGGTCAAACTCTCACGCCTACAGAGTCTACAACAAATCCACTGGATGTGTTATAGAAACCTGTGACGTGACGTTTGATGAATTTAATCGCTCCCATGGGGCGCAAGTTGATCTAAATGATGCAGGTGAAGAAGACTCCCCACAAGATATCTTAAACATGGGTGTAGGTGCACTTCTGCCTATGCAACAAAGACCCCATGATGATGATGAAGATGATGAGAGTATCTCGCATCCTCAAGACAGTTCACTGCCCGTACCTCCACAAGATATTAACATACCCATCATGCCAGTTGTTGAGGATCAAGTGGGAGAACATGTCTCTCACCCTGATGACACTCAAGAACAAGTTGATCTTCACGAGGTAGACCAAAGTATGGGTATGTTTGATGATGAACCTCAACAGGTGCAACGGGAAGAGGAATATCTACCCCCGCACATAAATGATCCATATGTTGAGGACGTTGATGATGGAAACGAAGTTGAACCTCGTGAAACCTTGACCTCCATCATGCCACGTGTGGCCGGTCGTGTTGATATTGATCAAATCCTCACAGGCGTGTCGGAAGGTAGAGTGACTCGTAAACAATTAACAAACTTTTGTGCTCACTTTTCATTTGTCTCTAGTACCGTGCCACACAGGGTTCAGGATGCATTATGTGACAATGACTAGCTACTTGCTATGCAAGAGGAGCTAAACAGTTTTACACGCAATGAAGTATGTTCATTGGTAGAACGACCAACTGAGGAACATAATGTCATTGGAACTAAATGGATTTTCAAGAACAACAAAGATGAGAACGGGACTGTCCTACGCAACAAGGCAAGGTTAGTAGCACAGGGGTACTCCCAAGTTGAAGGTTTGGACTTTGGTGAAACTTTCGCCCCTGTTGCTCGTCTTGAGTCCATTCGCATTTTATTGGCCTATGCTGCTTTCAATGGTTTTACTTTGCATCAAATGGATGTGAAAAGTGCTTTTCTTAACGGTCCTCTACAAGAAGAGGTATATGTATCACAACCGCCTGGGTTTGTTGACCCTCATCACAAAGACCATGTATATAAACTTCACAAAGCACTTTATGGTCTTAAACAAGCACCCCATGCTTGGTACGATCATCTTAAGAAGTTCCTACTCGATGATGGCTTTGTGGTGGGGGTGATCGATCCCACTCTTTTTACTAAGAGGGAAAATGGTGATTTGATCTTATGCCAAATCTATGTAGATGACATCATTTTTGGCTCTCCTAACATCCATTTGTGCAAGAAGTTTGCAGCCTCCATGACCAAGACCTTTGAGATGTCACTCAACACGGACTTGAAGTTCATCCTTGGTTTTCAAATACAACAATTTCAAGAAGGGATTTTCTTGTCTCAAACTAAGTATCTCAAGGACATTCTTGAGAAATTTGATATGACAAATGCTAAACCAATGAAGACACCCATGGCCACCGATGTAGTTCTAAATGAAGACTCAAACGGTATTCCTTTTGACCCATCTACTTACCGCTCCATGATTGGTTCGCTGCTTTATCTTTGCGCATCTAGACCGGACATCATGTTAAGTGTAGGAATATGTGCTAGATTTCAAACTTCCCCTATGGAAAGTCATCACACGGCGGTTAAGCATATTCTTAGATACCCTGTTCACACCCCAAAGTTAGGCTTATGGTACCCTAAGGATGCAAAGTTTGATCATATTGGGTATTCTGATGCGGATTGGGCCGGTGATAAAGTCGGACGGAAATCCACTTCCGGTGCATGTCAGTTTCTTGGACGCTCGTTGATAAGTTGGTCCTCGAAGAAGCAGAACTGTGTTTCTCTCTCCACGGCCGAGGCCGAATATATTGCAGCCGCAAGCTGTGCTACTCAATTGTTATGGATGAGGCAAACACTAAAGGATTATGGTATCACATATCGACACGTTCCTCTTCTCTGTGATAATGAAAGTGTCATAAAGATCTCCGTGAACCCAATTGATCACCCTCGCACAAAACATATTGATATTAGGTATCATTTCTTGAGAGACCATGTGCAAAAGGGTGACATTGATATTACCCATGTGGGTACCGACATGCAGTTAGCCGACATTTTCACCAAGCCACTTAGCGTAGCTAGGTTCTGTCAACTTAGGCGTGAACTTGGTATCTTGGAGCTTGACAACATATCTTGAAATCTTGCACACATACATACACTCACTTTATGGTTGTGTCTTGATGTGCGCATATATTTAGGGGGAGTGAGTCGTAATTCTATCTTTTAAGCTTACAACGTACGCAATGCTTCTAGGAAAACAGTGTTCATATTTTGTTTGCAATACCATGCAAGTCATCATCATCAAAACAAAAATTATCAGAACTGGCCTCTCCCTTCTCCTCTTTCTCGGACGTCCGGCCACGCTCGGACGTCCAGCAGCAAAACCTCCTCCGGTCGGTCGTCCGACGCCAGAACAACCTCCGGACGTCCGGCTCCCTCCGGACGTCCGACGCCTCGGGGCCTCTATATAAAGCTGGGCGCGGGGCTGGGCTTTTGCCCTAACCCCCAGCGCCCCCTTTTGCCCCAGCCGCCGCCGCCAGCTCGAGGAGCTGCTTGAGGAGCTCCTGCCCAGCGCCGCCATCCTCGAGATCGGGCCCTGGCGCCGCCATCCTCGAGATCGGCCCTGGCGCCGCCATCCTCCGCGGATCCCTCAGCTCTTTCTCCGTATTCTTCACGGGATCCAACCTCAGGTCGCTCCTCCGTCTCTCTCCGCGTTGGATTTGATTTCTCCCATGTATCTCCATGTTTTGTTCCTCATTTGGGGATTTTTCATCCGCGTATGTGTTGCGCTTCATGGACAAGACCAAGCACACCGCTCGGAAGACCGTGGCCGGCTCATCCTCCCGCACCCCTATGAACGCGGGGTCGGACTCGGATGAGCCAATCCGTCCTTTCAAACGGACTGCCCGGCGTTCTCCGCCCCGGCGTTCGCCGTCTCCCTCGTCGTCTGATGGTGCTGACCCCGACTTCGAGGAGGAGCTTGCCGCCGAGGACCTTCCTGAGCACGTCACTCGAAGGTCCAAGCCAAAGCCCGGGACTCGCAGGGCGTCCTACATGCCGCTACTGCCTCCTCCCAGCCTGCAGGTGAAGCTCGCCGCATCTCACTAGAGCCTCCTACCACGTTAGGTCGTGATATCACAAATTTCACCACACTTGGCGCAGCTTCCTATCTCACTTTCCGTCGCGACATAGATCAATACGAGGTCGTTCGTGATTCTACGGATTCACGTTTCCGCACAAACGTCCAGGCGGACATCTTTACCACTGTCATAGTTCCTAAGGGGTTATCTAATCATCTTTTTATTGATGTTGAGCATATTCGCATGCACCGGCGAAATATCCGGGTGCCATTGAGTTTATTGAGGCATCGGGGCTTGCCGCCCCGTTTGTTTTTCATTGCGACTATAGTGCTGCTGCCATTCACCAGTTCTATGCCACATGTTATTTTGGCTCCGACAACACTGTCAGCTGGATCACCTCTGACGTTCGCTTCAAAGCCTCTTATGCCACTTTTGTTGCCGCGCTGGGTTTCCCCAATTCCGGCTACAAAATACATAAGGATGATCCTAACCATGCGCCTAAGACTATTGATGTGTGTGGACATCTTCTCAAGCCACTCCGTGAGCTTGATGCGGATGAGCGCCTAAAGGACCTTAACCAGGTATCCATCTGGCGCTCCCCTTACTTCATTATTTTTCAGTGTCTCATCCGCACCATCTATCCCAAGACGGGTGATAAGGGCTCTTGCAGAGGCTATTGTATCGACATCATGTATCACTTGTTCGAGAACCCAAGAGCGAAATCAATGTGCCCCATTTCCTATGGCATGAGATTCGGCTTGCTAGCTTTCAGTACAAGCGAGCCTTTCCTCACGCTCCTTTCATCCAGGCACTTATTAACCACGTTGCTGATTTCTCTATGGCTGCCACTCACACCCATCGCAAGTGGGTCATTCCCACTCACATGGTGGATAACTTTGCTCCCAAGAAAGCCCCTTCTTCCTCCACATCCACTCGCCGCACTGCTGCACGGGCCGCCACCCCCTCATCTAGCTCCGCTCCTCTCGGTCGCATTGCCAAGTTCCTTGGCAAAGCTCATTCTGCTTTGATGAAGGCTGTCTCCTTTCAGTGTGGTCAAACCCATGACGTGGTTTCCCGCCTAGTTTCCTCCAAGAATGCCCTCAAGGCTTGTCTGAGAGCCTCGGGCGCTCTTGATGCGAGTGATGATGAGGCCCCTCCTGCTGGTCCTCATACTGATTTTGGCTTCCCGTCTGGTCCTGAGTGGTCTGAGTTCTTTGACGAGGCTGGGGGCAGTGGCTTGGCTGATGATGCTGCTGATGATGGTGATGAGCTTTGAGTTTGATTGGTGCTGTTGACGGCTCCCTTTTTGGTACTTGGTGCCAAAGGGGGAGTAATGTATCGTAGTTAAATTTTTATTATCGTCATTTTTAGTCTTTGGAGATTTAATGTAATGGATAAAACTCATGTATGGCTACTTATGAATGGTTGTGACTCGCTATGATATCATCATAGACTATTATGTCGTGCTTCCTTATTTCTATGATGACTTATTATCCTTCCATGTTGATCCATTGGAGCTTCAATTTCTTTATCATGCATATCTTAAGGGGGACCTCCGTACTAAATATCTCCTAGACTATAATGTATGTTTAATCTTTTTGAGACCTATTGTATATGTTGTCATCAACTACCAAAAAGGGGGAGATTGAAAGTGCATGATATGCCCTTAATCGTCTTTTGGTGTTAATGACAACACATACATAGGAAACTAATCATATTTGTTGAGTGTATCTCAGGACGACAAGTACTTTAAGTAGATTGAGATTTATGTGCCAAAGGTTGTCTGAAAAGATTGGTGATTTATATTTCGAGAAGGCTCGGGATTAAGAAGAGATGATGAAGAGTAGTCTTTTGAGTTTACTGATATTGAGTATAGGGATCCCGCACTATTAAGAGGGGATCACAGGTTCTGCGATAAACTTGCTCATACCACATATCTACTATCATACCAAACACCACGTACTATTCACTCTGTCTTCAACTCAATGCATGTCCAATTGCCTCGGACATCCGGCTCCCTCCGGACGTCCGAGGGCCGGACGTCCGGCTGGCTTCGGAAATCCGCAGCCAGCCACCAGAAGTTTGTGAGGCATATAACTCGGAAATCCAGCTCCCTCCGGACATCCGAGGGCCAGACGTCCGGCCAAGCTTCGGAAATCCGGAAGTCTACACCAGTAGAATTTGTGTTCTATATCTCGGTAAACCGGCTCCCTCCGGACGTCCGAGCGCCGGACGTCCGAACCCCATCGGAAATCCGGAAGCCACCACCAGTAGAAATTGTGCTGTATAACACGGATTTCCGGGCCACTCCGGACGTCAGTACGCTGATGATTTCAAATATGTTCGGGCGCATCTACAGGCCTCGGACGACCGACCCGTGTCGGACGTGCGGTCACTAATACTTTCAGAAGAGTTCTAGTCGTGCCTACAGGCCACGGACGACCGACGCATGTCGGACGTCCGGCCCCTCACGGACGCGCGGACTTCCGGCAAGCGTCGGAAGTCCGGACCCTGTGTGACTTATTGCACCTCCAACGGCTGGATTTCACTCCACACTATATATACTCTTCTCCCACCTCATGAAAGGGTGTTCAACTCAGCTAGAATACACCCAAGAACACCTTTCCTCTCACTCACTCTTGTCTACACCAAATCCTAGACCCCAAGAGCATTTGTGAGTCCCTTTGAGTGTTGTTCCAATCAAAAGATAGATCGTCTCCCTCTCCTCGTTCCCACCAAAGTGATTTGTGATTTGAGCAAGTTTTGAGCAATCCCCGTGATCTTGTTACTCTTGGAGGTTGGAGACTCCTAGGCGGTAGGAGTCTTCGGAGAGGAATCAAACCATTGTGATATCCCCCGGAAAGTCTGTGAAGGTTTGGAAGCCACCTCAAGGCTTACCACTAGTGGTTGAGAAACGCCTTCGTGGAGTTATCTCAAAGGAAGAATACGGTGAGCCTTCGTGGCGTTGGTGTGCCTTCGTGGTAACATCCGCCCCTCTAACGGTGACGTAGCTTCCCTCCAAGGAAGTGAACATCGGGATACATCCTTGTCTCTCTCGGAGTTTCGGTTATTCCTAACCCTAACTCTCTAGTTGTGTTAATCCTTATTACATACTTGTATTTGACTATTGTTTACCGCTTGCCTTGCTTCACTCCTAATAGCTTACTCTTTGTCTTAGCAATTATTAGACTTACACTCATATTCCGCACTCTAGCCTAAAATTGCTAAGTAATTATTAAAATTTGGATTTGTACCTATTCACGCCCCCCCCCCTCTAGGTCCATCTCGATCCTTTTCACCAACGACATTGTTCGCACACTACTTATCCAAGCTCACCTTCCCCCTCCCTTTTGGGTCGAAGCCCTCCACACCGCAACGTATCTCCTCAACCGTCGACCGTCCCGTGTCGTTCACGATCAGACCCCATACTTCCTGCTCCATGGCGTGCACCCCACCTATGATCATCTTCGTGTGTTTGGGTGCCTATGCTTCCCAAATCTTTATGCCACGTCGCCACACAAACTCGCTCCCCGCTCTGCCCGTTGCGTCTTCCTCGGGTACCCCCTCGAGCACAAAGGATACAGATGCTACGACCTATCCTCCCGCCGAGTTATCGTCTCTCGTCACGTTGTTCTTGACGAACATGTGTTCCCATACGATCACACAAACACACCCTCGGTTGCTCCTTCCCCAGCCACAGAAAATCCAACCCGAATCTCAACCAAAATCCCACCTACCTCGTACCCGTCCCTACCACCCCTGGCCGACGGCACACCCCCATGCACGCCAATCACGGGCCGCCAGCCTGCCATATCCCCACCTGTGCATCGCGCGTCTCCCGACCCACGCCTGTCGGCCGAATCCCCCTCGCCATCCGCGCTGACCCCACCTGCCTCGGATCGCTCCCATCCCACCGATTCTGCCGCCACTACCCAACCACCTACCTCCACGCGCCAAACGACCGCACCTGCCGCCTCTGCCAGTGCTCCGTCCTCGGATCCCGGACCTTCCTCTTCCGCACCTGGTTCCACGCCATCTACCTCGTTTCCTGCGCCCACCACTCCTATGCAGCCACGTCTTCCTGCAAACGCCCAACCCGTTCCACCGCCACAAAATTCCCATAAAATGTGCACTCGCGCCAAGTCCGGTTTCTGCCCACCACGCCGCCTCTTTCTTGCCCATACAACCAACACCATCTCGCCTATTCCTCCCACATACCGCTCGGCACTAAAGGACCCCCATTGGCAACATGCAATGTGTGATGAATATGATGCTTTAATCAACAACTCGACGTGGTCTTTGGTTCCCAAACCTGGAGGTGTCAACGTGGTCACTGGCAAGTGGATATTCCGCCACAAGTTTCACACCGACGGCTCTTTGGCGCGCTACAAGGCAAGATGGGTGGTTCGTGGATTCACTCAAAACGAAGGCGTCGACTACGACGAAACATTCAGTCCGGTTGTTAAACTAGCCACCATTCGCGTTGTGCTCAGCATCGCCACCTCCATCTCGTGGCCCATACACCAACTCAACGTCAAAAACGCCTTCCTTCACGGTGATCTCAAAGAAATGGTATATTGCGCTCAACCTTCTGGATTTGTCGACCCAACCAAACCAGATCACGTCTGCCTCCTGCATAAGTCTCTCTATGGCTTAAAGCAGGCCCCACACACTTGGTTTCATCGCTTTCGGTCCTTCCTGCTTTCTCTTGGTTTCCACTCTTCCAAATGTGACTCCTCTCTATTCATCTTGAATCAAAGGACCTCCATTGCATACCTCCTGGTCTATGTCGATGACATCATCCTAACTGCCAGTACACCACAAGCTCTCCACCATGTCATCCACTCCCTAAAACAAGAGTTCTCCATGACCGATCTCGGCGAGCTCCACCATTTCCTAGGCATTAATGTCACTCCCAACACCTCCGGCCTGTTTCTTTGCCAGCAACAGTATGCCCTAGAGATCCTTGAGCGTGCCAAGATGCTCAACTGCAAACCCGTCTCCACCCCCGTCGACACACAATCCAAAGTCTCCGCCCATGTCGGTCAGCTACTCGACAATCCCACCCTCTACCGTAGCCTTCTCGGTGCCCTGCAATACCTCACTCTAACATGGCCTGACATCTCCTATGCCGTTCAGCAGGCGTGTCTCTTTATGCATGCGTCGCGCGATTCTCATATGCAACTTGTAAAACGCATCCTACGGTACATACGGGCACTACTCACTTCGGGTTGCAGCTCTACAAATCATCCTCACATGATCTCATTGCCTATACGGACGCCGATTGGGCTGGGTGCCCGGACACCCGACGTTCCACTTCGGGGTTCTGCGTCTTCCTTGGGCATAACTTGTTGTCCTGGTCATCTAAACGGAAAAACACAGTGTCTCGCTCCAGCGCAGAAGCGGAGTATCGCGGCGTCGCGAACTGTGTTGCCGAATCATGCTGGCTCCGCCAACTGCTCCATGAACTACACCGTCCTCCCACATGTTCGACGTTGGTCTACTGTGACAATGTGAGCGCTTCCTACATTGCTACGAACCCGGTGCAACATCATCGCATGAAACACATCGAGATAGACCTTCACTTCGTGCGTGACCGTGTCAATCTTGGTGAAGTTCGAATCCTTCATGTTCCATCAAGCTCCCAATACGCTGATGTCTTCACCAAAGGGCTCCCATCACAGCTATTCCAGGAGTTTCGCACCAGCCTAAACATCCATCCCCATGGAGTTCCGGCTGAGGGGGGGTGTTAACACATGTTGTACCACTAGTGTTGTAACTACACTCCATGTATATAGCATCCACTACTCCCATGCCCTGACCTGCGTGCCACCTAGATAGGGCCATGTAACCAACTCATGTGTATAAGAGAGAGAGGTGAGGAAGGCTCAATACACAAGTGATAATCTTTCCTTCCTACTTAGACCGTCATACGTATACCCATCACGTATTGTATACGTACGACGGTCTATAGTATACAATACGCGATGAATATGCGTTCTCCTTTATACGTTTTGTGAGGGAGGGGGTGTACCGAAGCACACCTCCCAATATTATGATACAGAGAGAGTAGAAAGGAAACATGAAAGTGGAAAAGCCAGTTCAAAGCATGGACGGAAAATCCACCGTGAGGTTGTTACTGCAAAGGTGTTATTTTATATCTGACTGCTAGTAGTGGTTTTCGGGAAATGTACATTAAGTGGGAACAGACACCTCCACCACAATTTGTAGCATCGATCTCTAATCCGATGGCTGAGATTGCCTTTTTCTATTTTATTTTTTGAACTGAAGGACAGATTCTATACTGGTCCTTCACCTAAAATCTCAGGTCCGGCCCTGGCCTCTTCTCCCCGAAATCCGGCACCGGCGAGGAGTTGGAGCAATGCGTCGGTCGCCCCGTGCCCCGGGGTGGAGGTCAGATTCTCGCGAGCGTCGAGCGCATGCGGCTGCGCTGCTGGGCAGGCACGCGGCCGTGGAAACAATGCAGAGCTTCCCCCGGCGGCATCGAGTGCAGTGCAGGTAGTGCTCCTGCTCGTCAACCCAATCGTCTGATGCTCCCGGCCGTGTGTACCAAATTCAAATACTAACACTGTTAGTTGCGACCGTTTCACGATTTTGCACCCATTGATTAACAAGGATCTGGGGATATTGGTCACGGATTGTTGGTTAAGACGCAACTAAAAATAATATATATACCTATTAATAAAAGAAATATGTATTCTTAGTCCGTCGTGTCGTATTACAAAATCCTCCTTAAGTTTTATATTGTAATAAACCCACGGTATTGGGAATGCGTTGAAAAAAAAACAGTTCAACAATGTAATAGTTTTCACCGGTTCGTATGAAAGTAAACATTTTCATAGAAAAACGTGATGATTTTCATCGAGGGAGTCTGCCGCATCGGCCCAACTCGAGTCTGCCAACCAACCCAAAGAAACCAACTCAGCCGGACTATCAACTCACGCAAAAAAGAGTTACGTGTACCCAGTATCGAACTCGGGTTGCCGACGACAACTCATACATAGCTGAAGATCTCTCAAAATAAAAATACAAATCTCGTCTGTATCAATAGTCCCACCTCGTTGTAGTACATCAAAGCTCACCAATTTATATACATTAGCAAAGTAGATATTCACAAGCCCCTTAGGATGACATGTGGAGTTGTGAGAGAGTCTAAAGATTAACATAAGGAAGGCATGAGTTAGAGCCAACATAACGAAGCTGGATGTGGCCAAATCTTAAAAGAGATAAGAGAGAGGATCGGGAGGGGAAGGAGTAAGGATCGAAGGAGTTCTTCAAAGAAGGAATTAATGGAAGGGAGAGAGACCGGCGACCCTCAAGGCTAGGGCCCAGGCGCGGCGGCTCACCGAAGGAGGATGCGCGTGGTGGCGAGGTCGTAAGTGCCGCGGCTCACCGAAGGAGGATGCGCGTGGTGGCGAGGTCGTAAGTGCCGCGCCTCACCGGAGGAGGATGCGTGTGGCGGCGCGGTTTCGTGTGAGGGCGACCAGCTACATGAGCGTGCAAGCAACGCTCGAGCAGTGCCAACGTCATGATCGTCCGGCAAGGTTGTAAGTTTTTTTGTGGAATATATAAAAAATACTGACGCAAGAATCAACCGGAGAGGTGGAGCTGAGAGCCCACAAGCCCACCAGGCGTGGGCCCCCTGGTCGCGCCTGGCAAGCTTGTGGGGCCCACGAAGCTCCACCGCCTCCAATCTCAGCTCTATTTAGTCCCTTTCGTCCGGAAAAAAATCAGGGAGAAGAGTTCATCGCGTTTTTACGATACGGAGGCGTCGCCACCTCCCGTTCTTCCTCTGGAGGGCATACCTGGAGTCTGTTCTGGGCTCCGGAGAGGGGAGATCATCGTCATCACCAACCTTCCTTCATCGCCAATTCCATGATGCTCTTCACCGTTCGTGAGTAATGTCATCGTAGGCTTGCTGGACGGTGATGGGTTGGATGGGATCTATCATGTAATCGAGTTAGTTTTGATGGGGATTAATCCCTAGTATCCACTATGTTCTGAGATTGATGTTGCTACTACTTTGCCATGCTTAATGCTTGTCACTATGGCTCGAGTGCCATTATTTCAGATCTGAACCTATTATGTTGTCATCAATATATGTGTGTTCTTGATCCTATCTTGCAAGTTGTAGTAGTCACCTACTATGTGTTATGACCCGACAACCCCGGAGTGACAATAGCCGGAATCACTCCCGGAGATGATCATAGTATGAGGAGTTCATGTATTCACTAAGTGTTAATGCGTTGGTCCGGTTCTTTATTAAAAGGAGAATCTTAATATCACGTAGTTTCCATTAGGACCCCGCTGCCACGGGAAGGATGAACAATAGATGTCATGCAAGTTCTTTTCCCTAAGCACGAATGACTGCATACGAAATACATGCCTACATTACATTGACGAACTGGAGCTAGTTACTTATCTCTCCGTGTTATAACTGTTGCATGATGAATAACATCCGGCATAATCATCCATCACCGATCCAATGCCTACGAGTTTTTCCTACTGGTCCTTGCTACGTTACTTTGCTGCTACTGTTATCACTGCTGCTACTGTTACTTTGCTGCTACTGCTGTTACTTTGCTGCTACTGCTGTCACTTTGCTGCTACTAGTTACTGTTGCTATCACACTACCTTGCTACTGATATTTTTCTACAGATACTAAGTCTTTCAGGTGTGGTTGAATTGACAACTCAACTGCTAATACTTGAGAATATTGTTTGACTTTTCCTTGTGTCGAATCAACAAATTTGGGTTGAATACTCTATCCTCGAAAACGGTTGCGATCCCCTATACTTGTGAGTTATCAGTGAGGTTGCAGGAGGAGGAACAATAGAGGCTGAGCGATTGCTAGCTTGTGGATAATATAAGGCACTGTTGGCTACCACTTTTTTTATCGAACTAGGTGGCCGCACTGGATAGAAGCCGCTAGATGTACCTCTAGGTGCTAGCATCGAGTACAATTACGTGGCCGTTATTTTGTTTGTACGGCCATGGTTTAATAAAAATTACACTAAATAAAATACATGTGACTAAAACTAAAAGAAATGTATCTTGAAGGAAATGAAATTTGGGGCTTTCTTATGGACTAGGTTACTATCAATATATCTCTTCACTCTATATGTTACAGATGTCGTTTGTGCGAGATACATTGGAGAGAGGGTGGGATAGAGACCTTAGGCGTCACACTACACTGTGTGGCGCCCAACACGATGTTGTGTGACGCCTGAGACCTAGTGTGGCGCCAAAGACATAGACACCATACTACACTGTGTGACGTTTAAGACAAAGGCGTCACACGGTGTAGTGTGGCGCCTGACTGTCGGAAGTCACACAAAAGGATCAGCTGGATGAATTTTTTTCAAATATAGTTCAGTTTGTGAAATACTTTGGCTTTTGGGTCAAAATTATCAATTTTGCCCAATCTAGCCCTACATAGTGTCTCTACCGTACATCAGCAGGCTGTACGATTCTACACCTGTAAATCATTTACCCTGTATCATCTTGTGTACCAATTACGCCTGCGTGGGAGTGAAGTATGTGTTAGATACAAAATGTAACCTCGGCACTCCGGTGATCACATGAGACAAGGTCCGACGAGAGGAGGAGGCACACATAGGTTTTCCCGGCGCTCGAACACCTTCTGCCGCTCGAACGGCACGCACTGTATATTCTCCTGAGCACGTACTCAGTTTTCCTCCAGCGAGCTACACAGCCGGGGGGAGTCATATACGCGAGCTCTGACATGCCAGCCTCGCCCGCACGCACTCGCTGCCCCCACTCCCCACGCCCCGCACGCGCCGGCTCGCGCCCACCCTCCGCGCTCGACGCGGTCGCCGCGGCCTCCTCGCGCGCGCCTGAAGCGGTCCTGGCCGTTGCCCCCTCGCCAGCTCCCGTGGCCCCTCGCGCGCACACACGCCCGCTCACGTACACACACACGCACGCACGCCTACACCCGCGGTCCGACGCGCCGTCTACCCCTAGCCCGTGCCCATACACGCGCTAAGGGCGGACAGCCCGCCGCCGCGGCTTAGTGCCTCACAATCTCCCCCTAAGACGCGGCTCAGAGGAGCCCGGGCTCGTCGTCGTCGACCTCCACCAGCATGGCTTGCTCCTGCGGCGCCGGTTTCTCCCGCCTCGGGCAATCCCTTTTGAAGTGACCACGCTCGTTGCAGTGGTAGCAACGACCCCGTCGGTTCCCTCGAGCGCTAGTTGCCACGCTCCGGACGTCGTCGTCGTCCCGCGAGCCACCGCGCCCACGCCGCTCCCTTGCACGCCACTGAGCCATGGTCAGCATCAGCTGGTCGCCGCCGTCCTGTCCACGACGTCGCAGCCTCTCGTCGAACGCTTTGAGCCGACCCAGCGCGTCCTCGAAGAGCATGGACGACACATCGTAGAACTGTTCAATCCCTGCCACCGCCGCGTACAGACGGTCCGGCACGGCGTCGAGGAGCTTCTTGACCATCGCGGCATCGTCTAGGGTCGATCCAAGCCCCGCGTAGCGCGCCGCCATCCCGCCGATCTTCCCTGCGAACGCGTCCAGCGACTCGTCGGCGTCCATGCGCAGCCACTCGAAGTCCCCTCGGAGCGTAGCTAGCCGCGCCGCCCGCACGCGATCAGCTCCGACGAACCGCGACTTGAGGCTGCTCCAGATCTCCGCCGCGGTCTTCTTTGCGGCCACCTGCAGCAGCAAGTCGTCGGAGAGCGCCCGCAGCAGGTAGGCGCGGGCCGGCTTGTCCTTCTTCGCTATCACCGCCGACACCGCTTCCTCCGGCGGAACCACCGCCTCCCAGAGCCCGGCAGCGTCGAGGTCCGCCTCCACCTTGATAGCCCAGGTGGTGTAGTTCTCCCCCGTCAGCATTGGGACCGACGTCGCCATCGTCGTCCCAGACCCGCCGGAGTACGGGACCAGCGCCATGGCCGACAAGCTCCCCGGTCGCGCGTGGCTCTGATACCAAATGTTAGATACAAAATGGAACCTCGGCACTCCGGTGATCACCTGAGACAAGGTCCGACGAGAGGAGGAGGCACACACAGGTTTTCCCGGCGCTCGAACACCTTCTGCCGCTCGAACGGCACGCACTGTATATTCTCCTGAGCACGTACTCAGTTTTCCTCCAGCGAGCTACACAGCCGGGGGAGTCATATACGCGAGCTCTGACATGCCAGCCTCGCCCGCACGCACTCGCTGCCCCCACTCCCCACGCCCCGCACGCGCCGGCTCGCGCCCACCCTCCGCGCTCGACGCGGTCGCCGCGGCCTCCTCGCGCGCGCCTGATGCGGTCCTGGCCGTTGCCCCCTCGCCAGCTCCCGTGGCCCCTCGCGCGCACACACGCCCGCTCACGTACACACACACGCACGCACGCCTACACCCGCGGTCCGACGCGCCGTCTACCCCTAGCTCGTGCCCATACACGCGCTAAGGGCGGACAGCCCGCCGCCGTGGCTTATTGCCTCACAAAGTACTACTACTCTCTCCGTCCCATAATATAAGGGTGTTTTTTATATTAATTTAGTGTCCAAAACGTTCTTATATTATGAGGTAGAAGAGGTAGTAGTAATATTCCATTTTTGTAAAAACAAGAGTAGAAGTTCTAAAGAAAAAGTAGAATAATTCTTCACACTAGAACTGTAGTAATTTTACATGGGTACCAAGTCCAGTACAATTCTTCCAAATAGCTATAGTAAACTGGCATTAGCGGTGCAATTTTACCCAATGCTCTGTTAATAACCAAATTAAGCCGACACGGTGCTGTTACCCAATGCTCTGTTATCTTCTTCAGTTTCGTCAGGCGGCAGGCCACTGCTCGCGCATCTCTCCACCACTGCTGGTTGAAATAGAGCATCAGGAAGACGGCACAACACCAGTCTCTATGCTTTGATCCAAATGGTCAACACTTGGAATGACTCATTGGATGTATAGTGTGAAAACTGTAGAGCCATGGATCTTGACTATTGTACCAATCATGTTGGTTGTGTGCGGCTTCCCCGCCCTACCATGAATTTCTTGTAATCATGTTTATCCATCAGTGGTGGTTGATCCATCGACTGCCAATAACAAAAGGAGAAGGAGGAAAGTTGTGTTAGGTTCATAGATTCACGTATATTTGACCTCAAAGAACAGAGGAAGGATGTTGGGGAGTGACTTATTTGGTGTGCATGCATGCACCAACAAAGAAATATTCAGACATACAGGTTTGAAAGGATGAATAAGTGTTGTACGAATCAAAGTAAGCACATGCTTTACTAGGAGGGTACCTGCATCGTTCGGTTGCCTTGCCACCTCTTCGCCCCCCTCTGAACTGCCACTGGAAATTTTAAAATAGTGTTCCATGTTACTTTGAAGCCTGATCTTGATGCTCGGGTGTCCTGGATAGACGCTGATGGCATTCATCAAGATAGCCTCCGCGCCGGCAGCCCTTCTTTGTGACTCTGTATCAGCTCCCTCAAAGTAAATATCAATGTCGACTTGCTTGAGTTTCAGCAGGTGCTCCACGCCCTCAACTGTTGAGGGGCCGTGACGCTCCACCCCGTGCTCATGCGCTTGCAGATTCAACTTTTGGAGTTTGGGCATTGCCCCTACCATAAAAGTTAGACACGGGGCGAAGCTCGTGATTCTAAAAAATTTGAGAACCTGGAATGTCACCTCACCACCACGGACTGTAATCCTTATTTCCGGGGAGTTTCGTATCCACAACCACAGGTACAGTAGATTAGGTAACTTTGCGAGCAAATCAATGTCCTCCTGCATCAGCCTCTCAACAGCAATTCCCAACTGCGAGAGCTTTCGGTGCTGACCGGTCCAAATCGGAACCCTCGGGAATGTCCAAGTTGCTGCAACATGGAGTGACTCAAGATTCCTCTCAGTATTGCTTGTGACCAGAGAAGCCAACTCAACAGATGGAGGACAAAATATGTTACTACTGGAGCAAAGATGTTTCAGATTGCACCTGATAAGTTTGACAACGGAACACCAGAAAATATCCATAAGAATTGCATGTTGGCTAGTGGTACGTTCAGCACCATCGCAGCAAAAATCAAGAAACTCGAGATTTGTAAGTTCACTGAGACCTGTTAAATTACCCACCGAGTTCATGTGCACATCAAAGTTCACCAGAGTACGTAGGGCCTTCATCCTACGAATTCCATCAGGTAGCCTTGTTCCCATAGGAACATGTAGATACATCAAGCAAGGCAAATGAACAATGTCACATGGCATGGCAGTAATATCCATACATGATTCCAGCGTCTCCAAATGTTTCAGGTCCCCAATTAGGGTTGGCAGAATAAGGATTGGCATCTTTTCCTTCTGGCTGCTGATGCTCATATATTTCTTCTTGGTTTCCGAATTGATGCTTAAATATCTGAGATGAAACAAGTTAGAGATTGGTGTGAGGTCAATCCTATCAGCAATGAGACCACCCTCATAATGCACGTTCAGAACTCGGATGGACTTGAGTTCATACATAGAGAACTTGAAAGGAGACTTGCCAAAAAGAGCAAGAGATCGAATATATGGCATGCTTAAACTTGCTTGTACTATGCATTCATTAGCTCCACAATCCAACTGAAGGAAAATTCGACGAACCTTGCTCTGCAATGCTGGGATCATGCCCTGTAGGTTCTCTACCACACTAAGAAACTTCTGTTCTTCCGACTTGAGTCTGATTAGATCAAGAATCATATCATGAACTTTACACTCTATGACCTGTCCATCGTACCAAATGTTTGTAGGTTGGATCATGTTCATATTGGCAAGCTCATTAAAGTAACTTTCAGCAACCTTATTTGTATCCTGGCCATGTACTTTATGGATGAAACCTTCAGCCACCCATTGCCTTAAAAGATCAGCCTTTACTATAATGTAATCCTCTGGATACATGGCGATATACAACAAGCATGTTTTGAGACGATGAGGAAGATTGTTATAGCTAAGGTTCAATACTTGTCTCATCCCCTCCAAAGTTGGGTTTGTTCTCAAATTTGAGCTTAAAGAATTGCACACATACTTCCATTGTGTCACTGATCTAGTTGGCTGACTGACCAAAAGACTAGCTATACTGACAATGGCTAGCGGGAGACCACCACATTTTTTTAGAATTTCGATTGAAATCTCTTCTAGTGGCTGAAGATCAACCTGTCCAACTCTACTGAAAAATAATTTTCTTGAGTTTTGATCATCAAGAGGACTCATCTTGTAAACAAACTCATGCTGAAAGTTGCAGGTTGCTTTAGCTACCATCTCAATTCTTGTGGTTGTGATAACTTTGCTACCTTGTTGGTTCTCTGGGAACGCACAACGAATAATTCCCCATACTGATTCGTCCCATATATCGTCAATGACGAAAAAGTACCTGCCAATGTTTTATATTAAATATGCACTCAGTTATTAAACAACAATGCAAATGTTAAAATAAGAGTAGAAGAGGAAAATATGGGACTGTGAAACCTCAAAGAAACTATGCATACAGTAGGGATTGAGAAGTTACTAAAGTACCTTTTTTCTCTTAGATATTCTCTGATGCTGTCAATGAGATCTTGCACCTCGTCAGTATGGGTTGCTTGTGGCATCTTAAGTTTTTTGATGATCCTACCGAGAAGCTTCATCATATTAGGTCTTTGTGATATTGACACGAAAACCTTGCAGTCATATTGCCCTCCAAGCTCATGGTATACTTGATTTGCAAGTGTGGTTTTTCCTAGACCCCCAAACCCAACAATAGACACCACTCTAAGAGGCTGGACAGATTCAGCCTCCTCGGCCATCAACAACTTGATAAGATCCTCTTTTGGACCCTCCATGCCAACAAGGTTGGCCGCCTCTGTGTAGAGGGCTGGCACCCGTGGATCTACAGCTACATAGCTAGAACTAGAGGCACACTCATCGAGCTTATACCTTTTCCGACGTTCGCTCACATCTTTGACCAACGTCTTCAGCTGCTGGATTTGGTTGGCAAATTGGTGACGCGTTCTCAATGCGTTGATGTACTGAGCAATTTTGCCAACAAAGCCAACACCTCCTCTGTTAGAATCCTCACCAGATTCGTGCATAAAGTTGTCGATGCAGTCCTCGATGTGGAATGCCATTTCCATCACCTGGTTCTTCCACTCCCTGGTCTGTGGATCCAGCTCCTCTTCTATGCTCTCGAGCTTCTTGAGGACAGCGTCCATGCTGCCGAGCTCATCCTTGAGAAACGCCACCTCTCGCTGCATGCTCTTATGCTTGGTGTACTCCTCCCCCATTAAAGTGGCTAGCTTCTCTAAGACAGAGTTCATCACCCCAGTGGAAACGCTCACCAGCGCCTCGGCCGCCATCTTTGAAGCTAGCCTCCTGGTTCTATTCTCTCGGTGGTGTACGCGTGCTCCCTTTTCTTGATCGAACAGAGCAAAATGCAGAGCTTTCTGGTGCCCGTGGTCTTATCTCTTCATGTGCAGAAAATTCAGCAGATGAAGTTACAATTTTTATTTGTTTTCCTATTATATGTGGCTGAGGGTTGTGTGTGATCTCTTTTCCCGGTTGAACAGAGTAAAATGCAGAGTTGTGTGGTGTCCATGGTCTGTCTTATCTCTTGTAGTGCAGAAAATTCAGCGGATGCAGCTACAATATGTATTTGTTTTCTTATTATATGTGGCAGAGGTTGCGTGTGCTCTATTTTCCTGGTTGAGCAGAGTAAGGTTGTGTTTGGTTGAGTTGCAGATTCTAAAAAACTTGTTGTGAAAAAGCTGTCGTGGAAAAGCTGGAAGCTGAAAAGTTGGGGTATCCTAGCTTTGAGATTTATACTAGGAAGAAGTTATAGATTCTCAGAAGTTGCTTTGTACATTTACCCCTTTGATTAGCTTTTAGCTTTTCAAAACAGAAGTTGGTAAAAAAAGCTGAACCAAACACAACCTAAATTGTAGAGCTCTGTGGTGTCCATCGTCTTATCTCTTTTTGTGCAGAAAATTCAGAAAATGCAGGGCTCTGTGGTGGCCTGATCAAGTGTTTGCACAGAAAGGATATCCCATCTTAGTTTCTCAAGCTGGACATTTCAAAAGCGATTAACTATGTCTCCTGGGAATTCCTCATTCAGCTGCTTAGTTACAGAGGATTCAGCCAGACGGACTTCTTCCCTGCTTCTCACGGCCAATAAAAAAGCCTGAATCAACGGCATAGGGGAGGGCTGCGCCAAGGACACTCTATAGGGAGCAAGTCTTCTGCCAATGACAGCGCCTTTCTGCAGGCGCCTGTCTCTAGAGTTGTTGGGTCACGTATGCCGTGGATAACCAGAACGGAGCTTCCCATGTAATTTCCTTGGTCATCGCGGTAGACCGCAGCAGGTGTACATTCCCTTGGGGTGTGTTTGCTTTGAGGATATACTTACACGAGACGGGTTGATTCTGTCCGCAGTCCACCATTCTAGTGTTTAGTTGAGGATGGAACCGGAACCGGGTGATCCTCAGAAAAGGAATATTCCCTATATATGCTTCATCAAGCGATTCCACCAAATCAAAGGAATCACCTGGTTATTCTTCTTTTATTGATAGAAGAAAAAAAAGAAAACATCATTGATAATTGTTAAAACCAAAAATACAATGAAAATGTTGCTGGATTTTATATAATATTTTGATAAAGAAAAAGAAAAACCCCACAAGGTGAGTTGAGTCATATTCTTCTCATTTCATATCACCAACCAAACACAAGAATGAAACGAACCCATGACTTTTTTTATCTTCAACCGAACACAAGAATGGAACCAACCCATTCCTTCGGAATGAGACCATGACATGCTATGTTTTTTGGTTCTCAAACCAAACACACCCTTGATGGTGATGGGACCCCTGCATCCTCATAGACTTTGGCGAAGGTCGGCCGGTGGAGACTTGTGCCGACATTCAAGCCTTGGTCCAGGACCTGGTGTTGTAGCATGCACTGGCTTTCGGCTCCTTCAAGATTTCTAGTTCTTTTCTATATCTGTCAATGAAGATTTGAGTAGCATATGCACTTTGCAAGATTCTCTCATGTATGGCTTTTCTTAATTTTTTTAGCGTTTGATTTTCATGTATCGGTACAACCCCCTGAACACATGAATGGATGAGGTTTCTCTATACCCCTTCGTTAGAAAGGGTAGGATGGTCTTTTCTTAATTTTTTTAGCGTTTGATTTTCATTAAGTACGTTGTATGTTCGCCGAATTGTATACGCGGTATGCTACTGGGTTGGCCCATTGTGACGGATGTAGAGAGTTCGACGGTTCGCCACATGTAAAAATTAACAAACTAATTGCATGCACAAGGAGTCGAAGCATAGGCCCTGTTTGGATACTCTAACTGGGTTAGAGGTTAGAGTTAGATTCTAACCCTTAACTAGCCCTAAACTAACTCTAACCAAAGAGGTGTTTGGATGAGAGGGTTAGATTGACAATAAATACACTTTCTCAATCATTTGGCTACTTTTGACTCTATTTACTGTCAGATTTGATGTGGCCGGTCATTGTGTGGCCTCCTCTTGCTCATAATCAAGCAGGATGAGGTAGCCGGCTGGGGCGCCGGATGGTGTGGGCGACGTATCGGGACGGCGCGGGACGGGGTGGCCGGCGGCGGCGGCGGATGGTGTGGGCGAGAGTGACGGGAGCGGGGTGGGTGGGGAGGGACGGGAGCGGGATGGGTGAGGAGGGACTGGATCTGGTGCGGCTGGAGATGGTTTTTCTTTTTTTTTCCTGAACCCCACCTAACTCTAACCCAAAAAAACACCTCTTAGATGGATTAGAGTTTTTGATGGATTAGATGTATCTAACCAACTCTAACTCATCTGTTTGAATTTTTAAGGGTTAGATGACTTTAATCTAACCAACTCTAACTTTAATCCTATGATCCACCATAGACCCGTTGCAAGTAACAGCGAGTGGCTGACCAGTTGAGAGGACTACTGTTTGTGGATAATTAGTACCGTACATACTTTAAACCTATTCTGTCCGATTTTATTGACAAGGCCAAGGCACATGGGGGCCACTTTTTGCTTTTGAATTAGCCCAATTAGTGAGAAGGATTGAATGACATTAACTATCATAAATTAATTTCCAAACCAGTGCTCTCGCATAATTGCTGCACCTCATGTACATATTGACTGCATGGCCCAACCAAAGTGCAACTTTCACTTAACACCTTGAAAATAATTTCCAACGATTGCATAACTGTCTATGAATTCACACGTAGGCAATAGCAACCTGCCTTACAAAGGTGGGCTTCCTCCAGCCTAAAATAACTGGACGGAGGTAACACTAAAGCAGAATCCGGACACCGCTTCAAAATTTTCGAACATTTGTTGGATATTCAGATTATTTTTTTAAAACCTGAATAATTTTCGGAAATCCAACAATTTTGTGAACGACTTGAACACATCTTAAAAATATCATTTTTCTATAAAAGCACAAACACTTTTTGAAAATTTTGAACAACATTTTCTACAAGCATGACGAATTTGAAAGTTTTAAAGAGATGTGTTAGTAAAATTGTTAGAACAACATTTTGAACAATTTGAAAGAAATATGAGGAGTATGCAAACTTAACAACTAACATTTTGTACAATTTATTGAACACAACTTGAACACTTTTCTTTCTGGCTTCTTATGTGGCAAATGTAAGTTTACGAATTCTCTGACCCTTTTTTGTGTTTTTTAAAAACTGGGTTTTGTTCTGTTATATAATGATTTTGTTAAAAAATCATTTTGAATTTTCCTTTTTTCCTATTTTTCAAATGCATGGAATGTCAGAAATGAAATTTATTTGGCGTGCCTCCTTGTGATTATCACTAAGGCATGTGAAAAAAATTTAGTTCCGTTTCATGACTCTAAGAAACATTATTGCATTATAACACCCCTTCTGCCCTTACCGACGTCCGTGGGTTCCACATGATGTACATTTATACGTTTATAAAATCTACCCAACTTTTGCGAGTAAATGGGAATAAACATACACATGATCCGCGCAAAATTTGAACGATATCGGACACCAAACGCACGTTGCGTCAAGTCCGGCAACTGTTTTTCCTTGTTTTCGCATGAAAAATCATAGAAAATGCACGGAATGTCAGAAATTAAAAAAATTGGCATTCCTCCTTGTGATGATCACAAGAACGTGTGGAAAAAAATTGAGTCCGTTTCATGAGTTTGAGAAACATCATTGATTTATAACACCCTTTCGCCCTTACCAACATCTATGAATTCCACATGATGTACATGTATGTGTTTATCAAATCTACCCAACTTTTCCCAGAAAGTGAGAATAAGCATACAAATGACCTGCGCAAAATTTGAACGAATTCGGACACCAAACGCACGTTGCCTCACGTCCACAACTGTTTTTCCGTGTTTTCGCATAAAAAATCATGGAAAATGCACGGAATGTCAGAAATTAAAGAAATTTGGCATGCCTTCTTGTGATGATCACTAGAGCATGTGAAAAAATTTTGGTCCGTTTCATGAGTCTGAGAAACATCATCGCACTATAACACCCCTTCCGCCCTTATCGACACCATTGGGTTCCACATGATGTACATGCCACTAGTGGAAAATGGGCCTTTGGCCTGGATCATTTAGCCCCGGCCTGCCTCTGGGCCGGGACTAAAGGCCCGGCCACGTCGCCCCAATTCTCAATGCCTCCTTCGAGGCTTTAGTCCCGGCCTGTAAGGAGCCTTTAGTCCCGGTTCGTGTCCAAACCGGGACTAAAGGGCTACGCGGCGGGCAGTGGTGGTGGCAACCGTTCGTATCCCCATTTAGTCCCGGTTGGTGGCTCAACCCGGGACTAAAGGACTAACACGTGGCATGCCGTAGTAGTGGCGACCGTTGGCATACCTCTTTAGTCCCGGTTGGTGGCTCAACCCGGGACTAAAGGCCTAACACGTGGTCTGCCTAGTGGTGGCAACCGTTTGGTATACCTCTTTAGTCCCGGTTGGTGGCTCAACCCGGGACTAAAGGCCCAAACAGTTTGCATCCCGCGTCGTTTCGGGCGATGAAAAGCACGAACCGAAGCGTACAGTCGCCATTTCTCTGTTCTTCTCCTCTCTTCTTTCCTTCTCTTCTTCCACCATGCCAACTAGCTTTCATGAGGTGCTCGCACATGGCACGACCAAGCTCCGTGTCGTGTACACGAACCTGAGCAGGGAGGTGCCGTTTTTTCTTCAACAGTTGAAGGAACGATGGTTTGACCACGCAGCGGATCATGAGAAGTTCTTGGGGCTTGATCTGGAGTACACGACCGATCAACGCGGTGTTGCCGTCATCCAACTATGCTTCGCACGCCATGTCTTGATCTTCCAATGGGCGAGGTAAGTTTTGAGGCTTTCTTTGATCCAAGATAATGACATTGTAAGTTTATTTGTTTCAATCATAGTTGGTTCCCTTCAAATAGTTGTAGTGAAACAATTTTGATTAGTTGAAGGGGAGCACAATCTAATTGGAATAGTGTTCCATAATTTGAAAAATCGTATTAGAATCAACTAGTGTTTAATATGTTCCATTGGAATCATAGTTGGTTCCCTTCAAATAGTTGTAGTGAAACAATTTTGATTAGTTGAAGGGGAGCACAATCTAATTGGAATAGTGTTCCATAATCTGAAAAATCGTATTAGAATCAACTAGTGTTTAATATGTTCCATTGGAATCATAGTTGGTTCCCTTCAAATAGTTGTAGTGAAACAATTTTGATTAGTTGAAGGGGAACACAATCTGATTGGAATAGTGTTCCACAATCTGAAAAATCGTATTAGAATCAACTAGTGTTTAATATGTTCCATTGGAGTCATAGTTGGTTCGCTTCAAATAGTTGTAGTGAAACAATTTTGATTAGTTGAAGGGAACACAATCTGATTGGAATATTGTTCCACAATCTGAAAAATCTGATTGGTTCAATATGTTCCATTGAAATCATAGTTGTAGTGATACAATTTTATGTGGTGTTCTTTGATCCAAGGTTATAAAAATTGAATATAGCTAGTGATCTCTCTAGGTTCCATTGGATAGCAATATGATATGTCATAGTCATGAAAATTGCATATAGCTAGTGATCTCTCTAGGTTCCATTGGATAGCTATAGTGATCTCTCTAGGTTCCATTGCATATGTTCTATTTGAATCCTAAAGATAAGTTTCTCTTTAGTTGTAGTGAAACATGTTTCCTTATTGCAGCAGTATGTAACATTTGTTCCATTTTAATTTGTTTCTGTTGCAGAAGTGACAAGCATTGTTCAGAACTCATGGAGTTCCTTCGCAGCGGCATCACTTTTGCTTCCGTTGACATAAGGAACGACAAGCTGAAGATGAGGCACAGCTTCGGTATTGAGATACCAGCTGGTTGCCTCGTTGATCTCCAAACGATATTCAGGCTTCGACATGACAGGACTTCGATGGCTCATATGGCAGTTGCCTTGATCGACGAGTCATATGGTGATATGAAGACCAGTTTCCCAAAGTCTCAGCACAAACTTTGGGAGAAGGGCCCACTTGATGATATCAACATTGAGTATGCAGCAAAAGATGCATACGTTTCATACGAGTTGTACCGCAAGATTCGAGTCGTCCACTATGGCCAGCGTCACCTCGAGGAAGGTGGACATTCTGATTCAGACGAGTAGTGTTCTGAACGTCGAACACTTGTATATATATCTATGATAGCTATTATTATGTACAGTTTGGACTAGTATTATGTACTTCTTGGACCAATTTATATATGTTTAGTTTCTGTTTGTGCCATTATAGTTTTCAAATTTGAATGGTTTAGCCCTTTCTAACTTCATTTGCTACTTTTGAATGGTTTAGCCCTTTCTAACTTCATGGTATCATGCATTTCGACCACATATATATACAAAAAGTCTTCAGTTCAAATAAGTTCAAAAAATGAAATCCCTTTTGTAACAGATCTGTTTTTGATTAAAACAGTCATTTAAAAATGAAAGACCAATAGTCCCACGTGGCGTGCAGCGGAACCACGTAGCGTGCCGCGGAACCACTTTTGTTGTGGGGGTCGCTTCTCCTTCTTCGAAACCTTGCTACTTCGAGAGAGATTGTCCGTTTTGTACACGAACTGCATCCATTTTTTATGGTAGCCCTCTCACCTTTTTAACACATGCTATGTGGGTGAAATGATGATAGCATGCCAACTTTCAACATTTTCAGAGTTCATTTGTAGTGCTTTTCAATTTCAGGGTCAACTAGCTCAAAAAAATAAGTAAATGCACGAAATATACCAAATGAAGTCAGAAATTGTTGAAATTTTGTGATGTGCCTTAGAATGGTGCATTTTGAATACACAAAAAGTATGGAGTTCAAATAAGTTCAAAAAAATGAAATCCCTTTGTAAGAGATGAGTTCTCGTTCGAAACGCTGCTACTTCGAGAGATAATAGTTTGGATAGTCAAAATTATTAATTATGAAAATAAAAAATAGTTTTGCATTATTTATTCAATTTGAAACACTTTTCATTATCATAGTTTTGTCAAATTCTCAAATACGCAAAAATAATTTGTAATAAACATAGTTTTTAATTGAAAATAACAAAATAGATAATAGTTTGGATTGTCAAAATTATTTATTATGAAAATAAAAAATAGTTTTGCATTATTTATTCAATTTGAAACACTTTTCATTATCATAGTTTTGTCAAATTCTCAAATATGCAAAAAGAATTTTTAATAAACATAGTTTTTAATTGAAAATAACAAAATAGATAATAGTTTGGATAGTCAAAATTATTAATTATGAAAATAAAAAATAGTTTTGCATTATTTATTCAATTGGAAACACTTTTCATTATCATAGTTTTATCAAATTCTCAAATATGCAAAAAGAAGTTTTAATAAACATAGTTTTTAAATGAAAATAACAAAATAAGTTAATAGTTTGGATAGTCAAAATAATTAATTTTGAAAATAAAAAATAGTTTTGCATTATCTATTCAATTTGAAACACATTTCATTATCATAGTTTTGTCAAATTCTCAAATATGCAAAAAGAATTTTTAATAAACATAGCTTTTAATTGAAAATAACAAAATAGATAATAGTTTGGATAGTCAAAATTATTAATTATGAAAATAAAAAATAGTTTTGCATTATTTATTCAATTTGAAACACTTTTCATTATCATAGTTTTGTCAAATTCTCAAATATGCAAAAAGAATTTTTAATAAACATAGTTTTTAATTGAAAATAACAAAATAAGTTAATAGTTTGGATAGTCAAAATAATTAATTTTAAAAATAGAAAAAAATGAAACTATATGAGAAATCATAGACAAAATTCAACCTGAATTCTCTTTGAATTCAGATTGAATTTTATCCACAATTTCGAATATAGTTTCAATTTTCAGTAAGTTTAGCCCCGTAAGCGTGCTTTAGATAGGAGCTCGATGGACAAGCTGCGACGGGGCTTATAAACAAGTGTTTGTCCCTCTCGCTGGGCGAGGTGGGACTAAACTTATCGTGCAGCCGGGTAGAGCCACGACCCGGGACTAAAGATACACTTTAGTCCCGGCTGGAGCCAAGCACCGGGACTAAAGACCCCGTGCTTCCCGCCTCTTGGTCTGCCCAAAAAGAGGCCTTTAGTCCCGGGGCGTGGCTCCACCCGGGACTAAAGGGGGTCTTTAGTCCCGGCTCGAGCCACGCACCGAGACTAAAGATCCACCTATATAAGCGGGACTTCGAAAATTTCCAACCCAAATCGTCCATTTCTCTTCTTCTTCCTCTCGTTCTCCTGCCCGGCGTGGCACAGCGACGAACTCGACGACGCCGTCAGGCTGCCCGCCGTCCTGCTCGCCGCCGCCTGCCGTCCTCCTCGCCGTCGGTCGTCCTCCTCGCCGCCGCACCGTCTTCCTCGCCGCCGTGCCATCCTCTTCGCCGTCCTCCTCGCCGTCGCGCCGTCCTCCTCGCCGCGCGTCGTCGACACCTCCGGCCGGTAAGCCCCCCGCCCCCTCCTCCCCAACACTCCGGCCAGTAGAAGAAAAGAAGAAAAAGGAGAAGAGAAGAAGAAAAAGGAGAAGAATTAAAGGAAGAAAAAGGAGAAGAAAAGAAGAAAAAGAAAAAGATTTTTTTTGTCATTTAATTCCTATTGTTATTAGGTATGTGCAAGATTATTAGTGTTAGTAATATTTAGAATTAGGTTAGGGTTACAAGAAGAAGAAATATGAACAAAAATAAGAAAATAAGATTAGGAAAAATGAAAATAAGATAATAGTGTTTCTTTAATTTTGCTATTTTATATGCTTAAGATTAGGAAATATGAAAATAAGATTAGGAAGAAATTTTTTTTGTCATTTAGTTTTGCTATTGTATAGTGTATATGCTTAAGTGTTAATAGTGTTTCTTAGATTATTGCTTAATTTTGCTATTGTATATGCTTAAGTGTTAATAGTTTAATTTTGCTATTGTATATGCTTAAGTGTTAATAGTTTATTTTTAGCAAGAAAATTAATAGAACTAGTTCATTTTTTTAGTTCATTTTACGATGCCTATCCCGCATCCTCGTCGTCGACTCAGCGGAGGACACCTGCTTGATCAGAGGGGCCCTGTCCGGGACTGGGCTCCGCTCGGCTGGTATTGGGAGGTGCTACCTTCCAGGGGGCGTAGGTTGGTGAGGAGCCAGCCCGTCGTTGACCCGATCCTTGTTTGGTGGCGGTCGCGTGGGCCAGTGAGGGTGCCGAGGCTTCCGGACACCGCGGAGGTGGTACGTCACCGTGTCAGCGAGGAGGATGAGCACGTCCGTCGCTACATGGTTGCGTCGGAGGGCAGGTTCGAGCATACCTGGCAGGTTCTTCGGGGATCTCACTTGAGCTATGATCCTGTGATGGTTCCTTCTCTTTGGGTGTCCACCGCCCGCGCCGATACCCATCGGGCGCTACGGTTCTAGATGTATCAGTGATGCTATATGTATGATAGTATTCGAGGAGTATTAGTGATAATATTCGACGATGTACGGACAAAAGTGATGATGTATTAGCTTATAATTGAATGCATGCTAATTTGAATACTACTTTATTTTACGATTTGGTTTTGCTTATTGAATGCTCAAATTGGAAAAGTACTCCTACTTTGAATACTATGCAGAAATCTAGGAGTCCCGGGTAGAGCCACGATCCGGGACTTAAGTTGTTTTGGAACGGAGTTCCTGATAGAATAATTCTTTTTTGGTACAAAGGTTAAGAGAATCCGTTTTTTGCAGAACTATGGATCCACATATCAGGAACCTCGAAGAGGAAGAACTTCTCGAAGATATAATCAAAGACGGCCCCGACGTTGAACCAGCTGAATCTCCGTCGTCATATCTAAACCAGGACGTTGGAATGGAGGTCGAGCGACACGAAGATGAAGCCGATGGGGCAGGAGATAGGTCCAATGACGGAGAAGGTGATAGCTCCACTGATGGAGAAGCCGGTGAAGAGAAGAAGTCCGGAGGTATACATATGAAGTTCGACAATCACTTGTAATATGTGAAAAATATTGGAGATAACTCTATATTGTATACATATACATTCATTTGACGAATGTTTCTCCCTCTTAGGCCTCCACATCGAGCAAAACTACGAAACGAGGCCCGACTAGAAAGTTGGATGCACGGACGCATTACACATTTGAGGTGATATTTCCTACGGGCGAACCCAAGCTTCCTAAGAATGCTGCTGACACATTCAAGAAGCAATGCGGAGTTCTCGTTAGGGATCACGTCCCGATCAGCGTTCGGGAGTGGAACAAGCGCAAAGGGGCAGCCGATAGTGACTATGTCGCCGAAAGGTATAAAGATAATCTTTGGAATGATCTCATGTCACATTTCAACCTGCCAGAATGTGAGAATGAAGACGCCGCAGACAAACTGAGGGCCACAGTCAAGCAGTGGACTCTGAAGAAGATGGCCGAACTGTTCCGTAGCTGGAAGAAGAAGCTATGGAAAAACTATCTGAAGACACAGAAAGTGCCAGTATTCGAGGGGTATCTAGCCAAGCAGGCGAATCACTGGAAGGCATTTCAAGAGTACAAGGAGTCAGAAGATGCCCAGGCATTATCAGAAAAGAACAAGATAAATGCTGACAAGAAGAAATATCACCACAAGCTGGGGCCAGGGGGCTATGAGACTGCCATCCCAAAGTGGGATAAGAAAGAGCAAGATCTGATAGATAAAGGCATCGTACCTAAACCACTCCGTGATGAGTGGGAATTGAGAGAAAGAAATTGGTTCCTTGCGCATGGTGGGTCGTATGACGAAACAACAGGGGACCTCATCTGCAATGACGATCTTAGAATACCCAGGAAGAATTGGAAAAGGATAGTGAAAGAAATTAAGGAGGGACAAAGAAAGTTCACTGCAGATAGAGATAAAGATTTGCTCACACTGGTCCTCGGCAATGACGAACATGGAGGCCGAACGCAAGGCTTCGGTCCTTCTTACCCATGGTGGCTTGGGTTTGCCAGAGACCAAGACACTTACAGAAGCCGAGCGAGAGCAAAGAAGCGGCAGCAGGATGAGGAGAATGACAAGTTCAACCAGTTGCTTGCCAGGATTAACAGCAAGAGAAGTAGATTGATGAGCTTAGAGGAGTACCGCACCAGGAAGATCCTGCACTTGATATTACCGGCGCCCCATCTAAGCGGAAAAGCAGCGTGGCTGAATCTGAGGCCCGGCCCGACGATGAACAAAGAATGATAGAGGGCGGTCCCGGCTACCCCGTGGATGGAATCAAGTTGTCAACATCATGTGAACTCCATCAGAAATTCAAGAACATATCCATGAAGGTGTCCGTCGGACAAGCTTTACCTTCTGGCCCTGATGCACGCTGGCATGGCCGTGAGATTCCAGCTGGCTTTGCTAAAGTCGGGGTGGATGAAATCATGACGGGGTTTAATGATATGGAGCTCGACATAGCTGGACCCGAAGATGAGAGGACACTCAGAGAAGTACTGGGTGGAGTCATCCTATGGGACAAGAACTACATCAAGCTTCCAGGCTCGGCCTCAAGGACAACACCGCCTCCGAGTCGTCGCAGGTCACCTACACCTCCATTACCTCCAAGCCCTCCACATGACGTCGGCCAACACAACATGAGTCCATCTCGATCACCACCGCCGGACTTGGGTCGTCCGTCTCCGCCGCCGCCCGCACATGATACTAAGAGGAAACGTGCCAGCAAGAACGCTCCGTCAATGATTTCTAAGCGACGGAGCTCCCCAAAGCGCAAACGGTCGCCCCTCCCAAAGGTACCTCATGCTAATCTTCCTATCAGACCTTATGATCGTACCCCTGAGGAAAACGCCAGGATAGCAAAGGAACAACATGATGCGCAGATGAAAAGGAAGGAACCCGAGCCCTGCCCGGAATACACCAAGAAGCACATAGCATGGGCAAAAGACTTCATAACCACTCCATCACAGTATGACTTACACTATAAGCCTGATGACTATACACGCACATTGCAGAAGGAAGTGAAAAAGAGCAGCTCACGTGTAAGTTCAAGTGGGAGCAAATCAAGTTCAACTACAAGCAAGAAAAAATCAGACGTTTCTCAGCTTGGACAACAGGCCAGACAGTCGATCCCGCCCCTCAAGGTGTTAACCGAGAATGTTCCTCCTCCGGTGCAGGGGCAAGCTTTTGAAAGAGCAAAGGAGTTGGCGGATGAATGTGGTATCTCGGTTGAAGATTTGCTGGCTTCCCAAGACGACAGGATACCCAAGGCTGTGGTAGCCCCTAAGCCACAATTTGTCATGGGAGATCCTTTGGTCAGCAAAGATGATCTCCCAACAAATATGCTTTACTTGCATAAATGGTACTTAAGTGAATCAAAGAATGGGAGAACGATGATCGTGCTGAGTGTCCCACGGGAGTACTACGGCCGCTCCAAAGAAATCCATATCGACTTTGATGAACTCTTCCAGATATACAATGACGACGCCCTCGACAAATCGCTTATGAGTTGCTATTGTCTGTAAGTTTTTTAATTCGTTGTCTACATATAATTTGTTTAGTTATTTTAATTCATTGTCTATATATAACTTGTACTCTATTATGCAGAATGAAGATTCTCGAGTGTAAAAGTAAGAGCATCTTAAATATTGGGTTTATTGACCCAGATAAAATACATATAGCGACGCTAACTAACAAACCCAAGGAGACGGAGGAAAACCTTCTAAGGTTTCTAACAGATCAAAATTTCTGTGACCACATACTGTTTCCATACAACTTCAGGTGAGGGTCTTTACTCTGTTGTGTCCATTCACTTATAAGTGTAATTGATAAGTTACTGACACACACACACACACACACACACACACACACACACATATATATATACATGTGCAGCTTCCATTGGATTCTGTTGGACATTCAAATTGATAAGGGAAGAGTTGATGCCTTCGACCCATTATCGAGACCCTTGGAACAGTTCCAAAGCCTGCAGGACATGCTCCAAGGGTAATTTTAATCATTCTTGCGCTCTATCGATCTCTTTCGATGATTTTCTGATATATCAATTAATGAAAAACTTAGCAAATCATTATCCTTGTCGGGCAGGGTTTGGAAGCGGTTCAAGTGCGTGACTCCCGGTAACTTTCCTGAGAAGCTGACCTTTAGAGCGGCTCAGGTAAGTAGTAGTATGATATACTTCTATTAATTTTCAATACATTTATGATGCTGGATTATTATTTTGATTATATATATTCTATTCTCGTAAAGTGCGACCAGCAGCCACGGGGAACGCATCTATGCGGATACTATGTTTGCGAGACCATTCGCATGTTTACCTCTGAGTTCAAGGATCACAGATTCGACGTAAGCAATGAACATTCACACCTCTATTTTTACCCGTCATTCTTTGTTATCATGATTGATATTCATATTCATCTCCTCTTCTTATATAGCACACGGCCATGAGGACGAAGGTCCTACCACAACAACGCGCGATTGCTGTTGCAGAGGAGCTTGCGGGATTTCTGAGGACGAAAGCTATAGAAGACAAAGGACGATTTAGTGTAGCTAAGGGCCATTACTGATGTTCGTCCATGTAATCGAATAGATGGGCTCTAGTCCAGATAATTCAGATCTCCATATAATTGTATATATATGATCGCTTGTAAGATAAGTTAATTTGATATATATATATATATATATGCATAATTATTTCTATTTAAATTATATGAAAACTAATTCCCGAACACCAAACGAGGCATCACGTTAATCTCCCGAACACCTAAACCCTAAAACCCTAAAACCCAAAAATAATTTCATTCAAAAAAAAACCCAAAACCCAGCAAAATCTGAAAATCTTTAGTCCCGGTCCTTGTAACGAACCGGGACTAAAGGGCCTGCCCCTGGGGCGCTACGAGGCGCCCACGTGGAGCACCTTTAGTCCCGGCGTGTAAGAGGGCCGGGACGAAAAGGTTAGGCCTTTAGTCCCGCCCCTTTAGTCCCAGTTGGTGAACCGGGACTAAAGCCCCTTACGGGCCGGGGCTAAAGGCCCCGTCCCCACTAGTGTGCATACGTTCATCAAATCTACCCAAGTTTTGCTAGCAAGTGAGAATTAACATACAAATGACCCATGTAAAATTTGAACAAAATCGGATGCCAAAAGCACGTTCCGTCACGTGCGAAACTGTTTTTCCGTGTTCTCGCATGAAAAATCATAGAAAATGCACGAAATGTCAAAAATTAACTAACATTGGCGTGACTCCTTGTGATGATCACTAGGGCGTGCGAAAAAAAATTGGTTCCGTTTCATAAGTCAGAGTAACATCATCACATCATCGTTTAAAGCGAATAAAGATTTTAAAGAAGACAAACCCTTGACAACGATGTTAGTGGGCCCATCATTAGGAGAGATTTGTGCCCGTTGTTATAATGCTCCGACAAATAAGGTAGTCCAATAATGGCCTTAAAACAATGTGTATGTTCTTTTTAAAAATCGTGTACTTTAAAATTTTATTTGCATTTTTATGAACTGTTTGTATGTTTTTTAAATATAAGGAAGCCCGAATTTTTTCACATATTTCAAAAATTGTTCAATATTTTCAAAAAAGTTTCAGTGACACCAACGGGGACCAAAAAGCATCCACGCGTCAGCACCTGGCTGAAGCTGAGTGTTTTTTTTGAAAGGGGCTGGTTTAGGGGTTAATTTAGGTTGTTATATACACCAACCAAGGAGCATCCATGAGCAAGCACAAAAAGAAATAATTTTATCTTTCATCAATGAGCATCCATGAGCATGCACAAAATTTCATCAGACACACCACCATCATACTTAAAAGTGCAGTAGCAGTTCAACACTATCGTACTTAAAAGGTTTACACTATAAAGATTAAAGCTCCATCAAATTCTTAAGATCTTCACTCCTGCTTCTTCACCTTCTCCTTCATCATCCTGATGCGTTTAGAGCGGCGAAACCCCAGGCCAGGCTGTGGGATGTACTCCTCTACCAGAATTGGCATGGCCCGATCGCCCAGCTGTGGGATCACCATCGTAGGCCATCGTCGCTGCTACTTTTGCTGTAGCCAGAGTCGCTGTTACTTTTGCTATAGCCAGAGTCGCTGCTGCCGTAAACATAGCACCTGTCGCAGTACTCGCTGCTCCTGCTCCCATTACCTTGCGAAATGCAAAAAAGTTTTTTAAAAATGGGTGTGAGACATAGCCTAATGGATAGGAAGAAGAGACAGAGCGTACTGGCATCGTCGTCGTCCTGGTAGCGCCTCCGACACATAGTCGTGTCGAACACCTTCACGGCGAACGTGGCGTTGCCGTCGTACCTGAAGACAAGGAAGTACCCGTGCCGCAGGTCGTAGGCACGGACGAACTGCTGTCACGAACTATTAAAGTTCAGTATAATATTCTACCTTTGTTAAAAAAAAGTTAGTAGTAGAAGATTCTTCACACTAGAACATTAACGCCTCAATACATCGGCATTTCATCTCCCTGGTAAAATGGAGTTACTATTAATGACCAGATTAGACTGAGACGGTCCTGTTACACGATACTCTGTTTTCCTCTTCAGTTTCGTCAGGCGACTGCTGTCACGAACTGCTAGGCACAACATCAATCTCTATGCTGTCATCAAAATGGTCAACAATAGGAAAGAGTAACATGACTACTGTAACATGTATGTTGGTTGCTTTCTTGTTCACCAATCATGAGCGGTCGATGAAGCATGCATGACTGCCTCGGCAGATCGATCAATTGACAGTATCAAAAACAGTAGGAGCAAAGTTGTGTTAGGCTTCATCCATTGACATATATTTGATGACATGAACAAAGGGAGTTTCAGGAGTAACTTATTTAGTGCGCTTGCATGGACCAACAAACGAACGTAAGACGCACTGGTTTCCAAGGATGAACGAAATTAAAGTACTGCAGGAATCCAAGTAAACAGAAGTTTGACTAGGAGGGTACCTGCATCGCTCGGTAGTTTCTTCGCCCCCGTCAGAAATGCCAATGGAAAGTTTAAATATTTTTTGTTCTCTTCAAGGCTGAACTTGGTGCTCGGGTGTCCTAGAGAGATGCTGATGGCTTTCTTCAAGATGGCCTTCGCGTCGGCAGCCCTTCTTTGTGTCTCTGTATCATGTATGTTGGTTGCTTTCTTGTTCACCAATCATGAGCGGTCGATGAAGCATGCATGACTGCCTCGGCAGATCGATCAATTGACAGTATCAAAAACAGTAGGAGCAAAGTTGTGTTAGGCTTCATCCATTGACATATATTTGATGACATGAACAAAGGGAGTTTCAGGAGTAACTTATTTAGTGCGCTTGCATGGACCAACAAACGAACGTAAGACGCACTGGTTTCCAAGGATGAACGAAATTAAAGTACTGCAGGAATCCAAGTAAACAGAAGTTTGACTAGGAGGGTACCTGCATCGCTCGGTAGTTTCTTCGCCCCCGTCAGAAATGCCAATGGAAAGTTTAAATATTTTTTGTTCTCTTCAAGGCTGAACTTGGTGCTCGGGTGTCCTAGAGAGATGCTGATGGCTTTCTTCAAGATGGCCTTCGCGTCGGCGGCCCTTCTTTGTGTCTCTGTATCTGCTCCCTCAAAGAAAATAACAACGTCAGCTTGCTTGAGTCTCCGCAGGTGCTCCACACCATCAATGGTTGAGGGGCCGTAATGCTCCACTCCATGCTCATGTATCTGCAGATGCAACTCATGGAGTTTGGGCGTCGCTCCTGCCATTAAGGTTAGGCATGGGACGAAAAACGTGATTCTAAAAAATTTGAGAAGCTGGAATGCCACCGGAGCATCACGGATGACAATCCTTGTTCACGGGGATCTTCGTATCCATAACCATAGGTACTTTTGCATCAACGTCTTCCTCCATCAGCTTCTCAACAGCAATTCCCAACAGGCAGAGCTCTTCATGTTGAGCGGTCCAAACTGGAACCGTCGGAAACATGCAACTGCATGCAACATGGAGTTCCTCAAGAATGCTCTCAGTATTGCTAGTGCTCAGAGGAGCCAATTTAACCGATGAAGGAGATATCTTGTTACCAGATCCAAGAATTCTCATATTGCAAGCAACTGAAGAGTTTGGCCACGGAACAGCCAGTTGTATGTTCGACATCATCGCCAAAAAATTTATAGCAAGATAACTGAGATTTGTAAGTTCACTGAGAACTGTTAGATTATTATCCACCAGTTAATGTACACATCAAAGGATGCCAGAGTAGGTAGGACCTTCATCCTGCGGATTCCACAAGGCAGCCTTGTTCCGATGCAGATGCAACAAGCAAGGCAAATCAACAATATCAGATGGCATGGCAGTAGCAATATGTGTATCCAATTTCAGTGTTTCCAAATGTTTCTGGTCGCCAATTAGGAATGGCAAAATATGGGTTGATATCTGTCCCTTGTCCTCCTGATGCTCAAATTCCTCTTCTTTTTTTGTTTTTCGAATTGATGCTCAAATATCTAAGATGAAGTAATTTACGGATTGGTGTGAGGTCGGTCCTAACAGCAATGCAAACAGCCTCAGAATCCACATTCAGAAAGCGGATTGACCCGAGTTCGAACATGCTGATAACTTGAAACATGACATGCCCCGGATCGTCTTACCTGGCAAAGAAAAAAAATGGTGCAGAGGAGGCTCCCTCCCGTCCCGACCCCCGCGTCGCCTGAACCGGGTGACACGAGGGGGAACTCAAGCCGCCGGCGGCCCTGCCACTACCTTCCGCCCACCCCCGCGTCCCCGTCGCCGGAGATCTGGCCGGCGAAGCCGCGTCGGCCATGGGGTGGCGGCGGCGGGCCCTCTTGTTCTCCTCCACCGCTCCCCTCCCGCCCGCCCCAGCCCCAGATCCGGTCCCCGACGGCGCCGGCGGCCTCCACCGATGGATGGGTCGGCCCCTGCTGTCTCCCCTCCGGATCGCTGGGCGGCGCGGTCCCGATCCTCCCCGGATGCGATATGGGGGCTCCTCGTCCGGCCTGCCGCGGACCCCGCGGTGCTCTCCGGGCGCGTCCTCCTCCAATGGCCAGGCAGTCGCGCTGTAATCTATCAGCCGTTCATACCACATCCAATGGCCAGCAGTGATGCAAAGAGAAAAAGCTTCACACTAAGCCCTGTTCGGCAACACTCCACGGAGTGGAGCGCACGGCGTTCTACCCGCTCCCTAAATTAGAGCCGCATGCCACTCCGTTCCGAGGCGGAGTTGGCGAGCGGAGCGGAGGGATGCCGAACACGTCCTTAATGTGTGGGCATCCATCCAACGTAACAGAACAAAACAAGGCTTCAGACATGATCATTTTTAGCCATTACGAAATATAAACACCAGTTTTTCTGTCGGCTATCAATCCAAACAGTATATATGAAGAAGCATTGTGTATTTACTGAATAAAAACATTGCAAACAAGCTACGGTTTCTGTCAATTAACAAACAACAACAGTTTCTCACTAGCATCTTTCATGTATCCTCCCAGTGCAAAAACATGAGCAGAGATAAGCTACAGTTTATGCAAAGATTGAACAAAAAATAGCAGAGAAACAGCTCTTGTGCTCAGATTTCTTAAAAGAAAACAAGGCATTTATAATTAAAATATGAACCTCTTGTACAATTTCAGAACCAAGTGCCATGACCGGAACAATGATTCAAGTGAAGAAATTTGGCCATTCCACTTTTACAATTAGGACACAAAATACTCTATGGTTAGCCCTCAAAATACTAGTTAACCATAAAAATACTATCTAACAAACTAGCATGCTAGATCACATAATAATCATCACAAGATGGAGCCGTCAAGAGCTGAGTGAAACTAATTATGCCATTGCGTTCTTGAAGCTCCAAATTTGCTAGATCACATACAAAATATCATGCACCGCTTGCAACATACCTTTGCTCCTTTTTTTGTTGGTGCGGTTGTTTTAGTTGGTTTGCGCTTCCCCTTGAATGACTTATCGAGCCAAGTTTTCTTTCTTCTTAAGTTTGATGATTGAACATCTTTTTTGTTCAGCGTGCAGAACTAAGCAACTCATCTATTTGTTGCACTTTTGGTTCAACATTTTCTTTGCCTTTATATGGTTTACTTATACCACTAGTGGCTGCATTGAGTAAATCCTCTATGTGTGGAGCAACGGAATCAAGTGCACGATCCAGCAGCACACAAGTCTCCGAAGAGTTGGTTGATTGATGTGCGATATTGTGACACTTATGAGACATGTCCTTGTATCGAAGTTGAGCTTCCAATTTTGGATTTTCTATCACCTTCCTTCCTTGCATATCTTGTATACTTCCATTGTGTGCTTCTTTGGTCCATCTCTTTAAGATATAATGTTTTGGCAATGTCTTTATATTCATCAAGTCAAGAACTTTTAGACCATGTCCACACAATATTCATGTCCTACTGAACATTCCACAACTACAAGAAAACGTTTGGGTCGAAGGATCACCTATCACTATGCGCTCCTCCTAAAACTGCAAATCACCGTGCAAACTCCCAATGGCAACATCGAATTTGTTATTTCCATCCCATGCTCTACAACATGCAGCCATGGATCTTTCATACTCACCTTGCAAAGCTTGAAAAATAAATGAAGTGTACACTTTGCTTGCTTGCACCAACATAGGCGTGCACATCTTAATTCTTAGCAACTTCTTCCTTGACTCAAATTCTGAATCCAATTCCTTTGTTCTTTTAACTTCCACCGTCCTCTCAAAATGCATCAAGAAACGAACGATATGAAAATCTGATTTCAAATGATTCTTCAACGCATTGTTGAAGCTCTCACTTAATTGTGTGCACTTCTCACCCCCAAACTAAATACATCTTTCATATAACATTCAGCCCATTTTTCTTTCACCTTGTAGATACTGTCCAACCAACTTTGCTTATGCACTTTTAGCCTCATATGGTCAAACGCTTCTTGAAACGCTGCTTTGTCATCATAACCATACATACAAGCACTAAATTAGTGAGAATATGGGGCTCTTCTTCATCATCCATTTCATCTATCTCTTCCACTTCATCTTTCTTGTCGTCCTTCTATTGGAGATAAATGTTTGTAGGCATTTTGCATTATGTGGAAGGTGCACAATCCATGATATGATTCGGTAAAGACTTTCTCTATGGCTTTTCTCATTGCTATATCTTGATCTGTATAAATAGTTTTGGACTATCCTCCATTATGCACGGCTAGAAATGTCTCGAAGAGCCATATAAATGAGTCACGTGTTTCATAAAACATCAATCATCACCAAAATTGGTTGTTTCTCTAAACTGGTTGATTCCAAGAAAAATACCAAACGGCCTATACTCTTTGTTTGTGCCAAATGTGGTGTCAAATGTGACCACATCACCAAAGTGTGCATAGTCAAGTAGCATTTTAGCATTAATCCAGAATATGTTGGCTATATTCTCCTCACAATCCAACTGCAAAGCATATTGGAATGATGGATTCTCAGCTATTTTGTCACGAAAAAACATCAACATACTACCGGCTTGTCCATAAGCCAACTCTCTCTACAGTTGGTTCTTGTTTCAGCTCTAAAACGCTTAGGCACATGGTCTATTTGGCTTTTCCTTCGAATGCCCTCATTGGAACAAACAAATCTGCATGAAGTCACTTTTCCATCACATTTGCTTAAGTGTGTGCATCTTTTTCCCACATCAAAGCCTCTGTGACCCCATATGCTACCCAAAACTCCCAAGCCTCTTCCGAATTTCTGAACCTCATACCAACTTTAGGTATCCTCTTATCAAATTCTTCCATTGTACAATACTCACAATTGCATAACAACCATTGGAGGTTGTACAATGGAGGCTCACATATCAGAACATATACAAACAACTTCCAAGCAAAGCATTCAAAGTTACACATGATCAAAGGAAAACACGTGAAATATCTAATTTAGTGGTACAAGGCTATAAAATTTTCAGAACAAGGCTACAAATATTCTAAACAAAGCTATATGTTTTCTGTAAAAATATTCACGCATCGGGCGATTCCCTCTCTGTAGCGAGCGCGGGAGAAAACTATAGAGCCCGCCTATTCCCATTTTTCCTTTCACTAGTAAGCTGCACGTGTTGCGCTACTGGATCACGCAAGATTAGGTGGATTTATTTCATAGTTAGTAACCTGTACGGTGTTACAAACAATAACAATAAAAATATACCGAGAGATAGTAAGGAACTGTGCATTGCTACAAATAATAAAAAAATATACCGAGACATTGATTGAAGTGATGTTATTCTTCTAAGCCAAACATTTTATTCTCCATCTTCATCTTCGTACATGGATCCTACCTCGAATTTCATACATGGATCAAACCTCGAATTTCATGGCGACCATCAAGCAGTTCTTTCAAAGTCTACACTTTGTTTTCATACATGGATCCTACCTCGAATTTCATGGCGTCCAGCCATTCGTCGGAATCCAGGACCACCATCGCTTCTCCATAGCTCGTAGGTTCATTGTTGTCCAACAACATGACCTTCCAAGACAGGATTACCGTACTACTCTGGAGCAATACGTTTCCTTGTCGACCTATGAGGTTTTATCACTAGTGGAAAACGGGCCTTTGGCCGGGACCCTTTAGTCCCGGCCTGCCTCTGGGCCGGGACTAAAGGCCCGGCCACGTCGCCCCAATTCTCAATGCCTCCCTCGAGGCTTTAGTCCCGGCCCATAAGGAGCCTTTAGTCCCGGTTCGTGTCCCAAACCGGGACTAAAGGGCTACGCGGTGGGCAGTGGTGGTGGCAACCGTTCGTATCCCCCTTTAGTCCCGGTTGGTGGCTCAACCCGGGACTAAAGGACTAACACGTGGCCTGCCGTAGTGGTGGCAACCGTTGGTATGCCTCTTTAGTCCCGGTTGGTGGCTCAAACCGGGACTAAAGGCCCAAAACGGTTTGCATCCCGCTTCACAAAACCACAACCGAAGCAGAGTCTGTGTCGCGTCGCCCTTCTTTCTCTGTTCTTCTTCCTCTCTCGCTTCTTCCCTTCTCTGTTCTTCTCCTCTCTTCTTTCCTTCTCTTCTTCCACCATGCCAACTCGCTTTGGAGAGAGGTGCTCACACATGGCAAGACCAAGCTCGATGTCGTGTACACGAACGAGAGCAGGGAGGTGCCGCATTTTCTTAGACAATTGAAGGAACGATGGCTTGACGCCGCAGTGGATCATGAGAAGTTCTTGGGGCTTGATCTGGAGTACACGGCCAATCAACGCGGTGTTGCCGTCATCCAACTATGTTTCGCACACTATGTCTTGATCTTCCAATGGGCGAGGTAAGTTTTGAGGCTTTCTTTGATCCAAGGTAATGACATTGTAAGTTTATTTGTTTCAATCATAGTTGGTTCCCTTCAAATAGTTGTAGTGAAACAATTTTGATTAGTTGAAGGGGAACACAATCTGATTGGAATAGTGTTCCATAATCTGAAAAATCGTATTAGAATCAACTAGTGTTTAATATGTTCCATTGGAATCATAGTTGGTTCGCTTCAAATAGTTGTAGTGAAACAATTTTGATTAGTTGCAGGGAATAGTTGTAGTGATAGTTGAAGCGACTAGTGTTTAATATATTCCATTGGAATAGTGTTCCACAATCTGAAATATCTGATTGGTTCAATATGTTCCATTGAAATCATAGTTGTAGTGATACAATTTTATGCGGTGTTCTTTGATCTAAGGTTATGAAAATTGCATATAGCTAGTGATCTCTCTAGGTTCCATTGGATAGCAATATGATATGTCATAGTCATGAAAATTGCATATAGCTAGTGATCTCTCTAGGTTCCATTGGGTAGATATAGTGATCTCTCTAGGTTCCATTGGATAGCAATATGCAACATGTCTAGCTTATTGAATATTTGCAAAACCGTGGGAGAATATATATATATATATATGTCATAGTTAATTTACGGTTTCTTGATCAATTCGTAGGATATGAAAATTGCATAGGATAGCAATATGTTCTATTTGAATCCTAAAGATAATTTTCTCTTTAGTTGTAGTGAAACATGTTTCCTTATTGCAGCAGTATGTAACATTTGTTCCATTTTAATTTGTTTCTGTTGCAGTAGTGACAAGCATTGTCCAGAACTCATGGACTTCCTTCGCAGCGGCATCACTTTTGCTACCGTTGACATAAGGAACGACAAGCTGAAGATGAGGTACAACTTCGGTATTGAGATACCAACTGGTTGCCTCATTGATCTCCAAACTGTATTCAGGCTTCGACATGTCAGGACTTCGATGGCTCATATGGCAGTTACCTTGATCGACGAGGAATATGGTAATATGAAGACCAATTTCCCAAAGTCTCAGCACAAACTTTGGGAGAAGGCCCCACTTGATCGTATCAACATTGAGTATGCAGCAAAAGATGCATACGTTTCATACGAGTTGTACCGCAAGATTCGAGTCGTCAACTATAGCCAGCGTCACCTCGAATAAGGTGGACATTCTGATTCGAGTGGTCAACTATGGCCAGCGTCACCTCGAATATATATATCTATGATAGCTATTATTATGTACTGTTTGGACTAGTATCATGTGCTGCTTGGACCAATTTATATATGTCTAGTTTCTGTTTGTGCCATAATAGTTTCCAAATTTGAATGGTTTAGCCCTTTCTAACTTCATGTGCTACTTTTGAATGGTTTAGCCCTTTCTAACTTCATGGTATCATGCATTTCGACCACATATATATACAAAAAGTCTTCAGTTCAAATAAGTTCAAAAAATGAAATCCCTTTTGTAACAGATCTGTTTTTGATTAAAACAGTCATTTAAAAATGAAAGACCATTAGTCCCATGTGGCGTGCAGCGGAACCACGTGGCGTGCAGCGGAACCACATGGCGTGCCGCAGAACCACTTTTGTTGTGGGGGTTGCTTTTCCTTCTTCTCCTTGTGCTAGATATTTGTTATGCATTAGGGAAAGAAGGAATAGCGACCATCATCGACAGTCAAAAAATCACGTGAGGGAGTGTCCACCATACATGAGAGAAGAAGAATGCCGACTGTTGTTGTGGGGGTTGCTTCTCCTTCTTCTCTTTGTGCTAGATATTTGTTATGCACTAGGGGAAGAAGGAGTAGCTACCATCATCGACGGTCGAAAAATCAGGTGAGGGAGTGTCCACTATACATGAGATAAGAAGAATGTCGACTGTTGCTGTGGGGGGGTCGTTTCTCCTTCTTCTCCTTGTGCTAGATATTGGTTATGCACTAGGGGAAGTAGGAGTAGCGACCATCATCGACGGTTGAAAAATCAGATGAGCTAGTGTCCACCATATATGAGAGAAGAAGAATGTCGTCTCTTATTGTGGGGGTCGCTTCTACTTCCAAACAGATTGTCCATTTTGTACACGAAGTGCATCCAGTTTTTGTCGTAGCCCTCTCAACTTTTTAACACATGCTATGTGGGTGAAATGATGATAGCATGCCAACTTTCAACATTTTCAGAGTTCATTTGTAGTGCTTTTCAATTTCAGGGTCAACTAGCTCAAAAAAAATAAGTAAATGCACGAAGAATACCAAATGAAGTCAGAATTTGTTGAAATTTTGTGATGTGCCTTTGAATGGTGCATTTTGAACAGACAAAAAGTATGGAGTTCAAATAAGTACAAAAAAATGAAATCCCTTTGTAAGAGATGAGTTCTCGTTCGAAACGCTGATATTTCGAGAGAGATTGTCTGTTTTGTACACGAAGTGCATTCAGTTTTTGTCGTAGCCCTCTCAACTTTTTAACACATGCTACGCGGGTGAAATGATGATAGCATGCCAACTTTCAACATTTTCAGAGTTCATTTGTAGTGCTTTTCAATTTCAGGGTCAACTAGCTCAAAAAAAATAAGTAAATGCACGAAGAATACCAAATGAAGTCAGAATTTGTTGAAATTTTGTGATGTGCCTTTGAATGGTGCATTTTGAACACACAAAAAGTATGGAGTTCAAATAAGTACAAAAAAATGAAATCCCTTTGTAAGAGATGAGTTCTCGTTCGAAACGCTCATACTTCGAGAAAGATTTCCGTTTTGTACACGAAGTGCATCCAGTTTTTGTCGTAGCCCTCTCAACTTTTTAACACATGCTATGTGGGTGAAATGATGATAGCATGCCAACTTTCAACATTTTGAGAGTTCATTTGTAGTGCTTTTCAATTTCAGGGTGAACTAGCTCAAAAAAAAAAGTAAATGCACGAAGAATACCAAATGAAGTCAGAATTTGTTGAAATTTTGTGATGTGCCTTTGAATGGTGCATTTTGAACACACAAAAAGTATGGAGTTCAAATAAGTTCAAAAAAATGAAATCCCTTTGTAAGAGATGAGTTCTCGTTCGAAACGTTGATACTTCGAGAGAGATTGTCCGTTTTGTACACGAAGTGCATCCAGTTTTTGTCATAGCCCTCTCAACTTTTTAACACATGCAATGTGGGTGAAATTATGATAGCATGCCAACTTTCAACATTTTCAGAGTTCATTTGTAGTGCTTTTCAATTTCAGGGTCAACTAGCTCAAAACAAAATAAGTAAATGCACGAAGAATACCAAATGAAGTCAGAAATTGTTGAAATTTTGTGATGTGCCTTTGAATGGTGCATTTTGAACACACAAAAAGTATGGAGTTCAAATAAGTTCAAAAAAATGAAATCCCTTTGTAAGAGATGAGTTCTCGTTCGAAACGCTGCTACTTCGAGAGAGATTGTCCGTTTTGTACACGAAGTGCATCCAGTTTTTGTCGTAGCCCTCTCAACTTTTTAACACATGCTATGTGGGTGAAATGATGATAGCATGGCAACTTTCAACATTTTCAGAGTTCATTTGTAGTGCTTTTTCAATTTGAGGGTCAACTAGCTCAAAAAAAAAGTAAATGCACGAAGAATACCAAATGAAGTCAGAAATTGTTGAAATTTTGTGATGTGCCTTTGAATGGTGCATTTTGAACACACAAAAAGAATGGAGTTCAAATAAGTTCAAAAAAATGAAATCCCTTTGTAAGAGATGAGTTCTCGTCCGAAACGCTGATACTTCGAGAGACATTGTCCGTTTTGTACACGAAGTGCATCCAGTTTTTGTCGTAGCCCTCTCAACTTTTTACCACATGCTACGTGGGTGAAATGATGATAGCATGCCAACTTTCAACATTTTCAGAGTTCATTTGTAGTGCTTTCCAATTTCAGGGTCAACTAGCTCAAAAAAAATAAGTAAATGCACGAAGAATACCAAATGAAGTCAGAATTTGTTGAAATTTTGTGATGTGCCTTTGAATGGTGCATTTTGAACACACAAAGAGTATGGAGTTCAAATAAGTACGAAAAAAATGAAATCCCTTTGTAAGAGATGAGTTCTCGTTCGAAACGCTGATACTTCGAGAAAGATTTTCGTTTTGTACACGAAGTGCATCCAGTTTTTGTCGTAGCCCTCTCAACTTTTTCACACATGCTATGTGGGTGAAATGATGATAGCATGCCAACTTTCAACATTTTCAGAGTTCATTTGTAGTGCTTTTCAATTTCAGGGTCAACTAGCTCAAAAAAAAAGTAAATGCACAAAGAATACCAAATGAAGTCAGAATTTGTTGAAATTTTGTGATGTGCCTTTGAATGGTGCATTTTGAACACACAAAAAGTATGGAGTTCAAATAAGTTCAAAAAAATGAAATCCCTTTGTAAGAGATGAGTTCTCGTTCGAAATGCTGATACTTCGAGAGAGATTGTCCGTTTTGTACACGAAGTGCATCCAGTTTTTGTCATAGCCCTCTCAACTTTTTAACACATGCTACGTGGGTGAAATTATGATAGCATGGCAACTTTCAACATTTTCAGAGTTCATTTGTAGTGCTTTTCAATTTCAGGGTCAACTAGCTCAAAACAAAATAAGTAAATGCACGAAGAATACCAAATGAAGTAAGAAATTGTTGAAATTTTGTGATGTGCCTTTGAATGGTGCATTTTGAACACACAAAAAGTATGGAGTTCAAATAAGTTCAAAAAAATGAAATCCCTTTGTAAGAGATGAGTTCTTGTTCGAAACGCTGCTACTTCGAGATAGATTGTCCGTTTTGTACACGAAGTGCATCCAGCTTTTGTCGTAGCCCTCTCAACTTTTTAACACATGCTACGTGGGTGAAATGATGATAGCATGCCAACTTTCAACATTTTTAGAGTTCATTTGTAGTGCTTTCCAATTTCAGGGTCAACTAGCTCAAAAAAAATAAGTAAATGCACGAAGAATACCAAATGAAGTCAGAATTTGTTGAAATTTTGTGATGTGCCTTTGAATGGTGCATTTTGAACACACAAAAAGTATGGAGTTCAAATAAGTACAAAAAAAATGAAATCCCTTTGTAAGAGATGAGTTCTCGTTCGAAACGCTCATACTTCGAGAAAGATTTCCGTTTTGTACACGAAGTGCATCCAGTTTTTGTCGTAGCCCTCTCAACTTTTTAACACATGCTATGTGGGTGAAATGATGATAGCATGCCAACTTTCAACATTTTCAGAGTTCATTTGTAGTGCTTTTCAATTTCAGGGTCAACTAGCTCAAAAAAAAAAAGTAAATGCACGAAGAATACCAAATGAAGTCAGAATTTGTTGAAATTTTGTGATGTGCCTTTGAATGGTGCATTTTGAACACACAAAAAGTATGGAGTTCAAATAAGTTCAAAAAAATGAAATCCCTTTGTAAGAGATGAGTTCTCGTTCGAAATGCTGATACTTCGAGAGAGATTGTCCGTTTTGTACACGAAGTGCATCCAGTTTTTGTCATAGCCCTCTCAACTTTTTAACACATGCTATGTGGGTGAAATTATGATAGCATGCCAACTTTCAACATTTTCAGAGTTCATTTGTAGTGCTTTTCAATTTCAGGGTCAACTAGCTCAAAACAAAATAAGTAAATGCACGAAGAATACCAAATGAAGTCAGAAATTGTTGAAATTTTGTGATGTGCCTTTGAATGGTGCATTTTGAACACACAAAAAGTATGGAGTTCAAATAAGTTCAAAAAAATGAAATCCCTTTGTAAGAGATGAGTTCTCGTTCGAAACGCTGCTACTTCGAGAGAGATTGTCCGTTTTGTACACGAAGTGCATCCAGTTTTTGTCGTAGCCCTCTCAACTTTTTAACACATGCTATGTGGGTGAAATGATGATAGCATGGCAACTTTCAACATTTTCAGAGTTCATTTGTAGTGCTTTTTCAATTTGAGGGTCAACTAGCTCAAAAAAAAAGTAAATGCACGAAGAATACCAAATGAAGTCAGAAATTGTTGAAATTTTGTGATGTGCCTTTGAATGGTGCATTTTGAACACACAAAAAGTATGGAGTTCAAATAAGTTCAAAAAATTGAAATCCCTTTGTAAGAGATGAGTTCTCGTTCGAAATGCTGATACTTCGAGAGAGATTGTCCGTTTTGTACACGAAGTGCATCCAGTTTTTGTCATAGCCCTCTCAACTTTTTAACACATGCTATGTGGGTGAAATTATGATAGCATGGCAACTTTCAACATTTTCAGAGTTCATTTGTAGTGCTTTTCAATTTCAGGGTCAACTAGCTCAAAACAAAATAAGTAAATGCACGAAGAATACCAAATGAAGTCAGAAATTGTTGAAATTTTGTGATGTGCCTTTGAATGGTGCATTTTGAACACACAAAAAGTATGGAGTTCAAATAAGTTCAAAAAAATGAAATCCCTTTGTAAGAGATGAGTTCTCGTTCGAAATGCTGATACTTCGAGAGAGATTGTCCGTTTTGTACACGAAGTGCATCCAGTTTTTGTCATAGCCCTCTCAACTTTTTAACACATGCTACGTGGGTGAAATTATGATAGCATGGCAACTTTCAACATTTTCAGAGTTCATTTGTAGTGCTTTTCAATTTCAGGGTCAACTAGCTCAAAACAAAATAAGTAAATGCACGAAGAATACCAAATGAAGTCAGAAATTGTTGAAATTTTGTGATGTGCCTTTGAATGGTGCATTTTGAACACACAAAAAGTATGGAGTTCAAATAAGTTCAAAAAAATGAAATCCCTTTGTAAGAGATGAGTTCTTGTTCGAAACGCTGCTACTTCGAGATAGATTGTCCGTTTTGTACACGAAGTGCATCCAGTTTTTGTCGTAGCCCTCTCAACTTTTTAACACATGCTACGTGGGTGAAATGATGATAGCATGCCAACTTTCAACATTTTTAGAGTTCATTTGTAGTGCTTTCCAATTTCAGGGTCAACTAGCTCAAAAAAAATAAGTAAATGCACGAAGAATACCAAATGAAGTCAGAATTTGTTGAAATTTTGTGATGTGCCTTTGAATGGTGCATTTTGAACACACAAAAAGTATGGAGTTCAAATAAGTACAAAAAAATGAAATCCCTTTGTAAGAGATGAGTTCTCGTTCGAAACGCTGATATTTCGAGAAAGATTGCCGTTTTGTACACGAAGTGCATCCAGTTTTTGTCGTAGCCCTCTCAACTTTTTAACACATGCTACGCGGGTGAAATGATGATAGCATGCCAACTTTCAACATTTTCAGAGTTCATTTGTAGTGCTTTTCAATTTCAGGGTCAACTAGCTCAAAAAAAATAAGTAAATGCACGAAGAATACCAAATGAAGTCAGAATTTGTTGAAATTTTGTGATGTGCCTTTGAATGGTGCATTTTGAACACACAAAAAGTATGGAGTTCAAATAAGTACAAAAAAATGAAATCCCTTTGTAAGAGATGAGTTCTCGTTCGAAACGCTCATACTTCGAGAAAGATTTCCGTTTTGTACACGAAGTGCATCCAGTTTTTGTCGTAGCCCTCTCAACTTTTTAACACATGCTATGTGGGTGAAATGATGATAGCATGCCAACTTTCAACATTTTGAGAGTTCATTTGTAGTGCTTTTCAATTTCAGGGTGAACTAGCTCAAAAAAAAAAGTAAATGCACGAAGAATACCAAATGAAGTCAGAATTTGTTGAAATTTTGTGATGTGCCTTTGAATGGTGCATTTTGAACACACAAAAAGTATGGAGTTCAAATAAGTTCAAAAAAATGAAATCCCTTTGTAAGAGATGAGTTCTCGTTCGAAATGCTGATACTTCGAGAGAGATTGTCCGTTTTGTACACGAAGTGCATCCAGTTTTTGTCATAGCCCTCTCAACTTTTTAACACATGCAATGTGGGTGAAATTATGATAGCATGCCAACTTTCAACATTTTCAGAGTTCATTTGTAGTGCTTTTCAATTTCAGGGTCAACTAGCTCAAAACAAAATAAGTAAATGCACGAAGAATACCAAATGAAGTCAGAAATTGTTGAAATTTTGTGATGTGCCTTTGAATGGTGCATTTTGAACACACAAAAAGTATGGAGTTCAAATAAGTTCAAAAAAATGAAATCCCTTTGTAAGAGATGAGTTCTCGTTCGAAACGCTGCTACTTCGAGAGAGATTGTCTGTTTTGTACACGAAGTGCATCCAGTTTTTGTCGTAGCCCTCTCAACTTTTTAACACATGCTATGTGGGTGAAATGATGATAGCATGGCAACTTTCAACATTTTCAGAGTTCATTTGTAGTGCTTTTTCAATTTGAGGGTCAACTAGCTCAAAAAAAAAGTAAATGCTCGAAGAATACCAAATGAAGTCAGAAATTGTTGAAATTTTGTGATGTGCCTTTGAATGGTGCATTTTGAACACACAAAAAGTATGGAGTTCAAATAAGTTCAAAAAAATGAAATCCCTTTGTAAGAGATGAGTTCTCGTCCGAAACGCTGATACTTCGAGAGACATTGTCCGTTTTGTACACGAAGTGCATCCAGTTTTTGTCGTAGCCTTCTCAACTTTTTACCACATGCTACGTGGGTGAAATGATGATAGCATGCCAACTTTCAACATTTTCAGAGTTCATTTGTAGTGCTTTCCAATTTCAGGGTCAACTAGCTCAAAAAAAATAAGTAAATGCACGAAGAATACCAAATGAAGTCAGAATTTGTTGAAATTTTGTGATGTGCCTTTGAATGGTGCATTTTGAACACACAAAGAGTATGGAGTTCAAATAAGTACGAAAAAATGAAATCCCTTTGTAAGAGATGAGTTCTCGTTCGAAACGCTGATACTTCGAGAAAGATTTTCGTTTTGTACACGAAGTGCATCCAGTTTTTGTCGTAGCCCTCTCAACTTTTTCACACATGCTATGTGGGTGAAATGATGATAGCATGCCAACTTTCAACATTTTCAGAGTTCATTTGTAGTGCTTTTCAATTTCAGGGTCAACTAGCTCAAAAAAAAAAGTAAATGCACAAAGAATACCAAATGAAGTCAGAATTTGTTGAAATTTTGTGATGTGCCTTTGAATGGTGCATTTTGAACACACAAAAAGTATGGAGTTCAAATAAGTTCAAAAAAATGAAATCCCTTTGTAAGAGATGAGTTCTCGTTCGAAATGCTGATACTTCGAGAGAGATTGTCCGTTTTGTACACGAAGTGCATCCAGTTTTTGTCATAGCCCTCTCAACTTTTTAACACATGCTACGTGGGTGAAATTATGATAGCATGGCAACTTTCAACATTTTCAGAGTTCATTTGTAGTGCTTTTCAATTTCAGGGTCAACTAGCGCAAAACAAAATAAGTAAATGCACGAAGAATACCAAATGAAGTCAGAAATTGTTGAAATTTTGTGATGTGCCTTTGAATGGTGCATTTTGAACACACAAAAAGTATGGAGTTCAAGTAAGTTCAAAAAAATGAAATCCCTTTGTAAGAGATGAGTTCTTGTTCGAAACGCTGCTACTTCGAGAGAGATTGTCCGTTTTGTACACGAAGTGCATCCAGTTTTTGTCGTAGCCCTCTCAACTTTTTAACACATGCTACGTGGGTGAAATGATGATAGCATGCCAACTTTCAACATTTTTAGAGTTCATTTGTAGTGCTTTCCAATTTCAGGGTCAACTAGCTCAAAAAAAATAAGTAAATGCACGAAGAATACCAAATGAAGTCAGAATTTGTTGAAATTTTGTGATGTGCCTTTGAATGGTGCATTTTGAACACACAAAAAGTATGGAGTTCAAATAAGTACAAAAAAATGAAATCCCTTTGTAAGAGATGAGTTCTCGTTCGAAACGCTGATATTTCGAGAAAGATTTCCGTTTTGTACACGAAGTGCATCCAGTTTTTGTCGTAGCCCTCTCAACTTTTTCACACATGCTATGTGGGTGAAATGATGATAGCATGCCAACTTTCAACATTTTCAGAGTTCATTTGTAGTGCTTTTCAATTTCAGGGTCAACTAGCTCAAAGAAAAAAGTAAATGCACGAAGAATACCAAATGAAGTCAGAATTTGTTGAAATTTTGTGATGTGCCTTTGAATGGTGCATTTTGAACACACAAAAAGTATGGAGTTCAAATAAGTTCAAAAAAATGAAATCCCTTTGTAAGAGATGAGTTCTCGTTCGAAATGCTGATACTTCGAGAGAGATTGTCCGTTTTGTACACGAAGTGCATCCAGTTTTTGTCATAGCCCTCTCAACTTTTTAACACATGCTATGGGGGTGAAATTATGATAGCATGCCAACTTTCAACATTTTCAGAGTTCATTTGTTGTGCTTTTCAATTTCAGGGTCAACTAGCTCAAAACAAAATAAGTAAATGCACGAAGAATACCAAATGAAGTCAGAAATTGTTGAAATTTTGTGATGTGCCTTTGAATGGTGCATTTTGAACACACAAAAAGTATGGAGTTCAAATAAGTTCAAAAAAAATGAAATCCCTTTGTAAGAGATGAGTTCTCGCTCGAAACGCTGCTACTTCGAGAGAGATTGTGCGTTTTGTACACGAAGTGCATCCAGTTTTTGTCGTAGCCCTCTCAACTTTTTAACACATGCTATGTGGGTGAAATGATGATAGCATGCCAACTTTCAACATTTTCAGAGTTCATTTGTAGTGCCTTTTGAATTTGAGGGTCAACTAGCTCAAAAAAAAAGTAAATGCACGAAGAATACCAAATGAAGTCAGAAATTGTTGAAATTTTGTGATGTGCCTTTGAATGGTGCATTTTGAACACACAAAAAGTATGGAGTTCAAATAAGTACAAAAAAATGAAATCCCTTTGTAAGAGATGAGTTCTCGTCCGAAACGCTCATACTTCGAGAGAGATTGTCCGTTTTGTACACGAAGTGCATCCAGTTTTTGTCGTAGCCCTCTCAACTTTTTAACACATGCTACGTGGGTGAAATGATGATAGCATGCCAACTTTCAACATTTTCAGAGTTCATTTGTAGTGCTTTCCAATTTCAGGGTCAACTAGCTCAAAAAAAATAAGTAAATGCACGAAGAATACCAAATAAAGTCAGAATTTGTTGAAATTTTGTGATGTGCCTTTGAATGGTGCATTTTGAACACACAAAAAGTATGGAGTTCAAATAAGTACAAACAAATGAAATCCCTTTGTAAGAGATGAGTTCTCGTTCGAAACGCTGATACTTCGAGAAAGATTTCCGTTTTGTACACGAAGTGCATCCAGTTTTTGTCGTAGCCCTCTCAACTTTTTCACACATGCTATGTGGGTGAAATGATGATAGCATGCCAACTTTCAACATTTTCAGAGTTCATTTGTAGTGCTTTTCAATTTCAGGGTCAACTAGCTCAAAAAAAAGTAAATGCACGAAGAATACCAAATGAAGTCAGAATTTGTTGAAATTTTGTGATGTGCCTTTGAATGGTGCATTTTGAACACACAAAAAGTATGGAGTTCAAATAAGTTCAAAAAAATGAAATCCCTTTGTAAGAGATGAGTTCTCGTTCGAAATGCTGATACTTCGAGAGAGATTGTCCGTTTTGTACACGAAGTGCATCCAGTTTTTGTCATAGCCCTCTCAACTTTTTAACACATGCTATGTGGGTGAAATTATGATAGCATGGCAACTTTCAACATTTTCAGAGTTCATTTGTAGTGCTTTTCAATTTCAGGGTCAACTAGCTCAAAACAAAATAAGTAAATGCACGAAGAATACCAAATGAAGTCAGAAATTGTTGAAATTTTGTGATGTGCCTTTGAATGGTGCATTTTGAACACACAAAAAGTATGGAGTTCAAATAAGTTCAAAGAAAATGAAATCCCTTTGTAAGAGATGAGTTCTTGTTCGAAACGCTGATACTTCGAGAGAGATTGTCCGTTTTGTACACGAAGTGCATCCAGTTTTTGTCGTAGCCCTCTCAACTTTTTAACACATGTTACGTGGGTGAAATGATGATAGCATGCCAACTTTCAACATTTTCAGAGTTCATTTGTAGTGCTTTCCAATTTCAGGGTCAACTAGCTCAAAAAAAAATAAGTAAATGCACGAAGAATACCAAATGAAGTCAGAATTTGTTGAAATTTTGTGATGTGCCTTCGATTGGTGCATTTTGAACACACAAAAAGTATGGAGTTCAAATAAGTACAAAAAAATGAAATCCCTTTGTAAGAGATGAGTTCTCGTCCGAAACGCTGATACTTCGAGAGAGATTGTCCGTTTTGTACACGAAGTGCATCCAGTTTTTGTCGTAGCCCTCTCAACTTTTTCACACATGCTATGTGGGTGAAATGATGATAGCATGCCAACTTTCAACATTTTCAGAGTTCATATGTAGTGCTTTTCAATTTCAGGGTCAACTAGCTCAAAAAAATGAAATCCCTTTGTAAGAGATGAGTTCTCGTTCGAAATGCTCATACTTCGAGAGAGATTGTCCGTTTTGTACACGAAGTGCATCCAGTTTTTGTCATAGCCCTCTCAACTTTTTAACACATGCTATGTGGGTGAAATTATGATAGCATGGCAACTTTCAACATTTTCAGAGTTCATTTGTAGTGCTTTTCAATTTCAGGGTCAACTAGCTCAAAAAAAATAAGTAAATGCACGAAGAATACCAAATGAAGTCAGAATTTGTTGAAATTTTGTGATGTGCCTTTGAATGGTGCATTTTGAACACACAAAAAGTATGGAGTTCAAATAAGTACAAAAAAATGAAATCCCTTTGTAAGAGATGAGTTCTCGTTCGAAACGCTCATACTTCGAGAAAGATTTCCGTTTTGTACACGAAGTGCATCCAGTTTTTGTCGTAGCCCTCTCAACTTTTTAACACATGCTATGTGGGTGAAATGATGATAGCATGCCAACTTTCAACATTTTCAGAGTTCATTTGTAGTGCTTTTCAATTTCAGGGTCAACTAGCTCAAAAAAAAAGTAAATGCACGAAGAATACCAAATGAAGTCAGAATTTGTTGAAATTTTGTGATGTGCCTTTGAATGGTGCATTTTGAACACACAAAAAGTATGGAGTTCAAATAAGTTCAAAAAAATGAAATCCCTTTGTAAGAGATGAGTTCTCGTTCGAAATGCTGATACTTCGAGAGAGATTGTCCGTTTTGTACACGAAGTGCATCCAGTTTTTGTCATAGCCCTCTCAACTTTTTAACACATGCTATGTGGGTGAAATTATGATAGCATGCCAACTTTCAACATTTTCAGAGTTCATTTGTAGTGCTTTTCAATTTCAGGGTCAACTAGCTCAAAACAAAATAAGTAAATGCACGAAGAATACCAAATGAAGTCAGAAATTGTTGAAATTTTGTGATGTGCCTTTGAATGGTGCATTTTGAACACACAAAAAGTATGGAGTTCAAATAAGTTCAAAAAAATGAAATCCCTTTGTAAGAGATGAGTTCTCGTCCGAACCGCTGATACTTCGAGAGAGATTGTCCGTTTTGTACACGAAGGGCATCCAGTTTTTGTCGTAGCCCTCTCAACATTTTAACACATGCTATGTGGGTGAAATGATGATAGCATGGCAACTTTCAACATTTTCAGAGTTCATTTGTAGTGCTTTTTGAATTTGAGGGTCAACTAGCTCAAAAAAAAGTAAATGCACGAAGAATACCAAATGAAGTCAGAAATTGTTGAAATTTTGTGATGTGCCTTTGAATGGTGCATTTTGAACACACAAAAAGTATGGAGTTCAAATAAGTTCAAAAAAATGAAATCCCTTTGTAAGAGATGAGTTCTCGTCCGAAACGCTGATACTTCGAGAGAGATTGTCCGTTTTGTACACGAAGTGCATCCAGTTTTTGTCGTAGCCCTCTCAACTTTTTAATACATGCTACGTGGGTGAAATGATGATACCATGCCAACTTTCAACATTTTCAGAGTTCATTTGTAGTGCTTTCCAATTTCAGGGTCAACTAGCTCAAAAAAAATAAGTAAATGCACGAAGAATACCAAATGAAGTCAGAATTTGTTGAAATTTTGTGATGTGCCTTTGAATGGTGCATTTTGAACACACAAAAAGTATGGAGTTCAAATAAGTACAAACAAATGAAATCCCTTTGTAAGAGATGAGTTCTCGTTCGAAACGCTGATACTTCGAGAAAGATTTCCGTTTTGTACACGAAGTGCATCCAGTTTTTGTCGTAGCCCTCTCAACTTTTTCACACATGCTATGTGGGTGAAATGATGATAGCATGCCAACTTTCAACATTTTCAGAGTTCATTTGTAGTGCTTTTCAATTTCAGGGTCAACTAGCTCAAAAAAAAGTAAATGCACGAAGAATACCAAATGAAGTCAGAATTTGTTGAAATTTTGTGATGTGCCTTTGAATGGTGCATTTTGAACACACAAAAAGTATGGAGTTCAAATAAGTTCAAAAAAATGAAATCCCTTTGTAAGAGATGAGTTCTCGTTCGAAATGCTGATACTTCGAGAGAGATTGTCCGTTTTGTACACGAAGTGCATCCAGTTTTTGTCATAGCCCTCTCAACTTTTTAACACATGCTATGTGGGTGAAATTATGATAGCATGGCAACTTTCAAAATTTTCAGAGTTCATTTGTAGTGCTTTTCAATTTCAGGGTCAACTAGCTCAAAACAAAATAAGTAAATGCACGAAGAATACCAAATGAAGTCAGAAATTGTTGAAATTTTGTGATGTCCCTTTGAATGGTGCATTTTGAACACACAAAAAGTATGGAGTTCAAATAAGTTCAAAAAAAATGAAATCCCTTTGTAAGAGATGAGTTCTTGTTCGAAACGCTGCTACTTCGAGAGAGATTGTCCGTTTTGTACACGAAGTGCATCCAGTTTTTGTCGTAGCCCTCTCAACTTTTTAACACATGTTACGTGGGTGAAATGATGATAGCATGCCAACTTTCAACATTTTCAGAGTTCATTTGTAGTGCTTTCCAATTTCAGGGTCAACTAGCTCAAAAAAAATAAGTAAATGCACGAAGAATACCAAATGAAGTCAGAATTTGTTGAAATTTTGTGATGTGCCTTTGATTGGTGCATTTTGAACACACAAAAAGTATCGAGTTCAAATAAGTACAAAAAAATGAAATCCCTTTGTAAGAGATGAGTTCTCGTCCGAAACGCTGATACTTCGAGAGAGATTGTCCGTTTTGTACACGAAGTGCATCCAGTTTTTGTCGTAGCCCTCTCAACTTTTTCACACATGCTATGTGGGTGAAATGATGATAGCATGCCAACTTTCAACATTTTCAGAGTTCATATGTAGTGCTTTTCAATTTCAGGGTCAACTAGCTCAAAAAAATGAAATCCCTTTGTAAGAGATGAGTTCTCGTTCGAAATGCTCATACTTCGAGAGAGATTGTCCGTTTTGTACACGAAGTGCATCCAGTTTTTGTCATAGCCCTCTCAACTTTTTAACACATGCTATGTGGGTGAAATTATGATAGCATGGCAACTTTCAACATTTTCAGAGTTCATTTGTAGTGCTTTTCAATTTCAGGGTCAACTAGCTCAAAAAAAATAAGTAAATGCACGAAGAATACCAAATGAAGTCAGAATTTGTTGAAATTTTGTGATGTGCCTTTGAATGGTGCATTTTGAACACACAAAAAGTATGGAGTTCAAATAAGTACAAAAAAATGAAATCCCTTTGTAAGAGATGAGTTCTCGTTCGAAACGCTCATACTTCGAGAAAGATTTCCGTTTTGTACACGAAGTGCATCCAGTTTTTGTCGTAGCCCTCTCAACTTTTTAACACATGCTATGTGGGTGAAATGATGATAGCATGCCAACTTTCAACATTTTCAGAGTTCATTTGTAGTGCTTTTCAATTTCAGGGTCAACTAGCTCAAAAAAAAAAGTAAATGCACGAAGAATACCAAATGAAGTCAGAATTTGTTGAAATTTTGTGATGTGCCTTTGAATGGTGCATTTTGAACACACAAAAAGTATGGAGTTCAAATAAGTTCAAAAAAATGAAATCCCTTTGTAAGAGATGAGTTCTCGTTCGAAATGCTGATACTTCGAGAGAGATTGTCCGTTTTGTACACGAAGTGCATCCAGTTTTTGTCATAGCCCTCTCAACTTTTTAACACATGCTATGTGGGTGAAATTATGATAGCATGGCAACTTTCAACATTTTCAGAGTTCATTTGTAGTGCTTTTCAATTTCAGGGTCAACTAGCTCAAAACAAAATAAGTAAATGCACGAAGAATACCAAATGAAGTCAGAAATTGTTGAAATTTTGTGATGTGCCTTTTAATGGTGCATTTTGAACACACAAAAAGTATGGAGTTCAAATAAGTTCAAAAAAATGAAATCCCTTTGTAAGAGATGAGTTCTCGTTCAAAACGCTGCTACTTCGAGAGAGATTGTCCGTTTTGTACACGAAGTGCATCCAGTTTTTGTCGTAGCCCTCTCAACTTTTTAACACATGCTATGTGGGTGAAATGATGATATCATGGCAACTTTCAACATTTTCAGAGTTCATTTGTAGTTGTTTTTCAATTTGAGGGTCAACTAGCTCAAAAAAAAAAGTAAATGCACGAAGAATACCAAATGAAGTCAGAATTTGTTGAAATTTTGTGATGTGCCTTTGAATGGTGCATTTTGAACACACAAAAAGTATCGAGTTCAAATAAGTACAAAAAAATGAAATCCCTTTGTAAGAGATGAGTTCTCGTCCGAAACGCTGATACTTCGAGAGAGATTGTCCGTTTTGTACACGAAGTGCATCCAGTTTTTGTCGTAGCCCTCTCAACTTTTTCACACATGCTATGTGGGTGAAATGATGATAGCATGCCAACTTTCAACATTTTCAGAGTTCATATGTAGTGCTTTTCAATTTCAGGGTCAACTAGCTCAAAAACATGAAATCCCTTTGTAAGAGATGAGTTCTCGTTCGAAATGCTCATACTTCGAGAGAGATTGTCCGTTTTGTACACGAAGTGCATCCAGTTTTTGTCATAGCCCTCTCAACTTTTTAACACATGCTATGTGGGTGAAATTATGATAGCATGGCAACTTTCAACATTTTCAGAGTTCATTTGTAGTGCTTTTCAATTTCAGGGTCAACTAGCTCAAAAAAAATAAGTAAATGCACGAAGAATACCAAATGAAGTCAGAATTTGTTGAAATTTTGTGATGTGCCTTTGAATGGTGCATTTTGAACACACAAAAAGTATGGAGTTCAAATAAGTACAAAAAAATGAAATCCCTTTGTAAGAGATGAGTTCTCGTTCGAAACGCTCATACTTCGAGAAAGATTTCCGTTTTGTACACGAAGTGCATCCAGTTTTTGTCGTAGCCCTCTCAACTTTTTAACACATGCTATGTGGGTGAAATGATGATAGCATGCCAACTTTCAACATTTTCAGAGTTCATTTGTAGTGCTTTTCAATTTCAGGGTCAACTAGCTCAAAAAAAAAAGTAAATGCACGAAGAATACCAAATGAAGTCAGAATTTGTTGAAATTTTGTGATGTGCCTTTGAATGGTGCATTTTGAACACACAAAAAGTATGGAGTTCAAATAAGTTCAAAAAAATGAAATCCCTTTGTAAGAGATGAGTTCTCGTTCGAAATGCTGATACTTCGAGAGAGATTGTCCGTTTTGTACACGAAGTGCATCCAGTTTTTGTCATAGCCCTCTCAACTTTTTAACACATGCTATGTGGGTGAAATTATGATAGCATGCCAACTTTCAACATTTTCAGAGTTCATTTGTAGTGCTTTTCAATTTCAGGGTCAACTAGCTCAAAACAAAATAAGTAAATGCACGAAGAATACCAAATGAAGTCAGAAATTGTTGAAATTTTGTGATGTGCCTTTTAATGGTGCATTTTGAACACACAAAAAGTATGGAGTTCAAATAAGTTCAAAAAAATGAAATCCCTTTGTAAGAGATGAGTTCTCGTTCAAAACGCTGCTACTTCGAGAGAGATTGTCCGTTTTGTACACGAAGTGCATCCAGTTTTTGTCGTAGCCCTCTCAACTTTTTAACACATGCTATGTGGGTGAAATGATGATATCATGGCAACTTTCAACATTTTCAGAGTTCATTTGTAGTTGTTTTTCAATTTGAGGGTCAACTAGCTCAAAAAAAAAAGTAAATGCACGAAGAATACCAAATGAAGTCAGAAATTGTTGAAATTTTGTGATGTGCCTTTGAATGGTGCATTTTGAACACACAAAAAGTATGGAGTTCAAATAAGTTCAAAAAAATGAAATCCCTTTGTAAGAGATGAGTTCTCGTCCGAAACGCTGATACTTCGAGAGACATTGTCCGTTTTGTACACGAAGTGCATCCAGTTTTTGTCGTAGCCCTCTCAACTCTTTACCACATGCTACGTGGGTGAAATGATGATAGCATGCCAACTTTCAACATTTTCAGAGTTCATTTGTAGTGCTTTCCAATTTCAGGGTCAACTAGCTCAAAAAAAATAAGTAAATGCACGAAGAATACCAAATGAAGTCAGAATTTGTTGAAATTTTGTGATGTGCCTTTGAATGGTGCATTTTGAACACACAAAGAGTATGGAGTTCAAATAAGTACAAAAAAATGAAATCCCTTTGTAAGAGATGAGTTCTCGTTCGAAACGCTGATACTTCGAGAAAGATTTCCGTTTTGTACACGAAGTGCATCCAGTTTTTGTCGTAGCCCTCTCAACTTTTTCACACATGCTATGTGGGTGAAATGATGATAGCATGCCAACTTTCAACATTTTCAGAGTTCATTTGTAGTGCTTTTCAATTTCAGGGTCAACTAGCTCAAAAAAAAAAGTAAATGCACAAAGAATACCAAATGAAGTCAGAATTTGTTGAAATTTTGTGATGTGCCTTTGAATGGTGCATTTTGAACACACAAAAAGTATGGAGTTCAAATAAGTTCAAAAAATGAAATCCCTTTGTAAGAGATGAGTTCTCGTTCGAAATGCTGATACTTCGAGAGAGATTGTCCGTTTTGTACACGAAGTGCATCCAGTTTTTGTCATAGCCCTCTCAACTTTTTAACACATGCTATGTGGGTGAAATTATGATAGCATGGCAACTTTCAACATTTTCAGAGTTCATTTGTAGTGCTTTTCAATTTCAGGGTCAACTAGCTCAAAACAAAATAAGTAAATGCACGAAGAATACCAAATGAAGTCAGAAATTGTTGAAATTTTGTGATGTGCCTTTGAATGGTGCATTTTGAACACACAAAAAGTATGGAGTTCAAATAAGTTCAAAAAAATGAAATCCCTTTGTAAGAGATGAGTTCTTGTTCGAAACGCTGCTACTTCGAGAGAGATTGTCCGTTTTGTACACGAAGTGCATCCAGTTTTTGTCGTAGCCCTCTCAACTTTTTAACACATGCTACGTGGGTGAAATGATGATAGCATGCGAACTTTCAACATTTTTAGAGTTCATTTGTAGTGCTTTCCAATTTCAGGGTCAACTAGCTCAAAAAAAATAAGTAAATGCACGAAGAATACCAAATGAAGTCAGAATTTGTTGAAATTTTGTGATGTGCCTTTGAATGGTGCATTTTGAACACACAAAAAGTATGGAGTTCAAATAAGTACAAAAAAAATGAAATCCCTTTGTAAGAGATGAGTTCTCGTTCGAAACGCTGATACTTCGAGAAAGATTTCCGTTTTGTACACGAAGTGCATCCAGTTTTTGTCGTAGCCCTCTCAACTTTTTCACACATGCTATGTGGGTGAAATGATGATAGCATGCCAACTTTCAACATTTTCAGAGTTCATTTGTAGTGCTTTTCAATTTCAGGGTCAACTAGCTCAAAGAAAAAAGTAAATGCACGAAGAATACCAAATGAAGTCAGAATTTGTTGAAATTTTGTGATGTGCCTTTGAATGGTGCATTTTGAACACACAAAAAGTATGGAGTTCAAATAAGTTCAAAAAAATGAAATCCCTTTGTAAGAGATGAGTTCTCGTTCGAAATGCTGATACTTCGAGAGAGATTGTCCGTTTTGTACACGAAGTGCATCCAGTTTTTGTCATAGCCCTCTCAACTTTTTAACACATGCTATGGGGGTGAAATTATGATAGCATGCCAACTTTCAACATTTTCAGAGTTCATTTGTAGTGCTTTTCAATTTCAGGGTCAACTAGCTCAAAACAAAATAAGTAAATGCACGAAGAATACCAAATGAAGTCAGAAATTGTTGAAATTTTGTGATGTGCCTTTGAATGGTGCATTTTGAACACACAAAAAGTATGGAGTTCAAATAAGTTCAAAAAAAATGAAATCCCTTTGTAAGAGATGAGTTCTCACTCGAAACGCTGCTACTTCGAGAGAGATTGTCCGTTTTGTACACGAAGTGCATCCAGTTTTTGTCGTAGCCCTCTCAACTTTTTAACACATGCTATGTGGGTGAAATGCTGATAGCATGGCAAATTTCAACATTTTCAGAGTTCATTTGTAGTGCTTTTTGAATTTGAGGGTCAACTAGCTCAAAAAAAAGTAAATGCACGAAGAATACCAAATGAAGTCAGAAATTGTTGAAATTTTGTGATGTGCCTTTGAATGGTGCATTTTGAACACACAAAAAGTATGGAGTTCAAATAAGTTCAAAAAAATGAAATCCCTTTGTAAGAGATGAGTTCTCGTCCGAAACGCTGATACTTCGAGAGAGATTGTCCGTTTTGTACACGAAGTGCATCCAGTTTTTGTCGTAGCCCTCTCAACTTTTTAACAAATGCTACGTGGGTGAAATGATGATAGCATGCCAACTTTCAACATTTTTAGAGTTCATTTGTAGTGCTTTCCAATTTCAGGGTCAACTAGCTCAAAAAAAATAAGTAAATGCACGAAGAATACCAAATGAAGTCAGAATTTGTTGAAATTTTGTGATGTGCCTTTGAATGGTGCATTTTGAACACACAAAAAGTATGGAGTTCAAATAAGTTCAAAAAATGAAATCCCTTTGTAAGAGATGAGTTCTCGTTCGAAATGCTGATACTTCGAGAGAGATTGTCCGTTTTGTACACGAAGTGCATCCAGTTTTTGTCATAGCCCTCTCAACTTTTTAACACATGCTATGGGGGTGAAATGATGATAGCATGCCAACTTTCAACATTTTCAGAGTTCATTTGTAGTGCTTTTCAATTTCAGGGTCAACTAGCTCAAAACAAAATAAGTAAATGCACGAAGAATACCAAATGAAGTCAGAAATTGTTGAAATTTTGTGATGTGCCTTTGAATGGTGCATTTTGAACACACAAAAAGTATGGAGTTCAAATAAGTTCAAAAAAAATGAAATCCCTTTGTAAGAGATGAGTTCTCGCTCGAAACGCTGCTACTTCGAGAGAGATTGTCCGTTTTGTACACGAAGTGCATCCAGTTTTTGTCGTAGCCCTCTCAACTTTTTAACACATGCTATGTGGGTGAAATGATGATAGCATGGCAAATTTCAACATTTTCAGAGTTCATTTGTAGTGCTTTTTGAATTTGAGGGTCAACTAGCTAAAAAAAAAAGTAAATGCACGAAGAATACCAAATGAAGTCAGAAATTGTTGAAATTTTGTGATGTGCCTTTGAATGGTGCATTTTGAACACACAAAAAGTATGGAGTTCAAATAAGTTCAAAAAAATGAAATCCCTTTGTAAGAGATGAGTTCTCGTCCGAAACGCTGATACTTCGAAAGAGATTGTCCGTTTTGTACACGAAGTGCATCCAGTTTTTGTCGTAGCCCTCTCAACTTTTTAACACATGCTACGTGGGTGAAATGATGATAGCATGCCAACTTTCAACATTTTTAGAGTTCATTTGTAGTGCTTTCCAATTTCAGGGTCAACTAGCTCAAAAAAAATAAGTAAATGCACGAAGAATACCAAATGAAGTCAGAATTTGTTGAAATTTTGTGATGTGCCTTTGAATGGTGCATTTTGAACACACAAAAAGTATGGAGTTCAAATAAGTACAAAAAAATGAAATCCCTTTGTAAGAGATGAGTTCTCGTTCGAAACGCTGATACTTCGAGAAAGATTTCCGTTTTGTACACGAAGTGCATCCAGTTTTTGTCGTAGCCCTCTCAACTTTTTCACACATGCTATGTGGGTGAAATGATGATAGCATGCCAACTTTCAACATTTTCAGAGTTCATTTGTAGTGCTTTTCAATTTCAGGGTCAACTAGCTCAAAAAAAAGTAAATGCACGAAGAATACCAAATGAAATCAGAATTTGTTGAAATTTTGTGATGTGCCTTTTAATGGTGCATTTTGAACACACAACAAGTATGGAGTTCAAATAAGTTCAAAAAAATGAAATCCCTTTGTAAGAGATGAGTTCTCGTTCGAAATGCTGATACTTCGAGAGAGATTGTCCGTTTTGTACACGGAGTGCATCCAGTTTTTGTCATAGCCCTCTCAACTTTTTAACACATGCTATGTGGGTGAAATTATGATAGCATGGCAACTTCCAACATTTTCAGAGTTCATTTGTAGTGCTTTTCAATTTCAGGGTCAACTAGCTCAAAACAAAATAAGTAAATGCACGAAGAATACCAAATGAAGTCAGAAATTGTTGAAATTTTGTGATGTGCCTTTGAATGGTGCATTTTGAACACACAAAAAGTATGGAGTTCAAATAAGTTCAAAAAAAATGAAATCCCTTTGTAAGAGATGAGTTCTTGTTCGAAACGCTGCTACTTCAAGAGAGATTGTCCGTTTTGTACACGAAGTGCATCCAGTTTTTGTCGTAGCCCTCTCAACTTTTTAACACATGATACGTGGGTGAAATGATGATAGCATGCCAACTTTCAACATTTTCAGAGTTCATTTGTAGTGCTTTCCAATTTCAGGGTCAACTAGCTCAAAAAAAATAAGTAAATGCACGAAGAATACCAAATGAAGTCAGAATTTGTTGAAATTTTGTGATGTGCCTTTGAATGGTGCATTTTGAACACACAAAAAGTATGGAGTTCAAATAAGTACAAAAAAAATGAAATCCCTTTGTAAGAGATGAGTTCTCGTTCGAAACGCTGATACTTCGAGAAAGATTTCCGTTTTGTACACGAAGTGCATCCAGTTTTTGTCGTAGCCCTCTCAACTTTTTCACACATGCTATGTGGGTGAAATGATGATAGCATGCCAACTTTCAACATTTTCAGAGTTCATTTGTAGTGCTTTTCAATTTCAGGGTCAACTAGCTCAAAGAAAAAAGTAAATGCACGAAGAATACCAAATGAAGTCAGAATTTGTTGAAATTTTGTGATGTGCCTTTGAATGGTGCATTTTGAACACACAAAAAGTATGGAGTTCAAATAAGTTCAAAAAAATGAAATCCCTTTGTAAGAGATGAGTTCTCGTTCGAAATGCTGATACTTCGAGAGAGATTGTCCGTTTTGTACACGAAGTGCATCCAGTTTTTGTCATAGCCCTCTCAACTTTTTAACACATGCTATGTGGGTGAAATTATGATAGCATGGCAACTTTCAACATTTTCAGAGTTCATTTGTAGTGCTTTTCAATTTCAGGGTCAACTAGCTCAAAACAAAATAAGTAAATGCACGAAGAATACCAAATGAAGTCAGAAATTGTTGAAATTTTGTGATGTGCCTTTGAATGGTGCATTTTGAACACACAAAAAGTATGGAGTTCAAATAAGTTCAAAAAAAATGAAATCCCTTTGTAAGAGATGAGTTCTCGCTCGAAACGCTGCTACTTCGAGAGAGATTGTCCGTTTTGTACACGAAGTGCATCCAGTTTTTGTCGTAGCCCTCTCAACTTTTTAACACATGCTATGTGGGTGAAATGCTGATAGCATGGCAAATTTCAACATTTTCAGAGTTCATTTGTAGTGCTTTTTGAATTTGAGGGTCAACTAGCTCAAAAAAAAAGTAAATGCACGAAGAATACCAAATGAAGTCAGAAATTGTTGAAATTTTGTGATGTGCCTTTGAATGGTGCATTTTGAACACACAAAAAGTATGGAGTTCAAATAAGTTCAAAAAAATGAAATCCCTTTGTAAGAGATGAGTTCTCGTCCGAAACGCTGATACTTCGAGAGAGATTGTCCGTTTTGTACACGAAGTGCATCCAGTTTTTGTCGTAGCCCTCTCAACTTTTTAACAAATGCTACGTGGGTGAAATGATGATAGCATGCCAACTTTCAACATTTTTAGAGTTCATTTGTAGTGCTTTCCAATTTCAGGGTCAACTAGCTCAAAAAAAATAAGTAAATGCACGAAGAATACCAAATGAAGTCAGAATTTGTTGAAATTTTGTGATGTGCCTTTGAATGGTGCATTTTGAACACACAAAAAGTATGGAGTTCAAATAAGTTCAAAAAATGAAATCCCTTTGTAAGAGATGAGTTCTCGTTCGAAATGCTGATACTTCGAGAGAGATTGTCCGTTTTGTACACGAAGTGCATCCAGTTTTTGTCATAGCCCTCTCAACTTTTTAACACATGCTATGGGGGTGAAATGATGATAGCATGCCAACTTTCAACATTTTCAGAGTTCATTTGTAGTGCTTTTCAATTTCAGGGTCAACTAGCTCAAAACAAAATAAGTAAATGCACGAAGAATACCAAATGAAGTCAGAAATTGTTGAAATTTTGTGATGTGCCTTTGAATGGTGCATTTTGAACACACAAAAAGTATGGAGTTCAAATAAGTTCAAAAAAAATGAAATCCCTTTGTAAGAGATGAGTTCTCGCTCGAAACGCTGCTACTTCGAGAGAGATTGTCCGTTTTGTACACGAAGTGCATCCAGTTTTTGTCGTAGCCCTCTCAACTTTTTAACACATGCTATGTGGGTGAAATGATGATAGCATGGCAAATTTCAACATTTTCAGAGTTCATTTGTAGTGCTTTTTGAATTTGAGGGTCAACTAGCTAAAAAAAAAAGTAAATGCACGAAGAATACCAAATGAAGTCAGAAATTGTTGAAATTTTGTGATGTGCCTTTGAATGGTGCATTTTGAACACACAAAAAGTATGGAGTTCAAATAAGTTCAAAAAAATGAAATCCCTTTGTAAGAGATGAGTTCTCGTCCGAAACGCTGATACTTCGAAAGAGATTGTCCGTTTTGTACACGAAGTGCATCCAGTTTTTGTCGTAGCCCTCTCAACTTTTTAACACATGCTACGTGGGTGAAATGATGATAGCATGCCAACTTTCAACATTTTTAGAGTTCATTTGTAGTGCTTTCCAATTTCAGGGTCAACTAGCTCAAAAAAAATAAGTAAATGCACGAAGAATACCAAATGAAGTCAGAATTTGTTGAAATTTTGTGATGTGCCTTTGAATGGTGCATTTTGAACACACAAAAAGTATGGAGTTCAAATAAGTACAAAAAAATGAAATCCCTTTGTAAGAGATGAGTTCTCGTTCGAAACGCTGATACTTCGAGAAAGATTTCCGTTTTGTACACGAAGTGCATCCAGTTTTTGTCGTAGCCCTCTCAACTTTTTCACACATGCTATGTGGGTGAAATGATGATAGCATGCCAACTTTCAACATTTTCAGAGTTCATTTGTAGTGCTTTTCAATTTCAGGGTCAACTAGCTCAAAAAAAAGTAAATGCACGAAGAATACCAAATGAAATCAGAATTTGTTGAAATTTTGTGATGTGCCTTTTAATGGTGCATTTTGAACACACAACAAGTATGGAGTTCAAATAAGTTCAAAAAAATGAAATCCCTTTGTAAGAGATGAGTTCTCGTTCGAAATGCTGATACTTCGAGAGAGATTGTCCGTTTTGTACACGGAGTGCATCCAGTTTTTGTCATAGCCCTCTCAACTTTTTAACACATGCTATGTGGGTGAAATTATGATAGCATGGCAACTTCCAACATTTTCAGAGTTCATTTGTAGTGCTTTTCAATTTCAGGGTCAACTAGCTCAAAACAAAATAAGTAAATGCACGAAGAATACCAAATGAAGTCAGAAATTGTTGAAATTTTGTGATGTGCCTTTGAATGGTGCATTTTGAACACACAAAAAGTATGGAGTTCAAATAAGTTCAAAAAAAATGAAATCCCTTTGTAAGAGATGAGTTCTTGTTCGAAACGCTGCTACTTCGAGAGAGATTGTCCGTTTTGTACACGAAGTGCATCCAGTTTTTGTCGTAGCCCTCTCAACTTTTTAACACATGATACGTGGGTGAAATGATGATAGCATGCCAACTTTCAACATTTTCAGAGTTCATTTGTAGTGCTTTCCAATTTCAGGGTCAACTAGCTCAAAAAAAATAAGTAAATGCACGAAGAATACCAAATGAAGTCAGAATTTGTTGAAATTTTGTGATGTGCCTTTGAATGGTGCATTTTGAACACACAAAAAGTATGGAGTTCAAATAAGTACAAAAAAAAAATGAAATCCCTTTGTAAGAGATGAGTTCTCGTCCGAAACGCTGATACTTCGAGAGAGATTGTCCGTTTTGTACACGAAGTGCATCCAGTTTTTGTCGTAGCCCTCTCAACTTTTTCACACATGCTATGTGGGTGAAATGATGATAGCATGCCAACTTTCAACATTTTCAGAGTTCATATGTAGTGCTTTTCAATTTCAGGGTCAACTAGCTCAAAAAAAAGTAAATGCACGAAGAATACCAAATGAAGTCAGAATTTGTTGAAATTTTGTGATGTGCCTTTGAATGGTGCATTTTGAACACACAAAAAGTATGGAGTTCAAATAAGTTCAAAAAAATGAAATCCCTTTGTAAGAGATGAGTTCTCGTTCGAAATGCTGATACTTCGAGAGAGATTGTCCGTTTTGTACACGAAGTGCATCCAGTTTTTGTCATAGCCCTCTCAACTTTTTAACACATGCTATGTGGGTGAAATTATGATAGCATGCCAACTTTCAACATTTTAAGAGTTCATTTGTAGTGCTTTTCAATTTCAGGGTCAACTAGCTCAAAACAAAATAAGTAAATGCACGAAGAATACCAAATGAAGTCAGAAATTGTTGAAATTTTGTGATGTGCCTTTGAATGGTGCATTTTGAACACACAAAAAGTATGGAGTTCAAATAAGTTCAAAAAAAATGAAATCCCTTTGTAAGAGATGAGTTCTCGCTCGAAACGCTGCTACTTCGAGAGAGATTGTCCGTTTTGTACACGAAGTGCATCCAGTTTTTGTCGTAGCCCTCTCAACTTTTTAACACATGCTATGTGGGTGAAATGATGATAGCATGGCAAATTTCAACATTTTTAGAGTTCATTTGTAGTGCTTTCCAATTTCAGGGTCAACTAGCTCAAAAAAAATAAGTAAATGCACGAAGAATACCAAATGAAGTCAGAATTTGTTGAAATTTTGTGATGTGCCTTTGAATGGTGCATTTTGAACACACAAAAAGTATGGAGTTCAAATAAGTTCAAAAAATGAAATCCCTTTGTAAGAGATGAGTTCTCGTTCGAAATGCTGATACTTCGAGAGAGATTGTCCGTTTTGTACACGAAGTGCATCCAGTTTTTGTCATAGCCCTCTCAACTTTTTAACACATGCTATGGGGGTGAAATGATGATAGCATGCCAACTTTCAACATTTTCAGAGTTCATTTGTAGTGCTTTTCAATTTCAGGGTCAACTAGCTCAAAACAAAATAAGTAAATGCACGAAGAATACCAAATGAAGTCAGAAATTGTTGAAATTTTGTGATGTGCCTTTGAATGGTGCATTTTGAACACACAAAAAGTATGGAGTTCAAATAAGTTCAAAAAAAATGAAATCCCTTTGTAAGAGATGAGTTCTCGCTCGAAACGCTGCTACTTCGAGAGAGATTGTCCGTTTTGTACACGAAGTGCATCCAGTTTTTGTCGTAGCCCTCTCAACTTTTTAACACATGCTATGTGGGTGAAATGATGATAGCATGGCAACTTTCAACATTTTCAGAGTTCATTTGTAGTGCTTTTTGAATTTGAGGGTCAACTAGCTCAAAAAAAAAGTAAATGCACGAAGAATACCAAATGAAGTCAGAAATTGTTGAAATTTTGTGATGTGCCTTTGAATGGTGCATTTTGAACACACAAAAAGTATGGAGTTCAAATAAGTTCAAAAAAATGAAATCCCTTTGTAAGAGATGAGTTCTCGTCCGAAACGCTGATACTTCGAGAGAGATTGTCCGTTTTGTACACGAAGTGCATCCAGTTTTTGTCGTAGCCCTCTCAACTTTTTAACACATGCTACGTGGGTGAAATGATGATAGCATGCCAACTTTCAACATTTTCAGAGTTCATTTGTAGTGCTTTCCAATTTCAGGGTCAACTAGCTCAAAAAATATAAGTAAATGCACGAAGAATACCAAATGAAGTCAGAATTTGTTGAAATTTTGTGATGTGCCTTTGAATGGTGCATTTTGAACACACAAAAAGTATGGAGTTCAAATAAGTACAAAAAAATGAAATCCCTTTGTAAGAGATGAGTTCTCGTTCGAAACGCTGATACTTCGAGAAAGATTTCCGTTTTGTACACGAAGTGCATCCAGTTTTTGTCGTAGCCCTCTCAACTTTTTCACACATGCTATGTGGGTGAAATTATGATAGCATGCCAACTTTCAACATTTTCAGAGTTCATTTGTAGTGCTTTTCAATTTCAGGGTCAACTAGCTCAAAAAAAAGTAAATGCACGAAGAATACCAAATGAAATCAGAATTTGTTGAAATTTTGTGATGTGCCTTTTAATGGTGCATTTTGAACACACAAAAAGTATGGAGTTCAAATAAGTTCAAAAAAATGAAATCCCTTTGTAAGAGATGAGTTCTCGTTCGAAATGCTCATACTTCGAGAGAGATTGTCCGTTTTGTACACGGAGTGCATCTAGTTTTTGTCATAGCCCTCTCAACTTTTTAACACATGCTATGTGGGTGAAATTATGATAGCATGGCAACTTCCAACATTTTCAGAGTTCATTTGTAGTTCTTTTCAATTTCAGGGTCAACTAGCTCAAAACAAAATAAGTAAATGCACGAAGAATACCAAATGAAGTCAGAAATTGTTGAAATTTTGTGATGTGCCTTTGAATGGTGCATTTTGAACACACAAAAAGTATGGAGTTCAAATAAGTTCAAAAAAAATGAAATCCCTTTGTAAGAGATGAGTTCTTGTTCGAAACGCTGCTACTTCGAGAGAGATTGTCCGTTTTGTACACGAAGTGCATCCAGTTTTTGTCGTAGCCCTCTCAACTTTTTAACACATGATACGTGGGTGAAATGATGATAGCATGCCAACTTTCAACATTTTCAGAGTTCATTTGTAGTGCTTTCCAATTTCAGGGTCAACTAGCTCAAAAAAAATAAGTAAATGCACGAAGAATACCAAATGAAGTCAGAATTTGTTGAAATTTTGTGATGTGCCTTTGAATGGTGCATTTTGAACACACAAAAAGTATGGAGTTCAAATAAGTACAAAAAAAAATGAAATCCCTTTGTAAGAGATGAGTTCTCGTCCGAAACGCTGATACTTCGAGAGAGATTGTCCGTTTTGTACACGAAGTGCATCCAGTTTTTGTCGTAGCCCTCTCAACTTTTTCACACATGCTATGTGGGTGAAATGATGATAGCATGCCAACTTTCAACATTTTCAGAGTTCATATGTAGTGCTTTTCAATTTCAGGGTCAACTAGCTCAAAAAAAAGTAAATGCACGAAGAATACCAAATGAAGTCAGAATTTGTTGAAATTTTGTGATGTGCCTTTGAATGGTGCATTTTGAACACACAAAAAGTATGGAGTTCAAATAAGTTCAAAAAAATGAAATCCCTTTGTAAGAGATGAGTTCTCGTTCGAAATGCTGATACTTCGAGAGAGATTGTCCGTTTTGTACACGAAGTGCATCCAGTTTTTGTCATAGCCCTCTCAACTTTTTAACACATGCTATGTGGGTGAAATTATGATAGCATGCCAACTTTCAACATTTTAAGAGTTCATTTGTAGTGCTTTTCAATTTCAGGGTCAACTAGCTCAAAACAAAATAAGTAAATGCACGAAGAATACCAAATGAAGTCAGAAATTGTTGAAATTTTGTGATGTGCCTTTGAATGGTGCATTTTGAACACACAAAAAGTATGGAGTTCAAATAAGTTCAAAAAAAATTGAAATCCCTTTGTAAGAGATGAGTTCTCGTTCGAAACGCTGCTACTTCGAGAGAGATTGTCCGTTTTGTACACGAAGTGCATCCAGTTTTTGTCGTAGCCCTCTCAACTTTTTAACACATGCTATGTGGGTGAAATGATGATAGCATGGCAACTTTCAACATTTTCAGAGTTCATTTGTAGTGCTTTTTGAATTTGAGGGTCAACTAGCTCAAAAAAAAAGTAAATGCACGAAGAATACCAAATGAAGTCAGAAATTGTTGAAATTTTGTGATGTGCCTTTGAATGGTGCATTTTGAACACACAAAAAGTATGGAGTTCAAATAAGTTCAAAAAAATGAAATCCCTTTGTAAGAGATGAGTTCTCGTCCGAAACGCTGATACTTCGAGAGAGATTGTCCGTTTTGTACACGAAGTGCATCCAGTTTTTGTCGTAGCCCTCTCAACTTTTTAACACATGCTACGTGGGTGAAATGATGATAGCATGCCAACTTTCAACATTTTCAGAGTTCATTTGTAGTGCTTTCCAATTTCAGGGTCAACTAGCTCAAAAAAAATAAGTAAATGCACGAAGAATACCAAATGAAGTCAGAATTTGTTGAAATTTTGTGATGTGCCTTTGAATGGTGCATTTTGAACACACAAAAAGTATGGAGTTCAAATAAGTACAAAAAAATGAAATCCCTTTGTAAGAGATGAGTTCTCGTTCGAAACGCTGATACTTCGAGAAAGATTTCCGTTTTGTACACGAAGTGCATCCAGTTTTTGTCGTAGCCCTCTCAACTTTTTCACACATGCTATGTGGGTGAAATTATGATAGCATGCCAACTTTCAACATTTTCAGAGTTCATTTGTAGTGCTTTTCAATTTCAGGGTCAACTAGCTCAAAAAAAAGTAAATGCACGAAGAATACCAAATGAAATCAGAATTTGTTGAAATTTTGTGATGTGCCTTTTAATGGTGCATTTTGAACACACAAAAAGTATGGAGTTCAAATAAGTTCAAAAAAATGAAATCCCTTTGTAAGAGATGAGTTCTCGTTCGAAATGCTCATACTTCGAGAGAGATTGTCCGTTTTGTACACGGAGTGCATCTAGTTTTTGTCATAGCCCTCTCAACTTTTTAACACATGCTATGTGGGTGAAATTATGATAGCATGGCAACTTCCAACATTTTCAGAGTTCATTTGTAGTGCTTTTCAATTTCAGGGTCAACTAGCTCAAAACAAAATAAGTAAATGCACGAAGAATACCAAATGAAGTCAGAAATTGTTGAAATTTTGTGATGTGCCTTTGAATGGTGCATTTTGAACACACAAAAAGTATGGAGTTCAAATAAGTTCAAAAAAAATGAAATCCCTTTGTAAGAGATGAGTTCTTGTTCGAAACGCTGCTACTTCGAGAGAGATTGTCCGTTTTGTACACGAAGTGCATCCAGTTTTTGTCGTAGCCCTCTCAACTTTTTAACACATGATACGTGGGTGAAATGATGATAGCATGCCAACTTTCAACATTTTCAGAGTTCATTTGTAGTGCTTTCCAATTTCAGGGTCAACTAGCTCAAAAAAAATAAGTAAATGCACGAAGAATACCAAATGAAGTCAGAATTTGTTGAAATTTTGTGATGTGCCTTTGAATGGTGCATTTTGAACACACAAAAAGTATGGAGTTCAAATAAGTACAAAAAAAAATGAAATCCCTTTGTAAGAGATGAGTTCTCGTCCGAAACGCTGATACTTCGAGAGAGATTGTCCGTTTTGTACACGAAGTGCATCCAGTTTTTGTCGTAGCCCTCTCAACTTTTTCACACATGCTATGTGGGTGAAATGATGATAGCATGCCAACTTTCAACATTTTCAGAGTTCATATGTAGTGCTTTTCAATTTCAGGGTCAACTAGCTCAAAAAAAAGTAAATGCACGAAGAATACCAAATGAAGTCAGAATTTGTTGAAATTTTGTGATGTGCCTTTGAATGGTGCATTTTGAACACACAAAAAGTATGGAGTTCAAATAAGTTCAAAAAAATGAAATCCCTTTGTAAGAGATGAGTTCTCGTTCGAAATGCTGATACTTCGAGAGAGATTGTCCGTTTTGTACACGAAGTGCATCCAGTTTTTGTCATAGCCCTCTCAACTTTTTAACACATGCTATGTGGGTGAAATTATGATAGCATGCCAACTTTCAACATTTTAAGAGTTCATTTGTAGTGCTTTTCAATTTCAGGGTCAACTAGCTCAAAACAAAATAAGTAAATGCACGAAGAATACCAAATGAAGTCAGAAATTGTTGAAATTTTGTGATGTGCCTTTGAATGGTGCATTTTGAACACACAAAAAGTATGGAGTTCAAATAAGTTCAAAAAAAATTGAAATCCCTTTGTAAGAGATGAGTTCTCGTTCGAAACGCTGCTACTTCGAGAGAGATTGTCCGTTTTGTACACGAAGTGCATCCAGTTTTTGTCGTAGCCCTCTCAACTTTTTAACACATGCTATGTGGGTGAAATGATGATAGCATGGCAACTTTCAACATTTTCAGAGTTCATTTGTAGTGCTTTTTGAATTTGAGGGTCAACTAGCTCAAAAAAAAAGTAAATGCACGAAGAATACCAAATGAAGTCAGAAATTGTTGAAATTTTGTGATGTGCCTTTGAATGGTGCATTTTGAACACACAAAAAGTATGGAGTTCAAATAAGTTCAAAAAAATGAAATCCCTTTGTAAGAGATGAGTTCTCGTCCGAAACGCTGATACTTCGAGAGAGATTGTCCGTTTTGTACACGAAGTGCATCCAGTTTTTGTCGTAGCCCTCTCAACTTTTTAACACATGCTACGTGGGTGAAATGATGATAGCATGCCAACTTTCAACATTTTCAGAGTTCATTTGTAGTGCTTTCCAATTTCAGGGTCAACTAGCTCAAAAAAAATAAGTAAATGCACGAAGAATACCAAATGAAGTCAGAATTTGTTGAAATTTTGTGATGTGCCTTTGAATGGTGCATTTTGAACACACAAAAAGTATGGAGTTCAAATAAGTAAAAAAAAATGAAATCCCTTTGTAAGAGATGAGTTCTCGTTCGAAACGCTGATACTTCGAGAAAGATTTCCGTTTTGTACACGAAGTGCATCCAGTTTTTGTCGTAGCCCTCTCAACTTTTTCACACATGCTATGTGGGTGAAATTATGATAGCATGCCAACTTTCAACATTTTCAGAGTTCATTTGTAGTGCTTTTCAATTTCAGGGTCAACTAGCTCAAAAAAAAGTAAATGCACGAAGAATACCAAATGAAGTCAGAATTTGTTGAAATTTTGTGATGTGCCTTTGAATGGTGCATTTTGAACACACAAAAAGTATGGAGTTCAAATAAGTTCAAAAAAATGAAATCCCTTTGTAAGAGATGAGTTCTCGTTCGAAATGCTGATACTTCGAGAGAGATTGTCCGTTTTGTACACGAAGTGCATCCAGTTTTTGTCATAGCCCTCTCAACTTTTTAACACATGCTATGTGGGTGAAATTATGATAGCATGGCAACTTTCAACATTTTCAGAGTTCATTTGTAGTGCTTTTCAATTTCAGGGTCAACTAGCTCAAAACAAAATAAGTAAATGCACGAAGAATACCAAATGAAGTCAGAATTTGTTGAAATTTTGTGATGTGCCTTTGAATGGTGCATTTTGAACACACAAAAAGTATGGAGTTCAAATAAGTTCAAAAAAAATGAAATCCCTTTGTAAGAGATGAGTTCTTGTTCGAAACGCTGCTACTTCGAGAGAGATTGTCCGTTTTGTACACGAAGTGCATCCAGTTTTTGTCGTAGCCCTCTCAACTTTTTAACACATGCTACGTGGGTGAAATGATGATAGCATGCCAACTTTCAACATTTTCAGAGTTCATTTGTAGTGCTTTCCAATTTCAGGGTCAACTAGCTCAAAAAAAATAAGTAAATGCACGAAGAATACCAAATGAAGTCAGAATTTGTTGAAATTTTGTGATGTGCCTTTGAATGGTGCATTTTGAACACACAAAAAGTATGGAGTTCAAATAAGTACAAAAAAAAATGAACTCCCTTTGTAAGAGATGAGTTCTCGTCCGAAACGCTGATACTTCGAGAGAGATTGTCCGTTTTGTATACGAAGTGCATCCAGTTTTTGTCGTAGCCCTCTCAACTTTTTCACACATGCTATGTGGGTGAAATGATGATAGCATGCCAACTTTCAACATTTTCAGAGTTCATATGTAGTGCTTTTCAATTTCAGGGTCAACTAGCTCAAAAAAAAGTAAATGCACGAAGAATACCAAATGAAGTCAGAATTTGTTGAAATTTTGTGATGTGCCTTTGAATGGTGCATTTTGAACACACAAAAAGTATGGAGTTCAAATAAGTTCAAAAAAATGAAATCCCTTTGTAAGAGATGAGTTCTCGTTCGAAATGCTGATACTTCGAGAGAGATTGTCCGTTTTGTACACGAAGTGCATCCAGTTTTTGTCATAGCCCTCTCAACTTTTTAACACATGCTATGTGGGTGAAATTATGATAGCATGCCAACTTTCAACATTTTAAGAGTTCATTTGTAGTGCTTTTCAATTTCAGGGTCAACTAGCTCAAAACAAAATAAGTAAATGCACGAAGAATACCAAATGAAGTCAGAAATTGTTGAAATTTTGTGATGTGCCTTTGAATGGTGCATTTTGAACACACAAAAAGTATGGAGTTCAAATAAGTTCAAAAAAAATTGAAATCCCTTTGTAAGAGATGAGTTCTCGTTCGAAACGCTGCTACTTCGAGAGAGATTGTCCGTTTTGTACACGAAGTGCATCCAGTTTTTGTCGTAGCCCTCTCAACTTTTTAACACATGCTATGTGGGTGAAATGATGATAGCATGGCAACTTTCAACATTTTCAGAGTTCATTTGTAGTGCTTTTTGAATTTGAGGGTCAACTAGCTCAAAAAAAAGTAAATGCACGAAGAATACCAAATGAAGTCAGAAATTGTTGAAATTTTGTGATGTGCCTTTGAATGGTGCATTTTGAACACACAAAAAGTATGGAGTTCAAATAAGTTCAAAAAAATGAAATCCCTTTGTAAGAGATGAGTTCTCGTCCGAAACGCTGATACTTCGAGAGAGATTGTCCGTTTTGTACACGAAGTGCATCCAGTTTTTGTCGTAGCCCTCTCAACTTTTTAACACATGCTACGTGGGTGAAATGATGATAGCATGCCAACTTTCAACATTTTCAGAGTTCATTTGTAGTGCTTTCCAATTTCAGGGTCAACTAGCTCAAAAAAAACAAGTAAATGCACGAAGAATACCAAATGAAGTCAGAATTTGTTGAAATTTTGCGATGTGCCTTTGAATGGTGCATTTTGAACACACAAAAAGTATGGAGTTCAAATAAGTACAAAAAAATGAAATCCCTTTGTAAGAGATGAGTTCTCGTTCGAAACGCTGATACTTCGAGAAAGATTTCCGTTTTGTACACGAAGTGCATCCAGTTTTTGTCGTAGCCCTCTCAACTTTTTCACACATGCTATGTGGGTGAAATGATGATAGCATGCCAACTTTCAACATTTTCAGAGTTCATTTGTAGTGGTTTTCAATTTCAGGGTCAACTAGCTCAAAAAAAAGTAAATGCACGAAGAATACCAAATGAAGTCAGAATTTGTTGAAATTTTGTGATGTGTCTTTGAATGGTGCATTTTGAACACACAAAAAGTATGGAGTTCAAATAAGTTCAAAAAAATGAAATCCCTTTGTAAGAGATGAGTTCTCGTTCGAAATGCTGATACTTCGAGAGAGATTGTCCGTTTTGTACACGAAGTGCATCCAGTTTTTGTCATAGCCCTCTCAACTTTTTAACACATGCTATGTGGGTGAAATTATGATAGCATGGAAACTTTCAACATTTTCAGAGTTCATTTGTAGTGCTTTTCAATTTCAGGGTCAACTAGCTCAAAACAAAATAAGTAAATGCACGAAGAATACCAAATGAAGTCAGAAATTGTTGAAATTTTGTGATGTGCCTTTGAATGGTGCATTTTGAACACACAAAAAGTATGGAGTTCAAATAAGTTCAAAAAAATGAAATCCCTTTGTAAGAGATGAGTTCTTGTTCGAAACGCTGCTACTTCGAGAGAGATTGTCCGTTTTGTACACGAAGTGCATCCAGTTTTTGTCGTAGCCCTCTCAACTTTTTAACACATGCTACATGGGTGAAATGATGATAGCATGCCAAGTTTCAACATTTTCAGAGTTCATTTGTAGTGCTTTCCAATTTCAGGGTCAACTAGCTCAAAAAAAATAAGTAAATGCACGAAGAATACCAAATGAAGTCAGAATTTGTTGAAATTTTGTGATGTGCCTTTGAATGGTGCATTTTGAACACACAAAAAGTATGGAGTTCAAATAAGTACAAAAAAATGAAATCCCTTTGTAAGAGATGAGTTCTCGTCCGAAACGCTGATACTTCGAGAGAGATTGTCCGTTTTGTACACGAAGTGCATCCAGTTTTTATCGTAGCCCTCTCAACTTTTTCACACATGCTATGTGGGTGAAATGATGATAGCATGCCAACTTTCAACATTTTCAGAGTTCATTTGTAGTGCTTTTTAATTTCAGGGTCAACTAGCTCAAAAAAAAAGTAAATGCACGAAGAATACCAAATGAAGTCAGAATTTGTTGAAATTTTGTGATGTGCCTTTGAATGGTGCATTTTTAACACACAAAAAGTATGGAGTTCAAATAAGTTCAAAAAAATGAAATCCCTTTGTAAGAGATGAGTTCTCGTTCGAAATGCTGATACTTCGAGAGAGATTGTCCGTTTTGTACACGAAGTGCATCCAGTTTTTGTCATATCCCTCTCAACTTTTTAACACATGCTATGTGGGTGAAATTATGATAGCATGCCAACTTTCAACATTTTAAGAGGTCATTTGTAGTGCTTTTCAATTTCAGGGTCAACTAGCTCAAAACAAAATAAGTAAATGCACGAAGAATACCAAATGAAGTCAGAAATTGTTGAAATTTTGTGATATGCCTTTGAATGGTGCATTTTGAACACACAAAAAGTATGGAGTTCAAATAAGTTCAAAAAAATGAAATCCCTTTGTAAGAGATGAGTTCTCGTTCGAAATGCTGATACTTCGAGAGAGATTGTCCGTTTTGTACACGAAGTGCCTCCAGTTTTTGTCGTAGCCCTCTCAACTTTTTCACACATGCTATGTGGGTGAAATGATGGTAGCATGCCAACTTTCAACATTTTCAGAGTTCATATGTAGTGCTTTTCAATTTCAGGGTCAACTAGCTCAAAAAAAAAGTAAATGCACGAAGAATACCAAATGAAGTCAGAATTTGTTGAAATTTTGTGATGTGCCTTTGAATGGTGCATTTTGAACACACAAAAAGTATGGAGTTCAAATAAGTTCAAAAAAATGAAATCCCTTTGTAAGAGATGAGTTCTCGTTCGAAATGCTGATACTTCGAGAGAGATTGTCCGTTTTGTACACGAAGTGCATCCAGTTTTTGTCATAGCCCTCTCAACTTTTTAACACATGCTATGTGGGTGAAATTATGATAGCATGCCAACTTTCAACATTTTAAGAGTTCATTTGTAGTGCTTTTCAATTTCAGGGTCAACTAGCTCAAAACAAAATAAGTAAATGCACGAAGAATACCAAATGAAGTCAGAAATTGTTGAAATTTTGTGGTGTGCCTTTGAATGGTGCATTTTGAACACACAAAAAGTATGGAGTTCAAATAAGTTCAAAAAAATTGAAATCCCTTTGTAAGAGATGAGTTCTCGTTCGAAACGCTGCTACTTCGAGAGAGATTGTCCGTTTTGTACACGAAGTGCATCCAGTTTTTGTCGTAGCCCTCTCAACTTTTTAACACATGCTATGTGGGTGAAATGATGATAGCATGGCAACTTTCAACATTTTCAGAGTTCATTTGTAGTGCTTTTTGAATTTGAGGGTCAACTAGCTCAAAAAAAAAGTAAATGCACGAAGAATACCAAATGAAGTCAGAAATTGTTGAAATTTTGTGATGTGCCTTTGAATGGTGCATTTTGAACACACAAAAAGTATGGAGTTCAAATAAGTTCAAAAAAATGAAATCCCTTTGTAAGAGATGAGTTCTCGTCCGAAACGCTGATACTTCGAGAGAGATTGTCCGTTTTGTACACGAAGTGCATCCAGTTTTTGTCGTAGCCCTCTCAACTTTTTAACACATGCTACGTGGGTGAAATGATGATAGCATGCCAACTTTCAACATTTTCAGAGTTCATTTGTAGTGCTTTCCAATTTCAGGGTCAACTAGCTCAAAAAAATAAGTAAATGCACGAAGAATACCAAATGAAGTCAGAATTTGTTGAAATTTTGTGATGTGCCTTTGAATGGTGCATTTTGAACACACAAAAAGTATGGAGTTCAAATAAGTACAAAAAATGAAATCCCTTTGTAAGAGATGAGTTCTCATTCGAAACGCTGATACTTCGAGAAAGATTTCCGTTTTGTACACAAAGTGCATCCAGTTTTTGTCGTAGCCCTCTCAACTTTTTCACACATGCTATGTGGGTGAAATGATGATAGCATGCCAACTTTCAACATTTTCAGAGTTCATTTGTAGTGCTTTTCAATTTCAGGGTCAACTAGCTCAAAAAAAGTAAATGCACGAAGAATACCAAATGAAGTCAGAATTTGTTGAAATTTTGTGATGTGCCTTTGAATGGTGCATTTTGAACACACAAAAAGTATGGAGTTCAAATAAGTTCAAAAAAATGAAATCCCTTTGTAAGAGATGAGTTCTCGTTCGAAATGCTGATACTTCGAGAGAGATTGTCCGTTTTGTACACGAAGTGCATCCAGTTTTTGTCATAGCCCTCTCAACTTTTTAACACATGCTATGTGGGTGAAATTATGATAGCATGGCAACTTTCAACATTTTCAAAGTTCATTTGTAGTGCTTTTCAATTTCAGGGTCAACTAGCTCAAAACAAAATAAGTAAATGCACGAAGAATACCAAATGAAGTCAGAAATTGTTGAAATTTTGTGATGTGCCTTTGAATGGTGCATTTTGAACACACAAAAAGTATGGAGTTCAAATAAGTTCAAAAAAATGAAATCCCTTTGTAAGAGATGAGTTCTTGTTCGAAACGCTGCTACTTCGAGAGAGATTGTCCGTTTTGTACACGAAGTGCATCCAGTTTTTGTCGTAGCCCTCTCAACTTTTTAACACATGCTACGTGGGTGAAATGATGATAGCATGCCAACTTTCAACATTTTTAGAGTTCATTTGTAGTGCTTTCCAATTTCAGGGTCAACTAAGTCAAAAAAAATAAGTAAATGCACGAAGAATACCAAATGAAGTCAGAATTTGTTGAAATTTTGTGATGTGCCTTTGAATGGTGCATTCTGAACACACAAAAAGTATGGAGTTCAAATAAGTACAAAAAAATGAAATCCCTTTGTAAGAGATGAGTTCTCGTCCGAAACGTTGATACTTCGAGAGAGATTGTCCGTTTTGTACACGAAGTGCATCCAGTTTTTGTCGTAGCCCTCTCAACTTTTTCACACATGCTATGTGGGTGAAATGATGATAGCATGCCAACTTTCAACATTTTCAGAGTTCATTTGTAGTGCTTTTCAATTTCAGGGTCAACTAGCTCAAAAAAAAAAGTAAATGCACGAAGAATACCAAATGAAGTCAGAATTTGTTGAAATTTTGTGATGTGCCTTTGAATGGTGCATTTTTAACACACAAAAAGTATGGAGTTCAAATAAGTTCAAAAAAATGAAATCCCTTTGTAAGAGATGAGTTCTCGTTCGAAATGCTGATACTTCGAGAGAGATTGTCCGTTTTGTACACGAAGTGCATCCAGTTTTTGTCATAGCCCTCTCAACTTTTTAACACATGCTATGTGGGTGAAATTATGATAGCATGCCAACTTTCAACATTTTAAGAGGTCATTTGTAGTGCTTTTCAATTTCAGGGTCAACTAGCTCAAAACAAAATAAGTAAATGCACGAAGAATACCAAATGAAGTCAGAAATTGTTGAAATTTTGTGATATGCCTTTGAATGGTGCATTTTGAACACACAAAAAGTATGGAGTTCAAATAAGTTCAAAAAAATGAAATCCCTTTGTAAGAGATGAGTTCTTGTTCGAAACGCTGCTACTTCGAGAGAGATTGTCCGTTTTGTACACGAAGTGCATTCAGTTTTTGTCGTAGCCCTCTCAACTTTTTAACACATGCTATGTGGGTGAAATGATGATAGCATGGCAACTTTCAACATTTTCAGAGTTCATTTGTAGTGCTTTTCAATTTGAGGGTCAACTAGCTCAAAAGAAAAAGTAAATGCACGAAGAATACCAAATGAAGTCAGAAATTGTTGAAATTTTGTGATGTGCCTTTGAATAGTGTATTTTGAACAGACAAAAAGTATGGAATTCAAATAAGTTCAAAAAAATGAAATCCCTTTGTAAGAGATGAGTTCTCGTTCGAAACGCTGATACTTCGAGAGAGATTGTTTGTTTTGTACACGAAGTGCATTCAGTTTTTGTCGTAGCCCTCTCAACTTTTTAACACATGCTAGGCGGGTGAAATGATGATAGCATGCCAACTTTCAACATTTTCAGAGTTCATTGTAGTGCTTTTCAATTTCAGGGTCAACTAGCTCAAAAAAAAAGTAAATGCACGAAGAATACCAAATGAAGTTAGAAATTGTTGAAATTTTGTGATGTGCCTTTGAATGTTGCATTTTGAACAGACAAAAAGTATGGAATTCAAATAAGTTCAAAAAAATGAAATCCCTTTGTAAGAGATGAGTTCTCGTTCGAAACGCTGATACTTCGAGAGAGATTGTCTGTTTTGTACACGAAGTGCATTCAGTTTTTGTCGTAGCCCTCTCAACTTTTTAACACATGCTACGCGGGTGAAATGATGATAGCATGCCAACTTTCAACATTTTCACAGTTCATTTGTAGTGCTTTTCAATTTCAGGGTCAACTAGCTCAAAAAAAAGTAAATGCACGAAGAATACCAAATGAAGTCAGAAATTGTTGAAATTTTGTGATGTGCCTTTTAATGGTGCATTTTGAACACACAAAAAGTATGGAGTTCAAATAAGTTCAAAAAAAATGAAATCCCTTTGTAAGAGATGAGTTCTCGTTCGAAACGCTGCTACTTCGAGAGAGATTGTCCGTTTTGTACACGAAGTGCATCCAGTTTTTGTCGTAGCCCTCTCAACTTTTTAACACATGCTATGTGGGTGAAATTATGATAGCATGCCAACTTTCAACATTTTCAGAGTTCATTTGTAGTGCTTTTCAATTTCAGGGTCAACTAGCTCAAAAAAAAGTAAATGCACGAAGAATACCAAATGAAGTCAGAAATTGTTGAAATTTTGTGATGTGCCTTTGAATGTTGCATTTTGAACAGACAAAAAGTATGGAGTTCAAATAAGTTCAAAAAAATGAAATCCCTTTGTAAGAGATGAGTTCTCGTTCGAAACGCTGATACTTCGAGAGAGATTGTCTGTTTTGTACACGAAGTGCATTCAGTTTTTGTCGTAGCCCTCTCAACTTTTTAACACATGCTACGCGGGTGAAATGATGATAGCATGCCAACTTTCAACATTTTCAGAGTTCATTTGTAGTGCTTTTCAATTTCAGGGTCAACTAGCTCAAAAAAAAGTAAATGCACGAAGAATACCAAATGAAGTCAGAAATTGTTGAAATTTTGTGATGTGCCTTTGAATGGTGCATTTTGAACACACAAAAAGTATGGAGTTCAAATAAGTTCAAAAAAATGAAATCCCTTTGTAAGAGATGAGTTCTTGTTCGAAACGCTTCTACTTCGAGTGAGATTGTCCGTTTTGTACACGAAGTGCATCCAGTTTTTGTCGTAGCCCTCTCAACTTTTTAACACATGCTATGTGGGTGAAATTATGATAGCATGCCAACTTTCAACATTTTCAGAGTTCATTTGTAGTGCTTTTCAATTTCAGGGTCAACTAGCTCAAAACAAAATAAGTAAATGCACGAAGAATACCAAATGAAGTCAGAAATTGTTGAAATTTTGTGATGTGCCTTTGAATGGTGCATTTTGAACACACAGAAAGTATGGAGTTCAAATAAGTTCAAAAAAATGAAATCCCTTTGTAAGAGATGAGTTCTCGTTCGAAACGCTGCTACTTCGAGAGAGATTGTCCGTTTTGTACACGAAGTGCATCCAGTTTTTGTCGTAGCCCTCTCAACTTTTTAACACATGCTATGTGGGTGAAATGATGATAGCATGCCAACTTTCAACATTTTCAGAGTTCATTGTAGTGCTTTTCAATTTCAGGGTCAACTAGCTCAAAAAAAAAAGTAAATGCACGAAGAATACCAAATGAAGTCGGAAATTGTTGAAATTTTGTGATGTGCCTTTGAATGTTGCATTTTGAACAGACAAAAAGTATGGAATTCAAATAAGTTCAAAAAAATGAAATCCCTTTGTAAGAGATGAGTTCTCGTTCGAAACGCTGATACTTCGAGAGAGATTGTCTGTTTTGTACACGAAGTGCATTCAGTTTTTGTCGTAGCCCTCTCAACTTTTTAACACATGCTACGCGGGTGAAATGATGATAGCATGCCAACTTTCAACATTTTCACAGTTCATTTGTAGTGCTTTTCAATTTCAGGGTCAACTAGCTCAAAAAAAAGTAAATGCACGAAGAATACCAAATGAAGTCAGAAATTGTTGAAATTTTGTGATGTGCCTTTTAATGGTGCATTTTGAACACACAAAAAGTATGGAGTTCAAATAAGTTCAAAAAAATGTAATCCCTTTGTAAGAGATGAGTTCTCGTTCGAAACGCTTCTACTTCGAGTGAGATTGTCCGTTTTGTACACGAAGTGCATCCAGTTTTTTTCGTAGCCCTCTCAACTTTTTAACACATGCTATGTGGGTGAAATTATGATAGCATGCCAACTTTCAACATTTTCAGAGTTCATTTGTAGTGGTTTTCAATTTCAGGGTCAACTAGCTCAAAACAAAATAAGTAAATGCACGAAGAATACCAAATGAAGTCAGAAATTGTTGAAATTTTGTGATGTGCCTTTGAATGGTGCATTTTGAACACACAGAAAGTATGGAGTTCAAATAAGTTCAAAAAAATGAAATCCCTTTGTAAGAGATGAGTTCTCGTTCGAAATGCTGATACTTCGAGAGAGATTGTCCGTTTTGTACACGAAGTGCCTCCAGTTTTTGTCGTAGCCCTCTCAACTTTTTCACACATGCTATGTGGGTGAAATGATGGTAGCATGCCAACTTTCAACATTTTCAGAGTTCATTTGTAGTGCTTTTCAATTTCAGGGTCAACTAGCTCAAAAAAAAAGTAAATGCACGAAGAATACCAAATGAAGTCAGAAATTGTTGAAATTTTGTGATGTGCCTTTGAATGTTGCATTTTGAACAGACAAAAAGTATGGAATTCAAATAAGTTCAAAAAAATGAAATCCCTTTGTAAGAGATGAGTTCTCGTTCGAAACGCTGATACTTCGAGAGAGATTGTCTGTTTTGTACACGAAGTGCATTCAGTTTTTGTCGTAGCCCTCTCAACTTTTTAACACATGCTACGCGGGTGAAATGATGATAGCATGCCAACTTTCAACATTTTCAGAGTTCATTTGTAGTGCTTTTCAATTTCAGGGTCAACTAGCTCAAAAAAAAAGTAAATGCACGAAGAATACCAAATGAAGTCAGAAATTGTTGAAATTTTGTGATGTGCCTTTGAATGGTGCATTTTGAACACACAAAAAGTATGGAGTTCAAATAACTTCAAAAAAATGAAATCCCTTTGTAAGAGATGAGTTCTCGTTCGAAATGCATCCAGTTTTTGTCGTAGCCCTCTCAACTTTTTAACACATGCTATGTGGTTGAAATTATGATAGCATGCCAACTTTCGACATTTTCAGAGTTCATTTGTAGTGCTTTTCAATTTCAGGGTCAACTAGCTCAAAACAAAATAAGTAAATGCACGAAGAATACCAAATGAAGTCAGAATTTGTTGAAATTTTGTGATGTGCCTTTGAATGGTGCATTTTGAACACACAAAAAGTATGGAGTTCAAATAAGTTCAAAAAAATGAAATCCCTTTGTAAGAGATGAGTTCTCGTTCGAAACGCTGATACTTCGAGAGAGATTGTTCGTTTTGTACACGAAGTGCATCCAGTTTTTGTCGTATCCCTCTCAACTTTTTAACACATGCTATGTGGTTGAAATGATGATAGCATGCCAACTTTCAACATTTTCAGAGTTCATTTGTAGTGCTTTTCAATTTCAGGGTCAACTATCTCAAAAAAAAAGTAAATGCACGAAGAATACCAAATGAAGTCAGAAATTGTTGAAATTTTGTGATGTGCCTTTGAATTGTGCATTTGGAACACACAAAAAGTATGGAGTTCAAATAAGTTCAAAAAAATGAAATCCCTTTGTAAGAGAAGAGTTCTCGTTCGAAACGCTGATACTTCGACAGAGATTGTCCGTTTTGTACACGAAGTGCATCCAGTTTTTGTCGTAGCCCTCTCAACTTTTTAACACATGCTATGTGGGTGAAATGATGATAGCATGCCAACTTTCAACATTTTCAGAGTTCATTTGTAGTGCTTTTCAATTTCAGGGTCAACTAGCTCAAAAAAAAAGTAAATGCACGAAGAATACCAAATGAAGTCAGAAATTGTTGAAATTTTGTGATGTGCCTTTGAATAGTGCATTTTGAACACACAAAAAATATGGAGTTCAAATAAGTTCAAAAAAATGAAATCCCGTTGTAAGAGATGAGTTCTCGTTCGAAACGCTGCTACTTCGAGAGAGATTGTCCGTTTTGTACACGAAGCGCATCCAGTTTTTGTCGTAGCCCTCTCAACTTTTTAACACATGCTACGTGGGTGAAATGATGATAGCATGCCAACTTTCAACATATTCAGAGTTCATTTGTAGTGCTTTTCAATTTCAGGGTCAACTAGCTCAAAAAAAAAAGTAAATGCACGAACAATACCAAATGAAGTCAGAAATTGTTGAAATTTTGTGATGTGCCTTTGAATGGAGCATTTTGAACACACAAAAAGTATGGAGTTCAAATAAGTTCAAAAAAATGAAATCCCTTTGTAAGAGATGAGTTCTCGTTCGGAACGCTGGTACTTCGAGAGAGATTGTCCGTTTTGTACACGAAGTGCATCCAGTTTTTGTCGTACCCCTCTCAACTTTTTAACACATGCTACGTGGGTGAAATGATGATAGAATGCCAAATTTCAACATTTTCAGAGTTCATTTGTAGTGCTTTTGAAAATAATTACTTTCGAAAATATAAAATAGTTTTGCATTATTTATTCAATTTCAAACACTTTTCATTATCATAGTTTTGTGAAATTCTCAAATATGCAAAAAGAATTTTAATAAACATAGTTTTTAATTGAAAATAACAAAATAGTTAATAGTTTGGTTAGTCAAAATAATTACTTTTAAAAATAGAAAATAGTTTTGCATTATTTATTCAATTTCAAACACTTTTCATTATCATAGTTTTGTCAAATTCTCAAATATGCAAAAAGAATTTTAATAAACATAGTTTTTAATTGAAAATAACAAAATAGTTAATAGTTCGGATAGTCAAAATAATTACTTTTGAAAATAGAAAATAGTTTTGCATTATTTATTCAATTTCAAACACTTTTCATTATCATAGTTTTGTCAAATTCTCAAATATGCAAAAAGGATTTTTAATAAACATAGTTTTTAATTGAAAATAAAAAAATAGATAATAGTTTGGCTAGTCAAAATTATTAATTATGAAAATAGAAAAAAAATATTAAACTATATGAGTATTTATAGAGAAAATTCAATCTAAATTCAAATTGAACTCACTTTGAATTCAGGTTGAATTTTCTCCATAATTTCGAATATAGTTTCAATTTTCAGTGAGTTTAGGCCCGTAAGCCTGCTTTAGAGAGGAGCTCAATGGAGAAGCTGCGACGGGGCTTATAAACAAGTGTTAGTCTCCCTCGCTCGGCGAGGTGGGACTAAACTTATCATGCAGCCGAGGAGGGGCTTTTGTCCCGGGTGGATCCACGCCCCGGGACTAAAGCCCCTCGCGTGCCGCCTGCCGAGGAGGGGCTTTAGTCCCGGTGCGTGGCTCCACCCAGGACTAAAAGCCCCTGCTTCCCGCCTTCTGGTCTGCCCGAAAACAGGCCTTTAGTCCCGGGTCGTGGCTCCACCCGGGACTAAAGGGGGTCTTTAGTCCCGGTTCGAGCCACGAATCGTGACTAAAGATCCACCTATATAAGTGGAACTTTGAAAAATTCCCACCCAAATCGTCCATTTCTCTTCTTCTTCCTCTCGTTCTCTGCCCGGCGCGGCACAACGACGAACTCGACGACGCCGTCAGGCTGCCCGCCGTCCTGCTCGCCGCCGCCTGCCGTCCTCCTCGCCGTCGCCGTCGTCCTCCTCGCCGCGCGCCGCCCTCCTCGCCGCGCGCCGTCGACACCTCCAGCCGGTAAGCCCCCCGCCCCCTCCTCCCCAACACTCCGGCCAGTAGAAGAAAAGAAGAAAAAGGAGATGAAAGGAAGAAAAAGGAGAAGAAAGGAAGAAAAAGGAGAAGAAAGGAAGAAAAAGGGAAGAAAAGAAGAAAAAGATTTTTTTTTGTCATTTAATTCCTATTGTTATTAGGTTTGTGCTAGATTATTAGGGTTAGTAATATTTAGAATTAGGAAAAAGGAAAATAAGAAGAGGAGGAGAAGAAAATAAGAAAAAGGAGAATAAGAAGAGGAGGAGAGGAGAAGAAGAGGAAAAATAGAAGAAGAGGAGAAGTAGAAGAAGAGAAAAAATTAGAAGAGGAGGAGAGGAGAAGTAGAAGAAGAGAAGAGGATAAGTAGTAGAAGAAGAGGAGAAGTATTAGTAGAAGAAGAAGTAGAAGAAGAGGAGAAATAGAAGAAGAGGAAAAATTAGTTTAGGGTTACAAGAAGAAGAAATATTTTTTTTGTCATTTAATTTTGCTATTGTATAGTGTATATGCCTAAGTGTTAATAGTGTTTCTTAGTTTATTGCTTAATTTTGCTATTGTATATGCTTAAGTGTTAATAGTTTAATTTTGCTATTGTATATGCTTAACTGTTAATAGTTTATTTTTAGCAAGAAAATTAATAGAACTAGTTTATTTTTTAGTTCATTTTACGATGCCTATCCCGCATCCTCGTCGTCGACTCGGCGGAGGACACCTACTTGATCAGAGGGGCCCTGTCCGGGACTAGGCTCCGCTCGGCTGGTATTGGGAGGTGCTACCTTCCGGGGGGCGTAGGTTGGTGAGGAGCCAGCCCGTCGTTGACCCGATCCTTGTTTGGTGGCGGTCGCGTGGGCCAGTGAGGGTGCCGAGGCTTCCGGACACCGCGGAGGTGGTACGTCACCGTGTCAGCGAGGAGGATGAGCACGTCCGTCGCTACATGGTTGCGTTGGAGGGCAGGTTCGAGCATACCTGGCAGGTTCTTCGGGGATCTACTGGAGCTATGATCCTGTGATGGTTCCTTCTCTTTGGGTGTCCACCGCCCGCGCCGATACCCGTCGGGCGCTACGGTTCTAGATGTATCAGTGATGCTATATGTATGATAGTATTCGAGGAGTATTAGTGATAATATTCGACGATGTACGGACAAAAGAGATGATGTATTTTCTTATAATTGAATGCATGCTAATTTGAATACTACTTTATTTTACGATTTGGTTTTGCTTATTGAATGCTCAAATTGGAAAAGTACTCCTACTTTGAATACTATGCTCAAATTGATAAGGGAAGAGTTGATGCCTTTGACCCATTATCGAGACCCTTGGAACAGTTCCAAAGCCTGCAGGACATGCTCCAAGGGTAATTTCAATCATTCTTGCGCTCTATCGGTCTCTTTCGATGATTTTCTGATATATCAATTAATGAAAAACTTAGCAAATCATTATCCTTGTCGGGCAGGGTTTGGAAGCGGTTCAAGTGCGTGACTCCCGGTATCGAGTCTGAGAAGCTGACCTTTAGAGCGACTCGGGTAAGTAGTAGTATGATATACTTCTATTTTCAATACATTTATGATGCTAGATTATTATTTTGATTATATATATTCTATTCTCGTAAAGTGCGGCCAGCAGCCACGGGGAACGCATCTATGCGGATACTATGTTTGCGAGACCATTCGCACGTTTACCTCTGAGCACAAGGATCACAGATTTGACGTAAGCAATGAACATTCACACCTCTATTTTTACCCGTCATTCTTTGTTATCATGATTGATATTCATATTCATCTCCTCTTCTTATATAGTACACGGCCATGAGGACGAAGGTCCTACCAGACCAACGCGCGATTGCTGTTGCAGAGGAGCTTGCGACCTTTCTGAGGACGGAAGCTATAGATGACAAAGGACGATTTAGTGTAGCTAGGGGCCATTACTCATGTTCGTCCATGTAATCGAATAGATGGGCTCTAGTGCCGATAATTCAGATCTCCGTATAATTGTATATATATGCTCGCTTGTAAGGTAAGTTAATCTTATATATATATGCATAATTATTTCTATTTAAATTATATGAAAACTAATTCCCGGACACCAAACGAGGCATCACGTTAATCTCCCGAACACCTAAACTCTAAAACCCTAAAACCCAAAAATAATTTCATTCAAAAAAAAATCCAAAAATAAACAAAATCTGAAACTCTTTAGTCCCGGTCCGTGTAACGAACCGGGACTAAAGGGCCTGCCCCTGGGGCGCTACGAGGCGCCCACGTGGAGCACCTTTAGTCCCGGCTTGTAACAGGGTCGGGACTAAAGGTTAGGCCTTTAGTCCCGCCCCTTTAGTCCCGGTTGGTGAATCGGTACTAAAGCCCCTTACGGGCCGGGGCTAAAGGCCCCGTCCCCACTAGTGTATAGTAACTTGTTCCAAAGCTTTAAAATCACCATCATCCGCTATCCACTTCAACTAGTGTAGGCGCCACAGGAACATCTTCCCGCGCCCTGCTACTCATTGGTTGAAGTGACGGTTCAATAGCCTCATCAAGTTTTCACCATCCTCCCACTCTATTCTTTCGAGAGAAACTTTTTCTCGAGAAAGGACCCTTTTCTGGAAACAAACACTTTGCTTTCGGATCTGAGATAGGAGGTATTGCCAACTGTTTTTGGTATCCTATGAAGATGCTTTTATCCGCTTTGGGTTCGAGCAGTGGCGTAGCCAGGGGGTGGAAAGGGTGGTCCATGGACCACCCTGAAATTCCACCATAACCAATATATAGGGTAGAAAAAAGATATATATTTTTTACAATACGTAAAATTACATGAAAATTTTATTATTGGACCACCCTCACTCATCGAGTTAGCTACGCCACTGGGTTCGAGCTTATCAGGCTGAAACTTTTTTACATAAGCGTCGTAGCCCCAAACTTTTAAGAAATGACAGCTTAGGTTTCTTAAACTATAGTTCATACGGTGTCTTCTCAATGAAATTACGTGGTGCCCTATTTAAAGTGAATGCGGTTGTCTCTAATGCCTAACCCAAAAACAATAGTGGTAATTCGATAAGAGACATCATAGTACGCACCATATCCAATAGGGCGTGGCTACGACGTTCGAACACACCATCACACTATGGTGTTCCGCGTGGCATGAGTTGTGAAACAATTTTCACATTGTCTTCAATGTTTACCAAACTCGCAATTTAGATATATTAACCTCCACGATCACATCATAGACATATTATCCTCTTGTCATGATGATCTTCAACTTCACTCTGGAATTACTTGAACCTTTTAATAATTCAGACTTGTGATTCATCAAGCAAATACTCATGTATCTACTCAAATCATCAGGGAAATAAGAATATAACGATATCCATTGCGTGCCTCAGCACTCATTGGGCTGCATACATCAAAATGTATTATTTTCAGTAAGTTACTCTCTCGTTCCATCTCATTGGAAAACGAGGCCTTAAGTCATCTTACACATGTGGCATGATTTGCATGTCTCAAGTGATTCAAATTCGAGTGAGTCCAAACGACCCATCTGCATGGAGTTTCTTCATGCGCTTACACCAATAGACATGGTTCGCATGTCTCATACGTTTCAAAAATGAGTGAGTCCATAGATCCATTAGTATGGAGCTTCTTCATGTGTTTTACACCAATATGACTCAAGCGACAGTGCCACAAGTAAATGGTACTATCATTACTACTTTGTATCTTTTGGCATCAATATTATGAACATGCGTATCACTACGATCGAGATTCAATAAACCATTCATATTAGGTGCATCACCATTGCAGGTAATATTCAAGTAAACATAGTAACCATTATTTTCCTTAAATGAATAATCGTATTGCAATAAACATGACCCAATCATGTTCATGCTCAACGCAAACACCAATCAATATTTAGGTTTAACACTAATCCCGAAGGTAGAGGGAGCGTGCGATGTTGATCACATCAACCTTGGAATTACTTCCAACACATCATCACCTCACCCTTGCTAGTATCCGTTTAGTCCGTAGCTATAATTTCGAGGTACTAACACTTAGCAAGTGAACCAGTATCTAATACACGGGTGCTACTAGGAGTACTAGTAAATAGGCCTGTATGATCCCACTTTTTTCCGGTATATACTCCGCTTTCTCCACTTCCTCTCAACGCATGAAGACACCTTATCTAGTTCTGTTATTCAACAGGCCCGAAGACAATGGGAGTTTAAATTATGACGCAGCATAACAAGGGAAAGTATATATGCCATTAGGAGTTTAAAAATGTTCCCGCCTTCTCCCCCACGTCGCTCCCAGGGTGCTTGGCGCATGTAGATTGTTGTATCCGATGGGGCACAATCGTGTGCACCCCTATTTCAACCCGAGTGGGTTCAGGAGGGTGTGCGAAGCTTCGGTATCGGTTAACATTATGGGACACGTTAGTATTTTTATTTCCATAATGAAGAAAATGACGGAATGTCATGGCAATTGAGGTTTGAGGCCTTGTAACGGAGGGTTGAGTATTCGTGGCGATGAAGAATTTGCTTGGTGATTCGTGACTCGTAGCAGCGGATTAGACAAGTGGGGCGGCAATAAAGGCGGAGTATAGAGCCATAGCTTTCAAAGTGAAAACGCAAGGCCTGGCCCTAATTGTTTTTGCCGAGCAGTGACCTTGTTAAAGGCATTCTTTGAGAGCGTGAATCTTCTCTAGTCTGAAATCCTAAGATATAGAATCGAGCGATGACGGTGCTTGTTCATTGTTTCTTTTTTGGACGTGTCGATTTTGAAGAATTTGAATTTCAGGTTTTGTCTAGGTAGTGGTTCGTTCTGCAGGTACAAGGCACTGATCGCTGTAACGGAACTTTTCTTCTTTTTCTTCTTTTTTTTTTGTATTTTTACTCTGTGCATCCGTAATGTTTTCATGACATTGCGTTGTTGTAGAAGTTGGGTGTAATTGATATTTCCGTAATATTAATATATTTTCATTGTTAAAATATATTGCATTAGGATTATATTGGACGGGGTTTGCAGAGGATAATGTCGTGGAGCAGGACAGTGATGCTATGTGCCCCTAAGCCAAAGTGTGCAACGTCCCAAGCGTCACACCCTGCCATCGTATCAATGCGAGTGTAGGCATCTCTCTTGGGTTCTCAGGCATTCACCGAGGGCATGTGCACGGGAGGTCGGAGACTATTGGCGACGCCTGGGCTCATTAGAGACTACTTCTTGCCAAGAACCAGTCAAACAGGATAGGGCAGAAACCGATCAGGGCGTGAGTCAAGGTCCAATGGGCCGTTGGAAAAGAGATCAATCTAACAGATATTTCTGCTATATTAATATATTTTCATTGTCAAAATATATCACATTAGGATTATATTGACCCTATGCCAAAGTGTGCAACGTCCCAAGTGTCAGACCCTGTCATCGTATCAATGCCAGTGTAGGCATCTCTCTTGGGTTCTCAGGCATTTGCACGGGAGGTCGGAGACTATTGGCGACTATTGGCGACGCCTGGGACTCATTAGAGAATACCGAGTGCATGTGCACGGGAGGTCGGAGACTATTGGTGACGCCTGGGACTCATTAGAGACTACTTCTTGCCAAGAACCAGTCAAACAGGATAGGGCAGAAACCGGCTTACCTTTGCCAAGATTTCAGAGGATCGAACTCGGCAACCTTGTGCCACGCCTACCCCGGCACTGGGCGAATTTCCGCTGGGATGAAGCTCCTCAAATAATATGTGTACTCCTTTTTTAATAGCACAAAAGCATTGCTGAGTCCACCAAAAATGATCTCAGAAACTGTCATATGCTTTCCAATTAATGCCACTTGAAATTGTTTGCCGAGGGCGCTCATCAAACTATTTTTTGTTTTGCTATTTCTCAAGTGCCTGATATTTCGTAAAGCGTCAGTCACGTTTTCTTAGTTTATCTCGAGCTCCCAGGAAAATGAGAGATCTCGGCAAAGAAACAGAATACTCGTTGGAGAAGTAGTCCCGCTATCTATTTTATGGGGAAGCCATGACCACAATATCTACCGTATTGGTGGGGGTGCAGGGGATCGTCGGAGTCCGGCAGCTGTGCTTACAGAGATGGCCATGGTGGTGACCGACAGGGCCGTGCAGAAGGTCGAGGGGAAAGCAGGGCGAGCTGGCAATAGCCACGGGCCGCGAGGGGCGGAGGCAGGTGGTTAAGCCTGGGTAGGCCACCAGCTGCGCGAGGAAGAAGGATGGGTGGACGAAAATGAACAATATGTGATCTTATTCTGGCCATTGGATGATTATCTGATGCTCGTGACGGAAAACGACTCACACAAAACGTTTTTTCAACTACGCTCCCTACTAATTTCCTTTTTATCAGCAACATCCGTTTGTCAAGGTTCGTGTACAGGTAATCGACAAACAAAATCTGGAGCTACTAGAGGATGAGGATATGACATGTGGTAATCAACAAAAACTTGTCGCCACAAATTACCAAGGAATATCACAGTAGTTGCCTGCAAGCAACAACCAGTTACCACAACAGCAATTAGCACTATAACCTCAAATATGAAGTTGTATTCTTTCCTCGGAGGCGATCTGTAGCACGCAAGAGCAGAGACGCGCAACCCTTTTTCTTTTGGCTTCTAATTTTCTATCTTTCATATCTTTTATATCAAAAGTATAAATTAAGTTTTTCTTTATATATTCATGTTTTTGGTGATGATGTTTTTGCAAAATTGTATGTTTCGGACATTAAAACTTAAACACTTGTCGTGACCTCATGTGAGATCTAACAACTTTGCAACTCTGGAGGTAATTTGGTGGTCGACACGGCCTCCGAGTTTCCATTCTTTCATGGATCATGAAGATGAATGAATTGTAAGATAGGTTCAACGGCAAGTGCTGGTTCACTTAGTGTTGTAGTCAATATGTCTGTATGGTGCCAATATGTTCCGGCATATACATATCTTTATCAACTTCCTCTTAACTCATGATAACCACCTCATCTAATTCTCTTATTCTGCAGGCCTTGAGACAAAGGGAGTTTAAATTATGATCATGCATAACAAGGGGAAGCACATATGCCATTAGGAATTTAAAAATGTCCCTGACTTCTCCCCCACGTCGCTCCCAGGATGGGCTACCCGGGAGGAACCTTATGGCAGTTGCCACCCCTGCCCCCTTCGATCTTGCTCCTGCCGTCGCCGCCGAACGACGCATCCGGTCAAATTCCGCTAGGCTAACGGCTGCAGTGGGTCCCCATCCTCCTCGCATGACTGGTGGTGGCAGGGGCTCCATCGTTTCTCGAATTGCGGGATCTCTAGATGCAGCATAATGGCGGTCTTGGATGGCGTGGTTCGTCCAGGGGGTATGGTGCTGGAGCGGCGGCCCCGGATTTCTTCGCTGTGGCCACTATGGAAGCACCACAACTGGATCGGGGGAATGGGTGTAGCACAACTACTCATCTCCGTGTGGTGCCAGTGGTGGCAACGGTGCCCGCTTTAGGAAACCGGTGGGTCATGCGGTCCTTGGGGTTCCTTTTTCTCTAAGATGGTGTTCTGCAGGTTGTCGGCCCTCATTGATACGACCGTTGACGAGTTCTAGAATGCTCCACCGGAGATCTTCATTGGGTGCTTGACGGGTGTAGATTGCTGGATCGGATGAGATTTAGTCGTGTGCGCCCCTATTTCCGCTCGAGTGGCTTCAGGAGGGTGTGCGAAGCTTCAGTATCTGTTGACCAATATTTTATTTGAATGGTGAAGACAATGGCGGATAATTTCATGGCGGTTGAGATCTGAGGCCTTGTAATGACGATTCGAGTCTTCGTGGCGATGAGCAAGTTGCTTGATGATTTTTGACTCGCAGCAGCGCCATCTACAAGTGGGGGCAGCAACATAGGCGGAGTACAAGGCCTTAGATTTTGGAGTGAAAACCCAAGGCATGGCCTACTTGGTTGTGCTTGGCAGTGACCTTGTTGAAGGCATTGTTTGAGCGCGCGGATTTCCTCTAGTGGGACTACTTCTGGGGAAGGAATCCATGACCACATTATCTATCTTATGGGTGGGGATGCAGGGGATCGTCGGAGTCTTGCGGCCGGGCATACATGGATGGCCAGGGCGGCGGCCGACATGGTGGTGGGGAAGGTCGTGGGGAAGGCAGGGCAAGGCGGCGATAGCCACCGGCCGCAAGGGGCGGAGGCATGTGGTTAAGCCTATGTATACAAGACTAAGTGAACCAGCACTTGCCGTTGAATCTATCTTAAAATTCATTCTCCATGAAAGAATGGAAACTCGTAGGCCGTGTCGACCACCAAATTAGTTCGGGACTTGCAAAGTTGTTGGATCCCATGTGAGGGCAAGACATGTTTTTTAGTTTCAGTTTCTGAAACGTACAATTTTGCTAATCGCAGGTTCTGAAACTTTCAATTTTGTCAGTCGCTCATACCAAGTTTCAAAAGTTGAAACTATAGGAAGTTTTAAAAACTTACCAAAATGTATTAAAATGGATCTCATTTGAAATCCTCGTCACCAAAAACACGAATATATATAAACAAAACTTAATTTATACTTTTGGAATAAGAGATATGAAAGATTCAAAATCAAAAACCAAAATAAAAATGGGTTGTGTGTCTCCGATCCTACGTGCCATATCTCCCCCTAGGAAAGGATACAACTTCATGTATTTTTTTCGGAAAAGAGGATAACCCGGTCCTGTGCATCGAATGGTGTACACAATCATCTTTATTAAATAATTCTATAAAATAATTACATGAAATGACCCAAAACCACCTTTCCCGGGAAACTATCCCATACCTACAAGGTTGATGATGTGTCCTGACCTCTTCCAACACACACCATGACAACCGGTGGGCCCACCAAATCGCACACCGCTAGCCGGGATCACCAACCTGTGGCAAATGCTTAACGCCAAAGCATGCACACGCTCTAGAATCTACTGTCGTCCCATCTTCAGACATGCTCGATGCATTGATCTTGTAAGACCCTTCTAACATTGACGCCACAACAGCGACGACAACACCATCCTTCTGCACGAACCCATCAAACGGTGTCCAGCTCCGTTGCACCATCCCACCCAGACCGACCGTTGTCAATACCGTAGACACCACGCCGCTCCATCTTTGTCGCTGCACGAGAAGTATGTGGGGACCTACACCTAGCTACCGAAGCCAAAAACTTGTCCCTCCAACCAATGTACGACCCCAAAGATCAGGCTACCATGGGGGTGACGACGCAGAACCTCACCATCATTCGATCCGGAACACCCTAATCTGTGGTTTTCCCCAAACCACATGGGGACTGAGACTTGCCGCTCAACACCTCGTGTGAGGTCACGACACCCACGGGAGCCAATCTCGATGGTTCCATCCGAGACTGAAACGATGTTTCACAAGCATACTGACATCCACTACCGACTGGACGTCCTGATCCATCTTCATTGTCATCCGCCACACCCCAGGGGAATGACCCCACTCCCAGGAAACATCACATGGCCGGAGCTGCGGTGATGGCACTGCCACGAGGAACTCTCGCCCCTCCGGGCTGAGCCGTTGACCGGAGAAGAAGCCACCTCGCTGAGCGGATGATGCCGCCCAGAACAAAGGAATGCCCCACCACCGTCATCATCCCCCGCGCGGGCTTTGCCCTGCGGCCCTCTGACGGCGGCAAAGAGAGCGGTGACAGTGGCCGATGCCCTAGATTGCCGCTGGGTTTGGGAATTTGTTGGCTCGGGTGTCTATTCCTTTGGGTCGTCTGAATAAATAAAAAAATCCTTATTTGTGAAGTTGAAATGGAAGATGACACGAGGATCTAGAATGATGAAGTTTGTTAGAGAATGTGGAGGAAATGAAAACTATAATTGTTAATCTATTTTCAGCAGAAGAATTTTCACGAAGTGATACAGGGAATCAGGATTGCCACTCCAAGGCCTACTCTCACACCCTCCAAACTACTAAGTTCCCAAATAATATTGCTAGTAGGCAATCCAGTGTCAAAAGAAGAGCGCTATAAATCCGGAGCAGCAGATAACCCCTTAGGGTGTTCATCCCATCCTGGCCAAATGCAATCACATTGTTGATTGTCGCTTGTAGAACAATCTTGTGACTTTACTGAGAGGCTTGCCACTTTATTCTTACAATTGCTCCACACTTGCATGGATCCATGGACCATGTATGTAATATTATCGTTAGTGTTATTTTTTACTTAAAAAGATGATGATGAAATTGTTATTCATAACATCGTGACATCGAGTGATACATCACTGGTTTACTGCGGCATCTGCATACGAAAATGTGCACAACCATACAATAATGAAATTCCAGAATGTGGAATGCAAACAAAGTATTAAAAATCTATCAAGCGCCTATCCGAAGACAAGAGCGTCATTCATGCTGGATGAAGAGCTCCGTACTAGTATTTGCTGATGGTGAAGCCACAGCCCATAATCATATCCTCTAACATCAGAAGCATCGTCTTTGTAAGTTGTTCTCCTCTAACATCAGAGCACCTCGTTCATGCACAACGCTGCACCAGCCCTGCCTTGGAGAGCTGGACGCACGCATGCGCTATGGACAGATGTGCCTGCGCCATGCCTGGGCCTTGCACATACATACACCCGTTACCTGGCCATTGGCACACACGCAAGGGGGCACATGCCTCACACACACGCGCTCCCAATCATGGCCGTGCACACGCGCATGAAGACGGGCAGCGATGCACGGTTGCACATCAACCGTGATCATGTGCGTGCACAGAGTCCGCACGAGGTTGCACTGCTGCGTGTCTAGATGAGCCTCCAGTGATAGCACAATTTGTGTAAGGCACGCCAGTGGAGTTCAGATGTCAATGAATGAACTATAGGACGTGGTTTCCAATAGATTGTACTTCTCCACGACTCATGTGATTATTCCTTCTATGAGGATCGATGCACCATGACATTCAATCATGTAGTTTTCCTATTTATATGTTCTCGTAATCACGCATGCAAAAATAGGCCCTTAATTAAATGCAAAGGAAAATACATAATATATGAGAATATGCACATGGTGAGAAAATGCAACGCTTGTTTTTTTAAAACAAAAGAAACAGATAGCATAATCCTGAAGGTGAACATATCAGTTGCGTAATTCCATGGAGAAAGATAAAAAGAACACACAGCTCTAACAGGATATGTCTAATGACTTTGGTAGCACCAGATTCATTAAGAGAAATAAACAGCGACTACTCTTCCCTTGATCTCTTTAAGCGGGAGGTCACCTCATCATCATCCTCATCATCCTCACTCAAATCGTCAAGTGGAGTGATATAATTTGTAGCTGTGACATCCTCGTTCTCCGGCAACTGAATTACCTCCTCCACTCGGCGGAAAGTCACGGACTTCAATTCAAAAATTTCACGTTTCTTCTTGCATAACTTCTCAACATGCTCCAATGTTGTTAAGCTTATGTAGATATTTCCATTGATATCGAATGCGGAACAAAATTTATTATTTGTGAGAGTCCTAACCACATGAATTGCGATGAAGCACTTGTCGTCAGAACATGGTTGCACATCAACTTTGAAAACATTGTTAACCAGCCCAGCTTCAATTTCTAGCTGCATAATAGTGGCCATTGACAAGGTGACTCTCAAATGCCCCGCACTGCAAATGAACGGAAATTTACAATGTTGAGAAGTTAGAACCTGTAACCTATGGTATCTTATTAAACAAATATATCATCAAAACTAGTAGCGTATGCACTTTCTCAATCAATATTAGAACTAAGACAGGGAAATTTATCACACATATATTAAAATCCCCAAAACTAAAAAAAAATATCTAACTGTGCAATCCCTACAAAATTTATCTTTTCACCTAAAGGGAAGTTTGCATAAGATATATTGAAAAATACAACAGATTATGTTGTTGTAATATTAATACATGTCAGTGCCAGAGGACAAAACCAGAATAATTGAACAAAAATGACTCGTTTTTAATGGGTGAAGGTTTTGACAAACATCTCTAGGAACTACACGCTTCCAGAAACACCATGATAAGAGATAGAAAATACTAGTTCAATACTAGATCTATTCTGAAAATGAACAATGAAGAGTTTGTCAATATGTATGTACTGAACAAACCCAAAAACAACTTGATTAAAATAGAAAAAATTCTCTTTCTATTCTAAAATAATAAGCTATGAAGGGTTTGATGGAGGTACCGAACACACCAAAAAATACCATGATAAAATATAAAAAAAATACTAGATCTATTATAAATCAGATGGATGGTTTGAGAGTATATGGAGGTACCGAACACACAACTAAACAATGAAGGATTTGAAAGCATATAGAGGAACTGAATCCATCGAAAAAACCATGATACAAAAGGATTGAAAATCTTACACCTATCCAGGAAATGAAGTGGTGATGGGTTTAAACGAAATTGTAGGTACTGGACGCACCAAAAAACACCCCGACAAAAGATGCAAAATCCAAGATCTATTCTAAAAAAAACAATATTTTTACAAATAGCTGTAAAAACTAAATGCACCTAAAAACAGCAGGATAAAGGATTGAAGATCCTATATCTGTTGTGAAAGTGAGTGATGAAAGGTCTACAATTAATCATCTGTGTAGGAACCAAAGTCAACCAGAAAAACCACAAGAAGATGGTAGAAAAAGCCAATCTTCTGTGTGAGAAGGAAGGAAGTGCCCATCTGTTGCGTTAAGCAACACGTCCTTCAAATTCTCACGGAAAATCCGTTCATCGAATGGGTGAACTCCACATAAAAATTTGTGATGATATTGGATCGGAAATGAAATCTTACCAGCTGTACGGGCAAACTCACGATCAAGACTGCAGAAAAGTTGGCAGAAGATAGAGCTGGTAAAATAACAGAGCACAACCCCCACAATCATGCTTGGCCGGAATTCCATTCCGTTAAAATTGTCAGCCTGGTGGCGTACAGTATGCATGTAACCAGATCCAGCATGACTACGTGCATGCAAATTAAACGGGTCAGAGTTGCAGCGTACCTAGAGCTGGTGTGATGAAGGATTTTCCTCCCTCGAATCCGCGCCATCGTGGACGGTCAGGTGTATACGTACGCACTAATGGCTGCGCCGCGTTCGTTGCTTCTAACGTTGTGGTGTGACCAAGGATTGTGATGGAGGAGGGATGGTGGATCTGGCTGTTTTTATAGAGCCAGACGGCTGGAACAAAATGGCAAGAATTCATAGTATTGATAAAGATTAGAAATCCGGGAGGGAAACGGCTTAAGGACTTTTGGCGCGCGCTGAGGCAAAATGGAACCTTATCGATTTAAAGGGACCTCATTTTAGAAAGAGATGATGACAGGCCTATTGAGCAAGAAAATAGAACGCGTGGAAACAACCTGTGAATTACCAACACAAAGAGCCATCGATCGCAGAACAAGTCCTAGGGTGTTATTCGTACGCAGCTCAGGCGACATCGATCGCTAGGTGAGAAATGGATCGGACAGTCTAGTAGTCCCCCCTCTTCTTTTTTTTGAGTGGTTTCTTTATTTGTTTCGGGCTGGCTTTTATTTCAGAATTTCGTTCTATGCCAGCACAGGGTTTCATCGGTTTTCTTTTTTTTCTTTTCTTTTTTCATTTTCAATATTTCTTTTGTTATTTTTAACAATAGATGATTTTTTTTCAAATTTGTAAAGTTTGTTTCGAGTTCATACACTTTTCTCAAAAATTTCAGCTTTTCGTTTTGAAATTTTCATGTACTTTTTAAAATATTTCCAAAAAAATTTAAAAAATTGTTAAATTTTTCCATATTCGTGCAGTTTTTTGTTTATGGGATTTTTTTAAATTATAAAAATTTCCATGTCTTAAACTATTTTGAAGTACGTGATCTATCTTCCAAATTTCATGAATGTTTTTCGTATTTATGATCATTTTTTATTTTTCAAACTTTTTTAAAACCATGATTGTTTCTGAAATTTCCTATCTCTTTTCCATGTTTTGTATAAAAATTAATTTAATGAACTATTCCCAAATTCTTCAACTTTTTCAAATTCCTGATTTTTTTAGAATGCATGAATTTTTTCCCTAGTTTTCTTTAACATGTTTAAATTTCTCAGGAACTTTTTAAACAAAATTTTTCAATTGTATGACTTTTTAAGAGAAAGTCAACAATCAACTAGTTGACCTGGCATACAGATGGCCTAGTCGGCTGAGCGAGCGAGGTGCGTCTCCATGCATTTATCAATAGAGAATGCAAATAAGCTCTTACAGACCTAAAATATTATCATATATTACAATCAACGCCCATAACAAATAACAACTAGTCGTGTCCCTAGAAAAGTGGCAACCAGCCATGACAGGAGACATGTCAACTACCCAACGCAAAGAGCAACTCTAGCAGAGTGGGCATATGCCCCTGCCCACTATAATAAAAGCCAATATGAAGGCTAGCAGGTCGAAACACACTATACCTAGCAAAATCGCCATCGCCTATTTGCAGTCCGAGAACAGTGTTTTTTAGGAATTTATTTCAGGAAATGAAATTTACTCAAGAGTTCCAAGAATATATTTTTCTACAAATACATGTAAAGTTTCATTAAATAATACGGTAATCTGCAAGTAGCACAAAAAGGACAAAATTCTGTCCAGAATACAACAGAGAAGAAACCCATTTTATTGTCTGTATTTGTCTTTTGTGTATACATCACATATAAACATATATGTTGATGAAATCCCGTATGTACATACTACACATATATGCTTATGTGTATACTATATTTAGGTTTGTTTAAGATGTAGAAAATATATTCTGTCTGCAAAAAAATACCAACACCATTCGAACCCGGCCATCATATTAATGTTTCGGGGTTCAGCCTCCGTATGTGAAGGTCGTATGGGGCTTTTGGAACCACTCAAGTTTCACCCCTTCTTCTTCATCCAACTTCTTTCCGTTTTCCTTGGTGCCGTCACCTGCATAACTCGCACTGGTACAAAAGAACAACGTCGACTTAACATTTACCTATCCAATGCAACACACGCCACAAATATTCACCGCTGAGGGAGGCTGCATTACTAATGCTTTCAGTGGTGAATGCCTAGGCTTACCCGCGACTGTTGTTGTAGTAGGCAGCAGTGGCGGGTAGGCCAAATGCTCCAACACAGTTGAATAGCTATAACCGGCTTCAAAAAATATTCATCTGGATATTACCTGTGGCGGGCTTGATGATCTTCCCGCCATAAGTAACCTCAATTGGACAGGAAAAATTTAATTATCAGATTGTCCGTCACCTTAAATTAGGAGTGGAGGATCATCTGGCGCGCCTGTCGCATTTGATGAACTACATCTGCATGTGCGCACCCCCTTTTTCCCTCCCCACTCTCTTTCTCACTTACACTCTCCTCCGTCTCCCTCTCATCGCCGTCCTCTCTTCCGTCCGATGTCACTGTCGTCGTCCTCTCCTTCGGTATGCTTCTACCATCGCAGGCATGTCCTTCTGTACGCCGCCATCGCTGTCTCCCTCGGCCCGCTGGCCGCCCCACCATCGTCGCCCTCGACCCGCAGGCAGCCCCGACGCCATCATCCTCGATCTGACGTCTGCTCCATCGTCGTCGCCCTCCTCTGACTGGTATCCCTGCCTCTCTTTCCGGCCCTCCTCCGCCCCACCCGTGGCCACAACCACCATGGACGGACATCCGTAGTTTAGGGTTAGTTATGGTTAGGATCAAATTGTAGTTTTTAGTTTATATCATTTTGTAGTTTCTAGTTAGTTTCTAGATTGATAGTTTCTAGGTTCTACAGTTTCTAATTATAGTTTCTAGTTGTAGTTTCTATATTGATACTAAGCGCACATGTTTTGACGAAACGTTGATTTATTTCCGTTTTGCCAAATTTGTAGCACTTAATTTTTTGGACGTCGTATGCAAAAGTTATGGCCATTTTTTTTTCATTTTTTGCAAAAAAGGTCAAAATTCATATCTCAAAATTTCTATACCAACTAGACACTAAAACCTAACTACATCTCAAAGGATTTTATTTTTTTAAGATTTTATCATTTTGTTTATTTTCTACAAAACTAAAAAGACGGTCCACCCGGGGGGGGGGGGGGTAGAGTTTGAAAATTTCAGAATCCCCCTTTAGCCAAGAGTCCAATCATACCTGTCGACTACATCTGCTGTTTGTTTAGGTGCCATCTGGATGAAGGTTGAAGTTGGTTTAGAGTATGATGACAACAATACTTATGTTGTTAATACAACATCATAAATGGACTAAAAAAATATTGACCACTCAAGAGGTTGAGAGACTATTCATAGTCTTTAAACATGTCGGTTGAGGCATCTTCAACCTTCATGTTCTCTTCCTCATAGGGTCCCATGACAACTGGTGATGTCGGGTTGAGAGTCGAAGTGATCTTCAAACCTACGCTGAACCACTTAGACTCCTTGAATGCATCAAGTCGAAGTAAGTGGCTCTTCCCATCCATTGACTAGACCATTCAGGTATTCGATGGTTCTAAAAGCAATATCTATACGATTGTCTCAAGTGTGATTTATCCACATGAAACCATTGCCTCATTATCCTGGCATCGATTTCAAGCAAATCGAATGGATAACATTGCAAAATTCTCCTTGAGTGCCTTCACTATGGCCCTTGGATTGAAGTTTAGCCATTTGTCCTAATGTCTAGACTCAAAATGGTTTGGTAGAATCCATTATCCAAAGAATTTAGCTCATTGCATTATCTTTACTTTGAAATTGCAACTTACCAACTTTACCTTGGAGTCGTGCAGTTTTACACGCTCATGACAGAACTGCATAATATTATCCCCCTATATCTTTGGTACATGGAAATCTACCAAGTATTTCCCATCTGCGGTAATTCGGTTGCATACCGATATCACCATCCGGCATACATCACTGGCCCCTCAACATATAGTTTGGATCTATGTGAGGAATAACTGTATTTTCGTCAATACCTCAAGCCCCTCATATGGGGAGTTATTCAAGGCGAGTATGCTGATTAAATGAGGAACATTTCCAGGCATTAGGGGGAGATTTCAAGTACCATAAAGAATGCGAGGAAATTAGTGGAATGTTCAACACATTTCTGCCTCAAATCCACGTGCTCAAAGAACTGAATCATGCGTTCAGAAGATTTGCAACACATTGCAAATAACCTGCCAGATTCATTTACTGACTATAAAGGTGTCACACAATCCTACAATCCCGCAAAAGTACGTCTAAAAGAGTGGAGGTACCAACAAAAACCACTCCACTCCCCGTTCGATGCAACAGGGGGAGATGTATGGCAAAAGTACATCGAGATTCAGCTTCTCGCAAGCAAGGATATCAAGGCCTCTGAATCAGTAAATGCAAGTCAACTTCACGTTGACAGACACCTAATGGGTAGTATACACCTAGTGGATGGGAAACCTCCACCAACCCAGGTCATAGTGCACACAATGACCGGGACATTGGAATACCCGACTCAATCGCATTGGGAGATCGCGAGTAGTCGCCATGGGTAACGATATTTCCATCAACTATATATTGATATATATATTCTGGAGAATCATATAACCGGAAGTCTACAATTGTCGACATACATTTCTCAACTAGATTGCAAACCTTTCACGTGATTTAGGTCCAAAGACCATGGCCATGGAAAAGTGTGAACAACACTCGGACTGAACTCAAGCAAAGGGGATAATCTAGGTAGAAATAATCTTGCTCAATAATGGAAAGGTATTCATAAACAATACCTACACCAGTTTTCTTCTCGAAATAGAATTGAGAATAACAAGGTGGTGAAACATAGAGAAAGTATTGTAGCACAAGGGTTCACGCAGAGACCCAACTATTCTCCAGAGGTGAAATATCTTTCCGATAAATTATATCATTGGCAGTACAAAATCATCTACCTATGCAGTTGATAGATGTAGTGATCACATATCCATGTGGATCACTAGATTCAGACATATATGATTGATCCTCAATGGAATCTCACTTCTGAATCGAAATGCAAAATGCAACATACATTGTGTAAAAATCAGTAAGTCATCATAAGACTTATTGTTGTCGGTACATATGGTACAACCGACATAGTGAGATCCTTATACAAAAGGATTACTCCTACAATGATGATTATCCATGTTTGTGTGTCTGTAATGACGACACATGTAATCAGCCAAATGACGGAGTATAGAGTGAAGGATTTGGGTAAACCAAAATACCGCTCATTACTACAACTTGAGCACCTTCATTCATACATTGTGGTATACTATGTTGTCTATATCCATAATATATTGGAGAAATTCATTATGGACAAATCTTATCCATCCATAACCCTCATGGTAGTTCGTTCTCTAGACGTAGAGAAAGATCTATTTAGGCCAAGAGATGATGGAAATGAGATATTGGGACTGGACGTTCCATAATGCCATTGGAACCACCAAACACAATTGGTTGGTACTCAAGAATATCTTTCGATATCTCCAAGGCATAAAACATCTTGTCCTGGTTTTTCAGTTTCACATAAATGTGAACACAGATATCATTGGATACATAGATCAGATCCTCACTATATCAGGTCATAGACAAACTTAGTGTTCCTACTAGGTGTGGTAGCCCTCTCATGAAGAGTCTTCGAAACAGACCTCATGGCTACCTCCACCAACCATTATCTCAAAGATAATGTTGCTTGTGTTGCCTAGATGCAAACACTGATTTATTCATGAAGTCTCTACCAACTTTTACATTCCAGAAATATGTTCATGGAGTTGGTACGTGACGGCTTCGAAATTTGCAAGAATCAGGGGGAGTATCTTCCTGAATTGTTCATGTTCAATGCATCATATTATACTCTTTTTCCCTCCATGAGTTTACTATATAGGTTCCCATGAAGGTTTTTAATGAGGTAATATCAACATGAGCACATATGTCTTTTCCCCACCGGGGTTTTTAGGAAAGTATATACGGCATATTTATTGTTTTCTTGATTCTATGAGTTTTCTCATATTAAGTTAAAGGAGACAATAACCATTATATGTTGCGACATTTTCTCCTTATTTTTCCCACTGGGTTTGAAGGAGTTTTAGCAACATATCAAACACTACACTCCTCATATTTTTCCCACAGGGTTTTTGGAGGAGATTGTTCCGAGGATGGTCGATCACAAGCACAAGGAAGGATTAGGTACAGTGTTAGGATTTAATTAATTCTCTTAATTAAAGGATAATCCTCCCTATGTAATCTCTAGTGCGGTTGTTTTGGCAACCGTCACGACGCTTCCTCGCGCCCCTGCTAACGGACACATCTCTTCGCTCGCGTCCGTTTCCTTGTATATATATTGTGATTGCCTATGGAATAAGAGATTTTTTATCTCAAACAGTTGTAGTAGGCAGTAGTGGCGGGTAGGCCAAATGCCCCGACACAATTGAATAGCTATAACCGGCTTAAAAAAATATTCATGTGGATATTACCTGTGGCGGGCTTGATGACCTGCCCGCCATAAGTAACCTCAATTGGACAGGAAAAATTTAATTATGAGATTGTCCATCACCTTAAATTAGGAGTGGCGGATCATCTGGCGTGCCTGTCGCATTTGATGAACTGCATCTGCATGCGCACACACCCCTTTTCCCTCCCCACTCTCTTTCTCACTCACACTCTTCTCCATTTCCCTCTCATCGCTGTCCTCTCTTCCGTCCGCTGTCACTACCGTCGCGGGCATGTCCTTCTGTACGCCGCCATCGCTGTCTCCCTCGGCCCGCTGGCCGCCCCACCATCGTCGCCCTCGACCCGCAGGCAGCCCCGACGCCATCATCCTCGATCTGACGTCTGCTCCATCGTCGTCGCCCTCCTCTGACTGGTATCCCTGCCTCTCTTTCCGGCCCTCCTCCGCCCCACCCGTGGCCACAACCACCATGGACGGACATCCGTAGTTTAGGGTTAGTTATGGTTAGGATCAAATTGTAGTTTTTAGTTTATATCATTTTGTAGTTTCTAGTTAGTTTCTAGATTGATAGTTTCTAGATTCTACAGTTTCTAATTGTAGTTTCTATATTGATACTAAGCGCACATGTTTTGACGAAACGTTGATTTATTTCCGTTCTGCCAAATTTATAGCACTTAATTTTTTGGACGTCGTATGCAAAAGTTATGGTCATTTTATTTTATTTTCATTTTTTGCAAAAAGGTCAAAATTCATATCTCAAAATTTCTATGCCAACTAGACACTAAAACCTAACTACATCTCAAAGGATTTTATTTTTTAAAGATTTTATCATTTTTTTATTTTCTACAAAACTAAAAAGACGGTCCACCCGGGGGGCGGTAGAGTTTGAAAATTTCAGAAACCCTTTAGTCCCGGTTCGAGACACGAACCGGGACTAAAGGTCCCGTTTGAGCCGGGACTAATACGCGACCGACGCCTTTGCCGCTCGAACCGGGACCGGTTCATAATGAAATCGAGACTAATGTGTTTTTCAAGCTGGGACGAAAGCCCTTATTTCTACTAGTCCCCCGTCGTCGTTCCTAGCCCAGCTCTCCTCTTGTAGTTGGAGCCGGCCCACCGGCTTTTGAGACATGCGAAGGCTTTCAGGGTCACTTGTCGGACATGTTGGAGTTGTCCTTGAAGTTGGCATTGACGGTGGGAGCTGCAGCAGATTCATGGTCCACACACCGGAGGAAGCGCGGAATGAGGATGCACGGATGGCGCCACCGAGTACAAGGGCTGCTCCGTGGCTTCCACCACTCAGATGGCTCAGCGTGCACCATGGGAGCACTAGCAGCACTTGTGGCAGTGAGGAATAACACAATGAGGCGGGCAACATGCGATGCGTGTGATGATTCGGTAGCGTACGAGGACTCATGACTCCGGCTTCGTCACCATCATTTCCGCTCGCCATGAAGGCATTCAACGAAATGGATGAGCCAAATGTAAGTTTTAATCTGTTAAGTTTAGAGAATCGGTTATAATCTATAAATGACACTTCTTTCAATCTCAGGGGATCCGTTAGAGATGCTCTGGCGACGCAACAAGTTCTTCCACACCGAAAAGTTTACGGTCTCGATCCATTGATGGTGTCAAGACTGATGAAGTAGTCTACGATGGAGGTCTACGGAGTACGGACTCACACGGCTCAACAACTTCTTGCTGAAAATTTGTTCCAATCAATTATACTTAGTTAATGCTTAGTAGTTCCTCCGTCCCGGTTGACGAGCATAATATAAGTCATATGGCAGAAAAAATAGTCTTACTGAAAACTTCTTTCGAATATGAGTACAAAATTATTATGCATACGACACTTGAGCCTACGATTCCAGTACCACACATTATTCAATGGACACCTCTGCTTTCGTCTGATGCATCGATGGCTCTATACCACGCCGTATCAAAAACTGTAGCGGATATGTTATGCGCATAGCAGGGCTCATATGAATATAATCATATATGTTTTATAACATGTAAATTGTATTTTACTATTTAAAATTATGGTTAAACTTTGATGAAAAATAAAAGGAAGACTAATAAATCCAGACGAATGAAGAATTACATACTACCAGAATCGACGAGTTTGCGAGTGTCAAGTAGTTTGTTGAGTATATGTAGTAAGTCATAGCTGATGTAGCTCTACTTTTAAGTTTTAAGGTGGCCATATGCCCCTTTTAAGTTCTGGGGCCGAAGCATAGGTTACAATAGAGTGATTATACTATGCAATAGTGAAGTTTTGTATTTCTTTCGGCAAGGACCTTTTAGGACCTGGCTTGACAGCATGAAGTGAATTAATCCTTCGTTTAAAGGCCATTCAAATGTCAAGCAAACCGGATAAGTTTTGATGGGATTTGCATCAAAACAGTATGTTTTCTGTCAAGTCCCTATATATATATATAATGCGATGATTCATTGTGACGTTCCGGTTGTTAATAGGAAATTATGGAAGCTCAAACTTCCTCTAAGGTTGAAGATTTTCCTCTCGTTTCTAAAGAGAGGGGTCATCCTCACAAGAGACAACCTGGCACGATGTAATTGGACGGATAGCAAGACATGTGTCTTTTGCCAATATGACGAGTCCATTAAATACTTATTTTCTGAGTGTAAGGCCGCGCGGGCAGTCTGGGCCATAGTTCAAGTAGCTTCAATTCTATACCCCCCACGTAGTGCACGTAACATGTTCGACAACTGGTTGCGGGGTATTGATAAACAATTTTTTGCATATATTTTTGTGGGGGAAGCTACCTTGTGCTAGATATTGTGGCTTACCATAAAGGATGTGACTTTTAATAATAATAGTTGTATTTCAACTCTTGTGCAGGTTATTCATGCATGTACGAGATGGCTCCGTACTTAGTTTATCCTGCAGAGGTTGGAGGATAGAGACCTTTTTATGATAACGTCTGCATGGCTAGAACATAAGGAGGTTTTCTCCCTCCATGGATAGCAGTGTAATCTCCGGATAGGAAATGCCGCATATAGGCTGGATTGATTTTTTTACTTTAGAACGATGATTATTTGTTGGTAATGTGCATCTTGTTATGGCCGGGCTTCTTTTGATGCGGTTGTATCATCTCAATATATCAATTCAATGAAATGTCCTTTATAAAAAAATGGTGAATTTTTAATGTCATTACCTTGTTGAAGGCGTTGCTTGGACATGCTCGGTCTGATTCTTCAAGGTCAAAACTTAGATTCTGGCCTTTGTGGTTGGATCCAATGGCGGGGACACTTGTGTGTCCCTCCCTTCTTGAAGACTTTGCTTTTAAAGATCATCGTCATTTATGTGTTGTCTATGGTTCGGATATGGTCACAATTCTAGTTTGTTGATCGCTGATCTGGTCGTTATGGGGGTTTTTATTCCTTTTTCCTCTCCTATGCATAGCTTTTGGTCTTATGCCTTTGCTATTTGTCAGATTGTTCTTACATGTGTGTGTGCTGGGTTGGTAGTGTGCATGTTTATTATACAGAGGCCGGGTGTGTACTCATTGTGTTATGTATCGTCTTGATGCTTCATTTTAAGCCAATAAAATTCATTCTTTGCCAAAAATATGTATACCCCTTTTAAGTGAACACCTGCTTCTTCACTGCCAGGCTGCAAGATCCATTTTGGGTCCCACTGGCATTTGTGCCGATTCAGGCTGCATAACCAGCATTTTCTCAACCAATCCTCCGGCAGCGCTACTTGCAGCACTGATGCTATTTATTATGCTGCTTGTCCTTTGAAAAATTTGGATGCTAGGAATTCACTCATTCAGGCAACGAGAGTGGATTTTCAGCTTCCGGGTGCCTAAGCACCCTCTATGAACAGTAAAATTAAAAGAAATAGAAAACAAGATCTGAAAAATCTGAAACTATGGAGCATCAAAGATGATGAAACTTTGTAGGTGTTTGCAAGTTTTCATGCCAAATAACTATTTGTGGATCTCTCACACGGGAAATATTTCAGTGCTTGAAGTTTTGATTACTTTGAGCACTTTAATCTGAAACTTATTTGTACATCTTTCTTTACATGATATTTTGACATGAAAACTTGCAGGAACCTACAGAGTTTGATCATCTTTGATGTTGCAAAGTTTTAGATTTTCTTGATTTTTTTTATTGTTCATAGAGGGTGCCTAGGCACCCGAGCTATCACACCTTTCTCTTCAAGCAACACAGGCTCCTTGCAAGTGATGTAATAATTATCATTTTAAAGGACCTCACTCTTCGCGCAAAACACCTGCGAAAAAGTATGATGCCGGCCTATGATGTGATTTCTATTCCTCTTGGTAAATGATTGCTCTCTTCCCTCATTCAATGAAAATTCAGGTGGGGAAACTTTTCCGCTTGTGATGTTTAAAATAAAGTGGTTATGAAAGGTTCTATATGCTATATTTGCGGCAGATCCACTAACTAGCTGAAGCCGGTCAATCTTTCTTCTTGATGGCAATATGTTCATCCTGTCAAGCAAATTAATTTATCTATGTCTGTGAGGTGAATCGGAAGTGATTTTTTTTCTTTAGTCCAGACCTATGAGATGGTTGGCCACAATCGATCTTTTTCGTTACCATGTCGTCGCTTCATGTTGGTTCCTCCGCTGCTCACCAAGTATTATCTGCACTTTGTAGGGTAAGATCATCTTCGTTTGCACCGTAACTATAAATTCTCAAATTATAAAACATTTTTTATAAATTAAGAACGTGTGATATTTTTTTTATCCCGTTACAACGCATGGGCTCTTTTACTAGTAGAGAATAATGGACGGGCCAGGAAAACACAAGGCCAGGAAACATCTTTGTAGTTAGTCTCCACGATTGCCAGCGCGCACTCCAATCTAGGCCTGGAATTAAGTTTAAGAGAGCATCTCTTGTGGTATTAGTAGTACTTTATGAGAGTTTTATTGTCCGCGATCCATCTGGTCATCTTATTTTCCTATTCACATACGTACAACTTCCTGCAATAATGCAATCATTAGTTTATTTCTTTCATTTTGATTCGTGTGACCAGATTAATTATTGGTTCTTGCATCCGATCGGGGACAGCTTATTTAGTTATATATATATGCTCTCTCTATCCCCTCTAGCACATCACCGAGTTGATGGCAAGTTGGCAACAATGAAGATGACATCTTCAATTATTTTCTTGGGCTGAGTGGGCACAGCAAGACAGCTATTATCCTACACCACAGTCCACCGATCACACCGCTGGCCCGCCACCCCCTGGTTGTCAATGCCGTTTACGGCGCTAATAGCTAACCATACCCATGTACTACCTCATTACTCGGTACTCCCTCTGTTTCTAAATATAAGTCTTTTTAGAGATTCCACTAGTAGACTACATACGGATGTATACAGACATACTTTAAAATATAGATTCATTCATTTTGCTTTGTATGTAAACTTCTAGTAAAATCTCTTAAAAGACTTATATTTAAGAACGGAGGGAGTAGTATATATTTTCTTTCATCTACGGATCAAATGACGCAAGAGGCAGACATCTAATAAGTCAACTAATCTACGCGGTCGATCGTCATTGTCTGTACGTATCTATGTCTCTATAGGCACGAAAAATTCCTCCCCCTTCCCTCCCTCCCCATCTCTCTATCTCCCTCCCCGTGTGTGTGTGTGTGTGTGTGTGTGACAGAGAGATATGTGCAAACCTACAGTCCTCGTCAAGGCATTTTAATCTTCTTCTTCTTCCTCTCTCTCTCTCTCTCTCTTCGAGGCATTTTAATCTTCTCTATCTCTCTCTCTCTCTCCGAGGAACTTTAATCTTCTCTTTCTCTCTGTGGGTGTCTCTTTCTCACACACAAACACAAAGAGAGGAATTTGAAGAAGTTGCGCAGGCAGGCCCGGACGGGTGTCTTCTCTTCTCAGATTGCTTACGGTCGGTCTTCCTAGATCTCAAGGTTCGTGATTACTTTGTCCAAGCTATGGTTGTTTTCAGATTTTGATTCGTAAAAATTCCCCATAATTATTTTAGCGTCCTGTTTTGACACAACTGCCTTGATTTGCTAAATGAGAAACAGCAGCAAATCCAATAGCTTATTTAGGATGCTGGTTCACATCTCCCTTTACTTCTTAGATCATCAGAAATGGCAACCAGAGGGGAAACCGAAGGGAGCAGTTCTAGCCCTGAACTTTCAACGAAACTATCATTTGAGTTTCTGGAAGATATTACGAATAACTTCTCCCAAATATTCTGTGAAGATTCATATGGAACAGTTTATAAGGTTCGATCATTCTTCGTCGTCATTTTTTTTTTTAAAGTTTGATAGTCAAACGGATGCTAACATGTAGAACTTACGAGATTAAACAGGGAACTCTGCCAGATTCTAACAAAGAGATTGCTGTGAAGAAACTTAAGCAAAAGGAAGAAATTGCACCTGACAATTTTGAGAATCAGCTTCAGAGTATTGTGGGGCTTAAACATGAAAATATCGTAGAGGTGTTTGGGTTCTGCAATGAAACACTGCAGAACAGTACAGAAAGGTTACTCTGCTATGGATTTTCTCCTAGTGAGAACCTTGAACAGCATCTTTTTGGTACCTAACACACTCTGGAAATTCTCTTCTTAATTCCCTTGATGTTTGCCAAACTTGGAATTTAGAGTTTGAAGGTGTTTACATTATTTATCTTCTAATTGGTTTAGCTTTTACACTGACAGATACAGGGACTGAAGAGACGGAGCATTCTTCTTCGACTGAACCTAGCACCAACTGGGACACATGCTTTAAAATAATCAAGGGGATTTGCCAGGGTTTACTCTTCTTACACAAGCAGTTAGATAATAATCCCATTACCCATATGGATCTTAACCTGAAAAATATATGGTTGGATAAAGCAATGGTGCCCAAAATTGCCAATGTTGAACTCTCCAAAATCATTAGCCAAGAACAGATCAGAAAGGAATCATGGTAAGCTAATCACAGATTTCGTCACTATTAGCTTGTTCCTTTATTATCGTAAATGTCAGTTTCAACTTTCAACTCTCTGTAATTCATACTAACTCTCGTGATAATGACATTCAGTGGATACCTGGCTCCAGAATGTCTAAACGACACTCCCAGTGACATGTCATTTCAGACAGACATATATAGTTTAGGTGTAATGATAATACAAATTACCACAGGGGAGAAGAGTCAGGGCAAAATGAACGACCGTGCCTCAAGGGGTTACATTGATAAAGTAAGAAAATAAATTACTTGATGTTTAACTTTGAGAATGAAAATTAGTAGCTTATGTATATTGTTTGTACATTACCACTAGTTAATAATCAAATTTTTAATTATGCACACAGATACGTAGAAACTGGACAGCAGAACACATAGCATCCAAGTATTCATCGTTTGATTCAGAATGCCTCCATCAAGTACATGCATGCATAAAAATTGGGCTAGAATGTGTGCAGATTGATCAGAAAAATAGGCCTTCCATAGAAGAAATTGTTGACAGGCTCAACACAATCTGAAAGGCAGATGAGTTACGGAAGCTGAGGGGCACATGTTTTGAGATGATTTAATTTCAGAAAGATGTGGAGAAGACGCTTGGTAGATTTTTTTAAGGCCATGTTGCACAAATCCATTGTTGAATAGACTCTTGTGTATATTCAATTTGTTCTGGTATATGCCCTAAAATCACAAACATGCCATGTTCAGTTATGTTCGTGCTTCCTCTATCTTAAATTAATCGTCACAAAAATGAATGTATCTAGACATGTTTTTAGTTCTAGATACATCCGGTATATCCATTTCCGGGACAAGTAATTCTGGGCGGAGAGGGTATCACTTTACTTCAAACTTGTGCATACTTACATCCACTAGAGTAAATTTCCGTATTTACCTTTTGAATGGAATAAGTGTGTCAATTGTGCATGCAAAGTTGAACATGTAGACCAGTTCTTATGTTGCACAATTGTACTACCGCTAGCTTCGCTCATTCGAGTCCATATGTGGTCATATTAAAATATCCAAAACACCTTATAATTGTGAAAGGCGAGAGTAAGATTTAAATATTTGCCAAGGTTTTGTATGTAGTTAATGTAAGTCATTGACACTAGGAATGCACATCCGCACTAACACAAAATATCAAGTGCAACCACAGAAGAAATGTAGTTTACGCACAGCCTCCACCACCCAAATAATAAGCCGTCATCTCGGCGACTTCCGTAGACGGTATGGCTATACAAGGACATAAATAGTGTATTCAGTTGTGTTAACGGTCTCCAGTGGCAAGGTGTCGGTGTTCATGATCTCATCTGTAGGTACGTGGGAGCCTTATGCGTGCCAACGAGGCGTTCCCTGCTCGCACACTCGGGTCGTGTCGTGTTCTGCACTGCTAAGCTATTGCATCGACGGGCTGGAGGGTCATGGACCTTCAGATCCGATGGTAATGATGAGTATGTTAGTCGGTTGATTATGTTGCCTCATACAAGGACGACAGAGCAAGAGGATGGTGCAGTACAATAGATTACCCCCAAATTGGGATTTTGTCATGCCGATGACCTTCAACCCCCTTCAATCTTCATCACATGTGTGACAATGACCTTTGCCGTTTGGAGCATTTGGTGGCGACCTATTGTTGCCATGTCTTGATTGCCTGCTTGTGTGAGGATGGGCTGCACTTACCTGGCATCTCACGTCAATATAATGTTACACATGTAGGTATACTGCGATCGCAGAAGGTGGCGACGGAAACAATAGACGACTTCAATTAGGTGGTGCTTCTAAAGTACCCGATCTCGGGTTCCGGGGTGAAAATCCTAGGTTTGACCCTATTTGGTTATACCTGGTAATGACAATGTTTTTGCATCATTACCTTATGGAAGGCATTGCTCAGACCTGGTCTTAGTGAGAGAATGCACGATTTGAACTTCGATGGTTGGATCCAGCAACGATGATGCTTGAGCGTTATTCCCTTACAAGAGATGTTGACATTGGAGAACCATTCTTGTTGTGCTTGTGATGTCAAGCGGTAATTGGTGCAGATGGTTGTTGCCATAATTCGTCGCTCGATGTTCTGTTTGCTTCATATTTTTTTCCTCTTCGCCTAGGCATACTTTGGTCTTGTATGACGTTACTACTTGTAGACATGAATCTTTGTATGTGTGTTGGTGTTATTTGTGTGCATCCTAGATTCATGAGAGGGTGCCATATTTTTTCAATAAAGGGCACTTTATTATCTCAAAATGTGCCATCAAGCGGATACAAAACTTATGAGTAACACCATGCCTCTGCATAACTAGGATGCACACAGTCAAACACCAAAAGTCTGAGAAAGGAAAAGTAACAAAAAGACAAATCGGCAACAATAGAGTCCAATAGACCGATACTATGTCTATGTCGAAAATGAAGGTGGATCGATTCAAAGATTATGCTGTCACTCATGTTCGAAAAAAAACCTCTGTAGCCGCCTGCTACAACTGTCGAAAATGAGAGGGTGTCATATGTATGCTTGTTATGTTTGGTATCCTATTAAGGCTTTATGTTATGTTTTGCATCATATTGATGCTTTATTTTTTGTCAACAAAATTCACCATTTGTAAAAAGAAGTGATTGATGACGGACGAATACAAGCAGTTACACTTGATTTTTCTTAATGGGGAGAAATCTACAAATGGATTTTCCAAGGAGGGGGGTAATATCAAGGGAGTAATTAATTACGTTTGGGTAGGATGTAGGCCTACAAGTTCGGATATTCGAAACTAGATTCGCCAGAACGCTTGAGCTGAGCTCCTCCTAATAGATGACTCACGATGTATACGTACCCCTAACCGATATATGATAGTTTGGCCATGAAAGACTTTTCTGAGATGTGTCTCCATCTGAAACATAGTCACACAACAGTCTACAGATATCAATCAATCATGGACTTAATTCATTGTCTGCTGATCCCACCGAGACAGTGAAGTGTGTAACAGCTAATGCCACGTTCGTTACAATGAATATGTATCCGGATGTTACATCCACACTATAGAAGCAATAAGTTTCAATGACGTGTCTGAGCAGTCATGATATTAACTTACACTATAGATGCAATAATGCAGTATTCCTCACATGTGTACTGACTACTACTCCTCCTCGAAACAGGCTTTCGCCCCGCTTTATAGATAAAGCACAACGTTCAAAATCCAACCAACATGTCCGAACAAAGAAATAAAAAAGAGAGTCCGCTGGGACAACAGCACAGTCCAGCCCAATAAAAGAGAAGAAACAAAAAATGCCCTCACAGGGACAAGCTAGGCAGCAAGCAAGGTAGAGGAGAGCCGTCGGGCGGCCGCCATCAACGCGTCCAGGTAGTGCTGAAGCCGGTCCCGGTTCCGGGTCCTAACGAGCGGATGCCAATGTTGCAAGAAGGCAAGGAATTTGAAGAACGAGTCAGATGCACGCCGCTGAAACACCTTCTCAATCACCATTTTATTGCGAGTAGTCCAGAGGGTCCACATCATAGCCGCGAAGACCATCCAAAACAGTCGGAGTTTATGGACGACCTGAGTGGCCCGCACCTGCAGAAAATCTGCAAGGTCAGAGGCCTCCCACTCCGGTCCCAGAGCCTTGCGTACAAAGAACCATAGTGCCTGTGCCGCAACGCATGAGAACAGAATGTGAGAACCAGTCTCTGGGACATGGCACAGGGGACATATGCCGTTACCCGGACCATGACGTTTTAGCACCTCGGTCCCTGAAGGTAAATGGTCTCGGAAAAGCTGCCAAACAAAAATCTTGATCTTCAAGGGCAACGGGGCCTTCCAGAGTGGGGATAACCACGGAAGGACCGGCATCCTGCACAGCGCCAGGTAGGCCGAACTAACAGAGAATTCTCCCGAGGGAGAAAGACTCCAAGAGACACTATCACTAACTGCCGAGGCCGGGAGGGGAATCACTGCCAAGAGTAATTCCCAGTCCTAGACCTCAACTGGGGCAAGGGGACGGCAAAATGCAACATGCCATCCGTCTTCCAGAGCAGATGCAGAAACAAGGACAACAGGGTCGGCGCAGATAGCAAAGAGCCTCGGGAAACGGAATCATAGAGGCTCTCCCTCCAACCAGGGATCTAACCAAATCTGGGTCCCAAACCCGTCGCCCACCGAGATTCGCAAGCCCAACCTAATCTCGTGCTTAATGCTCTGGATAGACTTCCAGAACTGCGAACCATTCGCGAGTGAGCATGCCAAGAGGGGTCTGCCTCGAAGGTACTTGGCCTCAATCAATTGAAGGCACAAACCCCCATCTCCCTGCAGAATCCGCCAAACCCATCGGAGCATCAGGGCCATGTTCATGCGGCGGGACGCAGGAATGCCTAGGCCCCCTCGGTATTTTGGCACGCAGATGTAAGCCCATTTTACCATGTGATACTTGGGTCTACCATCCCCTGCCTGCCAAAAGAATCTAGCCAGTTCCTTGTCGAAGGCGCTATGCACACCTTCGGGCAAGATATACATCCCCATCATATACATGGGGAGGCTTGCGAGGTTAGAGCTAATGAGAATGGATTTGCTACCTTTAGATGTGAACCTGCCGCACCAGGGTTCCGCACGGGACGCTACTCGTTCCACAAGCGGGTCAAACCCGCTAACCAGAATCCTCGACTCCGCCAGGGGCATTCCCAAATACGAGATAGGGAAAGCAGCCAGCTTGCAGTTAAGGTTGTCCGCAATCCTGCGCTGCTCAGCCTCAGAGTAGCCCAGGACCACCACCTCACTCTTATCAAAGTTAACCTTAAGTCCAGACATTTCCTCGAAGCAGAGCAAAAGGAACTTAAGATTAGCAATGTCCGAGTCCGAGTCTGAGATCATGATCATGGTGTCGTCTGCATACTAGAGGTGGGGAACCCCACCCCCCGGGATGAGGTGACCAACCACCCCCTGGATATGCCCGGCTAATCTCGCCTTATCCAGGATGCCAGCAAGGGCGTCCACGGCGAGATTAAAAAGCAGGGGGGAGATAGGGTCTCCTTGATTTACCCCCTGGATGCCCGAAAAAAGGGGCCTACTTCACCATTGATATTGATCGCGGTGCTACCAGATTGAACTAGCTGCATGATCCAGGAGCACCACCTCTCGTTAAATCCACGCCGCTGCATCACTAACCTCAAGAAGGACCAATCAAGACGGTCATACGCCTTCTGGAAGTCCAATTTGAGAAAGACCCCCTTCAGTCCCTTGGACGCCACCTTATGGACAATCTCGTGAAGGGCAAGAATCCCGTCATGAATCTTCATGCCCTTCAGGAATGCGGACTGAAGGGGGTGAGCAATCCGTTCGGCCACAGGGGACAGGCGAGTGGCGCAGACTTTAGCAAAAATACGCGCCAACACGTTAATCACCGTAATAGGCCTGAATTGCCGAATCTCTGCGGCCCCAACTAGTTTGGGGATGATAGCAATGACTCCATAGTTAATCCTGCCCATGTCCAGTGTGCCTATATAAAATTCATGGAACATGGACATGATAACCGGGCGCACGGTCTCCCAGAATCGCTGGAAAAAACCCACCGGGAGGCCGTCTGGCCCCGGGGCCGAGCACGGCTTCATAGAAGCGATTGCCTGGCCAACTTCCTCCGAGGAAAAGGGAGAGTGAGTTCCGCATTCTCCACGTCGGATACCTGATCAGCTAGCGACCAGAAGTCCTCACAAAGAGAGGAGCCTTCCCGCAGATCAGCTGAGAATAACTCCTTATAGAAGGAGTAAATATGGGATGAGATGTCTTCTGGGAATTGATGCTTGCTATTGGTCCAGTCAATTGGACAATCCTCTCCCATGCATGCTTATCAGGTTGTGAACTATCCATCCTTCGATTAGCTAGCTTATTAATTACCAGACCTCATATAGACCAGAGAACTCAGTTATATACAAAGTCATTGAGTTGATGCGTACGCTCTCAAGAACCGAGTTCCAAAGAATTCACTTAGCTTTTCTACCGTGCTTGCAAATGTCCGCAAGCACCATTGGGAGTAGCACGAGTTGAACGAAAAATCTGGCCTTCGGTTCAAATCTCATAGTCATCGACGATGAGGATTGTGGTATTACCCACCATCAATACGTCAACACCTACATATATTGGGCGACTCAAGAAAGGAAAAAAAAACACCTACATATACATCCACAGGGCGTGTGCATGCTCCTCCTAACGGATGACTCACGATGTATACTCATACTGGATGATAGTTGAGCCACGAAAGTCGTCCGTGAGATTCTTCTCGATCAGATCTCGATCCATCACAGACCTAATTAATCGTCTCTTGATCCCACCAAGACGGTGAAGTGTGGAACAGCTATTGCGTTGTTCGCAGCCATGAATATTATTTGCGTGTTACATCTGCACTAGTATCAAGCTTGTTTGACTCATTAATTATCAATGACAACTCTGAACAGACATGATATTGATTTATACTATACATGCAATAATGCAAGGTTAGTCACATGTGTACAGATAGTTGATGATTGTCATGATCAAATAATTTGGGAAACACTCACATATACATTCTTATCAATTTGAGATTTATCGATCCTTGGGTTGGGAGTATAGTCAGATAAGATCACAGACTAGAGAACTGAGTGCCCTGGAATATGCCAAGCTTTTCTACCGTGCATGCAAATGTCCTCAAGCACTCATTGAGCTTTATTGCATACACTCTCGAGAACTCAGTGCCGAAGAATTCACTGAGTCTTTCTATCGTGCTTGCAAATTGAAAAACCACCGCTCGGAATAGCACTAGTTGGACAAACCGTTTGGCCTTCGGTTCAAATCTCAGTCATTGATAATGTGTCACAATACATCAACACCTACATAAATTCAAGAAAGGAAGAAAAAAAAACACTTGCATACACGTTCACGTAGCATTTGCATGCTTATGCAACATGTGTGTGGTCCTCGTAACTGATAACTCGCGATGTATACTCGTAACGGATGATAGTGAGATACGAAAGTCGTCTGTGAGAGTCTGTCTCGATACAGATCTCGATCCATCACAGACTTAATTAATCGTTTGTTGATCCCACCGAGACCATGAAGCGTGGAACAGCCTCATCGGTAGCAATGAATATGTATCTGCATGTTACATCTGCACTAGTATCAAGCTTATTTGATTCATTAATTTCCAATGACAGTGCTGAACAGTCACGGTATTGATTTATATACTACTATATATGAAACAATGCAAGCTTCCCAACATGTGTACTACTCCCCACTGTTATTGCATCGGTCAAATCAACTGGGCAATCCTGACGTATCCATGCTTATCTGTTTGAGATATATGGAGCCTTGAGTTATTTAGGCTGATCGTAGTGGGAGTAACTAAGGTAGTATTATGTACTTGGTACTAGCAAACATGCTGATGTGACACACAATTAAAGAAGAAAGAGAGGGTTAGAGTGACATAGGTAGATACCATAACATGTTAAATGCTATGCTATTAGAGCAAGTACAATAGAGCTGAGTCAGTTGGCTATAAGAAATAAACTAATATATTTTTGTTTAGTTAGAAGAAAGAGAAGAGGAGAGAGAAGGTAAGCGGACTCTTAGCTAAGTGCCAGCTCTAACACGTGCTCCTAGGCATTTTGTGAGTATGAAAGGTGGACCATATAATAAAGAAGTAGTATACTTTTGCAATGAACTATTGTACATGTTGGCTATAAGGTGAGCTATAGTTGACATGACAATAGCTTATAGCCAGCAGCTGGCTACACTATTGTACTTGATCTTATGTGTCATGCATGTCAATAAATAAGGTCATCTACGATACTACTTTATGATGCTATGCACTATAAAGGTAGTATCATACAATAGTATCATATGCATGATATTACTATATGATACTCCCCACTATGACCAGCCTTAGGCCGGTCATAATAAAAGTATCATAGGTACGTATTATTATGCATGTCAATCAGCTAAGTTTGATTAGATGACAAAGAATTAAATAAAAAAGGATTGAACATCATATTATAATATCATATAATATAAATTATTGTGTTACTATGTGTCATAGATGGTAATAAATGAATTATCCTATGATACTAACATATGATACTATGCATTACAAATGTAATATCATACATTAATATTATATGCATGATACTAGTATATTATACTCTCCTATATAAGTTACATAACATCGAGAAAATGCATACGCACTTTAGAACAAAGTGCCTTGGAACTCACGGACCTTTTCTACCGTGCTTGTAAATGTCCTCAAGTACCGTTTGAAATAGCACTAATTGTACGAGCCACTGACCTTCGCTTCAAATATCATACTAGTCGTCGACGCTGTGGATTGACATACTACCTACCATCACAACATGTTAACGTCTACATATGCGCCAACTCAATAAAAGACAAATACCTATATATGCGTTCTCACAGAGCATGTGCGTGCTTATCCAACATTTATTCACATCGGCCGGCCGGACAACCGTTTCCCTTCTCCACTTGCCATTTCGACGACATGTTATCCGTAAGGGGGCACGCAGGTTCTGTCTTGCACCTGCTTCTGATATATACCGAAAATTAAGAAGCTCATAATGTGACGACCATGTACATAGCCAATGTGTACGTCACGCCAATCCTTTCAGCGTGACATGCAAGGAAACACTCATTGGTGTCTCCGCCATGCCACTGGCTGCGTGCACAGTTTTTGTAGTCCGTTTTGGACCCATCATATATAGTTTAGTCCAAATATTAATTTGTGTGCATCCTCCTTGCATGATGTATGAACAAGGAAAGAAATAGCGCGTGCTATACAAAATAATGACGCCCCTAAAATACGATGTTAGCGTGCTATTAGCAAGATATTGTATACTAATCAATTTAACGAGACAATTCTTTACACGTTATAGCGTGTTATTAGCGACGCTATAGCCTGCTATGTTTTCCAGTGTGTATCCGTGAAAGGAATTTCATTTTTTTAGTAATGCATCCTATCTTCACAATGCGGAAGAAGACTTGACCCCAAATTTTAGTCCCAAGTCTTCGTAAACAAATGTCCAGTGTCAGCTTGTCAGCATAGTTGGCTGATGGATGATCGATCGGTCTGAGTGATCCCCTTTAAGAGAATTCTCAGTCGATGTGGGAGTCCAGCACTGCTACTTCTGCTAGCATATCACCCACAAGAAAACATCGACCATTGAAGTGAGACAGAGAGTCATGGCAGACCTGGTTGTCGGGTTGGCCAAGTCAGTGGTGGAGGGGGCATTGACCAAGGCCCAGGCGGCCATCGAAGAAGAGGCCAAGCTTCGGCAGAGCGCGCAGCGCAACCTTGTGTTCATCACCGACGAGTTTGAAATGATGCACTCATTTCTCAAGGTGGCCGACGAGGAGCGCCTAGAGAACAAGGTGGTGATGACGTGGGTGAGGCAGATCCGCGAGCTGGCGTACGACGTCGAGGACTGCATCGAGCTCGTCATCCACCTCGACATGAAGAACAGGTGGTGGTGGCGCGTCGTCCCGTCCTGGTGCATGGCGCTGCCGCTCCCGCTGGACGAGGCGGCCGGCGAGATCGAGCAGCTCAAGGCCAGGGTGGAGGACGTGAGCACTAGGAACACACGCTACAGCCTCATCAGCGACACCGGCTCCAAACCCGTCATCCTGCAGCAGGAGACAGCGGCATCAGGCGCCGCTATCGTGGCTGCGACCACCGCCGACATGCTCGCCGAGGCAAGGGGCGCCACCAAGAGGCACCAAGGATTCAGCGACCTCACCCGGCTGATCACCAAGAAGAGGCAGGACCACAACAATGGCCTTCAAGTCATCTCGGTTTGGGGTGCGGCCGGCGACCATGGGACGACATCCATCATCAGGAAGACCTACAACCACACAGAGATATGTCAAGATTTCTCCTTCCGCTCCTGGGTGAAAATCGTGCATCCTTTCAATCCCCACCAATTCATGCGCAACATGATGTCTCAGTTCCATGCAACATCTTGCATGGAACAGAGAGCGACCATAGGCAGGGATGTCTTTGAGAAGATGGAGGCCACTCAAAAAGATCTCTTAAGTGAGTTTGAGGAGCTATTCAAGGAGAAGAGGTACCTCATCGTCTTGGAAGGCCTGTCACACATGGTAGATTGGGATGCTATTAGGGCATTCCTTCCTGACACCATGAATGGCAGCTGGATTATCGTGTCCACGCAGCAATCCGAGATAGCAACCTTGTGCATCGGACACTCATACCAGGTGGTGGAGCTTCGGAAATTCTCGGAGGAGCACTCTGTTTGTGCCATCCACAAGGTGATTAAAATCGAAACACCATTAATTTACTTTCTGTAAATCTTCTGGTTTTCTACCTTTTAACCGTTTCTTTTTCCTCTGCATATAAGAGTTGTATTAATCTAATTTCCTAAAATTTGACGAAATTTCTATTAAAAAATGTCAACATCTAAGATACTTAATATATACAATATGACAATTATCCCCTTAATGCATTTAATGATATTGATTTATAATGTGCATGTAGATATTAATCTGACAATCATATTTTTCTAGAATAAACTATCAACTTATTTTTCTACAATAAACTATCAATTTCAATCGCTTACAACGTTTAATCATATTTTAGTCTAATGCTATCTCTATAAATGTATAGTATGATGCTGATGATTTCATTTATTATTTTCTCTAAGTCATAGAAGAACCTATTATATTACTCTCTCTGTCCCAAAATAAGTGATGTGGAACTAAAACCACTTCATTTATTTTGGGTCGAGGGAGTATGATACAATATCAGGATCTCTGCAATATGTTTGGTTAGCATTTCATGACATTACACGATAATACAATATGATACACCATTGTTGAACTTGTGAATAATTATTTACAAAATACCAAAGACAATATATTATTTTAAATTGCATGACAAACCTACTTATGTAGAACTATACATCTTCTCGAGTAGATGATGTTATAGGAAGCATGCGGACAAACTTCTCTACCATCATTAATATGTATCTACTATTATATTAAAATAAAAGATGAAAAATAGAGAGGTGTGATAGCACAGAAAGAAAAATATTCGGCCCACATTTAGTGGGCCGTCCCTTTATTAATAGATCACAATAGTTAGTTCTACATACACATACGTGTATAATCGTACTTGTTACCTCCACATATCTGAACACATATCATTTATTAGATCTTCATAATTATTCCTAAACGTATCATAATTAATAGATCTAATAATCATATTTGAACTGCACTAGATATGCTTATTCGTATCGAAACAAGCCAATACAATAAATCTTCATAACTATATCTGAAAAATTGATAACTAATATATCTTCATATTGCAAAAGAATATTTTTTAAGGTCATGTGTTAATTAAAGTTGAGCTATAAAAAAACATGAACAAGTTAAACATACTTAAATGCAAATCAAAATGTAATTATTTTACAGATAATAAATGTTCGTCTTACCATCTTACGCTATAGAAAATTAGTGGAACCAACAACTTAGAAAACTATCGGAAAACTAGTAATATCACATATAATACACAAAAATGTCTTATTTTAAGCGATGTGAGATCATCTCTCATTTAAGAAAATATATATCTTTTTTCGTTCTCTTACAAGTCACCAGTTATCCTATGCGACAAACTTAAAAATTGGGTGACAAGATTCCCTTTATTACCTTGAATTTTTTTACAAGATTCCCTTCCTTGGAGCATCTCCAACAGATGCCCAAATTCTTGGGAAGGGGAAAGTAGGTTATTAGGAACCGGAAAAGTTTTGTTGTATCAGAAGCCCTAAATTATTTCCCCAAAAAATTAAACATGAATGAATACATAAAACAATTGCATATTATGAACTAGTATGAAATGTTGTACATAAAACATGAAGTGACATACGCGACGACACATCTTTCATTCTCTCTACCACGACAGACCTAGCTCTATGGTGTAAATTTACTTACGCCTATAATGCACGTCGAAGTAGAAGTCATCATCGTCGGAGTCGATGTCCATCACTCCTCTGTCGGAACGGCCTGCCATGTGGTCATTGCATGTAGAAGGCTTCACCTCCTCCTCTACCTTGTCAGATCGTTCCATCTCAAGGTCGTCGAACATCACACGATCCTCCTCCTCCTCCCGCTCCACGTTCTTGTGCCACGTCTCCTTCACGGCAAAGCATGCAATGTTGTGTATGACAAACTCTGACTTGGCATTGACAAACTTCGCCATATAGAGCGCATAGTTGGCCTTGGCATTGCATTATGTATCGTCCATAGGTGTGCCTTATCCTCCTCACAAGACATGATTCGAATAGGAGGGCACAGAAAATCCATGGAGTCAACCTCCTCGGGGAAGTTGAGCAACACCCGTTGTCAGTCGAAGTACAGAAGCACCATCACGTCGTACGCTTATGTTGCCAATTATGCGGTGTCAAAGGTGCCGAGCCTTCACCCCCACCCCACCGCACCCCTAGCGGGGTTGTGGACCTTCACCGCGAAATAGCACAATGGCTGGCTAGAGCGAAGGTGGCGGAGTCTAGCATGGGGGCATATGCCAAGGGTGTGGTGGCAGCAAGTAACCTCGGCGGCAGCGGAGAAGAACCTCGGGGCCGCACATTGGGGCCACTCGCAGCCAAAATCGACGGATCAGGCGGTTGGGTAAACAGATCGGTGGTAGGTGACAAGGTGGATGAAGGATGAACTTCCGCTCTAATGGCGGCGGCTGTTCTGGAGGTGACAACGGGGATGCGACTTGAGCGTGGCCGAAAATCTGGGTGGAAACTGCCGGCGGGGTGGTGGACCGACTCATGGCGGCGTAAGGCAGCTGGAAGCGGAGTTGACGAAAGTTTCAGCAGCGCGATTGGATTCATGTGGTTGTGGTTTTTTTTTGGGCAACCGCTAGATGTGTTGGAAATATGAAACATTCTTGTAGCCAAAATTTAGTTACATGTATTGCAGTTTTTTTGGCGCCGTGGCTGTTTTTGTCATCTATCGGGGATGCTCTTAAGCTAGTTACGAAATCTCCCTAATAATAAAGCAAATACGATTTCTGGTCGTCCTTCATGGAAATTACCCCTAAAGTTTACATAAATTACCCAGCATGCCACCGGTAAGTAATAGAAAACGTTTCACAAAGCAAAAAATCTTGAACTGTGCCGGCCCATGTAAAAACCTCATATATTACGCTCTGCATGCTGGGAGAATATCCAGCACACCGTATGGGCCGGTCCATGCACAGGCGCCTGCTTTTAGTTCCGTTTATTTATTTATTTTTAGTTCTGTTTTATTTTTTTATTTTAAATAATTTAGAAATTCAAATAATCTTTAAAATTTTAATAAACTGAAAATTATAAATCAACATATTTAAAAAAATAAAATGTTTGTGACTTCAAAAAGTGCTCGGAGTTTTGTAAAAAATGCTCGCATATACAATAAAATGTTTGCAATTTTAGAAAAATATTTGTACAATAAGAAAAGTCCATGATTTCAAATACAATTCCATGTATTAAAAATTATTAAAGGCATTTAACAAAATGCTTTCTAATTCAAAATATATTAATGCATGTAAAAAAGGTCCTAAAATTTTAAAAATAGCTAATGCCTATTTTGATAGTTTCTTTTTTTATTTAAATTTTCCGTTCCATTATTTTTTTTCTAATTTAAATAATTTAGAATTACAAAAACTTTTGCATATTAAAAAATAGGAATTTTGAATTAAAATGCTGATGAAAACATAAAATGTTTGTGGATTCAAAAAAAGCGCCGGATTTTTATATATTTTTTTGCAAATTCCAAAACAATGTCCATGAATTTAATAAATATATTACTGACTTATAAAAATGTATGTTTATTCAGAAACATTTCCTGTGTTTCAAAAAATGTTTGTGAACTTAAAATAAAATCCTCCAACATAAAAAATTATGTTCTTCTTTTCTTGAACTGGTCGCCAATTCAAAAGAAAATATTTAAACCCATTCGAAATATAAAAAATATTCACGATTTCTAGTAAATGTTTGTAAATTGTAAAAAATGTTTTCGATTTTAAAATTGTTCACGAAAGATCTAATGTATGTAGTTAAACATTAATGCTTCTAAGTCTTTGTGACAATATAGCTGTGTGAATTTCGAAGAATTAACTGTTGGATGGATCGAATTATTATTGTATGTTTTCTAAAAAAAAATTGAAATTCAGAATAAATCTTTGAGTTACCAAGATTTTTGACAACCATGATATATATTTTTTGAGAATGTAAAGATTGCTTCAACTTGTGAATAAATTTAATAGAAAAAACATTTTCTTGTATTTGTGCATAAAATTTCAAAATCAAGCGATGATAGGTGAACATAATGTGGTCGCCATCATTGGAGATTATGTTTTTTTTCTTCCGTGACAACGCACGGGCCATTTTGCTAGTTACTCCAATCTGTCTATGTATATGCCTGGCCTGTCTCTAAATTATCAATGTCCTAATCTTCCGCTCAATACGCAGGCTTCTCAAGGTGATGCGGATGAAGACAAGAACTCAATGGTAAGGAAACTACTCCAACGTTTCTACGCGCCTTTTTCCTGACTCTTATTGCTCTTGCATGTTAATATCTTTATACACATATATACAGGGCTCAGATGGCGGTGATGATAAAGGCAAAGAACCAATGGCTTCTCACGAGAACAAAATTAGAGAGAATAAAATCATGTCACTTAAAGCGGAAGCAAATGAATGGAACAAGAAGAATGGTGGCCTTGTTGGACGTGATTCACGAATGACTGAACTTGTTGAATGTCTAGCTCAGGCACGTGTCAACTCTCTCCCAGTTATGTCCGTGTGGGGGATAGCTCAAGTTGGGAAATCAGCACTTGTCAAAAAATTGTTCTATGACACAGTGCTTCAGCTTCAGGATGGCAAATCCAAATATGAGGATTATTATTGGGTTGATGTATCCCATCCATTTAATATGAGAGACCTGTATCTGACATTACTTTCAGATTTTCATTCGGAGAAAGACCCAACTGAAGAGTGTCACCGTCTTCTGAAAAAAGATTGGTGCCTCATTGTTATCGATGATCTCCGGTCCACAAAGGATTGGGACACGATACAAGCTGCCTTGGTATCCAAACATTTAAAGAGCGTTGTCATCGTCATCACAACTGATCCAACCATTGCTGAATATTGCACAAATAAAGAAGAGCTCGTGTTCAATGTCAAGGCTCTAGAAGCTACTCATGCCTTGGATCTCTTCAAAAAGAAGGTATGATGTTTTTTTTCTGGGCAATCGTCCGCCGAGCTAATTTATTTTAATTGCGTGGAAGACCAAGATATTGCATAAATCAGCCTAATTAAATGAGAAAGGTGTGATAGCTCTATGAACAGTAAAATCAAAAAAATCTGAAACTTTGCAGCATCAACGATGATCAAACTTTGTAGGTTCCTACAAGTTTTCATGTCAAAATATAATGTAGAGAAAGATGTACAAACAAGTTTCAGATTACATCTAAAAAGTGCTCAAAACTTCAAGCATTGATTTTTTTCCATGTGTAGAGCTCCTCGAATAGTTTGCTTTTAGTTTGTTGAGAAATCAAGCCTCCATAGAATGCTATATGTGTTTTATATTCATGAAATTGTTTTTAAAGAATTTTAGCTCTAGTGTTCACAGTCATTTGTGTTCCAGAGATCATGCTAATAACACATGTCATGTATATGATATTCTACATAATATTCGTTGTTTTTATCTCATTAATGATACTTATATTAGCTGAAGTGATGATAATTTTCTTCGTTTCCTTGTATTTTTTTGTTGCCCAAAGTATGTTGAACAATTGTTCCTCGGTAATTTATCACTAATTATAAATATGTACAAAAGTATACAATGGGAGCAAAACGTCCAGCTAGCCTATGCCTATTTTATAAAACATCAGGAGAAGATTATTGGAGGAACTGTTCTGTACAAGTCTTGATCGTCTGTGCTTTTATTGGTTTAACTGGCATTTTTTGCATTTTCTAGTAAGCTTGCACGTGCTTTCGGTTGCCATAAAATAATTATGATAATAATTTTCTAATATTTACCTAGTTTCTCATCTATATACATGCTTTATAAATTACCAACCATATTGCTTTGGTGAAATAAAACTAAATTATATGGACAAGCAAAGAATGCAAATAATATTTAAGACCAACGAATTGATATACTGTAGTCATCAATTCAAGAGTCAGCATAGATCATTAGTTTTAAAATACTAAATTTGTTATGACATTAATTGATCATGCAAATATATAAAAATCCTGAAGTATGGGAAATTTCTATGGCGTACGGATATGAAATATTACAGCTGAAACATGGAATATTTAGCATTTTTTTCTAAGGAAGAATGTAAACAAATATTACGACTCAAACATCCAATGCTAGGCTTTTATAATTTGGTCGTGAATACATGCATGACTATTGAATAACTTATGCATTTACTCTCTTGATCAAACTTAAATGGGTGCTCAACTGTCAGTTGAAGTAGAAAAACATGTGTTTTTGTAGAGTGCCCACACTTCTGTATACTTCTAATGCTAACTTTCTGGCTTATCTAATGTAACTGATGTTTAGTCCTAATGCTAACTGTCCAAGATTAACCTTGATAATTAATTCATTTTAAGAAAATACGCAGGTACATAAGAAGGATTCACCATACCCTTTAAAGGAGCATGAGAAGGATGTAAAAGACCTTATTTCAAAGTGTGGCGGTCTTCCCAAAGTAATATCTGCTATAGCTGGGTTACTGGCCATGAAGACTAGCAGAAGGATAGAAATTATTAATTCTTTGAATGAAAAATTTATGCACCGTCTGGAGACTGATCTGGATTATGACAATCTACAAGATCTATTTGGCTGGATGCATTCTTACTTCCGTACTTGTCCCGATGCACTCAAGCCCTGTATCTTCTACCTGTCGATTTTTCCTCAAGATAAAACCATCCGTCGGAGGCGACTAGTAAGGCGGTGGATTGCGGAGGGCTACTCCAGGGACAGCGAAAATGAATCAGCAGAGGAAAATGGGGAGAAACACTTCTCCAAGTTGCTTGAACTGAGCATAATCCAGCAGATATCGTCACAGTCTTTGTCATCATCATCATCAGTCAACAACTGTTCTTTCAGTGTGGACAAAGTTAGGATGGTTATGTGCCAGGTGAATGGCTTCATTCGGGAGTACGTTGTGTCACGGCGCATGGAAGAGAACCTTGTGTTCGAACTGGGTGGAAAATGTGCACTAACCACCCAACGCAACGGGCGTCACCTTGTCATATTGGTAACATGGAAAAGAGATAAAATTGTGTTCGCAAGTATGGACTTCTCTCGGCTACGGTCACTAACAGTGTTTGGAGGGTGGGAATCATTCTTCATCTCTCAAAGTATGAAGATGCTTCGGGTGCTTGATCTAGAGAATGCAGAGCCTTTAAAGGGTGGTGATCTTGAAAATATACTAGAGTGGTTGCGTCGCCTCAAGTTCCTCTCATTGCGAGGGCACAATGAGATCAACCATCTACCAGGTTCATTGCATCACCTGAGGCAGCTCCAAACACTTGATGTGAGGGACACCTCAATAACTACCCTTCCAAAGAAGATCACCAAGTTACAGAAACTTCAGTACATTCGTGCCGGCACCCGTACCATGAACTTAAAACCACCAGTTTCATCCAGCAGATGCAACCAGTTGTCTCAATTCTGCAGATGTCATCCTCCTACAATCAGTGTTCAGGTGCCTACAAAGATGGGCAAACTGACTGCGTTGCATACACTTGGTGTTGTCAACATCACTGCTTCAGGCACAAAGAAAACCATGAAAGAGCTCAAGAAGCTCACCCAGTTGCGCAAGCTCGGGGTGTTTGGCATCAACGGGAAGAACAGCGGCAATTTTTTCTCTGCAATCGAAGAGCATGCCCATCTGGAGTCCTTGTCAGTTTCACTCAACAAGGACACCACACAAGGTTGTAGCTTCATCAGAAAGGACAAGAACAGTCAACGATGCTTGGATGACATGATCTTCTTGCCTTGTACAAACCTTCGGAGCCTTAAACTGTACGGACTTGAAGATAAGTTGCCGAAATGGGAGGAGCCTGTAAAGTTTGGAAACCTCACAAAGCTGGTGCTGGAGATGGACTATTTAACAGGAGATGTCATAAGGTTCGTTGGCAGTCTTCCAGAACTGTGCATTCTTCGTGTCAAGCAGCATAAAGTTGTTGGCCTTAATTTCTGTGTCATGGTGAATGGATTCGAGGATGACTCCTTTAAGAAGGTTAAGATCCTCGAGGTTTCCTGCTCGAGCAGCTTATGTGTAACTTTTGGATCATGGACGATGAAAAAACTTGAGCTGCTCATGGTTGACTGCAACGACGGGTCACTGTCTTATGAGTTCCGTGAGCTGAAAAACCTAGAAGAACTTAAGGAAGTCGTGCTAGTTAACGGATCTAACGCCCAAGCACTGAAGCAACAACTCGAGCAGCAGCTTGCCGAAGAGCACCCAAAAGAAAAGAAACCTGTCGTGAAGCTGGAGAAACCATCAACTTCGTCCTGAAGTGTGATTTGTGATTAATATTAGCAGTTTATTCCCCTTTGTATTTTTACCATACTAGCTCGATATCCACTACGTCTTGATTTGTTTCTGTAATATACTTTAGAGGCCTACAAAAACATCTTAAATTTTGGTACGAAGATAGTACTTTTCCTCTACATTGGCATCATTATTGTGATATATATGTGGTTAGCTGATGTAAGGGCTCTGTTTATTCTCCATTTTCTTCATTTTTTTAAACTACCAGCCTTTGTAGGCCCTGTTTGTTTTACAAGTCCCGGGACTTTTTTTAGTCCCAACTTAAAAGTCTCTAGTCCCTACCCGTTTGTTTTCAGGGACTAAATAGGGACTAGAGGTCATTAAATGACATGCAAAAAGACCATGTTACCCTTAGTAATGTAGTAGTAGTTATTAAATGACATGCTAAAAGTAGGGGCATTGTTGGAAAAGTGCTAAAAAAGTCCCAAAAAGACCCTCCCACAGGGACTTCTTCAAATAGTCCTAAATACCCCTTTTAGTCCCTAAAAGTCCCTCCTGTTTGTTTCACATGGGACTTTTTGGGACTTTTTTTAGTCCCTACACCAAAAAGTCCGTGAAAACAAACACCCCCATAATCTCTGCGTGCTGGTTCCATACACAATAATATGCAAGTACAATACTCTACCTAATTGCCTTGGTTATGAACTTATGATGTGTTTTTTTCGAAAAGGAGGCATCGCCCCGGCCTTTGCATCGAGTGATGCATGCAGGCATTTATTAAGTATGAAACCAGTCTGAAAAAAGCACAAAGTAGTCTAGAAAAACAGTACGGAAAGAGCATACTGATACTAGCATAAAGAGTAGGTTGGTGTTACCGCTGCAAAAATCCATAAATTGGCTCCATCTTTGTTTCCTTTCAAAAGGATGTCTATATTCAGTTTCGATTTATATATATCGATCTTTGTCTGTCTCCTTTGTAGTTTTTTTTTTGGAAAAGGAGGATTTCCTCCGGCCTCTGCATCGAAACGATGCATGCGGCCACTTTATTTATGAAATCAAATTAATGTTCAAAGGATACAACCAAGCTGCACACAGGCAGCTAGAAGATAAAAAGTAGTACAAAACACTAGTAGAAAATGACCCATTTGTCATGGTTCCAAAGGCCCATTAGCCCCGATTCTGAAACCGGGACTAAAGAGTCGGGACTAAAGCCTAAATCCTTTAGTCCCGGTTCGCTTATCAACCAGGACATAAGGATCTCCACGTGAACACTGTGGGGAGCCCACGCAGGAGGGCCTTTAGTCCCGGTTGGTCACACCATCCGGGACCAAATGGCATCTACGCGTCAGCTTCTGGCCGGAGCTGGTTTTTTTTTAATTGGGGGGGGGGGGTTTGGGGGGTTTTGAAGAGTTAATTTAGTGGTTTCATATTGTGTTAGCTAGCTAATAGAGAGAAGTGTCCTCTCTTTCTCCGTGCTTGGGAGACCTCGTACTTCGCCATAGCGAATAACGTAGGCGGCTCCTCCTCCATTGGCTCCGCTGCCTCCTCCTCCATGGGATGGGGCTCCACTTTTGGCGGCTGCTCCCCTCGCCTTCCTCCCTCTCCTCTGGCTCCGATGAATCCAGAGGCTGCCCGGAAACAAGACGAGAAGTCGGCTTACCGCGGATCTCCTCCATAAGCTACTACCGGCGCTTGGATATCAGCATGGAGTACACGGTCATATGGCGCCTCAACATGTCTAGCGATGGACGCCTTTGAAAGTGACGGTGGCTGAGAGGATAAATGAGAAGGAATGGGGTGGGCTAGGCTCCGATTGTCGCCATCTGACTTAAATAGTCGGCCTTCTCCCTCGGACGACATGTCGGAGTAGCGCCTTGCTGCATGGAGTGGAGGTCGTGCCCATCGGACCAGTAGTCTATCCGTGTGACATTGTGGGCCCTTGCATTTAATCCCATGCGGCGCCCGTGTTTGAGAGTGCCCATACCACCCTAGATATGGGTCGGGCATGGAGAGTGCTAGTCAGCCCGAGCTTTCGAGCTAGGTGTGGGGAGTGGGGCTAGGTGGCCAAAATTCATTCTGGCATTCACCGAGCAGCCCGCCCGGACATTTGAGGCGGGTATAGGGGGTCTGGTAATAGACGCCTAAGGTAAAAGGACACCTCATAGGAAAGAAACTTACCAAATTGAGGAATTAGTCAGTCCGATAATGGCCATATGCAATCTTTGTCAGTGCGGTTCGACAAGGACAGTCTAAATTTGTTGCGTTGTATCCACGAAATTTACCAAAGACAGCAAGTGCAATATAAAAGTGCTGAGAATTTTTCTACAAATCAAGAGAACTGAGAATAACCGGAACAATATATGCCATATTTACTTTCCAAACTGTGAAGAGTTGAATGGCATTCCACAATCATAGCATACAAATCCTGAAACGAGTTCTTCTGAAAACCAGAGCGTTTGTTAGATTTCATCGGTTCACCTCATGTGGAAAGCTATGAGCTCCCAGGATATGTGGCAAGTACTTACAATGGGTAATGCACTGCCAAAACATCCCAAGACTGAATGCACATGATGCAGGTTAGAAATAATTCCTTGGACATTTAGCAAGAAAGAAATACATATTTATGTTTGAAGAAAGAAAGAAAGAAAGAAAGAAAGAAATACATATTTATGTTTGAAGAAAGAAAGAAAGAAAAGAGAGGAGCTGAAACTGTGGTTTACTGTCAGGTCGCATCACATTCATCAGAGTTCTAAAAATGTATTCTACAGGCTAAAATCAACCCACTACAACCAGTACTTCAAAGGAAGAACATCTACGATCTCACTTCAACACAACGGTGCTTGTTGACATCACACTCCAATATATGGCCAGACATGTGTCAACTATTACTGCCTTGTGTGAATGAGAAAAAGAAAAAGGCACACAACTGAATAATCGAATAAGATCCCTGGTCACTGCTTCAATCTACATCTCCATGCATGTGCCGCCTCATGGTCTTTCTTGAGGGCATTTCCCCTTGTTGCCATCATGGGTGATGAGGCCGTGGCATGGTTTTCATTTTCAGTGAGATTTCAATAAAATTCACTGAATTTCATTAATTTCAGCAGACACTGAAATATTACGTTTCGGTCAAAATATTTCAGCAATTTCAGTAGTACACTGGAAATCAAATATTTTTTAATTTATTTTTTGAAAATTTCAAATATTTAAATAAATTCAAGTGAATATTTCGACCCTTTGGCCGAAATGCAAACTGAAATTACTGAATTTCACTGAATTTCAGTGATTTCGGTTGGTGCTGAAATTATTTTTAAACTGAAATTGAAAACCATGGGCAGTGGTCGATGAAGGCCGCGCCTTGAAATTGGGCGGTGCCAGTCACGCCAGGAACATCAGCTGCAGCTTGTACCACATGGGTATCCTGAGAATGAGAGAGAAATCACCACCAAAACCACCACAGAAAAAATCGAGACAAACACCAGGAATGAACAGCGGCTGCCTGATGTGCACCGGGAAACATATGACACGCAGTGTGAAATAAACAGAACAAGGATGGCCAAAGAACCCAGCAGTTTTAATTCGGAAGATGTTACAAACTGAAATGGAGAAGAGTCTACAGTGCTAGCTATTACAGAGCAACTTGTGGTACAAGATAGCATAAGCTTCACAACATAACTCAATTATTATACAGGACCAACACACCAACACCTCCAAAGTTCCACACTTTACACACGACGAACAAATATAAACAGCGAATCAATTACTCGAGCAGAAGAAGATATTATGAGCTTCACAACGTAACTCAAACTTCACAATCCTGAGAAGAAAGAGGGCCGTTCCAGAATGCCCGCATGAGTGAGAAGCGCCCAGAGATGGGTCATGAACTCCCCGCCGGAGGCGAGTTTCTCTGCATGGATCTCTACATTGTCCGATGGCGCCAGAAAGAGTATGAACTCCGCCCAAAAGTCAACCAACAACTTCCAACGCTGTTCTTCCTCTGGAACCGTGTCTGTAAGCTCTCTCCCAAGCTTGGCTCCCATATCTAAGATCTTGCCGTCGATGCCGTGCAAGCCCGTCATCAGCTTGTCACATCTACTGCTCAGAGTTTCACACCCGGCAAGGTGCTGCCGAGCCTCCATAACCACTCCATCGAAGATGCGCCGTGTGTCGTAGTCGTAGCCATGGCCAGGCAGCATGTCCGGAACAAAAGCTACCAGGTAGGCACAGTAATCTGACAGGCTCAAGGCAACAAGACGGTTGACGTTGCCCTCCACCTGCACCTCATTGCGGGAGATGGTTGTGGCGATATGCCATACAAGGATCGTGTGGATATGTGTTTTCAATCCGCAGGCCCATGAGAATTGGCTCCCCAGCTGATTTGAAGAGGGTGATGCTTGTCCATTTTCTAGCTTACCGTTGTTGTGTTTGAACCGAGAGAGGACACGAACGATGACAATATTTGCCAGTTTTATCTTTTCCCCAGCCCTCTGTCCTTTTCTACTAGTCTTGATCGAGCCTAGTGACAGATAAGATAGTGCATTCCACGGATCATAGTCGAAATTGAGTAAGAGAGAGTACTGCCCCAGCTTTCTTTCCCACGTGGTTCTTGCTATTGGACGTGAATTGTTTCTTTTTATCCGTGGGCTTGTAATTTCATCCCTAATGTGTTGGCAGAGTTCCTCCACTACTACCATCCTATGAGGAGTAATGAATGGGCTGGCCATGCACACCAAAACTAACTTGGCCATCAGAACAATGGTAACCCAACGAATAACATCGGTTCCATTGACCATTTGTACCAAATTGCTACGGTAGTGCCTGCTAAATGCTCCGGAATTGCAGTTCCAATAAATAGCTGTTGATAAAGCAATTCCTGAATATAACAAATTGAACCAGGCTGATTCCATCCTTGTATAGAAGAAATCAAACAGGAATGACAACTCCTCCTCGATAACTCGAAAAGCACGAACATAGCTGCCATTCTCGGAGAGGAGACCATGGAGAACGAGATGCAGCGTCTTCTCAAGGCCAGCTTCACTGAGCCGATAGCCACAGAACCGCCGTTTCATTAGTTTGAATAATGTGAAGGAGAGCGCAATATCTTTGTAAGCTTCTGCAGTTTCCTTGTGCTTGAAGCTGTGAGAGTCGATCCATCGCCAAACACAATCAATGGTGATGTATTTGTGAATGGCCACCTCTTGTAATCCAACTCTGTATTCAGGTGCTGATGGAACCAGGGAAGCCAGTCCCACTTCCCCGTCAAATATGTAGCTGTACCCCTCCATGGTGCTTGGATCAACGACGTTGTGAGCTAGCTGATGCTCGACCACCATGTAATCAGCAATCACTTTAGAATGGGCCACCAAACTTCCCTTTTTGCTCACATTACTTAAATTCCCAAACTTGAGGATTGTCTGCATGATGCTGTAAATATAAAAAATCCATATGGTAATGTTGTAACTCTTGTCGCCACCGCTACCACTGACTATCAGCCACAGCACCAGAAAGATCTGCAACACTTGCTGCGCAAGCATCCTTTTCCTCTGCTCAATATCATGGATACTGTAGATGGAGAGGGAGCTAGAATTTACTTGGGTCAGGAGGAGGAAGGTGCCCCAGAAAACGAATGTCTGGTCGCGGAATAGACCAGAGTGCAGCAGACCGATGGTGTACGGCGCCAGCACAGTGGACAGTGTGTACACTGTCCAGACGAGGAGGCGGAAGAACCCATGGCTGTACCGCCGGCGGAATGAGCCGAACAGCTCGAGGAGGACCCATGCCAAGGTGCTGAAGAGGACCAGCACTTCTACTCGGACGAGCCGAGCTCCGGTGCTACTGAAGAGCCTGGCAAATGTCGCGGTGGTGTTTTTGGTCTCCATTGTTTGTGTGATCAACTGGCAAGCTCCACTCTATATCTGTTTCTCTCCAGTTGAGTCATAGATGCATGGAGTACGATGCAACCAGAAAAACAAAGGATTTCTTTTGTCATATTTTCAGACCTGGCTGACAGCTACTTATTGAAAGTTAACAGCGAATGAATTGTGTAACTATAACTAGTCCTGGTCCGGCCGTCCTGGCACTGGGGATTAATACTCCTATATACAAAGGCCAGCTTAATTTGCTAGTGGTAGCGTTGGGCATTGACAAATGGCAATCACATTCAGAGCTAATTACTATACATGGAGTAGCATACATGCATGCGGAACTAGTATGAGTTGTGGGTAAGGATGCTTTTTTTTTTTTTTGCGAGAGGATACTTAATTGTTTAAGCCATTACATAGTTGACTTTAGCAGTAAGGCGTACCAATCCTGCGTCTGTTCCCATTTGGCTTTAGCCGATGTTTAAACAACTTAATTTAGACAAGTCTTTCTCCGTTAAGAACGGTGAGATCAATTGAGTTTCCGTTTAGGCGTCCTTTGAAACTTTCCCGCAAAACAATACCTGGAAAGCAAAAGCATTAGCACGTAGTTCAGCAAACATATTGCACCAAACATGTTATTGAAGATATTGAGCAAACCAATAGTACTCAGAAAAAGCATATATTTTTCATAAAGGAAGCCTGGAGACTGAATCTCTCTCTTATTTCAGTAGTAGGAAAAGGGTCTTTAATCCCGGTTCGATTGGACCATTAGTCCCGGTTCGCGAACCGGGACTAATGCTAGCCTCGGTTCGGCCCCGAACCGGGGCTAATGGCCTTCCACGTGACGGGGCTGGGAGCGAGGGGGAGGGGTATTAGTCCTGGTTCGTATTATGAACCGGGCTATTTCTTCGTTGTTTTTTTTAGCAATTTTTGGATTTATGATTTTGCACTAAATTGGATGGGTCTATTTTGCTGCCCCCTGTTTTTCCATTTATTTGTTTTGGGCATTTTTTAATTTTTGTTTTGCACTAAATTGGATGGTACATACACAACAATAAAGGAACAACTATATTGCACATCGTCACGAATATATTACACCATCTCATCCGTCGTGCTTTGTCGAACATATTTACAAAATGTAGACACGAGTTACATGCACATATATGCATCTTTTTTATACTATATCATTTCCGTCGAATGGCAATAGTACTCTCCGTTGACATCTAGGACCTCTGCATCAAAGAATCCGGCAATTTCCTCTTGAATTACTTGTACATGTTCCTGTGGTAGAAAATACCGTCCCACAACCGTTTGATATAATTTAAAGAATGGTTCAATATATATACTCATCTAACAACTCATCATCATCTTAATCATATACCAAGTTATCATATGATACACATAAAGTAAAGCAGAGAAACATCATAATAGTCATCATATGCATACATCCTAATCGATCGTGTCAAGTTAATATAAACCAGAATAACTTGTCTCTCATAAGACCTAGTCTCCGCTCTTAGGTATAATGTCGTAAAACAGAATAACACCTATGTCTCCATGATGAAGCACAGAGATCCAACGATCTTCAACTTGTGGCTTGCGATCCTTCTTTATTTCTCTCCATGCTTCAATTTGGAGCCTTTTTGATTTTGATTTGAGGTTACTCGAGTATAGAGCATCGAACTCAGCCCTCAGCGGGCTTTTAATTTTCATATGACCTTCTGGATGCATCAACAGAGACACTACATCATGTGGCAGTTGCTGTTGAAGAACATAATAATAGCCTATTTAGCAATGTAATCAACACCATTTATGCAATAATATAGGGTACTTAATTAGGAAACTCTTACCAACATATTTCGGCGAATGTCAACCGGCCTCAACCTATGCACTAGTGGCATGTAAAATGTATAATTTTGGCCAATTCCAAAATTATACGGGACGGTATCCCTAGAAACCAGAACACCAACAAGAAAGTATAGAAGAACATCCTTCTCCTCCCAAGTTAGATGTGATCCATACGTGTAGTGTGTCGTGTCAATTAATTTTCTTAATTCACTAGAAGAAATGAAATAAGCTATAAATTATAATTTAACAAATTTAGTATGTGGATGAACACCAACTATTTCTAAATATAAATGCAAATTACTCCCTCCGTAAACTAATATAAGAGTGTTTAGATTACTAAAATAGTGTTCTAAATGCTCTTATGTTAGTTTACGAAGGGAGTACTTGACAAATATGGTTGAGGAACTCACATGGAGGTAAAACAGGAAGCATATCAACAACCACTCAAATGTTGATGTTGCCTGGCATATTATCTTCAGGACGAAGATCGATGGTTATTTCCACACCCTCGTGAAATCCATATGCCTTGCAAAGATCTTCCAATTTAGGCACCTAAATTCTGTGTGAAAAACTGAATTATCGTCGCCGACATCCCCGTACCTGTTCATTATCTTCGCCGACATCCTTCAGCGCCTGATTCTCCAGGCATCCGCAAATGGCCTTCTCTCGCACCCACTTGACTCGGCTATCCCATGCCCAGTTATTCAATATGCACACGACACTCTGATTATTCTTCCTGCGGATCTCGAGCAGCTTACAACCCTCAAGTCTATTTTGCTGGACTTTTCAATGGCAACATGTCTGGTGATCAACTTCCACAAAAGCACATTTGCGCCTATTCATGTGGATCATCAGTCTGCCTCGACACTGGCCTCCTTCTTCGGATGTACAATCGCCACCTTCCCTCAGTCCTATCTCGGTCTTCCTCTGTCCACGCATAAGCTAAACATTAAAGATTTCTTCTTCATTATCGAAAAAATCGACAGACGCCTTGCTGGGTGGAGAGGACTGCTTCTCTCAATTGATGGGTGGGTAATCCTCGTCAGAGCGGTTCTCCGAGCTCTTCCCATTTACGCCATGACAGCTCTTATGCTGCCTTTGGGCGTGATTCAGGAAATGGATAAACGTTGTAGGGCTTTCTTCTGGGTAGATCAAGACAAAGTGTCGGGGGGTCAGTGTAAACTTGCCTGGGACTTTGTTTGCGCGCCGTTTAGCCATGGGGGACTAGGATTCTCATCCTTGCATCACATTAACTCATGCTTACTGCTCTCTCATATTACTAAACTCCACTCGGCCACCTCTACTTCATCCGCTTCCCATCTTGCGACCAAATACTCTTGGTCCGAGACTCGGGACCTTGACTCCCCCCACCCTTCAGAATCTCATATATGGAGAGATATCGCCAAGGGGCTAAGTTTCTTTCGCTATATTACCAAAGTCCAAATTGGGAACGGGAAATCCACGGCGTTCTGGCTTGACCATTGGGTCCCTAACCTACCTCAAAACCTTGCAGAAACTTTCCCCGCCCTTTTCTCCCACGCTCTGCGTCCAGGGGCCAGCGTCGCCCGAACCTTCTCCTCCCCACATCTGCAGCTCGACTTGGTCCCAAGATTATCCCATGCTGCAGTCCTTGAACTGGAAAACCTTCGACTTGTGGTGGCTTATGTCACCTTGGATATGCAGGTACATGACAGACGGACAGGACGCATAGATGGCAAGCCCCTGACCTGCAACTCTGCATACAAGGCAATTTGGAGTGGCACGCCGGTGGACCACTTCGCGTCGGCCATCTGGAAGAACTATGCACCCAATAAATGCAGGATTTTTCTCTGGCTGGCGGGAAAGAACCGTCTATTCACCAACAACATACGCTTTAACAGAGGACTTACAGACTCCTGCAACTGCCCCATCTGTCCGGAGCCGGAATCTATTGAACACCTTTTCCTCCATTGCGGACACCTTCGCCCCCTATGGCAGGAACTGACGGCGCTGTCGGCCTCCACACCGACGGATCTGCGCAACCTATGGAGTCCTCAACTATCCAACAAGACCCGCTCCACAGTAATCATTGTTGTCCTATAGAACATATGGAAGAGAAGGAATGCCAAAGCTTTCCGAGGAGATCTTCAGCTTGTTCACTTGATCGCTCGCTATGCGGCAGATGACATTATGCTGTGATCGAACGGGTGCTCCGAGGAACAACCAATGCTCATCCTATGCGACTGGAGTACTATGTTGTTTCACTTGTCTGAGAGATTGTGACCCATTGTAACTCTTTCTCTCTTTCTTTTTTTCTATCTTTTTCCGCACTCTCATCCCCCACACCCACCTCCCCCCACCCCCTCTCTCTTGTGTACATGTAAATTCTCTATCATATTTTATAAAAAAGGTTCAGGCCGGCGTAAGCCCGCCGTAGCACCGTCAATTTTTTTTTGACAAAAACAGTCAAAATTGGTTGCATGGTATCTCCTTTCCCCGGGACCTACATAACCATTATATCCAGCAAATTTGCCAAAGACTGCAAGTAGAATCTGAAAATCCTGAGAATTTGGCTGCAAATCCAGAGAACTGAGAATAACCGGAACAATATATCCCACTTTTCCCTATGAAACTGTGAAGAGTTCGATCGCATGCCCCAACCGTAACAATATAAATCCTGAAACAAGTTGTTCTCAAAACCAGAGCATTTCCTGGATGGATTTCGTCGGTTCACTGCTTGTGGGAAGCTATAAGCTCCCAGGATAAATGGGGGCAATGCACAGCCTGAACAGCCCATGGTCTGATATTAATTCGCACAGTGCATGGTTTTAAGGGCGAGGGCGACCACCGCATTCTTACGCGGTGTCATCCTTGAAGTGGCGTTGCCGAAAGATGAGTTGATGCGGATGCGGGGCTACCTGAGAGACGATCAGACGAATGATAGCGAATTCAGATGAGGAAATGCAAGAGTTGTTGTCTCTGCTAGCTGGGCCAGATACAGACTGCGGCACAAATTAAGCCTGACAGTGTCTGACTTTGGGAGAGCTGTATATATGCCAGGATCGAACACTGATTAACTGAACACCGTAATGGTTTGCAAATTCAAATAAAACATGCTCTGTGTCTGTGACAGACTGACAGCAGAGGTGGTAGACAGGAGTAAACGATGGTTAAAGGGAAAACTAGTGATGCATTTTGCGAGAGAAAGATCGGTGAGTGTCAAGCTATTTTTTCTTTTACAGCAACCGAAGAACCCACTCTCCAGCCTTCTCTCTTGGTGTGGTCAGTCGCGCGATTATTCTTTGAACAAGCTGTAGATGGTTTGGTTTAGGATAAAACAAAATATCAACTTAGTTTGGAATGAAGGGCGCATTAAATTTAGAGTTTACATGCCCTTGGAGTTTAAGCCCGTCAACAAGGACAGCTTGGAGAGCTCAGCTACACCACAGACAAAAGATATTGACAAGTATAGTATTTTGAAGATTAGTTCAGTGGTTCTCCAGACTTTAAAAGCCTGCCTTGTGAGTGTCAACTGAAACGAGCTTCGATAACCCAATCTAGTGTGGTGCCTGCCAGTTGATTGGAGAAGCCATGGAGCTCAAGAACACCGCCGCAGCGTGGTTTCAACGCTTGACAAGCACCGAAGCTCAATTGGTCCGCGTAGAAGTTCTGATCCTCTTCAGCACCTTGGCGTGGGTATTCCTCGAGCTGTTAGGCTCATTCCGCCGGCAGTACAGCCACCGGTTCTTCCGCCTCCTCGTCTGGACGGTGTACACACTGTCCACTGTGCTGGTTCCTTACACCATTGGCCTGCTGCAGGCTGATCCATTCCATGACCAGACATTCGTCCTCTGGGGCACCATCATCCTCCTCATCCAAGTAAACCTTGTCTCCCTCTCTATTTACAGTATCCACGATATTGAGCAGAGGAAAAGGATGCTTGTGCAGCAAGTGTTGCAGATCTTTCTGGTGCTATGGCTGATCGTCAACAGTAGTGGTGGCAACAAGAGTTACAGCGCTACCATATGGATTTTCTATATTCAAAGCATCATTCTGACATTCATCAACTTTAGGAATTTAAGTAACGTGAGCAAAAAGGGAGGTTTGGTAGCGCATTCAAAAGTGATTGCCGATTACATGATGGTTGAGCATCAGCTAGATCACGACGTTATTAATCCAAGCACGATGGAGGGGTACAGCTACATAGTAGACGGGGAAAAGGAACTGGCTTCCCTTCTTCCAACCGCACCAGAGTACAGAGTTGGATCAAGCGAGGTCACCAGTTACACATACATCACGATTGATACGGCTTGGCGATTGCTCAACTCCCACGCCTTCAAGCACAAGGAATCTTCGGAAATTTACAAGGATATTGTGCTCTCGTTCACATTATTCAAACTGCTGAAACGGAGATTCTGTGGCTATCGGATCGGTGAAGCTGGCCTTGGGAAGACACTGGATCTTGTTCTTCACGGGCTCCTCTCCGGGAATCACAGGAGCATTGTTCCCGCTGTTCGTGCTTTTCGAGTTATTGAGATGGAGTTGTCATTCTTGTATGATTTCTTCTACACAAGGATGGAATCATGCATCATCTGGTCAGGAATTGTTATATCAACTGCTATTGCCTGGAACAGCATTTCCGGAGCATTTACCAGTCACTATCATCACAGCAATTTCGAACAGAGAGTCAATGGAACAGATGTTGTTCGTTGGGTTACCATAGTTTTCCTTGCCAATTTAGTGTTGGTATACATTATGAGGGTATATGTTATTCCTAATAGGGTGGCACTAGTACAAAACCTCAACCATTACCTTAGGACTGATAGTTACGAGCCAAGAAAAATTGAAGAAAGTCCCATAGCACAAGTTACATGGGAAAGAAAGCTCGGGCAGTACTCTCTGTTACTTAACTTCGACTATCATCCGTGGAATGCACTGTCTTTTCTGTCACTAGGCTTTATCGAGGCTACAAGAAAAGGTCAGAAGTCCGGGGAGAAGATAAAACTAGCAGATGCGGTCATCATCCGCGTCCTCTCACAGTTCAAAGATAACAACGGCAAGCTAGAGAATGGGCAATCATCACTTGCTACAAATCTGTTGGGAAGCCCATTCTCATGGACCTTCACCATGCCAACACATATCCACACCATCCTTGTATGGCATATCGCCACAACCATCTCCCGGGAGGAGGTACCACTGGATGGCAACGACGACCTCCTTGTTGCGGTGAGCCTATCGGATTACTGTGCCTACCTGGTAGCTTTTGTTCCAGACATGCTGCCTGGCCATGGCTACGACACGCAGCGCATCTTCGATGTTGTGGTCATGGAGTCTCGGCAGCACCTGTCTGGATGCGAAACGCTGAGTGGAAGATGTGATAAGCTGAGGACATGCTTGCATGACGATGATGGCACAATCTTATATAAGGGAGCCGAGCTGGGGAGGCAGCTTAGAGACATGGTCCCTGACAAAGAACAGCGTTGGAAGGTGCTGGCTGACTTTTGGGCGGAGTTCATACTCTTCCTGGCGCCATCGGACAATACGGAGATCCATGCGGAGATGCTCGCTGCCGGAGGGGAGTTCATGACCCATCTCTGGGCGCTTCTCACTCATGCCGGTATTCTGGAGCGCTCCTCTTGCTCCTCTAGGACTGGCCCTCTGGGAGGGTTTAATGGTACCATTGCACAAGAGTCCCCGGTTTGAGTTTCGTTGTGAACCTTATGCTATCTTTATTTTGATTTTGTGATTGATTAACTGTTTATGTTTGTTCGTCGTGTTTAAAATGTGAGTTACAATGTAAACGTTATGCTAACTGAAACTGCTATCTTTGGTCTTTATTTCACACTGGCGCGCCTGTTTGCGGAGTGTACTATATCTGTGTAAAAGCAGTGTAGAATTTCCCTGTTGTGGGAATTGGGACCGGATATTTGGTAAATCCGCACCATGATCTTTGGCGACAAGATTTAATCCACAGCTGCTGCAGACCGTTGCTAACATTTCTGTTAAGAGTTGTGCTTCAATGCTTCCCAAAAAGAAGCAGCACCTTAACTGTTTGAGCGGTTACTTAGTTGACTTTGAGTTGTGAAGGCTAAGACCAGCAATTTGCATTGGACTACTGGGCAGCAGCAGGTTAAAAACACATGATAGTAATTGTATGTGTGCTATGGGAAAATGAAACATGTGTACTGAACTTTTTACTCCTAAGCAGCACTAGGAGTAAGACCTACCGATCCTGCATATGCTTTCGTTTTCGCTTGACGTCATTTGGCTATGGCTGTTGTTTGCTGGGCCGTCTGAACACACGGAATCACTGCCACTGACGCTAACAACCGCATCGGGATCCGATGATAGCGCAATTCTATAAAGAGCGGTTGCATCAATTGAGTGTAGTTTCTTGTAGTCGTCCTTCAAAAATTTGTAGCAACACGACAGCTGGGAAAGCACAAGCATAGGCATGTTGTTTAGCAAAAAGATTGCAACACCATAGATGTGACCGAAGACATTGAGCAAAAGACATTGCCACACCATGCACATACAGATGCTACAAGTAGTGGTATCTTTTGGTATAAAGCCGGCCTGTGAAGACTGAATAAGTAATACATTTTGTTGAGTATGCTGCAGCCATTCCTATATGCGTACCCTGCAAATTCAAAGTTTTGCTCAGTTGCACAAATTCATAGCAACCACCGTACCAATTCAGAGTAATGACAGTAGCAGGGAAAGCTTAATGTCATATGACATGTCTACGACTACAGGGGCACATGAACCTCTCGTGAGGAATCAAGGAAGACCAAAGCAAGCGGTGCGAGAGATGAGAGGGGGCGTCACGGACGAGCGCGGGCAAGAATAAGGCCGCGATACACCGGGACTCCGGGGTGCCGCTGCTCTACCCGGTTTCGCTGGCAGTTGGCGCGCGGCACGGCGTCTCCATGAGATTTTTTATTTTTGAGGGATGCCTCTCCATGAGAAAAGGGAAGAGAAATGAGAGCCGAGAAAAAAAGGGGTTAGTGTGGGTCCGATGGGCCGAATTTTGAGTCGCTCACTGAGAGACGTCTAGGAAGCCGTACGTTGCCAATAACAAGGGCGATTACCCCTAAACATATGTCAGAAAAAGAAACAAAAGCTAACAACTAGAATGCTTCGTGCCCCTAAAAAACAATGGTGTGCTGGGGATGCACTTTTGAAGTGAGCTTTTGCCGCGTTATATATGCACTAGCAAAATATGTCCGCAGGCTGCAACGAGAGAAAAACTATCAGATTATGCACGTGTGATAGATATAAAAAAAATACGAATCAAATGCAATAATGACATAAGGATATTTGAAACGTCATTTCTCAAAGTATATCTGAATGATGTCATGATGAGATAAGGCATTTTTAAAATGTAATTTTAAAAACTAAAAATATGATGCTCATCGTGACTTGATTTGTTAAGGCGGTTACAACATAATATTTTGTGGCTGAGGAAACTGCATTGTCGGACCGTGCCTGAGCTATACTGATGAATGATAAGCGTGGCCTTAATTTAATGTAGCGGTATTTACTATAACCAATATTGTGGTACGAGAATAAACTTAACTGTGTATGAAAGCTAAATAAGCATTTAGTCATTTTAATATAGCTCACAAAAACTAACCAATAGAATTGTAAGTATTCTGGAGTTTTTGTCTCACCATAACCGGGAGCTTCCGCATAATGGTGCCATCTCGGGTTCTTTCTGGTGGCCGTCCTGAAGCGTACGTCAGACAACGACGGTCATGCCGGTGTTCATACGGCTTGTCATATGCAAGATCAGGACCCCCCCTCCACACACACAATATATATAGAAAACGACCCATATTTTCAGTTCCTTCTGTATAGTGGAGGTGTCTTATGTACAACAGAACATGCACATACCACTTGTACAAAAGGAGAAGAGAAAATGTGCAAACAAACTTGAGAAAGAACATGCGTTGCTACGGGAAAGGTAATTACCATTAAAAGATTGGTAATGGAAATATTTCAGATATTGGCTAGTGTTTTACAATTTTTTTACCTAGTTTATTTAGTATAGTATGTTCACTTTTAGATATTTCTCTAATATTTTGAACACACAATAGAAAGCCATGTATTATGAAATGAGGACAATATACATATATTTATTCAACAATCCTTAAATATTGAAAAACCGCATCCAACCATGATTTCAACCATGCACGAAACTGACACCTTGTGATCCCTTCCCGTAGTTACAACCATGCAACCCTTTATATCTCTTGTCTTCTCTATATGCCTCCTTTTCCAACTGTGTCCTAGAAAGATGCCTTCCTGACATAATTCCTCTGCTACGATCAAATCGAAAATGGTTGATCAACAAACGTTCACCGAAAGATTGGTAACAACAACTGTTGTTTCGACATCTTGAAATAATGCAAACAATTTATTTCAATATACACAAAACAGAAAGGAAACACATAGGTAGAAATTGAAATGAAAATAAATGAGGCTCCTAAGCCTATCCCTCATACAATATTATTTAATTATTTCAAGAAAACACATAGGTAGAAATAAATCATCCTATAGTACAGAATGGTAGCATCTGAGTGGTACGCTTCTTGGTGAATTTTTCGAAAAAGAAAATAAATATCATTTGTGTGATAGGCTGATGGCACAACACAACTTGATATCTGAATGAGTCATTATGAACTCCTCGAGGGAAGGGTCGTTCAGGCGTGAAGCCGTTGACACCATTTACAATGTTCAGAATAAGCTGCAAAAATTAACGTACACAAGCCAATTCAGATATAATCACACACGATTGATCTTGCTTGTGGAACATCAATGGAGGAGGATTGATTAATTACCGTGCAGCAAATTCCATACATGCAGCACCCAGCAGCAATCCACACATCTATTGATCAACCATTTTCGATGTGAAAAGAGCAACAGGGTGTGTGGGTGTCCTTCCCAGGCTGCAGCTCCCGTACTTCCTCCAGTCAGGGTGTCTTGGTTCAAAGATCTGTAGGGAGAAAGAAAGGATGTAAGTAAAGGAATAAACCATGCAGCATACTACATAGCTTCTTGCTTTGAAAAGAGCAAGCATGTCAGATAGTGACTCCATTTTCTTTCTAGGTGTGCATTCCGTTCAACCGTTTTAGCTTTGAAATTAATTGTGTGCATACGGTTCCAATGGAGATACCGCAGTTGATGTTGGAGGGGACATCCAGGGGATCAAAGTAGACACGTTACCTAATGGGAAATGAAGAGCCACATTATTTCATCAGAAACAACAGAATAAAATTGCTCAACCATGTCAGCTTTGTGAGTAGAACCTATGTAAGTTGTTTACACACTTTCCACGGAGCTTTGGGTCTACCAGCGTAGCCTCCCCATCCTCGGACACAAGAACAGGATGCATATATGAGGTCGTTCGCAGTGTGGAGTCTCACAAATACAGTGTGTCCCGTCTGCTGCTGCCAAAAGCATTGACGAATACCTTGTTGGAGAGCACGTCCAACTTCTTCTGCTCTTCCCCCTGAAGAACCCACATAGGCAATCATCATCATACCAACATTCTCATGGAAGAACAACTGTGATGAACAGAAGAAACATGAAGAATGGCTTGCTTGGACGTTGTTCTCGCCTGAGAGGCAGATGAGCTTGGCGAGGCCGGCCTTGTTGACGGCGGAGGTGACGAACTTGCAGCCGAGGACAGAGGAGGATGGTGAGGTCGCCGCACAACTCCAGGTGCCTGCTCTGCTCGTTCAGCATGTGTCGTGTGATGGTCATCTAGTTCAGGCGGCCGTGGACGATCCTCTATCTCTCTCGCCGTTCGCTTAGAAAACAGTTGATATGCTCATAGCCGTCGTTGGCCACCACGGCGCAATCCTCCAGATCCGCAAACGTTCCATGGCCACCCTCCGGTCGTCCTCCTCTTCGCAGCATCCTTCGCGCCGCCGCCGGGTGATCCGGGGGACTCAAACCACGCTGGCGCGCCCACGGCCTGCATGGAGCGAGAAAAGGCTCCATTGGGGAGGAGTTGCGCACGAGGCGGAGCCACGCAGGAGGACTCTGCCCACCGTGCACATAGCGGCGAGGGGATTGGGGTAGCGCCGATGCGAGGGAGGACCGGCACGAGATTGGGCAGGATGCGAGTGGAAACCGTGAGGCGCGATGCTGGTGGGAGTCGTGGCGAGTGGGACGGCTTGATCGTGCTGCTTTCCCGATTTTTTTTCCTTTTATCTTTTTTTTGGTGCGTTGTCAAGTGCGAGAGAGGAGAGGTGGAAGGGGAGCTACTGGTTGAACCATCACGACGGCAGATTCCCTTTCGCTTAGACTTGGTAAACTCACAACTTTTTGATATGCGAGGGACTAAATAAAATTGTGAAACGAACTTTACAGATCTCCTAATAAAACGTTTACATAAGCCACAGTTCGTTTTGTTCATTATTTACGGATGTGTCTTAATTTTTGTGAAGATTTTCTAGAATATGATGGAGAAGTTATTCAAATTCATGAATCTGTTTTGAATATTGGATCATTTTGAAAAATCATGAACATATTTTATTTCATGACAATTTATTTGAAAGCGGGATTTGTTTTATAGTATGTGAGAAATTTTCGAAATCATGAATTTTTTATGACATTTCGAATATTTATTGGATACACAAACAGTTTATGATTTTCCTACTTTTTTCAGGCACGCAACTTTTTGGTATTTTTACTTTTAAAATCTGGGATTAATTTAGAGAAGAAAAAAGCAAAAAATAATAATAAAGTAAAAAACAAAATAGAGGGCGCTCCGACCTGCGCAGGGGCTGGCCCATGCTCAAGAGTGGAAAAAAGGAAGAGAAAAACTAGTGAGAACCAGCACCCTGGTCTCCCGTGTGGAGCGTTGCAACATTAGCCATCACTCTACTTACCAGTTCACGTTGTTTTAATATACTATCATTTTACAAAAACGTGACATGACGGTGATTTTTAAAATCCGAAAAACGAATTGTTTTTTTTTAACTTACTGGTAACATTGATGGGTAACTTTTTTTTTAGATAAAAGATGCTGGAAACTTGTAGTGGGTCGCTTACTTTCATTACTTTGAGGCATTTGTCTCCAATTAATTAATGTTGTAGTTGTACACATCGCGCGTGGCTCCAATCCAATCAACAAGTCCACGTCCTACTTTTCCTGCACACACTCAAAAAGAAAGTTCCTTTGGTTTACTTTCGTACGCGCTCGCGATATGTGCCTCGCCGTGATCAAAGCAGTCACGTTCAGAGACGCATACGGAATTCCGTCACGGCACAGCACAGCACAGCACGGTTGATTAATTGTGTGAAACTTGTTTCGAGAGGATATCAGCTGAAACCTGCGTAAGCTCGTGTCATCGAGCCGTAGTTACGTCTGCCCGATCGTCCCTATCCGATCGATTAATAAATTAAGCATACTTGGTTGATCCATCGATCATGGGTCTGTCCCTCGGCAAGATTACTTGTTCGCCATGGCCCGACCTCCCGCCGGACATTGTAGGCCTCATCCTGTCCCGGCTGCTATGCCACACCGACCGCGCGAGCTTCGCCGCGGTCTGTAATGGCTGGCGCCTCGCCGCACGGCAGCTGAGTCCGTCGTTACCAACAGCAGTGCCATGCATCACCTTCGGCCGCAGCGCCTACCAGAGCCTCACCGATGACAACGTCAAGGTGCGCCACATCGCGGCGCCCAGGGGCTTCCGTGCGGGCGCCACCTTCGGCAGCTGGGTGCTGTACGAGCACAAGCTCTCCGGCCGGTGCTTCCTCCATAACCCTTCCTCCCCATCCACGCCTCCCATCGAGGTCCCGTGCCGCTACCTCTGGAGCACCTCATCGCATTCTGGCGACGTCGTCGTCGGCGACTACGAACCTTGCATGGCAGGACCCTTAAAGCTGGAAAAGATGGTCGTGTGCTCGTCTGATCTCGTCGTCGCGGTCTTCGACAAGGTTTTCAACTTTCGGTATTTCTTGCCGGAAACCCAACCGCCGACGCTTCTGTTTTGGGACGCTGTAGTCCCCATGTTCGGTGATGAGCACCGTGGTCGAAGCTTCATCAAAGACATCACCTTCCACCGTGGAAAGGTCTTCACCATCACCCAGACGGAGGACCTCTTCGCCTACGATTTGGTCCGGGACACACCGGTACTCCAGACACGCGTTCAGCATGTCATCAAGGAAGACCCAGCGGCAGACGTTCCCCCGGTATTACCTCCACCTGGTCACTTCTTTCGACGGGGAAAAGCTATTGATGGTCCGGTGGGGCATCACCCGCCGGACGTCACTCATCGAGGTTGATCACTGGACGATGAACCTGCAGGTGTTTGAGGCGGACATGGAAAACAAAGTATGGTCGGAGGTCAAGGACTTAGGTGGCCAGGTCCTGTTTGTTGGACGGTCTGGATCTAGAGCTCTTGCGGCGGTAGATTCACACGACGACTACAACTACAATGATCCAAGATTCCGAGGAGGGAACCCCGTGTTTATTCTCGGCAATGACTGGGCACGTGTGTGGAGCGCCGTCGCCGAATGCGAGTGTTCTGACTGCCAAAAGCTTGTCAATAGCATGCCCACTCATTGTGTGTACGACATGGCGAGTGGCAAAGCTAGCCTAGTTTCACCAAAGGGACACCACAGCCCAATGAGATCTTATAGGTCAGAATGGTTCTTCCCCTCAGAGTAAAAATCCAAGATTTATAGTCATAATTGGTTGATGCATTTAAAAAAAAATCTGGTTGATGCATCAAGCACATACACAAAAAGCAAGACCCTAGGAGTAGCGATTACCTTGAAAAAATCAGCATGTCAAAATGTGGTTGTTTGTTACCTTGAATCTCTCATTGTAATGTAGTGAAAAAACTATAAATTTATCAAATGCGTGCTCTACTGAATTTAGTTTCCTCCATACCCTATTTTAATGTAGGTAGGGCGTCTGTCAAATTTCGTCGCTATCGGAGTTCATTTGATACCCGAACGGTCGACCATAGCGGCAACGTCTTCGGCTTATCGTCGGACATTTTCCGGTGTTTTAAAATGCGTGTCACGGGTCACACTTTCCCACTTGTCTTAGCCCAAAACCCCTCTACACGGCCTACCCAACGCACCTAACCCTAGGGCGCAGTGGAGACCATCTGATTGCGATGCTACAGTCCAAATAGGTCTAAAAACTCTAAACCCTAGCCCCTACCTAGCCCCTACCTATAAAAGACCCCTATTTCAGCTAACCCTAATCTCCACCTCGGAATCCATGCAGCCACCTCCTCCTCTCTCCTCCCCACCGGGGGCCCGCAGAGCCCATCGTCGGCCCGCCCGGGCCCGAGCGCGCCGCCGCCCACGAGCCCCGCTCCCGGCACCCCGCGCCTCCCGCTCCTGGCCGCGCTGCCCGCGCTTCCGCACGTCGTCACGCCCTCGAGCCGCCGGATCCCGTCGCCCCTAGCCCTGCCTGCAGCGTCGTCGCAGGCCGGAGCCGCGCAGCAGCAGTTTGAGCTCGCCGGGTGCCGCTGCCTTGGAGTACGTCTCCTGTGCCCGACTCGTCGACGGCCTTGGAACCCCGCCGCCGACGGAAATCGGCTAGACCGGCCACCCTCGGTCTGCCCTCCAGGTCCGCCTCCCGGAGCCGCCCTCAACCCACCCACCCCCTCCCCCCGCTGGCGGTTCCAACGTCGTCGCCAGTGGCCACGGTCCCGATCGGATCGGGGAACAGCGCCCCGTTGACCAAGCGGTGCCCCAGCGCCCTCGTGGGCCCCGCTCCCGTGGCCCGCGTCGGTCACCCCTCGGCCCAACAGACCCAGCTGCTCCCCTCTCCTCTCCAAGCCGCGCCCAGGCCGGTCTGCTCCAGTCCAACCCCGCAGCGGCCGGCCCACGGGCCCAAGGTGGGCGTGCCTCCGTTAAATCCCACCCAAGTGCGCTATTTAGCTTTGTTGAGACTATGTACAGTATCGGGCCAGATCTAGGTTCGGCCGTGTAGTTTTTTTTAACGTCCTGCAATTTAATTCATTTTCAAAAAAATGCATTGTTTTAAAACGCCGGTAAGTTTTACTCCGTGCGTCGGATTGTGACAAATTATATATGTAAAACGTGTATAATTTCGAGTAGATTAATATTTTCCAACTCTCATGCATATTTAAATCTGTTTAGCGTGCTGTTTGAATTGGTTTGCATGTTGACGTGATATGAACAGATTCGTAGCTAGTGATGCGTAGCTCCATTTGAGACGAGCTATATATGTAAACCGACTAGAATGACGTCTACTTTTACGTGAACCACTTTGTTTTGCCGTTTAACAAACATAAGATGTGATTTGGACAAATTTGTACAGATTTCAAAGTTAACGTGTGGGGTCATTTTGGAAATGCTATATGTCATTTGCAGCCCCATTTAACATGTGTAGATAGGTAGTTTATTTGCGCTTCACATTTTTCCATGTTTAACAACATTTAATATTTTCGTGTTAATAAACAGGAGTAAACTAAATAATTAAATGTAGAGTTTCTTCAATATGGAACTCGTGCCATATTGAGCTTCACTCAATGTGTAGTGTTTGAGTGATGTGAATTGCCATGCCATGCATTGCATATTTGAAATGTACATGCATCATATTAGGTAGTGCATCATGTCGTGCACGTGGCGTGGTGAATATCGTGTGTTGATTATTTTCTCGGTTTGCTTCGTTTCGATAGAGTTCCGAACCGCTTCGGAGTGTGAGGATCCGTTCGACTACGTCGGTTCGTCTGCTTCGCAGAGTCGTTCTTCTTTCAAGCGGGATCTCAGATAAGATGATCATTTTCCTAGATACCATTACTATCTTTTACATGCTAGTTGTCTTGTTTCTTTCGTTATGTCTCGTTGCCTACCGCCTGTTAAATGTCAGCCTCTCAACATTGTCATGAAACTTCAACCTTTCTACAACCTAGCAAATCACTAATTGGCTATGTTACCGCTTGCTTAACCATTCGATACCGTTGCTAGTTGCAGGTGCAGTTGCTTACATGTGAAAACATGGGTTCCTTGCTATATCACCATATAATTGCTATCTAATTTTAATGCACCTATGTATTTGATAAAAGGTGGAAGGCTTGGCCTTCTAGTCTGGTATTTTGTTCCACCTCTCTTATTCTTGTACTCGCAAATTAGCCACCTCAAATAAATGCTTAGTTGATTGCTGCGGCCTCACAACTTAACCATACCTCACCTATTAAGCTTTGCTAGTCTTGATACCTTTGAAAATGAGATTGCTGAGTCACTTGTGGCTCACAGATTACTTCAACACCAGTTGCAGGTACATGTAAAGTGATATAAAGAGGCGAGCGCAATGATCGTTCTGTTTGCAGTTTCTTCTTCTTCTTCTTCATTGATCTAGGATGGGTTCTAGGACAACAGTTGTTGGGTAACGTAGCTTAAATTCAAAAAAATTCCTAACCATATTCAGATCTTCCTATGGAGACACCATCAACGAGAGAGGGGTGAGAGCATCTTCATACCTTTGAAGATCGCTAAGCGGAAGCGTTACTAGAACGCGGTTGATGGAGTCGTACTCGCGGCGATTCAGAACGCGGTGTGATTCCGATCTAGTGCCGAACTACGGCACCTCCGTGTTCAACACACGTGCAGCCCGGTGACGTCTCCCGCACCTTGATCCAGCAAGGAGGAGGAAGAGGTTGCGGAAGAACTCCAGCAGCACGACGGCGTGGTGTCGATGGAGAGACGAGGTCTCCCGGCAGGGCTTCGCCAAGCATCGGCATAGAGGAGGAGAAAAAAGGGCAGGGCTGCGTCGAGGGAGAGCAAAAGTCTATTTCCCAATGGCCAAGAGTGCCCACTATTTGTAGAAGGAGGGGAGGGGGTGCCACCCCTAGGGTTCCCACCCTAGGTGGTGCGACAACCCCTCGAGACGGGAGGTGCGGTGGCCAGGGCAGGGAGGAGGGGTGGCGCACCCCTCTGGTGGGCCTTAGGCCCACCTGCGCTAGGGTTCCCCCCTCTCCCCTCTTCCTACGCCATGGGCTGAGTGGGGGGGGCACCAGCCCTCCTAGGGGCTGGTTCCGTTCCCCACTTGGCCCATCTATTCTCCCGGGGTCGTTGCCCCCCTTCGGTGGACCCCGGGGCCACCTTCGGTGGTCCCTGTAGGTTACCGGTGATGCCCGAAACACTTCCGGTGTCCAAAACCATCCGTCCTATATATCAATCTTTACCTCCGGACCATTCCTGAGCTCCTCGTGACGTCCAGGATCTCATCCGAGACTCCGAACAACTTTTGATAACCTCGTATAACAATTCCCTATAATCCTAGCGTCATCGAACCTTAAGTGTGTAGACCCTACGGGTTCGGGAGAAAGACAGACATGTCCGAGACACCTCTCTCGTCAATAACCATCAACGGGGTCTGGATACCCATGGTGGCTCCCACTTGCTCCACGATGATCTCATCGGATGAACCACGATGTCAAGGATTCAATCAATCCCGTATACAATTCCCTTTGTTTGTCGGTATAGAACTTGCCCGAGATTCGATCGTCGGTATACCTATACCTTGTTCAATCTCGTTACGGGTAAGTCTCTTTACTCGTTCCGTAGCACGTCATCGTGTGACTAACTCCTTAGTCACATTGAGCTCATGATGATGTTCTACCGAGTGGGCCCAGAGATACATCTCCGTCACACGGAGTGACAAATCCCGATCTCGATTCGTACCAACCCAACAAACACTTTCAGAGATACCCATAGTGCACCTTTATAGTCACCCAGTTACGTTGTGATGTTTGATACACCCAAAGCACTCGTACGGTATCCGGGAGTTGCACAATCTCACGGTCGAAGGAAAAGACACTTGACATTAGAAAAGCTTTAGCATACGAACAATACGATCTAGTGCTATGCTTAGGAATGGGTCTTGTCCATCACATCATTCTCCCAATGATGTGATCCCGTTATCAATGACATCTAATGCCCATGATCAGGAAACCATGATCATCTATTGACTAACGAGCTAGCCAACTAGAGGCTTGCTAGGGACTCATTGTGATCTATTTATTCACACATGTATTACTGTTTCTGTTAATAAATTATAGCATGAACAATAGACGATTATCATGAACAAGGAAATATGATAGTAACCATTTTATTATTGCCTCTAGGGCATATTTTCAACAGTCTCCCACTTGCACTAGAGTCAATAATCTAGTTACATTGTGATGTATCGAACACCCATAGCATTATGGTGTTGATCATGTTTTGCTCGTGGAAGAGGTTTAGTCGACGGGTCTACAATATTCAGATCCGTGTGTACTTTACAAATATCTATTACTCCACTCTGGACATGGTCCTGGATGGAGTTGTAGCGGCGTTTGATGTGCTTCGTCTTCCGGTGAAACCTGGGCTCCTTGGCTATGGCAATGGCCCTAGTGTTATCACAGAAGAGTGTCATTGGACCCGACGCGCTTGGAACCACTCCAAGGTCGGTGATGAGCTCCTTCATCCAAATTCCTTCATGAGGCGCTTCTGAAGCAGCTATGTACTCCGCTTCACATGTAGATGCTGCCACGACTTCTTGCTTGTTGTTGCACCAGCTCACTGCCCCTCCATTCAAAACATATACGTATCCGGTCTGTGACTTAGAGTCATCCGGATCTGTGTTGAAGCTAGCGTCGACGTAACCCTTTACGACGAGCTCTTCGTCACCTCCATAAATGAGAAACATTTCCTTAGTCCTTTTCAGGTACTTAAGGATATTCTTGACCGCTATCCAGTGTTCCATACCGGGATCACTTTGGTACCTCCCTACAAAACTTATGGCAAGGTTTATATCAGGTCTGGTACACAGCATGGCATACATAAGAGAGCCTACGGCTGAAGCAGAGGGGACATAACTCATCTTCTCTCTATCTGCTGCCGTGGTCGGCGACTAAGGCTTACTCAATCTCATACCTTGCAAAACTGGCAAGAACCCTTTCTTTGAGTTTTCCATATCGAACTTCTTCAATATCTTGTCAAGGTATGTACTTTGCGAAAGACCTATGAGGCGTCTCGATCTATGTCTATAGATCTTGATGCCTAATATGTATGCAACTTCTCCAAGGTCCTTCATTGAAAAACTCTTGTTCAAATAGGCCTTTATGCTCTCCAACATTTCTGTATTGTTCCCCATCAATAATATGTCATCCACATACAGTATGAGGAAAGCTACAGAGCTCCCACTCACCTTTTTGTACAGACAGGCTTCTCCGTAAACCTGTATGAACCCAAATGCTTTAATCACCTCATTAAAGCGAATGTTCCAACTCCCAGATGCTTGCACCAGCCCATAGATGGAGCGTTGGAGCTTGCACACTTTGTTAGCACCCTTAGGGTCGACAAAACCTTCTGGTTGCATCATATACATCTCTTCCTTAAGGTTCCCGTTAAGGAACGTTGTTTTGACGTCCATTTGCCAAATTTCATAATCATAAAAGGCGGCAATTGCTAACATGATTCGGACTGATTTCAGCTTCACTACGGTAGAGAAAGTCTCTTCGTGGTCAACTCCTTGAATTTGTCGAAAACCCTTTGCGATAAGTCGAGCTTTATAAACGGTTACATTACCGTTTGCATCAGTCTTCTTCTTGAAGATCCATTTATTTTCTATGGCTCGCCTATCATCGGGCAAGTCCACCAAAGTCCATAGTTTGTTCTCATACATGGATCCTATCTCGGATTTCATAGCTTCAAGCCATTTGTTGGAATCTGGGCCCGCCATCGCTTCTTCATAGTTCGAAGGTTCACCGTTGTCTAACAACATGATTTCCCTCACAGGGTTGTCGTACCACTCTGGTGCGGAGCGTGCCCTCGTGGACCTTCGCGGTTCAGTAGTAACTTGATCCGAAGCTTCATGATCATTATCATTAACTTCTTCTTCAGTTGGTGTAGGCGCCACAGGAACAACTTCCCGCGTTGCGCTACTATCCTGTTCGAGAGGGGGTGTAATTATCTCATCAAGTTCTACCTTCCTCCCACTTACTTCTTTCGAGAGAAACTCTTTCTCTAGAAAGGATCCGTTCTTGGCAACAAAGATTTTACCTTTGGATCTAAGATAGAAGGTATACCCAATAGTTTCCTTAGGGTATCCTATGAATACGCATTTCTCCGCTTTGGGTTCGAGCTTTTCTGGTTGAAGTTTCTTCACATAAGCATCGCAGCCCCAAACTTTAAGAAACGACAACTTAGGTTTCTTGCCAAACCATAGTTCATACGGTGTCGTCTCAACGGATTTAGACGGTGCCCTATTTAAAGTGAATGCTGCAGGTTCTAATGCGTATCCCCAAAATGATAGCGGTAAGTCGGTAAGAGACATCATAGATCGTACCATATCTAATAAAGTGCGATTACGATGTTCAGACACTCCGTTGCGTTGCGGTGTGCCAGGCGGCGTCAGTTGTGAAACGATTCCACACTTCCTTAGGTGTGTGCCAAACTCGTGACTCAAATATTCTCCTCCACGATCAGATCGTAGACACTTAATTTCTCTGTCATGTTAATTCTCGACCTCACTCTGAAATTCTTTGAACTTTTCAAATGTCTCAGATTTGTGCTTCATCAATTAGATATACCCATACCTACTCAAATCATCGGTGAGAGTGAGAACATAACGATAGCCTTCACGAGCTTCAACGTTCATTGAACCACACACATCAGTATGTATTATTTCCAATAAGTCGGTTGCTCTCTCCATTATTCCTGAGAATGGAGTCTTAGTCATCTTTCCCATGAGGCACGGTTCGCATGTGTCAAATGATTCAAAATCAAGAGACTCTAATAGTCCATCAGTATGGAGCTTCTTCATGCGCTTAACGCCGATATGACCAAGGCGATAGTGCCACAAGTATGTGGGACTATCATTATCAACTTTACATCTTTTGGTACTCACACTATGAATATGTGTAACATCACGAAGATTCATCAAGAATAAACCATTCACCAGCGGAGCATGACTATAAAACATATCACTCATATAAATAGAACAACAATTATTCTCTGACTTAAATGAGTAGCCGTCTCGCATTAAGCAAGACCCTGATACAATGTTCATGCTTAAAGCTGGTACTAAATAACAATTATTAAGGTTTAAAACTAATCCCGACGGTAGATGTAGAGGTAACGTGCCGACGGCGATCACATCGACCTTGGAGCCATTCCCGACGCGCATCGTCACCTCGTCCTTTGCTAGTCTCCGCTTATTCCGCAGTTCCTGCTTTGAGTTGCAAATGTGAGCAACAACACCGGTATCAAATACCCAGGAGCTACTACGAGCGCTGGTAAGGTACACATCAATAACATGTATATCACATATACCTTTAATGTTGCATGCCTTCTTGTCCGCTAAGTATTTGGGGCAGTTCCGCTTCCAGTGACCTTTTCCCTTGCAATAGAAGCACTCAGTCTCATGCTTGGGTCCATTCTTTTTCTTCTTCCCGGCATCTGGTTTACCGGGCGCGGCAACAACTTTGCCGTCTTTCTTGAAGTTCTTCTTACCCTTGCCCTTCTTGAAACTAGTGGTCTTGTTGACCATCAACACTTGATGCTCTTTCTTGATTTCTACTTCTGCAGACTTGAGCATCGAGTATAACTTGGGAATGGTCTTCTCCATCCCTTGCATGTTGTAGTTAAGCACAAAGCCTTTGTAGCTTGGTGGGAGAGACTGGAGGATTCTGTCAATTATAGCATCATCCGTAAGTTCGACTCCAAGTGAAGTCAGACGACCGTGTAACCCAGACATTTTGAGTATGTGCTCACTGACAGAACTATTCTCCTCCATCTTACAGCTAAAGAACTTGTCGGAGACTTCATATCTCTCGACACGGGCATGAGCTTGAAAAACTAGCTTCAGCTCTTGGAACATCTCATATGCACCGTGTTGCTCAAAACGCCTTTGGAGCCCCGTTTCTAAACTGTATAACATGCCACACCTAACCAGAGAGTAGTCATCACTCCGCGTTTGCCAGACATTCAGAATGTCCTGGGCTGCTGCGGGAGCGGGAGGGTCACCTAGCGGCGCATCAAGGACATAAGCCTTTTTAGCTTCTTCAAGGATGAGCTTCAAGTTGCGAACCCAGTCCGCATAGTTGCTACCATCATCTTTCAGCTTGTTTTTCTCTAGGAATGCGTTGAAATTGAGGTTGACATTGGCCATCTACAATATTTATAAAGACAACTTTTAGACTAAGTTCATGACAATTAAGTTCATTTAATCAAATTAAGTATGAACTCCCACTTAAATCGACATCCCTCTAGTCATCTAAGTGATACATGATCCATGTTGACTAACCCGTATCCGATCATCACGTGAGACGGACTAGTCACCATGGTGAGCAACATCATGCTGATCGTATTCAACCATACGACTCATGTTCGACCTTTCGGTCTCTTGTATTCGAGGTCATGTCTGTACATGCTAAGCTCGCCGAGTCAACCTAGTTGTTTCGCGTGTGTAAATCTGTCTTACACCCGTTGTATGCGAACGTTAGAATCTATCACACCCGATCAGCACGTGGTGCTTCGAGACAACGATACTTCGCAATGGTGCACACTTAAGGGAATACGTTCTCGAAATTTTAAGAGGGATCATCTTATTATGCTACCGTCGTTCTAAGCAATAAGATGAAAAACATGATAAACATCACAATGCAATCATATAGTGACATGATATGGCCATTATCATCTTTGCTCTTTTGATCTCCATCTTTAGGCATCGCATGATCATCATCGTCACCGGTGTGACACCATGATCTCCATCATCATGATCTCCATTATCGTGTCTCCGTGAAGTCGTCACGCCAACTACTACTATCACTACTACTATAGCTAACCGTTAGCAATGAAGTAAAAGTAGTAAGCACATGGCGTTGCATCTCATACAATAAATTAAGACAACTCCTATGGCTCCTGCCGGTTGTCATACTCATCGACATGCAAGTCGTGAAACCTATTACAATAACATGATCATCTCATACATCATACATGCAACATCACAACTTTGGCCATATCACATCACATGTCAAACCCTGCAAAAACAAGTTAGACGTCCTCTAATTGTTGTTGCAAGTTTTACGTGGCTGATTTGGGTTTCTAGCAAGAACGCTTTCTTACCTACGTGACAACCACAACGATGATATGCCAAATCTATTTACCCTTCATAAGGACCCTTTTCATCAAATTCAATCCGACTAGAGTAGGAGAGACAGACACCCGCTAGCCACCTTTATGCACGGTGTGCATGTCTGTCGGTGGAACCAGTCTCACGTAAGAGTACGTGTAAGGTCGGTCCGGGCTGCTTCATCCCACAAACCGCCGGAAAAGAATAAGACTAGTAGCGGCAAGCAATTGACAAATCATCGCCCACAACATTTTGTGTTCTACTCGTGCATAGAATCTACGCATAGAAAACCTGGCTCGGATGCCACTGTTGGGTAACGTAGCATAAATTCAAAAAAAATCGTACGCATATTCAGATCTTCCTATGGAGAGACCAGCAACGAGAGAGGGGTGAGAGCATCTTCATACCTTTGAAGATCGCTAAGCGGAAGCGTTACTAGAACGCGGTTGATGGAGTCGTACTCGCGGCGATTCAGATCGCGGTGTGATTCCGATGTAGTGCCGAACTACGGCACCTCCGCGTTCAACACACGTGCAGCCCGGTGACGTCCCCCGCACCTTGATCCAGCAAGCAGGAGGGAGAGGTTGGGGAATAACTCTAGCAGCACGACGGCATGGTGTCGATGGAGAGACGAGGTCTCTCGGCAGGGCTTCGCCAAGCACCGACACAGAGGAGGAGAAAGAAGGGCAGGGCTGCGCCGAGGGAGAGGCAAAAGTCTATTTCCCAATGGCCAAAAGTGCCCACTATTTATAGGAAGAGGGGAGGGGGTTGCCACCCCTAGGGTTCCCACCCTAGGTGGTGCGGCAGCCCCCCCAGATGGGAGGTGCGGTGGCCAGGGCAGGGAGGAGGGGTGGCGCACCCCTCTCGTGTGCCTTAGGCCCACCTGCGCTAGGGTTCCCTCCCCCCTCTCCCCTCTTCCTGCGCCATGGGCTGAGTGGGGGGCGCACCAGCCCACCTAGGGGCTGGTTCCCTTCCCCACTTGGCCCATCTAGCCTACCGGGGTCGTTGCCCCCTTCGGTGGACCCCCAGGGCCACCTCCGGTGATCCCGGTGGTCCCGGTACGTTATCGGTGATGCCCGAAACACTTCCGGTGTCCGTAACCATCCATCCTATATATCAATCTTTACCTCCGGACCATTTCAGAGCTCCTCGTGACGTCCGGGATCTCATCCGGGACTCCGAACAACTTTCGATAACCTCGTATAACAATTCCCTATAATCCTAGCGTCATCGAACCTTAAGTGTGTAGACCCTACGGGTTCGGGAGACAGGCAGACATGACCGAGACACCTCTCCGGTCAATAACCATCAGCGGGGTCTGGATACCCATGGTGGCTCCCACTTGCTCCACGATGATCTCATCGGATGAACCACGATGTCAAGGATTCAATCAATCCCGTATACAATTCCCTTTGTCTGTCGGTATAGAACTTGCCCGAGATTCGATCGTCGTTATACCTATACCTTGTTCAATCTCGTTACCGGTAAGTCTCTTACTCGTTCCGTAGCACGTCATCGTGTGACTAACTCCTTAGTCACATTGACTACGGTAGAATATCATCATGAGCTCAATGTGACAAACGTCACAACGTAACTGGGTGACTATAAAGGTGCACTACGGGTATCCCGATGTTGATGATACCCGTAGTGCACCTTTATAGTCACCCAGTTACGTTGTGACGTTTGATACACCCAAAGCACTCCTACGGTATCCGGGAGTTTCACAATCTCACGGTCGAAGGAAAAGAGACTTGACATTAGAAAAGCTTTAGCATACGAACAATACAATCTAGTGCTATGCTTAGGATTGGGTCTTGTCCATCACATCATTCTCCCAATGATGTGATCCCGTTATCAATGACATCTAATGCCCATGATCAGGAAACTATGATCATCTATTGACTAACGAGCTAGCCAACTAGAGGCTTGCTAGGGACACATTGTGATCTATTTATTCACACATGTATTATTGTTTCCTGTTAATACAATTATAGCATGAACAATAGACGATTATCATGAACAAGGAAATATGATAAGAACCATTTTATTATTGCCTCTAGGGCATATTTCCAACAACAGCCTGGGATAGCAAGGGTGGACGTCATTCTTTTATCGTTTGTTTTCGTCCGTAGTCGGACCCTGCTCTTCTACTTGATGAGTGTATGTATTGTACTGATGTGATCTTGATGTATCTTGTGGCGAGTGTAAGCCAATTTCATATACTCATCTTTTCAGTACATGTACTTGTAAATATATCCATTCTTGCGAAACGACAAGATGCGCTTCTATCCCTGTCGAGGCCCTCGCGCCAAAATAAGGATCGGATCGCATATTTGTCGTTACATTTCCACCCAATGTATCAGTACAATGACATTGTCTTTGTACCCCGTCCGTCCTGTAATATAAGACACTTTGTTTGACACTACAGAAGTGCTAAAAGACGAATTGCATTATGGGACAGAGGGAGTACCATGGAAGATGTTTGGGCTCAGTTTCACCAAGCAGCCCCTCGCGATGAGATGGCAAAGTTACTCGCTTTCAAGCATGTCAAAGAAATTGCCCTTGTTGCTGCCACATGTAATCGATCGGTGAATGTCGGGCTTCAAGTGCCTTGTGAATCAGAACATGCTTGTCTCATCCATCCAATAAACAAAAGCTACTAATGTGCAATGGATAATCTCTCACGGGTCTGAATTCACAATATACAAAGATAAATTTGTAGGTGTTTGCGGACTATGAGGAGAGAGAGAGAGTGGTTGGTGGTGAATGACATGGATTCCAACCTGAGGATAATGGAGAATAACTCCTTCTTGGAAGGCTTGCTCCAGGGCGCTCACGGTCACTTGGACAAAGTACTATGATCAGAGATTCCGAGGAGGCAACCATGTGTTTATCTTGGGCATTGGTTGGACATGGACTATGGACATGAAGTCAGTCTAAACCCATGCACCTGCCAAGATTGTGGTAATATCTCCAAGCTATTACGTCTATGACAACATGAGTAGCAAGACTATCCTTGTTTCATTGCGCGGAGATGGTAAAATGCCAAATCCAAATTTAGAATGGTCTTCCCGCTCTCGGCGACAGACCCAAGTTAAATTAAAGCCTCCTCATCTTTCCTACCAGAGTGTCATTTTGATTAGAGTGTCATAATTTATAAGCCTTATTATTGGCCCAAACCAAGCAGTTTCACCTTCAAGTTTTATGCAGTTTAATGTGAGACAATGGTGTAGTAGGGCCATTAGCTCCTTTGGGCTGCATTATTGGAATGTGACTAACATAGTAAAACATATGTATGTGTGAGAAATTTGATCATGGGAGTTCATACTAAGGATTAGATCGCTAAAAATGTTGTTTAGACATATAAGTGTTGGAAATATGCCCTAAAGGCAATAATAAATTGGTTATTATCCATGCTAGAATTGGAAATATTTCCTTGTTCATGATAATTGTTTATTATCCATGCTATAATTGTATTGATTGGAAACTCAGATACATGTGTAAATACATAGACAACACACTCTCCCTAGTGAGCCTCTAGTTGACTAGCTTGTTGATCAAAGATGGTTAAGGTTTCCTAGCCATAGACAAGTGTTGATAAAAGGCAAATGTGGCTGGGAGTGGCGATAAAAGGTAAAAGACCTTTAAAAGGAAGGGAAGAGGAGTCCTCCCAAAGTAGTCCACCTCCCTTGTGGAGGAGGATTGTTCCTTAGGGTTCGGCCAACCCCTTCTCTTTGGAGTAGGGGCTAAGGCTGCCTCCTCTCCCTCCTCCTATATATACTAGATGTTTTGAGGGTTTTGAGACAGAACAATTTCAGCCACGTGTTGCCCTCTCTCTAAATCGTAGTTCCTCCTCTCGAGTTCAACGGTGCTTAGGCGAAGCCCTGTTGGATCAGCTCCACCACCATCGCCATCACGTCGTCACGCTGCCGGGGAACTCATCTACCTCTCTGCTCCCTCTTGCTGGATCAAGAAGGCGAAGATCATCATCGAGCTGTACGTGTGCTTAACACGGAGATCTCGTCCATTCGGCACTAGATCGGGACGGATTGAGGGACGGTTGCCATTTGGATCGTGAAGAGGTTCGACTACATCAACCGGCTTTCTTAACGCTTCCCCCTTAGCGATCTACAAGGTTATGTGGATCCGATCTCCCCTCTCGTAGATGATTATCACCATGATAGGTCTTCCGTGTGCGTATGATTTTTTTTCCAATGCTACGTTCCCCAACAATAAGGACTTCGTGACACATTCTTCACTCAATACATAACTACAAAGTACTTAGTAGGTTAGGAAAGGGAAAGAATAAAAAGGATTCATCCCAACTTAGAAAGAAGTAGGAAAAACATGAAAATGGAGCACATTTGTCACGACACTCAAATATTTCAAGATGTTAGGTGTATTTGACGTCTAAATAAGTCAAACTTCTCTGCGTTTGGTAAAGTTAGTAAAATATTAATAACTACAGTATCAAATTACTATCATTAGATTCATCATGACATCTATGTTATTTATTTGGTAGTGTATATGTTGTTACAATTTTCTACAAAGTTCGTCTAACATAGAAAATGTTTGACATTTTGGAAAATTAATACATGTGTTATTTTAGCCCGGAGGTAGTAATTCATAGACTGTGGTGAAAATTGTGCTTCAGTGTCATGTTTTTCTAGGTTGATGGCTCGGAAACGATGTACTCTTAGGATTCAGAATTCAACAGAAATTCGATGTACTCTCAGGCTTCGGAGTTCAACAGAAACATCAACATTTGTCTTGTGAGATTTTTTTGTGAAAAGTTACAAACTTTATTAATGTAATGCTCATGTGACCATACATGTTGTGATTATGTTCCATCACTACTTATTTATTTCCTACTGCATCTAATGTATCTCGTGGCTTTCTGATATATTATTTGTCATCTCTATCATTTTCATATATGTAGTACGCATGACGGAGATATTTCTAACCAAGGACCTCAAATAATAATGTGAGCCTTACGTTTGGTTCAGTCAACACAGTAGGATTATTCGGTAGTATTAGCTACGTTGCATACATGAAAAACATATAATGTTGTATGTTGGTCCTGTAGTATAGTTTACTATATTGGCTAGAGGTTAATATGTGTAACGATACAAAAGTTGAAAAAAAATTAGACATCATCAATGTGATCTACAATCATAAACTATTTATTGTGAGGAATCTACATCACCAATAATGAAGAAAAATGGAAAAGGAGGAGGAGGAGTTGTAGAAGTCTTCGGGCATTAGCAGCATGAGTTCCCGATTGTGTGCTACAAGAAGGTTTGGCCGGCTCCGGCAAGGGGGGGAGGCGATGACGGTGGTATGTCTTAGGCTCGCTACAGAGCTAGTATATGTCGCTTGGTGGTCTAGGTACTTGGTTGTAATTTTAGTTACGTCTGGTGTTTTTTATACTACCATATTTCAAGTGGATAGATTGGAAGTTTCTTACAAAACATAGTTTCGAGAAAATAGATTTTTTTTGCTTCGAGAGAGGGGTTCGTTAGCATCGGTGCACCACATGGTATATGAACTATAGCTTGTGCCAAATGTCCAGTAAATCCCCCGTAAATGGTCAAATCCCTTTGATCGGACGGAAACGGGGCAAAATGGTATTTCTATAAGGTCACTTAATGACAAAAGGGAAAATTTGAGCAGGCTTCGAAATTAGGGGCAAATCTGAGTAGTGGGTTCGTGTTATTGACACAGATGTAAAAGACCCTTAATATTTATATATGTAATTATTATTTTCAAAAGATTGCATCTATTATAAAAGTTCACCGAAAGTACAAAACATATCAAACATAATAAAAATTGCATCAAGATGACAACCGGAAACTCTTCGTGTAGGTGCATCTAAGGAGTTGCGGGCTGCAACTCTACTCCTGCCTTTGAACCTTTGCAAAGATCTGAAGCACCCAACACAAAACAAAATTCATATGACAAGAAACCCTAACCTCATGTCCCCAAAGAAACAACAAGAATCAACACCGAAACTCTGTCGACTATTTTTAGATGGACAAATTTGAGGAGGATCGGACCCCGAAAGACAAACTCGAAGAGAATGAAGGCCATCCAACCGAGACCTGCACCTGCAAGGTCTTAAAAACAGTATCCTAAACTACTAACCAGACCGAATACAACGGGATTCTTCTCCCCACCACCGGTTACCGGAGCGACATGTATAAGGGAGGCAAATCCATGGGCTTGTCGGTGAAGCCTCGAGGGGAGAGTTTGCCCTAACCGCCTAATACACACAATAACAATAGATGATATAGTCTATTTATGTGTTCTTGGCCGTGATCAATCATCAATGTGTCACAGAAAGATAATGGAAAGCTTGTACCATGTGAGGCTTACTTACTTGTTTTCCGGTGCCTTTGTATCTTATAGAGTTTCTCTATTTTATTTGTAATGTTGGCAGGTTGATGGCATTTGTTAATTCACAGTCAGTCTCATTTCGAGCCTTTTTCACATGGTACGACACTACAAGAAATGTGTCAACTAACGACCTTCTGTCAGTGACACTCGCAGAATTGGTCGTAAATCTACGACCATTTTAGACCAATTGGTCGTAAGTTGTCCGGAGGGGTCCTAATCTCAAAAACAAACGACCTTTTTCATCAGAAAGGTCGTAACTTCCTTACTGGAAAAGGTCGTAAAGAAGATCGCACTTTTTTGCTGCCTAATTTGTAGCTAATTACGACCAATATAGATGGTCATAGCTATGATTAGGTGCCACATCATCAGTTTTTGCTACGTGTCATGTCCATGTGTTATTTTTTGTCTAGTTTGTGAAGCAACCTACTATTCTGTCATTTCAAAAATTCTCAAAAAGTTCTCATAAATACTTTGGATCATATATTCCTCAAATATGTGAAAACCCTTCCTTCCATAGTTCGAAAATAATTCAGCAATATTCATTTTCCTATTCTGTTCAGAATAGCACTTTGTGAAGGAAGTGTTATTTCTATTTCTTTGATGACCCTCAAATTTTTTGGGCACTCTTTCCTATCTAAATCGTTGCCTCATGAAAACTTTCGTAACCATTTGCCTAGTAAATCTTTCTCAGCAAATTTTCAAAGTTTGTGTTCAGCTAACAGCTTTGTGAAGGAAGTACTAGATAGGAATATCCTGATGAGTTGAATTTTTTCCACATCTTCTATGTGCCCAAAACATAGCTCTCCACAAACTTTTAGCCCCATCTAACAATCCATGTGAGCTCATCATCCAATCTTTGTTTCTGGTAATATTTTTAGTTTCTGAAGCAACTACATTATATATTTTTTTATAGTTGATGAAAATTTACCATGTAATAAAACTAGCCATATAACCTCACTTCACCAAATTTTAGATCATTTAATTCAGCCAGTTTCCATCATAATTTTTCCCAATATTCTGTTCAGTAGAGAGCATTGTGAAGGAAGTACAATTTTTGTTTATCCAAATTTTATGAATTTTTTGCAGTGCCTTAATGTGCCCAAATTATCATCTTCCTCGAAATTTCAGCTCAATCCAATCATCTATGTGAGCCCAGTTTCAATTACCATTTTCTGTCCAGATTGACACATTGTGAAGGAAGTGTCACTTTGGCATGTCCAAATGGTATAAATTTTTTACAGTGCCTTCATATGCCCTAATTAACATCATACACCAAATTTCAGCTCAATCCATTGATTCATTTGATCCCAGCTTCAACCCAAATATTTCTGCACAGTGTGGTACTTTGCAAAGCAAGTGTCACCTAGGTTCATCCATTTGAGCTAAAATTTTGGCAAGAGAGTCTTCTTAGTAGATGATCATCCTCATCCAAAATTTAGGCCCATTGTCTATGTGCATTATACGCACCGCTAATCAAACATTTGGCTGCTAATTCATGTTTGAGCTTAGTTTGGTCTCCTTGTGAGATTCTTCTATTGTATTCTTCTTCCTGACACCTACCGAGGGAGTGTCTAACCCACCAGACATGCCTATTCCACCCACAATGCGTGGCAACGCAACGGTAACCCGGTGACCACGCGGCTCGCATGCAAGTTCACGCGCTCTGGAGTTGGGGCCCTCGACCACCATCCAAACCTCGGCGTCAAGCCACCACACCATGTAATTCTTATTAAATAGATACTTATCTACCTATAAATGATTTTCGGGGAAAATAAAGAGCAAATCGTAATGCAGCTGCAGTTCAACTAGAGGTGAATAAAAGTTTTTAACACCCAACCATTTTATCAATTGTACATTAAATATGGCCTAGTATTTTATAAAAATGATTTGGTACAATTTTGAAACAAATATATGGTAAGTCCTTCACAAAAAAACTCATTTCGGGCACTTGAAAAATGAAAAATGACTTTTTCATACAAGGAAAATGAAAACTTCCTTAATAAACATTGTTTGCCATTCCAATATGCACCCATGTGCATAATATTAGATCGTTTCAACAAATTATACCATGAATGTGGCCATAAAATTGATCATTTGGTTTGAAAGCCATGAATCTTCACACACGATAGCCCATTTTTGAGAACACTTTTTAAAAATAATCATCGTATTACAAGTTTCTTATTTTTTCTGGTAACTTGGTCACATATTATGACACAACGCGAAGGTTTTGCATTTTTTTGATTTTTTTTAATTTGTTATGCCCGTTTAAAAAATGCGGTCGAAACATCGGGTATGACCGTTCATCGCTAGGGGTTGAATCTTGCCAAAAAAATTGTTGGATATCTGATTAAACAGATACTTCTTTACCTAAAAACAATTTTAGGAAAAAATCATGAGAAAACTATGAGGCATCTCTAGTTCAAATTTGACCCACTTCCTGCTGAATCGGCGGCAATTTGTCTTTTTCACTAGAGGTGGATAAAAGTTTTTAACACCCAACCATTTTGTCAATTGTACATTAAATATTATCTAGTATCTAAAAAAAAGATTTGGTACAATTTTGAAACAAATATATGGTAGATCCTTAAAAAAACTCATTTCGGGCACTTGAAAAATGGAAAATGAATTTTTTCATACAAGGAAAATGAAAACTTCTTTGATCAACATTGTTTGCCATTCCAATATGCACCCTTGTGCATAATATTAGATCGCTTCAACAAACTATGACATGAATGTGGCCATAAGATTGATCATTTGGCTTATAGCCATGAATCTTCACACACGATAGTCCATTTCTGAGAACACTTTTTTAAAATAATCATCGTATTACAAGTTTATTATTTTTCCTCATAACTTGGTCACATATTATGAGACAACGCGAAGGTTTTTCCATTTTTTTGATTATTTTAATTTGTTATGCCCGTTTCAAAATGCGGTCGAAACGGCGGGCATGAACGTTCATAGCTAGGGATTGAATCTTGCTTAAATTTTGTTGGATCTATGATTAAATAGATACTTCTTTACCTAAAAATGATTTTAGGAAAAAATAATGAGAAAAATATGAGGCACCTCTAGTTCAAATTTGACCCGCTTCCTGCTGAATCGGCGATAATTTGTCTTTTTCACTAGAGGTGGATAAAAGATTTTAACACCGAACCATTTGGTCAATTGTACATTAAGTATGGCCTAGTATTTTATAAAAATTATTTGGTACAATTTTGAAACAAATATATGATAGATCCTTCACCAAAAACTCACTTTGAACACTCAAAAAATGGAAAATGGATTTTTCGTGCAAAGAAAATGAAAAGTCCCTTTGGCAACATTGTTTGTAATTCTAAGATGCAAGCTTGTCTACTCCAAAAAATCATATTTGGATTTTATCATGTGAAAAAAGAAAAAAAATAGGGAAAATACAATGGCATATGCTTTATTCTGATTCGTGGAATTGGTTGTGATAGGAAAAAAACAACATTGCTTGTCATTGCAATATGCAAATTTCTAAAAAAAAAGAAATGATTTGAAGAAAATATAAGAGAGTAAGAGGGTAAAATATAAGAGAAACAAAAGGAAAACAATAAAATTACATAAAATTTATTCTGATTGTTGGAAACATTCGTGACATGGATCGATGACATGTCAACCATCTGTCCATACATGCACCCATCCATCTGTTGATCCATCCGTCGATCCAACCCACCGCAACAAACCCACCAAACCCAATCTGTCGTGCCCATCCCTCTCTCCACTCTCTCTGGAACCCTAACTCTCCCCTCGATCCCCATCTCCCTCCCAAATCTCGATCCGCCGCAGCCCCAACCCCACCATCGACGACCAGCAGCCCCCACCCCACAATCGAAGACCACGGCATGGCACTCCATGGAAGCCATTGCCGCCTGCTCCTTGGCCTCCCTCGCGCAGACCCTCGCTTCCTTGTCGCTCCCTTGCAGCCGTGTGCGCGTGCGCGTGCCGGAGCGGCGGGGAGGGGGAGGGCGGTGGTGGCCGCGACGGCCTCCACAGGCAACTACGTGGTGCCGCTGAACGCCGCGCCACCGGGGATCACGCGCCCGCTCGTCGAGATCCTCCGTAACCTCAACAAGCGCCTCCCGGAGATCATCGTCCTCCCCACATCCCGCCGCGCCTCCGCCTCCGACCCCGTCATCCCATGGTACCGTCAATGCTCTCCGTCTCCCTCTCCCTCTCCGCTCGCTAGCTCGAGATCCACTCGAATGTGCGCGACGTCATAGAGATCTACTATGTACGAGTGGTTCATTGACCACCAGCATAACTCAGGCCGATCCACCAACCATAGATAGATAGGCACACGGATCCTTCCTCCCGCTGATGCTAACCTCACGCATTCTCCTGATTACTGATGGATTACCATTCCTCTGCCAGGTACCACGCCAACCGGATGCTCAGCTTCTACGCCCCCAGTGAGCCTCGCCCCATTTGCTGAAATCTAAAGATGCTCACATATGGTTGGTGATCCGAGTCCAGTGGGTCGATTCATGTTGATTTGTTTGCTTCGCTCTGTTTATATATGATGACCTAGAGGAGATGCTCAAGTGACGCAGCAGATGTACACTCGTAAACTTATGTTCTTTGAGTAGTGAACGGAGTAGCAGGGGCACCATCATGTGCTCGTTTTAATTCCATTTTTTTGTGTGTTTGTCCTGGTGGTTGCCATGTTCCTGGCGTCCTTGTAAGATAAGTTTACATATCCATTGTAAGAAATATTACATATACGTATTGAGGCTGCACTTTGTTTGCTATACACCAAAATTGATTTACATAACTATTTTGGACGGTCGTCACATAGGACCGCATGAGGTCCATTGAACCTGCTTTCTACTTGTACAAGTTATGCCACATAGGAAGACCACCCTTTGCATTTACGCCTGCTATAAGTGTACTCATGATATGTGGGACAAGTTTTGACTCTTTTCATACTATATAACCTATGACTATGTCATCAATTTGCCCTTAAGATATCATTAGTTGTAATAATCAGATATGAGTTTGTCATTATGCCTTGACTTGGCACTTGTTCAAAAGCAAATGGCCGTGTGCCCTTAACTGTATCAGAATATTAGAGTAGACCTTTGCTGTCGTTTTGGACACCTGATCAGGAGTTTCCTGAAAACTGTTGGCTAATCGTTTTCACTATCCCTTGTGAGCATGCTGGTTCTTTTGTGTTGGATGTACTTTTGTAATTTTCATGGAGCTATAAAAAGTGATACAAATATCTTAGCCTCTTAGTACTACTACTGCCTGACTTTGTTGACTTTGTTGATGTTGGTCACACATGTGTTGTCTGGACTGTTTATGGAGCTCCTGATTTAATCATTAGATTTAGTAGTCTCCTTTCTACAATTCTGCCAGCAACTGGTGGTATATGAACTGATTCTTTGTGATACTCTAGTCCAGTTTCCTAGCCTACCCCAACTTGTTTGGGACTAACGGCTTTGTTGTTGTTGTTGTACTCTAGTCCCGTTTCCGTAATGATAGTGTAATTTTAAATTCAATTAGTTTCTTGTATCTCACCTTACATGAAGAATCATCAATATCTGATCTTTGTCTTGTCTAATCCAGGTAGCAGCCTCTGTATCGCTGCAATCTGATAAAGTGGAGGGCCTACAAAGTGAAGCTTCTTTTATGTCCGAACAAGCATCGGTTTATTTGGGATTAGTTGGATTGCTGGGAGAGTATTCTCGTTCAACGAGAAAAAGGCACAAGTTTTTGCTCCCCTGCAAGCATGGTGAATGCGTCGCTTAATTGGTTGTTACTTAGCTTGCATGTCCTTCATTTCTGTCATATCTCAAACATGTTCGTGTAGGAGTTGCTTGAGGCTACCTGCATGTGGTTTCATGGAGTTTCTGTATGATAAATCTAGTGGAGAAGCTGGTTTGTTTGATGAACAAACCTGCATCCAGTGTCATGCTATCGTATTTTACACAATTACAAACCGAGATAAATGAATGAATGTAATGATTATATAACCAGGATTGAACTTCAGTTCATTGCGTTTTGTTCAGTTCAGCTCATGAATAGATTTGTAGGTCGTTTGATTTATTCCAGCAGTACAAGTACAACTGTTGTTGTTGTAGCTTAACAAATTAATTTAAATCTGTTCAATATGTTTTCAAGTCCCAGAATGTGCCTTTGTTAAAATTCATAGGGGATAATCTGATTTATTATTGAACTAGTACTACAACTTTTGCTGTTGTATCCCATGCCTCGTGTTGGAGTGTGTATTCTAATGAATATTTGTCAACCTGATGCATGATGATCATGATTTTGTAGATAACAAGTACCATTCCCCAATAAAAATCCTGATGCATGATGATCATGATCTCGTTTTTTAGATCTGTTTTGCTGGTGCTTAAAATTTGACATGCCTGAGTGAACTCATTCTTATAGTTCTTTTTAATTCTATAATCAATTTAATTAAAGTTTCACAGGTCAGTATACTATACATTAAAAAATCCTAGCTAGTGAGAATATTTTAGTCCCTCCATAAACACATATTGGTTAGTGTTAGTCATACTATTTACGTGTTGTGTTTTCCAAAATAACATGATTAATTAGGTTCCATCCTCAGCTTTAACGTCTTCTTCCAAAGGCTCTCATCGATTAGTACCGTCAACCTGTACATATTATACTATTTTGTTTACTATTTTGTGCCCTCATTGGCTACTATTTTGTTCTTATTTTTTTGCATAGGTGAAATGTGAAGCCAAGCGTGAAGTTGTGAAGCCTATATGCAAAGAGTAGCATATCATGTATTGTGATAGTAGGCTGTAGTAGGCATATTTGAATTGTAGTAGTGTAAAGATTGAATTCGTATGTGATTTGTATACCTATGAAATGGAAACCTCACAAATTGTTTGACAAATTACAAAATTTATGATGTCGATACGAGTTATGAGATCAACATGACATGTGGGACCAATGTGACTAGTGGGACCAGTACAAAAATAAAATGGCCAAAAAAGAAAATCAATAGAAAGTAAAAGGCCACAACCCAAAATAAAAAAGGCTAAAATGTTGGGGATTATTGGGCCAGGCCCATGCAGCTAAGAAAAATAAAGAGAAAAAACATTAAATGGGCTGGATTAATGGGCTCGGCCCATTTAAAACACCGAATTGGACCGGGCTAATTCTATGCCACGTCAGCTTGCCATGTCATATCCGACGTGGCGTGGGCAGATTGCTAGTGACCAAAATAATTTCAATGCTTTCGTTTGGTCGTAAAATCCTACGACCAATCCATCAAAAAAGTCGTTATAGTTCATTAGAGACCCTCAGCTTTTGACCGTTTATTTTTTGTCGTAAAAAGGTTGCAAATGAAAATCAGTGACCATTCGGTGACCAATATTGAAGGTTATTAGTTTACATATTTCTTGTAATGCGAAAACACATCTTATAGAGTATCATTCATGGTGTCTTCTCTCTTAGACGGTTCGTGAATGACACTCTAGAGAAAAGGCATCTTATAAATGATAATCCATTTCTGAGCTCGAGCTCAGATGCATCCGGTGAACAGTAAAATAATAAAATAGAAAAACATTTAAAAAATTCCAAAAATTTTATTGGTAAAAGATGCAGGAGTGCACGGACAAGAACAGTAAAATTATAAAAAAATAGAGAAAATATCATAAAATTATAAAAAAATAATATGATGAAAGATGCATGAATGCGTAATGTTTGCTTATAATTTGTGATAATTTAGACATCTGAGAAGCTCTCAGCAAAAAAGACGAAATTAAGGGATGTGCAAAAGTGTGTTGTTTGTTTACACCTGATTTTGTCTTTTTTACTGAGAGCCTGGGAGCCAAATCGCCGCACTCTCTTATAAAATATCGTTCACCGTGTCTTCTCTCTTAGACGGTTCGTGAAAAACCATCTGGTTGCGTGGGTACGATTTTGTTTGTCTTTTTTTCACACGCACTGGTCCACTCCGTTGGATAGTACTCCTACACCAGACCTGTTTCGTTATTTTGTTGTGTGTGTATGTGGGGTGGGGTTTGCACCTGCACGGACATACATGCAGCAGACAGCGCCTCGTGTAGGTACGTGGTCGCTGTCTGGACCTACATATGTACTACACAGTACCCATCACAAGTAATGTGGTTTGTTGGATCAGCTGGTGCTACGGACAACGATAGCAAAGCCGCAGGCTCCACCACCCACACCCACACCCACGGCCATTTTTAGCAACGTGAATCTTCCAGCGACCGGCCTTGATTTGTCCGGCATGAATGATTGGCGGCCGACAGACGGTGGCCACTGACGCGCTGGCTCTGCATATGGATAACACTGACGGGGCATGCATACGATTACCGTCTCAGCAACTGAAAAAGCCTGCGTATAGGTCGGTCACAGACTCACACTTGCTAGCTCCAGTAGAGAGCAGAGGCTGCATATGGCGTCGAATTAATTGATGCAGAGACACAAAGAAATAGGGAAACGCATTGGGTCCGTGTCGGTCTGTCCACTCGCTCGCGGCAACGAATTAAATTGAAAGGATCCACCACGTTTTCTTCTTCCATGTCCTCGCATCCTTCTACTTCTTTGTTACCCCGGCGATCTCCTCCGGTGAGCCCATTCTTCTTTTCCGGCGAGCACCCTCGAACTCCCCTTGATTTCTCCTCTTTCAATTGCTCCCTGGCGACTGCAGCCGCAACGGACATGACCGGCGAAGTTGCGGCTCAGTAATTTACTACATGCTTCAACCGGCATCAAAATTTGCTATAACCGGTACCGCATTTTGCTATCACCGGTGTCGCATTTTACTACATCATACATGGCGTCGCGATTTTTGCTACATGCAGTGTTTCATTTTGCTACAACCGGCATAACGTTTTGCTACATCCATCACGGCTGAGCTGCATCTCGGACAGCGTAGAGTTTTGACCGTCACCATGGCCAGCTGGGGGAACCATGCCCGCGTTTGTTGCAACCGTTGACAGAAAAAGCTTCAACTGTATATGAAAAATGTTTCAAGCGGTAATAGAGCAAACTTCAACAAGGCACTCATTTTTGCTACATGCATCATGGCGGAGCTGGGAGCGACGGCGAGGGCCGCGACCAATAGCGAGGGGCGGCGACCGGGGATAACCGGCGGCGAGAGAAGATGAGGAGGCAAGGCGTGGGGTGCGGCATGTGCGGGGGCGCACCCTCCTTTTTTCTCTCCCGTGTGGGAGGTTGAAGATGGGATGTGTAAGAGGAGGGAGGAGATCTGACGACTACGTGCATCCAAATCGGACGGATCTGGGCTGACTGATCGAAAATATTGGGCCGGCGCACCGGCATAGAGCGCTGCCCAAATAAATATTGTGGCGTGGGCCAAAGCTTCGATCATAGTTTAAAAAACTGGACCGGCCCCGGTCTAACCGGAAATCCTAGAATTGGCATCTTCAGCGGTTCTATAACCTAATCAGACCGTTTTGCAAATGAGCCGAAAACAATCTATGGAACTGGCCATGTTTTTTCGCCTGAACCGGACGAAAAACCAGAACCGGTAGCTGAGATTTGAACCGGGCTTCGTAATGAACTGGGTTAAAGATCTCACCATTGTGATCGATGGTTTTTACGTAAAATTACAGCCACAAGACGTATTTATCAAACTGTTTCAATTCAAATTAATAATTTTTAAATATAAACGTTGTTGATTTGTCTGAAACAAAATTTGATACTTAGCAAAGTTCAAAGATTTTGATGGCCACAAGGGTGATAGAATTTGCATGGTTTCAAAATACTAAACAGGGATTCAACCCTCATTCTATTAGCAAGACAATATGCACTAATTTATTTTATGAAACTTTGCTCAGTACTCCCTTCGTCCCGGTGTATAAGTCATCTTAGAAAAAACAAATAATCTCAAAACACTTAGGCACGGTACATTAACTTTTACCCCGTTTCTTGTTTTTTGACATAAGTAAAGGAATCAACCAATAACAGACGTGGGACGTGCATGTTTTTAATGACTTGAGGCTACCTAGTATGACATGTTGTGGTCAATTCTTTACATGCAGCGTATTAATGATTCCCGTTAACGAAAAGAAAACTTAACTTTCTGACCGGTCATTAAATTTTGCCTTGATACCTGTAAGATGAGTTTGTGACCTTGTATAAGGGAATGGAGGGAGTAGTCACTAGTGGAATCACTTCATTACTGATGGGCCCCGGTGCCCAAAAACTTATTCGTGGTCATCACACCATTAGTAACGATGGCGTGCCTGATACCGACTCTATTACACTTCTCACAATGGGAGTAACATGGGTACTAAAGATGTCACGTAAGAAAGAAATATGATGTGGCACCTAATTAATGAGAAGAGAGAGAAATTAAGTAACTTAGATAGTTAATCATACTAGTAGTAACATAAATGCAAGACTCAATGTTACCACCCCTATGTTACTACTATCCACTATGAGGCTGGCCATAGTGGGAGTAACTTAGGTAGTATCATATACTTGGGAATAGTAAACATGGTGATGTGGTTGTTAACTAAAGAAGAGAGAGAGAGAATTAGAGTAACATAGGTAGATACGGTAACATGTTAAATGCTATACTACTATGTGTCATGCATGATACTATCTTATAATGCATAGTATCATTACGTGAATATAGTATCATATATGATACTCTCCACTATGACCAGCCTGAAGGTAGTAACTTAGACTAGTAACATATCCATGTTACTACTTTATGTTACTCTTCATTGTGAGTAGTCTTAGTAGCACATATCATTCTACACCTAGGAGACGCCACTAATAAGTACACTTTTTATTCTTTATAATAATTTATTATCATCTATTCTTAAATAGCTACAAGCCACTAGCTATTTTTTCTCTCCATACCACAATGCCACATCATCAAGTCTTGTATGGAGTTATAAGTTACTTTTTTCATTTATCTCTTCATGCAAAACATAACACCTCATGCATTATTTTTCCTAGGAAATTAAGTCTTGTAAAAAAGTTTTATATTTCTTTTATATTAGTTTTAGTCTTCTACAACTTATCCACATATTCTTTAACAAAGTTTTGACCGCAACGCGTCGCCACTAGTAAGTATACTTTTTATTCTTTATAATAATTGACTATATATTTTAGTAGTGGCGCACATATCCAGGACAACACGCCACTAGTAACGATGCAAATTAGTGGCTTGCTCCAGTGCAGACACACATTAATATATTTCTTAATCCAAAATAAATATCTGTTGTGGCCGCATTTTTGTTACCTTGACAATGTTTTTCACTGACCGCTGCAACAAAAGGGTTGCACATTACTATCATACCTCAATGTTTTGTACTCACATGGGTGACACATAGTGTACGAATAGTCCCTTCTAAATCTCCATTATAGGCATAGGTTTGATTTTATACCACTTTAGTATGCACCATTTTTTTCTTGAGTATATGTGAGTTCGTGTTGGCTTACTTCCATTCATACTCCCCCGTCCACGAAAAATTGTATCCACACCGATGGAGAGAGTGCCCTACTTCCGCCGTTTTGTTTACACTGCAAGAATGGTTGTCTCCACCTCCGGTGAGGTTGTAGTGAGCTATCGACAACAATGTCACAGCCATGTGAGTCCATTTGTTCTACTCCATCCGCGACACGGTTGTAGATCTTTGATCGGCATTTCTAGGAGAACTTTGGCCGGCTACACCGGTTCGGTCTTCATTTCGATGCACCTCCCCTTCTTGACGGTGGAATTCAAGTCAGCCAAACATCCGGATGACCCTGCGGCAGAGGGGCTTCGCCAAGTGTGCGAGCAGACAGCACGATGTCGTGTAAGTCGGTGGTCGTTGTCCGGGCCTACATATACGAACAACACCCACTATGTATATTCAGAAATTCACTTTGCCACTCGGGTGCATATCTTCCTGATATTTGAGAAACATATTTTAAAATAAAGAAAATTTCTGAATAAAATTCCATGGCTACATATACGCATTCCTTATGCTCACAAAACGTTCCAGAGAAAACTTATAATTTTTCGTGTCATATGTAAAAAAAGGAAAAAATGACGTGAAAAGGCTTATTTTAGCACCAAATTTTGATTTTTTTTGCACAAGCCACAAAAAATGTCGGCTTTTCATGAAACGACTAAGATTTATGATGTTAAGTCCGTGAACCATTTTTTACAAAAAATTTATACTTGAAAACACGTTTAAAAACATTTGAAGTAAAGGGTGCATATGCACCCAGGAGCTAAAATTGTTTGATCAGCTGGTGCTCCGTACAATGAGAGCAAAGTTGAAGTCTCCACCAACCACACCCACGCCCATCTTTTCAGACGTGAATCTCCCGGCGATCAACCTTGAATTGTCCACCATGCATGCATGAGTACTGGCAGCGGCCCGTAGGATGGCCTGCCCCCGACCCACTGAGGTTGCAAGTTACATGTGGAGAGGCCTGGCCGACGTTGCATACAATGACGGTCACACCAACTAAATAATTCTGCAGCTAGTTCGGCCACAATTGCTCCAGCAGAGCACAGGCGCATGTGGCGTGGATTTAATTCGTTCAGAGAAGACAATCTATGGTGATGCGAGTTGAGGCTACATGAAGGGTCCAGAGTACATGAGAGCACGAGTGGGGCCGCCTACTACGCAGAATCTTGTGGGAGTCCTTAGAGCATGGTTAATCGTATAGCAAAAATTCGACTATGAAGTTTTCACAACACATATAAGCAACGTATTTGCCCGGAAATTGCCTTTGGCTCCCAAGCTCCATGGAGGCCTTTAATTAAATTCAAACTCCAAATTTCGTGCAAATTCGTATTTTCATATTTCAAAAAATTCTGAAAAAAATACATATATAGATGAAGGTATAATACACAAGTGTGTAAATTTTCAGAACAAAATACATTGAAATGAGAGCTGTGCAAAAAAGACAAATCTAGAACTTTTTACCACATGTTACTATTCATCATTTCAGACCATGAATTTGTCTTTTTTATACATATCGCGTTTCAAAGTATTTCGACTTGAAATTTTACACGCACACGGATCACATCCTTGTTTAGTTGTATATATTTTTAAAGATTTTTTAGAACTAAAATTTTTGAATTTTGAATTTTTCAAATTTTTTGGCCTCCATGGCTCCCGGGAGCCGAACGTCCGTATTTGCCTAGTTATACAATAGTTAGCTGTAAATATTTATAGTGTAACTACTACTTAGTCGACCTTCTCTCATAAATTTTTCTGGAGCCTGTTTTGCAGCTGACTACTAATTTACAACTCATTTAGCTTCTCTCTCCTCTAACTCAATTCCCTTACGAATAAGTCTACATATAAAACATTTAAGATAACGGATAAGTCTACATATAAAACATTTAAGATAAATTATGGAGTGACTAAAAAATGCATTGAAAAGTTAGAAACCATCATCTCTCTTCTTTTTAATTATCCAACCCCCAATGAACTAAGTGCATGTAAAAATTAAGGAGATCATGTGTAGAATGTTATTGGTCTTGATGAGATGATAAAAAAGCATATTTCTTCTATTGTAAAGTGCATTGAAAAGATAGAAGTATACTCTTTTGTGAACATATTTTTAAGCCAAATGTACACTCTTCACGGGACGGAGGGAGTACATTGTTCCTAACCTTCTATCCGATGGCTAATCTATTCCTCAATATGTTGATGATACTACACCCTTCGGAAACTACATACTCCCTATGTCAACTAATAAGTGCAAATTTGACATTCAATTTTTTTTTAAATGAACATCTATTTTTTCAATGCACTTTAAAGTACAAAAAATGTTTCTATCTCATCACACAATAATCAAGACTAATAACAATAAATACGTGGTCGCTTCACTTTCTAGATGCACCTATGGCTCATTTGGGGTGGGATAATTAGTGAGGAGAGCTATGATGGCTTGCACATTCTCAATGCATTTTTTTACTCCAGTTCATAATCAGTCCTAAAATTTCTACATGTACACTTATTCGTGGACGGATGGATTATATATAAAAAATTGTTCCTAGTCCTGTTATTGTATACAAGGTCAATATGTTTTCTATGTCAAACATAGTTCTAACCAGCAAAACATGATTATTTTCCTGATAATCACAAAACTTGGTTTATATGCCATAATAACTATATGATTGTAAACTCATTTGTAATGTCCCTCTAATGACATACTTTCTTGGGGTATATAATTCACATTTTATTGATAAAATTAATGGTCAAAGTTCGACATAAAAATCTGAAGCAAACTTCTATACAAAAATGGGGAGCATCTTGGTAGTTGGAGGTCAAAAAATCGGATGCTCGCTAGTACTAATGAAATCAGTGTTGACACCCTATTTCCATGATATCCTTAGTTCCCTAACGAGATAAGGCATTTGGACTTCTATAGATCGGGATTTTTCTGCATTGTGATCAGATTCAAAAGGTACCCAAACAAGTAAAATGGAGAATTTTGTGTCATCTCATTTAGAAAAATAAATTGTGTCATCTCAAGATCCAGGAAGGTTTGAGGATTCAATACCAAGAGCTTAGAAACAAAATCAACCATGCATCTAACATGAGCTTGAAAGAAACGGATGGTTAAATTTCTTGCATATAATCCAGAATTATAACCTTTCTTTTCGAACCAAAGCATAGAAAGACTCTGACTTACATAGCAGGAAATAAGACGAATCCTCTTATATTAGCAGATCGTGGATGGATCTGTTATAGCCGGAGAGACAAGTCCACCTCATCAGCTTGCTCCGACGAGCTCCCGCCGTGCTTACCCCCAGCAGGCTCAGGCATCCGTGTAGCAGTAGCAACATCCCTCTCAGCCTTCCTAGACCTTATCTCCTGCCGGCGGGCAGCTGCGGCGGCCGCCGTATCCCGCCGTCGCTTGGCGAGGGCACGCTCCATCTTGTGCGCGTTCTGGTGGCCGCCAAGCGCCCGTGAGCTGCGGAACATGCGGTCGCAGTGGACGCAAAGAAAGAAGCCGTCCGGTGTGCCGTGCGCCGGCGCCACGGCAGCCAGCGTAAGCTCAAGGCTGAGCTCATCGGCCTGCGCGCTGCTCGCTCGATCCATGGTGCTCGTTCCTGCCGTGTCTATGGACTTGTGTCGTATATGGTTTTTGTGTGTGAGCTGGGTAGATTCAAATCCAGAGCGCACACTCGCCAATTAATTGCCTGGGTGTGGTGCCGATTGCACTTGCCATTGTTCTCCTGGGTGAGGTGAGGTGGAAGCCAGGGCAAGAAAGACGACAGCTTTAGGCCCTAGCCAGTTTTGTAGACACGCGGTAATAGATTCGCGTCTACTCGGCTGATTTTCTTTAGGCACCCAACGTAATCCCTGCAGACTAATCTATACCTAATTTTTTTAATAATAAAAAGGCTATTGCTTCCGTCGGAAAACTCACCACGGCATTTTTATAATTTATAATTATAAAAAAGCCCCTGTAATTTTTGTTATTCAACCCGCGCTCCATCATTTATCTGCAACGCAAAAGGAAAAAATGATTCGCTGCAAAAATTATACCCGTACGCATCGCCTCCTCCCGTCGACCCTGGGCACTCGCCGCCGCGGCCGACCTCAACCGCCACCGCTGTCGATCTCAACCCACCCGCCTCCGCGGCCGTACCTCTCCCCGCTCACTGCCCCCGTTGCGGCGCTCGAGCGCATCGCGTCGACCCTGGTCCACCCTGGCCTGTGCCCAGGCCGCTGCCACACCACTCGCCGCCGCGGCCGACCTCAACCACCACTGTTGTCGATCTCAACCCACCCGCCTCTGCGGCCGTACCTCTGCCCGCTTGCTGCCCTCGTTTCGGAGCTCGAGCACAGCTTCTGGATCAAATCAACGCGACAGCTACAGTGACTGGGGATGATGCGTCTGCTCGATGCAGAACGGCGGCGGCGCGGCGGAGCGAAGTACTTGCAGGTGGAGGCGGGCCTCCATGGCTCACACGGAGAACTCCGAGGTTATGGCGCGGCAACGACGACTCCTTATGGCCAGATAGAGGCGCCTAATCCTTGCTCCTCTCATCGTATCCCCTCCTTCGGCAGTAAGTCATCATCTGGTGAGATCCCCTCCCCATGCTCCAACCGTGTGCCAAGCACCGGCAAGAAATTTTATTTTGTGTGGATTTGTTTGCTGATGAATGAATGTATTGAATGTAAGATTGTATTGTTGTAGAGACAGAGAATGGAACACCACCTTCAGTTTGTCATCTGATCCCACATTCTCTACATCATGAGTGAAATAAGATAGCAGTCCATTGATCAATTCACGTAGCCTCTTTGTTTTGCTTTGTTTGTCCCGCTCAATTTCTCATCATGGTGGAATTAACAATGGACGGGTTGATTTATCAACAAAATAGAATAGGACTGACTACATTAGTTAGTTAGCTTATTATTTTAATAAATCAAAATGATTATAAAAAAATTAAAAGCGTGTGGTATTTTTTTCTCCCGTTGCAACGCACGGGCCCTTTTTGCTAGTAATAATAAAACAGTAAAAAGATGAACTGCGTGCAAGTGCAGGCCCAACCTTAGAGCATCTATAGCAGACCTCAAAAAGGGCCGAACCCTCAAAATTCTGTTGAGTATACGGGTTCTGTCCGTTTTGTTAGTCAGAACAGACCACGTATCGCGCATCTGGTTCATAATTTTTTTTACCGTGGCCCGAAAATAATCCCCCCAACCGGTATATATGCACTTTCACCGCTTGGATACCGGTCAAATCCTATCCTCCGCCGTGATTCATATCCCACTCCGCCACGGAAATGGAGGGGATGACGCCGAGCACCGCCGCCCCCGCGTCTCTGATGCCGCACGCAAACGAGGATCGTGGAGGTGGCTGAAGTACAGCCGCCGGCCGCCGTCGGCTTTCGAAAGCCGCGAACTCGAAGAGTACGAGCGCGAGCTTGCGGCCCGATGCCACGGCTCCTTCGGCCCCTCTGCTGCTGGGAGTTCGTCCGGAGGCGCCTCATCCTCGCGGACCATCACTCCGGTCAAGAGAAGGCCGGAGGAGCTTGGGCCGCTCGCCGTCAATCTCAAGGACGACGCCGTCCCGCCGCATGGAAGGGTCGGCCCCGAGGACTACCTCCCCCCGGGTAGGAGGATCACCTCATGTGCGCCATCATGGAGCGCTCGGTGAGGGAGACGGAGGATGTAATCGTGCGCAACCACCGCGAGCTCGAGATTGAGTAGATCTTCCTCGAGCAAGGCGTCACAGCATTGCAGGCGACCTGTCATTTTTGGTAGCCCAGGCAGGGGTATGTTGCACGACCCGCAGCCCCTCCCCCCTACCTAGTAGTATGTAAAACTAATGTAGTTTGCTGATGAAGACTAATGTAGTTTGATGAAGAACCATAATGTAGTTTCATGCATGTCTTTGCAAGTTTCACACGCAAACATTTTTTTAAATTTTACAGTGGCATATACAGGGTCTGGTCTTTGAGGCACGAATTCGTCCTGCAAAATTGATCCGCAGCGTACTGTAAACGCATTTTGCGGGTCGCACTTTTACAGGGTCTGCTAAAGATGCACTTAGATCAGTAACCGGGCAACTTCCTCTGGAAAAGAATATATGTTTTCAGATTCATCGTAGAATGAAGTTTCAAAACACATACTAATATACTATCATACTAATCTTGACTTACGTAGAGTATTAGTCCAGCTAGGTGTCTTGGTTGTACACGTGTATAGCAAGTAGTAGTATGCCTTGATCATGTAGGAGTTATCCACTTATCAATGCGGTTGTGTGACAAGGTTAGGAAAATAACAGAGATAGTGTCCGGATGCTAGCAGGATATGTGTTAGTTCTCGTGTACTAATAGGTCTATGGGTTTTGGTCGGCTGCTCTTATATACAGGACAAGAAGGAACATGACGTTGCGACAACATTAAGAGGGAAAAGAGAAATAAAGAGAAGAAAAATAGAGGGCACAACAAGGGACATTGGTTAATGTTTTTGTGCACGGTGTGTTCTTGCGATTTTATGTGATCGATCCTGAGGACGAATCCCAGCAATTGGTATTAGAGAAAGCTTCAAGGGCGATCTACTAGCCCCTCGGGGAGGGCTATGAAGTCGTTGGATGGTGCAGCGATGAGGAGGATCAGGTGATCGTCGTTCGATGGAGCGACAAGGAGGGAGGCGACATGTTGTCGTCTACAGGACAATGAATGATGATCACTAATAGGAGTGGTGGTGCCGAGGTGCATTGCCGGAAAGCCATCAAGATCGTCGTCCGGGGGGAATCAAGGAGTCGTGTAACTTGGCATGTCTCATTCATCGTCGTATAAGCGAGTGGTCGTAGTCTTGTCCAATTGATCGTCTTTGTGAGGCCCATTGAAGATGAAGCGCGTCACGGTCAAGGGGTTGTCCAGTGTGGTAAAGCACCTAGGGCGAAGATGTGAAGTGAATAGCAAGCTCAATCGTGTAATGAGACGAGAATCATTGAAGATGAGCCTCTTCAATGGGGACATGTCTTTACATGAGGATATGGGTGAATGGTGTAGTCCACAAGTTAGTCGGCATGTATTGCGTTAGGGATGAGCGGTATAGTCCACATGACAGCGTGAGTGGGAGTCTAGATCATATGTTGACATGGATCGTCAAGTCACAAGGATATGACAAGCCAGGATTAAGGGAAGATTGTTAGACTATTATCGACTTACGTAGAGTATTAGTCCGGCCTAGTTGACCTGGTTGTACACGTGTGTACAATGTAGTAGTATGGCTTGGTCATGTAGGAGCTATGTACCGGGGGAAATCCTCCTTTAAAAAAATAATAATAACAGGGTTAGTGTCCAAATGAAGGTTAGTGTTAGGATGCTAGATAGACCAGTTTCTGTACTAATAGGTCTAGATGGGTTTTGTACACCAATCCGTGGTTGGATAGTTAAGAGGACCGTGTTATTCCGTGTCTACTAGATTTTAAATCTCAAATTTGACATTGGTGTTTGCATTTTCTTGAATTTATTCAGGTCTTCCGACGATGTGCGTTCGGTGGGAATAGACGTTCCCATCGACTATGAAGACATCTGTGACGACTTTGTTAATATCAAGACGATGTGCCGACTTAGTCTCTCGAAAGTATTCATAAGGATAGGATGTGTATGCGTGCGTTCATAGAGATGAGCGTATGCAACTGTATGTGATCGACTTCGATTATACTCCCCTAAAACAAAAAGGTCTAGATGGGTTTTGGTGGGCTGCTCTTATATATTGGACAGCCAGGAAGGTCAAGTTGAAATAACATAAAAGGAAAAGGAGAAATAAACAGAAGAAAAACAGAGGGCAGAACAAGGAACCTTGGCAAAAGTTTTTGTGCATGGTGCATTCGTGTTTTTTTCTTTCTGTGGAATACTCCTATGGAATTTTTCTGATAAGATAATTACCATAACAAGCATACAAGCTGGCCGGAGATATGGGAATTTTGCGTCATCCCAAGCAGCGGCAAAGGTCTAGGGATTTAATTAGTTCTATATGATTAAAAATAATCAAAGTACAAGAACCGATGAGTCCAATGCATGCCCAACATGAGCATTCTTATACTGTATGCCCAACAGGATCTTGAAACAAAGGGTTCACCACTTGACCCAAAGCAGCTATCCTATGACATACCTACCACCCGAAATAAGGGATCCGGAGCAAGGATTTCAGCAGAGATGGATCCACCGACCGATTATAACCGGAGACACAAGTCCAGTTCGGTGTCGCGCTCCGGCCAGCTGCTGCCGCATTTGGGCGCCATGCCACCCGCAGCAGGCTGCTTGGGCATCCGAGTAGCAGCCTTCCAAGCCGGTGAGTCGCGCATGTCGTCCGCGGCATCGCGGCGGAGCCTGGCCACGGCACGCTCTCGCTTGTGCGCGTTCTGGTGGCCGCCGAGCCCCTGCGAGGTGAGGAACATGCGGTTGCAGTAAGCGCAGAGGAAGAAGCGAGGCGCTGCCGGCTCCACGCCAACGGCGGCGGCCAGGGTGAGCTCGAGGCTGAGCTCGTCATGAGCGTTGCTCGCTTGCTCCATTGAGCTCGCTCCTGGCGGTTGTGCGTCGTATTCGCGTATGGCTGTGTGGGTGACTGTGAGCTGTGCTAGCATGGTTTTCAGATCTGGGGAGCACAAATGGGCAAGAGGCACATGGATCTTGGACGGTACCCTGACGTTCTGGGGGTGGTGCTGATTGCGCTTGGCACTGTTCTTTACTGTGAGATCCAGGACGGCAAGCTGAGCCATGGACAGGAGTCGTTTGGACCTTGCATATGATCACAAGGCAGCAGCTGCACATTACGGCAGTAGACCGTACGTTGATATGCTGCACCACCCAGTACCAGCCGGTGGCAATTAATCATGATGGACAAAGGAAAACAAATGTGTCGCGCAGAGCTGAGGCAGAGGCTGCCTCCATCTTCTACAGTATGCCGAAATCATTGTTTTGATCTTATCAGTAAACTATAGCATAAAATAAACCCTGTATGCAACTATTTTACCATCTGATCCTTTTAACAACGTTAGAGACTGCGACGTTTCTTCTCAACATAGAAACGTCGAGCTAGTTCGCGTTACTGCTCCACATAAAAACGCCGAGATAGCACGCGTTGCAGCCCACATGAAAATGCCAAGGGCTTTGGAATTTCTATCCTGGCCAGCAGCGCCATGAGCTCTGGTGTTTCCATGATGCGTCACCTGCTGGCCGAAATCATTGTTCTGACGGTCGAACTGCTTGCATATGGGGGTGGAAACGCTAAAGACTGTATTGTTTTTAGAAACGTAATGTGGGTCAGCGTTTCTGGCCTGCCACGTCAGCGAGCAACGCGTGCTCTGCCTAGCAGTGGGCCAGGGCAGAAACGCGGCCATCATCGGCGTTTCTATGTTGCTCGAAAAAGCGAACCACCTCTGTGTTTTTATATGGAGTAGAAACGCCACTGTCCCTAGCATTGTCAAATGGTCAGATTGTGAAATAGTTTTATGTGGAGTTTATTTTATGTTATATATAGTTTTCTGATAAGGCTAGAATAGTGATTTCGGCCTCTCGAGTGTAGGAGTACATTTTCCGTCATGGTTTAGAAGGCGTGTTTGATAAATCTCTGGAACCTAGGTATTTATCGATTGGCTATAAGCTGAGCTAAAAAATAGCATTAACAATACTCATGCGTCTAATGAACTGAGAAATTAACACGACGCATGCATACACGAGTAATACTAATTAGTAGGAGTAATTGCGTTGGCGCCTTAAACCGTGTCTATTGTGAAAACGCACATAAATTTAATTTAAATGTGTCTTCTAAACCATGACATGGGAGTAGTATTAAAGAGCGCATTCATAACTGGCGGCCCTACGCTGCACCGCTGCCGCAACTGTCTCGGCCGCGAAATCTCATCTAGATCCAGCTCGCTTCTACAATGAGACACCTCGTTAACTGCATAGGGACACGCAATCGGGGCAGTCAAATCAATCGTGTGCAGTCGGAGACATCTACTCGTCGGTAGTGCACCACTTGTTGAAAACCGCTTGTCATTTGCATCAAACATATCCTGGTCCTTTTGACAACAGATTGCTGAGAACACCCGGGGAGGTCCATCTACAAGATCGTCATTCGAAAGCGTGCCAGGAACCGTGCCGCCATTACTTAGGATCGTGTTGATTGGTTGCCCTAAAATGTCTTTTTCGTGATCCTTCGTACGGGTTTTTTTCTGTCACACCGGTCGTCTTGATCGACACTTATTTTTTTGGTTTCCAATCTGTAATCGGATTGACATGCCCGTCAACCCTCGCGAGCCTTTACTCGACTTCAACATCGGCTCCACCGGCCACTTCTTCCACACAGCGGCCTTGCGGGACAGGCAGCAGCCTATGGCCGTCGTCCACTCGTTGGTCCGCCCGTCGCTCCGCATCAGCGGTCGTGTCGCCATGATTGGATCGGGACACTCCATCAACCTTCATCCCGTTCAGCTGCATTAGGCCAGCACACTGCTCCAAGTCTGGATCAACATAACATTTAAAGTGTATTCAAAAGAATTGTCAAGAAAACATAACATTTAACATGGAAATATCCAACAAAGAATACAATTTGGCACCATTAAATGTGTGAGTTACGAAAACAAGTACAATTTTACTGCACTAAATCTTTATGAACTAAATGTTGTATCGCATTAGTAATTGCATACTTGTGCGTTGTTACAAAATATTTTAGTGAAAATAACTGAAGCGGTAAGTTTTTGTGTTGAAATATATCAAGCTAGAGAAATATATGAAAATAAAAATAAAAATATCTAGAGATGTAATAGTATTTAGTTATAATCCAACTCAAAGAGAAGAAATGAGAAGCAATATATGATACAAAAATATAGGCGATATTTTTTAGTGTTTTTTAAAATCATAGAATTTAGTTATGTTAGTGTCCTAATATTAGTGTAAGTCCATATTCGAATTTACAAAGGATATGCAAATATAAATTCACATTTAAAGTGATCCTTCACTAATCATGTCCAACGAAAACTTATGATATAAATGGGGTAGCTTCCTAATGTTATTGGAGCTTATACTGATTTTTAAGAGGACACAAACACAAATTTCTCATTTAAATAGACCATTGATATATTTAGATTTGATGCATAAAGTTATGTACATCGCAAAACACGAGACAATTAGGTTTTCCTCCTATTATTAGTTAAGGTTATATACATATTTTTGTAGAGTTTTATACATATATAAATTATTGGATTAAATAGATCATTCATTTTATTAAATTTACCGATAATGAACTTATAGTTAGAACTTTGTGGGTTGAGAAATGATGAGATACTAGAGGATACACCACTCGTTGTTGCGGGCATTGGTTGATGAAAAATTGGGTTGAAAATGTGAAAACAAAAATTAACAATACATATCACTTATTTTATCTGATTATGTATAGTTATAATATATTTATTGAATATACGTAGAATAGTTGAATTGAAAATATTTTCTCATCCACGGTGGAATGTTATGGTCGGTTTTTCGCATGCATGATTGCATGTTGAGGTGGTCCTATCACATTCATAATTTTATGGTGAGGTGGCACGTATGTATGTTGAGATGCATAAGTTAGGAGGGAGGACACTCTTAGGTATATATGCTTCATAGTTGTTTACCAATGATTATATACATGTTTTAAACATATTTGCACAAATATAAACCATTGAGTTAAGGGAAACGATTGTGGACGGTGCGCCGACCGAACCGTTAGGCCAGTCGCACGCGACCCACGCGTGTAGCTAATTAGGCATGCAGCTTTTGTCCTGTCTAAATTTGCTACAACTAGCATTCAAATTTGCTACGGGCATTTTTTATTTGCTACATTTGTCCACTAAAAAAGCTGCATATACGTTTGGTTACAACCCCAGTTCGTCGGGTTTTTCGCTACAACCGGTGTTTTTGATTTTTGCTACAATCGTGTTAATTTTTTCTACGACCGTTATCATTTTTTGCTACAACCGTTCATTAAAAAAGTTGCATACACGTTCGTCAGAGTTGCAACCCGAGTTCATCAGATTGTTTTTGCTACAACCCACATTTTGTTTTGCTATCACGCATCATCAGCGTCTTTTTTTGCTATGACCACATTGATATTTTTTTGCTACAACCATATTTTTGTTGTACGTGACCGAAATTTGCTGCATCGTGATCAAAATTTGCTAAATCGATTTTTTTTTGCTTGATAGACACATCTAACGGTGGGGCCCATGTGCGGCCTGCCGAAAATTTCGGCCGGCGCGCCGTCGCGGAGCACTGCCATTTTCAGCCGGCGCGCCGTCGCAGAGCAGTGCCCTTGAGTTAAATATATATTTTGTCAACTTTACATTTAATTAAATAATTAATACGTGTAGTTTTGTTAGTAAAAAGGATAATTGTGATTGCTTCCGAATATTATTTGTTGCGATGGTCCTCCAGAAGTACAACGTTAACTAGAGGCTTCACATCACGGTGTTAGATGGAGATCCTCTGGTGGTTAGTAAGCAGTCGTTGTTCCAACGATAGGGATATCCATCTTGGTAGTTAATGAAAGTATTGGGTTGAAAGAGATAGGGATATCCATCTGGTCATTGAAAGTCGTAGGTGATGACGATAATTAGAGGGTGCTTGATACGACTAAAAGTAATGAGACTAAAACTTGCTAGCCTCATCCATGTTTGGATCCAAATACTAAAGAGACTAGAATTAAGTTAATGAGCATTTATTATCCTCCAAACCCTCCAATCCAGAACTTGCCTGAGGAGTTAAATGAGGAGAGAGAGGACTAATGCACATTTTAGTAGGGTATCCCTGACTAAAAGATTTTAGCCTCAAGACTAGTTTTAGCCTCTCTTTAGTCAGGGGTGCTTGGAACTTTAGCCTGTTAAAGAAACTAGTTTTAGTCTCTTGGATCCAAGCACCATCTTAATCTAGCAGTCGTTAGCCGTCATTTTAAACCCGTCATTAAAAAATGACAGCCACATAACCTTTCCTGACGTAGTTGTTGTAGATGTAGGATAGGATTGACGGCGTGTCCTCACTAATTGTGAGATTGCCCGCCGAAAATATTGTGAGGAAATAACAACGATGACCAGGTTCTATTACCATTGACTAAATTCATTTTCTGAAAAGAGGTGCTTTATTACTTAAAAGATTTAAGTATTAAACCCGGTCTCTTCATAGTTAAGAGACACATAGTTACTTAAAAAAAAGATACACATAGTTAAATATTGTCCTCTCACACAAATGAAAAATAAAGAAGGCGAGATACAAAGAAAAATGTAGAGTATGTATAATGCCTGAAAAGAAGGGGGCTCAATCCTAAAATCATACTGTCATCCTTGTGGGGTAAAACTATCTCTCCCACTACAAGAAAAACGCTCAATTATGACCCCAAAAATGACGGTGGTTTAATTGGTCATTGATCCATGACCAAAATTCTGAAATTAGTCATGACGAGTCTAAGAGGGTCCAAAGGCCATAACGTTATGACCTTTTGCGTCCATTAGGTCATGATCCTATTGCACAAAATGGTCATTAAGATGTGTAGAATTATTTATGATTATACTTCAATGTTATCATGACCAAATATAAGACCATAAACATATGTGTAGAAGTGACTGGACGACCCCTCATCAATTTTACCTGTGTGTCATGTATAGATAGCAAAAATTTGTTTTATATGTATATGGATGAAGTAAATTATATTAGATAAATACCAACAAATTGTAATTATTCATTTTAATGTCCTAAATATTTTGAAATTCCAATATAATTACCAAAATGAAATATATGAGCCCATGCTAATCTCATATTGTGTAGACCCTATTTACATAAATATTTTTCAAAGGTGGTATAGGGTACCTTATCTTCGTGTTTCAGACAATAAAAACTTAAACATAACAATAAAAAATATGTGGGTGAATTTTTCAGTAATGCCAAATACTATCATAATTAAATGAAAAGTGTTTCCACCCACAACACTCAACCAAAAAATATAGCTTTCTTTTGAGGGAAATAATAAATATTGTACAACTTTTTTTAGGCAATCAAAAAATACATCTAAAGACAACAATATGGGTTCATATTTCCTAAATCCAATATCTATACGGACTAATATCTAAATCCAATATGGGTCCATAAATATTGGGTCATTTAAACATACCACATGAGGTTAATATGTTGAGTATTTACCCGAAAAAGGAGGATAAAAAATATAAAATAAAAAAAGCACAATTACATAAGATGGATTCTGATTGGTGGAACCATTTATGCCACGGATCGATGACATGGCACAAATCCTACTGTCCATTGCTAGCAATCCTACGTCCATCCATCCATTCATGCATCTGAAGAAAAGTAGAAAAAAACTAGCAGACCCACTCCTCATCCCCTCGTCGCCTCCTTCCCTTCCAGATCGCCGCCGCCACCTCCCTCCCCATCCCCTCGCCGTGCCCGCTGCGGCTCCCACCCTCCCCGCACCAGCGCACGCTGTCGTTCGCTCCTGGACCTGCAGGCGATGCCGAGCCCACGGTGTCCCTCCCCAAGATCTCTCCGGAGCCCGTTGTCTCCCTCCCCAAGATCTCTCCGGAGCCCGCTGTATCCCTCCCCAAGATCTCTCTGGAGCCCGCTGTCCTCCTCCACCTACAGCTCGTCCCCTCTACGGTTGCGCCGCCGACCTGTTCGTGGTTGGGCTTCGACGAGGTGAGTAGCAGAGCACCATCGACGGCTCCTTCTTCAGATTCCGGTGAGTCGTCTTCCACCTCTCCCGTTCATCCCCTTCTCCTCGCGACGGCGACCTAGGGTTAGGTTTAGGAGCTCGCCGCCCGCGTCCTCGACCTGAGACCGAACGTGCTGCTGCCGTTCCCGCTCGTGGTCGGCCCGTGCTGCTCCTCCTATTAGTAGCCGGCAGCACACTGCAGTTGTACATCAGTTTTTGGGATAGAGAGAAAACAAATAAGGGAGGGGATTAGCACTCAGCAGCCACAAACGAAATCTGAACCCAAAATACCAAACCATGTTTCTTTTTGTTTTCTAGGCCCCTATGCTTCTAGAACTATTTTTAAATTTTATGGCTGCTACTTTGTGCGTGTGTTGGTGTCCATGAGGCAATTCTCTGCAGGAACCATGCCTCTCGATTTGACAACGAGATCCAGGCAGATTGTTTCATCAATGAATGTATGATTCATGCCTATTCTAGGTAAAATTTCAGTAAACTCTAGTAGAAAAGGTAAAGAACTAGTAAGCATGACATTTACTTGATATGGTCCAGATTATCTTTTGAACGCCATATGGTCCAGATTGTATCCAAGTAAAACAGCACGCTAGTTAAAATTTGTACGACGAAGCCATAATTTTAGCGCTCTAAATGCACCTTTTGGTCGACTACTACCCTGAGTGTCGTTCCATGGTTATTAGCTGTGTTTTGTTACAGGGGATTTTGAGTACTGTCTAGATGTGTTGCTCAAGAAGAAGCTCTTCAATTTTATGAATCTGACAACATTTAGTTTTCTGTCCATAACACTGATTTTTTTATCTTGTTGCTTCTTTATATGGTCAATTTTTTGTTACTGCTAGCTTGTTGCAATGTAGACTCTTGGCTTGGACGATATAATTTATTATCTTCTTTAAAAAAATGTATGTGTACAATATTTTGCCATGGATGTTAATTATGATGTCTAGCTTTAAGCTCACGATCTTAAGAGATTTTTGTACTTAGGAGGAGAAAGCAGAGGTTCGACGTTCCTTTTGTTATTGTATAATTCTCTCATTATGATCGTTAACATAATTCGATTAATTTTTTTTCTCATTGGTCTATGACTTTAGTCAGATTTTTTCTGTGTGTGTATCTCTGTGCATCACTACACTCCGTCCTGCTTCTCACTTTGTTTCTTATGCTGTGGTGAAGGTTACAGATGTGGGAGGGAAGCAGAAGAGGGTGCGACAAGCTGCCACATCTCATGTCCAATTATACTATCCTCTCCGTCCTCTCCGAGGTAAATTTATCTTCATCCCACATCTAAGTACGTGTCCTCTGCCAGTATGCGAATATTCTTCTTCTGTGCATACTGTGCTCTGTTGAGATGTGGGATGGGATAGCCTGTCGCTGCATGGTATAGCTGTTCGGAGATAATTTGCAAATATTCTTCTTCTCTCCATCCAATTGCTACACTTAATTTCTACAAATGGTCACCCAACTTCATGCTTTGCTCGTGTTGTGTGGAATGGGCGGGCATTTTAGTTAATGGCTGCTGAACATAGTTTCAGTTTCGTCAGTTTTGACAGTAGAACTTTTCTTTAGTTTAATTAGCAGGAAATAAGCTGAGCTGCGACTCGGCTAGTAAGTTAGAATCTCTTGCCACCCTGACATCGTGGGATGGCACAATGCAACAGTCACAACGGCCTCTACATCAATTGAAGCCTTTTCGTTGCCTTCAATGTTATTCTATTGGAAGAAAGAAACGTGTTTGCCAGCTCTAGAAGCACACAACATTTTTTTTTGTAAAAGGACGAACAAAGCCCGGGCCTCTGCATCAATTGAAGCACACACCATTTAGATGTTGCTACAACTGTATGAATGTTCTGAAAGCATTTAACTTTGAGGACGATACTGTTGCTTGAGTTGTCTCTTTTTTGATCATGAAATGTTCAGAAATGTCCAGTTCCATGATGTCCCCTTTTTATCATAAAATGGTTGGTTGCATACTCTACATTCAGAGATGTCCGGAAATGTTCAGTCTTTGCTGAAGACTGAATTAGTATATCTGTTCAGTTTTATATCATGAAATATATATTCATTTTTTTTGCTCTTTGAGTTGCGTGTCTTTATTTTGACACCAACTGGAGATGACAGGAGATGTAGCTGCCCCTAAGTGCCGACGAGCCCGAACATGACAGCAAGCTAAAGGCTCCCCTTGCAAGCTCGTTGAGGAATACGACGTCGTCGGTGTCTTCTTAGTAGGTTATGCCTCCCCCTTTCATGGATCTTCCTTCGTTGTGTGCTCGATACTAGAGAGTTACTGTCAATTCCTTACTGAAATTGTTACTGAAATTCCCCCCTGTAATTTCTTACTGAAATCACCGCCTGTCAATTCCTTACTGAACTTGCAAGCTTATTCTGGTCAAAAGATTGATGTGGACTGAACCGAAAAAAAGTTTGTTGTGGACTGCATATGATGTCTAGCTTATTCTGGTAAAAATTAATGCACAACATCTAGTTGAGTTCAGCTTCTCGTCAATTTGATGTCTAGCTTATTCTGGTAAAAATTAATGCCACACTTGCTGAGCAATTCTGATTTTTTTTCTACATTGCACTACTCTGAATTTGTTCCTCTATTCTGGTATTTTCTAAATTATACCAACTACGGTAACAATTCAGAATTTTATAGTTTGTTATTTTCTGGATTTACTGAGAGGAATATGCCATATAGTAAGTTTCATTTTTTCCAAACACGATGTAAACACCAAATATTTACTTATACTACATTATAAATAGGGGTACATGGTGTTTTTAAAGATGATTCAGGTGAATATTGTTTAGGCTAATATTTGTTCCATTTAGTGGATTCATTATTCAAGGTTATATTGTCGCACTCAGTGTACATATATATCACAACTAAAATGCTATTCGTACCATTTACATAATTTATCTTACAAAAGAAAGGATATATTTAATTTAGGTTGTATCTATATGTAGCATCATATTAAATAGTATAGAATTCTGTAATACTTGAAAAGATGTGTTGCCAACTCCTACTATAAAAAGAAATGATGTTTCTTACTAATATTTATTAAGATGAACACATTCACATTTTTTGTGCAAGACAATATATGTGTATTTTCCTACTTGTGTCACAATTAGGCCATGAGGGCAATATATTTTTATGTTCATGACTCCTTTATTTTTATTTGGAAAATTCTTTATTTTGTCAATGGGATTTACTTATTATGCTTCAATCATGTATAGACTCAATTTCCTTTTTGTGCAAGGGAGGACGCCTTGTATGTCTCGTTTTGTTTGTCTAACTGGACGACACATGCGCTTATCGGATGTGGGAGTTTATTATTTTAGTGTAAAATATGTGGCGACAACTGTTCTGTGTGTGCATCTAAAATTATGTGACTGTTTTTTTAAGTGAGTTCGATCCTTCTATATACACGGTAATTCTTTTATAAGGCTCGCTCTTTCTCTCAGGAAAAAAAGGAAGGGTTCACTCTTTGTTCTTTAATTAGCTTGGGCATTAAGATTTTTTTAGTTGTGTATACGTCTCCTATAGATTCTTTTTTCTTTTCATAAGTGTAGAAGGAAAGACCAATGGGGTAGACGTCTCGTGTTTCATCCTATGGCTATAAAACAATTACATATTAGTTGGACGGTTGGATTTTTTTTACTTTCTAGGTTTAACATGGAGTCGGCATCATTTTCTTCTTGCAGGCGGCAATGGCAAGAGCATATTGTGCACATGAAGAGGATGAGAAGAAACTTGTGGTTCTCATCCAATTTTTGTGGAACTCTCTTTATGTGCGATTGTGCACTTGTTGGGTTCTTTTTTTGTGTATTTGCACTTGCATAAGTATTCTATTGTGCACATGTAAAATTATTTTGATGTGCTCTTGTTAGGCGTTGAACCTTAATGCGTGGAGTCGTTGGATGATGTATTGTATTTGATATGATATGCTACTGAAATAAAATATACATTTTATTTGCAATCTTTTATTTTGTTGTATTTATTTTTAATGGGCCTATCTTGAGATATGCGTGTTTCTAGCAAAAAAATGCCTCAATCCAAACAAATCAGACATTTTCAATAGTAAAATAGGTATTGGGTCAGGCCTATGTAGGCTGGATTGGTGGACAGGGATCTGAAATTTATGATGATTCCATTTGGTCACTCGCAATGCCATGTCAGCTTGGCCACGTCAGATCCTACGTGGCTCACACAAATGGGTAATGACCAAATCAAAATTTTGGTCGACACAGACCTACGACCAAAATTTTAAAAAGGTCATGTTTGTTCATTCTTGACGGCCAACGGTCAATAAACGACAACAATGACGAATCAATGACCAATATAGGGAGTCATAATTGACCTTATTTCTTGTAGTGTCACCATAACCTTTAATCAAGTACATACTTTTATAAATAGGTCTCGATTCTTCATGCGATGTAGAGAGGATCATAAACGATGAGTCCCGATACATCTGTAGATAATCTGTATAAAAAAATACTTTCACTGACATATTTCATCGTAGCTAAAATATTTATAAGCCCGTTGAATGAAATCACTGATCCAACCAGGTCGATCTCACCTTAGATGAGTGGGATGCTGTCACCGGAGGGAGCTCCGATGGGTGTCATTTTTAGCAACATGCCTATTTTCCTTTACGGATCTGCCTGTGGCTCTCCATATAGCTCGATTGGCCACAGACAAGCCAGGCAGGGAGTCATTTGGACCTTGCGTATGATGGCAATGCAGCAGCTGCAATATAAGGCTGCTGACTGTACGTGGATATGCTGCGCACCATTAGGCACCGGCCAGTGTCCATTTATTGTGACGAAGCAACGAGAAAGAAGTGGCGTGGTGAGCCATATCAGAGGCTGCGTGGAGCTTTCACGGCAGTAATATCATTTTACCGTCTGAGGTTTACCGCCCCTGGCTTGTGGTTTTTTTTAACACAATTCAGACGCAAACGTTTATATATACACGCATATACCCATCCTCTATGAACATATGTATGCACGTCCTATCTTTATGAGCATCTTTTCAGAGACTGAGCCGGCATATTTTCTTGAAATTTACAAAGTCATCGTATGTGCCTCACCGTTGATTGAACATCTCTTCCCATTCAAAGCATATCGTCAAAAATTCTTAAATAAATTCAGGAATAATGCAAGCTCCAGGACTTGTACCTTGGTGTGCTGGAAATATCATTGTCCCCGAAAATGCTAAACGTACAAAGAGTTACACAAGGTTACATGCTGACTACGATTCTTTCTAACTAACCTCTCTCACCTGATTTTCAAGGAGGTGGGGACCTCATCCCCCTTAACCTCCAATCAAAATCCACCTGCCTGTAAAATCCACGTAAACCTATGTATGTGTAGCATTACTGCCATTGTCCCTCTAACCATCCAACCACAAGCTTGACGTTAGTACCTTCCCGAGCTACCAAACTGGTCGGCATACTAATGTTGAATGAGTCATCACACATGGTTAAGAAAACCCTATCAAAAAGCAAAATGTACGAAACACTCAAAGGCATAATCTAGCGAAATGTTATTTTTTGCTGCAAAGAAATACACAAGCCACCACACCGATGAGTGGAGTTCTTGCCTTCTGTAGTCTCCAGGCCCGACCAATAAAACATGTTGGCTTATTCAGCATAAAGCGAAACGGGAATATTATTTGATCAGAATGCTTGCAAGAGATTAACATATCGCGGATCCAGGCCATCACTGTCTCCTCCTCCTCGTGTCGATTGTCTTTTTTCTGATTTACCTATTCCCGAGATCCTCAGTTGTCGTTTCTTTATAATACGGACGCAGATGGCTTCCTTCTCCGTGGCCTTTTTTGTTTGTACTAGAAAAATTGCAATAAATTTGAGTATAGAACTTTGTAAATTGTTTTGAGAAATGTCTTGAAGTTCATACGTCCGAAAATCTATCTTACCGAGGCCAGCTAGTGTATCCAGTGGTGAAGCCACCTATCTGGCAAGGCCTGGCAGCCGTCACACTTACAAATTTAGAGCAACTATCCCAGTACACCTAGGCGCTAGTCATGGACAAGATACTAGTACGTACCTAGCTAGCGGGGATGATGTAAAATTCCACGGAATACATGCAGTATATATAACCTACTCCTTTTGTTTTTAAAATAAGTTTTTTTAAGAAGTTTTACTAGGGACTACATATAAATGTATATAGACATGCTTTACAATATAGATTCACTTATTTTGCTTCGTATACAGTCCCTTAAGAAAATATCTAAAAGACTTATATTTAGGAACGAAGGGAATAATACTTAAATTATGGATTTTAGTTGCATTTGCATAACACAAAGTGACATATATCTAATGTTTTAGTGAGCTTTTGGACAGTTGCATTTTACATGTTTTTCTCCTTTGTAAGGTCTGCCACATCTAAAAACTATTCTTGCATTCGTCACTGAGTGTACTTAATTCACACCGTGTTGAGCAACGTCCTCATTTAACAATGTCATTTGAATATCGTAACTTGAACATTTAGACTTATATAAAGATCTAGAATTTTCTGACAAACTAACACATGCAAGTGTTAGATTGATCTCTTTTCCAATGGGCCCAACGGCCCATTGGACCTTGACTCACGCCCTGATCGGGGGCGTCCAGCCCAAGCAAGGCTGGTGGGCCCCTGTCGCGCAGTGTTATATATAGAGGAGGTGGGGACCATGGCACAAACAACAAGGTTCCCGTCGCCACTGGTTCCCCACTCTCTAACCCTAATCCGATCTAGAGGGATGCACTGAAGCGATGGGAAGTCCACCGCCGTCGCTGCCACATCTCTCTCCTTCCCCACCGTCGTCACCACCTTACGATGGACGACCGGAGGGAGCTCATCGAGTACACCACAAGGTAATGATCTACTACTATCACCGAACACATCTAGCCTTGACGATCCACGGGATCTATCAGCAAGGTCATACAGTTTGGTTAAATGGGAAATCGTATGTCTGCTCAAAAGACCAGGAAGATCTCTAGGAATCCAACTGTACCTAGACCTTGAACTAATTCCATCTAACTACAAGAGAGCCGATGAATCCAATGGATGCACAACAGGAGATTGAAACAAGTAGCTAGACTCTGATTGACGTACCTAGAACCGGAAACAAAATGGTGCCAAGAAAGGATACTATCGATTGGCCGACCAATTATAGCCGGAGAGACAAGTCCAGCTCCTGGTCGCTCTCCGACGAGCTGCTGCTGCGCTTTTGCGCCATGCCACCTACCGCTGCCGGCTCCTCAGACTCCAAAACAACGCCGGCAGCCCTGCCTGGCTTCCAAGCGTGAGCGGTGACCATCATGGTCTGCCGGAGGCGCTTGGCGGCGCGCTCTTGCTTGTGCGCGTTCTGGTGACCGCCGAGCGCCTGCGAGGTGCGGAACTTGCGGTGGCAGTAGACGCATAGGAAGAAGCCGGGCACCGGCGGCACGACCGCGGCGGCCAGGGTGAGCTCGAGGCTGAGCTCGTCATCCCCGTGCTCCATTGTGCTCGCTGGTGCCGGTGGTTGTGTGTCGTATTCGCATATGGCTGAGGGTGTGGGTGTATGTGTGACTGTGGGCCGAGCTTGGACGGCCGGCCTGCATATGGTGCTAATTGCCCTCCGCACTGTTCTCCGGGAGGGCGACGTACGGCCCCGCCGGCGTTGTCACCGGAACACTGGTTTAGTATGTGGTCAGACTGCCTGCATACTTGGCCCAACCAAGATTCCTTATGTCTGAAAACAAATGCACAGCTGTGGACGTATGTCCTACGGGAGTTAATTTTATGTGCAGGGTTACTGTGAACGTGCATGGGCATTCGGGAATGGGGACTGATCTGCGCCAGCGCGGCCGCCAAAACTTTCGGCCGGCCGCGCGCGAGCCGCAGGATCCACCAACCCCGTGTCGTCCGCACCGTTGGATCCGTATGCAATATTTTCCTCCCTATGCAGTAAAATTTCGATGTGATGTAACAATTTTTTCAACGGTTGCAACAAAAAACAAAATTTGTAGCAAAAAAAATATCTACGTGATTGTAGCAAAAAAACGAAGCTGATGGTACGTGGTAGCAAAAGTCAAACGCCGGTTGTAACAAATATTTACGTGACGTGTATGCAACTTTTTTAATGAACGGTTGCAGCAAAACATGATGCCGGTTGTAGCAAAAATTAACACGTTTATAGCAAAAATAAAAAACATCGATTGTAACGAAAAATTCGACGAACTGAAGTTGCAACCAAACGTGTATGCAGCTTTTTTACTGGAACAAAAAATAGTAAAAAAACGCTTGCAGCAAAAATGACGCTAGATGCAACATATTTAGATGAAAAATGTTGCATCCATTGACCAGAGAAGCGCGCGGGTGGGAAAAATGCTGCAAGGGCCCGCGCGCGCGAGTGAACGACCGGCGCGTCAGTTCGGCCGACGCGCGGGTTCGAAAACGATTCCCTTCTGGAATGGCCTGTGCCCCATGCAAGATGGTCATATTTTCTGTGGGATTCAGCCTTTTTCGTTTCTTTTTTGTTTCTCTTGCAATGTTCTACGGGGCACAAGCAGGTCTATGTGTGACTGTCTACTTTTCTTTCCTAAGATGGTAAAGGTGGATGAGTAATTAGTAATTTCTAAAAACACCGGCACCAACAATGTGATCTGAATCCCCGTGAAAAAAAACAATGTGATCTAAAAGCATCTACAGTCGGGTTTAGCAAATCTGATGTCCTAAACATCCGTGAACACATATGTCCAGTTACTTGAACGTGATTGATGAAAATAAAGAAAAAAATAAATAATGAATAAAGAAATAAAAGGTGGTCCCGGCTGAGCTGCGCCCTACTTGGCGGACTAACGGACGCGCAAGGAGACCCTCATATCCTTCATACATTTGTCCTCACCATCATGGTCGAGTAAATTGCAAAAAAAGGTCGACATTGAAGTCTAGGACTACAGAAAAAACAATTCTATTGATTTGTGTCAAAAACTACTAATATTAAGTCTATTTTCTTTGGAAAAGACATTAGTCAGTAGCTTAGACCTTTTTGAGCACGATTATAACATGTACATGCGGACACACAAGGTGATGTGGCAAAGAGAAAGACAATTGCATCGTGATACAAATTTCTTGGTGCAAAAAGAACCCTAGAAAAAGCAATCGGGTCCTCCAGTCCGGTGGTGGACGCATGGGTGATCCGGCATCGTAGGGGACCCACAAGACGGCATGGATCTCGCGGCGGTGTCGGTTAGGACCGCTGGGCAACGGAGCACCGGCGGCGGCAGCTTGACATCAAGCTGCTATGAATGAGCTCGATGGCGTGCTCCAGGAGAGCGACTGTGGCGGCGCCAATCAGATGGAGAGGGGGGATAGGCGAGGGAACCGGCGGCTGTGGAGCTCACCGTCAAGGGTCGCCGGACAGCACGATAGCAAGGTGCATGTGAGGCGTGGTGGAGTCACGGCTCGTGGCCCGGCGGCCTCAGCCCACACGCCTGCGAGCTCGAGCGCCTCGACGAAGAGGGAGCTTTCCATCGATGGTCCCCGGGTTGCATGGCAGTGAGCTGCAGGGGCAAGGGGTGGAGCTTGAGGGAAGCCCCGGTGGAGCTGCTGCTTGTGTCCCAGCGGTGTCGGCTCGCACGGATGCGATCTCGAGCTGTGGAGCTGGCTGCTCCATACAGTATCCTCATCCTCATTTTTTTGAAAAGATGACCTTAACCACTTAGGCTCTTTCGCAATGTAGTCCATGTTATTATGCCTATTTGCAATCTGTTATGTCATGTCATGTCACACTGTCTGGCGGGACCCACCTATTATAATCATGCTCAAAATGGCCTAAACCGCAGTATAGTGTTTTTGCACAAAATCAGGCTAAAAATTAGTGGGTTGTGACACAAATTCGTAGAATTGTAATCTCTACAATCCTAACCTTCAATGTCAATTGTTTTTACAATTCACTCAGTTGGGATTTTTTTTCCATTCTCTCTTCTGTTCAGTCACTGATCGGGTGCGTGCGCTTTTGTTTGAGAAGGATTCATTGTTGTTGGATGTAGATGCTCTAAGGTGAAAACGGTTTATAATTTGGACTCCTGATTTAAAAGTTGTTTTAATTCAATTTTTTGAAGAACAAAATAAGCTCCCATGGTAAGCAGTTATAGTGACCCAAAATACGAAGGGTAGTACTAAATTAGGATAGACCAAATTGTATTTAAAAGATTGTCAACTCTAGCTATAATTGTTAGATGCATGGGGATTCTTTGAATATTTGAGTTGTGCCCACCAGCATGGGAAGTTCATCCGTTCCCTCTCTGACCGATGGTGCAATCTATCCTATATACTCCCTCTGTCCAAAATTATTTGTCATAAAAATAAATAAAAATGAAAATATGTAAAATTAAAATACGTCTATATATATCCATTTCTTCAACAAGTAATTCCATACGAAAGGAGTACATATATTGCACTCACAAGTCCGTACGAAAGGAGTACATATATTGCACTCATAATGTGTGCACACGCTGCTAACACGCAAAAAGAAAAATGTTATTAACAGCACGACTTGTGGTCACTAAAGGTGACAATGTGGTCGTTAACCATCATCATAGCCTCGGGTTGAGATCCACTACAGTACTGTACGGTCATGTAGTGTGGATGACATATGAGGGCGGGTCCACACGAAAGTGACGGTACAGTACTGTGCGCTACAGTAGAGGATCCTAACCCCATAGCCTCTATCGCTAAAAGCAATAGCGATGCATACCAGCATGTCCTTATTAATTTCGACAAAATACTTATTAACTAGACGATGCCACGCACGTTGTTGCAAAAAACTTGTTAAAAATTATATGGATAAATGTTAGGAAACTGATGTTAATGGAAAAACCATTATAAAATGTCTTGCTTAATTACCTACTCCCTCTGTTCTTAAATATAAGTCTTTCTAGAGGTTCAACTAATGGACTACATACAGATGTATATAAACATACTTTAGAGTATAGATTCATTCATTTTGCTCTGTATGTAGACACCTAGTAAAATATCTTTAAAATCTTATATTTAGGTATGGAGGAAGTAGAAAAAATTAATGCATGAGGGTATGTTTTGCATGAAGATATTAATAAAAAAAGTAACTTATGACTACATGCATGACTTGATAATGTTGCATGGAGAGGAAAATTGAGTAGTGAGTAGCCAAGATTAATGCATGAGGGTATGTTTTGCATGAAGATATTAATGAAAAAAGTAACTTATGACTACATGCATGACTTGATAATGTTGCATGGAGAGGAAAATTGAGTAGTGGGTAGCCAAGATTAATGCATGAGGGTATGTTTTGCATGAAGATATTAATGAAAAAAAGTAACTTATGACTACATGCATGACTTGATAATGTTGCATGGAGAGGAAAATTGAGTAGTGGGTAGTCAAGATTGGTGAAACATTTCATCGCCGCTCAAAATATTTAGGTGGTCACTGAATGTCATTAATGACCACTTGGGATTATATGAACGAGCCGCCACAGTCATCACGTCAGAGTAAACTATTGCCCTCTCGACACCCTGATCGGACGCCATTTCTAGGGTAGCACGAGGCGCCGCACAATGGCATCGTTCCAGTTGTGAAGGTGGAGCACCCACATCACGAGCTCAACTGTTACCGGCGTACGGTGCTCCCCGGTAGCTCAGGAGAAGATAGATCTGCTCATCCATCCAACCACATCGATGTCACTGTAGATGGGTGCCATTTTCAGCAACGTGCCTCGTATATCTTTTATGGACCTGCCTTTTGTTCGTCTAGCATGATTGGTGATGGACAAGCCTGTCAGGGGGTCTTTTGGACCTTGCATATGATGACGATGGTCTCAGGCAGCAGCTGCAAATTAAGGCTGCAAACCGTACGTGGATATGCTGCGCACCATCGGGCTCATTAATTGTAAGAACAAAGGAAAAAGAAAATGGCGTGCTGAGCTGAGTCAGAAGCTGCCTGGAACTTCAAGAATAGTATTAGGGGGTGTTTGGTTTTAAAGAAGGGGAGTACTAGGCGCCGGCCGGCGCGAGCGTTAGTGCGGGTTGCAGGCTGACCGCCCGATCTACACGGGGGACCGTCAGATCTTTCCATGCAACATTTTTATCTCCATGTTACAAATTTCGACGCTATGTAGTATTTTTGCAACGGTTGCAAAAAAACAAAATTATAGCAAAAAAAATATCTACATGATCGTAGCAAAAAACGAAAAAGATGATGCCTGGTAGCAAAAGTTAAACGCCGATTGTAGCAAAAATCTACGTGACGTGTATGCAACTTTTTCAGTGAACGGTTGCAACAAAAAATGATGCCGGTTGTAGCAAAAAATAACAAGGTTGTAGCAAAAGTCAAAACGCCGGTTATAGCAAAAATTCAACAAACTCGAGTTGTAACCAAACGTATATGCAACTTTTTTACTGTACAAATCTAGCAAATAAAAAACGCTTGTAGCAAATATGAACGCTGGTTGCAACAAATTTACACGAGAAAAAAGCTGCATGAAGAACGTTTGTAACAAAAAAATACACGGTTGCAGCAATTTTTACCGAAAAATGATGCATACACGTGCCAGCGAGCACGACCCGCGCGCGACCGGCCGAACGATTCGGCAGGCACGCCGGGGGGAAACGTTTCCCTTTAAAGAATTAGACTTTTTTTAGTGAGAGGAACTAAAGAAAAAAGACACTTTAATAGAATCTTTTTCTAGTTCTTTAAGTAAAAGTCTCTTCTATTTATTACATAGGTACAAAAACATAATTTTTTTAATCTAATCTTTGTAAACAAACAGGGCCTTACAAGTGTGCATGTACAACTAGCGGCCACATGCTGTGCGTGGCAGCTAGCCCGGACGCAAAATCTTATCCAGATCCCCCTCGTTAATTGCATATGGACCTACTTTCGAAAATGTATGGTTGTGTGCATCACCATGATGTCGAAGTTGAAGGTTTCAATCTTAAAAATAATAAGGGCACGTGAAACCATAGCTAATGTGCTACCATTCGGTTATACTATAGCGAACGTGTGAATAAACCGTGGTGGATGACTATGACGAGTAATGCCCCATCTATAGGAACTGACTTAGTTTGAAGGAACGTGGGGAAGATGACATGGGTATGTAGATCCAGTGGGTGGGAAACATTTACGTAAATCTAGCAAGACTCATATGTGTGTCACTCATTGTCGATCGCTTGGCGTTGCCATCAGCCTTGTCGGTGTCCTTCCAGAACAAGCAAAAGCATAATTTAGCGAAATGTTTTTTACTGGAAAATAAAATAAAACAGGCCATCACCCTGGTGAGTGGAGTGCTTTCCCTCCGACATGTCCAGCCCCCACCAATGAGCCAGGTTGACTTGTTCAGGGTAAATCAACACAAATACTCCGATGGTTAACTTATTGATGCCCGTCCTCCGATGGTTAACTTGGAGTATTATGTTAGTACCTACGTGCTTGCAATAGGTTAACTTATTGATGCCCGTCATGGTATTGTCAAGCTTTGTAGTAAACTGGCCACCGATGGTTTGCTGGAAACCGTGTTGGTGCTGAATTATTGTAAAATACCACTCACCGATACACACATTGTGCGTCCATTATCGCGGGTGACATGACACCAGACCTTTGTGCCGGTAGAGACATACGACGCGTGCGCACACACACATATACACATATACGTCACACGCGCGCACGCACATATACACAAATACGCGCACGCGTCGGTACATTGGACCACAGTTCCCTCGTCGACCACCTGCAAATTTTGTATCCTCTCCCCGAGTACCACCACCCCCTCCTTCTCGTCCCCGAGTCGAGTAACCCCCCCCCTCTCTCTTTCTCTTCCTCGAGTCGAGCACCCCCCCCCCCCCCCCCCCAGCACCTTTCCTCGGCCATTCAAAGAACTAGCCTTGCGTTTACCCAAAGCCCTAGCGCAAAATAGGTTGGTTGTGAGATTGTATCATAAGAGATCTTCGCACAACAAACAAACTCAAAGTATAAGAAAGCATGCCGTGAGAATATTCCTTGTGGTTTATTAGAGCGGGCTAGGTGGAAAGCATTTGCCCAATCTGGTGAGCTTGTGTCAACGATTTTTATCCAAAAATAAAGTATAAAGAAATGTCATTTCAAGCCTAAAATTAGTACCCTGATAAGTACCTGATGTGTGGAACGAGGATCTTGCGGAAAAAGGGCAATAGTCCCGGTTCCCAACCCCTTTAGTCCCGGTTTTCCCAATCGGGACAATGGATTCGGGACTAAAGGCATGATCCTTTAGTGCCGGTTGTCACAACCACGAGTAAAGATCCTCCAAGCTAGACAAAATAATGCCTCCCACCAGTCAACCGGGACAATGAATTCGGGACTAAAGGCATGAACCTTTAATGCCTGTTGTCACAACTGGGAGTAAAGATCCCCCAGCTAAAAAAAATAGTGCCTCCCATCAATGCAACTTGAGGGATTTGAACTCAAGACCTCATGTGTATTGTCCTGCGCAGCTTACCACCCCACCTACAAATAACATGTGACTTTTGATGGGATACTTTTCTTTTAAACTAGCCTATGGCGGGCCTTTACTCCGGGTTGGTTTTATCAACCGGGACTTAAGGTAGACCCCTTATTCTGGGTTAGTGTTATCAACCGGGACTAAAGGGTCAAGGCCTTTAGTCCCGGTTGGTAACAAAAACTGGGACTGATGTAGGACGCTTAGTCCGGGTTGATGTCATCAAACGGGACTAAAGGTCCTCTCACGCTCATGAAACTTGGAACCGGTACTAATGATCATATTTGTCCCGATTCCAACTATAGCCGAGACTAATGTGTTGAACCAAAGATCCTTTTTCTACTACTGACATGCCAACTCTGAACGTTTTCAATGACAAGTTTAGCAACGCGAGGATTGCAACTTCAGTTGTCAAGCATGGCAACTTTCGTGCTTCAGTTTATTTTTTGACGAAAACTTGTCGTTTGTGATTGGAATTGCTATCGAAAAATGCCATGGCTAAAGTGTCAGACACCTTACATGTGGCACTTGTCATTTGGAAAAAAACATTAATGGCCTAGGTCAATGGAACCATCATTTTGATGCCAATCTTGTTTACTAATAATATTGCAGATATGCTAGCTCTCATTGCAATAGAGGTAAGTAGGATGGTCCAGTTCAAGTTTTGCTCTGAATCACGTGGCCGATCAGTTATTTATACCTTTATATGTTGATGGAATTATACCCTTTATGCTAATTTAGAGAGAGAAATTAAGTGTGAAACAATTCTGGGTCCTAAAATTAACTTCTATATTTTTCAAACCAAAATAGAACTAATTAAACAAGTATACCCAACTACTCCCTCCACCTCAGAATAAGTATGGTTGATTTAATATAACTTTGTGCTGACTTTGTACGGCTCCTTTCCATCTAAATACTATGGTGTTGGTTGGGCCACTGCTAACGCAAACGGTAACGTGATAACATTGCACTGAATCACGATTGTAATGAGAGTTTTTCTCATTTTGTTTGGTTTTTCTCCGATAATGGTAACACAACAAGACAACAAACTTTGAATAACCGTTGGTATACCTTGGCCTCGTAAACGCACATCCACTATATACTCATGTTGTCGACGCAGATTCGCTGACGACACAAGCAACGTGACCATTCGAAAGCTCCAACGACGTGGAATAACAATGGGTAGGTGAGGTGATGAACAAGGCCTTGATGGCTCTTATCGGACACGGTGGTGATGGCGGCCGATTCAGGCAATCCGGCACAGCAGCCTCAGGTGGCAGTGTTGTGGGGACTAAGGCCGAGTGGGCATGGGATCACGCTGGTGATGGAACATTTTCCTATTTCTCTTTCTTTCTTTATTTCTTTTCTCTCTTATTTTTATGTTTTCGATTTTTTTCTTTCCTATTTTTTCAATGTTATATTCTCTTTTTTAAACAAAGTTCATGTTCAAAAAGTGTTCTTAAAACTTGGAAAACACCTTGCTTTTAGAAAATTGTTCTGAATTTGAAATAATTATCTTTTTTTAAAATAAATGTTTGCATTTCTCAAATTGATTGACAATTTTAAAAAATGTTTCTAAGTTTCAAAAAGTATTCCCATTTTCAATTTGTTTTCGTAAATTTGAGAAAATTTCATGTTTTCATGTTTTGTTTGGGAGTTTCAAAAAATGTTCCGCTTAAAAAACTGTTTGCAAAATAAAAAATATATATATTTTAAATTTTATTCTGCAGTTTTAAAGAAATGTTTGCATTTAAAAAAAATCGCAAATTTTCAAAAAAAATCTTGTTTTAGAGTTTTGTTTGGAAGTTTCAAATAATGTTTAGAAAAAAAATTGTGTTTTCATGTTTTGAAAAAATGTTCCCTTTGAAAAACGTTTGGAAATGTAAAAAAAAGGTTTGTGTTTTCTAATTTCGGTCTAGAGTTTCAAAATTTTGTTCTCGTACACCTTTGTGTGACACTAAATTGCATAAAATTTGAATGCAAAGTGCTCTGTTTAGGCCAAATAAGGCTTATATACACATGTTACTGTAATCCAAATGGCACTACCGAAGATTAGGACGCTTTGAAATGTTGATGAATTAACTTGGATTTTTCACCCACAGTGTAAGGGCTAGTCTGAACTTGGATTTCTCATTCCATGACCTCTGCATTGAGTTAAATCGGGATTTTCAGTTTTCACCCAATAAAATTTCTAAACGTACAAAAAGTTACACACGGTTACAGGCTGACTAGATTTTTTTTTCTTGCTAACTAACATTCCCTCCCCCATGATTTTCTAGGAGGGGTGAGCCCTCATCCCTTTTAACCTCCAATCAAAATTAATCTGTCTATAAAACTCATATAAACTTATGTACGTGTAGCGTTACTGTTTCACCCAAAGTCGTCTACCACAAGGAAGAAATACTTCTTTCCCGCCGCCAGCCGAAGCCCATTCGCTCCTAAGACCCAACCACCCCCATCCGGTCGGCGTCACGACTCACGCCGGCCTCCGCGCTACACTACGCCACGCCACCGTCCCCCGATGAGAGCCGCAGCCACATCCACAGCCATCTCCCTCCTCTCGCCCTCCCGCTTCCGGACCTCCGCTCCCGCCAGCCTCCCCTACCGCCGCCGCCTCCGCATCGCCGCGATGGCCGCCGCCGCCTCCTCCTCCTTCCGCCCGGAGGCCGCGCGCTTGCCCGCCGCCGTCGAGACCCCGGCCCCGCCGCTCTCCAAGGTCACGCCCCGTCCCCGGTTGGAGTTAATTGTTTTGCTTTTGTGTCGGGTCGGGGTCCGATCTGAAGAGGGTTTGGGTTTCTGTGGGTGCAGTTCAAGGTAGCGTTGTGCCAGCTCTCGGTGACGGCGGACAAGGCTCGCAACATCGCGCGCGCCCGCGCCGCCATCGAGTCCGCCGCGGCCGACGGCGCCAAGCTCGTGCTCCTCCCGGTGAGTACCTACCAACGAAGCTCTGTTGTTACCAGCTCTGTCGGTAGCAATTTCCTCTTGGATGCGAGGGCCGTCGAGGACTAACTGCTGACTGTATAGAGTGACAATGTAGTGATTAAGAGGAAATCTATCGGGTTCTAAATTCTACGTGATAAACTAGCAAATGTTTGTTCAGTGGTGTGTTTGTAGATGGTTCCTCTGGCCACCACCTTGCAAGAAAGGTGGCAGAAGGCTATGAGAAAACCGTAACTTTTGATGATTTGCATAGTGTTCTTCTTCAGTTGTTAGTTGGAAGCCACTTCTCATAAAAAATACAGAAAGTTCACTTGGCATTTAGTTTATAAAGGGACTTCACAAATTTCTGAATCATGCACAGCAATATCACGTCTTTGTATGTCTATGTATTAATTCGCTGATTCCAACACATGGGGCATTGAGTCTATGGGAAAGACATCTTTCTTGCAAAAGTAAGGCCATTTGAAAGCATTGTATTTTATTTTCAAGAATACAATGATTCTATTGATTTCATAGCTTCTTCATGATGATTTTAACATCTGTAATTTTATTCACATTCTGCAGATGCAGAATAATCATTCGGTTGTTCATCCCAAGGAATCAGGGGAGTGCTCCCCTGCGACGCTGCACCTTGGCCACGCTTCGAGGATTCGTACGACGGTGTGGTATAATGAGTGGGTATGTATATTCCCTTCTGACATGCACCAATATTTGAGTAGCATGTAACTATTCGTACAACCACTTGATGTGTTTGAAAATGAATCTGTCACAAAGAGTTGATGGCTTGATTCCATGTCTTACAAAAGACAAAAGAAACATCATGATTGTTTGAATGTTATGCATTCTTTGAGGTACGGGTCGCCCGGCCGGCGCGAGGAGGAATGAGGAGACATGCCAACAGACACGAGGACGTACAAGCAGTAGCGAACGACAGCGTTTGGGTGGCCGCGCCCTGGGTTCGTCCTCGACGGTGCAATGAACGGGCTGTAGCCTGGCATAACGTACTTCCACAAGGTAGTGATATGGTAAACGGTGACTACTGAAACTAATTTTGTGCTAACAATGTGATTTGAGAGTTTGTATTCTTGATAAACAGATATAGGAGGAGCAGGAGGGGAGTCGCGGCGGGTCACGAGGCGGGGCTCCCGATCCAATCGGGAGCAGGACGACGACGACGAGCACAGAAAGGTTGCCATCGCCGTGTTCTTCTTCCCGTCCCTACCAGTCGTGAGAGGAGGAGCAGTAGGGGAGTCGCCGCGGGCCTCCTCCATCCCAGTCCGTAAGCTTCTCAATCTCTGACTTCCCCGTGTCTGATTTGGATTCAAAATTTGTGACCGTGTTCTTCTCGCAACACAGACCAAGGGAGAGCCCGGACAGGATTGGACTTCGCTCCTATAAGAAGGAAGGGTCCTCGGCCGTATCTTCCATCAGGTTATGTGCTTGGACATGTATATCTTTCAAATTCCGGACTACTTGGACCAGAAAAACATCATGTCGCTTCGAGATCGCTGGAGGAAGAAGAACATCCGGCAAACCGTTCAATATCACCACGCAGAGCAGAAGTAAGTTGACTGCTTGAAACCCCAGCCCATGCTTGCTCCTCTTTGTTAACCCGGCTATATAAATACTAGCTGCTGAAATACTTGAATTATGTTACCAATTTGCTAGATCGCTTTCTTTCTTCTTGATAACATGTTGTTTGATTTCTACTATGGTTCTTGTACAATTGTACTATGGAATTTTGCTCTTGATAAATTAAAGTGTGTGCAATTTTTGGGCAGTATTCTGAATTTTGTGTTTTACGATTAATTCAGTAACCAAGAAAGACATAGTGATTTGACTACTACAGTGAGTTGCTTTTGCTTTCAGTACCTTCAATCCGAACACGTTTTATAGAAATGAAGCACAAGTAAAATTAAACAACTGAACACTGACTAAATGAGAAGAAACTGTATAGGTAAGGGAGCTAAAAAGGGAGACTAAAGATTGACTGAAAGAGACTGATAAAAAATTAAGAAAAAAAGACAAACTGAAGAAAGAAGATACATACTGAGGGGCTAAAGAGTAAACTGAAGACTGACAAGAAATATTGATGGACTGTCGTGTTAGTTCAAAACTAACTACTCACTTTAGCTATAGATCAGTATAGATAATTAGGGGCACCAAAATAGCTACAAAAAGTTGGAAGAGAAAAAAGTTGTAGAGCCAGAGGTAGCTTGCCTCATTGATTGGTAATCTGAGTACATTTTATGACGAAGATTGTTGTGTGCTAAGTTGGTTTCTTTTATATAAATGGAGTCGGCGAGGGCCTTCCTGATTGTCTAAAATAAAATTTATGAACAATAGGCAGGAAAACAGATATAGATCTCTGCAACACAATGGAGAGATGGATGACAGAGAACATCACACGAAGATATAATTCTTAGCTCAAACACAAATTTTATTATGACATTTTCTCGTAAGCAAAGCATCACTTAGTAAGAGAAAATATAAATATACAGATGCAAATTTTACTTTCCTAAGAAGAAATAAATATTTTACTAGCGGAAACAGTGTCTCAAAGAAATAACAGTAGTGTATAATGACATGCAACATTCTGTAATCATTCATCGTGGTGGTCTTCTGAAAAAAGCTAGAGCTCTGCTTTTTTGAAAACCTGACCACCTCAAGCATCTGGTTCCGGTTAAAATTCAGAGAAACATACAGATACGTCCACTTCTAGCATAGCACTTGATTTAAATCGATGAGAACACACATAGCTGGCTACTCTACATTCAAAGAGCCCATGTACGGAGCAGCTCCCTACCGATTTCCTGAAACCCCTGTTGTCCACACAAACTACACCCCAACAGAGACCTCAACTGTGCCGACTACTAACAGATCCAAACAGGCTTAATTTCTTTCAATTCGAACATTGTTTTACATTTGTCCTTTTAAGAAACAGATGAACCTCTATGATGATTTTACTATTGTACTAAGCAAAAATAGTTTTTTTTTGAAATAGATTTTTACATGGAAAATGATCCGTTTAAATAGACACCTGATCAGTACATGCTCTGTTTATGTATATTATGCAAATCTACATTTAAATTTAGGGTTACTTGCTTAATATTTTTGAAAGAAAAATGTCACTCTAAGAGGATATTATCTAAAACTTCAAATCAGGGTACTGCCCTCTAGGCAGCAACTCTTGAATTCAATGGCGAAAACTTCTATCAGGATGGGGACCCTCTAGGCGGGAGAGCATGGACCCAACAACAAGGACATTGATCATGATGGATTCAATCAGACTGCTCGATCATTGGATGACATAATATGCTTAGGATGTGGGTTAACACAGGTACTCTAGCCCCAACAAAACTATGGCTCATCCAACCTTCGGTGAGGTTCACTATTTTTCAATCTTCGCGCTGCATATTCCTATTTGAATGTTACTTGGTGCATAAAGTAAATGATTCACAAAGAAAAAATATTTGGTACGAACAAGTCTGCAACTCTCTCAAATAGAAGGTTACCACTAAAAGAGAACAACTATTAGTCTTGGTAGTTGAAGTCAGATTGTGTACTCACATTGTTGTAATCTCTGTATCTTATTTTTTGCTGATGTTTGTGTTATTTTTCTTACAAGGAATGGCCATGTTTATCTTTTTTTTTGCCCATTGCCTTTAAATTAACAAATCAGGGTAATAAATAGAATGTGTCTGTTCCATTACCCACAACTATATTATTATACACTGTTCAATAGTTGGATCAATAAACTTTTCGTAATCTTTTGCTATAGAAGAGCAAAGTTCTACCTGCTTATAACTTGCACCCTTCTCTCGTAGAGTTAACTACCCATGGAGGTTTGAGGAAGAGCTCTCTGGGCGAATTCTTGGTGGGCTTAGCCGGCGAACGACACAGGTACTCTGGCAAAGTCGAGCTGGCGGCTAGACTTAGCCAAAAGGAGCGCTCTGGAGGTCATGGGCGGCAAGGGTAGTAAGTGGCAACACGAATGGGGTGTCGTGTTGCAATGAATGGCGTGGGCTTATGGGTTCTTTTACTCGTGAGTCATGCTTACTGGGCTTAGGCGTTAACTAACATTTGAGAGCATGCGATAAACAAAGAGACAAGTGGGTATGTATTGTGCTTTTATGTATAATAATACAATATCGCCTGCTATGCATGTGGAATCTATCTAAAGGTGCAGTTTACCCATGATCGATGCTGGAAGGGGACGGGCTCGCGGAGAAATGGGAGGCGTCGCAGAATGTCGACACGCCAAAGTCCGTCTCGTCGGAGCTCCTGGCCCTGAAGTTCATCGATTTCGCGGGGGCCGACGAGTCCTCGGTCGGCCTTGAGGCCATGGAGCTCTCTGGACCAAGGTGACCGGCGACGGCGACCAATTTGATCGCGTAGATGCTTGCTTGTGCCTCAATGGATGTGTCGCGTTCGATTAGCTTTGAAGAGACCGGGCAAAGGGAGAGGAGAGGTGGCATTTTTTCCATGTTGGATATGGTAAGGGTAGGGGGTGGTGGCATTCATTTGTACATACGGAGGGCATGGTCATTGTGTATTTGTGTGAGCTGAGCTCGGCCCATCGTTGCTGCTCATGTACATGTAGGCTAAGAAAGATGAGATGTGATGAGTTGAGTAAATATAGAAAGGAAATTTTTCATTGGTCAGCTATTCTTTCCTCTTCTTTCTCAGGCCTTGCACATGATAGTAGTCATCTTATTCCTCTGTCTGAAAACTGTTCATTTTGGCTTCTGAACTTTTGCTGAAATCTGCACACATTTTTTTGAAAACTAACGGAATGGTTGAGAGGTTTTGCTGAAATCTGCACACATTTTTTTGAAAACTAACGGAATGGTTGAGAGGCCGGAACCGAACTTTTTTCTTCCTCATGTTTTGCCTTGCAAAGTTGCAATGAACGTGCTGCACTATGTGTAAAATACAAATACTGGAGCCAAGTGTCTACAACGTTATACTGTGCGCACTGTTTTCATGTAGGTTGTCTCTGTGCGTTTTTGTTGGTACTGTTTTGAACTGTTCTGCTAGGTAACTGATGCCTGATGGAATAATGCATGCATGGATGGATGGATGTGCAGCATGAAGTGTCAGCGCTGCAGCTGTGCGTGAGCAGTGCCTCCGGATGTGGGAATTTGCACGGAGGGAGGAGGGGAAATTTCTTGTTTTGACCCTTTTTTATTCTTTAGTCGGATCTAACCCGTTGGTAAAAATGTTATCATCTGGCCCTTTTACCTATCATGGGAGGGTCTGGCGGTAGACTCACACCATATTGTCAGGCCCCTCCGGCGATAGGGCAACATAGGTGGATAGAACGGCAGCTGACGGCCGTCAGCCCACGATGACATGGCAAAGTGCCTACCATCGAGCACTATGGTGATAGGGTGCAGAGTCTACCGCTCGGGACCTTGGTGGTAGGGTCCTGAGGATAAGATTGTCTTGTTGGATGAGATCTTTCCTCCCCTTCCCCATACCCACACATTCAGTCCTTCACCTCTCCCTCGAGCTCAGATATTCCCCCTCTCTCTTCCTCACATAAGAGCCTTTTAGATCTCTTTTATTTGCTTGAGATTTGTCCGTTGAAACCGGAGCACTTTCATCACCCAAGGTACCTCTCTCTCACCTCCCTTCATTTTGATCGGTTGAAATCATTTATTTTAAGTGCATCTGCTTATTTTATTGCAAACCCTTAGTTTAGACCTCTCGTTCGCTCTGAAAATAAGTATAGAAAGAATAGGTATTTGTCCATCACGTTTGACATACACTTCTGAATAACAATTATTTGATCAATGTATTTATATATATTTTTCTGTTCCGTGGCAACGCACGGGCACTAAACTAGTTTCCATTAAAGTTTCAATAGACCGTAATTATGTGAAAGCAAACAAACCATATATTTTAGTAGTACATGGATTTGCTAATTCTCAACTAGATAAGAAATACTCCAGTTATATATGTCACATCTAAGTCTTCCATCGTCTGATTTTATTGACTGTAAACTTTCGTGCATTCGTGTTTTTTGTTAATAACACTTCGTGCATTCGTGATCTCGGCTGTGTTGCGCTCGTCCGTGTTGTGTTGACGCGCTGGTCGGGCCGGCCATTTTCATTTAGATTTTTTTATGGCTACGTCTCGAGATTTTGATGCATAGTTTAAGACATAAAATGAATCTATGATAAAAGAAAAAACTTCCCGGTTACAACAAATGGCACGCATACAATAAGCCACTCGTCGTAACCTGGAAAGGTGATCGATTCTATGCAGTGCCATGATACACCGGATCGCCGCAGCCTTTAGAGCAACTCTAGCAGACCCCGTATAATGTCGGCCCGCAAAGCGCGTTTGCAGTTCGCGCAAAACCCTTTTTGCGGGCCGGCGCGGGCTGACATGGATGCAGACCCCCAAACGGAGCCGTATAAAAGTATATTCGCCGAATATGCTTTTATATGGGTCGGCTTTTACGGGGTCTGTTCGGACACGGCCGCGTCACCCCGGAAACAAAAAACGCCATGTTCAGTACGACAAACGCAAAAGAGGATCTTGCATCGGTCGATCTTCACTCCGCGCCATCGAGTCCATCTTGAAGTTCATCGGCATTGCCACCATATGGAGCAGAGAAGACCATTCTCCTCTTCAGGATCTCTCTCCTTGCCATATCATGCCATGTTTTGGTGAGGTTCTCCATGTCATCGCGGTTCATTGACATGACCTTGTTCTCTTTGGCGGGCATCAAAGAATCTTTGTCGATCAACTTTCACTTCTCGCACTTTTGGATCAACTCCCAACAATGCTCTAGTTTGAAGAATTTGCCTTCCGAAACTTCCATGTCTTTGTATCTATGTTGGGCAATCTTGTCCTACACAATGTGAACAAAGTGATCTAATCAATTCTCAAGATGCAAATATGATTACGCACAACTTGAACAAAGGCAAAACAAACTCACATAGTCGGATTCCACGGTCTCACTTGGAAGTGCATTGCGTACTTGCTCCAAGCAAGCTGCCCAACGGCTGCACATAGGCTTGATATTCTTCCAACGCCCTTCAAGCGACCGAAATGTGCGTGGAGTCCTATGGGGATACTTTGCCATAATGCGGAAGTATTGATTTTCGATCCTTTGTCAATATCTCTTGGCGGTTTGAGAAGTACCCGTGCATACATCAAGGGACACCGCACTCCATGCTTGGATCAAAGCTTGATCTTCCAAGATCGTGTAGTTCTTCAATCTTTGGCTATATTGAACGATTGACAAGTCACGAGCTATCGCAACAAATGGCGAAAACGAAAGTAAATGACCATGACCGAAGAGGCATACCTTCCGGCCATTTCGTCGAACACCTCGCTTGTGGGGGGAGCGACACCGTTGAACGGCATCGCCGGGGCATCTCTTTCCAGGATGGAGTGAGAGGATGAAGGAGCAAGAATCCTCTTCCTCTTGACACCCACAACCTTGGTGACCTTATCCGCCACCGGTCGAGATCGCACAACAGCGTTAGCGCCCGGAGCGCGAGCCTTCGCGGCGGGGGCTGTCGGATTTCTGCCCGGCACGACCACGTTGCCCCGTCGCTTGCGGGCAGGCGTGGCGCTACCTTGAGCGACAGCGGGGCCAACATGGCCGGCAACGAGATCCGCCCAAGGGGAAGGAGCGTGCGCGACCTCGATGGTGACGGGGGCAGCAAGCAGGCGTCCATGGCGGCAAGGGACGGCCGCGGAGGATGCACCGGAGCGTGTGGTGGCGAGGCAATGGTGGCGACGGGTGGAGAAGAGCGGGAAAGACCGCGCGAAAATGTCCCTCCCGCTAAATCTTGCCGCGGATAGAGCCTGAGCTCGGGTCGGCCTCCCGGCCCGTGAAACTAGAGGTTGGGGGAGAACTTTTGCCACGCCCCGTAAAAATATTTGCGGGCCAGGGCGGGATGCGGAGTCTGATCGGGCAGGTTTTTCCGCCCCAACCCGCACTTTGGCGGTTATTTTGCGGGTCGGGCGGGATGCGGGGTCTGCTACAGTTGCTCTTACTGCCAAGAGCGGAGCTGGGCCCTGGGTGACCAGTGCCCAGGCCCGGTGCTAGCAAAACTAGTTTGCTAGCTACTCCCACAAGAGAGCGTGCCTAAATGGACGTTTACCACCGGTAATTTGCAAATGGTTAACTTACAACCAATCCCGATTAATTACTCTGGTAAATACAGGATATATCAAAGTGAAGAAACTCTGAAAATCAAAAGATGGAGAAATGCAGTACAAGCATCCACGATACCACTTCGAAAGGACTACTTACGTATCCCACAAGTTGGAGATAGGTTGATCTGTGTTCTTCAATACGGAGACGTCGGAGTGTTCGCCTTTATTATCCTTTTTTTATCTAAGAGAGAGCAGCAGTTAGTGTTTCAACCTTGTGATAACTTGGTCACTTGCTAGTATGATAACAACCAGAATGATGAGGAGTTCACTTTTTATGCTATTTTACCTAGAATGATGAAGAGCTTTGATACGTCCATTTTGTATCATGCTTTCATGTTGATATTTATCGCTTCTTGGGCTGTTATTTCACTTCACGGTACAATACTTATGCCTTTTCTCTCTTATTTTGCAAGGTTTACTTGAAGAGGGAGAATGCCGACAGCTGGAATTCTGGCCTGAAAAAGGAAAGATACCTATTCTGCGCAACTCCAAACGCCATAAAAATCAACGAGGATTTTTTTCCGGATTTATAAAAAATACTGGGCCGAAGAAGCGCCAGAGGGGCGCTAGCAGGTGGCCACAAGCTTGCTAGGCGCGGCCACCCCCCCTAGTCGCACCTAGGGGGCTTGTGGGCACCCAGCTGGCCCACTGCCCCCCTCTTCTGCTATATAAAGGGTTTCGTCCGGGAAAAAATCAAGAGGAGGCTTTTTCGTGGATTCGCCGCCGCCACGAGGCGGAACTTGAGCAGAACCAATCTAGAGCTCCGGTAGGACGATCCTGCCGGGGAAACTTCCCTCCAGGAGGGGGAAATCGTCGCCATATTCATCACCTACACTCCTCTCATCGGAGGGGACTCATCACCATCAACATCTTCATCAACACCATCTCATCTCCAAACCCTAGTTCATCTCTTGTAACCAATCTCCGTCTCCCGACTCCGGTTGGTACTTGTAAGGTTGCTAGTAGTGCTAATTACTCTTTGTAGTTGATCCTAGTTGGATTACTTGGTGGAAGAGTTTATGTTCAGATCCTTGATGCTACTCATGTTGGGGAACGTAGCATGGGCAACAAAAAATTTCCTACGCGCACGAAGACCTTTCATGGTGATGTCCATCTACGAGAGGGGATTTCCGATCCACGTACCCTTGTAGATCGGACAGCAGAAGCGTTAGTGAACGCGGTTGATGTAGTGGAACGTCCTCACGTCCCACGATCCGCCCTGCGAACCGTCCCACGAACCGTCCCGCGATCCCTCCCACGATCTAGTGCTGAACGGACGGCACCTCCGCGTTCAGCACACGTACAGCTCAACGATGATCTCGGCCTTCTTGATCCAGCAAGAGAGACGGAGAGGTAGATGAGTTCTCCGGCAGCGTGACGGCCCTCCGGAGGTTGGTGGTGATCTAATCTCGGCAGGGCTCCGGCTGAGCTCCGCAGAAACGTGATCTAGAGATAAAACCGTGGAGGTATGTGGTCGGGCTGCCTTGAAAAAGTTGTCTCAAATCAGCCCTAATAAAAAGTTGTCTCAAATCAGCCCTAATTGCTCCATATATATAGGAGGAGGGAGGGGAGGCTTGCCTGGAGGCTCAAGGAGCCCCAAGGGCTGCGCCACCAAGGGGAGGAGGAGTCCTCCTCCAATCCTAGTCCAACTAGGATTGGAAGGTGGAGTCCTTCTCTCTTTTCCCACCTTTCCTTTTTTTTCTTTCTCTTCTTTTGGTTTTTCTTTCTCTTGCGCAAGACAGCCTTGGGATGACCCCACCTACTTGGTGAGCCACCCCCAAGGTCCTTGGGCCCTCCCGGGTGGGTGGTTCCCCCTCCCGGTGAAGATCCGGAACCCATTCGTCATTCCCGGTACATTACCGGTAATGCCCGAAAACCTTCCGGTAACCAAATGAAGTCATCCTATATATCAATCTTCGTTTCCGGACCATTCCGGAAACCCTCGTGACGTCCGTGATCTCATCCGGGACTCCGAACAACATTCCGTAACCAACCATATAACTCAAATACGCATAAAACAACGTCAAACCTTAAGTGTGCAGACACTGCGGGGTCGAGAACTATGTAGACATGACCCGAGTGACTCTGTTGGGGAACGTCACATGGGAAACAAAAATTTTCTTACGCGCACGAAGACCTATCATGGTGATGTCCATCTACGAGAGGGGATGTGTGATCTACGTACCCTTGTAGACCGTATAGCAGAAGCGTTAGTGAACGCGGTTGATGTAGTGGAACGTCCTCACGTCCCTCGATCCGCCCCGCGAACCGTCCCGTGATCAGTCCCACGATCTAGTGCCGAACGGACGGCACCTCCGTGTTCAGCACACGTACAACTCGACGATGATCTCGGCCTTCTTGATCTAGCAAGAGAGACGGAGAGGTAGAAGAGTTCTCCGGCAGCGTGACGGCGCTCCGGAGGTTGGTGGTGATCTTTTCTCAGCAGGGCTCCGCCCGAGCTCCGCAGAAACGCGATCTAGAGGAAAAACCATGGAAAAGTCGTCTCAAATCAGCCCTAAAACCTCCGTTTATATAGGGGGAAGAGGGGGAGCCTTGCCTTGGGGTCCAAGGACCCCTAAGGATTTCGGCCGAGCCAAGGGGGGCAGCCCTCCCCTTCCAAACCGAGTCCAACTAGGTTTGGAAGGAGGAGTCCTTCCCCCTTTTCCCACCTCCTCTTTTTTTTCTTTTCTCTTTGATTTTCTTCCTATGGCGCATAGGGCCTTCTTGGGTTGTCCCACCAGCCCACTAAGGGCTGGTGTGCCACCCCCAAGGCCTATGGGCTTCCCCGGGGTGGGTTGCCCCCCCCGGTGAACTCCCGGAACCCATTCGTCATTCCCGGTACATTCCCGGTAACTCCGAAAACCTTCCGGTAATCAAATGAGGTCATCCTATATATCAATCTTCGTTTCCGGACCATTCTGGAAACCCTCGTGACATCCGTGATCTCATCCGGGACTCCGAACAACATTCGGTAACCAACCATATAACTCAAATACGCATAAAACAACGTCGAACCTTAAGTGTGCACACCCTGCGGGTTCGAGAACTATGTAGACATGACCCGAGAGACTCCTCGGTCAATATCCAATAGCGGGACCTAGATGCCCATATTGGATCCTACATATTCTACGAAGATCTTATCGTTTGAACCTTAGTGCCAAGGATTCATATAATCCCGTATGTCATTCCCTTTGTCCTTCGGTATGTTACTTGCCCGAGATTCGATCGTCAGTATCCGTATACCTATTTCAATCTCGTTTACCGGCAAGTCTCTTTACTCATTCCGTAATACAAGATCTCGCAACTTACACTAAGTCACATTGCTTGCAAGGCTTGTGTGTGATGTTGTATTACCGAGTGGGCCCCGAGATACCTCTCCGTCACACGGAGTGACAAATCCCAGTCTCGATCCATACTAACTCAACGAACACCTTCGGAGATACCTGTAGAGCATCTTTATAGTCACCCAGTTACGTTGCGACGTTTGATACACACAAAGTATTCCTCCGGTGTCAGTGAGTTATATGATCTCATGGTCATAGGAACAAATACTTGACACGCAGAAAACAGTAGCAACAAAATGACACGATCAACATGCTACGTCTATTAGTTTGGGTCTAGTCCATCACGTGATTCTCCTAATGACGTGATCCAATTATCAAGCAACAACACCTTGCTTATAATCAGAAGACACTGACTATCTTTGATCAACTGGCTAGCCAACTAGAGGCTTGCTAGGGACATTGTTTTGTCTATGTATCCACACATGTATATAAGTCTTCATTCAATACAATTATAGCATGGATAATAAACGATTATCTTGATACAGGAATTATAATAATAACTATATTATTATTGCCTCTAGGGCATAATTCCAACAGTCTCCCACTTGCACTAGAGTCAATAATCTAGCCCTCACATCATCATGCGAATTACATTGTAATAAATCTAACACCCATACAGTTCTGGTGTTGATCATGCTTTGCCCGTGGAAGAGGTTTAGTCAGCGGGTCTGCTAATTTTAGATCCGTGTGCACTTTGCATATATTCACGTCCTCCCCTTCGACGTAGTCGTGGATGAGGTTGAAGCGTCGTTTGATGTGTCTGGACTTCTTCTAAAACCGTGGTTCCTTTGCTAAGGCAATGGCACCCGTGTTGTCACAGAACAAGGTTATTGGATTCAGTGCACTTGGCAGCACTCCAAGATCCGTCATGAACTGCTTCATCCAGACACCCTCCTTAGCTGCTCCGAGGCAGCCATGTACTCCGCTTCACATGTAGAATCTGCTACGACGCTTTGCTTGGAACTGCACCAGCTTACCGCACCCCCATTAAGAATAAATACGTATCCGGTCTGCGACTTAGAGTCGTCCGGATATGTGTCGAAGCTTGCATCGACGTAACCTTTTATGGCGAGCTCTTCGTCACCTCCATACACGAGAAACATCTCCTTAGTCCTTTTCAGGTACTTCAGGATATTCTTGACCGCCGTCCAATGATCCACTCCTGGATTACTCTGGAACCTACCTGCCATACTTATGGCCAGGCTAACGTCCAGTCTAGTGCACAGCATTGCATACATGATAAAACCTATGGCTGAAGCATAGGGGACGGTGCTCATATGCTCTCTATCCTCATCAGTTGCTGGGCACTGATTCTTACTCAATCTCGTACCTTGTAAAACTGGCAAGAACCCTTTCTTGGACTGTTCCATTTTGAACCTCTTCAAAACTTTATCAAGGTATGTGCTTTGTGAAAGTCCTATCAGGCATTTTGATCTATCCCTGTAGATCTTAATGCCTAGAATGTAAGCAACTTCTCCTAGGTCCTTCATAGAGAAACTTTTATTCAAGTAATCCTTTATGCTCTCCAAAAACTCTACGTTGTTTCCAATCAGCAATATGTCATCCACATATAATATTAGAAACGCCACAGAGCTCCCACTCACTTTCTTGTAAATACAAGATTCTCCAACCACTTGTATAAACCCAAATGCTTTGATCACCTCATCAAAGCGTTTGTTCCAACTCCGAGATGCTTGCACCAGTCCATAAATGGATCGCTGGAGCTTGCACACCTTGTTAGCATTCTTAGGATCGACAAAACCTTCGGGTTGCATCATATACAACTCTTCCTTAAGGAAACCGTTATGGAACGCCGTTTTGACATCCATCTGCCGGATTTCATAATCGAAAAATGCAGCTATTGCTAACATGATTCTGACGGACTTAAGCATCGCTACGGGTGAGAATGTCTCATCGTAGTCAACTCCTTGAACTTGTGAAAAACCCTTTGCCACAAGTCGAGCTTTATAAACGGTCACATTGCTGTCAGCGTCCGTCTTCCTCTTAAAGATCCATTTGTTCTGAATAGCCTTACGACCCTGAGGCAGTACTTCCAAAGTCCACACTTTGTTCTCATACATGGATCCTATCTCGGACTTCATGGCTTCTAGCCATTTGATGGAATCTGGGCCTACCATTGCTTCTTCATAATTTGCAGGTTCATTGTTGTCTAACAACATGATTGACAAGACGGGATTACCGTACCACTCTGGAGCAGCACGTGGTCTCGTCGACCTGCGTGGTTCGACAGAAACTTGAACCGGAGTTTCATGATCATCATCATTAACTTCCTCCTCAACCGGTGTCGCAACGACAAAGGTTTCCCCTTGCCCTGCGCCACCATCCAGAGGGATGAGAGGTTCGACAACCCCATCAAGTTCTATCTTCCTCCCACTCAATTCTCTCGAGAGAAACTCCTTCTCGAGAAAAGCTCCGTTTTTAGCAACAAACACTTTGCCCTCGGATTTGAGATAGAAGGTGTGCCCAACTGTCTCTTTTGGGTAACCAATGAAGATGCACTTTTCCGCTTTGGGTTCCAGCTTTTCAGGCTGAAGCTTTTTGACATAAGCATCACATCCCCAAACTTTAAGAAACGACAACTTTGGCCTTTTGCCATACCACAGTTCGTATGGTGTCGTCTCAACGGATTTTGATGGTGCCCTATTTAAAGTGAATGCAGCTGTTTCTAATGCATAACCCCAAAACGATAACGGCAAATCGGTAAGAGACATCATAGATGGCACCATCTCTAATAAAGTACGATTACGATGTTCGGACACACCATTACGCTGTGGTGTTCCAGGCAGTGTAAACTGTGAAACAATTCCACATTGTCTTAAGTGAGCACCAAACTCGAAACTCAGATATTCACCCCCACGATCAGACCGTAGGAACTTGATCTTCTTGTTACGATGATTTTCAACTTCACTCTGAAATTGCTTGAACTTTTCAAATGTTTCAGACTTGTGCTTCATTAAGTAGACATAACCATATCTACTCAAATCGTAAGTGAAGGTAAGAAAATAACGATATCCGACGCGTGCCTCTACGCTCATCGGACAACACACATCGGTATGTATGATTTCCAACAAGTCACTTGCACGCTCCATTGTTCCAGAGAACGAAGTTTTAGTCATCTTGCCCATGAGGCATGGTTCGCACGTGTCAAGTGAATCAAAGTCAAGTGACTCCAAAAGTCCATCGGCATGGAGTTTCCTCATGCGCTTTACACCAATATGACCTAAGCGGCAGTGCCACAAAAATATGGCGCTATCATTGTTAACTCTAACTCTTTTGGTCTCAATGTTATGTATGTGTGTATCGCTATCAAGATTCAATATGAACAATCCTCTCACATTGGGTGCATGACCATAAAAGATGTTACTCATAGAAATAGAACAACCATTATTCTCTGACTTAAAAAGAGTAACCGTCTCGCAATAAACAAGATCCAGATATAATGTTCATGCTCAACGCAGGCACTAAATAACAATGATTCAAGTTCATAACTAATCCTGATGGTAACTGAAGTGAAACTGTGCCGACGGCGATTGCATCAACCTTGGAACCATTTCCTACACGCATCGTCACTTCATCTTTCGCCAACCTTCGTCTATTCCGCAGTTCGTGTTTCGAGTTGCAAATATGAGCAACAGAACCGGTATCGAATACCCAGGCACTACTACGAGAGCCGGTTAAGTACACATCAATAACATGTATATCAAATATACCTGATTTTTCTTTGGCCGCCTTCTTATCAGCCAGATACTTGGGGCAATTGTGCTTCTAGTGACCCATACCCTTGCAATAGTAATACTCTGTTTCAGGCTTAGGTCCAGCTTTGGGTTTCTTCGTCGGATTGGCAACAGGCTTGACGATCTTCTTTGATTTACCCTTCTTGCCTTTGCCATTTCTCTTGAAACTAGTGGTCTTATTCACCATCAACACTTGATGTTCTTTACGGAGTTCAGACTCTGCGACTTTCAGCATCGCAAACAACTCGCCGGGTGACTTGTTCATCCCTTGCATGTTGTAGTTCAACACAAAGCCTTTATAGCTTGGCGGCAGTGATTGAAGGATTCTGTCAGTGATAGCCTCTTGCGGGAGTTCAATCCCCAGCTCAGCTAGACGGTTTGAGTACCCAGACATTTTGAGCACATGTTCACTGACAGACGAGTTCTCCTCCATCTTGCAAGCATAGAATTTATCGGAGGTCTCATACCTCTCGATCCGGGCGTTCTTCTGAAAGATAAACTTCAACTCTTGGAACATCTCAAATGCTCCATGACGCTCAAAGCGACGTTGAAGTCCCGGTTCTAAGCCATACAAGACTGCACATTGAACTACTGAGTATTCCTCCTTACGTGCTAACCAAGCGTTCTGAAGATCCTGATCAGCCGTAGCGGGTGGTTCATCTCCTAGCGCAGCATTAGGGACATAATCCTTCTTCCCAGCTTGTAAGATTAGCTTAAGATTACGAGCCCAGTCTACAAAGTTGCTTCCATCATCTTTCAACTTAGCTTTCTCTAGGAACGTATTGAAATTCAGGGTGACTGTCGCGTGAGCCATGATCTACAACACAAATATATTCAAAGTGGACTTAGACTATGTTCAAGATAATTAGAGTTTAACTTAATCAAATTACTCGCTAAACTCCCACTCAAAAAGTACATCTCTCTAGTCATTTGAGTGGTTCATGATCCACTTAGACTAGCTCAAGTCCGATCATCACGTGAGTTGAGCATAGTTTCAGTGGTAAGCATCCCCATGCTAATCATATCATCTATATGATCCATGATCGACCTTTCGGTCTCATGTGTTCCGAGGCCATGTCTGCACATGCTAGGCTCGTCAAGCTCCCGAGTGTTCCGCGTGCGGAACTGTTTTGCACCCGTTGTATGTGAACGTTGAGTCTATCACACCCGATCATCACGTGGTATCTCGAAACGACGAACTGTAGCAACGGTGCACAGTCGGGGAGAACACAATTTCGTCTAGAAATTTTAGTGAGAGATCACCTCATAATGCTACCGTCGTTCTAGGCAAAATAAGGTGCATAAAAGGATTAAAATCACATGCAATTCATAAGTGACATGATATGGCCATCATCACGTGCTCCTTGATCTCCATCACCAAGCACCAGCACGATCTTCTTGTCACCGGCGCCACACCATGATCTCCATCAACGTGACGCCATCGGGGTTGTCGTGCCACTCATGCTATTACTACTAAAGCTACATCCTAGCAAAATAGTAAACGCATGTGCAAGCACAAACTTTAGTATAAAGACAACCCTATGGCTCTTGCCGGTTGCTGTACCATCGACGTGCAAGTCGATATTATCTATTACAACATGATCATCTCATACATCCAATATATCACATCACATTGTTGGCCATATCACATCACAAGCATACCCTGCAAAAACAAGTTAGACGTCCTCTAATTTTGTTGTTGCATGTTTTACGTGGTGACCATGGGTATCTAGTAGGATCGCATCTTACTTAAGCAAACACCACAACGGAGATATATGAGTTGCTATTTAACCTCATCCAAGGACCTCCTCGGTCAAATCCGATTCAACTAAAGTTGGAGAAACTGACACCCGCCAGTCATCTTTGAGCAACGGAGTTACTCGTAGCGATGAAACCAGTCTCTCGTAAGCGTACGAGTAATGTCGGCCCGAGCCGCTTCGATCCAACAATACCGCGGAATCAAGAAAAGACTAAGTAGGGCAGCAAAACGCACATCACCGCCCACAAAAATTTTTGTGTTCTACTCGAGAAGACATCTACGCATGAACCTAGCTCATGATGCCACTATTGGGGAAAGTCGCATGGGAAACAAAAAATTTCTTACACGCACGAAGACCTATCATGGTGATGTCCATCTACGAGAGGGGATGTGTGATCTACGTACCCTTGTAGACCGTACAGCAGAAGCTTTAGTGAACGCGGTTGATGTAGTGGAACGTTCTCACGTCCCTCGATCCGCCCCGCGAACCGTCCCGCGATCAGTCCCACGATCTAGTGCCGAACGGACGGCACCTCCGCGTTCAGGACACGTACAGCTCGACGATGATATCGGCCTTCTTGATCCAGCAAGAGAGATGGAGAGGTAGAAGAGTTCTCCGGCAGCGTGACGGCGCTCCGGAGGTTGGTGGTGATCTTATCTCAGTAGGGCTCCGCCCGAGCTCCGCAGAAACGCGATCTAGAGGAAAAACCGTGGAGGTATGTTGTCGGGCTGCCGTGGAAAAGTCGTCTCAAATCAGCCCTAAAACCTCCGTATATATAGGGGGAAGAGGGGGATCCTTGCCTTGGGGTCAAAGGACCCCTAAGGGTTTCGGCCGAGCCAAGGGGGGCAGCCCTCCCCTTCCAAACCAAGTCCAACTAGGTTTGGAAGGAGGAGTCCTTCCCCCTTTTCCCACCTCCCCTTTTTTTCCTTTCTATTTGATTTTCTTCCTATGGCGCATAGGGCCTTTTTGGTCTGTCCCACCAGCCCACTAAGGGCTGGTGTGCCACCCCCAAGGCCTATGGGCTTCCCGGGGTGGGTTGCCCCCCCCCGGTGAACTCCCGGAACCCATTCGTCATTCCCGGTACATCCCCGGTAACTCTGAAAACCTTCCGGTAATCAAATGAGGTCATCCTATATATCAATCTTCGTTTCCGGAACATTCCGGAAACCCTCGTGATGTCCGTGATCTCATCCGGGACTCCGAACAACATTCGGTAACCAACCATCTAACTCAAATACGCATAAAACAACGTCGAACCTTAAGTGTGCAGACCCTGCGGGTTCGAGAACTATGTAGACATGACCCGAGAGACTCCTCGGTCAATATCCAATAGCGGGACCTGGATGCCCATATTGGATCCTACATATTCTACGAAGATCTTATCGTTTGAACCTCAGTGCCAAGGATTCATATAATCCCGTATGTCATTCCCTTTGTCCTTCGGTATGTTACTTGCCCGAGATTCGATCGTCAGTATCCGTATACCTATTTCAATCTCGTTTACCGGCAAGTCTCTTTACTCGTTCCGTAATAGAAGATCCCGCAACTTACACTAAGTCGCATTGCTTGCAAGGCTTGTGTGTGATGTTGTATTACCGAGTGGGCCCCGAGATACCTCTCCGTCACACGGAGTGACAAATCCCAGTCTCGATCCATACTAACTCAACGAACACCTTCGAAGATACCTGTAGAGCATCTTTATAGTCACCCAGTTACGTTGCGACGTTTGATACACACAAAGTATTCCTCCGGTGTCAGTGAGTTATATGATCTCATGGTCATAGGAACAAATACTTGACACGCAGAAAACAGTAGGAACAAAATGACACGATCAACATGCTACGTCTATTAGTTTGGGTCTAGTCCATCACGTGATTCTCCTAATGACGTGATCCAATTATCAAGCAACAACACCTTGCTTATAATCAGAAGACACTAACTATCTTTGATCAACTGGCTAGCCAACTAGAGGCTTGCTAGGGACAGTGTTTTGTCTATGTATCCACACATGTATATAAGTCTTCATTCAATACAATTATAGCATGGATAATAAACGATTATCTTGATACATGAATTATAATAATAACTATATTATTATTGCCTCTAGGGCATAATTCGAACAGACTCCTCGGTGAATATCCAATAGCGGGACCTGGATGCCCATATTGGATCCTACATATTCTACGAAGATCTTATCGTTTGAACCTCAGTGCCAAGGATTCATATAATCCCGTATGTCATTCCCTTTGTCCTTCGGTATGTTACTTGCCCGAGATTCGATCGTCAGTGTCCGCATACCTATTTCAATCTCGTTTACCGGCAAGTCTCTTTACTCGTTCCGTAATACAAGATCCCGCAACTTACACTAAGTCACATTGCTTCCAAGGCTTGTGTGTGATGTTGTATTACCGACTGGGCCCCGAGATACCTCTCCATCACACGGAGTGACAAATCCCAGTCTCGATCCATACTAACTCAACGAACACCTTCGGAGATACCTGTGGAGCATCTTTATAGTCACCCAGTTACGTTGCGACGTTTGATACACACAAAGCATTCCTCCGATATCAGTGAGTTATATGATCTCATGGTCATAGGAACAAATACTTGACACGCAGAAAACAGTAGCAACAAAATGACACGATCAACATGCTACGTCTATTAGTTTGGGTCTAGTCCATCACATGATTCTCCTAATGATGTGATCCCGTTATCAAGTGACAACACTTGCCTATGGTCAGGAAACCTTGACCATCTCTGATCAACGAGCTAGTCAACTAGAGGCTTACTAGGGACAGTGTTTTGTCTATGTATCCACACATGCACTGTGTTTCCAATCAATACAATTATAGCAAGGATAATAAACGATTATCATGAACAAAGAAATATAATAATAACTAATTTATTATTGGCTCTAGGGCATATTTCCAACAGTCTCCCACTTGCACTAGAGTCAATAATCTAGTTCACATCACCATGTGATTCCAACGAATCCAACACCCATATAGTCATGGAGTCTGATCACGTCTTGCTCGTGAGAGCGGTTTTAGTCAACGGTTCTGAAACTTTCAGACCCGTGTGTTCTTTACAAATCTTTATGTCATCTTATAGATGCTGCTACTATGTGCTATTCGGAAATACTCCAAATATCTACTCTACTATACGAATCCGTTTCACTACTCATAGTTATTCGGATTAGTGTGAAAGCTTGCATCGACGTAACCCTTTACGACGAACTCTTTAACCACCTCCATAATCGAGAAAAATTCCTTAGTCCATCAGTTACTAAGGATAAATTTTGACCGCTGTTAGTGATTCAATCATGGATCACTCTCTGTGCCTCTCAACAGACTTTGAGTCAAGGCACACATCTGGTGCGGTACCCAGCATGGCATACTTCAGATTCTACGCCCAAGGCATACAAGACGAACTTCGTCTATTCTCTTTATTCCGCCGGGGTTGGGTTTTGAGTCTTACTCAAATTCACACCTCACAACGCAACCAAGAACTCCTTCTTTGCTGATCTATTTTGAACTCCCTTCAAAAACTTGTCAAGGCATGGATCTTGTTGAAACTTCCATTAAGCGCTTTCGATCTATCTCCATAGATCTTTGATGCTCATCGTTCAAGCAGCGCAATACAGGTACTCCTTTGAAAACTCCTTTCACACAACCTTGTATGCTTTACAGAATTTCTATATTATTTCTGATCCACAATATGTCTACCACTTATACTTATCAGAAATTCTATAGTGCTCCCACTCACTTCTTTGGAAATACAAGTTTCTCATAAACCTTGTACAAACCGAAAATCTTTGATCATCTCATCAAAGTGTATATTCCAACTCCGAGATGCTTGCACCAGTCCAATGAAGGATCGTTGGAGCTTGCATACTTGCTAGTATCTTTAGGATCGACAAAACCTCCTGGTTGTATCACATACAATGTTTGCTCAAGGAAACCGTCGAGGAAACAATGTATTGACATCCTGTGTGCAATATTTCATAAATAATGCAACAACTACTAACATAATTCTAACAGACTTTTAGCATCGCTACGAGTGAGAAAGTCTCATCATAGTCAACTGTTTGATCTTGTCGGAAACATTTTTGCGACAAGTCAAGCTTTTCTTAATAGTGACTTATCACCATCATCGTATGTCTTCCTTTTAAAGATCCATCTTTACTCAATAGTCCTATGACCATCAAGTAGTTCTTCCAAAGTCTACACTTTGTTTTCATACATGGATCCTCTCTCGGATTTCATGGCTTCCAGCCATTTGTCGGAATCCGGGCCGACCATTGCTTTCTCCATAACTCGTAGGTTCACTGTTTCTCAACAACATGACCTCCAAGACAGGGTTACCGTACCACTCCGCAGTAGTACGCGACCTTGTCAACCTACGAGGTTTGTAGTAACTTGATCCGATGCTCGATGATCACCATCATCAGCTTTCACTTCAATTGGTGTAGGCGCCACAGGAATAACTTCCAGCGCCCTGCTACACACTGGTTGAAGTGATGGTTCAATAACCTCATTAAGTTCTACCACCCTCCCACTCAATTCTTTCGAGAGAAACCTTTCCTCGAGAAAGGATCCGTTTCTAGAAACAAACACTTTACTTTCGGATCTGAGCTAGGAGATGTACCCAACCGTTTTGGATATCCTATGAAGATGCATTTATCCGCTTTGGGTTTGAGCTTATTTGACTGAAACTTTTTCACACAAGTGTCGAAGCCCCAAACTTTCAAGAAACGACAGTTTAGATTTCTCTAAACCTCAGTCTATACTGTGTCATCTCAACGGAAATACGCGGTGCCCTATTTAAAGTGAATGCGGTTGTCTCTAATGCATAACCCATAAACGATAGTGGTAATTCGATAAGAGACATCATAGCATGCACCATACCAAATAGTGCGTGGCTATGACGTTCAGACACATCATCACACTATGATGTTCCAGGTGGCATGAACTGCGAAACAATTTCCACATTGTCTTAACTGCGTACCAAAACTCGTAACTCAGATATTCATTTCTATGATCATATCGTAGACAGTTTATCCTCTTGTTACGACGAACTTCACTCCTGAAACAGAATTGAACCTTTCAATATTTCAGACTTGTGATTCATTAAGTAAATACTCTTGTATCTGCTCAAATCGTCATTGAAGTAAGAACATAATGATATCCACTGCGTGCCTCAGCATCCATTGAACTGCATACATCAAAATGTATCACTTCCAACAAGTCACTATCTTGTTTCATCTCAATGAAAACAAGGCCTTGCTCATGTGGTATGATTTTCATGTCACTAGTGATTCAAAATCAAGTGAGTATAAAGATCCATCAGCATGGAGCCTCTTCATGCAATTTACACCAACATGACTCAAGCGGCAGTGCCACAAGTAAGTGGTACTATCATCATTACCTCGTATCTTTTGGCACCAATATTATGAACATGTGTAACACTACGATCGAGATTCAATAAACCATTGAAGGTGATTTATTCAAGCAAACTTTGTAACCATTATTCTCTTTAAATGAATAATCGTATTGCAATAAACACGATCCAATCATGTTCATGCTTAACGCAAGTACCAAATAACAATTATTTAGGTTTAACACCAATCCCGATGGTAGATGGAGTGTGCGACGTTTGATCATATCAACCTTGGAAACACTTCCAACACGTATCGTCACCTCGCCTTTATCTAGTCTCCGTTTATGCCGTAGCTTTCATTTCGTGTTACTAATCACTTAGCAACCGAACCGGTATCCAATACCCTCATGCTACTAGGAGTACTAGTAAAGTACACATCAACATCATGTATATCAAATATACTTCTTTTGACTTTTGCCAGCCTTCTTATCTACCAAGTATCTAGAGTTGCTTCGCCTCAGTGACTGTTCCCCTCATTACAGAAGCACTTAGTCTCGGGTTTGGGTTTAATCTTGGGTCTCTTCATTAGTGCAGCAACTGTTTTGCCGTTTCACGAAGTATCCCTTCTAGCCCTTGCCTTTCTTGAAACTTAGTGGTTTTACTAACCATCAACTATTGATGCTCCTTCTTGATTTCTACTTTCGCAGTGTCAAACATCGCGAATCGCTCAAGCATCATTGTATCTATCCTTGATATGTTATAGTTCATCACGAAGCTCTCACAGCTTGGTGGCAATGACTTTGGAGAACCATCACTATCTCATCTGGAAGATTAACTCGCACTTGATTCAAGCGATTGTCGTACTCAGACAATCTGAGCACACGCTCAACGATTGAGCTTTTCTCCTTTACTTTGTGGACAAAGAATCTTGTCGGAGGTCTCGTACCTCTTAACAAGGGCACAAGCATGAAATCACAATTTCATCTCTTTAGAACATCACTTATGTTCCGTGATGTTTCAAAACGTCTTCGGCGCCTTGCTTCTAAGCCATTAAGTATTTTGCACTGAACTATCCTGTAGTCATCAGAAACGTGTATGTCGGATGTTCACAGCATCCACAGACGACGCTCGAGGTGCAGCACACCGAGTGGTGCATTAAGGACATAAGCCTTCTGCTTAGCAACGAGGACAATCCTCTGCAAAGTTTGCTACTATCAATTTTCAACTAAATTTTCTCTAGGAACATATAAAAACAGTAGAGCTATAGCACAAGCTACATCGTAATTCGCAAAAACCATTAGACTATGTTCATGACAATTAGTTCAATTAATCATATTACTTAAGAACTCCCACTCAAAAAGTACATCTCTCTAGTCATTTGAGTGGTACATGATCCAAATCCACTATCTCAAGTCCGATCATCACGTGAGTCGAGAATAGTTTCAGTGGTAAGCATCTCTATGCTAATCATATCAACTATACGATTCATGCTCGACCTTTCGGTCTCATGTGTTCCGAGGCCATGTCTGCACATGCTAGGCTCGTCAAGCTTAACCCGAGTGTTCCGCGTGTGCAACTGTTTTGCACCCGTTGTATGTGAACGTTGAGTCTATCACACCCGATCATCACGTGTTGTCTCGAAACGAAGAACTGTCGCAACGGTGCACAGTCGGGGAGAACACAATTTCGTCTTGAAATTTTAGTGAGAGATCACCTCATAATGCTACCGTCGTTCTAAGCAAGATAAGGTGCATAAAAGATTAACATCACATGCAATTCATAAGTGACATGATATGGCCATCATCATGTGCTTCTTGATCTCCATCACCAAAGCACCGGCACGATCTTCTTGTCACCGGCGTCACACCATGATCTCCATCATCATGATCTCCATCAACGTGTTGCCATCGGGGTTGTCGTGCTACTCATGCTATTACTACTAAAGCTATGTCCTAGCAATATAGTAAACGCATCTGCAAGCACAAATGTTAGTTTAAAGACAACCCTATGGCTCCTGCCGGTTGCCGTACCATCAACGTGCAAGTCGATATTAACTATTACAACATGATCATCTCATACATCCAATATATCACATCACATCGTAGGCCATATCACATCACAAGCATACCCTGCAAAAACAAGTTAGACGTCCTCTAATTGTTGTTGCATGTTTTACGTGGTGACCATGGGTATCTAGTAGGATCGCATCTTACTTACGCAAACACCACAACGGAGATGTATGAATTGCTATTTAACCTTATACAAGGACCTCCTCGGTCAAATCCGATTCAACTAAAGTTGGAGAAACCGACACTTGTCAGTCATCTTTGAGCAAGGGAGTTACTCGTAGCGATGAAACCAGTCTCTGGTAGGCATACGAGTAATGTCGGTCCAAGCCGCTTCAATCCAACAATACCGCGGAATCAAGAAAAGACTAAGGAGGGCAGCAAAACGCACATCACCGCCCACAAAAACTTTTGTGTTCTACTCGAGAAGACATCTACGCATGAACCTAGCTCATGATGCCACTGTTGGGGAACGTAGCATGGGAAACAAAAAATTTCCTACGCGCACGAAGACCTATCACGGTGATGTCCATCTACGAGAGGGGATTTCCGATCCATGTACCCTTGTTGATCGCACAGCAGAAGCGTTAGTGAACGCGGTTGATGTAGTGGAACGTCCTCACGTCCCTCGATCCGCCCTGCGAACCGTCCCACGAACCGTCCCGCGATCCGTCCCACGATCTAGTGCCGAACGGACGGCACCTCCGCGTTCAGCACACATACAACTGGACGATGATCTCGGCCTTCTTGATCCAGCAAGAGAGACGGAGATGTAGATGAGTTCTCCGGCAGAGTGACGGTGCTCCGGAGGTTGGTGGTGATCTAATCTCGGCAGGGCTCCGCCTGAGCTCCGCAGAAACGCGATCTAGAGGTAAAACCGTGGAGGTATGTGGTCGGGCTGCCTTGAAAAAGTTGTCTCAAATCAGCCCTAATTGCTCCATATATATAGGAGGAGGGAGGGGAGGCTTGCCTTGAGGCTCAAGGAGCCCCAATGGCTGCGCCACCAAGGGGAGGAGGAGTCCTCCTCCAATCCTAGTCCAACTAGGATTGGAAGGTGGAGTCCTTCTCTATTTTCCCACCTTTCCTTTTTTTTTCTTTCTCTTGCGCAAGACAGCCTTGGGATGACCCCACCTACTTGGTGCGCCACCCCCAAGGTCCTTGGGCCCTCCCGGGTGGGTGGTCCCCCCTCCCGGTGAAGATCCGGAACCCATTCGTCATTCCCGGTACATTACCGGTAATGCCCGAAAACCTTCCGGTAACCAAATGAAGTCATCCTATATATCAATCTTCGTTTCCGGACCATTCCAGAAACCCTCTTGACGTCCGTGATCTCATCCAGGACTCCGAACAACATTCGGTAACCAACTATATAACTCAAATACGCATAAAACAACGTCGAACCTTAAGTGTGCAGACCCTGCGGGTTCGAGAACTATGTAGACATGACCCGAGTGACTCCTCGGTCAATATCCAATAGCGGGACCTGGATGCCCATATTGGATCCTACATATTCTACGAAGATCGTATCGTTTGAACCTCAGTGCCAAGGATTCATATAATCCGGTATGTCATTCCCTTTGTCCTTCGGTATGTTACTTGCCCGAGATTCAATCGTCAGTATCCGCATACCTATTTCAATCTCGTTTACCGGCAAGTCTCTTTACTCGTTCCGTAATACAAGATCCCGCAACTTACACTAAGTCACATTGCTTGCAAGGCTTGTGTGTGATGTTGTATTACCGAGTGGGCCCCGAGATACCTCTCCGTCACACGGAGTGACAAATCCCAGTCTCGATCCATACTAACTCAACGAACACCTTCGGAGATACCTGTAGAGCATCTTTATAGTCACCCAGTTACGTTGCGACGTTTGATACACACAAAGCATTCCTCCGGTGTCAGTGAGTTATATGATCTCATGGTCATAGGAAGAAATACTTGACACGCAGAAAACAGTAGCAACAAAATGACACGATCAACATGCTACGTCTATTAGTTTGGGTCTAGTCCATCACATGATTCTCCTAATGATGTGATCCCGTTATCAAGTGACGACACTTGCCTATGGTTAGGAAACCTTGACCATCTCTGATCAACGAGCTAGTCAACTAGAGGCTTACTAGGGACAGTGTTTTGTCTATGTATCCACACATGCACTGTGTTTCCAATCAATACAATTATAGCATGGATAATAAACGATTATCTTGAACAAAGAAATATAATAATAACTAATTTATTATTGCCTCTAGGGCATATTTCCAACAACTCATTACCTCTCTGGTCATGAATATGATTATGGTTTGTCAGTAGTTACTTTTGTTTCTGAGGACATGGGATAAGTCATGCTAATAGTAGTCATGTAAATTTGGTATTCGTTCGATATTTTGATGTGTTGTATGTTGTTTTTCCTCTAGTGGTGTTATGTGAACGTCGACTACATAACACTTCACCATTATTTGGGACTACAGGAAGGCATTGGGAAGTAGTAAGTAGATGATGAGTTGCTAGAGTGACAGAAGCTTAAACCCTAGTTTATGCGTTGCTTCGTAAGGGGCTGATTTGGATCCACTTGTTTAATGCTATGGTTAGACTTTGTCTTAATTCTTCTTTCGTAGTTACGGATGCTTGCGACGGGGGTTAATCATAAGTGGGATGCTTGTCCAAGTAAGGGCAGTACCCAAGGGCCGGTCCACCCACATATCAAACTATCAAAGTAACGAACGTGAATCATATGAACATGATGAAAACTAGCATGACAGAAATTCCCGTGTGTCCTCAGGAGCGTCTTCCCTCCTATAAGACTTTATCCCCGCTTGTCCCTTGCTACAAAAGGGATTGGGCCACTTTGCTGCACCGTTGCTACTTTTTTTACTTGTTGCTTGCTACGAATCATCTCACCACACAATCACTTGTTACCGATAATTTCAGTGCTTGCAGATATTTCCTTGCTGAAAACCACTTGTCAGATCCTTCTGCTGCTCGTTGGGTTCGACACTCTTACTTATCGAAAGGACTACGATTGATCCCCTATACTTTTGGGTCATCAAGACTCTTTTCTCGCACCGTTGCCGGGGAGTGAAGCGCCTTTGGTAAGTGGAACTTGGTAAGGAAACATTCATATAGTGTGCTGAAATTTATTGTCACTTGTCACTATGGAAAGTAATCCTTTGAGGGGCTTGTTCGGGGTATCTTCACCTCGAACGGAAGCACAAAGAGTTTCTCCTCAACCTGCTGCATGTACTGAAAATATTTGCTTTGAATTTCCTTCGGGTATGCTTGAGAAACTGTTGGCTAATCCTTTTACAGGAGATGGAACATCACATCCAGACTTGCATCTAATCTATATAGATGAAGTTTGTAGTTTATTTAAGCTTGCAGGTTTGCCCGACGATGAGGTCAAGAAGAAGGTTTTTCCTTTATCTTTGAAGGATAAGGCGTTGACATGGTATAGGCTATGTGATGATACTGGATCATGGAACTACAATCGGTTGAAATTAGAATTTCATCAAAAGTTTTATCCTATGCATTTAGTACATCGTGATCGGAATTATATTTATAATTTTTGGCCTCGTTATAGAGAAAGCATCGCTCAAGCTTGGGGGAGGCTTAAATCAATGTTACATTCATGCCCCATTTATTGGAGAGAAATTATCATTCGAGAGAAATTATCATTCAGAACTTCTATGCTCGGCTTCCTCATGATGATCGCACCGTGCTTGACACTTCTTGTGCCGGTTATTTTATGAAGAGAGATATTGACTTCAGATGGAATTTATTGGAGAGAATTAAACGCAACTCTGAAGATTGGGAGCTTGAAGAAGTCAAGGAGTCAGGTATGAATTTCAAGTTTGATTGTGTTAAATCCTTTGTTGAAACAAATACCTTTAGTGATTTTAGCGCTAAGTATGGACTTGACTCTGAGATAGTAGCTTCATTGTGTGAATCATTTGCTGCTCATATTGATCTCCCCAAAGAGAAGTCGTTTAAATATCATCCTCCTTTAGAAGTCAATGTAGTTAAACCCAATCCAGTTGAAGATAAAGTCATTGCCTATAATGATCCTATTGTTCCCAGTGCTTACATTGAGAAACCACCTTTCCCTGTTAGGATGAAGGATCATTCTAAAGTTTCAAATGTGATACGTAGAGGCTACATTAGAACACCTACACCCCCTGCGCAAATTAGAGTTGAACCTAGCATTGCTATTATCAAAGATCTTCTGTCCGACGATGTTGAGGGACATAATATTCACTTCTGTGAAGATGCTGCTAGAATTGCTAAACCTCACGCTAGAGACAAACATAGGCATGTTGTTGGCATGCCTGTTGTTTCTCTTAAGATAGGATATCATTGCTATCATGGTTTATGTGACGTGGGTGCTAGTGTTAGTGCAATACCTCAATCCTTATATGATGAAATCAAAGATGAGATTGCACCTGTTGAGATAGAGCCTATTGATGTCACTATTCAGCTTGCCAATAGAGATACTATCTGCCTTGTGGGAATTGTTAGGGATGTTGAAGTCTTGTGTGGTAAAACGAAGTATCCTGCTAATTTCCTCGTTCTTGCTACCGCACAAGATAGCTTTTGTCCCATCATATTTGGTAGACCTTTTCTCAATGCCGTCAATGCTCATATTGATTGTGAGAAGCAAACTGTCACTGTTGGCTTTGAAGGTGTGTCACTCGAGTTCATTTTCTCCAAGTTTGGTCGACAACCTCATGAAAAAGAGTTGCCTAGTAAGGATGAAACTATTGCCTTAGCTTCTATTGCCGTGCCTCCTACTGATCCCTTAGAGCAATACTTGCTTGAACATGAAAATGATATGCATATGGATGAAAGGGATGAGATAGATAGAGTTGTCTTAGAACAATATCCTATTATTAAGACTAACTTGCCTCTTGAATTGCTTGGGGATCCTCCCCCACCAAAGGGTGATCCTGTGTTCGAGCTTAAACAGTTGCCTGATACTCTTAAGTATGCTTATCTTGATGAAAAAGAGATATATCTTGTTATTATTAGTGCTAGCCTCTTAGAGCATGAAGAACAAAAGTTACTAAAAACTCTCAGAAAGCACTGTGCTGCTATTGGATATACTCTTGATGATCTTAAGGGCATTAGTCCCACTCTATGCCAGCCCAAGATTAAAATTGATCCTGATTTCAAACCAGTTGCTGGTCATCAAAGGAGATTAAATCCTAAGATGAAAGAAGTAGTGAGAAAAGAAATACTAATGCTCCTCGAAGCAGGTATTATCTATCCTGTTGCTCGCGGCGATTGGGTGAGTCCGGTGCATTGCGTCCCTAAGAAGGGAGGCATTACCGTTGTCCCTAATGATAAGGATGAATTGATCCCATAAAGGATTATTACTGGCTATAGGATGGTGATTGATTTTAGGAACTTGAATAAAGCCACTAGGAAAGATCATTAACCTTTGCCTTTTATCGACCAAATGCTAGAAAGACTGTCTAAACACATACACTTCTACTTTCTAGACGGTTATTCTGGTGTCTCCCAAATACTAGTTGGACAATCTGATCAGGAGAAAACCACTTTCACCTGCCCTTTCGGTACCTTTGCTTATAGACGTATGTATTTTGGCTTATGTAATGCACCTTCCACCTTTCAAAGATGTATGATGGCTATATTCTCTGACTTTTGTGAAAAGATTGTCGAGGTTTTCATGGATGACTTCTCCGTTTACGGGTTTTCCTTTGATGATTGCCTCAACAACCTTGATCGAGTCTTGCAGAGATGTGAAGACACCAATCTTGTCTGGAATTGGGAGAAGTGCCACTTTATGGTCAATGAAGGCATCGTCTTAGGACATAAAATTTCTGAAAGAGGTATTGAAGTCGATAAGGCTAAGGTTGATGCAATCGAGAAAATGCCATACCCCACAGATATCAAAGGTATAAGAAGTTTCCTTGGTCATGCTGGTTTCTATAGGAGGTTTATTAAAGACTTCTCTAAGATTTCTAGGCCTCTTACCAATCTCTTGCAAAAGGATATTCCTTTTGTTTTTGACGATGATTGTGAGGAAGCCTTCGAAATACTTAAGAAGGCTTTGATAACCGCACCTATTGTTCAACCACCTGATTGGAACTTACCTTTTGAGACCATGTGTGATGCTAGCGATTATGCTGTTGGTGTTGTCCTAGGGCAAAGAGTTGATAATAAGTTGAATGTTATTCACTATGCTAGTAAAACTCTAGTCAGTGCCCAAAGAAACTATGCTACTACAGAGAAGGAATTTTTAGCAGTCGTGTTTGCATGTGAAAAGTTCAGGTCTTACATAGTTGATTCCAAAGTCACTATCGACACTGATCACGCTGCTATTAAGTACCTCATGGAGAAGAAGGACGCTAAACCTAGACTTATTAGATAGGTTCTCTTGCTACAAGAATTTGATTTGCACGTTGTCGACAGGAAGGGTGCTGATAACCCCGTAGCAGATAACTTGTCTAGGTTGGAGAATGTTCTTGATGACCCACAACCTATTGATGATAGCTTTCCCGATGAGCAATTGAATGTCATCAGTACTTCCCATAGTGCACCGTGGTATGCTGATTATGCAAACTATATCGTTGCCAAATATATACCACCTAGTTTCACATACCAGCAAAAGAAGAAATTCTTCTTTGACTTGAGACATTACTTCTGGGATGATCCTCACCTTTATAAGGAAGGAGTAGATGGTGTTATTAGACGTTGTGTACCTGAACATGAACAGGGACAGATCCTACAGAAGTGTCACTTCGAGGCCTACGGAGGACACCATGCGGGAGACAGAACTGCACACAAGGTATTGCAATCAGGTTTCTATTGTCCCACTCTTTTCAAGGATGCCCGTAAGTTTGTCTTGTCTTGTGACGAATGTCAAATAGTAGGTAATATCGGTAAACGTCTGGAAATGCCTATGAACTATTCACTCGTTATTGAACCATTTGATGATTGGGGCTTTGATTATATGAGACCTTTTCCAAAATCCAATGGGTATATTCACATCTTAGTTGTTGTTGATTACGTCACTAAGTGGGTAGAAGCTACCCCCACTAGCAGTGTTGATCACAACACATCTATTAGGAGGCTTAATGAAGTTATTTTCCCTAGGTTTGGAGTCCCTAGATATATAATGACCGACGGTGGTTCACATTTCATTCATGGTGCTTTCCGTAAAACGCTTGATGATGTCTACTACGCAACCTTCTCCTTGTAGACGTTGTTGGGCCTCCAAGTGCAGAGGGTTGTAGGACAGTAGCAATTTTCCCTCAAGTGGATGACCTAAGGTTTATCAATCCGCAAGAGGCGTAGGATAAAGATGGTCTCTCTCAAGCAACCCTGCAACCAAATAACAAAGAGTCTCTTGTGTCCCCAACACACCTAATACAATGGTAAGTTGTATAGGTGCACTAGTTCAGCAAAGAGATGGTGATACAAGTGTGATACGTCTCAAACATATCTATAATTTTTTATGGTTTCACGCTGTTATCTTTCCTTCTTTGTATGTTTTATGTACCTTTTTATATCTTTTTGGGACTAACTTATTAATTCAGTGCCAAGTGCCAGTTCCTGTTTTTTCCGTGTTTTTGTCTCCTTTCAGATCTGATTTTGGAACGGAGTCCAAACGGAAGAAAAACCCCAAAATGACTTTTACCCGAACGGAAGAAGTCCATGGGGCTTTTGGGCCAAGCCAGGTGGGCTCCAGGGATCCCACAAGCCCCCACTCCGCCACCAGGGGAGGCGGCGGCGGGCAGGCTTGTGGCCTCCCTGGCCACCCCCTGACCTAGGTCTTTGGCCTATAAATTCCCAAATATTCTGCAAAAAATCAGGGGAGCCTCGAAAATACTTTTCCGCCGCCGCAAGCTTCCGTTTCCGCGAGATCTCATCTGGAGACCCTTCCCAGCACCGTGCCGGAGGGGACTTTGGAGGTGGAGGGCTTCTTCATCATCATCATCGCCCCTCCAATGACTCGTGAGTAGTTCACTTCAGACCTACGGGTCTGTAGTTAGTAGCTAGATGGCTTCTTCTCTCTCTTGGATCTTCAATACAAAGTTCTCCATGATCTCCATGGAGATCTATCCGATGTAATCTTCTTTGGCGGTGTGTTTGTCGAGATCCAATGAATTGTGGACTTGTGATCAGATTATCTATGATATATATTTGAGTCTTTGCTGATTTCTTATATGCATGATTTGATATCCTTGTAAGTTTCTCCGAGTCTTGGGTTTTGTTTGGCCAACTAGATCTATGATTCTTGCAATGGGAGAAGTGCTTGGTTTTGGGTTCTGCCATGTGGTGACCTTTCCCAGTGACAGTAGGGGGAGCAAGGCACAAATCAAGTAGTTGCCATCAAGGGTAAAAATATGGGGGTTTTATCATTGGTTTGAGATTATCCCTCTACATCATCTCATCTTGCTTAAGGCGTTACTCTGTTCTTATGGACTTAATACACTAGATGCATGCTGGATAGCGGTCGACGTGTGGAGTAATAGTAGTAGATGCAGAAAGTATCGGTCTACTTGTTTCGGACGTGATGCCTATAGAAATAATCATTGCATACATATCGTCACGACTCTGCACAGTTCTATCAATTGCTTGACAGTAATTTGTCCACCCACCGTCTACTCGCTTTCATGAGAGAAGCCACTAGTAAACACTACTGCCCCCGGGTCTATTCACATCCATCGTTTACATCTCCGCTTTTACTTTGCTTTGTTACTTTGTTGTTTTCAGTTCTCACTTGGAAAACAATCTATAAGGGATTGACAACCCCTTCATAGCGTTGGGTGCAAGATTTTGTGTTTGTGCAGGATCTTGAGATACTCTTCCGCCGGATTGATACCTTGGTTCTCAAACTGAGGGAAATACTTGCCGTCGCTGTGCTACATCACCCTTTCTGCTTCGAGGGAACACCAACGCAAGGCTCCAAGGCCACGGGGGAAATCCTTTGCATACTTGCCTAGGAAGTCCCTTAAGGCGTAGCCGTAGCTACATGATTCTTGGTGCCATCGACACAACTATTTCTGGCGCCATTGCAAGGGATACACAGCAAACATCAAAGTGCAATATGGATGGTAGATATAGGTTTTCGTAATCTGAAATTACAAAAACAGCATGGTAACAAATGGTAAAAGTGAGCACGAATGGTATTGCAATGCGTGGAAACAAGGCCTAGGGTTCATACTTTCACTAGTGAAGTTCTCTCAACAATGATAACATAATAGGATCATATAACTAGCCCTCAACATGCAACAAAGAGTCACTCCAAAGTCACTAATAGCGGGGAACAAACAAAGAGATTATTGTCGGGTACGAAACCACCACAAAGTTATTCTTTCTGATCGATCTATTCAAGAGTCCGTAGTAGAACAACACGAAGCTATTCTTTCCGTTCGATCCATCATAGAGTTCGTACTAGAATAACACCTTCAGATACATATCAACCAAGACCCTAATGTCACCTAGATACTCCATTGTCACCTCGAGTATCCGTGGGCATGATTATACGATATGCATCACATAATCTCAGAATCATCTATTCAACCAACATATAGAACTTCAAAGAGTGCCCCAAAGTTTCTACCGGAGAGTCAAAACGTGTGCCAACCCCTATGCATAGGTTCCCAATGTCACGAACCCGCAAGTTGATCACCAAAACATACATCGAGTACTCACATGAATCAAACGTGTGCCAACCCATATGCATAGGTTCCCAATGTCACAAACCCGCAAGTTGATCACAGCAGATAGACACGTGCAAGACATACATCAAGTGTTCTCAAAGACTCAATCCGATAAGATAACTCCAAAGGGGAAACTCAATTCATTACCAGAGGGAGAGGGGGAAGAACATCATAAGATCCAACTATAGTAACAAAGCCCATGGTACATCGAGATCAAGACATCTTAAGAACACGAGAGAGAGAGAGAGATCAAACACATAGCTACTGGTGCATACCCTCAGCCTCGAGGGAGAACTACTCCCTCCTCGTCATGGAGATCGCCGGGTTGATGAAGATGGCCACCGGAGATGGATTCCCCCTCCGGCAGGGTGCTGGAACAGGCTCCAGATTGGTTTTTGGTGGCTACAGAGGCTTGCGGCGGTGGAACTCCCGATCTAGGTTTCTTTTTGGGGGTTTCTGAATTTATAGGAATTTATGGCGGTGGAATTACGTCGGTTGGGCCCACGAGGATGTCACAAGCCTGCCCTGCGCCACCTAGGGGGGTGGTGGCGGCGTCAGGGCTTGTGACTCCCTCGTGGCTCTTCTGGCCTTCTTCCAAAGCTTCGGGGGTCTCTTCTAGTCCAAATAAATCATCGTAAAGTTTCATTCCATTTGGACTCCATCTGAAAATGGGCCAAAAACACGAAAAAAACAAAAACTAGCACTTGGCACTGAGTTAATAGGTTAGTCCCAAAAAAGATATAAAATAGCATATTCATGCATATAAAACATCCAAAGTTGACAAGATAATAGCATGGAACCATCACAAATTATAGATACCTTGGAGACGTATCAAGCATCCCCAAGCTTAACTCCTGCTCGTTCTCGACTAGGGAAGTGATAAAGAATGAAGTTTTGATGTGGAATGCTACCTAGGATAGATGTCCTTTGTAACTCCTCTTATGTGACATGAATGTTCAGATCCATTAGATTCGAAACAATAGTTTGCTATTCATGTGGAGACAATAATACTTCAAGCAAACTAGCAAGGTAATCATGAACTTTCAAAATAACAAGGCCAAAAGAAAGTTCTCCCAACAAACGCATATAGTCTGGCCATGCTCTATCATCATTGCACAACGAATTTAAATCATGCACAACCCCGGTATTGGCCAAGTAATTGTTTTCACACCTTTACTTTCTCAAACCTGTTCAACTCTCACGCAATACATGAGCGTGAGCCATGGTTTTAGCACTATAAGTGGTGTGGAGTGTGGTGGAGGTTGCAAGACAAAATAAGGAGAAGATGATCACATTAACTAGGCATATCAATGAGCTGTGGAGATGCTCATCAATAGATATCAATGTGAATGAGTAGGGATTTCCATACAAATGATGCACTAGAGCTAAGAGTATGTGAAAGCTCTTAAAGAAAACTAGTGGGTGTGCATCCAACTTGCTTGCTCACGAAGACCTAAGGCAATTTTGAGGAAGCCTATCATTGGAATATACAAGCCAAGTTATATAATGAAAATTTCCCACTAGCTATATGGTGGTGAAAAAACGAGAGACTCTCAATCATGAAGATCATGGTGCTTAATATGCACAAGTGTGGAAAAGTGGTAGCATTGTCCCTTCTCTCTTTTTCTCTCATTTTTTTTGGTGGGCTCTTTGGCCTCTTTTTTTATTTTTATTTTTATTTTGGTGGTATTCTTTGGCCTCTTTTATTTCCGCACATGGGACAATAATCCATCAATGATGATCATCACACTTTCAACTCAAAACTTAGAGCAACGATGACTCTATATGGAATGCCTTCGGTAGTGTACCGTGACAATGATCTAGCATGGCATAGACATTAATGGAAACATCATGCTAGCTATCTTACGATCATGCAATGGCAATGTAGACGTGGTGGCACATGTCATGGTGGTAGTTGCATGGCAATATATCTCGGAATGACTTTGAAAAAGCCATAGTAGGTAGGTATGATGGCTGTTTTGAGGGAGGCTAATGGTGGGTTTTGTGCACCGGCGAAAGTTGCACAGCACTAAGAAGATAGTGATGGTGGAAGGTGAAAGTGCATCTAAACCATGGACTCACCATTAGTCATGAAGAACTCATATACTTTTTGCAAAAGTTTTATTAGTAATCGAAACAAAGCATTCAACGCATACTCCTAGGGGAAGGGTTGGTAGGTATAAACCATCACGCGATCCCGACCGCCACACAAAGGATGACAATCAAAATACTAATCATGCTCACACTTCATCACATAGCGGTTCACCATATGTGCATGCTATGGGAATGACTAACTTCAACACAAGTATTTCTAGATCCACAACACCTTACTAGCATAACTTCAATATTACCACAACCATATCTCAAAACTAATTGAGAGGAATCAAACTTCTCTAACTATTCAATGCATATGAAGGTGGAAGTTTTCGTATCCCTTTGGATAACTACCCCTTTTGAGACTACTTTCAAAGAATAGATCAACTACCAATCCACGCACCACTGTGCTCTAAAAGATATAAGTGAAGCACATAGAGCAAAAGTATCTAGCTCAAAAGATATAAGTTAAGCACATGTGAGCTGAATTGTCTACCAAAGGATATAAGTGAAGCTCGACAAAATCACGGTGAGTGCATGTTTCTCTTTCTAGGTGTGCAGAAAGGATGATTGTGACACAAAAAAAATAAAAGACTCCTACGATACAAGACGCTCCAAGCAAAACACATATCATGTGGTGAATAAAAATATAGCTCCAAGTAATGTTACCGATGGATTGAAGACGAAAGAGGGGATGCCTTCCCGGGGCATCCCCAAGCTTAGGCTTTTACGGCATCCTTGAATCTCATGGGGTGCCTTGGGCATCCCCAAGCTTGAGCTCTTGCCACTCTTTATCACTTTGTCCATAAGAACTTCACCCAGAACTTGAAAACTTCACAACACAAAACTTAAACAGAAACTCGTGATATCATTAGTATAAGAAAGCAAATCACCACTTCCTTAGGTACTGTAGCAAGCATAAATTCTACTTATGCTGATGTTGGGTTACTGTATTTTCAATCTTACATGGCTAATACTCCCCGATACTATCCATAGTTTCATCAAAATAAGCAACCAACACAACAAAAACAGAATCTGTTAACAGCAGACCAGTCTGTAGCAATCTGTATATTTCGTATACCTCTGTTACTTCAAACATTCTGAAAAATTACGACAGTCTGAAGACATTGCATAGAAATCAGAAGAAAAAAGAATCAACTCAAAATATCTTACAGAATAAAAATGAAAATTCTTTTCGTGAGCAGAAAGTTTCTATCTTTTTCCAGCATGATCAAACAATCATCACCAAGACTAATCATAACGGTTTTGCTTGGCACAAACGCGAAAACAAACACAAAAAACACAATCATAACCGAATTATGAAAGTGTGAAAAACACAAAACAGAAATAAAAAGGATAGATTCATTGGGTTGCCTCCCAACAAGCGCTATCGTTTAACACCCTTAGCTAGGCATTGATTTCAATGATGCTCACATAAAAGGTAAGGATTGAAACACAATGAGAGCATCATGGAGCAAATGGCTAGCACATTTAAGTCTAACCCACTTCCTGTGCATAGGTATTTGTGATCAAACAATTTATTGGAGCAAGAATCAACTAGCATAGGAAGGCAAAACAAGCATAGCTTCAAAAATTTCAACATATGGAGAGGAAGCTTGATACTATTGCAATAAGTAGAAGCATATGATCCTCTCTCATAGTAATTTTTTGTAGCATCATGAATGAATTCAACAATAGAACCAGCACCTAAGGCTTTCTTTTCATGATCTACAAGCATAGAAATAATACTACTCTCCACATAAGGAAATCTATTCTCAAGGATAGTAGTGGGAGTATCGTAAAAGTCTTGAGCACTACAAATTATGTCCACAATGAAAAAGCAAGGTTTAGCAAAAGGGTTCTCGAGAGTATGACAAGTTTTATCATCCCTCTTCTTCAAAGCATAAGTATCCTCACAATAATCATCATAGATAGGGGGGCATGCTTTCATCAAAATGATTTTGATCATTCAAAGTGGAAGAACTAAAAAGATCATCTTCATCAAATATAGCATCCCCAAGCTTGTGGCTTTCCATATCATTAGCATCATGGGTATTCAAAAAATTCATGCTAAGAACATTGAAATCATGCTCATCATTCACATATTCTATAACTAGCATTCTATGTAATTCTTCTTTCAGCACTTGAGCACAATTTTCCTTCCCATCATGCGCACGAAAGACATTGAAAAGATGGAGCATATGAGGCATCCTCAATTCCATTTTTTTTGTAATTTTCAGCGAAAGAACAAGAAACAAAAAGATTCAATTGCAAGATCTAAAGATATACCTTCAAGCGCTAACCTCCCCGGCAACGGCGCCAGAAAAGAGCTTGATGTCTACTACGCAACCTTCTCCTTGTAGACGTTGTTGGGCCTCCAAGTGCACAGGGTTGTAGGACAGTAGCAATTTTCCCACAAGTGGGTGACCTAAGGTTTATCAATCCGCAGGAGGCGTAGGATGAAGATGGTCTCTCTCAAGCAACCCTGCAACCAAATAACAAAGAGTCTCTTGTGTCCCCAACACACCTAATACAATGGTAAGTTGTATAGGTGCACTAGTTCGGCGAAGAGATGGTGATACAAGTGCAATATGGATGGTAGATATAGGTTTTTGTAATCTGAAATTACAAAAACAGCAAGGTAACAAATGGTAAAAGTGAGCACGAACGGTATTGCAATGCGTGGAAACAAGGCCTAGGGTTCATACTTTCACTAGTGAAGTTCTCTCAACAATGATAACATAATTGGATCATATAACTAGCCCTCAACATGCAACAAAGAGTCACTCCAAAGTCCCTAATTGTAGCGACCAAGACGCGGTCCTTTCCGATCTGGGGGGTCGAGGCCCCGAATAGGAAAGAAGCGCATCTAAGCGTTTCGCACGCAAGTAACATAGCACAAATAATAATAAAAGTAGACAATTCGGGATTCAACTGTCTTCTTATTAATATCTCAGAGTACAACACAGATACAATCAAGGTAGTTCCTCTACGGACTACAAAACATGGAAATGCTATGCTACCCTGCCTGCAGGCCCACGATCACGACCATGCCTCGGTCCTCTGGATAGTTCACGTAGAGGCGGTTTGTCTCCTCGTCGTACTGCCACGCCAGCTGGGTGTCATCGGGATCATCTGTCTCTGGGGTACTTGTACCTGCTGGGAGTTTCGGAGGAATCCGTGAGCCACGGGGACTCAGCAATCTAAGACCTTGGTGCCAGAACTAATCATGTTATTAGGTAGGGTAAGGGTGAAGTGTATAAGGCTGCAGCATCCTAAGCTTGGTTAAGTGGCTAACTTATGCGAAGTAATTGTGAAGGTGGTCTACACTAGCGGTCGGGATTACTTGATCACTAAGTGATCCTGAACACCTACCTACGGCATTCATAACCCACCGTGTTCCCGATCAAAGAGAGATTTTCGAAGGGACAGTCACGGTTACGCACACAGTTGGCAATTTTATTAGCTTATGTTTAAGTTCTCTAATACCGGATGTTAACAAAATATTCCAAGTTGCCACATAACCGTGGGCACGGCTTCCGAAAGATTAAGCCCTGCAGGGGTGCTCCAACTAGTCCATCACAAACGAACACAGGCCGCAAAGGCATCCTCTATCACGAATCTCGTGATCTCGTCGGATTCCTTAGAGGAAAACCTCAACTCTAGGGGAAACCAAAGCTTCACTTGGATTCCTATACGCAAGATATACCGCTAAGGTAAGACAAGGCTAGAAGGACCTTCCGACGTGTCGACGATCCTGATAAGAGCCGCGTATCTCAGTCTCAGGACACGCCGGATGAGCACAACGTACAGTGGCCTGATAGACATCTCCCGAGTTGCCCCGGGTTGGCCCCGCACACGACTCTAGTTTGGCCAACACTCATGAGGAGCACTGGCCTGGGTTGTTGATTAGAATCCTCGGGGTAGCTATTCCCTATGCAGTTTATTATTAAGTGATTAGCAAATTAACACCAATGTTGGGTCCTGCCGGACAATCCTTAGCACTACGCGATTTATCAAGGGGGTCCCCATAACAACCCCGAACGTGTTAGGAGCGGTCATTATGGAATCAAACACCGGTAACCGGTAACTAAGGCGGCAATAACGGAACAAAGCACCCGGCAAAAGGCTAGGCCTCCCGTCATTTACCAAGTATATAGGTACATTAATTAAATAACAGAATTTAAGATAATGATATCAAAGCTCATGTTATCACATGAGTCAAAGCACCTGCATCTAGCAACGCTAACATTAGTAGCTCAGCAAGCCTACTTAGCCATACAAGTTTGCTAGGAAGGAGAACGGTGTTTGGGCTCATGGCATATGAAGAGGCAATTTAATTTCAGTGGTAGGCAGCGAACAATATGACATGGAAACGAAACTAGCATAACAAGTCTAGAGATGGAATCAAGGTCATATCATCTTGCCTGTGATATCCTCAGCTTGGAATGGTTCTGGTTCGTCATCCACGTACTCTCCTGACTCCACGTATTCGTTCTCCGATCCCAGTGCTACCCAACATGAGAATAACATCCAATGAACAGCAGCACCACAAGATGCAACAATCACATGATGCATGAGATGAAAATTGAGCATGCACCACTATTTCTCTCTCTAGCACAAGCAAATTAAACTACTGCAAGTAACATGGAAGCATCACCTCTCAAACACTTCTAGTAGGTACCACATGTGGTGTGCACTCTCTACACACATATCTCCATACCTACACCATCATCATCACTCAAAACTCCTATGCACACATGCCTACTTGCAATTACACCACCAACATATACTAGCAAGATCACATACACACACACATCACTTAAGCCACATTCACACACACATATCACTTATGCTACGAATCGGTACTTGACCATATAGGAGCAGCAACCCTGAAGTAGTACCCCTACTGCTAACTCTGCTGCCGACGGCTTGCAGGAACAGGGGAGGGACCTCGTCGGCGATATGCTAGCAATTGATCTACGACTGCTGGATGGAAGGATGCAGAAGCACCCACGGTTCCATTCCTGCAGCCAACTACGCCCGAGGGGCTCTACAACCGCGTGACGACGGTGATCGGCGGCTCCGGCGACAGAGGTGATGTGCACAACGATTCTACGGCTACGGTGCTCGATCTAGCACAGGGAGGAGGGAGGAGGAGTACTACCTCATGTACGGGTCGAGGAAGAAACGCCCGTAGAGGAAGTAGCAGGAAGAAGGGCGCGGAGCGGCGGAGCTCGTCGGAGAAGGAGCGCCTCCGGGAAGAAGACGAAGCAGGGTCGGGGAAGACGATCCAGCGGCGGGAACGAGCCCCTGGAGAGGCCCGCAAGCTCCTGGACCACTCGTCGAGGAGGAAGAGGCACCACAGCGACGACGGCGACCTCCTTCAACCGTCGGCCATGGCGGATCCGCCTCACTTACCTTGGTGCGACGATGCAGAGAGGAGGGAGATGAGATCTGGGTGGAGCGGCGGCGGAAGGGGGAACCCTAGCCGAGCCACGGACGCCAAGGCCCTTTATAGGGCGATAGGGGAAGCGAGGGGCGCGCCGTGGCCATGTGCGCGAGCTCTCTCCGGTGGAACAGAGGGGAACAAGAGAGAGAGGATGACAGGAGGGTCCCACTGCCTCACTGGAAAGGAGGTGGACGACGACGGACGCGCGACGGGCTGTGAGGGGAGAAGGAGAGATGTGCCACTAGGTAGGAGGGAGCCCACTTAGTGCGCCCGATAGGGAAATAGAGCCCCCTGTCTATTTCCTTTTAAAAATAAAACAGTGAAAGATAAATAGGCACAGGACAAAATAAAAGGGATAAAATCAAATGGAAAATTGCCCTGGACCTGAAAATGAACCAGCTATTTAAATAAAATACTTCCAACATTTATGGGGCTACTTTCATAAATCCAAAACAACATTTATTTATTCTGTTTTGTGATTTATATTCACCCTCAAGACCAAGAATAAAACTCCCAATCATCACATCATCATCTCCACAATAAACTCTAAACACAAGACATTTTAAAAGAGCTTTTGGGAAGATGGAATTTTGAACATGAGATAAAAGGAAAGGAAAAGGGTTTGAAATTGCAAGGAGCTTTGAAAATACCTAGCACCCACTCCTATACACCACACACCATCATCACATGTGCATCAACACCCACAATTACAAGACCCACTCTAAGACATGGTAAGGTATAGATGCTAGCAACACAAGGCATGGTAAGAATGGTATGACATGGATGCATGCATGCAAAAGAAGAAATACAAGGTGACACATGAATTCATACATGCATAGATAGCTCTCATGACAATGTCAAGGTGGTCCCACATGGAAGGTTACAAAAACAAAGGAAAGCTTTACACTTGGGGCACTAAAAATTCTCCCACACTACAAAGAAGATCTCGCCCTCGAGATCTAAGACTGAAAGAAATCGGGAAATTTGGAACGGAGGTGGTCCTCGCGTTCCCACGTAGCCTCTTTATCAGAATGGTGTGACCACTGCACTTTGAGAAACTTGACAGTCTTGTTACGGGTCTTGCACGCACTCGCCTCGAGAACCGCAACTGGATGCTCACGATAAGAAAGGTCAGGCTGAAGGTCGATATCTTGAAGATGCACAGTGCGCTCGGGGGTCTTGAAACACCTCCGAAGCTGAGAAACATGGAACACATCATGGACATTTGCAAAGGTTGACGGAAGCTCGAGCTGGTACGCAAGGTCGCCCCTCTTGCCAACCACTCTGAACGGACCAACGAAACGAGGCGCAAGCTTGCCTTTGATGCCAAAGCGCTGCATACCCTTCATAGGCGACACCTTGAGATAGACAAAGTCATCAAGCTCATACGACATGTCACGGTGCTTGCTATCGTAATAGCTCTTCTGACGGGACAGAGCTGCTCTGAGGTTGTCGCGAATGATCCGACACATCTCCTCAGCTTCTTCGATCATATCATTGCCAAGGATCTGACGCTCGCCTGTCTGGGACCAGTTGAGCGGAGTACGACACTTCCTGCCATAGAGAATTTCAAACGGAGCCTTGCCAGAACTAGCTTGATAACTATTGTTATACGAGAACTCCGCGAAAGGCAGACAATCCTCCCACTTCATGCCAAAAGAGATAACACAGGCTCTCAGCATGTCCTCAAGAACTTGATTCACTCTCTCCACTTGACCACTAGTCTGAGGATGGAACGCTCTGCTGAAGCGGATCTTCGTGCCCATAGCAGACTGAAAGGAGTCCCAAAACTTGGAAGTGAAGATACTTCCGCGATCTGACAAGATCATCGTAGGTACGCCATGCAAAGAGACAATCCTGGAGGTGTACAACTCTGCCAACTGAGCTGCTGAAATGGACTCCTTGACCGGAAGGAAATGCGCTACTTTACTCAATTTGTCGATGACGACGAAGATAGCATCATTGCCCTTCTTGGACTTCGGAAACCCAGTGACGAAGTCCATCTCAATGTGATCAAACTTCCACTCGGGAATCGGCAAAGGCTGCAAGAGGCCCGCTGGTCTTTGATGTTCTGCTTTCACCCTTCGACATACATCACACTCGTTTACGAATTGTGCAATTTCACGTTTCATACGAGTCCACCAGAATGTCTGCTTTAAGTCATGGTACATTTTGGAACTTCCAGGATGAATAGAGAGCAGAGAGTTATGAGCTTCTTCCATGATCACCTTCCTGAGATCACCTTTCGGGACGACAAGGCGATCCTCAAAGAACAATGTGTCCCTGGCATCAACAGTGAAACACTTATACTTAGGGAGACTCTTTCCCACGCCAATCTTGACCTTCTTCACCATAGCGTCAAGTAGCTGAGCTGCTCTGACCTGATCTTCCAAGGTAGGAGAGATCTGAAGGTTCGCAAGAAAACCCTGAGGAACTAGCTGAAGATTGAGCTTCCTGAAAGACTCAGAAAGACCTGGCTGGAAAGGTTGCAGAATCAGACTGTTGCAATATGCCTTCCTGCTCAATGCATCTGCCACAACATTTGCCTTGCCTGGCGTGTACTCAACACTCGGATTAAAATCCTGGAGCATTTCCACCCAACGTGTTTGCCGAAGATTCAAGTTAGGCTGAGTGAAGATATACTTGAGACTCTTGTGATCGGTGAAAACTTCAACCTTACGTTCCAACAAGAGATGTCTCCAAGTCATCAAGGCGTGCACAATAGCTGCTAGCTCGAGATCGTGCACAGGATAGTTCTTCTCCGCAGGCTTCAGCTGCCTGGAGGTATAAGCAACCACCTTCCTATCTTGCATCAAGACTGCACCGAGACCCTGGAGAGAAGCATCGCAAAAGACCTGGTACGGCTTGGAATCATCCGGAGGGGCCAATACCGGAGTGGAGATAAGCTTCTCTTTGAGTGTATCGAAAGCCAGTTGACACTCTGGAGACCAAACATACTTGACACCCTTCTGAAGAAGACTAGACAGCGGCTTGGCGATTTTGGAGAAGTTCTCAACGAATCTTCTGCAATATCTGGCAAGCCCGAGAAAGCTTCGGAGCTGCTTCACATTCTGCGGAGGTTCCCATTCAACAATGGCTTGAACCTTGGACGGGTCAATCTGAATGCCCTCGGCAGAGATAATATGCCCAAGATAAACCACTTCTTTCAGCCAGAACTCGCACTTGGAAAACTTGGCATACAACTTGTATTCTCTCAGTTTATCAAGCACCAACCTGAGATGTCTCTCATGTTCTTCCTCATCCTCAGGAAAGACCAGAATGTCGTCGAGATAGAGCAAGACAAATTCATTCTTGTATGGTGAGAAAATATAGTTCATCAATCGACAAAAAGTCGGAGGAGCATTAGCCAGACCAAAAGACATGACCGTATACTCATACGAGCCAAAACTAGTCCTGAAGGCCGTCTTCGGAATGTCTTCCTCGCGAATGCGAATCTGATGATAGCCCATTCTGAGATCAAGCTTGGAGAATACTTTAGCACCTTTCAACTGTTCGAACAACTCAGTTATGTTCGGAAGTGGATATTTGTTCTTGATTGTCTTCTTGTTCAATGGGCGGTAATCGACACACAGCCGGTTCGAACCATCCTTCTTCTTGACAAATAGAACACCACATCCCCACAGAGACAAGATTGGTCTGATCAAACCCAAACGCTCCTGCTCATCGACTTGCCTCTTGAGTTCCTTCAACTCTTCTGGACCCAGCTTGTACGGCCGTTTGCACAGTGGCTCTGTGCCTGGCTCAAGCTCAATGACGAACTCAACTTCACGGTGCGGAGGCATGCCTGGCAGCTCTTCAGGAAACACATCTTGATATTCGCAGACCACTGGAACTTGCTCAATAGGATTGATCTCACCCTTTTCATTCAAGGAGAACAAACGGATTGTATCATCGCGTGCCACGAATATAATCACATCCTCCGAAGAGTGGGTAAGCTTCACTTCTTTTGCTTCACAATCAATTGACGCCTTGTTCATGGCCAACCAGTCCATACCAAGAATCAAGTCGATGTCGGAATTGCCCAAGACAATTGGAGATGCCAGAAAAGCATAAGCGCCCATCTTGACAGAAACTTCCGGAACCAGGCTCTGATACCAACTTGTAACGACCAAGACGCGGTCCTTTCCGATCTGGGGGTCGAGGCCACGAATAGGAAAGAAGCGCATCTAAGCGTTTCGCAAGCAAGTAACATAGCACAAATAATAATAAAAATAGACAATTCGGGATTCAACTGTCTTCTTATTAATATATCAGAGTACAACACAGATACAATCAAGGTAGTTCCGCTACGGACTACAAAACATGGAAATGCTATGCTACCCTGCCTGCAAGCCCACGATCACGACCACGCCTCAGTCCTCTGGATAGTTCACGTAGAGGCGGTCTGTCTCCTCGTCGTACTGCCACGCCAGCTGGGTGTCATCGGGATCATCTGTCTCTGGGGTACCTGTACCTGCTGGGAGTTTCGGAGGAATCCGTGAGCCACGGGGACTCAGCAATCTAAGACCTTGGTGACAGAACTAGTCATGTTATTAGGTAAGGTAAGGGTGAAGTGTATAAGGCTGCAGCATCCTAAGCTTGATTAAGTGGCTAACTTACGCGAAGTAATTGTGAAGGTGCTCTACACTAGCGGTCGGAATTACTTGATCACTAAGTGATCCTGAACACCTACCTACGGCATTCATAACCCCACCGTGTTCCCGATCGAAGAGAGATCTTCGAAGGGACAGTCACGGTTACGCACACAGTTGGCAATTTTATTAGCTTATGTTTAAGTTCTCGAATACCGGATGTTAACAAAATATTCCAAGTTGCCACATAACCGCGGGCACGGCTTTCCGAAAGATTAAACCCTACAGGGGTGCTCCAACTAGTCCATCACAAACGAACAGAGGCCGCAAAGGCATCCTCTATCACGAATCTCGTGATCTCGTCGGATTCCTTAGAGGAAAACCTCAACTCTAGGGGAAACCAAAGCTTCACTTGGATTCCTATACGCAAGATATACCGCTAAGGTAAGACAAGGCTAGAAGGACCTTCCGACGTGTCGACGATCCTGATAAGAGCCGCGTATCTCAGTCTCAGGACACGCCGGATGAGCACAGCGTACAGTGGCCTGATAGACATCTCCCGAGTTGCCCCGGGTTGGCCCCGCACACGACTCTAGTTTGGACCAACACTCATGAGGAGCACTGGCCCGGGTTGTTGATTAGAATCCTCGGGGTAGCTATTCGCTATGCAGTTTATTATTAAGTGATTAGCAAATTAACACCAATGTTGGGTCCTGCCGGACAAGCCTTAGCACTACGCGATTTATCGAGGGGGTCCCATAACAACCCCGAACGTGTTAGGAGCGGTCACTATGGAATCAAACACCGGTAACCGGTAACTAAGGCGGAAATAACGGAACAAAGCACCGGCAAAAGGCTAGGCCTCCCGTCATTTACCAAGTATATAGGTGCATTAATTAAATAACAGAATTTAAGATAATGATATCAAAGCTCATGTTATCACATGAGTCAAAGCACCTGCATCTAGCAACGCTAACATTAGTAGCTGAGCAAGCCTACTTAGCCATACAAGTTTGCTAGGAAGGAGAACGGTGTTTGGGCTCATGGCATATGAAGAGGCAATTTAATTTCAGTGGTAGGCAGCGAGCAATATGCCATGGAAACGAAACTAGCATAACAATTCTAGAGATGGAATCAAGGTCATATCATCTTGCCTGTGATATCCTCAGCTTGGAATGGTCCTGGTTCGTCCTGCACGTACTCTCCTGACTCCATGTATTCGTTCTCCGATCCCAGTGCTACCCAACATGAGAATAAAATCCAATGAACAACAGCACCACAAGATGCAACAATCACATGATGCATGAGATGAAAATTGAGCATGCACCACTATTTCTGTCTCTAGCACAAGAAAATTAAACTACTGCAAGTAACATGGAAGCATCACCTCTCAAACACTTCTAGTAGGTACCACATGTGGTGTGCACTCTCTACACACATATCTCCATACCTACACCATCATCATCACTCACAACTCCTATGCACACATGCCTACTTGCAATTACACCACCAACATATACTAGCAAGATCACATACACACACACATCACTTAAGCCACATTCACACACACATATCACTTATGCTACGAATCGGTACTTGACCATATAGGAGCAGCAACCCTGAAGTAGTACCCCTACTGCTAACACTGCTGCCGATGGCTTGCCGAAATAGGGGAGAGACCTCGTCGGCGATATGCTAGCAATTGATCTACGGCTACTGGATGGAAGGATGCAGAAGCACCCACGGTTCCATTCCTGCACCCAACTACGCCCGAGGGGCTCTACAACGGCGTGACGACGGTGATCGGCGGCTCCGGCGACAGAGGTGAAGCGCACAATGATTCTACGGCTACGGTGCTCGATCTAGCACAGGGAGGAGGGAGGAGGAGTACTACCTCACGTACGGGTCGAGGAAGAAACGCCCGTAGAGGAAGTAGCAGGAAGAAGGGCGCGGAGCGGCGGAGCTCGTCGGAGAAGGAGCGCCTCCGGGAAGAAGACGAAGCAGGGTCGGGGAAGACGATCCAGCGGCGGGAACGAGCCCCTGGAGAGGCCCGCAAGCTCCTGGACCACTCGTCGAGGAGGAAGAGGCACCACAGCGACGACGGCGACCTCCTTCAACCGTCGGCCATGGCGGATCCGCCTCACTTACCTTGGTGCGACGATGCAGAGAGGAGGGAGATGAGATCTGGGTGGAGCGGCGGCGGAAGGGGGAACCCTAGCCGAGCCACGGACGCCAAGGCCCTTTATAGGGCGATAGGGGAAGCGAGGGGCGCGCCGTGGCCATGTGCGCGAGCTCTCTCCGGTGGAACAGAGGGGAACAAGAGAGAGAGGATGACAGGAGGGTCCCACTGCCTCGCTGGAAAGGAGGTGGACGACGACGGACGCGCGACGGGCTGCGAGGGGGGAAGGAGAGATGGGCCGCTAGGTGGGAGGGAGCCCACTTAGTGCGCCGGTAGGGAAATAGACCCCCCTTTCTATTTCCTTTTAAAAATAAAACAGTGAAAGAAAAATAGGCAGAGGACAAAATAAAAGGGATAAAATCAAGTGGAAAATTACCCTAGACCTGAAAATGAACCAGCTATTTAAATAAAATACTTCCAATATTTATGGGGCTACTTTCATAAATCCAAAACAGCATTTATTTATTCTGTTTTGTGATTTATATTCACCCTCAAGACCAAGAATAAAACTCCCAATCATCACATCATCATCTCCACAATAAACTCTAAACACAAGACATTTTAAAAGAGCTTTCAGGAAGATGGAATTTTGAACATGAGATAAAAGGAAAGGAAAAGGGTTTGAAATTGCAAGGAGCTTTGAAAATACCTAGCACCCACTCCTACACACCACACACCATCATCACATGTGCATCAACACCCACAATTACAAGACCCACTCTAAGACATGGTAAGGTATAGATGCTAGCAACACAAGGCGTGGTAAGAATGGTATGACATGGATGCATGCATGCAAAAGAAGAAATACAAGGTGACACATGAATTCATACATGCATAGATAGCTCTCATGACAATGTCAAGGTGGTCCCACATGGAAGGTTACAAAAACAAAGGAAAGCTTTACACTTGGGGCACTACACTAATAGCGGGAAACAAACGAAGAGATTATTGTCGGGTACGAAACCACCGCAAAGTTATTCGTTCTGATCGATCTATTCAAGAGTTTGTAGTAGAATAACACGAAGCTATTCTTTCCGTTCGATCCATCATAGAGTTTGTACTAGAATAACACCTTAAGATACATATCAACCAAGACCCTAATGTCACCTAGATACTCCATTGTCACCTCAAGTATCCGTTGGCATGATTATACGATATGCATCACATAATCTCAGAATCATCTATTCAACCAACACATAGAACTTCAAAGAGTGCCCCAAAGTTTCTACCGGAGAGTCAAAACGTGTGCCAACCCCTATGAATAGGTTCCCAATGTCACGGACCCGCAAGTTGATCACCAAAACTTACATCGAGTACTCACATGAATCAAACGTGTGCCAACCCATATGCATAGCTTCCCAATGTCACAAACCCGCAAGTTGATCACATCAGATAGACACGTGCAAGACATACATCAAGTGTTCTCAAAGACTCAATCCGATAAGATAACTCCAAAGGGGAAACTCAATTCATTACAAGAGGGAGAGGGGGAAGAACATCATAAGATCCAGCTATAGTAGCAAAGCCCATGGTACATCGAGATCAAGACATCTCGAGAACACGAGAGAGAGAGATCAAACACATAGCTACTGGTTCATACCCTCGGCCCCGAGGGAGAACTACTCCCTCCTCGTCATGGAGATCGCCGGGATGATGAAGATGGCCACCGGAGATGGATTCCCCCTCCGGCAGGGTGCTGGAACGGGCTCCAGATTGGTTTTTGGTGGCTACAGAGGCTTGCGGCAGCGGAACTCCCGATCTAGGTTTCTTTTTGGGGGTTTCTAAATTTATAGGAATTTATGGCGGTGGAATTACATCGGTTGGGCCCACGAGGAGGTCACAAGCCTGCCCTGCGCCACCTATTGGGGTGGTGGCGGCGTCAGGGCTTGTGACTCCCTCGTGGCTCTTCTGGCCTTCTTCCAAAGCTTTGGGGGTCTCTTTTGGTCCAAAAAAAATCATCGTAAAGTTTCATTCCATTTGGACTCCGTCTGAAAATGGGCCAAAAACACGATAAAAACAGAAACTGACACTTGGCACTGAGTTAATAGGTTAGTCCCAAAAAAGATATAAAATAGCATAGTCATGCATATAAAACATCCAAAGTTGACAAGATAATAGCATGGAACCATCAATAATTATAGATACATTGGAGACGTATCACTTGCTAAGTACAATGTCAACCATAGAATTGCGTCCCCCTATCACCCTCAGCCCAGTGGTCAAGTAGAGCTAAGCAATAAAGAAATTAAACTAATTCTGCAAAAGACTATCAACAGGTCTAGAAAGAATTGGTCTAAGAAGCTCTATGATGCACTGTGGGCTTATAGAACTGCCTATAAGAATCCCATGGGCATGTCTCCGTACAAAATAGTGTACGGTAAAGCATGTCATTTACCTCTTGAGCTAGAGCATAAGGCCTATTGGGCAATCAAAGAGCTTAACTTTGATTTCAAACTTTCTGGTGAGAAGAGGTTATTTGATATTAGCTCGCTTGATGAATGGAGAACTCAGGCATTTGAGAATTCCAAGTTGTTCAAAGAGAAGGTTAAGAGGTGGCATGATAAGAGGATACAAAAGCGTTAGTTCATTGTAGGTGATTATGTCTTGCTATATAATTCTCGTTTAAGATTTTTTGCAGGAAAGCTTCTCTCCAAATGGGAAGGTCCCTATATTGTTGAGGATGTATATCATTCCGGTGCTATCAAGATCAACAACACGGGAGGTAATTGTCCGAGAGTAAATGGGCAGAGAATCAAGCATTATATCTCAGGTACTCCCATAAATGTTGAAAGCAATATTATCAATACCATAACTCAGGAAGAATACCTAAGGGATATTTATCAGCCTGTTTCAGACTCCGAAAACGAAGAGGTATGTGATTCGGTAAGAAAACAGACTCCAAAACTTTTCCAGTAGGAATTTTTCTCCGTTTTGGAATATTTGAAAAAATAGAAAAATTGGAAGTAGTCCGGTAAGCGCGCGAGGAGGCGACCTCGTTTGCCTCTCGGACTCCGTTTTCGTGCGGTGTACTCCTTCTGGTCTGGAAAAAATCATTATATATTCTCCCGTAAGGTCTGACCCTCGTATCGCGTGAATTTCCTCTGTTTCCGTTTCGAGCCTGTTTTCTGCCGCAGATTTAGGTCAAGATGTCGTCCCAGGAACCTGTGGGGGAGAACAATCTCCCTCAAGTCTATGGAGAAGTATATGCTGATCTGAAAAGGATGTAGGTCATGGAGGCTAAGAAAAGGCTACCTAAAGAAACCAAGGGCAAAGCTAAGGAGAAGAATCAGGCATGGGATGAAGTGCAATCTGTGCTCAACAAGGAAGAAGTTGAAGAAGTGGGTTTCCTCCAACCCTACCTCCACCTACTGTCTACATCCTTGATTGAACTCTTGAGGTTTTGTGAAACAACTCGTGCTCGTAATACTTATCTCACTCGTGAAGTTGTTTTGCTGGAGAAACATATCACAGATCTCCAAGGTATAAATCAAAGATTGATGGCCCTCTTGGAATCAAAGGTTACAACAACTCCACCACCATCACCACCAAACGAAGACAACTAAACATGGTTATGGGCAATCCCCTTGGCTTTTTCCAAGCTTGGGGGAGTTGCCCCGGTATCGTATCACCATCACATATTTTGCCTTTACCTTTGTTTTAGTTTGTTCCTTTTTCAGTTTTATTTTTCTCTAGTAGATTAAAAGTCTTAGTGTTTTAGTCTTGAGTTTTGCTTTGTGTCGCCCCCGATGTATTCGAGCTCGTGAGCCATATAATAAAGAGTGTCTTAGTTGAAGGGCTTTGCCTCTTGCCATGATCAAAAGAGTGAGAAAAGAACAAAAGCATGAAAGATCATGTAATGATCTTATGGAAAGTGATGGCTTCACATATAAAAAGGATGATGATTGAAACTTGTTGAGGGTAGACAAACATAGACCTTAGTCATTGTTGCAATTAATAGGAAGTGGTAAGGAAGGAGAGGTTCACATATAAATATATCATCTTTGACACCATCTATGATTGTGAACACTCACTAAACTATTACATGCCTAGAAGTAGATGTTGGACAAGGAAGACAACATAATGAATTGTGTTTGATTGGTTCCGAACAATGTTATATGATTAGAGATCCCTTAGCATGTGACGATTGCTTCCACCACATATTATCCAAAACTCCCGCACCAAGTAGATATACTACTTGTGCATCCATAAACCTTCAATCCAGTTTTGCCATTAGAGTCCACCATACCTACTTATGGATTGAATAAGATCCCTCAAGTAAGTTGTTATCGGTGCAAGCAATAAAAATTGCTCCCTAATATGTATGATCTATTAGTGTGTGGAAAATAAGCTTTGTACGAAACTGTGATGAGGAAGAGATAAAAGCGACAGACTGCATAATAAAGTTCTTTATCACGGGAGGCAATATAAAGTGACATTCCTCCACACTAAGAGGACACGCATACAAACCTCAAAAGTGCATGACAACCTCTGCTTCCCTCTACGAAGGGCCTATCTTGTACCTTTACTTTTTGCCCTTGAAAGAGTCATGGTGATCTTCACCAATTCCTTGTTTCGCCTTTATCTTGGCTACCGTCATATGCTAGGGAAAGATCTATATTCATATGTCAACTTGGAGGTAAGCATTCATGAGTTATTATTGTTGACATTACCCTTGAGGTAAGCTGTTGGGAGGCAAAACTATAAGCCCCTATCTTTCTCTGTGTCCAGCTGAAACTTTGATCTCATGAGTACCACGTGAGTTGTAGAAATTGTAGAGAACGAAAAGATGATTGAGTATGTGGATTTGCTTTACAAGCTCATATTTGACTCTTTCTGATGTTGTGATAAATTGCAATTGCTTCAATGACTAAAGGCTATCGGTTGTTACTTCTCGGTAAGGTTCTTGATCCATACTTTACTTTGAGAAGGAATTGTCACTTTAGCATGAGAGATTATATGTTGGTATTGTTGTTCTGATCATGACCATGATGCATGCATGTTCGTATCTTGTTTTGTCGACACCTCTCTCCCTAAACATGTGGTCATATTTATCGAGCTCGGCTTTCGCTTGAGGACAAGCGAGGTCTAAGCTTGGGGGAGTTGATACGTCCATTTTGCATCATGCTTTCATGTTGATATTTATCGCTTCTTGGGCAGTTATTTCACTTCATGGTACAATACTTATGCCTTTTCTCTCTTATTTTGCAAGGTTTACTTGAAGAGGGAGAATGCCGACAGGTGGAATTCTGGCCTGAAAAAGGAGCAAAGTTGAGATACCTATTCTGCACAACTCCAAACACCGTAAAAATCAACGAGGATTTTTTCCGGATTTATAAAAAATACTGGGCCGAAGAAGCGCGAGAGGGGCGCCACAGGTGGCCACAAGCCTGCTAGGCGCGGCCACCCCCCTGGTCGCGCCTAGGGGGCTTGTGGGCACCCAGCTGGCCCACTGGCCCCCATCTTCTGCTATATGAAGGGTTTCATCCGGGAAAAATCAGGAGGAGGCTTTTTCGTGGATTCGCCGCCGCCACGAGGCGGAACTTGAGCACAACCAATCTAGAGCTCCGGCAGGACGGTCCTGATAGGGAAACTTCCCTCCCGGAGGGGGAAATCATCGCCATGTCATCACCAACACTCCTCTCATCGGAGGGGACTCATCACCATCAACATCTTCATCAGCACCATCTCATCTCCAAACCCTAGTTCATCTCTTGTAACCAATCTCCGTCTCCCGACTCCGGTTGGTACTTGTAAGGTTGCTAGTAGTGCTAATTACTCTTTGTAGTTGATCCTAGTTGGATTACTTGGTGGAAGAGTTTATGTTCAGATCCTTGATGCTACTCATTATCTCTCTGGTCATGAATATGATTATGCTTTGTGACTAGTTACTTTTGTTCCTGAGGACATGGGATAAGTCATGCTAATAGTAGTCATGTGAATTTGGTATTCGTTCGATATTTTGATGTGTTGTATGTTGTTTTTCCTCTAGTGGTGTTATGTGAACGTCGACTACATAACACTTCACCATTATTTGGGCCTAGAGGAAGGCATTGGGAAGTAGTAAGTACATGATGGGTTGCTAGAGTGACAGAAGCTTAAACCCTAGTTTATGTGTTGCTTCGTAAGGGGTTGATTTGGATCCACTAGTTTAATGTTATGGTTAGACTTTGTCTTAATTCTTCTTTTGTAGGTGCGGATGCTTGCGAGAATGGTTAATCACAAGTGGGATGCTTGTCCAAGTAAGGGCAGTACCCAAGCGCCGGTCCACCCACATATCAAACTATCAAAGTAACGAACGCGAATCATATGAACATGATGAAAACTAGCATGACAGAAATTCCCGTGTGTCCTCGGGAGCGTTCTTCCTCCTATAATACTTTTTCCAGGCTTGTCCCTTGCTACAAAAGGGATTGGGCCACTTTTCTGCATCGTTGCTACTTTTGTTACTTGTTGCTTGCTACGAATCATCTCACCACACAATCACTTGTTACCGATAATTTCAGTGCTTGCAGATATTTCCTTGCTGAAAACCACTTGTCAGATCCTTCTGCTCCTCGTTGGGTTCGACACTCTTACTTATCGAAAGGACTACGATTGATCCCCTATACTTGTGCGTCATCAAGCTTTTTAACTAGTATGATAACTACTACAATGTTGAGGAGTAAGACGATGTCGTGTAATGGTTCCTTCATTGCTATATGTACGTAGTAGCTAGCGTCTAGTTGGCACCGACCAAAAACACCGGGGTGAGGGGGTGGCCGACGGCAAGGGCGGTCGCGGTGGGTGCGCAGAAGAAGAAGACGAAGAGGTCAACGCGGGGGAAGAAGGGGAGAGCAGTGGGGGAGATCAGACAGTTGGGGATGACTACATCGTGCGGTTGGGGCGTGATACGTCTCCATCGTATCTACTTTTCCAACCTCTTTTGCCCTTGTTTTGGTCTCTAATTCGCATGATTTGAATGGAACTAACCTGGACTAACACTGTTTTCAGCAGAATTGCCACGGTGTTGTTTTTGCGCAGTAATAAAAGTTCTCGGAATGACCTGGAAATTTACGAGGATTTTTTGTGGAATATATAAAAATACTGGTGCAAGAATCACCTGGAGGGACGGAGCCAAGAGCTCACAAGCCCACCAGGTCCCCCCCCCCCCCCGGCCGGGCCTGGCAGGCTTGTGAGCCCCTCGTGGCTCCGTAGCCTCCAATTCTAGATCTATATATTCTCTTTCGACCGGAAAAAAATCAAGGAGAAGAGTTCATCGCGTTTTATGATACAGAGCCGCCGCCACCACCTGTTCTTCCTCTGGAGGGCAGATCTGGAGTCCGTTCTGGACTCCGTAGAGGGGGAATCGACGCCTTCATCATCACCAACCACCCTTCATCGCCAATTCCATAATGCTCTTCACTGTTCGTAAGTATTCCATCGTAGGCTCGTTGGACGGTGAAGGGTTGGATGAGATCTATCATCTACTCGAGTTAGTTTTGCTCACAGGGATGCTAAAACACGAAAACGAGAAAAGAGAACAAAGCCGGTAACGGGGTAACTGGCATAGTGGACAAGTGTTGATTCACGGGGATGCCGACAAGTCTCACCTCGTGTGTTTGCAACATATCGCGAAGTAAAAGGAATAGCACACGACAACTGAAGGTTCGCTCGAATATTTATTCGTTTGGGTATAGGGGGTTGATACGTCTCAAAGATATCTATAATTTTTTATGGTTTCATGCTTTTATCTTGTCATCTTTGGATGTTTTATGTACCTTTTATATCTTTTTTGGGACTAACTTATTAATTCAGTACCAAGTGTCAGTTCCTGTTTTTTCTGTGTTTTTGGCTCTTTTCAGATCTGATTTTGGAACGGAGTCCAAACGGAATAAAATCCCCGAAATAAATTTTTCCCGAACGGAAGAAGATCAGGGGGCTTGTGGGCCAACCCAGGAGAGCTACAGGGAGACCACAAGCCCTGTAGCCGCCACCAGGGGGCGGCGGCCAGCAGGCTTGTGGCCTCCCTGGCGCCCCCCTGACCTAGCTCCTTCGCCTATATATTCCCTAAAATACAAAAGAAAAAAATCAGGGAATCCTCGAAAACACTTTTCTCCCGCCGCAAGCTTCCGTTTCCGCGAGATCTCATCTGGAGACCCTTCCCAGTGCCCTGCCGGAGGGGACTTTGGAGTTGGAGGGCTTCTACATCAACATCATCGCCCCTCCAATGACTCGTGAGTAGTTCACTTCAGACCTACGGGTCCGTAGTTAGTAGCTAGATGGCTTCTTCTCTCTCTTGGATCTTCAATACAAAGTTCTCCATGATCTTCATGGAGATCTATCTGATGTAATCCTCTTTGGCGGAGTGTTTGTCGAGATCCGATGAATTGTGGATTTGTGATCAGATTATCTATGATATATATTTGAGTCTTTGCTGATTTCTTATATGCATGATTTGGTATCCTTGTAAGTCTCTCCGAGTCTTGGGTTTTGTTTGGCCAACTAGATCTATGATTCTTGCAATGGGAGAAGTTCTTGGTTTTGGGTTCTTACCGTGTGGTGACCTTTCCGAGTGACAGTAGGGGCAGCAAGGCACACATCGTGTAGTTGCCATCAAGGGTAACAAGGTGGGCTTTGTCGTAGATATGAGATCGTCCATCTACATCATGTCATCTTGCTTAAGGCGTTACTCTGTTCTTTTGGACTTAATACACTAGATGCATGCTGGATAGCGGTCGACGTGTGGAGTAATAGTAGTAGATGCAGAAAGTATCGGTCTATTTGTTTTGGACATGATGCCTATAGTGTTGGAAATATGCCCTAGAGGCAATAATAAATTAGTTATTATTATATTTCTTAGTTCATGATAATTGTTTATTATCCATGCTATAATTGTATTGATTGGAAACACAATACTTGTGTGGATACATAGACAAAACACTGTCCCTAGTAAGCCTCTAGTTGACTAGCTCGTTGATCAAAGATGGTCAAGGTTTCCTGGCCATAGGCAAGTGTTGTCACTTGATAACGGGATCACATCATTAGGAGAATCATGTGATGGACTAGACCCAAACTAATAAGACGTAGCATGTTGATCGTGTCATTTTGTTGCTACTGTTTTCTGCGTGTCAAGTATTTGTTCCTATGACCATGAGATCATATAACTCACTAACACCGGAGGAATGCTTTGTGTGTATCAAACGTCGCAACGTAACTGGGTGACTATAAAGATGCTCTACAGGTATCTCCGAAGGTGTTAGTTGAGTTAGTATAGATCGAGACTGGGATTTGTCACTCCGTGTGACGGAGAGGTATCTCGGGGCCCACTCGGTAATACAACATCACACACAAGCCTTGCAAGCAATGTAACTTAATGTAAGTTGCGGGATCTTGTATTACGGAACGAGTAAAGAGACTTGCCGGTAAACGAGATTGAAATAGGTATGCGGATACTAACGATCGAATCTCGGGCAAGTAACATACCGAAGGACAAAGGGAATGACATACGGGATTATATGAATCCTTGGCACTGAGGTTCAAACGATAAGATCTTCGTAGAATATGTAGGATCCAATATGGGCATCCAGGTCCCGCTATTGGATATTGACCGAGGAGTCTCTCGGGTCATGTCTACATAGTTCTCGAACCCGCAGGGTCTGCACACTTAAGGTTCGACGTTGTTTTATGCGTATTTGAGTTATATGGTTGGTTACCGAATGTTGTTCGGAGTCCCGGATGAGATCACGGACGTCACGAGGGTTTCCGGAATGGTCCGGAAACGAAGATTGATATATAGGATGACCTCATTTGGTTACCGGAAGGTTTTCGTGCATTACCGGAAAGTTTCGGGCTCATCGGTAGTGTACCGGGAGTGCCGGGAGGGGTGCCGGGGACCATCGGGAGGGGTGTCACGCCCCAAGGGGTCTCATGGGCTATGGGAAGAGATAAACCAGCCCCTAGTGGGCTGGAATAAGTTCCCACTAAGGCCCATAAGGTTTGAGAAGGAAAAAACACAAGGTGGAAAGAGTTTCCAAGTGGGAAGGTGGAATCCTACTCCAAGTAGGATTGGAGTAGGACTCCTCCACCTCCAATTTCGGCCAAACCTTTAGGTTTTGAGGCTGCCTCCTCCCCTCCCTCCCACCTATATATACGGAGGTTTTAGGGCTGATTTGAGACGACTTTCTCACGGCTGCCCGACCACATACCTCCATAGTTTTTCCTCTAGATCGCGTTTCTGCGGAGCTCGGGCGGAGCCCTGCTGAGACGAGATCATCACCAACCTCCGGAGCGCCGTCACGCTGCCGGAGAACTCTTCTACCTCTCCGTCTCTCTTTCTGGATCAAGAAGGCCGAGATCATCGTCGAGCTGTACGTGTGCTGAACGCGGAGGTGCCGTCCGTTCGGTACTAGATCGTGGGACTGATCGCGGGATTGTTCGCGGGGCGGATCGAGGGACGTGAGGACGTTCCACTACATCAACCGCGTTCACTAACGCTTCTGCTGTGCGATCTACAAGGGTACGTAGATCACTCATCCCCTCTCGTAGATGGACATCACCATGATAGGTCTTCGTGCGCGTAGGAAAATTTTTGTTTCCCATGCGGCCTTCCCCAACAGTGGCATCATGAGCTAGGTTCATGCGTAGATGTCTTCTCGAGTAGAACACAAAAGTTTTTGTGGGCGGTGATGTGCGTTTTGCTGCCCTCCTTAGTCTTTTCTTGATTCCGCGGTATTGTTGGATTGAAGCGGCTTGGACCGACATTACTCGTACGCTTACGAGAGACTGGTTTCATCGCTACGAGTAACCCCGTTGCTCAAAGATGACTGGCAAGTGTCGGTTTCTCCAACTTTAGTTGAATCGGATTTGACCGAGGAGGTCCTTGGATGAGGTTAAATAGCAACTCATATATCTCCGTTGTGGTGTTTGCGTAAGTAAGATGCGATCCTACTAGATACCAATGGTCACCACGTAAAACATGCAACAACAAAATTAGAGGACGTCTAACTTGTTTTTGCAGGGTATGCTTGTGATGTGATATGGCCAACGATGTGATGTGATATATTGGATGTATGAGATGATCATGTTGTAATAGATAATATCGACTTGCACGTCGATGGTACGGCAACCGGCAGGAGCCATAGGGTTGTCTTTATAACTATCGTTTGTGCTTGCAGATGCGTTTACTATTTTGCTAGGACGTAGCTTTAGTAGTAATAGCATGAGTAGCACGACAACCCCGATGGCGACACGTTGATGGAGATCATGATGATGGAGATCATGGTGTGATGCCGGTGACAAGAAGATCATGCCGGTGCTTTGGTGATGGAGATCAAGAAGCACGTCATGATGGCCATATCATGTCACTTATAAATTGCATGTGATGTTAATCCTTTTATGCACCTTATTTTGCTTAGAACGACGGTAGAATTATGAGGTGATCTCTCACTAAAATTTCAAGACGAAATTGTGTTCTCCCCGACTGTGCACCGTTGCTACAGTTCGTCGTTTCGAGACACCACGTGATGATCGGGTGTGATAGACTCAACGTTCACATTCAACGGGTGCAAAACAGTTGCGCACGCGGAACACTCGGGTTAAGCTTGACGAGCCTAGCATGTGCAGACATGGCCTCGGAACACATGAGACCGAAAGGTCGAGCATGAATCGTATAGTTGATATGATTAGCATAGAGATGCTTACCACTGAAACTATTCTCGACTCACGTGATGATCGGACTTGAGATAGTGGATTTGGATCATGTACCACTCAAATGACTAGAGAGATGTACTTTTTGAGTGGGAGTTCTTAAGTAACATGATTAATTGAACTAATTGTCATGAACATAGTCTAATGGTCTTTGCGAATTACGATGTAGCTTGCGCTATAGCTCTACTGTTTTATATGTTCCTAGAGAAAATTTAGTTGAAAGTTGATAGTAGCAAACTTTGCAGACTGAGTCTGTAAAACCGAGGATTGTCCTCGTTGCTGCACAGAAGGCTTATGTCCTTAATGCACCACTCGGTGTGCTGCACCTCGAGCGTCGTCTGTGGATGCTGTGAACATCCGACATACACGTTTCTGATGACTACACGATAGTTCAGTACAAAAAATACTTAATGGCTTAGAAGCAAGGCGCCGAAAACGTTGTAAAACGTCACGGAACATAAGTGATGTTCTAAAGAGATGAAATTGTGATTTCATGCTTGTGCCCTTGTTAAGAGGTACGAGACCTCCGACAAGATTCTTTGTCCACAAAGCACAGGAGAAAAGGCTCAATCGTTGAGCATGTGCTCAGATTGTCTGAGTACGACAATCGCTTGAATCAAGTGGGAGTTAATCTTCCAGATGAGATAGTGATAGTTCTCCAAAGTCACTGCCACCAAGCTGTGAGAGCTTCGTGATGAACTATAACATATCAAGGATACATACAATGATCCTTGAGCGATTCGCGATGTTTGACACTGCGAAAGTAGAAATCAAGAAGGAGCATCAATAGTTGATGGTTTGTAAAACCACTAAGTTTCAAGAAAGGCAAGGGCTAGAAGGGATACTTCGTGAAACGGCAAAACAGTTGCTGCACTAATGAAGAGACCCAAGATTAAACCCAAACCCGAGACTAAGTGCTTCTGTAATGAGGGGAACAATCACTGAGGCGGAGCAACTCAAGATACTTGGTAGATAAGAAGACTGGCAAAAGTCGAAAGAAGTGTATTTGATATACATGATGTTGATGTGTACTTTACTAGTACTCCTAGTAGCACGAGGGTATTGGATACCGGTTCGGTTGCTAAGTGATTAGTGACACGAAATGAAAGCTACGGCATAAACGGAGACTAGCTAAAGGCGAGGTGACGATACGTGTTGGAAGTGTTTCCAAGATTGATATGATCAAACGTCGCACGCTCCCTCTACCATCGGGATTGGTGTTAAACCTAAATAATTGTTATTTGGTGCTTGCGTTAAGCATGTACATGATTGGATCGTGTTTATTGCAATACGATTATTCATTTAAGGAGAATAATGGTTACTCTATTTTCTTGAATATTCACCTTCAATGGTTTATTGAATCTCGATCGTAGTGTTACACATGTTCATGATATTGGTGCCAAAAGATACGAGTTGATGATGATAGTACCACTTACTTGTGGCACTGCCGCTTGAGTCATGTTAGTATAAATTGCATGAAGAGGCTCCATGCTGATGGATCTTTGTACTCACCTGATTTCGAATCACTAGTGACATGCGAATCATACCACATGAGCAAGGCCTTGTTTTGAGATGAAATAAGATAGTAACTTGTTGGAAGTGATACATTTTGATGTATGCAGTCCAATGGGTGCTGAGGCACGTAGTGGATATCATTATGTTCTTACTTCACTGACGATTTGAGTAGATACTAGAGTATTTACTTAATGAATCACAAGTCTGAAATATTGAAAAGTTCAATTCTGTTTCGGAGTGAAGTTCGTCGTAACAAGAGGATAAACTGTCTACGATATGATCATGGAAATGAATATCTGAGTTACGAGTTTTGGTACGCAGTTAAGACAATGTGGAAATTGTTTCGCAGTTCATGCCACCTGGAACATCATAGTGTGATGATGTGTCTGAAAGTCATAGCCACGCACTATTTGGTATGGTGCATACTATGATGTCTCTTATCGAATTACCACTATCGTTTATGGGTTATGCATTAGAGACAACCGCACTCACTTTAAATAGGGCACCGCGTATTTCCGTTGAGATGACACAGTATAGACTGAGGTTTAGAGAAATCTAAACTGTCGTTTCTTGAAAGTTTGGGGCTTCGACACTTATGTGAAAAAGTTTCAGTCTGATGAGCTCGAACCCAAAGCGGATAAATGCATCTTCATAGGATATCCAAAAACAGTTGGGTACATCTCCTATCTCAGATCCGAAAGCAAAGTGTTTATTTCTAGAAACGGATCCTTTCTCGAGGAAAGGTTTCTCTCGAAAGAATTGAGTGGGAGAGTGGTAGAACTTGATGAGGTTATTGAACCATCACTTCAACCAGTGTGTAGCAGGGCGCGGGAAGTTGTTCATGTGGCGCCTACACCAATTGAAGTGGAAGCTGATGATGGTGATCATCGAGCATCAGATCAAGTTACTACAAGCCTCGTAGGTTGACAAGGTCGCGTACTACTACAGAGTGGTACGGTAACCCTGTCTTGGAGGTCATGTTGTTGAGCAACAGTGAACCTACGAGTTATGGAGAAAGCGATGGTGGGCCCAGATTCCGACAAATGGCTGGAAGCCATGAAATCCGAGAGAGGATCCATGTATGAAAACAAAGTGTAGACTTTGGAAGAACTACTTGATGGTCAGAAGACTATTGAGTAAAGATGGGTCTTTAAAAGAAGACAGACGATGATGGTGATAAGTCACTATTAAGAAAAGCTCGACTTGTCGCAAAGATGTTTTCGACAAGATCAAACAGTTGACTATGATGAGACTTTCTCACTCGTAGCGATGCTAAAGGTCTGTTAGAATTATGTTAGTTGTTGATGCATTATTTATGAAATATTGCACGTAGGATGTCAAAACATTGTTTTCTCGACGGTTTCCTTGAGCAAACATTGTATGTGATACACCCAGAAGGTTTTGTCGATCCTAAAGATACTAGCAAGTATGCAAGCTCCAGCGATCCTTCAATGGACTGGTGCAAGCATCTCGGAGTTGGAATATATATACTTTGATGAGATGATCAAAGATTTTGGGTCTGTACAAGGTTTAGAGAAACTTGTATTTCCAAAGAAGTGAGTGGGAGCACTATAGAATTTCTGATAAGTATATGTGGTTGACATATTGTGGATCAGAAGTAATGTAGAATTTCTGTAAAACATACAAGGTTGTTTGAAAGGAGTTTTCAAAGGAATACCTGGATTGAGCTACTTGAACGTTGAGCATCAAATATCTATGGAGATAGATCGAAAGCGCTTAATGGAAGTTTCAACAAGATGCATGCCTTGACAAGTTTTTGGAGGAGTTCAAAATAGATCAGCAAAGAAGGAGTTCTTGGTTGCGTTGTGAGGTGTGAATTTGAGTAAGACTCAAAACCCGACCCCGGCAGAATAAAGAGAATAGACGAAGGTCGTCTTCTACGCCTTAGCCGTAGAATCTAAAGTATGCCATGCTGTGTACCGCACCTCATGTGTGCCTTGACTCAAAATATGCTGAGAGGTACAGAGAGTGATCCATGATTGAATCACTAGCAGCGGTCAAAATTTATCCTTAGTAACTAATGGACTAAGGAATTTTTCTCGATTATGGAGGTGGTTGAAGAGTTCGTCGTAAAGGGTTACGTCGATGCAAGCTTTGACACTAATCCGAATAACTATGAGTAGTGAAACGGATTCGTATAGTAGAGTAGATATTTGGAGCATTTCCGAATAGCACGTAGTAGCAGCATCTATAAGATGACATAAAGATTTGTAAAGAACGCACGGATCTGAAAGTTTCAGAACCGTTGACTAAAACCTCTCTCACGAGCAAGACGTGATCAGACCCCATAACTATATGGGTGTTGGATTCATTGGAATCACATGGTGATGTGAACTAGATTATTGACTCTAGTGCAAGTGGGAGACTGTTGGAAATATGCCCTAGAGGCAATAATAAATTAGCTATTATTATATTTCTTAGTTCATGATAATTGTTTATTATCCATGCTATAATTGTATTGATTGGAAACACAATACTTGTGTGGATACATAGACAAAACACTGTCCCTAGTAAGCCTCTAGTTGACTAGCTCGTTGATCAAAGATGGTCAAGGTTTCCTGGCCATAGGCAAGTGTTGTCACTTGATAACGGGATCACATCATTAGGAGAATCATGTGATGGACTAGACCCAAACTAATAAGACGTAGCATGTTGATCGTGTCATTTTGTTGCTACTGTTTTCTGCGTGTCAAGTATTTGTTCCTATGACCATGAGATCATATAACTCACTAACACCGGAGGAATGCTTTGTGTGTATCAAACGTCGCAACGTAACTGGGTGACTATAAAGATGCTCTACAGGTATCTCCGAAGGTGTTAGTTGAGTTAGTATAGATCGAGACTGGGATTTGTCACTCCGTGTGACGGAGAGGTATCTCGGGGCCCACTCGGTAATACAACATCACACACAAGCCTTGCAAGCAATGTAACTTAATGTAAGTTGCGGGATCTTGTATTACGGAACGAGTAAAGAGACTTGCCGGTAAACGAGATTGAAATAGGTATGCGGATACTAACGATCGAATCTCGGGCAAGTAACATACCGAAGGACAAAGGGAATGACATACAGGATTATATGAATCCTTGGCACTGAGGTTCAAACGATAAGATCTTCGTAGAATATGTAGGATCCAATATGGGCATCCAGGTCCCGCTATTGGATATTGACCGAGGAGTCTCTCGGGTCATGTCTACATAGTTCTCGAACCCGCAGGGTCTGCACACTTAAGGTTCGACGTTGTTTTATGCGTATTTGAGTTATATGGTTGGTTACCGAATGTTGTTCGGAGTCCCGGATGAGATCACGGACGTCACGAGGGTTTCCGGAATGGTCCGGAAACGAAGATTGATATATAGGATGACCTCATTTGGTTACCGGAAGGTTTTCGTGCATTACCGGAAAGTTTCGGGCTCATCGGTAGTGTACCGGGAGTGCCGGGAGGGGTGCCGGGGACCATCGGGAGGGGTGTCACGCCCCAAGGGGTCTCATGGGCTATGGGAAGAGATAAACCAGCCCCTAGTGGGCTGGAATAAGTTCCCACTAAGGCCCATAAGGTTTGAGAAGGAAAAAACACAAGGTGGAAAGAGTTTCCAAGTGGGAAGGTGGAATCCTACTCCAAGTAGGATTGGAGTAGGACTCCTCCACCTCCAATTTCGGCCAAACCTTTAGGTTTTGAGGCTGCCTCCTCCCCTCCCTCCCACCTATATATACGGAGGTTTTAGGGCTGATTTGAGACGACTTTCTCACGGCTGCCCGACCACATACCTCCATAGTTTTTCCTCTAGATCGCGTTTCTGCGGAGCTCGGGCGGAGCCCTGCTGAGACGAGATCATCACCAACCTCCGGAGCGCCGTCACGCTGCCGGAGAACTCTTCTACCTCTCCGTCTCTCTTGCTGGATCAAGAAGGCCGAGATCATCGTCGAGCTGTACGTGTGCTGAACGCGGAGGTGCCGTCCGTTCGGTACTAGATCGTGGGACTGATCGCGGGATTGTTCGCGGGGCGGATCGAGGGACGTGAGGACGTTCCACTACATCAACCGCGTTCACTAACGCTTCTGCTGTGCGATCTACAAGGGTACGTAGATCACTCATCCCCTCTCGTAGATGGACATCACCATGATAGGTCTTCGTGCGCGTAGGAAAATTTTTGTTTCCCATGCGACGTTCCCCAACATATAGATATAATCATTGCCATAGATGACATCACGACTTTGCGCGGTTCTATCAATTGCTCGATAGTAATTTGTTCACCCACCGTCTACTTGCTTTCATGAGGGAAGCCACTAGTAAACACTACGGCCCCGGGGTCTATTCACACCTATCGTTTCCACTTTCTCTTTTACTTTGCTTTGTTACTTTGTTGCTTTCAGTTCTCACTTGGCAAACAATCTATAAGGGATTGACAACCCCTTCATAGCGTTGGGAGCAAGCTTTTTGTGTTTGTGCAGGCACTTGAGATACTCCTTCACTGGATCAATACCTTGGTTCTCAAACTGAGGGAAATACTTACCACCGCTGCGCTACATCATCCTTTCCGCTTCGACGGAACACCAACGCAAGGCTCCAAGGCCACGGAGGAAATCCTTTGCATATTTGCCTAGGAAGTCCCTTAAGGCGTAGCGGTAGCAGAAGGATTCATGGTGTCGTCGCACGTTTCTGACGTCGTTGGAAGGTCTTTTGTTGCAGTAGCAGAAGTATTTCTGGCGCCGTTGCCGGGGAGGAGGATCGCTTGCCGAGGAGGATCAAGAAAAAAATAATCTCCCGTCAACACGCCTATTTCTGGCGCCGTTGCCGAGGAAGGAGAGATCTATCCAAGTAGGTCTCACAAACTCATCTCTTGCATTTCCTTTTTTGCCAGTTGCCTCTCGTTTTCCTCCCCCCACTTCAAATTTGCCGTTTTCATTTGCCTTTCTCCTTTGCCATTTTCTTTTGCCTTTTGCCTTTTTGCCGTTTTGCTTTGCCGGTTTTCTTGCTTGCTTGTGTGCTTGTTTGTTTGTTGAAGTCATCATGGCTGAAAACACCAAACTTTGCGAATTCTCGAGTACCAATAATAATGATTTTATTAGTACTCCGATTTCTCCCGCCACTAGTGCGGAATCGTATGAAATCAACGCAGCTTTGCTGAATCTTGTTCTGAAAGAGCAATTCTCTGGCCTTCCTAGTGAAGATGCCGCATCCCATCTCAATACCTTCATTGAGCTTTGTGATATGCAAAAGAAAAGAGATGTGGATAATGGCGTGATTAAGTTGAAACTTTTTCCTTTCTTGTTGCGAGATCGCGCAAAAACTTGGTTTTCTTCTTTGCCTAAAAATAGTATCGATTCTTGGGATAGTGCAAAGATGCTTACATATCCAAGTATTTTCCGCCGGCTAAGATCATCTCGTTATGTAATGATATCATGAATTTCAAGCAACTTGATCATGAACATGTTGCACAATCTTGGGAGAGGATGAAGCTTATGATTAGAAATTGTCCCGCTCATGGCTTGAGTTTGTGGATGATTATACAAATCTTTTACGCTGGCTTGAATTTCGCTTCTCGCAATATCTTGGACTCCGCCTCAGGTGGAACGTTCATGGAAATCATGTTAGGAGACGCTATAGAACTCCTAGAGAATATCATGACCAACTACTCTCAGTGGCACACTGAAAGGTCGCCTGCTAGCAAAAAGGTAAACGCTATAGAAGAAATTAACTCGCTTAGTGCTAAGATGGACGAGTTGATGAATTTGGTTGCTAGTAGAAACGCTACTGTAGATCCTAATGACATGCCACTATCTTCCTTCACTGAGAGTAGCAACGCTAGTTTGGACGTGAATTTTGTTGGTAGGAACAATTTTGGCAACAACAATGCTTTTAGAGGAAACTATGTTCCTAGGCCTTTTCCTAGTAACTCCTCTAACAATTATGGCAATTCCTACAACAACACTTACGGAAATCACAACAAATTACCCTCTGATTTAGAGAGTAATATCAAAGAGTTCATCAACTCTCGAAAGATTTTCAATGCGTCCATCGAGGAAAAACTACTCAAAATAGACGATTTGGCTAAGAGCGTTGATAGGATGTCTTGTGATATTGATGCTTCGAAAGTTAAATGCGCTCCTCCCAAGGTCAACTTGGATGAAACTTTGAAATCTATGCGTGTCGCCATGAACGAGAGCAAAGAAAGAACCGCCCAAATTCGCGCTAGGCATGAATGGTTCAAAAGGGTGCGTTCTAGTGATGCAAATAACGAAGATCTTAAAGTTCTTGGTGTGACTCCTCTTGAATCTTTGTTTTCACATGTCAAACCTATTGATGAAGGGGCTGGATATGAATCCACTTTGGTTGAAAAACGCCCCAAAGATTCGGAGTCTACCCTTCTTGATGATAAAGGTGTGGAGAGTGGAGTAGAAGAAATCAAAATTTTGGGTAGTAATGAAACTCCCACTTTGGATTTCAAGGAATTCAATTATGATAATTGCTCCTTGTTTCAATGCATTTCTTTGATGCAATCCATTGCAAACTCTCCACATGCTTATAGCCAAAGCAAGGCCTTTACCGCGCATATCGTAGATGCTATGATGAAATCTCTTGAAGAGAAGCTCGAATTAGAAGTCTCTATACCTAGAAAACTTCATGATGAGTGGGAACCTACTATCAAAATCAAGATAAAAAACTATGAGTGCAATGCTTTGTGTGATTTGGGTGCTAGTGTTTCCGCGATTCCAAAGTCTTTATGTGATATTCTTGGTTTTCATGAGATTGAAGAGTGTTCTCTTAATTTGCATCTTGCGGATTCTACTGTCAAAAAACCCTTGGGAAGGATCGATGATGTTCTTATTGTTGCAAATAAGAACTATGTACCCATGGATTTCATTGTACTTGACATAGATTGCAATCCTTCATGTCCCATTATTCTTGGTAGACCTTTCCTAAGGACTATTGGTGCTATCATCGATATGAAGGAAGGGAATATTAGATTTCAAATTCCTTTAAGGAAGGGCATGGATCACTTTCCCAGAAAGAAAAGAAGATTGCCTTATGAATCTATGATGAGGGCTACTTATGGTTTGAGCACCAAAGATGACTATATGTGATTCCATCACCTTTTGCCTAGCTAAGGGCGTTAAACAAAAGCGCTTGTTCGGAGGCAACCCAATGAATCTATCCTTTTTCTTTCTGTTTTGTGTTTTCCACACTTTCATAATTCTGTTATGATTGTGTTTTTTGTTTTTCTGTTTGTGCCAAGCAAAACCGTTATGATTAGTCTTGGGGATGATCGTTTGGTCATGCTGGAAAAGACAGAAACTTTCTGCTCACGAAAATAGTTTTCTTTTTTTCTGTAAGAGCTTTTGAGTTCATTCTTTTTGCTTCTGATTGCTACGCAAATTCTTCAGACTGTCGTAATTTTTCAGAATTTCTGAAGTACCAGAAGTATACGAAATATATAGATTGCTACAGACTGGTCTGCTGTTAACAGATTCTGTTTTTGTTGTGTTGGTTGCTTATTTTGATGAAACTATGGATAGTATCGGGGGGTATTAGCCATGGAAGATTGAATATACAGTAACCCAACATCAACATAAGTATAATTTAAGTTTTCTACAGTACCTAAGGAAGTGGTGGTTTGCTTTCTTATACTAATGTTATCACGAGTTTCTGTTTAAGTTTCGTGTTGTGAAGTTTTCAAGTTTTGGGTGAAGTTTTATGGACAAAAAGATAAAGAGTGGCAAGAGCTCAAGCTTGGGGATGCCCAAGGCACCCCAAGAGATTCAAGGATGCCGTAAAAGCCTAAGCTTGGGGATGCCCCGGGAAGGCATCCCCTCTCTCGTCTTCAATCCATCGGTAACGTTACTTGGGGCTATATTTTTATTCACCACATGTTATGTGTTTTTGCTTGGAGCGTCTTGTATCGTAGGAGTCTTTTATTTTGTTGTGTCACAATCATCCTTGCTGCACACCTAGAGAGAGAGACATGCACGCACCATGATTTTGTCGAGCTTCACTTATATCCTTTGGTAGACAATTCAGCTCACATGTGCTTCACTTATATCTTTTGAGCTAGATACTTTTGATCTATGTGCCTCACTTATATCTTTTAGAGCACAGCGGTGCGTGGCTTGGTAGTTGATCTATACTTTGAAAGTAGTCTCAAAAGGGGTAGTTATCCAAAGGGATACGAAAACTTCCACCTTCATGTGCATTGAATAGTTAGAGAAGTTTGATTCATCTCAATTAGTTTTGAGTTGTGGTTTTGTTAATATTGAAGTCATGCTAGTAAAGTGTTGTGGGTCTAGAAATACTTGTGTTGAAGTTAGTGATTCCCGTAGCATGCACATATGGTGAACCGCTATGTGATGAAGTCTGAGCATGATTAGTCTTTTGATTGTCATCCTTTGTGTGGCGGTCGGGATCGAGCGATGGTTTATACCTACCAACCCTTCCCCTAGGAGTATGTGTTGAATACATTGTTTCAATTACTAATAAAACTTTTGCAACAAGTATATGAGTTCTTCCTGATTAATGTTCAGTCCATGGTTTAGATGCACTTTCACCTTCCACCATCACTATCTTCTTAGTGTCGTGCAACTTTCGCCAGTGCACAAAACCCACCATTAGCCTCCCTCAAAACAGCCACCATACCTACCTAGTATGGCTTTTTCAAAGTCATTCCGAGATATATTGCCATGCAACTACCACCATGACATGTGTCACTACTTCTAAATTGCCATTGCATGATCGTAAGATAGCTAGCATGATGTTTCCATTAATGTCTATGCCATGCTAGATCATTGTCACGGTACACTACCGACGACATTCCATATAGAGTCATCATTGCTCTAAGTTTTGAGTTGAAAGTGTGATGATCATCATTGATGGAGCATTGTCCCATGTGAGGAAATAAAAGAGGCCAAAGATTCCCACTAAAAAAATGATGAGAGAAAAAGAGAGAAGGGACAATGCTACCACCTTTCCACACTTGTGCATATTAAGCACCATGATCTTCATGATTGAGAGTCTCTCGTTTTGTCACCACCATATAGCTAGTGGGAAATTTTCATTATATAACTTGGCTTGTATATTCCAATGATAGGCTTCCTCAAAATTGCCTTAGGTCTTTGTGATCAAGCAAGTTGGATGCACACCCACTAGTTTTGTTTAAGAGCTTTCACACACTCTTAGCTCTAGTGCATCATTTGTATGACAATCCCTACTCATTCACATTGATATCTATTGATGAGCATCTCCACAGCTCATTGATATGCCTAGTTAATGTGATCATCTTCTCCTTATTTTGTCTTGCAACCTCCACCACACTCCACACCACTTATAGTGCTAAAACCATGGCTCACGCTCATGTATTGCGTGAGAGTTGAAAAGGTTTGAGAAAGTAAAGGTGTGAAAAAATTACTTGGCCAATACCGGGGTTGGGCATGATTTAAATTCGTTGTGCAATGATGATAGAGCATAGCCACACTATATGATTTTGTAGGGATAGCTTTGTTTTGGCCTTGTTATTTTGAAAGTTCATGATTACCTTGCTAGTTTGCTTGAAGTATTATTGTTTCCACGTCAATAGCAAACTATTGTTTTGAATCTAATGGATCTGAACATTCACGTCACATAAGAGGAGTTACAACGGACATCTATGCTAGGTAGCATGAAAGCATCAAAAAATCATTCTTTATCACTTCCCTACTCGAGGACGAGCAGGAGTTAAGCTTGGGGATGCTTGATACGTCTCAAACGTATCTATAATTTTTGATGGTTTCGTGTTGTTATCTTGTCATCTTTGGATGTTTTATGTACCTTTTATATCTTTTTTGGGACTAACTTATTAATTCAGTGCCAAGTGTCAGTTCCTGTTTTTTCTGTGTTCTTGGCTCCTTTCACATCAGACTTTGGAACGGAGTTCAAACGGAATAAAATCCCCGAAATAATTTTTTTCCGAATGGAAGAAGATCACGGGCTTGTGGGACAAGCCAGGAGAGCTACACGGAGCCCACAAGCCCTGTAGCCGCCACCAGGGGGCGGCGGCCAGCAGGCTTGTGGCCTCCCTGGCGCCCCCCTGACCTAGCTCCTTCGCATATATATTCCCTAAAATACAGGAAAAAAAACTCAGGGAATCCTCGAAAACACTTTTCCGCCATCGCAAGATTCCGTTTCCGCGAGATCTCATTGTTGGGGAACGTCGCATGGGAAACAAAAAATTTCCTACGCGCACGAAGACCTATCATGGTGATGTCCATCTACGAGAGGGGATGAGTGATCTACGTACCCTTGTAGATCGTACAGCAGAAGCGTTAGAGAACGCGGTTGATGTAGTGGAACGTCCTCACGTCCCTCGATCCGCCCCGCGAACAATCCCGCGACCAGTCCCACGATCTAGTACCGAACGGACGGCACCTCCGCGTTCAGCACACGTACAGCTCGACGATGATCTCGGCCTTCTTGATCCAGCAAGAGAGACGGAGAGGTAGAAGAGTTCTCCGGCAGAGTGACGGCGCTCCGGAGGTTGGTGATGATCTCGTCTCAGCAGGGCTCCGCCCGAGCTCCGCAGAAACGCGATCTAGAGGAAAAACTATGGAGGTGTGTGGTCGGGCAGCCGTGAGAAAGTCGTCTCAAATCTGCCCTAAAAGCCCCATATATATAGGAGGAGTGAGGGGGACCTTGCCTTGGGGTCCAAGGGATCCCCAAGGGGTCGGCCGAGCCAGGGGGGAGGACTCTCCCCCCCCCCCCAAACCGAGTCCTACTTGGTTTGGTGGGAGGGAGTCCTTCCCCTTCCCACTTCTCCTTTTTTTTTTCCTTTCCTTTGATTTTTTCTCTCTTGGCGCATAGGGGATTGGTGGGCTGTCCCACCAGCCCACTAAGGGCTGGTGTGACCCCCCCAAATGCCTATGGGCTTCCCCGGATTGGGTTGCCCCCCTCCGGTGAACTCCCGGAACCCATTCGTCATTCCCGGTACATTCCCGGTAACTCCGAAAACCTTCCGGTAATCAAATGAGGTCATCCTATATATCAATCTTCGTTTCCGGACCATTCCGGAAACCCTCGTGACGTCCGTGATCTCATCCGGGACTCCGAACAACATTCGGTAACCAACCATATAACTCAAATACGCATAAAACAACGTCGAACCTTAAGTGTGCAGACCCTGCGGGTTCGAGAACTATGTAGACATGACCCGAGAGACTCCTCGGTCAATATCCAATAGCGGGACTTGGATGCCCATATTGGATCCTACATATTCTACGAAGATCTTTATCGTTTGAACCTCAGTGCCAAGGATTCTTATAATCCCGTATGTCATTCCCTTTGTCCTTCGGTATGTTACTTGCCCGAGATTCGATCGTCAGTATCCGCATACCTATTTCAATCTCGTTTACCGGCAAGTCTCTTTACTCGTTCCGTAATACAAGATCCCGTAACTTACACTAAGTTACATTGCTTGCAAGGCTTGTGTGTGATGTTGTATTACCCAGTGGGCCCCGAGATACCTCTCCGTCACACGGAGTGACAAATCCCAGTCTTGATCCATACTAACTCAACTAACACCTTCGGAGATACCTGTAGAGCATCTTTATAGTCACCCAGTTACGTTGCGACGTTTGATACACACAAAGCATTCCTCCGGTGTCAGTGAGTTATATGATCTCATGGTCATAGGAATAAATACTTGACACGCAGAAAACAGTAGCAACAAAATGACACGATCAACATGCTACGTCTATTAGTTTGGGTCTAGTCCATCACGTGATTCTCCTAATGACGTGATCCAGTTATCAAGCAACAACACCTTGTTCATAATCAGAAGACACTGATTATCATTGATCAACTGGCTAGCCAACTAGAGGCTTGCTAGGGACGGTGTTTTGTCTATGTATCCACACATGTAAATGAGTCTTCATTCAATACAATTATAGCATGGATAATAAACTATTATCTTGATACAGGAATTATAATAATAACTATACATTTATTATTGCCTCTAGGGCATAATTCCAACAGTCTCCCACTTGCACTAGAGTCAATAATCTAGCCCTCACATCACCATGTGAATTACATTGTAATAAATCTAACACCCATACAGTCCTGGTGTCGATCATGTTTTGGCCGTGGAAGAGGTTTAGTCAGCGGGTCTGCTACATTCAGATCCGTGTGCACTTTGCATATATTTACGTCCTCCTCCTCGACGTAGTCGCGGATGAGGTTGAAGCGTCGTTTGATGTGTCTGGTCTTCTTGTGAAACCTTGGTTCCTTTGCTAAGGCAATGGCACCAGTGTTGTCACAGAACAAGGTTATTGGATCCAGTGCACTTGGCACCACTCCAAGATCCGTCATGAACTGCTTCATCCAGACACCCTCCTTAGCCGCCTCCGAGGCAGCCATGTACTCTGCTTCACATGTAGAATCTGCTACGACGCTTTGCTTGGAACTGCACCAGCTTACTGCACCCCCATTAAGAATAAATACGTATCCGGTTTGCGACTTAGAGTCGTCCGGATCTGTGTCAAAGCTTGCATCGACGTAACCTTTTACGGCGAGCTCTTCGTCACCTCCATACACGAGAAACATCTCCTTAGTCCTTTTCAGGTACTTCAGGATATTCTTGACCGCCGTCCAGTGATCCACTCCTGGATTACTCTGGAACCTACCTGCCATACTTATGGCCAGGCTAACATCTGGTCTAGTGCATAGCATTGCATACATGATAGAGCCTATGGCTGAAGCATAGGGGACGGAGCGCATATGCTCTCTATCTTCATCAGTTGCTGGGCACTGAGTCTTACTCAATCTCGTACCTTGTAACACTGGCAAGAACCCTTTCTTGGACTGTTCCATTTTGAACCTCTTCAAAACTTTATCAAGGTATGTGCTTTGTGAAAGTCCTATCAGGCGTTTTGATCTATCCCTATAGATCTTAATGCCTAGAATGTAAGCAGCTTCTCCTAGGTCCTTCATAGAGAAACTTTTATTCAAGTAACCTTTTATGCTCTCCAAAAGCTCTACGTTGTTTCCAATCAGTAATATGTCATCCACATATAATATCAGAAACGCCACAGAGCTCCCACTCACTTTCTTGTAAATACAAGATTCTCCAACCACTTGTATAAACCCAAATGCTTTGATCACCTTATCAAAGCGTTTGTTCCAACTCCGAGATGCTTGCACCAGTCCATAAATGGATCGCTGGAGCTTGCACACCTTGTCAGCATTTTTAGGATCGACAAAACCTTCGGGTTGCATCATATACAACTCTTCCTTAAGGAAACCGTTAAGGAACGCCGTTTTGACATCCATCTGCCAGATTTCATAATCGAAAAATGCAGCTATTGCTAACATGATTCTGACGGACTTAAGCATCGCTACAGGTGAGAAGGTCTCATCGTAGTCAACTCCTGGAACTTGTGAAAAACCCTTTGCCACAAGTCGAGCTTTATAAACGGTCACATTACCGTCAGCGTCCGTCTTCTTCTTAAAGATCCATTTGTTCTGAATAGCCTTGCGGCCCTCAGGTAGTATCTCCAAAGTCCACACTTTGTTCTCATACATGGATCCTATCTCGGATTTCATGGCTTCTAGCCATTTGTTGGAATCTGGGCCCACCATTGCTTCTTCATAATTTGCAGGTTCATTGTTGTCTAACAACATGATTGATAAGATGGGATTACCGTACCACTCTGGAGCAGCGCGTGATCTCGTCGACCTGCGTGGTTCAACAGAAACTTGAACTGGAGTTTCATGATCATCATCATTAACTTCCTCCTCAACTGGCGTCGCAATGACAGAGGTTTCCCCTTGCCCTGCGCCACCATCCAGAGGGATGAGAGGTTCGACAACCTCGTCAAGTTCTATCTTCCTCCCACTCAATTCTCTCGAGAGAAACTCCTTCTCGAGAAAAGTTCCGTTCTTAGCAACAAACACTTTGCCCTCGGATTTGAGATAGAAGGTGTACCAACTGTCTGTTTTGGGTAACCTATGAAGACGCACTTTTCCGCTTTGGGTTCCAGCTTTTCAGGCTGAAGCTTTTTGACATAAGCATCACATCCCCAAACTTTAAGAAACGACAACTTTGGCCTTTTGCTATACCACAGTTCGTATGGTGTCGTCTCAATGGATTTCGATGGTGCCCTATTTAAAGTGAATGCAGCTGTTTCTAATGCATAACCCCAAAATGATAACGGCAAATCAGTAAGAGACATCATAGATCGTACCATTTCTAATAAAGTACGATTACGACGTTCGGACACACCATTACGCTGTGGTGTTCCAGGCAGTGTTAACTGCGAAACAATTCCACATTGTCTTAAGTGAGTACCAAACTCGAAACTCAGATATTCACCCCCACGATCAGACCGTAGGAACTTGATCTTCTTGTTACGATGATTTTCCACTTCACTCTGAAATTGCTTGAACTTTTCAAATGTTTCAGACTTGTGCTTCATCAAGTAGACATAACCATATCTACTTAGATCGTCAGTGAAGGTGAGAAAATAACGATATCCGCCGCGTGCCTCCACGCTCATTGGACCACACACATCGGTATGTATGATTTCCAACAAGTCACTTGCACGCTCCATTGTTCCGGAGAACGGAGTCTTAGTCATCTTGCCCATGAGGCATGGTTCGCACGTGTCAAGTGAATCAAAGTCAAGTGACTCCAAAAGTCCATCAGCATGGAGTTTCTTCATGCGCTTTACACCAATATGACCCAAGCGGCAGTGCCACAAAAATATGGCGCTATCATTGTTTACTATAACTCTTTTGGTCTCAATGTTATGTATATGCGTATCTCTATCAAGATTCAATATGAACAATCCTCTCACATTCTGTGCATGACCATAAAAGATGTTACTCATAGAAATAGAACAACCATTATTCTTAGACTTAAAAGAGTAACCGTCTCGCAATAAACAAGATCCAGATATAATGTTCATGCTTAACGCAGGCACTAAATAACAATGATTTAAGTTCATCACTAATCCCGATGGTAGTTGAAGTGACACTGTGCCGACGGCGATTGCATCAACCTTGGAACCGTTTCCTACGCGCATCGTCACTTCGTCTTTCGCCAGCCTTCGTCTATTCCGCAGTTCCTGCTTCGAGTTGCAAATGTGAGCAACGGTACCGGTATCGAATACCCAGGCACTACTACGAGAGCCGGTTAAGTACACATCAATAACATGTATATCAAATATACCTGATTTTTCTTTGCCCGCCTTCTTATCTGCCAGATACTTGGGGCAATTGCGCTTCCAGTGACCCATACCCTTGCAATAGAAGCACTCTGTTTCAGGCTTAGGTCCAGCCTTGGGTTTCTTCGGTGGATTGGCAACAGGCTTGCCGCTCTTCTTGGAATTGCCCTTCTTGCCTTTGCCGTTTCTCTTGAAACTAGTGGTCTTGTTCACCATCAACACTTGATGCTCTTTACGGAGTTCAGACTCTGCGACTTTGAGCATCGCAAACAACTCGCCGGGAGACTTGTTCATCCCTTGCATGTTGTAGTTCAACACAAAGCCTTTATAGCTTGGCGGCAGTGATTGAAGGATTCTGTCAGTGATAGCTTCTTGCGGGAGTTCAATCCCCAGTTCAGCTAGACGGTTTGAGTACCCAGACATTTTGAGCATATGTTCACTGACAGACGAGTTTTCCTCCATCTTGCAAGCATAGAATTTATCGGAGGTCTCATACCTCTCGATCCGGGCGTTCTTCTGAAAGATAAACTTCAACTCCTGGAACATCTCAAATGCTCCATGACGCTCAAAGCGACGTTGAAGTCCCGGTTCTAAGCCATACAAGACTGCACATTGAACTATTGAGTAGTCCTCCTTACGCGCTAACCAAGCGTTCTTAACATCCTGATCATCCGTAGCGGGTGGTTCATCTCCTAGCGCAGCATTAAGGACATAATCCTTCTTTCTAGCTTGTAAGATTAGCTTAAGATTACGAGCCCAGTCTACAAAGTTGCTTCCATCATCTTTCAACTTAGCTTTCTCTAGGAACGTATTAAAATTGAGGATGACACTTACGTGAGCCATGATCTACAACACAAATATATTCAAAGTGGACTGAGACTATGTTCAAGATAATTAGAGTTCAACTTAATCAAATTATATGCTAAACTCCCACTCAAAAAGTACATCTCTCTAGTCATTTGAGTGGTTCATGATCCACTTACACTATCCCAAGTCCGATCATCACGTGAGTCGAGAGTAGTTTCAGTGGTAAGCATCCCTATGCTAATCATATCAGCTATATGATTCATGATCGACCTTTCGGTCTCATGTGTTCCGAGGCCATGTCTGCACATGCTAGGCTCGTCAAGCTTAACCCGAGTGTTCCGCGTGCGCAACTGTTTTGCACCCGTTGTATGTGAACGTTGAGTCTATCACACCCGATCATCACGTGGTGTCTCGAAACGACGAACTGTAGCAACGGTGCACAGTCGGGGAGAACACAATTTCGTCTTGAAATTTTAGTGAGAGATCACCTCATAATGCTACCGTCGTTCTAAGCAAAATAAGGTGCATAAAAGGATTAACATCACATGCAATTCATAAGTGACATGATATGGCCATTATCACGTGCTTCTTGATCTCCATCACCAAAGCACCGGCACGATCTTGTTGTCACCAGCGCCACACCATGATCATCCATCAATGTGTTGCCATCGGGGTTATCGTGCTACTTATGCTATTACTACTAAAGCTACATCCTAGCAAAATAGTAAACGCATCTGCAAGCACAAATATGTTAGTATAAAGACAACCCTATGGCTCCTGCCGGTTGCCGTACCATCGACGTGCAAGTCGATATTTCTATTACAACATGATCATCTCATACATCCAATATATCACATCACATCATTGGCCATATCACATCACAATCATACCCTGCAAAACCAAGTTAGACGTCCTCTAATTTTGTTGTTGCAAGTTTTACGTGGTGACCAAGGGTATCTAGTAGGATCGCATCTTACTTACGCAAACACCACAACGGAGATATATGAGTTGCTATTTAACCTCATCCAAGGACCTCCTCGGTCAAATCCGATTCAACTAAAGTTGGAGAAACCGTCACTTGCCAGTCATCTTTGAGCAAAGGGGGTTACTCGTAACGATGAAACCAGTCTCTCGTAAGCGTACGAGTAATGTCGGTCCAAGCCGCTTCAATCCAACAATACCGCGGAATCAAGAAAAGACTAAGGAGGGCAGCAAAACGCACATCACCGCCCACAAAACCTTTTGTGTTCTACGCGAGAAGACATCTACGCATGAACCTAGCTCATGATGCCACTGTTGGGGAACGTCGCATGGGAAACAAAAATTTTCCTACGCGCACGAAGACCTATCATGGTGATGTCCATCTATGAGAGGGGATGAGTGATCTACGTACCCTTGTAGATCGTACAGCAGAAGCGTTAGAGAACGCGGTTGATGTAGTGGAACGTCCTCACGTCCCTCGATCCGCCCCGCGAACAATCCCGCGATCAGTCCCACGATCTAGTACCGAACGGACGGCACCTCCGCGTTCAGCACACGTACAGCTCGACGATGATCTCGGCCTTCTTGATCCAGCAAGAGAGACGGAGAGGTAGAAGAGTTCTCCGGCAGCGTGACGGCGCTCCGGAGGTTGGTGATGATCTCGTCTCAGCAGGGCTCCGCCCGAGCTCCGCAGAAACGCGATCTAGAGGAAAAACTATGGAGGTATGTGGTCGGGCAGCCGTGAGAAAGTCGTCTCAAATCTGCCCTAAAAGCCCCATATATATAGGAGGGGGGAGGGGGACCTTGCCTTGGGGTCCAAGGGATCCCCAAGAGGTCGGCCGAGCCAGGGGGGAGGACTCTCCCCCCCCCAAACCGAGTCCTACTTGGTTTGGTGGGAGGGAGTCCTTCCCCCTTCCCACTTCTCCTTTTTTTTCCTTTCCTTTGATTTTTTCTCTCTTGGCTTATAGGGGATTGGTGGGCTGTCCCACCAGCCCACTAAGGGCTGGTGTGACCCCCCCAAATGCCTATGGGCTTCCCCGGATTGGGTTGCCCCCCTCCGGTGAACTCCCGGAACCCATTCGTCATTCCCGGTACATTCCCGGTAACTCCGAAAACCTTCCGGTAATCAAATGAGGTCATCCTATATATCAATCTTCGTTTCCGGACCATTCCGGAAACCCTCGTGACGTCCGTGATCTCATCCGGGACTCCGAACAACATTGTGTAACCAACCATATAACTCAAATACGCATAAAACAACGTCGAACCTTAAGTTTGCAGACCCTGCGGGTTCGAGAACTATGTAGACATGACCCGAGAGACTCCTCGGTCAATATCCAATAGCGGGACCTGGATGCCCATATTGGATCCTACATATTCTACGAAGATCTTTATCGTTTGAACCTCAGTGCCAAGGATTCGTATAATCCCGTTTGTCATTCCCTTTGTCCTTCGGTATGTTACTTGCCCGAGATTCGATCGTCAGTATCCGCATACCTGTTTCAATCTCGTTTACCGGCAAGTCTCTTTACTCGTTCCGTAATACAAGATCCCGTAACTTACACTAAGTTACATTGCTTGCAAGGCTTGTGTGTGATGTTGCATTACCGAGTGGGCCCCGAGATACCTCTCCGTCACACGGAGTGACAAATCCCAGTCTTGATCCATACTAACTCAACTAACACCTTCGGAGATACCTATAGAGCATCTTTATAGTCACCCAGTTACGTTGCGACGTTTGATACACACAAAGCATTCCTCCGGTGTCAGTGAGTTATATGATCTCATGGTCATAGGAATAAATACTTGACACGCAGAAAACAGTAGCAACAAAATGACACGATCAACATGCTACGTCTATTAGTTTGGGTCTAGTCCATCACGTGATTCTCCTAATGACGTGATCCAGTTATCAAGCAACAACACCTTGTTCATAATCAGAAGACACTGATTATCATTGATCAACTGGCTAGCCAACTAGAGGCTTGCTAGGGACGGTGTTTTGTCTATGTATCCACACATGTAAATGAGTCTTCATTCAATACAATTATAGCATGGATAATAAACTATTATCTTGATACAGGAATTATAATAATAACTATACATTTATTATTGCCTCTAGGGCATAATTCCAACACTCATCTGGAGACCCATCCCGGTGCCCTGCAGGAGGGGACTTTGGAGTTGGAGGGCTTCTACATCAACATCATCGCCCCTCCAATGAGTTGTGAGTAGTTCACTTCAGACCTACGGGTCCGTAGTTAGTAGCTAGATGGCTTCTTCTCTCTCTTGGATCTTCAATGCAAAGTTCTCCATGATCTTCATGGAGATCTATCCGATGTAATCCTCTTTGACGGTGTCTTTGTCGAGATCCGATGAATTGTGGATTTGTGATCAGATTATCTATGATATATATTTGAGTCTTTGCTGATTTCTTATATGCATGACTTGATATCCTTGTAAGTCTCTCCGAGTCTTGGGTTTTGTTTGGCCAACTAGATCTATGATTCTTGCAATGGGAGAAGTGCTTGGTTTTGGGTTCTTACCGTGTGGTGACCTTTCCTAGTGACAGTAGGGATAGCAAGGCACACATCGTGTAGTTGCCATCAAGGGTAACAAGGTGGGATTTGTGGTAGATATGAGATCGTCCATCTACATCATGTCATCTTGCTTAAGGCGTTACTCTGTTCTTTTGGACTTAATACGCTAGATGCATGCTGGATAGCGGTCGACGTGTGGAGTAATAGTAGTAGATGTAGAAAGTATCGGTCTACTTGTTTTGGACGTGATGCATATAGATATAATCATTGTCATAGATGACGTCACGACTTTGCGCGGTTCTATCAATTGCTCGACAGTAATTTGTTCACCCACCGTCTACTTGCTTTCATGAGAGAAGCCACTAGTAAACACTACGGCCCCCGGGTCTATTCACACCTATTGTTTCCACTTTCTCTTTTACTTTGCTTTGTTACTTTGTTGCTTTCAGTTCTCATTTGGCGAATAATCTATAAGGGATTGACAACCCCTTCATAGCGTTGGGAGCAAGCTTTTTGTGTTTGTGCAGGCACTTGAGATACTCCTTCACTGGATCGATGCCTTGGTTCTCAAACTGAGGGAAATACTTACCACCTCTGCGCTACATCACCCTTTCTGCTTCGAGGGAACACCAACGCAAGGCTCCAAGGCCACGGGGGAAATCCTTTGCATATTTGCCTAGGAAGTCCCTTAAGGCGTAGCCATAGCAGAAGGATTCCTGGTGTCGTAACACGTTTCTGGCGTCGTTGGAAGGTCTTTTGTTGCAGTAGCAGGGGTCAATATGGGTGTCCACGGCTCCTATGTTGATCATTGATCGGAAAGTGTTTTTGTCATGTCTATACTTCACCGAACCTATAGGGTCACACACTTAAGGGTCATCTATCTGCTGAATACTAGACAGGAGGTCTGAGAGAATATCACTGGAAAAGTTTCGGGGACAACGGAAGGGTTCCGGAGAGAGAACACCGGAAGAGTTTCGATAAAACCGAAAAGTTGTTTCGGAGTAAACCATTAAGTCAAATTGGTTGTGGCACACGTCTATAAATTATTGGAGGGTACCAGAATTGTTCTCGTAACTTCTAAGATTTTTCGCAGAGAAAAATCGGAAATGTTCCAGACTGCCGGGACCGCTTTGGTTGCTTTTCACAAATGAAAATCACGGATCCAAAAATGTTTTGGAACATGTCCAAAATTGTTTTAGTGGGTACTGGAATTATTCTAGGACCCATAAAAATATTTTCGGATTTTTCGGTGACGAAAAATTGGTTTCGTGAATAGTGAAAAGCACTGATTGGTTGCTTTTTGGTAAAATATCTAAACGAAATCTTCCCAAAAGGTATTGAGGGGATGTCATGGAAGGATAAGGGCACCCATTTGCTTTCCCTTTATGCCCTTGTGAAGGACCACTTTCATGGGGGTTTTGGGTATTTCAAGTATCACCCCACCCCTTGAATTTTCCTATAAATAGAGGTGGATATGCACTTTCCACACACACTCTTTCTCACATACAGATGCCATGCATGATCAGGCTTCCTCTCTCCCTCCCAGCGAAATAGTTTCGTAGAGCCGAAAGGTTGTCTGGGTTCCGGCAGGAACTAGTTCTGGACGGCGAAGCCTTGCCGGATAGATGACACCGTATGTGTGCAACTCCGTAGAGAGATCGTAGTTTCGTTCTTAGTTCATGAGTGCCTCCCGAAGGGCTGTCCGAGTTTCGATGGTCCTCCCGAAGGGCTGTCCGAGAGACCGTTCGAGGGACTGTCCGACCGCCTCCCGAAGGGCTGTCCGAGGGGCAGACGAGGGAGTACATACTCGCGGTTGGGAGGTTGTAAATCCTAGCGGCTGGGATCTGCACCGCCAATCGTCATCGACTCTACTTCCCCTGTGCTACGAGTTGGCAACGAAAATATCGAATCCAGTCTCCATAGTGATCCTCGGCGTGCTCGCAGTACCGAATTTTTTTGTTTTCTGTCGCGTTCCCCAATAGTTGCTTGGGGTTACTTTGAAAGCCGCCCTGGTTATTCAGCAGCTGAAAACTATCTTGGTTGTTCTGCTTCTGAAAGCCGCCCTGATTGTTGTACTACTGGTTACCCTGGCCAGAATGCGGTCCGTCGCTATTATTCGAGCCGGAACCAGGGAACCAGACAAACGAGCCCCCTTGTGATCCACCAGGACCAAACTGACCCAGATGTCCATCACCGTTCCCCCCTTGGTGTTCTATGGACGCTTGTAGACGAAATTCTTGGATCACAAAGCAGTTTTCCCCAGAGTGGTTGGACGGAGCATTCGGGGTACTGTGCTTAGGGCAGGAGTTCCTTGTGTTGGATTGAATATGACAATCTGAAATTTTTTGATGCATGTCGTATAATTTACCAACGGATACTTGAGGTGACATTGGAATATCTAGATGACATTAGGGTTGATTGACATGTATCATGGGTGTTATTTTAGTACGAACTCTAGGGTTGTTTGTGATACTTATATGAATAGCCTAAAATATTGATCGGAAAGTATAACTTTGAGTTGGTTCTATTACCTACAACAATTTCATCTTATGTTCTCTGCTACTTATGAACTTTGGAATGATTCTTTGTCACGCGTCGAGGGATGACCATATGATTCTACTAAGTTAGCATTGTTGAGAGACTGCACTAGTGAAAGTAGGAACCCTAGGACTTATTTTTAAGCATTTATATAACAGTTTGCTCACTGTTTTACACTTGCTACCTTTATGTTTTTAGGTTTTCAGATTAAAAACCTATATCTACTATCCGTACTACACTTGTATCACCATCTCTTCGCCGAACTAGTGCACCTACACAATTTGCCATTGTATTGGGTGTGTTGTGGACACAAGAGATTTTTTGTATTTGACTGCGGGGTTGTTTGAGAGAGACCATCTTCATCCTGCACCTTCCACGGATTGATAAATCTTAGGTCATCCATTTGAGGGAAATTTGTTGCTGTCCTACAAAACTCTGCACTTGAAGGCCCAACAACGTCTACAAGAATAAAGTTGCGTAGTTGACATCACTCACCTGGCTGCCGATGACCTGATGGCTAAGGCCATGGCAGCTCCGATGTGCGTCCCTCTAGTCCTAGCTTGCTGGCGTTGCTGGATGCCATTGTCCCGACCCCCCGCATGGTTCACCTTGTCACCTGCCCTACATTGTATGTCTTAAAGCTTCCTCATTTTGCCAGATCTTATGCCCGCGGGTCCGGAGGCGGTGCCACCATACGACGGCAAGTGCAGCCCCGCCAACCCCCTTCTGTCGTGGTGATGTTGACCAATGTAGGCTCCCTCATCTTCGATTCCAAATTCAGCAGCTATGGGATTGCCCAGCTTCAAGCCAGGGAGAGATCCCTGCTCGGCTTGCCGGTGCTGGCAACGGTGGTGCTTGCGGGTGTCATTTCTTCCTTGGAGGCGTTGACATGGCCTTAAGTTACACCCCTCTTCGAGCTCAGGGGAAACCATCGGTTCGATTTCTGCAAACCGAATTGCGGTCACTAGTGGGGACAGGGCCTTTAGTCCCGGCCCGTAAGGGGCTTTAGTCCCGGTTCACCAACCGGGACTAAAGGGGCGGGACTAAAGGCCTAACCTTTAGTCCCGGCCCTGTTCCAAGCAGGGACCAAAGGTCCTCCACGTGGCCGCCTCGGAGGGAGTACCTTTAGTCCCGGTTCTACTTACGAACCGGAACTAAAGGATCCGTCTGTTTTTTTTTACCCGAAAAGGTAGATTTTTTTTAATTTTTTTCAAATTTTATTTTTGAATATTTTTTATGTTTTATTCCAATTTTCTAATCTTTGAATTATTTGATAATTTAATCTCTAATCACCCATCCGGTTCTACTTACGAACCGGGACTAAAGGATCCGTCTGTTTTTTTTTGACCCGAAAAGGTAGATTTTTTAAAAAAAATTTCAAATTTTATTTTTGAATATTTTTTATGTTTTATTCCAATTTTCTAATCTTTGAATTATTTGATAATTTAATCTCTAATCACCCATCCGGTTCTACTTACGAACCGGGACTAAAGGATCCGTCTGTTTTTTTTTACCCGAAAAGGTAGATTTTTTTTAATTTTTTTCAAATTTTATTTTTGAATATTTTTTATGTCTTGTTCCAATTTTCTAATCTTTGAATTATTTGATAATTTAATCTCTAATCACCCATCCTCACTGCTCTAGCGTGGATCACTCATTTCAAATTGTCTAACTTCCCTGCCGATCACCCATCCTTTCACTACTTCAGCCCGAGTACGCTTAACTTTCTGGTTCTATCGCCCCTAGTTGCCAAGTGTGCACTTGTTGTTTTCCTGACAATAGTAAGCTATCAATCCTAAACAACTTGGGTCTTGATGTCATGTCACATGATTTAATTTTTTGAATTACAAACAATTATTAAAATAAACTTAATAAGTAACAATAATAGTGAATTTCAATGAAAAAAACCTAATATTTTTAAATAAAATTATTTTTCTTTTTTTTTGGAAAAAAACTTATTTTTGAAATAACTTTTTTTCCATTTGAAATTTTGAGCATGTGAGAAAACTTCACCGGGCAAGCCCGGGTGAAATCGAGTACCAATTTCTTCTAGTTTTTTTTGATATATTAATTTTTTTTGGACGTCGTATGCAAAAGTTATGACCGTTTATTTTTTTTCCTTTTTTTGCAAAAAAGGTCAAAATTCATATCTCAAAATTTCTATACCGACTAGACACTAAAACCTAACAACATCTCAAAGGATTTTATTTTTTGAAGATTTTATCATTTTTGTTTATTTTTTGCAGATTTTATCATTTTTTTTATTTTCTACAAAACTCAAATTATCAAGGTTTCAGACGAAAACCCATCTGCTACAAAGGCATTTTTTTAAAATTAATTGAAATGTAGTTTTTTTGTGCATTAAATATGCACCATACTACAACATGCTAAAATCTACAGAAAGAACTAACTAAAAATAATATAAAACAACAATTAAATGACTAAAACAACTATATAAGCAAAACAATATTTCTTTAATTAAAATCCTAACTTAAATTATTCTAAAAATAACCAAATAAATCTTACTGTGACAACAATCTAACACATGAGTTGGAGCAAAAAGAATTAAATTAAAAACTATTTCTAAACTCAAGTTATTCAAAAACTGGGTTTGAAGCAAATTTAAACAAATTCAAATTTAAACCATTCAAATTTGCAAACTAATGGCACAAACAGAAACTAGACAAAATTTTGAATCTAATGCAAAAAGAATCAATCAAAAACATCAAATATCCTAAAAGATATAAGCAATTTAAAACAGAAACTACAAACAAGAATTTAAAAACAGAAGAAAAAAAATCTGAACACCTTTAGTCCCGGTTCGTGTCATGAACCGGGACTAAAGGTCTACCCTTTAGTCCCGGTTCAGGACACCAACCGGGACTAAATCCTCCAAACCCTTTAGTCCCGGTTCGAGACACAAACCCTAAACCCTAAACCCTAAACCATAAACCCTAACCCTAAACCCTAATCATTTTTGTTTATTTTTTGAAGATTTTATCATTTTTGTTTATTTTCTACAAAACTAGACAAAATTTAAACCATTCAAATTTGAAAACTAATGGCACAAACAGAAACTAGACAAAATTTTGAATCTAATGCAAAAGGAATCAATCAAAAACATCAAATATCCTAAAAGATATAAGCAATTTCAAACAGAAACTACAAACAAGAATTTAAAAACAGAAAAAAAAATCTGAACACCTTTAGTCCCGGTTCGTGACACCCTTTAGTCCCGGTTCAGGACACCAACCGGGACTAAATCCTCCAAACCCTTTAGTCCCGGTTTGAGACACAAACCGGGACTAAAGGTCCAAGACACGAACCGGGACTAAATCCTCCAAACCCTTTAGTCCCGGTTCGAGACACAAACCGGGACTAAAGGCTCCTTACGGGCCGGGACCAAAGCCTCGTGCGATTTGGGGCGACGTGGCCGGGCCTTTAGTCCCGGCCCAGAGGCAGGTCGGGACTAAAGGGTCCAGGCCAAAGGCCCTTTTTCTACTAGTGGGTGGCGGCATTTTCCTTCTTGGAGGCACTATCTTGCTTGCTCGTGGTGTCCTTGGTGGTTCGGCATGGCTGTTCTTGGTTTGGGTTTGGTACGTTTAGTTGTGTTATATCTTCTATTTGGGCCGAGTATCCCTTATCTTTCTGCTCCGAGCACTGTGTTAACGCTTGTTTGCGTTCGTGTTCTGTTATATTCCTCGATGTACTCATTATATTCCTTGTATCAGTGGAAAGACACGCAGGCTTAACGTATTCGCGGGAAAAAGAATGTACACAAACATGTTTAGTTTGTTTCCACACTAGTAGAAAACGGGCCTTTGGCCTAGACCCTTTAGTCCCGGCCTGCCTCTGGGCCGGGACTAAAGGCCCGGCCACGTCGCCCCAATTCTCATATCCTCCCTTGAGGCTTTAGTCCCGGCCCGTAAGGAGCCTTTAGTCCCGGTTCGTGTCCCAAGCCGGGACTAAAGGGCTACGCGGTGGGCAGCCCGCATGTGCGCCACCTTCAGTCCCGGTTTGTGTCTCAAACCGGGACTAAAGTCCTCTGCATATATATAGCACAGCCCCCCCCCTCTCCCCTCTTCCTTGCATTTTTCTTGGATGGAGGATTGTGGGTGGGTGCTTGCTCTCCACTTTTTTTGATGCACTAGAGGTGTTTGTTGAAATGTGTGTTAGAGCGATGCCACTTCAGTTCACCGAACACAACTACGATATGAGATGCATGAGCCACGCTTAAACCTCTTCCTCTTTATTTCTACTTATTCTAAAAGGTTAGCAACTATATTTCCTCGTTTAGACCGTGCGGTACTAATTTTTAGGATCGTGATTGTAATTGATATACTGTCGTATAACACAGATGAGCCATCCATGGATGTACGGTGATCGACGCGCAGCCGCTTACAGAGAAGGCGTGCATTCTTTTCGAGATGCAGCCGATGCGAACAAGCATGGTGGTGGCTATATGTTTTGTCCATGTGTTGAATGTCGGAATGAGAAGGATTACACTTCCTCAAGAGTCATTCAGAGCCACCTGCTTCGGTCCGGTTTTATGTCGGGCTATAATGTTTGGACCAAGCACGGAGAAAGAGGGGTTATGATGGAAGACGACGATGAAGAAGAAGAGAACGATGATGACAACTACCGATCTATGTTCCCTGAGTATGCTGATACCGCAATGGAAGACAATGAAGAAGAAGATCAAGATGAAGAACGGGAACCAGATGAGCCTGCTGATGCTCTTGGCCGGGTCATTTCTGATGCACGGCTAGGTTGCGACACAGAAAATGAGAGGTTGCAGTTCGAGCAGATGTTACAGGACCACAACAAATTGTTGTACCCAACTTGTGAAGATGGCCAGAAGAAGCTGGGTAGCACACTGGAATTGCTGAAGTGGAAGGCAGAGACCGGTGTGACTGACTCGTCATTCGAAAAGTTGCTGGTACTGATGAAGAAGATGCTTCCAAGAAAGAACGAATTGCCCGCCAGCACGTACGAAGCAAAGAAGCTTGTCTGCCCTCTAGGATTAGACGTGCAGAAGATACATGCATGCCCTAATGACTGCATCCTCTACCGCGGTGAGAAGTACGAGAATATGGATAAATGCCCGGTATGCACTGCATTGCGTTATAAGATCAGAAAAGATGACCCTGGTGATATTGAGGACGAGCCACCCAGGAAGAGGGTTCCTGCCAAGGTGATGTGGTATGCTCCTATAATACCACGGTTGAAACGTCTGTTCAGAAATAAAGATCATGCGAAGTTGTCGCAATGGCACATGGAAGATCGTATGAAAGACGATAAGTTGAGGCACACCGCTGATGGTCGGCAGTGGAGAAAAATCAAGAGAGAGTTCCCGAGATTTGAAGCAGACGCAAGGAACTTATGGTTAGGTTGTTGGAATTATGCCCTAGAGGCAATAATAAATGTATAGTTATTATTATAATTCCTGTATCAAGATAATAGTTTATTATCCATGCTATAATTGTATTGAATGAAGACTCATTTACATGTGTGGATACATAGACAAAACACCGTCCCTAGCAAGCCTCTAGTTGGCTAGCCAGTTGATCGATGATAATCAGTGTCTTCTGATTATGAACAAGGTGTTGTTGCTTGATAACTGGATCACGTCATTAGGAGAATCACGTGATGGACTAGACCCAAACTAATAGACGTAGCATGTTGATCGTGTCATTTTGTTGCTACTGTTTTCTGCGTGTCAAGTATTTATTCCTATGACCATGAGATCATATAACTCACTGACACCGGAGGAATGCTTTGTGTGTATCAAACGTCGCAACGTAACTGGGTGACTATAAAGATGCTCTACAGGTATCTCCGAAGGTGTTAGTTGAGTTAGTATGGATCAAGACTGGGATTTGTCACTCCATGTGACGGAGAGGTATCTCGGGGCCCACTCGGTAATACAACATCACACACAAGCCTTGCAAGCAATGTAACTTAGTGTAAGTTACGGGATCTTGTATTACGGAATGAGTAAAGAGACTTGTCAGTAAACGAGATTGAAATAGGTATGCGGATACTGACGATCGAATCTCGGGCAAGTAACATACCGAAGGACAAAGGGAATGACATACGGGATTATACGAATCCTTGGCACTGAGGTTCAAACGATAAGATCTTCGTAGAATATGTAGGATCCAATATGGGCATCCAGGTCCCGCTATTGGATATTGACCGAGGAGTCTCTCGGGTCATGTCTGCATAGTTCTCGAACCCGCAGGGTCTGCACACTTAAGGTTCGACGTTGTTTTATGCGTATTTGAGTTATATGGTTGGTTACCGAATGTTGTTCGGAGTCCCGGATGAGATCACGGACGTCACGAGGGTTTCCGGAATGGTCCGGAAACGAAGATTGATATATAGGATGACCTCATTTGATTACCGGAAGGTTTTCGGAGTTACCGGGAATGTACCGGGAATGACGAATGGGTTCCGGGAGTTCACCGGAGGGGGGCAACCCACTCCGGGGAAGCCCATAGGCATTTGGGGGGGTCACACCAGCCCTTAGTGGGCTGGTGGGACAGCCCACCAATCCCCTATGCGCCAAGAGAGAAAAAATCAAAGGAAAGGAAAAAAAGGAGAAGTGGGAAGGGGGAAGGACTCCCTCCCACCAAACCAAGTAGGACTCGGTTTGGGGGGGGAGAGTCCTCCCCCCTGGCTCGGCCGACCCCTTGGGGATCCCTTGGACCCCAAGGCAAGGTCCCCCTCCCTCCTCCTATATATATGGGGCTTTTAGGGCAGATTTGAGACGACTTTCTCACGGCTGCCCGACCACATACCTCCATAGTTTTTCCTCTAGATCGCGTTTCTGCGGAGCTCGGGCGGAGCCCTGCTGAGACGAGATCATCACCAACCTCCGGAGCACCATCACGCTGCCGGAGAACTCTTCTACCTCTCCGTCTCTCTTGCTGGATCAAGAAGGCCGAGATCATCGTCGAGCTGTACGTGTGCTGAACGCGGAGGTGCCGTCCGTTCGGTACTAGATCGTGGGACTGATCGCGGGATTGTTCGCGGGGCGGATCGAGGGACGTGAGGACGTTCCACTACATCAACCGCGTTCTCTAACGCTTCTGCTGTACGATCTACAAGGGTACGTAGATCACTCATCCCCTCTCGTAGATGGACATCACCATGATAGGTCTTCGTGCGCGTAGGAAAATTTTTGTTTCCCATGCGACGTTCCCCAACAGTGGCATCATGAGCTAGGTTCATGCGTAGATGTCTTCTCGAGTAGAACACAAAAGGTTTTGTGGGCGGTGATGTGCGTTTTGCTGCCCTCCTTAGTCTTTTCTTGATTCCGCGGTATTGTTGGATTGAAGCGGCTTGGACCGACATTACTCGTACGCTTACGAGAGACTGGTTTCATCGTTACGAGTAACCCCCTTTGCTCAAAGATGACTGGCAAGTGACGGTTTATCCAACTTTAGTTGAATCGAATTTGACCGAGGAGGTCCTTGGATGAGGTTAAATAGCAACTCATATATCTCCGTTGTGGTGTTTGCGTAAGTAAGATGCGATCCTACTAGATACCCTTGGTCACCATGTAAAAATTGCAAACAACAAAATTAGAGGACGTCTAACTTGTTTTTGCAGGGTATGATTGTGATGTGATATGGCCAATGATGTGATGTGATATATTGGATGTATGAGATGATCATGTTGTAATAGAAATATCGACTTGCACATCGATGGTACGGCAACCGGCAGGAGCCATAGGGTTGTCTTTATACTAAACATATTTGTGCTTGCAGATGCGTTTACTATTTTGCTAGGATGTAGCTTTAGTAGTAATAGCATAAGTAGCACGACAACCCCGATGGCAACACGTTGATGGATGATCATGGTGTGGCGCTGGTGACAACAAGATCGTGCCGGTGCTTTGGTGATGGAGATCAAGAAGCACGTGATAATGGCCATATCATGTCACTTATGAATTGCATGTGATGTTAATCCTTTTATGCACCTTATTTTGCTTAGAACGACGGTAGCATTATGAGGTGATCTCTCACTAAAATTTCAAGACGAAATTGTGTTCTCCCCGACTGTGCACCGTTGCTACAGTTCGTCGTTTCGAGACACCACGTGATGATCGGGTGTGATAGACTCAACGTTCACATACAACGGGTGCAAAACAGTTGCGCACGCGGAACACTCGGGTTAAGCTTGACGAGCCTAGCATGTGCAGACATGGCCTCGGAACACATGAGACCGAAAGGTCGATCATGAATCATATAGCTGATATGATTAGCATAGGGATGCTTACCACTGAAACTACTCTCAACTCACGTGATGATCGGACTTGGGATAGTGTAAGTGGATCATGAACCACTCAAATGACTAGAGAGATGTACTTTTTGAGTGGGAGTTTAGCATATAATTTGATTAAGTTGAACTCTAATTATCTTGAACATAGTCTAAGTCCACTTTGAATATATTTGTGTTGTAGATCATGGCTCACGCGACAGTCATCCTGAATTTTAATACGTTCCTAGAGAAAGCTAAGTTGAAAGATGATGGAAGCAACTTTGTAGACTGGGCTCGTAATCTTAAGCTAATCTTACAAGCTGGGAAGAAGGATTATGTCCTTAATGCTGCGCTAGGAGATGAACCACCCGCTACGGCTGATCAGGATGTTAAGAACGCTTGGTTAGCACGTAAGGAGGACTACTCAATAGTTCAATGTGCAGTCTTGTATGGCTTGGAACCGGGACTTCAACGTCGCTTTGAGCGTCATGGAGCATTTGAGATGTTCCAGGAGTTGGAGTTTATCTTTCAGAAGAACGCCTGGATCGAGAGGTAGGAGACCTCCGATAAATTCTATGCTTGCAAGATGGAGGAAAACTCGTCTGTCAGTGAACATGTTCTCAAAATGTCTGGGTACTCAAACCGTCTAGCTGAACTGGGGATGGAACTCCCGCAAGAAGCTATCACTGACAGAATCCTTCAATCACTGCCGCCAAGCTATAAAGGCTTTGTGTTGAACTACAACATGCAAGGGATGAACAAGTCTCCCGGCGAGTTGTTTGTGATGCTGAAAGTCGCAGAGTCTGAACTCCGTAAAGAGCATCAAGTGTTGATGGTGAGCAAGACCACTAGTTTCAAGAGAAACGGCAAAGGCAAGAAGGGCAATTCCAAGAAGAGCGGCAAGCCTGTTGCCAATCCACCGAAGAAGCCCAAGGCTGGACCTAAGCCTGAAACAGAGTGCTTCTATTGCAAGGGTATGGGTCACTGGAAGCGCAACTGCCCCAAGTATCTGGCAGATAAGAAGGCGGGCAAAGAAAAATCAGGTATATTTGATATACATGTTATTGATGTGTACTTAACCAGCTCTCGTAGTAGTGCCTGGGTATTCGATACCGGTTCTGTTGCTCACATTTGCAACTCGAAGCAGGAACTGCGGAATAGACGAAGGCTGGCGAAAGACGAAGTGACGATGCGCGTAGGAAACGGTTCCAAGGTTGATGCAATCGCCGTCGGCACAGTGTCACTTCAACTACCATCGGGATTAGTGATGAACTTAAATCATTGTTATTTAGTGCCTGCGTTGAGCATGAACATTATATATGGATCTTGTTTAATGCGAGACGGTTACTCTTTTAAGTCTGAGAATAATGGTTGTTCTATTTCTATGAGTAACATCTTTTATGGTCATGCACCGAATGTGAGAGGATTGTTCATATTGAATCTTGATAGAGATACGCATATACATAACATTGAGACCAAAAGAGTTAGAGTAAACAATGATAGCGCCATATTTTTGTGGCACTGCCGCTTGGGTCATATTGGTGTAAAGCGCATGAAGAAACTCCATGCTGATGGACTTTTGGAGTCACTTGACTTTGATTCACTTGACACGTGCGAACCATGCCTCATGGGCAAGATGACTAAGACTCCGTTCTCCGGAACAATGGAGCGTGCAAGTGACTTGTTGGAAATCATACATACCGATGTGTGTGGTCCAATGAGCGTGGAGGCACGCGGCGGATATCGTTACTTTCTCACCTTCACTGACGATTTAAGTAGATATGGTTATGTCTACTTGATGAAGCACAAGTCTGAAACATTTGAAAAGTTCAAGCAATTTCAGAGTGAAGTGGAAAATCATCGTAACAAGAAGATCAAGTTCCTACGGTCTGATCGTGGGGGTGAATATCTGAGTTTCGAGTTTGGTACTCACTTAAAACAATGTGGAATTGTTTCGCAGTTAACACCGCCTGGAACACCACAGCGTAATGGTGTGTCCGAACGTCGTAATCGTACTTTGTTAGAAATGGTGCGATCTATGATGTCTCTTACTGATTTGCCGTTATCGTTTTGGGGTTATGCATTAGAAACAGCTGCATTCACTTTAAATAGGGCACCATCGAAATCCGTTGAGACGACACCATACGAACTGTGGTATGGCAAAAGGCCAAAGTTGTCGTTCCTTAAAGTTTGGGGATGTGATGCTTATGTTAAAAAGCTTCAGCCTGAAAAGCTGGAACCCAAAGCGGAAAACTGCGTCTTCATAGGTTACCCAAAAGAGATAGTTGGGTACACCTTCTATCTCAAATCCGAGGGCAAAGTGTTTGTTGCTAAGAACGGAACTTTTCTCGAGAAGGAGTTTCTCTCGAGAGAATTGAGTGGGAGGAAGATAGAACTTGACGAGGTTGTCGAACCTCTCATCCCTCTGGATGGTGGCGCGGGGCAAGGGGAAACCTCTGTCATTGCGACGCCGGTTGAGGAGGAAGTTAATGATGATGATCATGAAACTCCAATTCAAGTTTCTGTTGAACCACGCAGGTCGACGAGATCACGCGTTGCTCCAGAGTGGTACGGTAATCCCGTCTTATCAATCATGTTGTTAGACGACAATGAACCTGCAAATTATGAAGAAGCAATGGTGGGCCCAGATTCCAACAAATGGCTAGAAGCCATGAAATCCGAGATAGGATCCATGTATGAGAACAAAGTGTGGACTTTGGAGATGCTGCCTGAAGGCCGCAAGGCTATTCAGAACAAATGGATCTTTAAGAAGAAAACGGACGCTGACGGTAATGTGACCGTTTATAAAGCTCGACTTGTGGCAAAGGGTTTTTCACAAGTTCCAGGAATTGACTACGATGAGACTTTCTCTCCCGTAGCGATGCTTAAGTCCGTCAGAATCATGTTAGCAATAGCTGCATTTTTCGATTATGAAATCTGGCAGATGGATGTCAAAACGGCGTTCCTTAACGGTTTCCTTAAGGAAGAGTTGTATATGATGCAACCCGAAGGTTTTGTCGATCCTAAAAATGCTGACAGGGTGTGCAAGCTCCAGCGATCCATTTATGGACTGGTGCAAGCATCTCGGAGTTGGAACAAACGCTTTGATGAGGTGATCAAAGCATTTGGGTTTATACAAGTGGTTGGAGAATCTTGTATTTACAAGAAAGTGAGTGGGAGCTCTGTGGCGTTTCTAATATTATATGTGGATGACATATTACTGATTGGGAACAACGTAGAGCTTTTGGAGAGCATAAAAGGTTACTTGAATAAAAGTTTCTCTATGAAGGACCTAGGAGAAGCTGCTTACATTCTAGGCATTAAGATCTATAGGGATAGATCAAAACGCCTGATAGGACTTTCACAAAGCACATACCTTGATAAAGTTTTGAAGAGGTTCAAAATGGAACAGTCCAAGAAAGGGTTCTTGCCAGTGTTACAAGGTACGAGATTGAGTAAGACTCAGTGCCCAGCAACTGATGAAGATAGAGAGCATATGCGCTCCGTCCCCTATGCTTCAGCCATAGGCTCTATCATGTATGCAATGCTGTGCACTAGACCGGATGTTAGCCTGGCCATAAGTATGGCAGGTAGGTTCCAGAGTAATCCAGGAGTGGATCACTGGACGGCGGTCAAGACTATCCTGAAGTACCTGAAAAGGACTAAGGAGATGTTTCTCGTGTATGGAGGTGACGAAGAGCTCGCCGTAAAAGGTTACGTCGATGCAAGCTTTGACACAGATCCGGACGACTCTAAGTCGCAAACCGGATACGTATTTATTCTTAATGGGGGTGCAGTAAGCTGGTGCAGTTCCAAGCAAAGCGTCGTAGCAGATTCTACATGTGAAGCGGAGTACATGGCTGCCTCGGAGGCGGCTAAGGAGGGTGTCTGGATGAAGCAGTTCATGACGGATCTTGGAGTGGTGCCAAGTGCACTGGATCCAATAACCTTGTTCTGTGACAACACTGGTGCCATTGCCTTAGCAAAGGAACCAAGGTTTCACAAGAAGACCAGACACATCAAACGACGCTTCAACCTCATCCGCGACTACGTCGAGGAGGAGGACGTAAATATATGCAAAGTGCACACGGATCTGAATGTAGCAGACCCGCTGACTAACCCTCTTCCACGGCCAAAACATGATCGACACCAGAACTGTATGGGTGTTAGATTTATTACAATGTAATTCACATGGTGATGTGAGGGCTAGATTATTGACTCTAGTGCAAGTGGGAGACTGTTGGAATTATGCCCTAGAGGCAATAATAAATGTATAGTTATTATTATAATTCCTGTATCAAGATAATAGTTTATTATCCATGCTATAATTGTATTGAATGAAGACTCATTTACATGTGTGGATACATAGACAAAACACCGTCCCTAGCAAGCCTCTAGTTGGCTAGCCAGTTGATCGATGATAATCAGTGTCTTCTGATTATGCACAAGGTGTTGTTGCTTGATAACTGGATCACGTCATTAGGAGAATCACGTGATGGACTAGACCCAAACTAATAGACGTAGCATGTTGATCGTGTCATTTTGTTGCTACTGTTTTCTGCGTGTCAAGTATTTATTCCTATGACCATGAGATCATATAACTCACTGACACCGGAGGAATGCTTTGTGTGTATCAAACGTCGCAACGTAACTGGGTGACTATAAAGATGCTCTACAGGTATCTCCGAAGGTGTTAGTTGAGTTAGTATGGATCAAGACTGGGATTTGTCACTCCGTGTGACGGAGAGGTATCTCGGGGCCCACTCGGTAATACAACATCACACACAAGCCTTGCAAGCAATGTAACTTAGTGTAAGTTACGGGATCTTGTATTACGGAACGAGTAAAGAGACTTGTCGGTAAACGAGATTGAAATAGGTATGCGGATACTGACGATCGAATCTCGGGCAAGTAACATACCGAAGGACAAAGGGAATGACATACGGGATTATACGAATCCTTGGCACTGAGGTTCAAACGATAAGATCTTCGTAGAATATGTAGGATCCAATATGGGCATCCAGGTCCCGCTATTGGATATTGACCGAGGAGTCTCTCGGGTCATGTCTGCATAGTTCTCGAACCCGCAGGGTCTGCACACTTAAGGTTCGACGTTGTTTTATCCGTATTTGAGTTATATGGTTGGTTACCGAATGTTGTTCGGAGTCCCGGATGAGATCACGGACGTCACGAGGGTTTCCGGAATGGTCCGGAAACGAAGATTGATATATAGGATGACCTCATTTGATTACCGGAAGGTTTTCGGAGTTACCGGGAATGTACCGGGAATGACGAATGGGTTCCGGGAGTTCACCGGAGGGGGGCAACCCACTCCGGGGAAGCCCATAGGCATTTGGGGGGGTCACACCAGCCCTTAGTGGGCTGGTGGGACAGCCCACCAATCCCCTATGCGCCAAGAGAGAAAAAATCAAAGGAAAGGAAAAAAAAGGAGAAGTGGGAAGGGGGAAGGACTCCCTCCCACCAAACCAAGTAGGACTCGGTTTGGGGGGGAGAGTCCTCCCCCCTGGCTCGGCCGACCCCTTGGGGATCCCTTGGACCCCAAGGCAAGGTCCCCCTCCCTCCTCCTATATATATGGGGCTTTTAGGGCAGATTTGAGACGACTTTCTCACGGCTGCCCGACCACATACCTCCATAGTTTTTCCTCTAGATCGCGTTTCTGCGGAGCTCGGGCGGAGCCCTGCTGAGACGAGATCATCACCAACCTCCGGAGCGCCGTCACGCTGCCGGAGAACTCTTCTACCTCTCCGTCTCTCTTGCTGGATCAAGAAGGCCGAGATCATCGTCGAGCTGTACGTGTGCTGAACGCGGAGGTGCCGTCCGTTCGGTACTAGATCGTGGGACTGATCGCGGGATTGTTCGCGGGGCGGATCGAGGGACGTGAGGACGTTCCACTACATCAACCGCGTTCTCTAACGCTTCTGCTGTACGATCTACAAGGGTACGTTGATCACTCATCCCCTCTAGTAGATGGACATCACCATGATAGGTCTTCGTGCGCATAGGAAAATTTTTGTTTCCCATGCGACGTTCCCCAACATAGGTCTGAGTACAGATGGCATGAATCCTTTTGGGGAGCAGAGTTGCAGTCACAGCACCTGGCCCGTTACTCTATGTATCTACAACCTTTCTCCTTGGTTGTGCATGAAACGGAAGTTCATTATGATGCGAGTGCTTATACAAGGTCCAAAGCAACCCGTCAACGATATTGATGTGTACCTAAGGCCATTAGTTGATGAACTTTTATAGCTGTGGGCCGAACCAGGTGTACGTGTGTGGGACGAGCACAAACAAGAGGAATTTGACCTTCGAGCGTTGCTTTTCGTAACCATCAATGATTGGCCTGCTCTTAGTAACATTTCTGGACAGTCAAACAAGGGATACAATGCATGCACGCACTGTTTGGATCAGACAGAAAGTATATATCTCGACAACTGTAGGAAGAATGTGTATCCGTACAATCGTCGTTTTCTTCCGCCCAAGCATCCCTTAAAGAAAAAAGGCAAGCATTTCAATGGCAAGGCAGAACCCCGGGGGAAGCCTGTCATCCGTACTGGTGCTGAAGTATTTGATATGGTCAAAGATTTAAAAGTAATCTTTGGAAAGGGTCCTGGCAGCCAACCTGTTCCTAACGGCCCTGATAAGCGCGTACCCATGTGGAAGAAGAAATCTATATTTTGGGAGCTACCCTACTAGGAAGTCCATGAGGTCCGCTCGGCAATCGATGTGATGCACCTGACGAAGAATCTCTGCGTGAATATTCTAGGCTTCCTGGGCTTGTATGGGAAGTCAAAAGATACACCGGAAGCACGGGAGGACCAGGAACGTCATAAAGGAAGAGATGGCATGCATCCAGGGCAGTTTCAAGGGCGTGCCAGCTACGCTCTTACTAAGGAAGAGAAGGAAATCTTCTTTGAAGTCCTTTTCAGTATCAAGGTCCCGACTGGCTTCTCGTCGAATATAAAGGGAATCGTAAATATGAAAGACAAAAAATTCCAAAACCTAAAGTCTCATAACTGCCACGTGCTTATGACGCAATTGCTTCCGGTTGCATTGAGGGGAATTCTACCGGAAAATGTTCGCCTGGCAATTGTGAAGGTATGTGCATTCCTGAATGCAATTTCTCAGAAGGTAATCGATCGAGAAAGTCTATCAGGGTTACAGATTGATGTGGTCCAATGTCTGGTCAGCTTTGAGTTGTTGTTCCCGCCATCCTTCTTCAATATAATGACACACCTCCTAGTTCACCTAGTCGAAGAGATTAGAATTCTCGGTCCTGTGTTTCTACACAATATGTTCCCCTTCGAGAGGTTCATGGGAGTCTTAAAGAAATATGTTCGTAACCGTGCTAGGCCAGAAGGAAGCATCTCCAAGGGCTATGGAACAGAGGAGGTCATTGAGTTTTGTGTGGACTTTCTTCCTGACCTTAAGCCGATTGGTGTTCCTGAATCTCGGTATGAGGGTAGGCTGATAGGAAAAGGCACACTAGGAAGGAAAGCAAAAGTATGTATGGACGGGCATTCTTTCTCTCAAGCACACTACACAGTTCTACACAATTCCACCGTGGTGGCTCCGTATATCGTGAGACACAAGAATATTCTACGCTCCGAAAACCCGGGGAAGGCTGACTCTTGGATTAAAGGGGAACACGAGAAGACTTTCGGCAGTTGGTTGCAGACACATCTCATGAATGACGACACCGTTGAAGATGAGCTGTACTGTTTGGCCAGGCCACCATCTTCGACTATATGTACTTTCCAAGGGTATGATATAAATGGGAATACATTTTACACGGTTGCCCAAGATAAAAAGAGCACCAACCAAAATAGTGGTGTCCGCTTTGATGCAACAAACGAGAATGAGCACTGTTTGGAAACATATTACGGGTACATAGAGGAGATATGGGAACTTGACTATGGACCTACTTTTATGATCCCTTTATTTCGGTGCAAATGGGTGAAGCTGACAGGAGGCGGGTTAGTTGTAGACCAAAAGTACGGCATGACAACAGTGGATCTTAACAATCTTGCGTACATGGACGAACCATTTGTCCTAGCCAATGATGTCGCTCAGGTTTTCTATGTGAAGGACATGTCTACATTAATGAGAAAAAGAAATCAGCAAAAGAAGATATCATCCGATGAGCCAAAACGCCACATAGTTCTTTCAGGAAAAGAAACATCGTGGGAGTAGATGACAAGACAGACATGTCAGAAGATTATAATAAGTTTCATGAAATTCTGCCCTTCAAAGTGAAAACTGACCCAAGCATCCTAGTGAATGATAAAGATTCTCCATGGCTACGACCCAGAAGAAAACAGAAATAATAGATAGGAATATTGGTGCAATAATGTAATAATGTATTAAACCTTTTATGAAATGCATGTATGGAACGTACTAAATTTCAAACACTTTTCATTTTCATATTATCCATGTAAGAGATGAGTTCTCGTTCGAAACCCTGATACTTCGAGAGAGATTGTCCGTTGTGTACACGAAGTGCATCCAGTTTTTGTCGTAGCCCTCTCAACTTTTTAACACATGCTATGTGGGTGAAATGATGATAGCATGCCAACTTTCAACATTTTCAGAGTTCATTTGTTGTGCTTTTCAATTTCAGGGTCAACTTGCTCAAAAAAAATAAGTAAATCCACGAAATATACCAAATGAAGTCAGAAATTGTTGAAATTTTGTGTTGTGCCTTTGAATGGTGCATTTTGAACACACAAAAAGTATGGAGTTCAAATAAGTTCACAAAAATGAAATCCCTTTGTAAGAGATGAGTTCTCGTTCGAAACCCTAATACTTCGAGAGAGATTGTCCGTTTTGTACACGAAGTGCATCCAGTTTTTGTCGTAGCCCTCTCAGCTTTTTAACACATGCTATGTGGGTGAAATGATGATAGCATGCCAACTTTCAACATTTTCAGAGTTCATTTGTAGTGCTTTTCAATTTCAGGGTCAACTAGCTCAAAAAAAATAAGTAAATCCACGAAATATATCGAATGAAGTCAGAAATTGTTGAAATTTCGTGTTGTGCCTTTGAATTGTGCATTTTGAACACACAAAAAGTATGGAGTTCAAATAAGTTCACAAAAATGAAATCCCTTTGTAAGAGATGAGTTCTCGTTCGAAACCCTAATACTTCGAGAGAGATTGTCCGTTTTGTACACGAAGTGCATCCAGTTTTTGTCGTAGCCCTCTCAGCTTTTTAACACATGCTATGTGGGTGAAATGATGATAGCATGCCAACTTTCAACATTTTCAGAGTTCATTTGTAGTGCTTTTCAATTTCAGGGTCAACTAGCTCAAAAAAAATAAGTAAATCCACGAAATATACCAAATGAATTCAAAAAGTATGGAGTTCAAAAAACCATATTATGAAATTAAATATTATCATTGGCGATTCATCTCTATTATGAAATCAAATATATCAAAAAACCATTGCAGAACATATGACCAAATTAATACAAGTTCATCATCACATTAAAGCCAAAGAACAGTAGTGATCAAATATTATTATTGCAAAAAATAAATACATAAAGTTCTCTCATAAAACAACATACAACTATGTAAAACATTTAAATGCAACAACAAACGCGATCAAAATCGCAACTAAGGTAACAATTGACCCAACAGCATAATGATACCAAGCCTCTTTATCAATGGCATATTTTCTAATATTCATAATCTTCAAGCGCATTTCATCCATCTTCAAGCGCATTGCATCCATCTTCAACCGCATCGCATCGATCTTCATCTTGCGATCATCGACGACATCGGCGACATGCAACTCCAGTTCCATATTCTTATCCTCAATTATTTTCAATTTTTTCTTCAAGTATTTGTTTTCTTTTTCAACCAAATTTAACTTCTCGACAAGAATTTTTATGTGGGTTGGAATTTCCGGTTCACATACCTCCTAGATAAAAAAAATATATGTCACATTGGTCGTCATAATTGTCATAAACACTAAATAAAACAAATAGTTATAAAAGATAATATATACCACATCCGAATCATAGACAGGACGAGGGCCGACGGAGGCGGATACCAAAACCATCGCACTATATAATAACAAAAAATAATGAAAGTGGGTAATTTATACAAGTATGTATGTAAATCATACCAGTAAGATTTTTTTAATTTTAAAAAGAAGATAAGAACAAGAGGCTCACCACGGTGGTGCTCGCAGTTGGTGCACGGCCAAACCTAGACAAATATTAAGGAAAATGGAGCTTGGAGGTCGAGCTTGGAGAGGAGAAAGCTTAAGTAGAGTGGCTCGGGCATTTCATCAAACACGTCATGTGCATGAACTAGAGTGGCAAGAGCATGGCATGGTCACACTTCAACAACCAAAAAACTGGGGATATGGTGGGCAGGGGCGATGGTTTATATAGGCAAAACTTTAGTCCCGGTTCTTTCCACGCCCCGGGACTAAAGGCCCCTGCTTCCCGCCTTCTGGTCAGCCGAAAAAAGGCCTTTAGTCCCGGGTCGTGGCTCCACCCGGGACTAAAGGAGTGTCTTTAGTCCCGGTTCTTTCCACGCCCCGGGACTAAAGGCCCCTGCTTCCCGCCTTCTGGTCAGCCGAAAAAGGGCCTTTAGTCCCGGTTCGTGGCTCCACCCGGGACTAAAGGGGCTTTAGTCCCGGATCGAGCCACGAACCGGGACTAAAGATCCACCTGTATAAGCGGGAGATAGAAAATTTCGAACCCAAATCGTCCATTTCTCTTCTTCTTCCTCTCGTTCTCTCCTGCCCGGCGCGGCAAGCGACGAACTCGACGACGCCGTCAGGCTGCCCGTCGTCCTGCTCGCCGCCGCCTACCGTCCTCCTCGCCATCGGCTTAGTCCTGCTCGATGCCGCCATCCTCCTCGCCGCGCGCCGCCTCGTCCTCCTCGCCATCGCCATCGTCCTGCTCGCCACCGCCGTCCTCCTCGCCGCGCGCCGTCGACACCTCCGGCCGGTAAGCCCCACGCCCCCTCCTCCCCAACACTCCGGCCAGCCGTCCTCCTCGCCGCCTGCCGTCCTCCTCGCCGTCGCCGTCGTCCTGCTCGCTGCCGCCGTCCTCCTCGCCGTCGCCGTCGTCCTGCTCGCCGCCGCCGTCCTCCTCGCCGCGCGCCGTCGACACCTCCGGCCGGTAAGCCCCACGCCCCCTCCTCCCCAACACTCCGGCCAGCACAAGCAAAGAAGAAAAAGGAGAAGAAAGGAAGAAAAAAGAGAAGAAAAGAAAAAAAAAAGGAGAAGAAAGGAAGAAAAAGGAGAAGAAAGGAAGAAAAAGGAGAAGAAAGGAAGAAAAAAGAGAAGAAAAGAAAAAAAAGGAGAAGAAAGGAAGAAAAAGGAGAAGAAAAGAAGAAAAAGGAGAAGAAAGGAAGAAAAAGGAGAAGAAAGGAAGAAAAAGGAGAAGAAAGGAAGAAAAATAGAAGAAAGGAAGAAAAATGAGAAGAAGAGGAAAAATAGAAGAAGAGGAGAAGTAGAAGTAGAAGAAGAAGTAGAAGAAGAGGAGAAATAGAAGAAGAGGAAAAATTAGTTTAGGGTTAATAGAACTAGTTTAATTTTGCTATTGTATATGCTTAAGTCTCCGGGACTGGGCTCCGCCCGGCTGGTATTTTAGAGTTTAGGTTCTAGTCAAGACCCGGGACTAAAGGTCCTCCTATATAAAACGAACCTTCGAAGTTTCCAACCCCTCTTATATAGTTTGTTAGTTTATTAGTTAATCAAATGTCCGGTTTTTGCAGAACTATGGATCCACATATCAGGAACCTCGAAGAGGAAGAACTTCTCGAAGATATAATCAAAGACGGCCCCGACGTTGAACCAGCCGAATCTCCGTCGTCATATCTAAACGACTCCGGATATGGAATGGAGGTCGAGCGACACGAAGATGAAGCCGCCGATGGGGCAGGAGATAGGTCCAATGACGGAGAAGGTGATAGCTCCACTGATGGAGAAGACGGTGGAGAAGCCGGTGAAGAAATAATAAAGTCCGGCAAGGTATACATATGAAGTTCGACAATCACTTGTAATATGTGAAAAATATTGGAGATAGCTCTATATTGTATACATATACATTCATTTGACGAATGTTTCTCCCTCTTAGGCCTCCACATCGAGCAAATATATGAAACGAGGCCCAACTAGAAAGTTGGATGCACGGACGCATTACACCTTTAAGGTGATAATGCCTACGGGAGAACCCAAGCTTCCTAAGAATGCTACTGACACATTCAAGAAGCAATGCGGAGTTCTCGTTAGGGATCACGTCCAAATCAGCATTCGGGAGTGGAACAAGCGCAAAGGGGCAGCCGATAGTGACTATGTCGCCGAAAGGTACAAAGATAATCTTTGGAATGATCTCATGTCACATTTCAACCTGCCAGAATGTGAGAATGAAGACGCCGCAGACAAACTGAGGGCCAAAGTCAAGCAGTGGACTCTAAAAAAGATGGCCAAACTGTTCCGTAGCTCGAAGAAGAAGCTATGGAAAAACTATCTGAAGACAAAGAAAGTGCCAGTATTCGAGGGGTGTCTAGCCAAGCAGGCGAATCACTGGAAGGAATTTCAAGAGTACAAGGAGTCAGAAGATGCCCAGGCATTATCAGAAAAGAACAAGATAAATGCCGACAAGAAGAAATATCACCACAAGCTGGGGCCAGGGGGATATGAGACTGTCATCCCAAAGTGGGAAAAGAAAGAGCAAGATCTGATAGATAAAGGCATCGTACCTGAACCACTCCGTGATGAGTGGGAATGGAGAGCAAGAAATTGGTTCCTTGCGCATGGTGGGTCGTACGACGAAAAAACAGGGGACCTCATCTGCAATGACAATCTTAGGATACCCACGGAGAATTGGAAAAGGATAGTGAAAGAAATTAAGGAGGGACAAAGAAAGTTCACTGCAGATAGAGACAAAGATTTGCTCACACTGGTCCTCGGCAATGACGAACATGGAGGACGAACGCGAGGCTTCGGTCCATCTTACCCGTGGTGGCTTGGGTTTGCCAGAGACCAAGACACTTACAGAAGCCAAGAGAGAGCAAAGAAGCGGCAGCAGGATGAGGAGAATGACAAGTTCAACCAGTTGCTTGCCAGGATTAACGAGCAACAGAAGCAGATTGATGAGCTTAGAGGAGTACCGCGCCAGGAAGATCCTGCACTTGATATTACCGGCGCTCCATCTAAGCAGAAAAGCAGCATGGCTGAATCTGAGGCCCCGCCCGACGATGAACGAAGAATGATAGAGGGCGGTCCCGCCTACCCCGTGGATGGAATCAAGGATTCAACATCATGTGAACTTCATCAGAAATTCAAGAACATATCCATGAAGGTGGCCGTCGGACAAGCTTTACCTTCTGGCCCTAATGCACGCTGGCATGGCCGTGAGATTCTAGCTGGCTTTGCTAAAGTCGGGGTGGATGAAATCATGACGGGGTTTAATGATATGGAGCTCGACATAGCTGGACCCGAAGATGAAAGGACACTCGGAGAAGTACTGGGTGGAGTCATCCTATGGGACAAGAACTACATCAAGCTTCCAGGCTCGGCCCCAAGGACAACACCGCCTCTGAGTCGTCGCAGGTCACCTACACCTCCATTACCTCCAAGCCCTCCACATGACGTCGGCCAGCACAACACGAGTCCATCTCGATAACCGCCGCTGGACTTGGGTCGTCCGTCTCCGCCGTCGCCCGCTCCGGATACTAAGCGGGAGCGTGCCACCAAGAACGCTCCGCCGACGATTCCTAAGCCACAGAGCACCCCAAAGCGCAAACGGTCGCCCCTCCCAAAGGTACGTCTGCTAATCTTCGTATCAGACCTTATGACTTACACCATAAGCCTGATGACTATACACGCACATTGCAGAAGGAAGTGAAAAAGAGCGGTTCAACTACAAGCAAGAAAATATCAGACGTTCCTCAGTTTGGACAACAGGCCAAACAGTCGATCCCACCCCTCAAGGTGTTAACCGAGAATGTTCCCCCTCCGGTGCAGGGGCTAGCTTTAGAAACAGCAAAGGAGTTGGCGGCTCAATGTGGTATCTCGGTTGAAGAATTGTTGTCTTCCCAAGATGACAAGATACCCAAGGCTGTGGTAGCCCCTAAGCCAAAGTTTGTCATGGGTGAGCCTTTGGTCAGCAAAGATGATCTCTCAACAAATATGCGTTACTTGCATACATGGTACTTAAGTGAATCAAAGAAGGGGATAACGATGATCGTGTTGAGTGTGCCACGGGAGTACTACGGCCGCCCCGAAGAAATCCATATCGACTTTGATGAACTCTTCCAGATGTACAATGCCGACGCCCTCGACAAATCGCTTATGAGTTGCTATTGTCTGTAAGTTTTTCAATTCGTTGTCTACATATAACTTGTTTAGTTATTTCAATTCATTGTCTATATATAACTTGTACTCTATTATGCAGAATGAAGATTCTGGATTGTAAAAGTAAGAGCATCATAAATATTGGGTTTATTGACCCAGATAAAATACATATAACGACGCTAACTAATTATCCCAAGGAGACGAAGGAAAACCTTCTAAGGTTTCTAACAGATCAAAATTTCTGTGACCACATACTGTTTCCATACAACTTCAAGTGAGGGTCTTTACTCTGTTGTGTCCATTCACTTATAAGTGTAATTGATAAGTTACTGACACATATGTATATATATATATACATGTGCAGCTTCCATTCGATTCTGTTGGACATTCAAATTGATAAGGGAAGAATTGATGCCTTCGACCCATTATCGAGACCCTTGGAACAGTTCCAAAGCCTGCAGGACATGCTCCAAGGGTAATTTTAATCATTCTTGCGCTCTATCGGTCTCTTTCGATGATTTTTTGATATATCAATTAATGAAAAACTTAGAAAATCATTATCCTTGTCGGGCAGGGTTTGGAAGCGGTTCAAGTGCGTGACTCCCGGTAAATTTCCTGAGAAGCTGACCTTTAGAGCGGCTCAGGTAAGTAGTAGTATGATATACTTCTATTAATTTTCAATACATTTATGATGCTAGATTATTATTTTGATTATATATATTATATTCTCGTAAAGTGCGACCAGCAACCACGGGGAACGCATCTATGCGGATACTATATCTGCGAGACCATTCGCACGTTTACCTCTGAGCTCAAGGAGCACAGATTCGACGTAAGCAATGAACATTCACACCTCTATTTTTACCCGTCATTCTTTGTTATCATGATTGATATTCATATTCATCTCCTCTTCTTATATAGCACACGGTCATGAGGACGAAGGTCCTACCAGAGCAACGCGCGATTGCTGTTGCAGAGGAGCTTGCGGGATTTCTGAGAACGGAAGCTATAGATGACAAAGGACGATTTAGTGTAAATAGGGGCCATTACTGATGTTCGTCCATGTAATCGAATAGACGGGCTCTAGTCCCGATAATTCAGATCTGCATATAATTGTATATATATGCTCGCTTGTAAGATAAGTTAATCTTATATATATACGCATAATTATTTCTATTTAAATTATATGAAAACTAATTCCCGAACACCAAACGAGGCATCACGTTAATCTCCCGAACACCTAAACCCTAAAACTCTAAAACCCAAAAATAATTTTCATTCAAAAAAAACCCAAAAACCAGCAAAATCTGAAAAATCTTTAGTCCCGGACCGTGTAACGAACCGGGACTAAAGGGCCTGTCCCTGGGGCGCTACGAGGCGCCCACGTGGAGCACCTTTAGTCCCGACGTGTAAGAGGACCGGGACGAAAAGGTTAGGCCTTTAGTCCCGCCCCTTTAGTCCCGGTTGGTGAATCGGGACTAAAGCCCCTTACGGGCCGGGGCTATAGGCCCTGTCCCCACTAGTGCCACTACGACCACATTTGTTTATTTTTCTCATATTTTAGTTTGTGCTTGCTAGTTGGTCTGTCATTACATATATTCATTTCATTATGGCCCTGTTTGGTTCATAAGCCCTAGGACTTTTTTTAGTCCCAACTTATAAGTCCTAAGTCCCTAAAAAGTTCCTACTTGTTTGGTTTCTAGGACTTAACATGGATTAAAGACCATATTACAACTATAAGTCCCTATAAGACTCTCCTTGAGAGTCTTATTTCATAAGTCTCAAATGCCCACTTTAAGTCCGTATAAGTCCCTTATATTTGGTTTAGATGGGACTTAAAGGAACTTATAAGTTCAAGTCCCTAATAAGTACCTGTAACCAAATACCCCCTATATTATATGTTTGTTTTTGCTTTTCCATCCCGGAATGTCTTTTCTTAGCAGTAAACTACGTTTTCATTCCATGTACTTTCTTGCTCACTTGTAAACTTTGTGTGTGTGCCCGCACCCCTGTGTTTTATGCAACTCTTTTTTGCATGGATTTACTTAAGCAACTTGAAGATTGTCATGCATTTTCACGTGAGTGAGGTGCATGCCTATCCGTACGCGAACAAGGAACCGCGTGCGTGCAGACAAGCCTCGATCGTTATCGCGCGCCCCGACTGACGCGTTGATTGATTTCGTCTGCCTTTTGGAGCACGCACACCGTCGTCTCGTGGCTCATCATCAATCCGATCGACATGCATGTAGCCACGATCCACCACCCGTCGGACGACGTTGGCGTGAGCTTGCGGTGCTCGGCCGATCGACCGGCTATAGCTAGCTTCCGGCCGGTCACCATGTCGCCGGCACGCACGACAGGCGACACCGTGACACGCGCGTACTTGGGGTGATTGGGTCCATCCGTGCGTGTCACCGCCGACGACCCACCACCGGCCGCCGTACATACATAGCCAGCAGGCTCCACCAAAAACGCATGGATCGACCACACACAACCTGATCGATCGTGCCAAACTTAGCCGTAGGAGCAACAACTTAACTCGTGGCAGCGCGATCTCGGACCGACGTGATCGTTCCGCGTCCACGTACACGACGATCAAACGATGGATCGACACCTTCTTCCATCATGCATGTGTGCACGCTAATCTCTTTCTAGAACGGCCAACAATCCACCTATACGTACGTACGTACGTACGTCGCCACATATGACCGGTCCTTACTTGTTTCACACATGGAATTGCCGGAACTGTGCTAGCTAGCTACTCCACGCAAGTCAACGACACGGCCGGCAAATGGCACGGCACAGCCAGCCGCCACCGTGTGTGCTCCTGCTTTTCGGAGTGTTCCGCTTTACATCCATGTGCATGCATGCCGTGTCGCCTTAACTCATTTCCTTTTGTTTGTGCGTTACCGGGAAAGAACCCACTGTTATGTCTTCATTCATCCTTTTGGCTAGCTTGTCTTCCTTCCCTTCCTTGCCTTGCAAGATCTCCATCCGAGTTAACACATGACAATTGCAGACGATCCATCCATCGATCCCTATATATATATGTGAGGGGATGGCACATTCTTTTTCATATCACATGTCCAAATACATTCGTTGCTCGCCAGGCTTTGTCAAACTACAAGTGCACATATACATGCATCTGCCTTGTGCAACATTAAGAGATAGAGTGAAGATTGTAATTCCCCTTGGTGCTTCTGGTTTGAGGGATTCGATCCAATGTGGCCCTTTTCATCGTCTCCTTCTTCATTGGCTAAATCCATGTTTAGCGTCAGCACTCGTAAGTTCTAATTCCACCTCAATCCGTTGGGATAATAATTTTCATCTCTGGTTTTGATTTTTGACAAAATTCTACCTAGAGACGTCGTAGATTGTTTCGTTCTTTTCATGCATGCATCGAGGCTTTTCGTAAGGAGTAAATGTTAATTTCTACCCCGCGATAGTTGTTTTTGTACTCTCTGTCGAGAAGTAGTAGCAAAGAGTGTTGAATACCCGAATTTTGTGATGTCACATTGAGATAAAGCTAAACTCTCGTGACAATCAAGTGCTAATTAATAAGCATATCGGGTTACTTTGAGGTTTTGAATTCCAGTTTTAGAATACATCGGCCATAGCGAAAATCACTAAATTTCAGAAAATTAGATTGATTTCAGTTTATTTCTATCAAAAACCTCATATTTCCACTTGAATTTGACCAAGATCCAACAAAATATTTGAAACTGTAAAATGAATTTTTGTTGTTGTCATAATTACTGAAATTATAATGAAACTGTAGTTATTGCAGTATGCCTGGAATTAATGAAATTATGATGAATTTACGGTGAAAGTGATATCATGCATACAACCATAAAGCTATTATTGCGTGCATAAAACGATCGATGCTAACTAATTTCCGGAGGTAATGTTCAAACCATGAGCTATAAACCTATAATCCCTTTGTTCACAAGTATAAGATGTTTGAACTTTCTTCTGAATAAGATATCTATAGACACATTTTAATGTTTATGTTCACTTTTTCCAATATGTATGTAGTCTATATTGAAATATCTAAAACATCGTATATTTCAGAACGGAGAGAGTAAAAAACTAGATTTATCGAAGGAATGCTAGAAAGTAGAAACGGTTGAAATTAATAGTCGTTGAGCAATGCGTGTTTCCCTTGGAGCTTTAACTTGTGAGTGGTGCACACTACCACTCTAATTGCAAATGCTAGTGCTTCACTTGCGTCTCAAGCAACAGCGAGCAAGATGTGTACTGCTCCCAAAAGTCGCAAGGCCATTTCTTGACGCCTCGTATTTTCCAATACTTTCTGACTAAGTTTGAAGAGAAATATTTCTCCACGCGTTGCCATATATGCTCAGAGTGTAGCTCGATTTGCTTCATTTATTCAATCATTTCTGTGCATTGCATGCAGCGGACGCCATGATGGACGGGAGCAGCAGCTCGTCGTCGTCGGTGTCTCCGGCGGCGCCGCCGCCGCGCAGCCCGCTCGACGTCGACGAGGAGTACGGCCGCGCGTTCAAGTCCAGGTCCTTCCTCGACCTCTGGTCGCACGCGCACCGCAGCTTCAGGCAGACATTCAAGCTCTCGTCCAGGCCCAGCACCAGCCTCGAAATGCTCGACGACGGCGCTGCGGCCCTGGATAAGGAGCCGTCGTGCTCCTACACAATTCTCGACGATTTCGAGCTGGAGCCGAGACCGGAGGCGCTCGCCCGGGCCGCTGGGCGTCGGCACCGGCGCCGGCGTCGGTGGGGGTGCCGCCGCCGCCGCCACCACGTGGAGGCGCTCCTGCTGGAGTACTTCGACGTGACGAGGGACGCCTGCGAGGCGTGCTCCGCGCTGCTCGCCGCCGTGGGAGCCGCGCGCAGGCACCACCTCGTGCTCCGCCGCCTGCTCCACCGCCTGGACGTCGAAGGTGACGGCGACGATGACAACACTACCACTGCCACGAGGGACGCCCTTGTGCTGCACGTCCGCGAGGATAACCCGCTCTCGCCGGCCGGTGGCCGGCTCGACGGGTTCGACGAGGCGCACGCGCGCTGCGCCCCGCTCTCCAAGCGCCTCGCCGCGGCGCGCCGCCGGCTGAGGAGGCTCGCCAAGATGGCGCACTTCGCGCGGTGCGCGGCCGCGACCGCAGTCGTCGGCGCGTCGGCCACGGCCGTGGTGGCCGCGGTGGTGTTCGCCGCGCACGCTGTCATCGGCGTGGGCGCGGCCGCGGCGGTGGCCTTCTGCGCCACTAGCACCAGGCCCGTGGCATGCCGGACGAACGCCGTCAAAAAGCTGGCCGGCCGCCTCCATGGCAGGCGGCGGCGGTGGCACGCGCGCGCGGGTGAGGCGGCAGTGGACGCGGCGGCGCGGGGAGCGTACATCGTGGGGCGCGACCTGGACACGGTGAGCCGCATGGTGCGGCGCGCGCACGACGAGCTGGAGCACGGGCGCGACATGGCGCGCATCGCGGTGTCCGGGCACGGCGAGCGGCCGCTGCTGCAGGAGGTGGCGCGGGAGGAGGAGGAGTGCGGGGAGGACCTGAGGTCTCAGCTGGAGGAGCTGGAGGAGCACGCCTGCCTCTGCCTCATCACCATCAACCGCAGCCGGAGGATGGTGGCGCAAGAGATGGAGCGCCCCGGGTCGCCGTCAGGGACGGCGACGTCCCAAGATTAATTCCTTTTAGTGGACATGAGTGTTGTTGCTGATTAATAATTTGCTTATGTGTATTTTTTTCCTTCTGATTCAAGGGATGGTAGCATGACGAATAAAAAGTGTTTCTTTTTTTTGTGCATTACCAGAAACTATTTCCTGGATAGGGATGACATAATCGGCAAATACACTCTGTTTTCTGGTTGTAGATTATTTCGTAATAATTAAAAAAAGGTTAAATAGTTAAGAATTATTTTTAAAACTAGTAAAGATGCACGTGCATTACGTTTTGATCAATACACATAGTTTAGAACCAATTCAATTGGATATAACACAAGTATGAAAGCCAATATTGTAAAGTTTTATGCCCCCCTCAAAATAAGTTTAGGGTTCTTCTGCCTCCTGCCGGCGTCATTGTTGGTCTCGTCTCCGGTGGGCCTAGGGCCATGGAGGTGCAGTCGATCCCAACCCTTGTCGGCGGAAGGGCTCCGTTTTCATATGTTTCTTTGAGATATACTAGGGTTTGTATCCTGCTTAGGAATGTCAGACGGTGATGGTTCCCCAAAAGTAGGAATAAACTTCTCCCTGCCTAGCCCCCAACTCGATGGTGCGTCTAGCATCGTCCGTGGGCTTATGGATGTGTTCCTCGTCTATAGTGTGGAATTTTCCGATCTACGCTACTCTTCATCGGCAGCGGTTGTTGTTCTGATGCGCTGGTCTTATGGGGTCTTAGCACGACGACTTTCCGAGTGTCTACTACAACAAGTTTTGCGGCTCCGGTGATGGAGGGACAACGACGTCGACCCGCCTTTCTCTGCATGCTTGATATTGTTACTCCTCTTTGATATTGACCACATCACATCTTTCTCCACAACTCCCGTCACCATACAGAAAATCACCATATGGGACCACTTGTGCTCCCCTCGATGTCCATCTTTGTTTTCCTATTACACCTCTCATCTTGTTAGCCGCAATGGAATCCTAACCATGGTCAGTACAATATGGACGGTGAAAAAAGATGTAGGAAGGAAGAAGATACCAAGTCGCATCATATTTGGCAGCCTTTGAACTTCTGCAAAATATTCCTTTTGCAACTGATTACATTAAAAGAAAATGGAACTCATACTTGAAACTCATTACATGCAAAAATATAGGAACAAAAAAGCTCGCCGGTTGACCACTGAAATGGAAGTATCGAAAGATTCTTTTTACAAATAGCATCAAATAAATTCATCTGTTGTACTTTAAGTGATCAACATCATTACATTCATGTTCAGACTAGATCGCTCTTTCATGGATTTAAAATTCATTGTTAACAATGGGTTCCTCGCAATAGAGGTATAACATTTGAATCAAAATTATCCATGATAGATGTGTCTTATATCTCTCTCCTCATTTCCAAGAGAAGTGCATCTTATTCCTGCAAACTCTTGTGTCTTACATACGTGTCTTGCAGATTACAATGCAAGTTAGCGAACCACACATCTTTTTAAGGATGGGAAATATGTATATTTATTTGAGTCCCCATTTAATGGTTGCCCACATGAAACAATAAATCACATATGGTCTTTTTTCTGTTTCTATGTAGAAAATATTCACCTACTTATTCCTTTCTGTCATGATCAAAAACAAGGTCCATGTTTGGTTTGTTGTAAATGAAAAAAAAGCATGTCAATTAATTAATGGCCAATCTACTTCAAATTTTGCCAACTCATGGGCAATCAAAGAGCTAACCAAAAATTTGGCATGCCAATATTTGGTAGGGAACGTTTGGGCCTAAATTAAACAAGCCGGTGAAAGCCTTTTTACTAAAATGATTGGTATTTTCAAGGGAAGAATGTGTTGTCGTGTTCTAGCTCCTTCTTATCTTTATACTTTTGTATGTATGCGCTCCTCATGTCGTGTCGCCATAAATTATGTATTCCCTTTGTGTATTACCAAAATAGAAGATACGTTTCCATCTATCCGTTGCTGGTAATAGCTTGTGGATCTTTCATGGATAGGGATCACATGGGATATCTTCAATCTTTGTTGCTTTTGCCATTTCTTTCTATTTTTCTATGATCTCTATGTTTCTTCTTTTGTTCATTAGCACACGATTACTCGTGGATAGGGATAAGAGATAAGCTTCATTCTTTGTTTGGTTTTTCAGCATTCCTTTCTTTTGTTTGATATTCTTTATGTTGGTGTGCACTCTGTTCTTTGGTAAAGATGGTAACTTACTTCTTAGTTTGATGTTTGCTTCATAAAAACTACCATATGTGAGAACATATTTGCTAATTCTCTACCGATGGGGGAAGGCACCTGATGTAGAGATTTTTCTAGTTCATGTGAATCCACTTTTAAACTTCATGGGTGGAGGCACTTGATGTAGAGATTTAAAACTACGAAAACAATTTCATTGAGTTGTAAAACTCAATGAAATTGTTTTCGAAGTTTTAAATTATGGAAACAACACACACATATGAGTATAGGGAGGTTCAATCCTCTTTGTGTTAGCTGAGTCGTAGTCATTCTTGCACTATATAGCCTTTGTGTTTATTGAAGCCATATTTTTTTTATGATGTGAATCAATAAGTATGTGAAATCACTAGTTAATGGGGTACCCCCCTTGTAAAGGTTGCCTCCAAACTCCTTTGGTTGCAACAAGTGGAGCAAAGCATGTGCGTCCCTTTGTCATCACCAATGAGTTTTGGTGGGTTTTCCCATGAATGGGGATGGGAGGGTTGGGCACACATGATTTTTTTGTTGTATCCTTCTTTTAAAAATAAAATATATTTTTATCCAGTGTTCAAAATTTTAACCGTTTAGTGTTCATCGAGTCAATATCTTCGAAACTAGATCCCATATTTCAACAAACTTTTCTCTGATGCAACTTGTGCTCCATGAAAGAACATATGTGTACTCACCAAGAAAACATAGGTGTACTGCCTCATGTGTAGTATACTTCCATTAGTGCATTTTTCCCCATCCAGTACAACTTGTGCTATACCCATGCAAGATAACTTATACCTCATGTGCAGTTAAACTTGTGCTTCCCTCATTGTACAACTTGTACTTCATGGTGCAACATGTTCTCCGCACATGGTGCAACATGTGGTCCCCAAGTGCAACTTGTAATCCATGTCTGGTGCAACCTGTACTCCCAACACAATTTGTACTTTGTGTCGGGCAACATGTGCATTTTAGAAAGTGCAATGTATGCTCAGCAACTAGTGCAACCTGCACGCGAGAAAACAGAGAAAATCCCAGAAAAAAAGAGATGAAAAAAGAAGAGAATGATAACAAAGAAAAAATCTCACTGAATGCCAAGTCATCCTCCTAATTGACTTGGGCCCCTTCCTCACGGTGCAAGGCCCGCATGATCCCATGTGTAACCTCCACCCTTTGGTAACCTCCAACTACTTACTCCCACAACTTTGTTATCCTTATTGGACTGTGTTCTTTAATGATTAACCACCAAATCTACAACATCGTATGCAAGTGTGTAGCTTTCACAAGTGTAACTTCCTCCTCCCCCGACATATATAATTGACTTTTATCTTATGGATGATGTCTCCTAAGTTGCATCTATCATCTCTCTCTACAACATTCAACCATCTTGGCACAGTCACACTAAAATGACACAAGGCTGGGTTATGGTCTAAATGACACTAACTGGAAAACACCGAAAATCAAAATAAGAGAAAATCCGGGAAACAACATATGCCGAAAAAATGGTCAAAAAACAAAACCCCAAAAAACTGGAAACAAAAAAAAAAGAATAACTAAGAAAAAAAAATGACAAAACATGTTTTCCCTTTTTGAGAAGCACATGCAGAACTTGTGTTTCTCGTGGAAGCATTTTTTCTGAGAAGCACAGCTTTGCTTCTCGCAAAAACAAAATTGAGGAGCAAATAGGTGCTTCTTGTGGAAGCATTTTTTTTTCTTTGCAAGAAACACAACTGTGCTTCACAAAAAAAAGAACTTGAAAACCTAGGAAAAACCAGGTAAAAACCAAAAAAAAGAAATGCATATAAAACTTGAAAATGCGCAAAGAAATTTTTTAAAAGAAACGGCTAACACGCGGCACGTAACGGCCGCTAAGCTTTGATGCGCTCACATGCCAAGAAAATGACTCTTGTAGAAGCACCATAAGAGGGTAACCTTAGTTAGCTGCTCTCGAATGCACCTATGTGTTCCTTTTAGCAACGCAAAAAACCAAAGTCGCCTGAAGGAACGTGAAAGCCAATGTTGTCAAGAAAATATTCCAACAAATATATGAAAATATTTAACTTGTATTTGAAAAATAATAATAATAAATATTTTTCTCGAAAAAGTTACACATGTATTTCAATAATGTTAAACGTTCATAAAAATAAACAAGCTTCATATGAAAACAGTATACTTTAGAAAGAGTACACATATATTTGACAAAATAATGTTAATTATTCTATTTGAAAATGTTAAACCTCTATAAAAATGTTCCTTGTCTATACGAATAATGTGCAGTTTATATGAAAATAGTATACTTCAAAAAACCTATAATTTTAGAAAACTGTTAATTATTCATATAAAAACGATAAGATGTGTAAAAATAATGTTATATTTATAAAAATAGAGAATGTGTATAAAAAGTAAATATGCAGGACATATTTATTTAAACATTAGTACCACATTAAACAATAGTCAATATGTAAAAAAATGGATATAAAAATATAAATTTATAGAAATGTTAATTATCGATCTGAAAAATATTATACATGTATGAAATAGCCTTTTTCAAGCATAAAATAGTCTTCTTGATGTATAAGAAAAATGTGCATTCCGTGTGAAAAGAGAACACATGTATTTAAAATGGGAAATGTTTGCCTTTAGTAGGCCGATCCCTGGGGCTCGTCTACTGTCTCCTTGTCGGTCGGATGCAATCTTGATCCGATGGACGAGAACAACACTTCCGTATTTATGTTTCTGCAACTGATACTTTGTTTCAGAAAACGGGTTTACAACAACCACTGATTGAACAACTCCGCGCGCGTACGTCCACATCCACTAATTGCACTCGGCCCGCGTCGTTGTTTGTAACAACACCTCTGACACATGTTTCTGCAACAACGCCATCGTTGCAAAATGGTGGCAACGACGACCGTGCAAGTGCACGAGGCGATTAGAGAGGTTATTTTATTTTTTTGCAACAAGGCTGTTGTTATAAAAATTATACACGACGATGAAGATGTTGTAATTTTTGAAACGGAGTTTTTGTTGCAAAAAAAATTTAAAAAAGTTTTGCAACATGAGTTCAGTTAGAGAAAATTAAAAGAATATTTTTTTTGTAAGAAGGGTATTGCTGCAAGAAACTAGTAAAGAGAAGGAAGGAGCGATACGGGACAGATGGTATTTTCAAATTCGGATGGCTCGGTGAGAAGAAAAGGACACAGAAATAGCCCGGAGAAACCAATGTGAACTAGAGGAAAACAATCAAAACAACCCTAATGGGCCGTCCTAATATGACCCCTCTGTAGGCGAGCGCTACATACAGGAACCTCATGCGGAACGGAAAACCCTATTCGCTATTCTGTGCCAAGCCGTGTCGGGATGGAAAACCCTATTCGCTATTCTGTTCCAAGCTGTGTCTGGGCTTGGCACAGAGCCCGCAGGAGGATCGATTTCAAATGGGCTGGTCATTTAGCGGGGTTGCAGCATCCGGTTTTGGAACCTTCTAGAGGTTTCTAGCCGATTATTTTTGTTTTGGAAAACTTCTAGAAGGTTCCTAAACCAGGTTTTTTCCTATATTCTTTTTTTTATTTTTTGTTTCTGTTTCATAAAGTGTTCTGGATATTTAAAAAATGTTTTTTAATTTCCAAAAATGTACTGCCTTTTTGAAAAATGTTCTATATTTTTAACAAATTCTTCTCGGTTTCAAAATTTATTCTTAAGATTCAAATTGGTTCTCATTTCCAAATTTTATTCTCAAGATTCAAAAAATCTTTGTGCTTACAAAAAATCACGTTTCGAAATTTGTTCAGGATTTTTCAAAATTTGTTCTCCAAATTCAAAAAAAGTTCGTGCTTTAAAAGTTCAAATGCTTGATTAAAAAATTTATGTACATGATAAAAGATTTATCATTTTTTAATACATAGTCAACATGTTTTGCATGCTCATTTAATATTTTCAAATGCTTGGTCACCATTTCTCATATACTTATTCATCATTTTTAAATGCTTATTTTTATCTACATGATAAAAAGAAAATTCATTATTTTTTAATTCCTTGGCAAAAAAAATCTGTACACACATTTTTCCAATGATTGATCAACATTTCTCAAAGAATTTATAAAAAATGAAGTACTCGAGTAAGATTTTTAAATACAAGATCAGATTTTTTATAAACATTTTTTATACATTTTTCTTATACATGATAAACATTTTTTCTATACACATTTCACAAGTTTTTCAAATCCCTTTATATTTTTTGCAATATATATACATAGAATATTATGAAGTACAAAGAAAATTAAAAAATAAATCAAATAAAGAAGCATAAAACATAATTAAAAAAGGTGGCTTTGGCTTCCCATGCTCCTGGGCTGGCCCATCTGAGTCTCCATGCAGTGAGGGTTCCTACCCACTCTCTAAAGGTGACATATAGGGGCGCCCTCCAGTGGGGACTTTTATTAGGAACGTTCACGCGTGCCCCAAGCGGGCCACAGGCTAGCGAAGTTTGCTCCCCTGCCACTATAGATGGCCATAGTCGGGCTAGGTTGCGGTTCGGGAAGGGCCTAGAAAACCCGTAGTAGAAAACCCAGGTCTGGTGTCGGCTCGAGCTTTGGTCATAGATTCCAGGCCTTTAAAAGAACCAAAACAGTTCAATAGAACTAAGAACACATAAAAATAGCATAGAGAATCAACATCATTACGAAAAGTTCATCACAAAGATCCTATCTTATTGGATATCTGTTCCCTCCCTTTTCCCGACCATAATTGTTGTCTTAGTGAAAGAGGCCAGTCTCCTTTATGTGTTCGATAAGATGATGTTGAGGTGTATTTTCTATGTTACACATTCCACTCCCCTCGAGGTATTTACAAAAATGCCGAATGGATGCACAAAACTTCTACAACTATTGCATATTCTAAATTTTTCTATTGCCCCTGCAGTTTTTGTCTAAATTGAAGTGGGGCGTCGGGCCGGGCCTCTTCCTTTAACCGCGAAAATGCAGATCCTAACCCCGCCTAGTCTTCGGGATCAAAACATAGGCTTAGGCCCGACCCATGGGCAAGAGCAAGCCCAACCTGGCATGGGAATTTTGGGCCGGGTCTCGTAGTGCTGACCAGACCAGTTTTACAATGGCCAGGTATATCTTCCACCCACTCTCTTTGCTTCACTTGGCCGTAGTTTCTTTTTTCCTTTTTCGTGTTGATGATCTAGTAGAAAAAACTAATGCATTTTTTAATACTTATGAGTTATAGGTTCACCGGTGCTACAAAATATTTCATCCATTTGAAAAAATATAATTCAACGATTTTGAAAAAAGGGCAACAATTTTTTTAAACAAAAATCAACAATCTTGAAAAGGTTCATCGATTTAAAAAAATCATATGCTTGGGAAAAAATTCAGTTTTCACAAAAATTCATGAATTTTCAAAAATAAGCTCACAAAATATGAACCATTTCATTGATTTTTGTAAAAGTACCTCAAATTTGGAAATAGTTCACAGATTATAAAAAAAGTTCAACAATTTTAAAAATAAGTTCATAAATATGCAAACAGTTCATATTTTTGGAAATAAAAGTTTGTTGAATGAGAAATAAAGTTCATCGATTGTCAAAAATATCTAGGATTTAAAAAAAGGTTGAGCAAAATTTTTGAGGAGAAGGTCACCAATTTTAGAAAAGAGAAACAAGGAAAGGAAAAAGGAGATAAAAACAGAATAAAAACCATCAAGAAAACCAAAAAAGGAAAAAATCAATCATGTCAGAAGCTTCCTAAAAATGGCCGGATTCTAGAAGCTTCATAAAACCAGATCCTAGTTTTTAGCGGTACAATTTGATGGAGAACAAAATAAGAAGAAAAGAGTAAAAAATGAGGAACATGAGCTGCACAAGTAACCGGTTACTACCGAAGCATGAGGTTCAAAATTCCATCCTCACATACGCAGAATTTTTGAAGTTGAAGAAACGAAAAACAAACACATAAATGCGCCGGTTTGGGTATAATGAAGTAACCGGCAACTCGGCCGTAGAATTTCGAAAAATTTCAGAAATAAAAAATGTTCTTCGTTGGAAAAAAAATCTTGATTTTCAAGAATTGTTCGTATAATCAAAAATTATTCACCAATACTAAAAATATTATGGTTTCTTCAATTGTTGATGAATTCAAAATTGATTGTTTTTAAAAATGTTTGTGTATTGTGCAAAATAAATTGTGAATTAAAAATGACAATTATTTCGAATATGTTCAGGAATTTTAAATATGTTCACAAAATGAAAAAGGAATAAAATGAATAAATGAATAAAAATTGAAAAGGAAAATAAAAAGAAAATACAAAACATACAAGAAAAAATAATATTTGGGACATACAATAGACAAGCACATAGAGAAGCCATTCGCTAGGTCGCAATTTGGAGACCCCAAATAGTAATGGCCCTCTCGGGTGATACATATGCGTAGGGTTGCTAATGTAGCGGTTGCCACCCTAATAGTTTGTGTCCTGCTCAGAAAGACGACGATGGCGGCAATTCCTTGATCCGTCGAAGACACACCTTCACACGCTCATTGACGACACACCACCGAGAAGGGGACTAGGCAGGGAGAACCTTATTTCATTTTCAAGGAGCTGTCGTATTCTTGTCTTCCCAAGCAGGACACAGACCCTAACAAAACTTGAAGAAACATCCAAAAATAGAGGCCTCCCGCGGGCAAGGGCCAGGTCCCGTCATGTCGCCATAATGCTAAGGCCACCGGAGACGAAGCGGACCGGCGATGGTATTGGTGGGAGGCAGCAAACCCTAGGTTTTCCTTAGGGGAGGAGACGCCTGCAAACAAGTGCCATCCTCACGTATGACCGTTTTCAATTTTGGCCACTTTTTGTTATGGTTGTTTTTCTTTTTCTAACATTCATTAACTTATCAATATTTTTTATGTTTATTCTCTTGTGAATTTTTTGAAAATCACGAACTTAAAAAGTGTTTGATAATTTTAGAAAGTTTGTGATTTTGAAGGTATGCTCATGAAATTAGAAAAAATATTCATGAATTTTTAAATACTCAAAAGTTGGAAAAAAATACTCGTGAATTTCATCAAGTTCAAAAATCCAAAATGATTTAGTGAACTTTAAAAAAGGTCAGGATTTATATAATTTTTCACAATTTCAAAATTATGTTTGTGCTTTCAAATAATGTTAAGGAAATTTGAAAAAATGAAATATTGAAAGAATGTTCATGAATTATAACGAAGTTAACAAATTTGAAAAATCACATACTTCAAAAAATGTTTATGTATTTGAAAAAATAATCATGAATGCAGAAAATATTGTTTAATATAATGTTTCTAATAAGCAAAGTATTGTTTCTTGATGCTAAAATTAATATGAGTTTCCAATGTCAGCAAGAAGAGAAGCACAATACCATTTCCACTTAAAAAACGAACTCTTTCAGCACAACTCATCCCTGGTTGCAAAAATGAAATTCATCTTGATCTCTTGTCTACTAATCACAACAAGGTTGCCAAGTCAAATGATAAATAAATATCGTAAAGCACAAGACACAAACCACACACAAGAGAGAGGAGAAACGGTCAGATCAACTGTGGAAAATTAACCTTGTCCATGTATGGTGTCCTTCGTTCTACTCCATATGTCGTGGAGCTAAGACAAGTTGTCCGATGGTAGATTATACACCATACGCGTTTACTACCTGGAAATAATGGAAGAACTTAAAATTCTCAAGAGTTAAAACTTATGAATATTTTCTAAATTAATGAATTCTTTGCCTCAATTAATTTGTAATCATACTTAAAAAATAGTTTGCCTGCTCAAAAATTCCGTTAGTCACTTCATCATAATATTTTCCATGATGCTCAGTAGGGCTAGTTGGTACTTGATTTACCTTGTATGTTCGTCCTTTTCATGGGGCTCAATAGAGAAATGGGGAGGTGCACTTTCCCCATCAGTGTACCTAATTGCCCCTTTTCTGTGCAACCGTGGGGAAAAGTTTAGTTTAATATAATATTTTTCCCAATAAGCAAAGTACTGTTTCTTGGTGCTAACATTAATATGAGTTTCCTTTCCTCATTTTTTAAACTAATATGAGTTTCCAATGTGTGCCAGAAGAGAAGCACAACACCATTTCCACTTTAAAAACCGCCAACTCTTTTAGCACAACCCATTCCTGGTTGCAAAATGGAAATCCATCTTGGCCTCTTGTCTGCCAATCACAGCAATGTTTCCAAGTCAAATGAAAAATAAATATGATAAAGCACAAGGCACAAACCACACGCAACACAAAGGAGAAACGGCCAGATCAACATGTGGAAAAATTAACCTTGTCCATGTACGGCGTCCCTCCTTCTGCTCCATATGTCGTGGAGCCAAACCAAGTAGGGTCATACACCATGCGCTTTGACATCATCTCTAAAACACGACAGCAATTACTAATTCCGTTAATAATGGACCCGATCAATCATGGATCGCCTAATCATCATCGATCATGTCATGCGCTCGAGAAGAACCAGTCCACGGCCGCCGGCCGGTCACCTTGTCACGTCGATCGACTAGTGGGCATACATACATACATATATGGCCACAAAGCCACGAGACTAGCGCCCATCACCGCACGTCAACGCCAGTTCCATTATTATCTACCTAACCCTGTCATCAAGCTCGATCAACAAGTTCTTGTCGAGGAAGAAAAGGCTCGATCAACAAGCATCCGTCGCCCCGATCCGACATGCCGCCGTCTCACTGGTGCCGCCGGCTGCTGGCGGTGGCCCTGGTCTCCATGCTGCTGGTTCTTTGGCGGCCGACCGAAGCGGCCGAGTACCCGGTCGGCGACGGCATCAACGGCTGGGACACCGGCACCAACTACGCCTCCTGGGCGCAGAACCGCGCCTTCGCCACCGGCGACGTGCTAGGTCAGTATCCCCATAACCCTAGATAGCTAGGCTATTAGGTAAACAACCAGGTGCATGATTTGATTGGGGTGGCTGGTGAACGCAGTGTTCGAGTACGTCAAGAGCCAGCACAACGTGTACGAGGTGACGGAGGCCGCGTACCGGACGTGCGACGCCTCCGCCGCCGGCGCCGTGCTCGCCACCTACGACACCGGCTTCGACAAGGTCCCGCTCCCGGAGGCCAGGAGCTACTGGTTCATCTGCGAGATCCCCGGCCACTGCATGGGCGGCATGAAGCTCGCCGTCAACGTCCCCGCCGGGCCTCCCGGAGGCGGTGCACCGGCGCCCGACGCGCCGCCGTCCCCGTCGGCCGGCGCGGCCTGCCGGAGCAGCTGGGTGTCCTGGGCCGCCGGCTTGGTCGTGCTCGGCGCAGTGCACGTCTTGGTCAACTGAGCTAGCTCGCTTGGCCTGTTCAAAATTGTCTCCCGTACGCTACGAGTTGTTTATTCTTCTGTCCTTGTCCATCTTTTGTATTATAATTTTTTGCGAATCAATCATGATTCACGGATACACAACATTCGATTCAATTGCAGCCACTGTTTTGCCAGAAACATTTGCTTGAAAATTTGTAAGTTCAGTTGAATTTATTCGGCAAATTCTTTTTGTCCACCATATATATACAAGTAGCCACCCTATTTCAACAAGGTATCTTTGAGAGAAAAGGTATAGGCCTGACTTCACAAATAAAGCTCACAGACAATAGTCACCAATATAACCAAACATCCTCGAGAACAGTGGGACCAATTACACTCACGCAGGCCAACTACCTACGTACACACAAAAGGAACAACCTTGGTAGAGCAGCAACATCATCCTAAGCCGAAGGACCAAGATCCATCTGAGAGAGAGATAAGTCGTGGCACGAACACAATGGATCAACAACTCTGTAGCCTTCTTGATACTATCCTTGGTCAATGATTTTCACTGCTGCTGAAAGAATAGAAAATTTGAAAAGACAATCAGCAGGCTTGTTAGGAAAAGAATATTCAATCGTGAGCACATTCCTAGTAGTACCCAACACCCAACACATAGAAGAGAAGCCAAACAAAAATAAGCGTCTAAGATGCCCTGGCAAGAACCTAGTAGGTCATAGGCATCGCCGTCGCCACCATGGACATCACAACGAATGGAGTATCAGTCGATGGGGAAGCGAAGCCGGCGCGGCAGCAAAATCAGGATAAGAACCAAGTATCCAGTTGCACGTGAGGAACACCAAAATTACCAAAGTACCAACATCGCGAGGAGACAAGTAACCACCCTAGATCCAGCCTGACCACCGCCGCCCACAGGCACGCCTGCCAGATGGAAACTTGCGGCGCCGGAGATACCCATGCGTTGATGTCGCGAACTCACCACACCCGCCACCACGACATGGGACACAGAGCCGCCACCACCCAAGGCAGACCCATCACCAGTGCGAAGAGCCCATAACCGGTTATCTGAGAAACCAATCGCCCCCGATGACCAACCGAGGCGCCCTGGGAGGGGAGTGGGGAGGCGTGGGGGAGGTGGTAGCAACCATGTCAGCAGAGGAGGACGGAGAAGGGTAGGTGGGGTCAGAGTAGGTAGAGGGGGCGGGGGAGAGAGAAGAGCCATCCTCAGTGAGAACCTTCGACCTCCAACAACATATCTTCGTCATTTTAAGTTTTGAAATATGCAAAACAATGCCAAATACAGCGAGCGTAAACTCCAATTACGGATTTTTCCCAACAACAATTTCCCCACTGCGAATGAGATGAGAAGTTGTTGAACAAATAAAGGTAGAAAGGTGAGCGGACGGATAACAAGATAGGTGTTCCCCCGGCAAAATAAAAGATATTTGTTTCAGATATGATTCCATTGCTTGCCAGAACTTGTTTTTAGAGGTAATAACAACAATGGTGCCCAAACTTGCCATCGATGTTCACTTGGGTGCCTGAACTCGAAAAATATACCGAATTGGTTTCAAAACTTGGCAACATGGTTCAAATACGGTTCAAATCACGTCTAGATACGTATGTATTGCTGACTAGACATGCCAGCATAGGGCCCACTTGTAGTGCCGGATAGACTGACAGAAAGAGTATGTTTCACTGACCATCGGGTCCCACCTGTCAGTACACAACTATATTAAACAAAAAAATGGTTAGGTTGAGATTCGAACCAGGGCAGTGTGCTCCACGAACAACCTGCGCAACCACTTCCATGAGGTAAAATTATTATCTGTTCATCATCACTAGCACAATTTATCTACCCGACAAGACCGTGGAGTTAAATGGGGTAAAGTTAGTGCAGCCCATTTTTCACCTGTTAGTTGTTTTTTTATTTTAGAAATTACAAGATATTCAAGTAGTATATAAAGTGTTCATGCTTTTAGGAAATGTATTTCTAGTTGTAAAAAGTGTCCATGTATTTTAATAAAGTAAATGTGTTTGTCAAAAGATATATTTTTGAACGAAAATAAATTATAAAATACGTGTAAAAAATATATAACAGCCTACTGTACCGGTGTGCCCTAAGGGTTTTATACATCCTTATATTTAAATTAACACATTTTAAGGCAATAAGATTCTAGATTTATCTTGATTACTGTTACAATATTTTACATATGTTCTAAATTTTCTAAAAACGAAAAAAGGTCACATGTGGAAGGATCATATAAAAAGGAAAAAAAACTAAAGCTCTAAAAAGGGAGCACGTGTATATATCTTTTAAAGATGAAGATTTTGAAAATTAGATGAACATATCAAAATGTATAAAAAAAATTAAATTGTACAATTATTTTATTATATATGAAAATTATTTTAAAAATTCCGACAATGTTTTATTAATTTTATTATTATTATTTAAATTCATGAATTTTTTAAATTAAATTTAATGTTTTCTTAATACTGTAATTATAGTTTGAATACTTTTGTAATTTCTAAGGAAGAAAAATAACTAACATGTGGAAAATGGGTGACACTCATTGCAACCCATTTAACTCCGAAGTGGAGTTAGTTATATAAACAAGAGCAGTATGTAGTATACAACAAAATTACCTTGGTTATGTGGTTGGGACGGGTCATTGATCGAATACTAGGATATCTTTATTTTTTATTTATTTCAGTTGTTCACTGGCAGCTGGACCTGATGGTCATTGAGTCGTACACTTTCTATGTTAGTCTCTTCGTCACTGTAAATGGGCCCCGCGCCATGCTGGCATGCCTAGTCAGCAATACATACGTATCTAGACATGATTTGTACCATATTTGAACCATACAACCAAGTTATAGAACCAGTTTGATGTATTCTTCAAGTTCAAACACTAAAGTGATCATCGATGGCAAGTTTAGGCACTACTGGTGTTATTACCTCTTGTTTTTATTGCTTAGTTTTGAACAGAACAAACAAATTGCTTACCATGATTTTTTACCCTAAAAAATGGCTTACCATAGTTTGAAAATGTAAAAAAAACGTTTTATAAGTTTAATGCACTTGTGGGGCCAATACTGCGAATACGATGAGCATAATAACCAAGAAGAAGGAAAAAAAATGTGGTAGAAATAATGTATTTTTGTGGGAAGCCTCATTAAAACATGATGACCACGACGATGATGATCATGGAGCAATAAGCCATCGGTGGTTGCTGATAGTGACATCAGACAAGTCGATCTACATGTACCCCAAGATAAAGAACATTAGCAAAGCACTATGAAAAAGTAACGAGAACTAAAGCTTAATTGAGTACCCACGGAAATATGTTTCTTCACCTGCACGTGTGCGCATACACACACATCCATACACTCGCACACATTTGCACGCACAGGCAGCAAATAAAATGAGGATTTCAAGGTATTTCCTCTCTCTTTCTTCGGTTGCCATGTCGTATAAATTATGTGCCTCATGAAGTACTATTGGTCATATTTTGAAGCTGTATAAAAAAAGGGTTAATTGAATATATGCCACTACAACTTTCGTCCATTGGAAAAATGCCATTACAATTTTACACTTTGGAAAAATGCCACTACAATTCTTTCACACTTCTTCATATGCCATTATACACATTTTGAGACCAAAATGCCCCCGTCGTCTCCCTTCTCCTTGCTCCGCGCTATGCCCCGAGGCGGACGAGGACGGAGCTATGCATCGGCCCGCAACTACGTGATGCGTCTACTATGCACAGGTGTTGGTTGCCGCATGCGTCGCCATGCTGGGCGAAACCACCGTCGTGGTATTGTGCGGCTTCACTTGCGACCCCACTGGCATGGACTCAGGGTGAACCATGTCGTGCACCAGGTCACCCACGAAGCCGAGCTAGACATGCATGTTCCTAGACCGCGTGGAGCGGTGAGGACCATGGACGTGCTGCTGGGACAGACCCATGAGCATGTGTGATTTGTCGGTAGATATCTTGCCCACCTGCATGTCCCAACATCCTGCCACAGCCTCGCTGCAATGAGGCACATGAGGCTTGTATGGGACGAGGGCAAGAAAGGTTGGGGGAGATGCTGGGATGGCAATTTGAGTGACAATAGAACGAAGTCATATGGGCACTTTGGTCCTTTCACCGTGTATAATGGCATATGAAGGAGTGTGGAAGAATTGTAGTGGCATTTTTCCAAAGTGTAAAATTGTAATGGCAATTTTCCAATTGATGAAAGTTGCAATGGCATATATCCAATTCACCCTATAAAAAACACATGTTTCTGTTGCGGGCCCCATCGTTGCATGGCTTTCTTTTTACATTTGGTGAATCAAGAAAAAGTTTCGTTCTTGCCATTTGTGAGACACAGCAATAAAGTTGAAATGGTTTTGTATTTACTATGTTTGTTAATTATTATGTGATAAGAGTTCTTGCATCTGCTGTCATGAAAAGTTGTAAAGAAACACATAAATGCTGAGAGGTGGGCGTCGGGATAACACGATATAACCATTCTGACAGTGAATGGAATGATCGCGTTCTACCCGAGAGCGGCCATTTGGCTCCCGGGCTCAGATGAGCCCGACCATGAACAGTAAAATTGTAAAAAAGAAAAAAAAACCTTTAAAAAATTCTTTTTTTTGGTGGTGAAAGATGCATGAATGCGTGATATTCGTGACAAATTTGAGATAATTTAAACATCTGAGCTCAGACTGTTAACATTGTTTTTAATTGTTTTGGATTTTACTGTTCATTGGATGTATCTGAGCTCACACTCAGAAATGGATTATCGTTTCTACCCACCTTTTTCTTGCTCAATGTTAAACAGAACAACAATATGCTTAATCTAGTACTTAATAACTCTCCAAGTGCAAAAAATGTTACTAGATTTTAATAAGTTGTGTGGTGATAACACTAACAATATTATTATACTAGCAGAGAAAGTAATACCACCGTGGTAATAGAAAAATAGAAACCGAAACAGCAATTGTCGAAAAATAATATAGTACGAGTATGTTTGTCTACCCTCTAATTCCTTCGCCTATTCCGTGGTATGGCTCACAATGCGTATTTGAGGCTAGAGGGTAGGGACATATTTATACTCAGTTTCCTGACAATTCAAATCTGTATCCAGATAGAATTCAGTTAGACTCCTAATCGAATTAACCAACCACGATCATAACCGACTAGTTTCCGAGTCAAATTCCTTCTTATCCCTTTGCACGTATGTGTGAGTCATACGTCATGTTTAAACCGTATTAATACATGCTTAAACATGTAGGCTTTGCAATACATAGAGTTGATCCTACGCATAGCCCAGTTTGCCAGTTTATACTGTACCCGGGTGTATTTCCAACATGTACAACAACATGATGTGTTCCAGTATAACCGTGTCCAGCACCTTGAGTGTAATTCCTCAAGTACAAAGAATATATGCAAACCACATAATTTCCACTATGAGAAATTAATAAAGTTGTAGTGTAATGTTTCAAAGACACATAAATTCCTACATCTCCCACTTGTCTGAAAACATTTAATCAAAAAAACCTAAGGCCCATATTCCTGACATGTTTGCAAAACAATTCCCGACTAAGAGGTTTAGTGAGTGGGTCTGCCAACATATCAGTGCTAGGCAAAAACTCAAGCCGTACAGTTTTCAACCGATTGATAACATCTCTAATGTAATGGTATTTTCCTTCAATATTTTTAGCCTTGCTATGAAACTTGGGATCCCTGGAAAGTTTAATCGCAGCTTGATTATCACAATAAACAGTGACTGGACCTGATGCACTTTCAATTATCTTGAGAGAAACCAGAAAATCCCTCAACCAAACGCCATCTTTTACAGCTTCATTTGCAGCAATATACTCTGCTTCCATAGAAGACTGCGCCACTGAAGTTTGTTTCTTGCTCTTCCAAGAGATAGCACCTCCAGCCGAAGTAAATAGACAACCTGACGTTGACTTCCTTTCATCAAGGTCTCCCTGCCAGTCAGCATCAGTATATCCCTGCAGCTGAAGATTATCACCATTAAAGCAAAGAGAAAAGTCCATTGTTCCTTTTATATATCTCATAGCATATTTTATTTGCTTCCAATGAACTTGCCCAGGATTTTTCTGAAATCTGCTCAACATTCCAACAGTGTGACATAAATCTGGCCTAGTAAACAGCATTGCATACATAAGAGACCCCAGAGCAGAAGCGTAAGGTACATTTTTCATTTCCCTTATTTCCTTAAGAGTTTTGGGACATTGTTCCTCACTAAGTTTAGTTCCTCTTAGCATTGGTACATTTGCAGGTTTGCAATCTTCCATAGAAAATCGTTTGAAAACAGTCTTGAGATAAGCTTTTTGAGAAAGCCCCAAAACTTTCCTTTTCCGCTCCCTATGTATTTCCACCCCTAGAACAAAAGAGGCTTCCCCCAAATCTTTCATATCAAAAGTAGATGATAACCAAGATTTCACTTCCATTAATGTTTCCTTATGATTTGAAGCAATTAAAATGTCATCGACATACAATGATAATAATGCAAAATTTCCTCCCACTATTCTAAAATAAATACAGTGGTCTCCTTCCATCATAGAAAAACCATATGATGTGATTGCAGCATCAAATAAGATATTCCATTGCCCAGAAGCCTGCCTCAAACCATAGATTGATCTTTTTAACTTACAGACTTTATTCTGATTTCCTTTTTCCACAAAACCATCTGGTTGTGTCATATAGATTTCCTCTTCTAAATGACCATTTAGAAAAGCAGACTTGACATCCATTTGATGGAGATCAAGATCACAATAGGCAGTTAATGCACTTAGAATGCGAATAGAAGTGAATTTTGCAACAGGAGAAAATGTTTCCACAAAGTCCACTCCTTCCCTTTGTGTATACCCCTTAACAACTAATCTAGCTTTATATTTTTCCACACCTCCTGAAGGATTCAGTTTCCTTTTGAATATCCATTTAGATCCTATGGCCTGGCGATTTTGGGGTAAATCTACAAGTTCCCAAACACCATTTCTTTCCATGGAGTTTAGTTCTTCCCGCATAGCTTCCAACCATAGTCCATATTCCTCACAATCAATGGCTTGTTTGTAAGTTTTAGGTTCTTCCTCTAAAGATACTTTAGAGTGTACTTCCCCTAAAAACACAAAGTAATCATCTGGATAAGATGGTGTTTGTGTGTTCCTCCCACTTCTTCTAGGCATACTAGGTGAGGGAGTTTCTTCCATATTTATGTTAGTGATTTGGCTTGAAAGATTACCGGGAGAGTCATTTACCACTTCCTCTGATTCTTCTTCTATCAATTCCACTCTAGCCCTTTTAGCACGACGAGGAGTGTCCTGATCTAGAAACATAGCATCTCTGCTTTCCAATAACTTCTTATTGTTGGGATCATAAAACCTATAACCATTGGAAGTAGTTGAATATCCAACAAAAATTCCTGGGGTGGTCTTAGGTTGTAATTTGGTTCTATTCTGGCTAGGGATTTTAATTTGCGCATTGTAGCCCCAGACAACCAAGTGCCTTAGTGTTGGTTTCCTCCCCTTCCACAGCTCATAAGGAGTGACCTTTACTGATTTTGAGGGTGAATGATTTAACAAATAAACTGCAGTATGCAATGCTTCCCCCCAAAAACTTAAAGGTAAATCAGAGTAAGCCATCATGGATCGAACCATGTCCATCAGTGTTCTATTTCTTCTTTCCACTACACCATTTTGTTGAGGAGTGTAGGGTAATGTGTAGTGGTGTACTATACCATGTTCTTTACAGAATTCATCCAAAATTCCGGATGTGTACTCTCCTCCGCTATCGGTCCTGAGGACTTTAATTTTCCCATTTAGTTGGTTTTCCACTTCAGCCTTGAAAGTTTTGAACATGTCAAAACCCTCAGACTTGTGTTTAAGAAGGTAAACATAACCGTACCTGGAGAAGTTGTCAATGAATGTAATAAAATACACCTTCTGTCCTATCATGGGTGTTGTCATTTCCCCACAAATATCTGAATGGATTATGGCTAAGGGCTCACTAGATCTTTCGGCTTTGGGAAAAGGAGCTCTAGTCATTTTTCCCATGATGCAGGCTTCGCATATTCCATAATCTTCCCATTTAAAATTCAGAATTCCAGAACTAATCAATCTTTTAATTCTGTTCTTTGATATATGTCCTAGCCTTAAATGCCATAGATAGGATTCAGAACAATTATTATTTCCAGCTATATTCCTCACAAGAGAGTTGTTTTCAGCAACTAAACTGTCCATGGCATCAATATGAGAAATATCTTCAATATAATAGAGGCCTTCTACACGGTTCCCTGATTGTATCATTTTTCCTTTTAGCAATATCTTGACTTTCCCATTGCCAAAGTTAACATCAAAGCCTGCAGATTCTAGTCTAGATACCGATATGAGATTTTTCCTCATGTCTGGAGCAAATACAGTATTCTTAAGGAGTAATATTCCTCCACTTGGGAGTTTTAGATCATAGTCTCCAATTCCTAGTATATCTTCCTTTGATGTTGTTCCTAGATAAATAAATCTAGTTCCCTTTTGGATTGGTTTAAATAAACAGAAAGAATTCCTATCTCTTGCAATATGTGAGGTGGATCCAGAATCAACCACCCAACTGTTTGACAAGGAGGTAGTAAATAAAGATTCTGAACACACAAAAACATGAGACATACCATCAGGTGAAGAATTTCCCCTTCTATTATCCTGATGCTTGGACTGGTTGTCCTTGTGCCTCTTCTCATCTGGCTTCCTTTTCTTAGTGCACTCCGATCTGAAGTGTCCTCGTTCACCACAATTATGGCAGTTAAAATTCCTCTTGTCAGCCTTCTGATTTGAGTTCCTTCCATTGTAATCATTCCTATCACGCTTCTGATTTATTTTATCCCTCAAATCTGCCCCATGTTTCCTCTTTTGCCAATTTCTCTTGTTTGAAGACTTGTCCTCACCAAGGTGCAGTTCATCATGTTGAGACCTTCTTTCTTTCCCCTGTGTGGACTTCCTATCTTCTTCCATGAGTAGATGATGCCTGAGAGTCCTCTTGTTTAGCACACGCTCGGTGTGACAAAAGGATATTTTAAATTGTTCCCAAGAGTTTGGCAAAGAGTTGAGAGCAACCATGACTTGAACTTCTTCAGGGAAAGGGTACCCTGCGTTTTTCAGTTCCTCTACTAACACACACAATTTATTCATATGTGCACTAACAGCAGTGGTTTCTGTCATCTTCGCAGTCAAAAATTGATTCACCAAGCTAAGAACTTTGATACGTGAGACTTCCCCAAAGTCCTTTTCCAATCTCCTCATTATTTTGCGAGCTGATTCCTCTGGTTCATACTCTCCGGCTAGAGAATCTGACATCGAACCGAGCATAAATACTCTAGCCTTTTTGTTGTCCTTAGTCCACTGAGTAATTTCCTCAGTGTAGCTTTCCTTTTCCTCATCTTCGGCTTCAGCAGATGGTTGGGCTGGCTCAGACTGAGTTATGATATAATCAATGTTCTCAGCAGTGAGGAGAAACATAATCTTTCTCTTCCAGACAGTAAAATTTGAACCATCCAATTTACAAGACCTAAGCAACTCAGCAAACACACTGTTGGAGGCCATTGGGTAGGGTGATTACGGTATTAAAAATTCCAGAACTCGGTCTGTAGCAGCAATAACAGTGTACGCGCTTGTGATTTGCAGATTCCCTGTAGCCAGCAGCAATGGTTAATTCCTGCAGTACGTGAAGACGGCTGCACAAGCAGCTGCAGCATGCGGCAAAGTCCGGCAAGCAGGTGGCGAACTGCGGCTTGATGTCGAGCGAGCGGCGGGGACGGCGACTTCGTGGCTCTGGTTCCGCGCTGGAGCGCGTGGCACCGTTGAGGTCGGGGGCGGCTGATGGATTCCGACGGATCGATCTTTGAGCGGCGGCTCGGGAGGTGTTGGGAACAGATCGATCTGTGAGCGGCGGTTCGCGGTGAAGCTGGGCGTTGCGAGATTGGGAGATCGGCGAACGACGAAGGCGAGACAGGGGAGTTACTCTGTTCCAGATATTTGGGAGTAGTACGCAGCGGAAGTTGTTTCCTCCCAGGAGAAATAGCAAGAGGATGACGTCCTATTTCCAATCTCTAAAACAGAGATTTGTTACGGCCGTCAAAACTCTAAGCAATCTGCTCTGATACCAATGTCGAAAAATAATATAGTACGAGTATGTTTGTCTACCCTCTAATTCCTCCGCTATTCTGTGGTACGGCTCACAATGCGTATTTGAGGCTAGAGGGTAGGGACATATTTATACTCAGTTTCCTGACAATTCAAATCTATATCCAGATAGAATTCAGTTAGACTCCTAATCGAATTAACCAACCACGATCATAACCGACTAGTTTCCGAGTCAAATTCCTTCTTATCCCTTTGCACGTATGTGTGAGTCACACGTCATGTTTAAACCGTATTAATACATGCTTAAACATGTAGGCTTTGCAATACATAGAGCTGATCCTACGCATAGCCTAGCTTCCCAGTTTATACTGTACCCGGGTGTATTTTCAACATGTACAACAACATGATGTGTTCCAGTATAACCGTGTCCAACACCTTGAGTGTAATTCCTCAAGTACAAAGAATATATGCAAACCACATAATTTCCACTATGAGAAATTAATAAAGTTGTAGTGTAATGTTTCAAAGACACATAAATTCCTACACCAATAACATTCTTTATTCTAAGAAAAATTACACCATAGGTCTTAATGTCAAGGGGAGTAGTGTGTCAACACAATTAATGTAGGGCACATCACAGACTCAGACAACCAAGCATCAATGGTGTGCTAAATATGCCAATAATAAACGGCTAGACAGTACGGCCATCTCCTAATCTTCTTTTAGATTAGATCCCTTTCTTCCTTTCCTTTTAATTCTTTTTCCTTTCTTTCTTTCTTTTCTTCTTTCCTTCTAGGCTTATCTCAAGCTTGCTTGTAATAGTTAGAGACCTTTTTATCTTTTTGCTTTCATTAACAAAAGTTGTAGTGTCTTTTTACCCTATTGTTTATAGTAACAAAAAAAAGTTGTATTACAAGTAGAATGAAAAAAGAGGTATTTGTGGTAACATTAATACACCCAAAGCAAAATAAGACTACATCTAAATAAATAGTAAAGCCTTGCATGTTACCAAACATATATTACAATAACACAGTACGTCCAACATGGTTTTTGAGATGAACAATATCACTTTTTTTTACCGTTTTTCTGTTATCTTCAAATAAATTCGTGATTCCAATAAAGTTCCAAATTTCAATAAGATGCAACTTTTGAAAACAATACTCAAGAAATCATAAAATGTTCATGGATTACCAAAATGTGAATGATTTTGTAATTGTTCGTGAAATCCTAAAAAGTACACGGATTCAAAAAATATTTCTGATTTGGAAAATATATACTTGTATATTTGAAAATTGTTCACAGTTTTGAAAACAACGAATGGAAAATCAAGAAAGGTTCATGATTTAAAAAAAAACTCGCGCACTAAAACAATGTTTGTTAATTTCAACAAATGGCCATGAATTCAGCAAATATTCATGATTTTCTAAAATGTTCACAAACTGCAAAATACCATGTTTTCGATTTTTGAAACAAACTCTTTGATTTTCAAAATGTTTGGAAATTCATAAAATGTTCATGAAATTGAAAATATCATGCTTTTTCAGAAAAATGTCGTCACAACAGAAAAATGTTCGTTCATTTTAAAAAACATGTTTCCAAATTTTAAAAAATGTTCATTGATACAAAAAATATATAAAAATTAAAACCACTTCACGGTTTTAAAAACAGTTCAAGAATTTAAAAAAATCATGATTTAAAAACATGTTTGATCAAAAAATGTTTATGTTTTGAAAAAATGTTCGTGATTCAAAAAGAGTTCAAGATTTTTGAAAATATGTTCGTGAAATGAAAATAAAATAAATAGTAAAAAATACAAACAAGAAATTTTATCTAGGAAGGTTACGAGAAAAGGGAGTTTGCATAATATTTTACTTGGGCCAGCCCGATCACAGGGTACAGCCTAGGTCACTATCGACTATCGAGCGATCTATGCGCCAAATAACTTCAGCCCTAAGTACGTACTACCTCCATCCGGAAATACTTGTCACATAAATTGATGTATCTAGATGTATTTTAGTTCAAAATACATTGATTTTTATTTATTTTAGCGATAAGTAACTCCGGACGGAGGGACTATATATTTTGTGTAGAGGTAGATGTTGCATTGTGTGTACACCATTTTGGGTCGATTTTGCCGGAGGAACTACTTAGAAACGCCCATTCAGGGTGTGTATCCCTAGATATTTAGAAACAAGAGCTACTTCTATATAGTGCTTGAAAGTGCAGCCGATCAATTGAGCAGAAAAAAGATGAGTCGCGAATCATAGAGTAGGTTGGCATAGACCCCGTGAAGATGTATATATGGTTAATATTGATGCTTCCTTTAATCCTAAAATCCATGTTAGAGCTTAAACTTCATGGGTGTTGATCAGGGATTCTAAAGGAGGTTTTGTGGCCACAAGGTGTTTCAAAATTGAGGTGACTAATGTTCTTATGGTGTAAAGCATGTGCTGCTCGGGATGGCATGTGGTCTGCTCAGCAAATGGCACACTTCAAGATTATTCTACAATTGGACAATGAGGGGGTCATTTTGATTCGTAATACAGGAGGTGTTTCAACGACTACAAGTTCAACAACATTCCATGATTGCATTATTCATGCGAGTGATTTTGACCAAGTTTCCAATGATCTTTGTCAACAGGAAGCTAATGTTGCATCAGACGAGGTAGCTAGATCGTTTATAGTTTGTTCCAGTTTTTGTACTAGGGTAATTAACCCCCCCCCCCCCCCCCCCCCCCCGCGGTCTCTCCTCTCAAGATTGGGGAAACGGCCGATCGGGGCTAGCGGGCATGACCCTTGATTATTGAAAAAAATGATATGTCAAATGCAAGGATGTCCAATCAATGAAAATGATACTAACAAGATTGAGTATATTGCTCGATGACAATGTCAAATATAGAGTGTAATAGTTCTAGGATTTTCTAAACTGAGAATATACTATAACAGTAATCTCCCTTGAATTGGAGAGCTTATATTCAATTGAGGTCTCCAATTGACATTGTGACACCCGATTTTGACCTAGTCAACAATTTCTCAAAGCTCTTTCATTTTATTATTTTATTTATACCTCTATAACACTATACTCCTTGATTTTAAAGAGTCACATTAAATTGTGGCCTCCAAGACTTCAGTTAAAATTGGGTCACCCGATTTTGATTGGGTCAACAATTTTTCAAAACTCTCTCATTTAATTGTTTAGACAAATACAATATACTTCCTAACGGGTTTGATTTATGATTTAGATCAAACCAACTGTTTTTTCAATCAATCCACAACAACCGACCAATAAAAACATATCAATCATGCCCGTATAGCCGTCGACGTATAATTTTTCAAACTTATATAAAGTTGGTTAGTATATAATATTGAATAACACCACAAAAGGCCCATCAAATTACCAAATTGAAAAAACACTATGTCATGTCCCCCACACATCAGACAAAATATTCCATTAGTTTGAAAATATAGGGGGATTAGTCTTTTGGAAAGTCAAGTTCTTCAACTTTGACCAAGTTGAGAACAAAAATATCTGACATCCACAATATTAAAAAAAATATGAAAATTCATTTAAAGATGAATCTAATCACAAGAATTTCATATTATGAATTTTGATATATTTATCTACAAATTTAATCTAATTTAAAAGGTCTGATAGTTTAAAAAACTAATACACATTGTATTTTGAAACGGAGTGATTAGGTTCTTTTGATCCAACGACTCAGCAAAGCGCGTCTAGCCCTTCTAGTTTTGAAGAATTTTTATGGTATTTGTTCGAAGCTCGTGCTGCTAAGAAGAAACCCGTCAGACTTGATTCGCCGGCACCCGTCATCGACGCATGAAGTGTAAGACTCGAAGTCTGATGTTTGCTCTGTAGCGAAGCACACATGACCTTGCAAAGTATGCGTGTGTCAATTGTTTCCCATTTTACTTTTGGATTGTAAGAATCTCTATCTAATACTTTTCTCTGTCTCTATCTAATAATACCATGCTATAACAGAATTCTGATACTTCTTGGGATGGATGGCAGTTGGAGAGTAAGACACATCCTGCTCGTCGGACCGTATCATTCAAAGGTAGCAGTGCCGCTGCAGTATTTTGATGAGTATTTTGGTCGATGGTGCATGGAGTCAAGAAAGATGCGGAGATACTTCTCTCCGTAGCGAAACATATACGTACAATTAGTGCATTGTTGGTGCATAACACCTCAAGTAGTGGATGTGAAAATAAAACTAGGAAAGCGAAAGTCGAAAACATTTCGTAGGCTAAAACTATGTTTTTTCTTCATTTTAGGACTATTTGATGTGGATCGTAAACTCAATAATCAGTTCTTCTTTATGCCATAGTCATAGCAATAAGGGATTAGGATGAAATTTTCTCCTGTTGCAACGCATCCGCATTTATGCTAGTCACTCATAAATGATGTAACTATATTTCGTAAGGAATAAATGCATCCTTAGGCCTTGCTGACAAAAAACAATAGTATGGGTTTGCTAGTTATTTTCTTGACTTTTTGTTTACATCTTTTATATATTTCCAAATATATATATATATATATATATATATATATATATATATATATATATATATATATATATATATATATATATAAACTCTATTCGTCACGCAGGGTGAAGAATAATTTATTCTTCACCCGAGATAATTTTACGATCAATTTACAAAACAATTACTTTTGAAATACAAATAGTTACATCCATATTGATGCACAACGTAAAATTTGACAAAAGAAAAACAAAAACATAGGTCACAAGACTAGAAAAAAAATGAATTTTTGTATTTTTTGCACTATTTTTTTATGTTCGTAATTTTACGTGACATAAATATTTTTATGTTGATTATATTTTTTTACTTTCTCTTTTTACATATAAAATAAGACAAAATTTACGAAATGTAAAATAAAGGTGCATTGATATTAAAATAGAGGGGGTGAAGAATAACTATTCCTCACGCAGGGTGACGAATAGCGCGATCATATATATATATATACAAAAAGTTCATAAGTTTTAAAAATTGTTTCTGAATTCAAAACAATGTTCACAAATTCCAAAAAAATCAATAGTTGAACAACTGTTTGTGAATTGAAAGAATATTTACACCTTATAAAAAATATGAATTTATTAAAACATTTGCGCATTCAAAAATTGTTTGTTGATTGAAAAAAATTTGGAAGTGCAAAAAATGTTCTAAAATTTGAAACTATTTGTGAATTTAGTAAATATTTTGAAATTTGAAAAAATGTTCACATATTCCCCCAAAAAATCATGAACTCGAATTCTTTTTCACAAAACTGAATACATATTCGGGAAGTTGAATTTTTTTTCATGAATTTCAAAATGTCCGTGACAGACAGAAAGAAAGAAATGAATAAAACCAGGACGAAAACCAGGAAAACCCATTCCAAAACTTTCAGAAAATCGGGTGGAAAGTTGCAGAACATTCTAAGACTGATCAATCACAAGTCGTCTGGTTCGTTTCATCTTGCTAATGGGCTACCCCGGTAGAAACGTTATGGTGGGTATTCGAGGCGATATTGTAATACATATCAATGCGGTGTTTGCTTGCTCATACCAAGCTGTTAACTTATTTTTTACAACATTTGGTGAAATTATGAAGCTTCCTCCAAGTGTATGTTTGGACGACTGTTTTGCGTGGCTCCGTACCTTTCATCAGGCCGACATCGTGCATATTTATTATTTTATTTATAATTATAATTGTGTTGATTAATTTCCCTTAATTAAATTTGTAAAATGTAAAGATTTTTAATCCATATATTTCTAAACTAAAATTTGATTTTTTTAATAAAACAATGATGTTGAAAAATGTTCACATAGTGTACAAAAATTGTTATAGTACTTTAGAAAAATGTTGATACCATTAAAAAAGTTTGTAAGAAACGAATATTCATGTTTTTCAAAAACATAATATGCGACATTATAAAAAGTATGTTAACAATATTTTTAATATAATGTTAAAGAGGTAGATAAAAATGGTCCTGATGTATAGAGAAAATGTACAACAAGTATGAGGAAAAGTCTAAGTTAAATATATATGTAAATTTTTATTATGTATTTAAAATATAAAACATGTACAAAAAAGTTAATGATGTATACGGTAAATGTAAAACATACATGAAAAAACATAAAAATCATAACTTATATTAAAAAATAATTTCATATTTTCTTGTACGAATAATATTCTTGATATACAAATTTTTTAAAACATCTACAAAAAAACACATTTGTATAAAATACTAATCAAGTATTTAAAAAATGTATTACACATTTTTCCTGATGTATTTAAAAATGTATATTGTGCATGAAAATTAATTGACACGTGTTGAGAAAAAGAAAAACGAATAAAATGAGAAATATAAAAAAATCAATGAAAACAAGAAAGGAAGAAACAGGAAAGAAAACCGACTAAAGAACAAAGAAAACAAAAAAAAACTCAAAGAAAATCCAAGAGAAAACCTGCTACTCCTTCCGTTCCAAAATATAAGTCTTTTCAGAGGTTTCACTTGAAGACTACATATGGATGTGTATAGACATACTTTAGAATATAATTTACTCATTTTGCTTATATTTAGGAACGGAGGGAGTACAATAATGAGAAGAACAAGAAATAAAACTATAGGGAAAACCTTCACTAGTGGAAAACGGGCCTTTGGCCTGGACCCTTTAGTCCCGGCCTGCCTCTGGGCCGGGACTGTCGCCCCAATTCTCAATGCCTCCCTCGAGGCTTTAGTCCCGGCCCGTAAGGAGCCTTTAGTCCCGGTTCGTGTCCCAAACCGGGACTAAAGGGCTACGCAGTGGGCAGCCCGCATGTGCGCCACCTTTAGTCCCGGTTTGTGTCTCAAACCGGGACTAAAGTCCTCTACCTATATATAGCACAACCCCCCTCTCCTCTCTTCCTTGCATTTTTCTTGGATGGAGGATTGTGGGTGGGTGCTTGCTCTCCACTTTTTTTGATGCACTAGAGGTGTTTGTTGAAATGTGTGTTAGAGCAATGCCGCTTCAGTTCATCTAACACAACTACGATATGAGATGCATGAGCCACGCTTAAACCTCTTCCTCTTTATTTCTACTTATTCTAAAAGGTTAGCAACTATATTTCCTCGTTTAGACCGTGCGGTACTAATTTTTAGGAGCGTGATTGTATTTGATATACTGTCGTATAACACAGATGAGCCATCCATGGATGTACGGTGATCGACGCACAACCGCTTACAGAGAAGGCGTGCATTCTTTTCGAGATGCAGCCGATGCGAACAAGCATGGTGGTGGCTATATGTTTTGTCCATGTGTTGAATGTCGGAATGAGAAGGATTACACTTCCTCAAGAGTCATTCAGAGCCACCTGCTTGAGTCCGGTTTTATGTCGGGCTATAATGTTTGGACCAAGCATGGAGAAAGAGGGGTTATGATGGAAGACGACGATGAAGAAGAAGAGAACGATGATGACAACTACCGATCTATGTTACCTGAGTATGTTGATACCGCAATGGAAGACAATGAAGAAGAAGATCAGGATGAAGAACGGGAACCAGATGAGCCCGCTGATGATCTTGGCCGGGTCATTTCTGATGCACGACGAGGTTGCGACACAGAAAAGGAGAGGTTGCAGTTCGAGCAGATGTTACAGGACCACAACAAATTGTTGTACCCAACTTGTGAAGATGGCCAGAAGAAACTGGGTAGCACACTGGAATTGCTGAAGTGGAAGGCAGAGACCGGTGTGACTGACTCGTCATTCGAAAAGTTGCTGGTACTGATGAAGAAGATGCTTCCAAGAAAAAATGAATTGCCCGCCAACACGTACGAAGCAAAGAAGCTTGTCTGCCCTCTAGGATTAGACGTGCAGAAGATACATGCATGCCCTAATGACTACATCCTCTACCGCGGTGAGAAGTACGAGAATATGGATAAATGCCCGGTATGCACTGCATTGCGGTATAAGATCAAAAAAGATGACCCTGGTGATATTGAGGGTGAGCCACCCAGGAAGAGGGTTCCTGCCAAGGTGATGTCGTATGCTCCTATAATACCATGGTTGAAACGTCTGTTCAGAAATAAAGATCATGCGAAGTTGTTGCGATGGCACATGGAAGATCGTATGAAAGACGATAAGTTGAGGCACACTGTTGATGGTCGGCAGTGGAGAAAAATCGAGAGAGAGTTCCCGAGATTTGCAGCTGACGCAATGAACTTATGGTTAGGTCTGAGTACAGATGGCATGAATCCTTTTGGGGAGTAGAGTTGCAGCCACAGCACCTGACCCGTTACTCTATGTATCTACAACCTTCTTCCTTGGTTGGGCATGAAGCGGAAGTTCATTATGATGCCAGTGCTTATACAAGGACCAAAGCAACCCGTCAACGATATTGATGTGTACCTAAGGCCATTAGTTGATGAACTTTTACAGCTGTGGACCGAACCAGGTGTGCGTGTGTGGGACGAGCACAAACAAGAGGAATTTGACGTTCGAGCGTTGCTTTTCGTAACCATCAATGATTGACCTGCTCTTAGTAACATTTCAGGACAGTCAAACAAGGGATACAATGCATGCACACAGTGTTTGGATCAGACAGAAAGTATATATCTCGACAACTATAGGAAGAATGTGTCTCCGTACAATCGTTGTTTTCTTCCGCCCAAGCATCCCTTAAAGAAAAAAGGCAAGCATTTCAATGGCAAGGCAGAACCCCGGGGGAAGCCTGTCATCCGTACTGGTGCTGAAGTATTTGATATGGTCAAAGATTTAAAAGTAATCTTTGGAAAGGGTCCTGGCAGCCAACCTGTTCCTAACGGCCCTGATAAGCGCGTACCCATGTGGAAGAAAAAATCTATATTTTGGGAGCTACCCTACTGGAAAGTCCATGAGGTCCGCTCGGCAATCGACGTGATGCACCTGACGAAGAATCTTTGCGTGAATATTCTAGGCTTCCTGGGCTTGTATGGGAAGTCAAAAGATACACCGGAAGCACGGGAGGACCAGGAACGTCATAAAGGAAGAGATGGCATGCATCCAGAGCAGTTTCAAGGGCGTGCCAGCTACGCTCTTACTAAGGAAGAGAAGGAAATCTTCTTTGAAGTCCTTTTCAGTATCAAGGTCTCGACTGGCTTCTCGTGAATATAAAGGGAATCGTAAATATGAAAGACAAAAAATTCCAAAACCTAAAGTCTCATGACTGCCACGTGCTTATGACGCAATTGCTTCCGGTTGCATTGAGGGGAATTCTACCGGAAAATGCAACAACAAACGCGATCAAAATCGCAACTAAGGTAACAATTGACCCAACAACATAATGATACCAAGCCCCTTTATCAATGGCATATTTTCTAATATTCCTAATCTTCAAGCGCATTTCATCCATCTTCAAGCGCATTGCATCCATCTTCAACCGCATCGCATCGATCTTCATCTTGCGATCATCGATGCCATCGGCGACATGCAACTCCAGTTCCATATTCTTATCCTCAATTATTTTCAATTTTTTCTTCAAGTATTTGTTTTCTTTTTCAATCAAATTTAACTTCTCGACAAGAATTTTTATGTGGGTTGGAATTTCCGGTTCACATACCTCCTAGATTAAAAAAATATATGTCACATTGGTCGTCATAATTGTCATAAACACTAAATAAAACAAATAGTTATAAAAGATAATATATACGACATCCGAATCATAGATAGGACGAGGGCCGACGAAGGCGGATACCAAAACCATCGCACTATATAATAACAAAAAATAATGAAAGTGAGTAATTTATACAAGTATGTATCTAAATCATACAAGTAAGATTTTTTTGATTTTAAAAAGAAGATAAGAACAAGAGGCTCACCACGATGGTGCTTGCAGTTGGTGCACGGCCAAACCTAGACAAATATTAAGGAAAATGGAGCTTGGAGGTCGAGCTTGGAGAGGAGAAAGCTTAAGTAGAGTGGCTCGGGCATTTCATCGAACACGTCATGTGCATGAACTAGAGTGGCAAGAGCATGGCATGGTCACACTTCAACAACCAAAAAACAGGGGATATGGTGGGCAGGGGCGAGGGTTTATATAGGCAACACTTTAGTCCCGGTTCTTGCCACGCCCCGGGACTAAAGGCCCTTTTTCGGCAGACCAGAAGGCGGGAAGCAGGGGCCTTTAGTCCCGGGGCGTGGCTCCACCCGGGACTAAAGGCCCCTGCTTCTCGCCTTTTGGTCTGCCCGAAAAAGGGCCTTTAGTCCCGGGTCGTGGCTCCACCCGGGACTAAAGGGGTCTTTAGTCCCGGATCGAGCCCCGAACCGGGACTAAAGATCCACGTGTATAAGCGGGAGTTAGAAAATTTCAAACCCAAATCGTCCATTTCTCTTCTTCTTCCTCTCGTTCTCCTGCCCGGCGCGACAAGCGACGAACTCGACGACGCCGTCAGGCTGCCCGCCGTCCTGCTCGCCGCCGCCTGCCGTCCTCCTCGCCGTCGCCGTCGTCCTGCTCGCCGCCGCCGTCCTCCTCGCCGCACGCCGCCCTCCTCGCCGCGCGCCGCCGTCCTCCTCGCCGCGCACCGTCGACACCTCCGGCCGGTAAGCCCCACGCCCCCACCTCCCCAACACTCCGGCCAGCACAAGCAAAGAAGAATAAGGAGAAGAAAGGAAGAAAAAGGAGAAGAAAGGAAGAAAAAAAAGAAGAAAAGAAGAAAAAGGAGAAGAAAGGAAGAAAAAGGAGAAGAAAGGAAGAAAAATAGAAGAAAGGAAGAAAAAGGAGAAGAAAGGAAGAAAAATGAGAAGAAAGGAAGAAAAAGGGCAGGGTTTGGAAGCGGTTCAAGTGCGTGACTCCCGGTATCGAGCATGACAAGTTGACCTTTAGAGCGGCTCAGGTAAGTAGTAGTATGATATACTTCTATTTTCAATACATTTATGATGCTAGATTATTATTTTAATTATATATATTCTATTCTCGTAAAGTGCGACTAGCAGCCACGGGGAACGCATCTATGCGGATACTATGTTTGCGAGACCATTCACACGTTTACCTCTGAGCACAAGGATCACAGATTCGACGTAAGCAATGAACATTCACACCTCTATTTTTACCCGTCATTCTTTGTTATCATGATTGATATTTATATTCATCTCCTCTTCTTATATAGCACACGGCCATGACGACGAATGTCCTACCAGAGCAACGCGCGATTGCTGTTGCAGAGGAGCTTGCGACCTTTCTGAGGACGGAAGCTATAGATGACAAAGGACGATTTAGTGTAGCTAGGGGCCATTACCGATGTTCGTCCATGTAATCAAATAGACAGCCTCTAGTCCCGATAATTCAGATCTTCATATAATTGTATATATATGCTCGCTTCTAAGATAAGTTAACCTTATATATATATGCATAATTATTTCTATTTAAATTATATGAAAACTAATTTCCGAAAACCAAACGAGGCATCACGTTAATTTTCTGAACACCTAAACCCTAAAACCCTAAAACCCAAAAATAATTTCATTAAAAAAACCCCGAAAATAAGCAAAATCTGAAAATCTTTAGTCCCGGCCCGTGTAACGAACCGGGATTAAAGGTCCTGCCCGTGGGGCGCTACGAAGCGCCCACGTGGAGCACCTTTAGACCCGGCTTGTAAAAGGGCCGGGACTAAAGGTTAGACCTTTAATCACGCCCCTTTAGTCCCTGTTGGTGAACCGGGACTAAAGCCCCTTACGGAACGGGGCTAAACACTAGTGCTTGTGCTACCTATAGGAGATTTCTAATAGAAATCTGTATGGACGAGACATAGCAGGTGTGATAAACAAGGCCTACTAAGGAGCAAGCAAAGAACGGAGTGATGCATTATTCCCCCTAACAAGCTACAGGTCATTATCTTCCGGAAAATCTCCCAACCACCATGTTCACCGGTATGTGGGTGATCGAAGCCCCTGTACAAAGTGGCGCAGAGCTACGTGCATAAGTGAATCACAATACAAATTGTACTAATCCATTACAACTCAATTATAAGTAACTAAGAGCCCGTTCGGATCGACTCCGCTCCGCAACTCCGCTCTGGGATCTGAGGGAGCAGCACCGAACGCTACAACTCCACAGAGTCCAAAGAGTGGAGCGGAGCTGATTGCTGCTCAATCTGGCGGAGCTGTTAAAACCAAGCTCCGCACTATAGGATGATATGATGCGTCGTGTCTCTCCAATAGGAGAGCCGAGGGTTTATATATTGAGGTGTAGTCGGTTTGGAGAATAACCAACTAGAGATATACATGAGAGAGATAGGGATAGAAAGTTAAACATAAAGAAGTTACAACACACAATATCCCTACAATATCTCATGTCTAACACCCTCTCTTAATCTAAGCTTCTCAAGTTTAGATTACGCTTAAATTCCTCAAATGGTCTTGTAGCCAGGGCCTTTGTGAAACCATCTGCAACTTGATCTCTTGAAGGAACAAACCGGATTTCCAATTCTTTGCTTGCATCTCTTTCTCGAACAAAGTGATAATCAATTTCAATATGCTTGGTCCTTGCATGAAAGACAGGGTTTGCAGAAAGATATGTAGCACCAAGATTATCACACCAAAGACATGGAGTTTGTATATGACATATCCCAAGCTCCTTGAGCATTGCTTTTACCCATATAACTTCAGCTGTTGCATTTGCCAATGCCTTGTATTCTGCCTCAGTACTGGATCTAGAGAGAGTTGCCTATTTCTTGGCACACCATGATATGAGATTGGGTCCAAAGAAAACTGCAAATCCACGTGTAGACCTTCTATCATCCAGACAACCTGCCCAGTGAGAATCAGAAAAAGCACTGACAAGTGTGCAAGGAGATTTACTGAAGGTGAGTCCAACATCCAAGGTATGCTTAACATATCTCAAGATGTGCTTGGCAGCAGTCCAGTGAGCTGAGGTAGGTGCATGAAGGAACTGACAAACCTTATTGACTGCAAAGGAAATATCAGGCCTGGTGAGTGTCAAGTACTGAAGTGCACCTACCAGACTTCTGTATTTGTGCCATCCTCTGAATTCAAAGGAACCCCTTCTGCAAGGGACAATTTTTCTGAGCTGGAAAGGGGTGTTGGTGACGGTTTGCATCCGTGTGACCCTGCCTTGTTCAAGAGATCAGATGCATATTTTACCTGAGAGAGATGAAGACCACCTTCTTTATTTCTCTTGACCTCAATACCAAGAAATTAATGAAGATCTCCAAGATCCTTTAGAGCAAATTCTGAATTCAAATCCTTTAGAAGAGCAGTAATATCTTCATTGGAGGAGCCAGTAACAATAATATCATCCACATAAATTAGTACAAAGATAGCTATATGTGACTTATTGTAAATGAACAAGGATGTATCAGACTTGGAGGGAATAAAACCAAGGGTGTGCAACTTAGAACTCAAACGAGAATAACATGCTCGTGGTGCTTGCTTGACTCCATAGAGGGATTTATCAAGCCTGCAGATATGAGATGGTTTATGTTTGTCCTCAAACCCAGGAGGTTTCTTCATATAAACTTCCTCTTCCAGAACACCATGAAGAAACGCATTCTTCACATCTAGATGTCTAAGACTCCATCCTCTGGACAAAACAACTGATAAAACAAGGCGAATAGTGGCAGCTTTAACAACAGGACTGAATGTGTCCTCATAATCCAGTCCATACCTTTGTTTGAACCCCTTGGCAACAAGTCTGGCTTTATAGCGATCAACAGTGCCATCAGATCCGCGTTTGATGCGGTACACCCATTTTCAATCAATGACATTTTTACCTTGTCTTGGAGGAACAAGATGCCACGTGTGATTTTTCTGAAGAGCATGAAACTCCTCTTCCATAACCATTCGCCACTTGGGATCAACCAATGCTTCATCAACTGTGCGGGGTTCATCTGTTAAAACAGAGGCAACTAGGCCATACCTAGTTTTGTAGTTGGTACATGGGATAGTGCCATCACGGAGTCGTGTACGAGGTGCTGCAGAGTTAGGCACATGCACAGAAGATCCAGCTGCTGTCAACTGCTGCTGGTCCGCCGGATCAGTTATGGCTGGGCCAGCCGACGCGGAGGTGGGTGAAGCTGCACGAGAGCCAGGCGAGGCCGCAGAGGATCCAAGCGAGGCAACGAGATCAGCATCGGATCCAGCAGCATGTCCATCTGGCCCACCTGCCGCAGAGGACGCGGAAACCGTCGTCGCGGAAACCGGCGTGTGATGCCGGTCGTACACCAGTGGGACCAGCGCGTATCACGCAGTCGGTTGTCGCGCAGCGGGCGGGAGTCCAGCGCAGGACACGGGCTACACGTTTCGGCGGACAAGGGGCTCGGAGCGAAGGATGGTGGAGGCCCCCTGTCATCCTGACGCGGCAGCAATCCCGAAGAGGATGCTGTCGGGGCTAGCGCAGGCATGCAGGACGCGTCCTGACGCGGCGGCAATGTTGGGGAACGTCGCATGGGAAACAAAAATTTTCCTACGCGCACGAAGACCTATCATGGTGATGTCCATCTACGAGAGGGGATTTCCGATCTACATACCCTTGTAGATCGCACAGCAGAAGCGTTAATAAACGTGGTTGATGTAGTGGAACGTCCTCACGTCCCTCGATCCGCCCCGCGAACCGTCCCACGAACCGTCTCGCGATCCGTCCCACAATCCGCTCCGATCTAGTGCCGAACGGACGGCACCTCCGCGTTCAGCACACGTACAGCTCGACGATGATCTCGGCCTTCTTGATCCAGCAAGAGAGACGGAGAGGTAGATGAGTTCTCCGGCAGCGTGACGGCGCTCCGGAGGTTGGTGGTGATCTAATCTCAGCAGGGCTCCGCCCGAGCTCCGCAGAAACGTGATCTAGAGGAAAAAACCGTGGAGGTATGTGGTCGGGCTGCCGTGGCAAAAGTTGTCTCAAATCAACCCTAATACCTCAGTATATATAGGAGGGAGGGGGAGGGAAGAGGCAGCCTCAAACCCTCAAGGTTTGTCCAAAATTGGAGGTGGAGGAGTCCTACTCCAATCCTACTTGGAGTAGGATTCCACCTTCCCACTTGGAAACTCTTTCCACCTTGTGTTTTTTCCTTCTCAAACCTTATGGGCCTTAGTGGGAACTTATTCCAGCCCACTAGGGGCTAGTTTATCTCTTCCCATAGCCCATGAGACCCCTTGGGGTGTGACACCCCTCCTGATAGTCCCCGGCACCCCTCCCGGCACTCCCAGTACACTACCGATGAGCCCGAAACTTTTCCGGTGACCAAAACAGGATTTCCTATATATCAATCTTTACCTCCGGACCACCCCGGAGCTCCTCGTGACGTCCTGGATCTCATCCAGGACTCCGAACAACTTTTGGTTACCAACCATATAACTCAAATACGCATAAAACATCGTCGAACCTTAAGTGTGTAGACCCTGCGGGTTCGAGAACTATGTAGACATGACCCGAGAGACTCCTCGGTCAATATCCAATAGCGGGACCTGGATGCCCATATTGGATCCTACATATTCTCCGAAGATCTTATCGTTTGAACCTCAGTGCCAAGGATTCATATAATCCCGTATGTCATTCCCTTTGTCCTTCGGTATGTTACTTGCCCGAGATTCGATCGTCAGTATCCGCATACCTATTTCAATCTCGTTTACCGGCAAGTCTCTTTACTCGTTCTGTAATACAAGACCCCGCAACTTACACTAAGTCACATTTCTTCCAAGGCTTGTGTGTGATGTTGTATTACCGAGTGGGCCCCGAGATACCTCTCCGTCACACGGAGTGACAAATCCCAGTCTCGATCCATACTAACTCAACGAACACCTTCGGAGATACCTGTAGAGCATCTTTAGAGTCACCCAGTTACGTTGCGATGTTTGATACACACAAAGCATTCCTCCGGTGTCAGTGAGTTATATGATCTCATGGTCATAGGAACAAATACTTGACACGCAGAAAATAGTAGCAACAAAATGACACGATCAACATGCTACGTCTATTAGTTTGGGTCTAGTCCATCACATGATTCTCCTAATGATGTGATCCCGTTATCAAGTGACAACACTTGCCTATGGTCAGGAAACCTTGACCATCTTTGATCAACGAGCTAGTCAACTAGAGGCTTACTAGGGACAGTGTTTTGTCTATGTATCCACACATGCACTGTGCTTCCAATCAATACAATTATAGCATGGATAATAAACGATTATCATGAACAAAGAAATATAATAATAACTAATTTATTATTGCCTCTAGGGCATATTTCCAACAGTCACCCACTTGCACTAGAGTCAATAATCTAGTTCACATCACCATGTGATTCCAACGAATCCAACACCCATATAGTTATGGGGTCTGATCACGTCTTGCTCGTGAGAGAGGTTTTAGTCAACGGTTCTGAAACTTTCAGATCCGTGTGTTCTTTACAAATCTTTATGTCATCTTATAGATGGTGCTACTATGTGCTATTCGGAAACACTCCAAATATCTACTCTACTATACGAATCCGTTTCACTACTCATAGTTATTCGGATTAGTGTCAAAGCTTGCATCGACGTAACCCTTTACGACGAACTCTTTAACCACCTCCATAATCGAGAAAAAAATTCCTTAGTACATCAGTTACTAAGGATAAATTTTGACCGCTGCTAGTGATTCAATCATGGATCACTCTCTGTACCTCTCAACAGACTTTGAGTCAAGGCACACATTAGGTGCGGTACCCAGCATGGCATACTTCAGATTCTACGGCCAAGGCATAGAAGACGACCTTCGTCTATTCTCTTTATTCTGCCGGGGTCGGGCTTTGAGTCTTGCTCAAATTCACACCTTACAACGCAACCAAGAACTCCTTCTTTGCTGATCTATTTTGAACTCTTTCAAAAACTTGTCAAGGCATGCATCTTGTTGAAAGTTCTATTAAGCGCTTTCGATCTATCTCCATAGATCTTTGATGCTCAACGCTCAAGTAGCGCAATCCAGGTATTCCTTTGAAAAACTCCTTTCAAACAACCTTGTATGCTTTACAGAAATTCTACATTACTTCTGATCCAAAATATGTCAACCACATATTCTTATCAGAAATTCTATAGTACTCCCACTCACTTCTTTGGAAATACAAGTTTCTCATAAACCTTGTACAAACCCAAAATCTTTGATCATCTCATCAAAGTGTATATTCCAACTCCGAGATGCTTGCACCAGTCCATTGAAGGATCGCTGGAGCTTGCATACTTGCTAGTATCTTTAGGATCGACAAAACCTCCTGGTTGTATCACATACAATGTTTTGCTCAAGGAAACCGTCGAGGAAACAATGTTTTCACATCCTATGTGCAATATTTCATAAATAATGCAGCAACTACTAACATAATTCTAACAAACTTTTAGCATCTCTACGAGTGAGAAAGTCTCATCATAGTCAACTGTTTGATCTTGTCGGAAACATCTTTGCGACAAGTCGAGCTTTTCTTAATAGTGACTTATCACCATCATCGTCTGTCTTCCCTTTAAAGATCCATCTTTACTCAATAGTCCTATGACCATCAAGTAGTTCTTCCAAAGTCTACACTTTGTTTTCATACATGGATCCTCTCTCGGATTTCGAGGCCTCCAGCCATTTGTCGGAATCCGGGCCCACCATTGCTTTCTCCATAACTCGTAGATTCATTGTTGCTCAACAACATGACCTCCAAGATAGGGTCACCGTACCACTCTGCAGTAGTACGCGACCTTGTCAACCTACGAGGCTTGTAGTAACTTGATCCGATGCTCGATGATCACCATCATCAGCTTTCACTTCAATTGGTGTAGGCGCCACAGGAACATCTTCCCGCGCCCTGCTACACACTGGTTGAAGTGATGGTTCAGCAACCTCATCAAGTTCTACCACCCTCCCACTCAATTCTTTCGAGAGAAACCTTTCCTCGAGAAAGGATCCGTTTCTAGAAACAAACACTTTGCTTTCGGATCTGAGATAGGAGATGTACCCAATTGTTTTGGATATCCTATGAAGATGCATTTATCCGCTTTGGGTTTGAGCTTATTCGACTGAAACTTTTTCACACAAGTGTCGAAGCCCCAAACTTTCAAGAAACGACAATTTAGATTTCTCTAAACCTCAGTCTATACTATGTCATCTCAACGGAAATACGCGGTGCCCTATTTAAAGTGAATGCGGTTGTCTCTAATGCATAACCCATAAACGATAGTGGTAATTCGATAAGAGACATCATAGCATGCACCATACGAAATAGTGCGTGGCTATGACGTTCGGACACATCATCACACTATGATGTTCCAGGTGGCATGAACTGCGAAACAATTTCCACATTGTCTTAACTGCGTACCAAAACTCGTAACTCAGATATTCATTTCTATGATCACATCGTAGACAGTTTATCCTCTTGTTACGACGAACTTCACTCCTGAAACAGAATTGAACTTTTCAATATTTCAGACTTGTGATTCATTAAGTAAATACTCTTGTATCTACTCAAATCGTCATTGAAGTAAGAACATAATGATATCCACTGCGTGCCTCAGCACCCATTGGACTGCATACATCAAAATGTATCACTTCCAACAAGTTACTATCTTGTTTCATCTCAATGAAAACAAGGCCTTGCTCATGTGGTATGATTTGCATGTCACTAGTGATTCAAAATCAAGTGAGTATAAAGATCCATCAGCATGGAGCCTCTTCATGCAATTTATACCAACATGACTCAAGCGGCAGTGCCACAAGTAAGTGGTACTATCATCATTACCTCGTATCTTTTGGCACCAATATCATGAACATGTGTAACACTACGATCGAGATTCAATAAACCATTGAAGGTAATTATTCAAGCAAATAGAGTAACCATTATTCTCTTTAAATGAATAATTGTATTGCAATAAACACGATCCAATCATGTTCATGCTTAACGCAAGCACCAAATAACAATTATTTAGGTTTAACACCAATCCCGATGGTAGAGGGAGCGTGCGACGTTTGATCATATCAACCTTGGAAACACTTCCAACACGTATCGTCACCTCGCCTTTAGCTAGTCTCCGTTTATGCCGTAGCTTTCATTTCGTGTTACTAATCACTTAGCAACCGAACCGGTATCCAATACCCTCGTGCTACTAGGAGTACTAGTAAAGTACACATCAACATCATGTATATCAAATATACTTCTTTCGACTTTTGCCAGCCTTCTTATCTACCAAGTATCTAGAGTTGCTCCGCCTCAGTGACCGTTCCCCTCATAACAGAAGCACTTAGTCCCGGGCTTGGGTTTAATCTGGGGTCTCTTCATTAGTGCAGCAACTGCTTTGCCGTTTCACGAAGTATCCCTTCTAGCCCTTGCCTTTATCGAAACTTAGTGGTTTTACTAACCATCAACTATTGATGCTCCTTCTTGATTTCTACTTTCGCGGTGTCAAACATCGCGAATCGCTCAAGGATCATTGTATCTATCCTTCATATGTTATAGTTCATCACGAAGCTCTCATAGCTTGGTGGCAGTGACTTTGGAGAACCATCACTATCTTATCTGGAAGATCAACTCCCACTTGATTCAAGCGATTGTCGTACTCAGATAATCTGAGCACACGCTCAATGATTGAGCTTTTCTCCTTTACTTCGTGGACAAAGAATCTTGTCGGAGGTCTCATACCTCTTAACAAGGGCACAAGCATGAAATCACAATTTCATCTCTTTAGAACATCTCTTATGTTCCGTGACGTTTCAAAACGTCTTCGGCGCCTTACTTCTAAGCCATTAAGTATTTTGTACTGAACTATCGTGTAGTCATCAGAAGCGTGTATGTCGGATGTTCACATCATCTACAGACGACGCTCGAGGTGCAGCACACCGAGTGGTGCATTAAGGACATAAGCCTTCTGCGCAGCAACGAGGACAATCCTCGGTTTTACAGACTCAGTCTGCAAAGTTTGCTACTATCAACTTTCAACTAAATTTTCTCTAGGAACATATAAAAATAGTAGAGCTATAGCGCAAGCTACATTGTAATTCGCAAAGACCATTAGACTATGTTCATGACAATTAGTTCAATTAATCATATTACTTAAGAACTCCCACTCAAAAAGTACATCTCTCTAGTCATTTGAGTGGTTCATGATCCAAATCCACTATCTCAAGTCCGATCATCACGTGAGTCGAGAATAGTTTAAGTGGTAAGCATCTCTATGCTAATCATATCAACTATACGATTCATGCTCGATCTTTCGGTCTCATGTGTTCCGAGGCCATGTCTGCACATGCTAGGCTCGTCAAGCTTAACACGAGTGTTCCGCGTGTGCAACTGTTTTGCACCCGTTGTATGTGAACGCTGAGTCTATCACACCTGATCATCACGTGGTGTCTCGAAACGAAGAACTGTCGCAACGGTGTACAGTCGGGGAGAACACAATTTCATCTTGAAATTTTAGTGAGAGATCACCTCATAATGCTACCGTCGTTCTAAGCAAGATAAGGTGCATAAAGGATTAACATCACATGCATTTCATCAGTGACATGATATGGCCATCATCATGTGCTTCTTGATCTCCATCACCAAAGCACTGGCACGATCTTCTTGTCACCGGCATCACACCATGATCTCCATCAACGTGTCGCCATCGGGGTTGTCGTGCTCCTCATGCTATTACTACTAAAGCTACGTCCTAGCAATATAGTAAACGCATCTGCAAACACAATCGTTAGTTTAAAGACAACCCTATGGCTCCTGCCGGTTGCCGTACCATCGACGTGCAAGTCGATATTAACTATTACAACATGATCATCTCATACATCCAATATATCACATCACATCGTTGGCCATATCACCTCACAAGCATACCCTGCAAAAACAAGTTAGACGTCCTCTAATTGTTGTTGCATGTTTTACGTGGTGACCATGGGTATCTAGTACGATCGCATCTTACTTACGCAAACACCACAACGGAGATATATGAATTGCTATTTAACCTCATCCAAGGACCTCCTTGGTCAAATCCGATTCAACTAAAGTTGGAGAAACCGACACTCGCCGGTCATCTTTGAGCAACGGAGTTACTCGTAGCGATGAAACCAGTCTCTTGTAAGCGTACGAGTAATGTCGGTCCGAGCCGCTTCGAACCAACAATACCGCGGAATCAAGAAAAGACTAAGGAGGGCAGCAAAACGCACATCACCGCCCACAAAAACTTTTGTGTTCTACTCGAGAAGACATCTACGCATGAACCTAGCTCATGATGCCACTGTTGGGGAACGTCGCATGGGAAACAAAAATTTTCCTACGCGCACGAAGACCTATCATGGTGATGTCCATCTACGAGAGGAGATTTCCGATCTACATACCCTTGTAGATCGCACAGCAGAAGCGTTAAGAAACGCGGTTGATGTAGTGGAACGTCCTCACGTCCCTCGATCCGCCCCGCGAACCGTCCCACGAACCGTCTCGCGATCCGTCCCACGATCCGCTCCGATCTAGTGCCGAACGGACGGCACCTCCGCGGTCAGCACACGTACAGCTCGACGATGATGTCGGCCTTCTTGGTCCAGCAAGAGAGACGGAGAGGTAGATGAGTTCTCCGGCAGCGTGATGGCGCTCCGGAGGTTGGTGGTGATCTAATCTCAGCAGGGCTCCGCCCGAGCTCCGCAGAAACGCGATCTAGAGGAAAAAACCGTGGAGGTATGTGGTCGGGCTGCCGTGGCAAAAGTTGTCTCAAATCAGCCCTAATACCTCAGTATATATAGGAGGGAGGGGGAGGGAAGAGGCAGCCTCAAACCCTCAAGGTTTGGCCGAAATTGGAGGTGGAGGAGTCCTACTCCAATCCTACTTGGAGTAGGATTCCACCTTCCGACTTGGAAACTCTTTCCACCTTGTGTTTTTTCCTTCTCAAACCTTATGGGCCTTAGTGGGAACTTATTCCAGCCCACTAGGGGCTGGTTTATCTCTTCCCATAGCCCATGAGACCCCTTGGGGCGTGACACCCCTCGTGATAGTCCGCGGCACCCCTCCCGGCACTCCCAGTACACTACCGATGAGCCCGAAACTTTTCCCGTGACCAAAACAGGATTTCCTATATATCAATCTTTACCTCCGGACCATTCCGGAGCTCCTCGTGACGTCCTGGATCTCATGCGGGACTCCGAACAACTTTCGGTTACCAACCATATAACTCAAATACGCATAAAACATCGTCGAACCTTAAGTGTGTAGACCCTGCGGGTTCGAGAACTATGTAGACATGACCCGAGAGACTCCTCGGTCAATATCCAATAGCGGGACCTGGATGCCCATATTGGATCCTACATATTCTCCGAAGATCTTATCGTTTGAACCTCAGTGTCAAGGATTCACACTAGTGGAAAACGGGCCTTTAGCCTGGACCCTTTAGTCCCGGCCTGCCTCTGGGCCGGGACTAAAGGCCCGGCCACGTCGCCCCAATTCTCAATGCCTCCCTCGAGGCTTTAGTCCCGGCCCGTAAGGAGCCTTCAGTCCCGGTTCATGTCCCAAACCGGGACTAAAGGGCTACGCCGCGGGCAGTGGTGGTGGCAACCGTTTGTATCCCCCTTTAGTCCCGGTTGGTGGCTCAACCCGGGACTAAAGGACTAACACGTGGCCTGCCGTAGTGGTGGAGACTGTTCGTATCCCCCTTTAGTCCCGGTTGGTGGCTCAACCCGGGACTAAAGGCCTAACACGTGGCCTGCCGTAGTGGTGGCAACCGTTTGGTATACCTCTTTAGTCCCGGTTGGTGGCTCAATCCGGGACTAAAGGCCCAAACGGTTTGCATCCCGCGTCGTTTCGAGCGATGAAAAGCACGAACCGAAGCGTACAGTCGCCGCCATTTCTCTGTTCTTCTTCTCTCTCGCGTCGCCCTCTCTGTTCTTCTCCTCTTTTCTTCTCCTCTCTTATTCCCTTCTCTTCTTCCACCATGCCAACTAGCTTTCGTAAGGTGCTCGCACATGGCACGACGATGCTTGATGTCGTGTACACAAACCTGAGCAACGAGGTGCCGTTTTTTCTTCAACAGTTGAAGGAAAAATGGTTTGACCACGCAGCGGATCATGAGAAGTTCTTGGGGCTTGATCTGGAGTACACGGCCGATCAACGCGGTGTTGCCGTCATCCAACTATGCTTCGCACGCCATGTCTTGATCTTCCAATGGGCGAGGTAAGTTTTGAGGCTTTCTTTGATCCAAGATAATGACATTGTAAGTTTATTTGTTTCAATCATAGTTGGTTCCCTTCAAATAGTTGTAGTGAAACAATTTTGATTAGTTGAAGGGGAGCACAATCTAATTGGAATAGTGTTCCATAATCTGAAAAATCGTATTAGAATCAACTAGTGTTTAATATGTTCCATTGGAATCATAGTTGGTTCCCTTCAAATAGTTGTAGTGAAACAATTTTGATTAGTTGAAGGGAGCACAATATCATTGGAATAGTGTTCCATAATCTGAAAAATCGTATTAGAATCAACTAGTGTTTAATATGTTCCATTGGAATCATAGTTGGTTCGCTTCAAATAGTTGTAGTGAAACAATTTTGATTAGTTGAAGGAAACACAATCTGATTGGAATAGTGTTCCATAATCTGAAAAACCTGATTGGTTCAATATGTTCCATTGAAATCATAGTTGTAGTGATACAATTTTATGCGGTGTTCTTTGATCCAAGGTTATGAAAATTGAATATAGCTAGTGATCTCTCTAGGTTCCATTGGATAGCAATATGATATGTCATAGTCATGAAAATTGCATATAGCTAGTGATCTCTCTAGGTTCCATTGGATAGCTATAGTGATCTCTCTAGGTTCCATTGCATATGTTCTATTTGAATCCTAAAGATAAGTTTCTCTTTAGTTGTAGTGAAACATGTTTCCTTATTGCAGCAGTATGTAACATTTGTTCCATTTTAATTTGTTTCTGTTGCAGGAGTGACAAGCATTGTCCAGAACTCATGGAGTTCCTTCGCAGCGGCATCACTTTTGCTTCCGTTGACATAAGGAACGACAAGCTGAAGATGAGGCACAACTTCGGTATTGAGATACCAGCTGGTTGCCTCATTGATCTCCAAACGATATTCAGGCTTCGACATGACAGGACTTCGATGGCTCATATGGCAGTTGCCTTGATCGACGAGTCATATGGTGATATGAAGACCAGTTTCCCAAAGTCTCAGCACAGACTTTGGGAGAAGGGCCCACTTGATGATATCAACATTGAGTATGCAGCAAAAGATGCATACGTTTCATACGAGTTGTACCGCAAGATTCGAGTCGTCAACTATGGCTAGCGTCACCTCGAGGAACGTGGACATTCTGATTTAGATGATTCAGACGAGTAGTGTTCTTAACGTCGAACACTTGTATATATATCTATGGTAGCTATTATTATGTACTGTTTGGACTAGTATCATGTACTTCTTGGACCAATTTATATACGTCTAGTTTCTGTTTGTGCCATTATAGTTTCCAAATTTGAATGGTTTAGCCCTTTCTAACTTCATTTGCTACTTTTGAATGGTTTAGCCCTTTCTAACTTCATGGTATCATGCATTTCGACCACATATATATACAAAAAGTCTTCAGTTCAAATAAGTTCAAAAAATGAAATCCCTTTTGTAACAGATCTGTTTTTGATTAAAACAATCATTTAAAAATGAAAGACCATTAGTCCCACGTGGCTTGCAGCGGAACCCCGTGGCGTGCCGCGGAACCACTTTTGTTGTGGGGGTCGCTTCTCCTTCTTCTCCTTGTGCTAGATATTGGTTATGCACTAGGGTAAGTAGGAGTAGCGACCATCATCGACGGTTGAAAAATCAGGTGAGCTAGTGTCCACCATATATGAGAGAAAAAGAATGGCGTCTCTTATTGTGGGGGTCGCTTCTACTTCGAGAGAGATTGTCCATTTTGTGATGTGCCTTTGAATGGTGCATTCTGAACACACAAAAAGTATGGAGTTCAAATAAGTTCAAAAAAATGAAATCCCTTTGTAAGAGATGAGTTCTCGTTCGAAACCCTGATACTTCGAGAGAGATTGTCCGTTTCGAACACGAAGTGCATCCAGTTTTTGTCGTAGCCCTCTTAACTTTTTAACACATGCTATGTGGGTGAAATGATGATAGCATGCCAACTTTCAACATTTTCAGAGTTCATTTGTAGTGCTTTTCAATTTCAGGGTCAACTAGCTCAAAAAAATAAGTAAATGCACGAAGAATACCAAATGAAGTCAGAAATTGTTGAAATTTTTTGATGTGCCTTTGAATGGTGCATTTTGAAAACACAAAAAGTATGGAGTTCAAATAAGTTCAAAAAAATGAAATCCATTTGTAAGAGATGAGTTCTCGTTCGAAACCCTACTACTTCGAGAGAGATTGTCAGTTTTGTACAGGAACTGCATCCAGTTTTTGTCGTAGCCCTCTCAACTTTTTAACACATGCTATGTGGGTGAAATGATGATAGCATGCCAACTTTCAACATTTTCAGAGTTCATTCGTAGTGCTTTTCAATTTCAGGGTCAACTAGCTCAAAAATAATAATTAAATGCACGAAGAATACCAAATGAAGTCAGAAATTGTTGAAATTTTGTGATGTGCCTTTGAATGGTTCATTTTGAACACACAAAAAGTATGGAGTTCAAATAAGTTCAAAAAAATGAAATCCCTTTGTAAGAGATGAGTTCTCGTTCGAAACCCTGCTACTTCGAGAGAGATTGTCAGTTTTGTACACGAACTGCATCCAGTCTTTGTCGTAGCCCTCTCAAATTTTTAACACATGCTATGTGGGTGAAATTATGATAGCATGCCAACTTCCAACATTTTCAGAGTTCATTTGTAGTGCTTTTCAATTTCAAGGTCAACTAGCTCAAAAAAAATAAATGAATGCACGAAGAATACCAAATGAAGTCAGAAATTGTTGAAATTTTGTGATGTGCCTTTGAATGGTGCATTTTGAACACACAAAAAGTATGGAGTTCAAATAAGTTCAAAAAAATGAAATCCCTTTGTAAGAGATGAGTTCTCGTTCGAAACCCTGCTAATTAGAGAGAGATTGTCAGTTTTGTACACGAACTGCATCCAGTTTTTGTCGTAGCCCTCTCAACTTTTTAACACATGCTATGTGGGTGAAATGATGATAGCATGCCAACTTTCAACATTTTCAGAGTTCATTTGTAGTGCTTTTCAATTTCAGGGTCAACTAGCTCAAACAAAATAAGTAAATGCACGAAATATACCAAATGACGTCAGAAATTGTTGTAATTTTGTGATGTTCCTTTGAATGGTGCATTTTGAACATACAAAAAGTATGGTGTTCAAATAAGTTCAAAAAAATGAAATCCATTTGTAAGAGATGAGTTCTCGTTCGAAACCCTACTACTTCGAGAGAGATTGTCAGTTTTGTACACGAACTGCATCCAGTTTTTGTCATAGCCCTCTCAACTTTTTAACACATGCTATGTGGGTGAAATGATGATAGCATGCCAACTTTCAACATTTTCAGAGTTCATTTGTAGTGCTTTTCAATTTCAGGGTCAACTAGCTAAAAAAATAAGTAAATGCACGAAGAATACCAAATGAAGTCAGAAATTGTTGAAATTTTGTGATGTGCCTTTGAATGGTGCAATTTGAACACACAAAAAGTATGGAGTTCAAATAAGTTCAAAAAAATGAAATCCCTTTGTAAGAGATGAGTTCTCGTTCGAAACTCTGCTACTTCGAGAGAGATTGTCAGTTTTGTACACGAACTGCATCCAGTTTTTGTCGTAGCCCTCTCAACTTTTTAACACATGCTATGTGGGTGAAATGATGATAGCATGCCAACTTTCAACATTTTCAGAGTTCATTTGTAGTGCTTTTCAATTTCAGGGACAACTAGCTCAAAAAAAAAAGTAAATGCACGAAGAATACCAAATGAAGTCAGAGATTGTTGAAATTTTGTGATGTGCCTTTGAATGGTGCATTTTGAACACACAAAAAGTATGGAGTTCAAATAAGTTCAAAAAAATAAAATCCCTTTGTAAGAGATGAGTTCTCGTTCGAAACCCTGCTACTTCGAGAGAGATTGTCAGTTTTGTACACGAACTGCATCCAGTTTTTGTCGTAGCCCTCTCAACTTTTTAACACATGCTATGTGGGTGAAATGATGATAGCATGCCAACTTTCAACATTTTCAGAGTTCATTTGTAGTGCTTTTTAATTTCAGGGTCAACTACCTCGAAAAAAAAAGTAAATGCACGAAATATACCAAATGAAGTCAGAAATTGTTGCAATTTTGTGATGTGCCTTTGAATGGTGCATTTTGAACACACAAAAAGTATGGAGTTCAAATAAGTTCAAAAAAATGAAATCCCTTTGTAAGAGATGAGTTCTCGTTCGAAACCCTGCTACTTCGAGAGATAATAGTTTGGATAGTCAAAATTATTAATTATGAAAATAAAAAATAGTTTTGCATTATTTATTCAATTTGAAACACTTTTCATTATCATAGTTTTGTCAAATTCTCAAATATGCAAAAAGAATTTTTAATAAACATAGTTTTTAATTGAAAATAACAAAATAGATAATAGTTTGGATAGTCAAAATTATTAATTATGAAAATAAAAAATATTTTTGCATTATTTATTCAATTTGAAACACTTTTCATTATCATATTTTTGTCAAATTCTCAAATATGCAAAAATAATTCTCAAATTTCATTATCATAGAAAAGAATTGAAACTATATGAGAAATCATGGACAAAATTCAACCTGAATTCACTTTGAATTCAGATTGAATTTTCTCCACAATTTCGAATATAGTTTCAATTTTCAGTAAGTTTAGGCCCGTAAGCCTGCTTTAGAGAGGAGCTCGATGGACAAGCTACGACGGGGCTTATAAACAAATGTTAGTCCCCCTCGCTGGGCGAGCTGGGACTAAACTTATCGTGCAGCCGAAGAGGGGCTTTAGTCCCGGGTGGAGCCACGCCCCGGGACTAAGGACACCGTTTAGTCCCGACTGGAGCCACGCACCGGGACTAAAGACCCCCTGCTTCCCGCCTCTTGGTCTGCCCGAAAAGAGGCCTTTAGTCCCGGGTCGTGGCTCCACCCGGGACTAAAGGGGGTCTTTAGTCCCGGCCCGAGCCACGCACCGGGACTATAGATCCACCTATATAAGCGGGACTTCGAAAATTTCCAACCCAATTCGTCCATTTCTCTTCTTCTTCCTCTCGCTCTCCTGCCCGGCGCGGCACATCGACGAACTAACCGACGCCGTCAGGCTGCCCGCCGTCCTGCTCGCCGCCGCCTGCCGTCCTCCTCGCCGCCGCGCCGTGCTCCTCGCCGTCGCGCCGTCCTCCACGCCGTCCTCCTCGCCGTCCTCCTCGCCGTCGCGCCGTCCTCCACGCCGTCCTCCTCGCCGTCGCGCCGTCCTCCTAGCCGTCGCACCGTGCTCCTCGCCGTCGCGCCGTCCTCCGCGCCGTCCTCCTCGCCGCGCGCCGTCGACACCTCCGGCCGGTAAGCCCCCCGCCCCTCCTCCCCAACACTCCGGCCAGTATAGAAGAAAAGAAGAGAAAGGAGAAGAGAAGAAGAAAAAGGAGAAGAAAGGAAGAAAAAGGAGAAGAAAAGAAGAAAAAGGAGAAGAAAAGAAGAAAAAGAAAAAGATTTTTTTGTCATTTAATTCCTATTGTTATTAGGTTTGTGCTAGATTATTAGGGTTAGTAATATTTAGAATTAGGTTAGGGTTACAAGAAGAAGAAATATGAACCAAAATAAGAAAATAAGATTAGGAAAAATGAAAATAAGAAGAGGAGGAGAAGAAAAGAAGAAAAAGTGTATATTGTATAGTGTATATGCTTAAGTGTATAGTGTATATAGTGTATAGTGTATAAGGAGAGGAGGAATTTTGCTATAGTGTATATAGTGTATAGTGTATAAGAAAAGAAGAAAAGAAGAGGAGGAGAAGAGAAGAAAAGAAGAGGAGGAGAAGAAAATGAAAATAAGAAGAGGAGGAATTTTGCTATTGTATAGTGTATATGCTTAAGTGTTAATAGTGTTTCTTAGATTATTGCTTCATTTTGCTATTGTATATGCTTAAGTGTTAATAGTTTAATTTTGCTATTGTATATGCTTAAGTGTTAATAGTTTATTTTTAGCAAGAAAATTAATAGAACTAGTTTATTTTTTTAGTTCATTTTACGATGCCTATCCCGCATCCTCGTCATCGACTCGGCGGAGGACACCTGCTTGATCAGAGGGGCCCTGTCCGGGACTGGGCTCTGCCCGGCTGGTATTGGGAGGTGCTACCTTCCGGGGGGCGTAGGTTGGTGAGGAGCCAGCCCGTTGTTGACCCGATCCTTGTTTGGTGGCAGTCGCGTGGACCAGTGAGGGTGCCGAGGCTTCCGGACACCGCGGAGGTGGTACGTCACCATGTCAGCGAGGAGGATGAGCACGTCCGTCGCTACATGGTTGCGTTGGAGGGCAGGTTCGAGCATACCTGGCAGGTTCTTCGGGGATCTCACTGGAGCTATGATCCTGTGATGGTTCCTTCTCTTTGGTTGTCCACCGCCCGCGCCGATACCCGTCGGGCGCTATGGTTCTAGATGTATTAGTGATGCTATATGTATGATAGTATTCGAGGAGTATTAGTGATAATATTCGACGATGTACGGACAAAAGTGATGATGTATTAGCTTATAATTGAATGCATGCTAATTTGAATACTACTTTATTTTACGATTTGGTTTTGCTTATTGAATGCTCAAATTGGCAAAGTACTCCTACTTTGAATATTATGCAGAAATCTAGGAGTCCCGGGTGGAGCCACGACCCGGGACTTAAGTTGTTTTGGAACGGAGTTCCTGATAGAATAATTCTTTTTTGGTACAAAGGTTAAGAGAATCCGTTTTTTGCAGAACTATGGATCCACATATCAGGAACTTCGAAGAGGAAGAACTTCTCGAAGATATAATCAAAGACGGCCCCGACGTTGAACCAGCTGAATCTCCGTCGTCATATCTAAACCAGGACGTTGGAATGGAGGTCAAGCGACACGAAGATGAAGCCGATGGGGCAGGAGATAGGTCCAATGACGGAGAAGGTGATAGCTCCACTGATGGAGAAGCCGGTGAAGAGGAGAAGTCCGGCGAGGTATACATATGAAGTTCGACAATCACTTGTAATATGTGAAAAATATTGGAGATAGCTCTATATTGTATACATATACATTCATTTGACGAATGTTTCTCCCTCTTAGGCCTCCACATCGAGCAAAACTACGAAACGAGGCCCGACTAGAAAGTTGGATGCACGGACACATTACACATTTGAGGTGATATTTCCTACGGGCGAACCCAAGCTTCCTAAGAATGCTGCTGACACATTCAAGAAGCAATGCGGAGTTCTCGTTAGGGATCACGTCCCGATCAGCGTTCGGGAGTGGAACAAGCGCCAAGGGGCAGCCGATAGTGACTATGTCGCCGAAAGGTACAAAGATAATCTTTGGAATGATCTCATGTCACATTTCAACCTGCCAGAATGTGAGAATGAAGACGCCGCAGACAAACTGAGGGCCAAAGTCAAGCAGTGGACTCTGAAGAAGATGGCCGAACTGTTCCGTAGCTGGAAGAAGAAGCTATGGAAAAACTATCTGAAGACAAAGAAAGTGCCAGTATTCGAGGGGTATCTAGCCAAGCAGGCGAATCACTGGAAGGCATTTCAAGAGTACAAGGAGTCAGAAGATGCCATGCATTATCAGAAAAGAACAAGATAAATGCCGACAAGTTGGGGCCAGGGGGCTATGAGACTGCCATCCCAAAGTGGGATAAGAAAGAGCAAGATCTGATAGATAAAGGCATCGTACCTGAACCACTCCATGATGAGTGGGAATTGAGAGCACGAAATTGGTTCCTTGCGCATGGTGGGTCGTACGACGACACAACAGGGGACCTCATCTGCAATGACGATCTTAGGATACCCAGGGAGAATTGGAAAAGGATAGTGAAAGAAATTAAGGAGGGACAAAGAAAGTTCACTGCAGATAGAGATAAAGATTTGCTCACACTGGTCCTCGGCAATGACGAACATGGAGGACGAACGCGAGGCTTCGGTCCTTCTTACCCGTGGTGGCTTGGGTTTGCCAGAGACCAAGACACTTACAGAAGCCGAGAGAGAGCAAAGAAGCGGCAGCAGGATGAGGAGAATGACATGTTCAACCAGTTGCTTGCTAGGATTAACGAGCAACAGAAGCAGATTGATGAGCTTAGAGGAGTACCGCGCCAGGAAGATCCTGCACTTGATATTACCGGCGCCCCATCTAAGCGGAAAAGCAGCGTGGCTGAATCTGAGGCCCCGCCCGACGATGAACGAAGAATGATAGATGGCGGTCCCGGCTACCCCGTGGATGGAATCAAGGAGTCAACATCATGTGAACTCCATCAGAAATTCAAGAACATATCCATGAAGGTGGCCGTCGGACAAGCTTTACCTTCTGGCCCTGATGCACGCTGGCATGGCCGTGAGATTCCAGCTGGCTTTGCTAAAGTCGGGGTGGATGAAATCATGACGGGGTTTAATGATATATAACTTGTACTCTATTATGCAGAATGAAGATTCTGGAGTATAGAAGTAAGAGCATCCTAAATATTGGATTTATTGACCCAGATAAAATACATATAGCGACGCTAACTGACAAACCCAAGGAGACGGAGGAAAACCTTCTAAGGTTTCTAACAGATCAAAATTTCTGTGACCACATACTGTTTCCATACAACTTCAGGTGAGGGTCTTTACTCTGTTGTGTCCATTCACTTATAAGTGTAATTGATAAGTTACTGACACACACACACATATATATATACATGTGCAGCTTTCATTGGATTCTGTTGGACATTCAAATTGATAATGGAAGAGTTGATGCCTTCGATCCATTATCGAGACCCTTGGAACAGTTCCAAAGCCTGCAGGACATGCTCCAAGGGTAATTTTAATCATTCTTGCGCTCTATCGGTCTCTTTCGATGATTTTCTGATATATCAATTAATGAAAAACTTAGCAAATTATTATCCTTGTCGGGCAGGGCTTGGAAGCGGTTCAAGTGCGTCACTACCGGTAACTTTCCTGAGAAGCTGACCTTTAGAGCGGCTCAGGTAAGTAGTAGTATGATATACTTCTATTAATTTTCAATACATTTATGATGCAAGATTATTATTTTGATTATATATATTCTATTCTCGTAAAGTGCGACCAGCAGCCACGGGGAACGCATCTATGCGGATACTATGTTTGCGAGACCATTCGCACGTTTACCTCTGAGTTCAAGGATCACAGATTCGACGTAAGCAATGAACATTCACACCTCTATTTTTACCCGTCATTCTTTGTTATCATGATTGATATTCATATTCATCTCCTCTTCTTATATAGCACACGGCCATGAGGACGAAGGTCCTACCACAGCAACGCGCGATTCCTGTTGCAGAGGAGCTTGCGGGATTTCTGAGGACGGAAGCTATAGAAGACAAAGGACGATTTAGTGTAGCTAAGGGCCATTAGTGATGTTCGTCCATGTAATCGAATAGACGGGCTCTAGTCCCGATAATTCAGATCTCCATATAATTGTATATATATGATCGCTTGTAAGATAAGTTAATCTTATATATATATATATATATATATATATATATATATATATATATATATATATGTGCATAATTATTTCTATTTAAAATATATGAAAACTAATTCCCGAACACCAAAGGAGGCATCACGTTAATCTCCCGAAGACCTAAACCCTAAAACCCTAAAACCCAAAAATAATTTCATTCAAAAAAAACCGAAAAACCAGCAAAATCTGAAAATCTTTAGTCCCGGTCCGTGTAACGAACCGGGACTAAAGGGCCTGCCCCTGGGGCGCTACGAGGCGCTCACGTGGAGAACCTTTAGTCCCGGCTTGTAACAGGGCCGGGACGAAAAGGTTAGGCCTTTAGTCCCGCCCCTTTAGTCCCGGTTGATGAACCGGGACTAAAGCCCCTTACGGGCCGGGGCTATATGCCCTGTCCCCACTAGTGTCATATAATCCCGTATGTCATTCCCTTTGTCCTTCGGTATGTTACTTGCCCGAGATTCGATCGTCAGTATCCGCATACCTATTTCAATCTCGTTTACCGGCAAGTCTCTTTACTCGTTCCGTAATACAATATCCCGCAACTTACACTAAGTCACATTTCTTGCAAGGCTTGTGTGTGATGTTGTATTACCGAGTGGGCCCCGAGATACCTCTCCGTCACACGGATTGACAAATCCCAGTCTCGATCCATACTAACTCAACGAACACCTTCGGAGATACCTGTAGAGCATCTTTATAGTCACCCAGTTACGTTGCGACGTTTGATACACACAAAACATTCCTCCGGTGTCAGTGAGTTATATGATCTCATGGTCATAGGAACAAATACTTGACACGCAGAAAATAGTAGCAACAAAATGACACGATCAACATGCTACGTCTATTAGTTTGGGTCTAGTCCATCACATGATTCTCCTAATGATGTGATCCCGTTATCAAGTGACAACACTTGCCTATGGTCAGGAAACCTTGACCATCTTTGATCAATGAGCTAGTCAACTAGAGGCTTACTAGGGACAGTGTTTTGTCTATGTATCCACACATGCACTGTGTTTCCAATCAATACAATTATAGCATGGATAATAAACGATTATCATGAACAAAGAAATATAATAATAACTAATTTATTATTGCCTCTAGGGCATATTTCCAACAGGCAATCCCGAAGAAGGTGTTGTCGGGGCTCGCATGGGCAGCCGGGGCGATCCCGAGGGGAACTACACCAGATCATCATTGGTGGCGCTGATTTTTCCTGCAGGAGTGTGCTCAGGTGTAGTAGAAGATGGATTAGTCATATTTTGGTCAGTACAAATATCAGCACCCGCACACGAGACACTGGAAAGATTAAATGGTAGGAGAAGAATTTCTTTTCTAAGAAGTGCACCAGCATTGGGGTGAAGATGTGCAAACGAAAACTGAGTTTCATCAAAGACTACGTCACATGAGATGTACACACGACCGTAGGCACATCAAGGCACTTGACACCTTTGTGTTGCGCACTGTAGCCAAGGAAAACACATTGTGTGGAGCGATACCTGAGTTTGCGAGTATTATATGAACGTAGGTTGGGCCAACATGCACAACCAAAAACACGAAGAGCGGAGTAATCGGGTGTGACATGGAGAAGACGTTCTGTGGGAAATAGTGCGACCGGGCCATATATTAATAAGGAGAACAGTTTTAAGAAAAGCCTTATCCCAGAATTTTAAGGGCATAGAGGCAGAAGCTAGGAGTGCTAAGCCTACTTCGACAATGTGGCGATGTTTCCTCTCAGTAGAGCCATTCTACTGATGAGCATGTGGGCATGAGACATGGTAAGAGATACCAATCTTTTGAAAGAAAGAGTTTAGCTTCTCATACTCACCACCCCAGTCGGACTGAACTGCAAGTATTTTACTATCAAATTGGCGCTCTACAAGAGCTTGAAAATTATAAAACACTTGAAACACATCAGAACGTTTCTTAAGAAGATATTGTTGGGGAACGTCGCATTGGGAAACAAAAATTTTCCTACGCGCACGAAGACCTATCATGGTGATGTCCATCTACGAGAGGGGATGAGTGATCTACGTACCCTTGTAGATCGTACAGCAGAAGCGTTAGTGAACGCGGTTGATGTAGTGGAACGTCCTCACGTCCCTCGATCCGCCCCGCGAACAATCCCGCGATCAGTCCCACGATCTAGTACCGAACGGACGGCACCTCCGCGTTCAGCACACGTACAGCTCGACGATGATCTCGGCCTTCTTGATCCAGCAAGAAATACGGAGAGGTAGAAGAGTTCTCCGGCAGCGTGACGGCGCTCCGGAGGTTGGTGATGACCTTGTCTCAGCAGGGCTCCGCCCGAGCTCCGCAGAAACGCGATCTAGAGGGAAAACCGTGGAGGTATGTGGTCGGGCTGCCGTGGAAAAGCCGTCTCAAATCAGCCCTAAAACCTTCGTATATATAGGTGGGAGGGAGGGGACCTTGCCCTAAAACCTCAAGTAGCTCAATCCAGGTATTCCTTTGAAAATTCCTTTCAAACAACCTTGTATGTTTTACAGAAATTCTACATTACTTCTGATCCACAATATGTCAACACATATACTTATCAGAAATTCTATAGTGCTCCCACTCACTTCTTTGGAAATACAAGTTTCTCATAAACCTTGCACAAACCCAAAATCTTTGATCATCTCATCAAAGTGTATATTCCAACTCCGAGATGCTTGCACCAGTCCATTGAAGGATCACTGGAGCTTGCATACTTGCTAGTATCTTTAGGATCGACAAAACCTTCTGGTTGTATCACATACAATGTTTGCTCAAGGAAATCGTCGAGAAAACAATGTTTTGACATCCTACGTGCAATATTTCATAAATAATGCATCAACAACTAACATAATTCTAACAGACCTTTAGCATCGCTACGAGTGAGAAAGTCTCATCATAGTCAACTGTTTGATCTTGTCGAAAACATCTTTGCGACAAGTCGAGCTTTTCTTAATAGTGACTTATCACCATCATCGTCTGTCTTCTTTTAAAGATCCATCTTTACTCAATAGTCTTATGACCATCAAGTAGTTCTTTCAAAGTCTATACTTTGTTTTCATACATGGATCCTCTCTCGGATTTCATGGCTTCAGCCATTTGTCGGAATCTGGGCCCACCATCGCTTTCTCCATAACTCGTAGGTTCACTGTTGCTCAACAACATGACCTCCAAGACAGGGTTACCGTACCACTGTGTAGTAGTATGCGACCTTGTCAACCTACGAGGCTTGTAGTAACTTGATCCGATGCTTGATGATCACCATCATCAGCTTCCACTTCAATTGGTGTAGGCGCCACAGGAACAACTTCCTGCGCCTGCTACACACTGGTTGAAGTGATGGTTTAATAACCTCATCAAGTTCTACTACCCTCCCACTCAATTCTTTCGAGAGAAACCTTTCCTCGAGAAAGGATCCGTTTCTAGAAACAAACACTTTGCTTTCGGATCTGAGATAGGAGATGTACCCAACTGTTTTGGATATCCTATAAAGATGCATTTATCCGCTTTGGGTTCGAGCTTATCAGACTGAAACTTTTTCACATAAGTGTCGAAGCCCCAAACTTTCAAGAAACGACAGTTTAGATTTCTCTAAACCTCAGTCTATACTGTGTCATCTCAACGGAAATACGCGGTGCCCTATTTAAAGTGAGTGCGGTTGTCTCTAATGCATAACCCATAAACGATAGTGGTAATTCGATAAGAGACATCATAGTATGCACCATACCAAATAGTGCGTGGCAATGACGTTCAGACACATCATCACACTATGATGTTCCAGGTGGCATGGACTGCGAAACAATTTCCACATTGTCTTAACTGTGTACCAAAACTTGTAACTCAGATATTCATTTCCATGATCATATCGTAGACAGTTTATCCTCTTGTTACGACGAACTTCACTCTGAAACGGAATTGAACTTTTCAACATTTCAGACTTGTGATTCATTAAGTAAATACTCCTGTATCTACTCAAATCGTCAGTGAAGTAAGAACATAATGATATCCACTGCGTGCCTCATCACCCATTTGACTGCATACATCAAAATGTATCACTTCCAACAAGTTACTATCTTATTTCATCTCAATGAGAACAAGGCCTTGCTCATGTGGTATGATTTGCATGTCACTAGTGATTCGAAATCACGTGAGTACAAAGATCCATCAGCATGGAGCCTCTTTATGCAATTTATACTAACATGACTCAAGCGGCAGTGCCACAAGTAAGTGGTACTATCATCATCAACTCGTATCTTTTGGCACCAATATCATGAACATGTGTAACACTACGATCGAGATTCAATAAACCATTGAAGGTGATTATTCAAGAAAATAGAGTAACCATTATTCTCTTTAAATGAATAATCGTTTTGCAATAAACACGATCCAATCATGTTCATGCTTAACGCAAGCACCAAATAACAATTATTTAGGTTTAACACCAATCCCGATGGTAGAGGGAGCGTGCGATGTTTGATCATGTCAACCTTGGAAACACTTCCAACACGTATCGTCACCTCGCCTTTAGCTAGTCTCCGTTTATGCCGTAGCTTACATTTCGTGTTACTAATCACTTAGCAACCGAACCGGTATCCAATACCCTCATGCTACTAGGAGTACTAGTAAAGTACACATCAACATCATGTATATCAAATACACTTCTTTCGACTTTTGCCAGCCTTCTTATCTACCAAGTATCTAGAGTTGCTCCGCCTCAGTGACTGTTCCCCTCATTACAAAAGCACTTAGTCTCGGGTTTGGGTTTAATCTTGGGTGTCTTCATTAGTGCAGCAACTTTTTTGCTGTTTCACGAAGTATCCCTTCTAGCCCTTGCCTTTCTTGAAACTTAGTGGTTTTACAAACCATCAACTATTGATGCTCCTTCTTGATTTCTACTTTCGCAGTGTCAAACATCGCGAATCACTCAAGGATCATTGTATGTATCCTTGATATGTTATAGTTCATCACGAAGCTCTCACAAATTGGTGGCAGTGACTTTGGAGAACTATCACTATCTCATCTGGAAGATTAACTCCCACTTGATTCAAGCGATTGTCGTACTCAGACAATCTGAGCACATGCTCAACGATTGAGCCTTTCTCCTTTACTTTGTGGACAAAGAATCTTGTCGGAGGTCTCGTACCTCTTAACAAGGGCACAAGCATGAAATCACAATTTCATCTCTTTAAAACATCACTTATGTTCCGTGACGTTTTACAACGTTTTCGGCGCCTTGCTTCTAAGCCATTAAGTATTTTGCACTGAACTATCGTGTAGTCATCAGAAACGTGTATATCGGATGTTCACAGCATCCACAGACGACGCTCGAGGTGCAGCACACCGAGTGGTGCATTAAGGACATAAGCCTTCTGCGCAGCAACGAGGACAATCCTCGGTTTTACAGACTTAGTCTGCAAAGTTTGCTACTATAAACTTTCAACTAAATTTTCTCTAGGAACATATAAAAACAGTAGAGCTATAGTGCAAGCTACATCGTAATTCGCAAAGACCATTAGACTATGTTCATGACAATTAGTTCAATTAATCATATTACTTAAGAACTCCCACTCAAAAGTACATCTCTCTAGTCATTTGAGTGGTACATGATCCAAATCCACTATCTCAAGTCCGATCATCACGTGAGTCGAGAATAGTTTTAGTGGTAAGCATCTCTATGCTAATCATATCAACTATACGATTCATTCTCGACCTTTCGGTCTCATGTGTTCCGAGGCCATGTCTGCACATGCTAGGCTCGTCAAGCTTAACCCGAGTGTTCCGCGTGTGCAACTGTTTTGCACCCGTTGTATGTGAACGTTGAGTCTATCACACCCGATCATCACGTGGTGTCTCGAAACGACGAACTGTAGCAACGGTGCACAGTCGGGGAGAACACAATTTCGTCTTGAAATTTTAGTGAGAGATCACCTCATAATGCTACCGTCGTTCTAAGCAAAATAAGGTGCATAAAAGGATTAACATCACATGCAATTCATAAGTGACATGATATGGCCATCATCACGTGCTTCTTGATCTCCATCACCAAAGCACCGGCACGATCTTCTTGTCACCGGCGTCACACCATGATCTCCATCATCATGATCTCCATCAACGTGTCGCCATCGGGGTTGTCGTGCTACTCATGCTATTACTACTAAAGCTACGTCCTAGCAAAATAGTAAACGCATCTGCAAGCACAAACGTTAGTTATAAAGACAACCCTATGGCTCCTGCCGGTTGCCGTACCATCGACGTGCAAGTCGATATTATCTATTACAACATGATCATCTCATACATCCAATATATCACATCATATCGTTGGCCATATCACATCACAAGCATACCCTGCAAAAACAAGTTAGACGTCCTCTAATTTTGTTGTTGCATGTTTTACGTGGTGACCATGGGTATCTAGTAGGATCGCATCTTACTTACGCAAACACCACAACGGAGATATATGAATTGCTATTTAACCTCATCCAAGGACCTCGTCGGTCAAATCCGATTCAACTAAAGTTGGAGAAACCGACACTTGCCAGTCATCTTTGAGCAACGGAGTTACTCGTAACGATGAAACCAGTCTCTCGTAAGCGTACGAGTAATGTCGGTCCAAGCCGCTTCAATCCAACAATACTGAGGAATCAAGAAAATACTAAGGAGGGCAGCAAAACGCACATCACCGCCCACAAAAACTTTTGTGTTCTACTCGAGAAGACATCTACGCATGAACCTAGCTCATGATGCCACTGTTGGGGAACGTCGCATTGGGAAAAAAAAATTTCCTACGCGCACGAAGACCTATCATGGTGATGTCCATCTACGAGAGGGGATGAGTGATCTACGTACCCTTGTAGATCGTACAGCAGAAGCGTTAGTGAACGCGGTTGATGTAGTGGAACGTCCTCACGTCCCTCGATCCGCCCCGCGAACAATCCCGTGATCAGTCCCACGATCTAGTACCGAACGGACGGCACCTCCGCGTTCAGCACACGTACAGCTCGACGATGATCTCGGCCTTCTTGATCCAACAAGAAAGACGGAGAGGTATAAGAGTTCTCCGGCAGCGTGACGGCGCTCCGGAGGTTGGTGATGACCTTGTCTCAGCAGGGCTCCGCCCGAGCTCCGCAGAAACGCGATCTAGAGGGAAAACCGTGGAGGTATGTGGTCGGGCTGCCGTGGAAAAGCCGTCTCAAATCAGCCCTAAAACCTCCGTATATATAGGTGGGAGGGAGGGGACCTTGCCTTGGGGCTCCCCAAGGGGGTCGGCCGAGTCCAAGGGGGGAGGACTCCCCCCCCCCAAACCGAGTTGGACTTGGTTTGGTGGGAGGGAGTCCCCCTTCCTTCCCACCTCCTCCTTTTTTTTTCTCTTCTCTTGATTTTCTCTTCTTGGCGCATAGAGCCCTTTTGGGCTGTCCCACCAGCCCACTAAGGGCTGGTGTGCCACCCACAAGGCCTATGGGCTTCCCCGGGGTGGGTTGCCCCCCCCCCCCCCGGTGAACTCCCGGAACCCATTCGTCATTCCCGGTACATTCCCGGTAACTCCGAAAACCTTCCGGTAATCAAATGAGGTCATCCTATATATCAATCTTCGTCTCCGGACCATTCCGGAAACCCTCGTGACGTCCGTGATCTCATCGGGACTCCAAACAACATTCGGTAACCAACCATATAACTCTAATACGCATAAAACAACGTCGAACCTTAAGTGTGCAGACCCTGCGGGTTCGAGAACTATGTAGACATGACCCGAGAGACTCCTCGGTCAATATCCAATAGCGGGACCTGGATGCCCATATTGGATCCTACATATTCTACGAAGATCTTATCGTTTGAACCTCAGTGCCAAGGATTCATATAATCCCGTATGTCATTCCCTTTGTCCTTCGGTATGTTACTTGCCCGAGATTCGATCGTCAGTATCCGCATACCTATTTCAATCTCGTTTACCGGCAAGTCTCTTTACTCGTTCCGTAATACAAGATCCCGTAACTTACACTAAGTCACATTGCTTGCAAGGCTTGTGTGTGATGTTGTATTACCGAGTGGGCCCCGAGATACCTCTCCTTTCACACGGAGTGACAAATCCCAGTCTTGATCCATACTAACTCAACGAACACCTTCGGAGATACCTGTAGAGAATCTTTATAGTCACCCAGTTACGTTGCGACGTTTGATACACACAAAGCATTCCTCTGGTGTCCGTGAGTTATATGATCTCATGGTCATAGGAACAAATACTTGACACGCAGAAAACAGTAGCAAAAAAAAAGACACGATCAACATGCTACGTCTATTAGTTTGGGTCTAGTCCATCACATGATTCTCCTAATGATGTGATCCCGTTATCAAGTGACAACACTTGCTTATGGCCAGGAAACCTTGACCATCTTTGATAAACGAGCTAGTCAACTAGAGGCTTACTAGGGACAGTGTTTTGTCTATGTATCCACACAAGTATTGTGTTTCCAATCAATACAATTATAGCATGGATAATAAACGATTATCATGAACTAAGAAATATAATAATAACTAATTTATTATTGCCTCTAGGGCATATTTCCAACAGATATATCCATGTATATTTGCTAAAGTCATCAATAAAACTCACATGTATTGGTGCCTACCAACAGAAGTAGGTGATGTACCCCATACATCAGAAAAAATAAGTTGCAAAGGTTTAGTAGAGATGCTAAGAGACACAGGATATGGTAATTGATGACTTTTAGCTCGTTGACATGAATCACAAATGGTTTCTGGGTTTCTCTCACCAACAACTGGGAGATTATTTGTACTAAGAATACGATGAACAGTAGCGAACGAAGGATGACCTAAGCGACTGTGCCACCGTTCAGCAGAAAGCTTGATGGCACCATAGACTTGTTTATTTGCTTGGCAGTACTGGGGAAGCAAAGCATATAGGCCTTGGACACAAACACCTCTATGAAGAATTTTCTTCATGACCTGATCCTTGATCAAAAAAAAGAATGGGTGAAATTCTAGAAACACATTGTTATCAAGGGCAGTACGATGAACGGATAATAGAGTTTTGGAAGCATTGGGAACATGAAGGATTTCATTAAGGGCAAGGTTTTTGTGTGGGGTTTTGATAAATGAATGACCAATATGACTTATCTTCATACCTGTACCATTAGCGACAGTGTAGACTTGATCATGCCCACGGTACTTTTCGGGCATTGACAACTTCTCTAACTCACCAGTGATATGGTTTGTGGCGCCCGTGTCCATATACCAGTTGGTATCAACACCATAGGATACATCTGCTGCGGCTGCAATTTTCTTGCTTTGGGAATTAGGATCATCAGTATAGCGCCAATCGCAGTCCTTGGCAATGTGATTGGATTTCTTACAGATTTGGCAACGTCCCTCATAGCCGTCATACCCTTGAAAGGGGCGCCCCCTGTTGTTGTTGGGAGGGCGCTGAGTGTTGTTGCCGCCGGCCGAGGAGTTCTGGTGATAGTGGCCACCGCCACTGCCACCATAGCCTCCGCCTCCTCCATTGTTCTGATGGTAAGGACCACCAGAACCGCCACCTTGGTGATAGCCGCCGCCACCACCGTTGTGATGGCCACCACCCGAGCCATAATTCCCGCCACTAGGGGCTCCATAGCCACCGTCGTTGCCACGAGGAGCGCCGCCACCACTGCCCTTTTGGTTGCGGTAGCCGCCCCTGCCGGCATTTGAGCGACCCCGGGAGGCCGCGTTGGCAGATGACTTGAAGCCACCGGCGCCACCACCGTGGAACATCTCGATCCGCTGATCGAAGTTTGCCACGAGGGAGAAAAGTGCATCGATGGTGACAGGCTCAGTGCGGACGTCGAGGGCGGAGATGATGGGCTGGTAGTCCATGTCCGGACCAGCGACGATGAAGGAGATGAGATCCCCCTCCCCGAGTGGTTTGCCCGCCGCTGCGAGCTCATCGGAGAGAGAGCGCATGTGCCCGAAGTATGCCGAGGCCGACTGAGTACCTTTCTGGGCGTTGGTGAGCGCAGATCGGATGTTGTTGACGCGGGACAGGGAGACGGCGGAGAACATAGCTGCGAGGGCAGCCCATATCGCATGTGAAGATTCGAGGGAAGCGACTTGGACAAGTACTTCTTTGGACAGGTTGCGAAGAAGATAGGCGACGATCTGTTGATCCTGGATCAACCAGGGAGCATAGGCAGGGTTTGGAACAACCTGGTCTTTGTCATCTTTGTCTTTGGTGGAGATGGTTTTGGGAGGCTCTTCTAGGGTTTGATCGATATAGCCAAACAAGCCGGCGCCCATTATCTGGGATCGTGCTTGAGCTCTCCAGAGGACATAGTTCGTCCTGGAGAGGGGCTCGGAGGTGTTGTAGTTCAGAGCGGAAGTGATGGCGACGGTGGAGGACGACATGGTGGGAGGGAGGTGGTGGGAGATCGATCGAGATTAGCTAGATGAGATGGAAGGGCCTGCTCTGTATACCATATAGGATGATATGATGTGTCGTGTCTCTCCAATAGGAGAGCCGAGGGTTTATATATTGAGGTGTAGTCGGTTTGGAGAATAACCAACTAGAGATATACATGAGAGAGATAGGGATAGAAAGTTAAACATAAAGAAGTTACAACACACAATATCCCTACAATATCTCATGTCTAACACACACGACTCCGCAGGACGGATCAGTGTTAAACCAGCTCGACGTGTCGTGGGAAGCTAGTGCGGAGTGGAGTTTGTTGTTAAACAAGTTATTAAGGGCATGTTTGGGACTGCTTCAATTCACCAAAATCAGCTTCACTTCATCAAATTCACTTTGGAGCAGTTCATACAGAAGCTATAGCACTATTAAGAGAATGTTTGGCTTCCATCCAGCTCCAGCTTCAAGAATAGAATATTTGATGAAAAGAATCTATTTGATTGGTTGAGGGGAAAGAAATGAAGGGGTATACACTTACTGGTGACAGTGGTGGGTAATTTTCCCCCAACTACAACTTCTAGTCTTTTTTGAAGCACCCTTTGAGGAGCTTCATAAAAACTTTGAAGTTGTATCCCAGATTCTAGTTTTTTTGTGGAGCAGCATATCGTGGAGCTACCCCGTTTGACTTATTTTTTCTGAAGCAGAGCTGAATTTTAAGGAGCAGAGCAGTCCCAAACAGGCTCTAACTCTTGGTTTGTCGTGTGGAGCCAGCAACTTAGGAGCGGGGAGTGGAGCCAAGGACCGACGGAGTGGGAGGGCATCCGAACAGGCTCTAAATTGTCCAAGTTTGACGGTGCAAATTACAGCATGCTCTATTTGTTAATTCTTATGTGACAAAAGTTCTTCCATCCGGCATCAGTAAAAGTGTGCTGAGCGCAGCGCACAAACGTGGTTAGGCGGGCGCCGGGATAACATGATCGCCATGTAGAGAGCGTTTCCATTACATTCCAAAATGGAATGCGCACTTTCTACCCGCCATTTTCTTGCTCAATGTTAAACCGAACAAACCCACGCTTGCTGTAACATTTAATAACTGTCCCAGTAATGAAAATGTTAGTCCCTCCATTTACTTATACAAGGCCACTATGAAATACACATTTTGCATTTATACAAGGCCACCAACAGAAATCAAGACAAAATTGATGATATTTTCTCATACTAGCAACCTACTCCCTCCGTTCCTAAATATAAGTCTTTTAAGCGATTTTATTATGTGTCTACATACGGAGCAAAATGATTGAATGTATACTCTAAAGTATGTCTATATACATCCGTATGTAGTCCACTAGTGAATTATCTATAAAGACTTATATTTAGGAAGGGAGGGAGTATTTAATACTTGCATGCATGCATACAGTCAGCTATTTCCTCCACTCAGTTTTCTTACATGCATGTGGCGTATTAATGATCCCAGAAAAGAGATGACTTGCAAAATACTCCCTCCGTTTCAAAATATAAGACCTTTTAGAGATTACACTAGGAGACTACATACGGAGCAAAATGAGTGAATCTACATTCTAAAATATGTCTATGTACATTCGTATATAGTTCATAGTGCAATATCTGAAAGGTCTTATATTTAGGAACGGAGGAAGTACATATTAGATTTTACATTAATACCTGTAATCTTAGTTTGTTGTCTTGTATATAAAAATGAAGGGAGTATCCAAGTTCAATGCTGTTGCCATAAGGCAATACAATAGTAGTATGAAAATGTCAAAGAAAGCTAATCGTGATGGTAATAAAACTCGAATGATAAAGAGGCCAGAAGAGCAATAAAATTCATCGAAGGCACGAGGGGAAGAATCCCTCTGGTCTTAGGGTCAAGGAGAGCGGTGCGTCAACCGAATGTTACAACCACGGAGGATCCAACTCTATGAGCGTCATCGGGACTTATCATCATGTCCTAACCATATCCAGTATCGCCTTGGTTTGAAATTAATGGTGGTTGCTGTCTTGCTGACAGGGGAAACTTTGTCTCACAAAGCACTAGGGAAAAGTGGCAAGATAAGTTGGTCTGAACAAGAGCCCAAAAGGTTAATCCTCTCCACCGATTAAACCCCATTTCTTTCTTTTTAAAGACAAGCGCAAAAAAGATCTGACGGCATACAGGTTCAGTATATCATGTACATATATATACACACAAACCATAGACGAAATGTGCACATGTTTGATTAATTTTCTCCTAAATGTGTACTGCCAAAATACGCTTCTGCTCTGCGTCTTGGGCCGTCGGATCCCCTTTCAGAACTGCGTGGACGAGGTTCGCCGGAGAGAGCTCTTGGTGGGCAGGACCAGCGCCGCCACTTCCCGCTTCAGCTGCATCGAGGAGGGACAATTAAGTGTCATCAGAATACAGAATCAAAGGAGATTAATCCGTTGCTAATTGAAGAAGCGTTTGGATGTATGATGTTGCAGATTTTTCGAACAACTAAGCATATCTTGTTATAATGTTTTGTTGTGCTGTAAAGTGTGAAGTTCAAAATATTGAAGTGGACGAATTATGTATTGAAGATCTTGTATAAGGGAATGGAGGGAGTATTATGTGGACGAAACAAAAAGGAGAAAAAAAATGGACAAATCGCGATGCATAAATGAGTGGCTGGATAAAGGGTGTCCTGAAGCCTATGCTCTGTAATATGTTTTCGCTCAAAGAACTTGAGTTGCAATTGTGAGGCAATCTGTTTTCTTTCTTTCACAAATTGGAATTTGTTATTACCTCTTTGCACTGCTTCTTCAGCTTGAGGTTGTCATCCACCAGACGGCGAACCTCCTTCTCCAGTTCCTCCACATATGCCTGCAGCAAACAAACAAAGCATGCATACAAATCAATGTGGTTTCAATTTTGAGGTGCACACACACTTGTCCGGCACTAGCCAGCACTTCAGAGTTCAGATAAGAACATCCATGCATGCTTGTGAGAAATCCATAGAGCATTATTACTTCATTTGAGGTAGTTATCTTGTGCAAAGTTTTTTCAACGTAATCATGAGCACATGAAGACAAAGTTAATTTGGAGCAGTTAGTTGGATGGATGTCAGCTGAACTGACACCGGTCTATCGATGTCTATGATGATGATGTGCTGCTGAACTGTGCTGTGGAATTTAGTCGGTTATGGGATAAATTTAGTCAAGATATGTTGTTAATACATCTTAATCAGAGATGCTTTTCAACTAACAATGATATTAAGAAACAAGTGGGTTGGAAAGTCCATCATACGATGGCCAACGGAGCCTACGACCTATGCCCGTCCAGCGATACTTCAATATTAAGTTTTTGCATTTCTCAGTCGACTAAGAAAACACTTTTTCTATGTCATCATTGACAATCGTCTGATCAGACTTGAGAATTCGTGCAAGTCTAAGGAGGATGAGAAATTTTCATCTGATGGCTATCAGCACTTGACCGACAAATTGTTATTTGTAGGTCGACCAGGTCACGGTCACTCACTCAAATCTACTTGTTTTTTTTTCTTGTAACAGCTTGGATATGTGTGTATTGCTGTCAGCTGATAACAAACTCCAAATGACTAGCATTACTTAAGATTTACTTACTTTTATCTTGACACTTCCTGAATTATGTATTGAAGTGTCTATATCCAGCTGATCACAAACTTCCAAGATGCAAATGATTTATATGCCGTCCATGAAGATGTATATTGTTCCTTCTGTTGTTTTTTTGCTAGAGTTGGATTAGGTCCACGAACTCACTTATTTTTTAAAGCTATATTTTCCAGGTCCTACTGAAGTTATATTGAAATCAAGACCGTGTATTAGGTGAAGCATGGCACTAATCACGGAAGATATATATATATTTCTAGCCTCATGCGGACCGAAACTTATTGGCATGAATGCAACATGATGCAAGACAGAAAGAGATGTCACATTCCATTTGTCTTTCGCCTGCTTTTAACACATTGACCAAACTCAGTCACTAGTCGAAAGTTTCTCAAGAGACACACTTGTCTTAGTTATGAATCTGATCTAAATTCTGTGTTTCCCTATGTTAATAAGTTCCGATGTGAATTCAAACTATTGACAGGAAATCAGCACACATTTTTAGCTAGTGAATCTTCTTTTTCTTTTGAAGGTACTAATTAATCTGTTAGCAAAACAAATTTTACCTTGAGTTACAAGGTATATTAAACTAGAAGATCCAAGCTCCTAACTTAAAAAATAAGAAACCCAATTTTGAAACAAAAAATTTCAAATTTTGAACCAGTGATAAAATTCCTTGTGCAGTTCTAGGAAAGCTCATACGTGGAAGGAATGTGTGTATATGTGCACGTACCCTCTTCCTGGCCCTGGAGCGCAGGGCGGACTCCCTATTCCGCATCATGCGGACCGTCCTCCGGTCGTCGCCGCCACTGCCGCCCTGCGGCAGCTCCATGTCGACTTCGTCACCGCCGGCGAACCCGCCAAATGAGACCGGCGTGGACGGCAGAGAGCGCGCTCCGGCGAGGAGGTGGAGGTCGGTATCGTCGTCCCGCAGGCCGGAGATGGAGAAGAGAGAGCTGCACCCACTCATGAGGCTCAGCTGCGGGCTCTCCGGCTCCCTCCACGCTGCTGCCGCCATCTCGTAGTGCCCGTTGCCACCGCCGCCGAGCCGGTAGTTCGCCATGGCAGCCGGAATTTCAAGACACCTCGATCGATCGAGCTGATCGAGCAATTGATGCCAAGAAACAACTACTAGTGGTGCTGCTTTTTTGTGCTGCGCGAGTGCTGGGTTAAGCTAAACTAAGATGCTTGATCACCTATCTCCATATCTATCATGCTAGCTTTGCTGGCTCTCAGGGACCAATGCTCCACTAGCTTAGCTAGCTGGGCAGGCTGCACCTGTAATAAGATTGTGAGGAGAGTGATGGGTACAAGTACAAATATATACTCGCTGGCTGATGCAGCTTCCCGGCTGAGCTGTCGAATACCTACCTGCCTAGCTACCTAGGTCTCTCTACGACTCCATATAATTAGTTTTTAATCATTAGTTGTTTTCAATTTTGCGTATTATCAGAACACACACAAAAAAAGTGACGATAAGAAAGGGATGTTGTCTTGATTTTATGGAGGCAGGCAGTTGACTAAACCCATTCGGTGATGCAGCCGCGTAGCTGCGCTGTCGAACGGCTACGTGCTTAGCCGGGTCTCCCTGTGTGGTTAACAGTTGATCGTACATTTTTTACCTATTATCCTTAAAAACAAGAGCTTTGTGGCATCGACAGAGAGTTGCGTGCGCCGTTCTTTCCTGACAGTGCTAGTTAATCATGTGATTATATATATATGTAATTATTCGGTTGTAGGTTTCATCTTCGAGGCATGATGCGACCGGAGGTCCGGCGTATCAATGCCGCCACGGCGATCGGCCGATCTATCTACACGCTTTGCGCGACGGTGGCTAGGCGGATCAGCCGCCCTCAGAGGAAACTAAGTTGGCACGTCCGAAACATGGCAAAACTGAAGAGGTTTTTTGAGGGCGTGTTTTGAAATGAAAATGGAATCTGATGTACGGGGACGGATGGACAGATATGTGTGAGATCTTGTCGTTCACCTTGGACTGATAGACAGCAAAGTAAATTGATGGCATGCCATGCCATGACAAAGGAATGAAAAGAAACAGTTACTTGTGGCATAGGGATAAGTTGGACCATATTTCATTTTGTGCCACTTTAATAAATCCAGAATTCACACACATGATTTCATTTTTTTTACTGTGTATTTGTATCACGATTGGCTCTGACAGGTAAATGTAAAAGGTGTATGTGTAAAAGGCAAAGTCATGTGATTAATTAATTGTTAACCTTTAGTTGTTTTCAGTTTTGTGCATTATCTCTACACAAAAATGTGATGATAAGAAAGGGATGCTATCTTGATTTTTTGGAGGCAGGAGGTTGACTAAACCAACTCAATGCTGAGGCTGCGTAGCTGTGCTGTCGAACGGCTACATGGTTAACCGGGTCTCCCTACGTTGTTAACAGTTGATTATACATTTTTTACTCTATTATCCTTTAAAAAGAGAGCTTGTAAGACAGGGAGAGTTGCGTGTGTGCTTTTTTTCCTTGACAGTGCCAGTTAATTAGGGGCAATTATCTATGTAATTATTGTGGTTTTACTGTTATAGGTTTCATCTTGGAATCATGATGCGACCCGAGATACGGTGTATGAGGCCTGTGTGAATGTATCCTCTCTTATCATGTTATTATAGAAGCATTAATAATTTAAGATATAACCATGACAATGCATTGTTTTTTATGAGTTGTATTTACATTTAATAATTTGAGGTAATGCATGCATATGATTGGGTTATATTGTTAGAACAATGTTTTGCCTATGGCTACGTGCAAGGGTTGTATGTTAGCTAAGATACAACCTCGACCATTCTCTTTCTTCATTAACTAGTATGTCACGTTAGTAAAATACCTATGAAGCCACGCTAAGAAACTAGTCTTACACATGCCTGATGCCACCCAGGAGATCGATGGCGATCGGGCCATCTATATCCAGGCATTGTGCTATTTGCCTCTATGATTAAATCTTTGTGTGTGCGTGTGTGAATTGGGGCCGGGTGTATGCTCTCTTTGTTTTAATTGCAATTTATTAAAAAGATCATCCTATGTTGAAAAAACTACACATGTTACGGTGATGAGGCGGATCATCCGCAGTTCTGCACGTGCAGGTGCAAAGTTGGCACGTCAGAAATGTGGGAAACTGAAGAGATTTTCTGAGAGTGTGTGTGAAATGAAAATGGAATCAGATGCAGAGTGACGGAAGGCCATATATATGTGCAATCTTCGCATAAACCTTATGCTGATAGACAACAAATTAAGTAAATTGATGTCATGCCATGTGATGACAAACACAAACGAAATATCCTTGCTATCATCACTAGTGGGGACAGATCCTATAGTCCCGGCCCGTAAGGGGCTTTAGTCCCGGTTCACCAACCGGGACCAAAGGGGCGGGACTAAAGGCCTAACCTTTAGTCCCGGCCCTGTTCCAAGCCGGGACCAAAGGTGCTTCACGTGGACGCCTCGGAGCGTCCTCAGGGGCAGGCCCTTTAGTCCCCGGTCTTAACACGGACCGGGACTAAAGAGTTTCTGCAGATTTTGTTTATTTTAGGGTTTTAGGGTTTAGGTGTTCGGGAGATTAACGTGATGCCTCGTTTGGTGTTCGGGAATTAGTTTTCATACAATTCTAAATATACATGTTTATGCATATATATATAAGATTAACTTATCTTACAAGCGAACATATATATACAATTATATGGAGATCTGAATTATCGGGACTAGAGCCCGTCTATTCGATTACATGGACCAACATCAGTAATGGCCCCTAGCTACACTAAATCGTCCTTTGTCATCTATAGCTTTCGTCCTCAGAAAGGTCGCAAGCTCCTCTGCAACAGCAATCGCGCGTTGCTCTGGTAGGACCTTCTCCCTCATGGCCGTGTACTATATAAGAAGAGGAGATGAATATGAATATCAATCATGATAACAAAGAATGACGGGTAAAAATAGAGGTGTGAATGTTCATTGCTTACGTCGTATCTGTGATCCTTGTGCTCAGAGGTAAACGTGTGAATGGTCTCGCAAACATAGTATCCGCATAGATGCGTCCCCCGTGGCTGCTGGTCGCACTTTACGAGAATAGAATATATATAATCAAAATAATAATCTAGCATCATAAATGTATTGAAAATAGAAGTATATCATACTACTACTTACCTGAGCCGCTCTAAAGGTCAGCTTCTCATGCTCGATACCGGGAGTCACGCACTTGAACCGCTTCCAAACCCTGCCCGACAAGGAAAATGATTTGCTAAGTTGTTCATTAATTGATATATCAGAAAATCATCGAAAGTGACCGATAGAGCGCAAGAATGATTGAAATTACCCTTGGAGCATGTCCTGTAGGTTTGGAACTGTTCCAAGGGTCTCGATAATGGGTCGAAGGCATCAACTCTTCCCTTATCAATTTGAATGTCCAATAGAATCCAATGGAAGCTGCACATGTATATATATATGTGTCAGTAACTTATCAATTACACTTATAAGTGAATGGACACAACAGAGTAAAGACCCTCACCTGAAGTTGTATGAAAACAGTACGTGGTCACAGAAATTTTGATCTGTCACAGTATGCCGTAGGATCACTGCGGTGGAAACGGTTGTCCATGATCACATTTGTAGCCCACGGGTATAAGGAACACATTTTATGTTTCTTTCGGTTTTCTATTTCCAATCTTTTATATCTTTTGAATCAAAATTTCAAATTAAGTTTTGTTTTCATATTCATGTTACCGGTGACGATGGCTTTTTGACAAGATCAATTTAAAATTTTCCTTCATGAGTTTTAAAATTTTCGTTAAGTTTTAACTTATTAAACTTGGCATGAACGACTGATAAAATCATAAGTTTAAACCTCTGACCAGAAAATATTGGAAGTTCTAAGTTTCAACTTTGAAACTTGGTACGAGCGACCGAAAAAATGGTAATTTTGGGAAGCTGTGACCGACAAAATGGTAAGTTTCATAAATAAAATTTGTTGGTTCGTTTTGTGGGATCCAACAACTTTTGGATCGTGTGGTTGTCACTGTTGGGCAGGTGCGTGCCCCTGCATATTTGTGCATGATACACAGAACACGTTAGTGGTATCAACAAGCAAGTTTTCATAGTTTGTTTAAGTTTTCCAATCTCTTGGTATTGGAAATGAAATGATGAAAAAATGATACTACAGTTTAGATCTTTTTGGAGGCAGAAAATTGACTAATGACCTGACCCACTTAGTCATGAGATAGTTTTGCTTTTTGGAGGCAGGGGTATATGAGAAATGTATACTATATGAACAAGTTCACGACATAGGGATAAGTTGGGCCATTTTTCATTTTGGTGCCACTTTAATTAATCCCAAAACCAGCCTTGTGTTGGATGCCACCAGTTATGGAAAAAAATGACATTTATCGGTTGACAGTTCCTTCTCAGTTGCGTCTGGTACCGGAGCGGGTATGAGCTTACGGGGGTATGATGGGAGTTTTATGTCACTAGTGGGGACGGGGCCTTTACCCCTGCCCGTAAGGAGCTTTAGTCCCGGTTCACCAACGGGGACTAAAGGGGCGGGACTAAAGGCCTAACCTTTAGTCCCGGCCCTGTTACAAGCCGGGTCTAAAGGTGCTCCACGTGGGCGCCTCGTAGCGCCCCAGGGGCAGGACCTTTAGTCCCGGTTCGTTACACGGGCCGGGACTAAAGAGTTTCAGATTTTGCTTATTTTTAGGTTTTTTTTTGAATGAAATTATTTTTGGGTTTTAGGGTTTTAGGGTTTAGGTGTTCGGGAGATTAACGTGATGCCTCGTTTGGTGTTCGGGAATTAGTTTTCATATAATTTAAATAGAAATAATTATGCATATATATATATATATATATATAAGGTTAACTTATCTTACAAACGAGCATATATATATACAATTATATGGAGATCTGAATTATCGGGACTAGAGCCCGTCTATTCGATTACATGGACGAACATCACTAATGGCCCCTAGCTACACTAAATCGTCCTTTGTCATCTATAGCTTCCGTCCTCAGAAAGGTCGCAAGCTCCTCTGCAACAGCAATCGCGCGTTGCTCTGGTAGGACCTTCATCGTCATGGCCGTGTGCTATATAAGAACAGGAGATGAATAAGAATATCAATCATGATAACAAAGAATGACGGGTAAAAATAGAGGTGTGAATGTTCATTGCTTACGTCGAATCTGTGATCCTTGTGCTCAGAGGTAAACGTGCGAATGGTCTCGCAAACATAGTATCCGCATAGATGCGTTCCCCGTGGCTGCTGGTCGCACTTTACGAGAATAGAATATATATAATCAAAATAATAATCTAGCATCATAAATGTATTGAAAATAGAAGTATATCATACTACTACTTACCTGAGCCGCTCTAAAGGTCAGCTTCTCATGCTCGATACCGGGAGTCACGCACTTGAACTGCTTCCAAACCCTGCCCGACAAGGATAATGATTTGCTAAGTTTTTTATTAATTGATATATCAGAAAATCATCGAAAGAGACCGATAAAGCGCAAGAATGATTGAAATTACCCTTGGAGCATGTCCTGGAGGCTTTGGAACTGTTCCAAGGGTCTCGATAATGGGTCGAAGGCATCAACTCTTTCCTTATCAATTTGAATGTCCAACAGAATCCAATGGAAGCTGCACATGTATATATATATATGTGTGTGTCAGTAACTTATCAATTACACTTATAAGTGAATGGACACAACAGAGTAAAGACCCTCACCTGAAGTTGTATGGAAACAGTATGTGGTCACAGAAATTTTGATCTGTTAGAAACCTTAGAAGGTTTTCCTCCGTCTCCTTGGGATAATTAGTTAGCGTCGCTATATGTATTTTATCTGGGGCAATAAACCCAATATTTTGGATGCTCTTACTTTTACAATCCAGAATCTTCATTCTGCATAATAGAGTACAAGTTATATATAGACAATGAATTGAAATAACTAAACAAGTTATATGTAGACAACGAATTGAAAAACTTACAGACAATAGCAACTCATAAGCGATTTGTCGAGGGCGTCGCCATTGTACATCTGGAAGAGTTCATCAAAGTCGATATGGATTTGTTCGGGGCGGCCATAGTACTCCTGTGGGACACTCAGCACGATCATCGTTCTCCCATTCTTTGATTCACTTAAGTACCATTGCTGCAAGTAACACATATTTGTTGGGAGATCATCTTTGCTGACCAAAGGCTCACCCATGACAAACTATGGCTTAGGGGCTACCACAGCCTTGGGTATCCTGTCGTCTTGGAAAGCCAGCAAATCTTCAACCGAGACACCACATGCAGCCGCCAACTCCTTTGCTCTTTCAAAAGCTAGCCCCTGCACCAGAGGGGGAACATTCTCGGTTAACACCTTGAGGGGTGGGATCGACAGTTTGGCCTGTTGTCCAAGCTGAGGAACGTCTGATTTTTTCTTGCTTGTAGTTGAACTTGATTTGCTCCCATTTGTACTTGCACGTGATCTGCTCTTTTTCACTTCCTTCTGCAATGTGCGTGTATAGTCATCAGGCTTATGGTGTAAGTCATAATGTGATGGAAGGGCCGTGAAGTATTTTGCAAATGCTATTTGCTTCTCGGTGTATTCCGGGCGGGGCTCGGGTTCCTTCTTTTTCATCTGCGCATCATGATGTTCGTTTGCTATCCTGGCGTTTTCCTCGGGGGTACGATCATAAGGTCTGATAGGAAGATTAGCATGACGTACCTTTGGGAGGGGCGACCGTTTGCGCTTTGTGGTGCTCTGTGGCTTAGGAATCGTCGGCGGAGCGTTCTTGGTGGCACGCTCCCGCTTAGTATCCGGAGCGGGCGGCGGCGGAGACGGATGACCCAAGTCCGACGGTGGTGATCGAGATGGACTCGTGTTGTGCTGGCCGACGTCATGTGGAGGGCTTGCACGTGATCTGCTCTTTTTCACTTCCTTCTGCAATGTGCGTGTATAGTCATCAGGCTTATGGTGTAAGTCATACTGTGATGGAAGGGTCGTGAAGTATTTTGCAAATGCTATTTGCTTCTCGGTGTATTCCGGGCGGGGCTCGGGTTCCTTCTTTTTCATCTGCGCATCATGATGTTCCTTTGCTATCCTGGCGTTTTTCTCGAGGGTACGATCATAAGGTCTGATAGGAAGATTAGCATGACGTACCTTTGGGAGGGGCGACCATTTGCGCTTTGGGGTTCTCTGTGGCTTAGGAATCGTCGGCGGAGCGTTCTTGGTGGCACGCTCCCGCTTTGTATCCGGAGCGGGCGGCGGCGGAGACAGACGACCCAAGTCCGGCGACGGTGATTGAGATGGACTCGTGTTGTGCTGGCCGACGTCATGTGGACGGCTTGGAGGTAATGGAGGTGTAGGTGACCTGCGACGACTCGGAGGCGGTGTTGTCCTTGGGGCCGAGCCTGGAAGCTTGATGTAGTTCTTGTCCCATAGGATGACTCCACCCAGTACTTCTCCGAGTGTCCTCTCATCTTCGGATCCAGCTATGTCGAGCTCCATATCATTAAACCCCGTCATGATTTCATCCACCCCGACTTTAGCAAAGCCAGCTGGAATCTCACGGCCATGCTAGCGTGCATCAGGGCCAGAAGGTAAAGCTTGTCCGACGGCCACCTTCATGGATATGTTCTTGAATTTCTGATGGAGTTCACGTGATGTTGACTCCTTGATTCCAACCACGGGGTAGCCGGGACCGCCCTCTATCATTCTTCGTTCATCGACGGGCGGGGCCTCAGATTCAACCACGCTGCTTTTCCGCTTAGATGGGGCGCCGGTAATATCAAGTGCAGGATCTTCCTGGCGCGGTACTCCTCTAAGCTCATCAATCTGCTTCTGTTGCTCGTTAATCGTGGCAAGCAACTGGTTGAACTTGTCATTCTCCTGATCCTGCTGCCGCTTCTTTGCTCTCTCTCGGCTTCTGTAAGTGTCTTGGTCTCTGGCAAACCCAAGCCACCACGGGTAAGAAGGACCGAAGCCTCGCGTTCGTCCTCCATGTTCGTCATTGCCGAGGACCAGTGTGAGCAAATCTTTATCTCTATCTGCAGTGAACTTTCTTTGTCCCTCCTTAATTTGTTTCACTATCCTTTTCCAATTCTCCCTGGGTATCCTAAGATCGTAATTGCAGATGAGGTCCCCTGTTGTTTCGTCGTACGACCCACCATGCGCAAGGAACCAATTTCGTGCTCTCAATTCCCACTCATCACGGAGTGGTTCAGGTACGATGCCTTTATCTATCAGATCTTGCTCTTTCTTATCCCACTTTGGGATGGCAGTCTCATAGCCCCCTGGCCCCAGCTTGTGGTGATATTTCTTCTTGTCGGCATTTATCTTGTTCTTTTCTGATAATGCCTGGGCATCTTCTGACTCCTTGTACTCTTGAAATTCCTTCCAGTGATTCGCCTGCTTGGCTAGATACCCCTCGAATACTGGCACTTTCTTTGTCTTCAGATAGTTTTTCCATAGCTTCTTCTTCCAGCTACGGAATAGTTCGGCCATCTTCTTTAGAGTCCACTGCTTGACTTTGGCCCTCAGTTTTTCTGCGGCGTCTTCATTCTCACATTCTGGCAGGTTGAAATGTGACATGAGATCATTTCAAAGATTATCTTTGTACCTTTCGGCGACATAGTCACTATCGGCTGCCCCTTTGCGCTTGTTCCACTCCCGAACGCTGATCGGGACGTGATCCCTAACGAGAACTCCGCATTGCTTCTTGAATGTGTCAGCAGCATTCTTAGGAAGCTTGGGTTCGCCCGTAGGCATTATCACCTCAAAGGTGTAATGCGTCCGTGCATCCAACTTTCTAGTCGGGCCTCGTTTCGTAGATTTGCTCGATGTGGAGGCCTAAGAGGGAGAAACATTCGTCAAATGAATGTATATGTATACAATATAGAGCTATCTCCAATATTTTTCACATATTACAAGTGATTGTCGAACTTCATATGTATACCTCGCCGGACTTTATTATTTCTTCACCGGCTTCTCCACCGGCTTCTCCATCAGTGGAGCTATCGCCTTCTCCGTCATTGGACCTATCTCCTGCCCCATCGGCTTCATCTTCGTGTCGCTCGACCTCCATTCCATATCCGGAGTCGTTTAGATATGTCGTCGGAGATTCAGCTGGTTCAACGTCGGGGCCGTCTTTGATTATATCTTCGAGAAGTTCTTCCTCTTCGAGGTTCCTGATATGTGGATCCATAGTTCTGCAAAAAACGGACATTTGATTAACTAATAAACTAACAAACTATATAAGAGGGGTTGGAAACTTCGAAGTGTCGTTTTATATATGAGGACCTTTAGTCCCGGGTCTTGGCTAGAACCTAAACTCTAAAATACTAGCCGGGCGGAGCCCAGTCCCGGACACTTAAGCATATATAATAGCAAAATTAAACTAGTTATATTAATTTTCTTGCTAAAAATAAACTATTAACACTTAAGCATATACAATAGCAAAATTAAAATATTAACACTTAAGCATATACAATAGCAAAATTAAGCAATAATTTAAGAAACACTATTAACACTTAAGCATATACACTATACAATAGCAAAATTAAATGACAAAAAAAATATTTCTTCTTCTTGTAACCCTACACTAATTTTTCCTCTTCTTCTATTTCTCCTCTTCTTCTACTTCTACTTCTCTTCTTCTTCTACTACTTCTCCTCTCCTCTTCTTATATTTTTCCTCTTCTTCTCCTCTCCTCCTCTTCTTATTCTCCTTTTTCTTCTTTTCTTCTCCTCCTCTTCTTATTTTCCTTTTTCCTAATTCTACATATTACTAACCCTAATAATCTAGCACAAACCTAATAACAATAGGAATTAAATGACAAAAAAATCTTTTTCTTCCTTTCTTCTCCTTTTTCTTCCTTTCTTCTCCTTTTTCTTCTTTTCTTCTCATTTTTCTTCTTTTCTTCTCTCCTTCCCTTTTTCTTCCTTTCTTCTCCTTTCTCTTCCTTTCTTCTCCTTTTTCTTCCTTTCTTCTCCTTTTTCTTCTTTTCTTCTCCTTTTTCTTCCTTTCTTCTCCTTTTTCTTCTTTGCTTGTGCTGGCCGGAGTGTTCGGGATGAGGGGGCGTGGGGCTTACCGGCCGGAGGTGTCGACGGCGCGCGGCGAGGAGGACGGCGGCGTGCGGCGAGGAGGAGGGCGGCGCGCGGCGAGGAGGGCGGCGCGCGGCGAGGAGGACGGCGGCGGCGAGCAGGACGACGGCGGCGGCGAGCAGGACGACGGCGACGGCGAGGAGGACGGCAGGCGGCGGCGAGCAGGACGGCGGGCAGCCTGACGGCGTCGTCGAGTTCGTCGCTAGCTGTGCCGCGCCGGGCAGGAGAACGAGAGCAAGAAGAAGAGAAATGGACGATTTGGTTCGAAATTTTCTAACTCCCGCTTATACAGGTGGATCTTTAGTCCCGGTTCGGGGCTCGATCCGGGACTAAAGACCCCTTTAGTCCCGGGTGAAGCCACGACCCGGGACTAAAGGCCTTTTTTCGGCAGACCAAAAGGCGGGAAGCAGGGGCCTTTAGTCCCGGGGCGTGGCAAGAACCGGGACTAAAGGGTGTCTTTAGTCCCGGGTGGAGCCACGACCCCGGACTAAAGGCCCTTTTTCGGCAGACCAGAAGGCGGGAAGCAGGGGCCTTTAGTCCCGGGGCGTGGAAAGAACCGGGACTAAAGTGTTGCCTATATAAACCCTCGCCCCTGCCCACCATATCCCCTGTTTTTTGGTTGTTGAAGTGTGACCATGCCATGCTCTTGCCACTCTAGTTCATGCACATGACATGTTCGATGAAATGCCCGAGCCACTCTACTTAAGCTTTCTCCTCTCCAAGCTCGACCTCCAAGCTCCATTTTCCTTAATATTTGTCTAGGTTTGGCCGTGCACCAACTGCACAAGTGTTTTAAAAGGTTAGCTACTTCATCCTTTCATTTGTCACTGCTAGTGTAGCTCATTTCAAATGCTCAAATTAACTTCTTAGAGTCTGCACATGCGTAGGGTGTCGTCCCGTGCCCGTCCTCACCATTGTCGATCGCCCCGTGCCGATCTCGTCGCGAGCACCACCGTGGTGAGCCTCTTGTTCTTATCTTCTTTTTAAAAGAACAAAAATCTTACTTGTATGATTTAGATACATACTTGTATAAGTTACTCACTTTCATTATTTTTTGTTATTATATAGTGCGATGGTTTTGGTATCCGCCTCCGTCGGCCCTCGTCCTGTCTATGATTCGGATGTGGTATATATTATCTTTTATAACTATTTGTTTTATTTAGTGTTTATGACAATTATGACGACCAACGTGACATATATATTTTTAATCTAGGAGGTATGTGAACCGGAAATTCCAACCCACATAAAAATTCTTGTCGAGAAGTTAAATTTGGTTGAAAAAGAAAACAAATACTTGAAGAAAAAAATTGAAAATAATTGAGGATAAGAATATGGAACTGGAGTTGCATGTCGCCGATGTCATCGATGATCGCAAGATGAAGATCGATGCGATGCGGTTGAAGATGGATGCAATGCGCTTGAAGATGGATGAAATGCGCTTGAAGATTAGGAATATTAGAAAATATGCCATTGATAAAGAGGCTTGGTATCATTATGATGTTGGGTCAATTGTTACCTTAGTTGCGATTTTGATCGCGTTTGTTGTTGCATTTAAATGTTTTACATAGTTGTATGTTGTTTTATGAGAGAACTTTATGTATTTATTTTTTGCAATAATAACATTTGATCACTACTGTTCTTTGGCTTTAATGTGATGATGAACTTGTATTAATTTGGTCATATGTTGTGCAATGGTTTTTTGAGCTAGTTGACCCTGAAATTGAAAAGCACTACAAATGAACTCTGAAAATATTGAACGTTGGCATGCTATCATCATTTCACCCACATAGCATGTGTTAAAAAGTTGAGAGGGCTACGACAAAAACTGGATGCACTTCGTGTACCAAACGGACAATCTCTCTCGAAGTATCAGGGTTTCGAACGAGAACTCATCTCTTACAAAGGGATTTCATATTTTTGAACTTATTTGAACTCCATACTTTTTGTGTGTTCAAAATGCACCATTCAAAGGCACATCACAAAATTTCAACAATTTCTGACTTCATTTGGTATATTTCGTGCATTTACTTATTTTTTTGAGCTAGTTGACCCTGAAATTGAAAAGCACTACAAATGAACTCTGAAAATGTTCAAAAGTTGGCATGCTATCATCATTTCACCCACATAGCATGTGTTAAAAAGTTGAGAGGGCTACGACAAAAACTGGATGCACTTCGTGTACAAAACGGACAATCTCTCTCGAAGTATCAGGGTTTCGAACGAGAACTCATCTCTTACAAAGGGATTTCATTTTTTTTAAACTTATTTGAACCCCATACTTTTTGTGTGTTCAAAATGCACCATTGAAAGGCACATCACAAAATTTCAACAATTTCTGACTTCATTTGGTATATTTCATGCATTTACTTCTTTTTTTTTGAGCTAGTTGACCCTGAAATTGAAAAGCACTACAAATGAACTCTGAAAATGTTGAAAGTTGTCATGCTATCATCATTTCACCCACATAACATGTGTTAAAAAGTTGAGAGGGCTACGACAAAAACTGGATGCACTTCGTGTACAAAACGGACAATCTGTCGAAGTATCAGGGTTTCGAACGAGAACTCATCTCTTACATGGATACTATGAAAATGAAAAGTGTTTGAAATTTAGTACATTCCATATATGCATTACATAAAAGGTTTAATACGTTATTATATTATTGCACCAATATTCCTATCTATTATTTCTGTTTTCTTCTGGGTCATAGCCATGGAGAATCTTCATCATTCAGTAGGATGCTTGGGTCAGTTTTACCTTTGAAGGGCGGAATTTCATAAAACTTATTATAATCTTCTGACATGTCTGTCTTGTCATCTACTCCCACGATGTTTCTTTTCCCTGAAAGAACTATGTGGCGTTTTGGCTCATCGAACGATATCTTCTTTTGCTGATTTCTTTTTCTCGTTTTTGTAGACATGTCCTTCACATAGAAAACCTGAGCGACATCATTGGCTAGGACAAATGGTTTGTCCATGTACGCAAGATTGTTGAGATCCACCGTTGTCATGTCGTACTTTCAGTCTACAACTACCCCGCCTCCTGTCAGCTTCACCCATTTGCACCGAAACAAAGGGATCTTAAAAGTAGGTCCATAGTCAAGTTCCCATATCTCCTCTATGTACCCGTAATATGTTTCCAAACAGTGCTCATTCTCGTCTGTTGCATCAAAGCGGACACCACTATTTTGGTTGGTGCTCTTTTTATCTTGGGCAACCGTGTAAAATGTATTCCCATTTATCTCATACCCTTGGAAAGTACATATAGTCGAAGATGGTGGCCTGGCCAAACAGTACAACTCATCTCCAACGGTGTCGTCATTCATGAGATGTGTCTGCAACCAACTGCCGAAAGTCTTCTCGTGTTCCCCTTTAATCCAAGAGTCAGCCTTCCCCGGGTTTTCGGAGCGTACAATATTCTTGTGTCTCACGATATACGGAGCCACCACGGTGGAATTGTGTAGAACTGTGTAGTGTGCTTGAGAGAAAGAATGCCCGTCCATACATACTTTTGCTTTCCTTCCTAGTGTGCCTTTTCCTGTCAGCCTACCCTCATACCGAGATTGAGGAACACCAATTGGCTTAAGGTCAGGAAAAAAGTCCACACAAAACTCAATGACCTCCTCTGTTCCATAGCCCTTGGAGATGCTTCCTTCTCGCCTAGCATGGTTACGAACATATTTCTTTAAGACTCCCATGAACCTCTCGAAGGGAAACATATTGTGTAGAAACACAGGACTGAGAATTCTAATCTCTTCGACTAGGTGAACTAGGAGGTGTGTCATTATATTGAAGAAGGATGGCGGGAACAACAACTCAAAGCTGACCAGACATTGGACCACATCAATCTGTAACCCTGATAGACTTTCTCGATCGATTACCTTCTGAGAAATTGCATTGAGGAATGCACATACCTTCACAATTGCCAGGCGAACATTTTCCGATAGAATTCCCCTCAATGCAACCGGAAGCAATTGCGTCATAAGCACGTGGCAGTCATGAGACTTTAGGTTTTGGACTTTTTGTCTTTCATATTTACGATTCCCTTTATATTCGACGAGAAGCCAGTCGGGACCTTGATACTGAAAAGGACTTCAAAGAAGATTTCCTTCTCTTCCGTAGTAAGAGCGTAGCTGGCACGCCCTTGAAACTGCCCTGGATGCATGCCATCTCTTCCTTTATGACGTTCCTGGTCCTCCCGTGCTTCCGGTGTATCTTTTGACTTCCCATACAAGCCCAGGAAGTCTAGAATATTCACGCAGAGATTCTTCGTCAGGTGCATCACGTCGATTGCCGAGCGGACCTCATGGACTTCCCAGTAGGGTAGCTCCCAAAATATAGATTTCTTCTTCCACATGGGTACGCGCTTATCAGGGCCGTTAGGAACAGGTTGGCTGCTAGGACCCTTTCCAAAGATTACTTTTAAATCTTTGACCATATCAAATACTTCAGCACCAGTACGGATGACAGGCTTCCCCCGGGGTTCTGCCTTGCCATTGAAATGCTTGCCTTTTTTTTAAGGGATGCTTGGGCGGAAGAAAACGATGATTGTACGGATACACATTCTTCCTACATTTGTCCAGATATATACTTTCTGTCTGATCCAAACAGTGTGTGCATGCATTGTATCCCTTGTTTGACTGTCCTGAAATGTTACTAAGAGCAGGCCAATCATTGATGGTTACGAAAAGCAACGCTCAAAGGTCAAATTCCTCTTGTTTGTGCTCGTCCCACACACGTACACCTGGTTCGGCCCACAGCTGTAAAAGTTCATCAACTAATGGCCTTAGGTACACATCAATATCGTTGCCGGGTTGCTTTGGACCTTGGATAAGCACTGGCATCATAATGAACTTCCGCTTCATGCACATCCAAGGAGGAAGGTTATAGATACATAGAGTAACGGGCCAGGTGCTGTGACTGCAACTCTGCTCCCCAAAAGGATTCATGCCATCTGTACTCAGACCTAACCATAAGTTCCTTGCGTCAGCTGCAAATCTCGGGAACTCTCTCTCGATTTTTCTCCACTGCCGACCATCAGCGGTGTGCCTAACTTATCGTCTTTCATACGATCTTCCATGTGCCATCGCAACAACTTCGCATGATCTTTATTTCTGAACAGATGTTTCAACCGTGGTATTATAGGAGCATACCACATCACCTTGGCAGGAACCCTCTTCCTGGGTGGCTCGCCCTCAATCACCAGGGTCATCTTTTCTGATCTTATACCGCAATGCAGTGCATACCGGGCATTTATCCATATTCTCGTACTCTCACCGCGGTAGAGGATGCAGTCATTAGGGCATGCATGTATCTTCTGCACGTCTAATCCTAGAGGGCAGACAAGCTTCTTTGCTTCGTACGTGCTGGCGGGCAATTCGTTCTTTCTTGGAAGCATCTTCTTCATCAGTACCAGCAACTTTTCGAATGACGAGTCAGTCACACGGTCTCTGCCTTCCACTTCAGCAATTCCATTGTGCTACCCAGCTTCTTCTGGCCATCTTCACAAGTTGGGTACAACAATTTGTTGTGGTCCTGTAACATCTGCTCGAACTGCAACCTCTCATTTTCTGTGTCGCAACCTCGCCGTGCATCAGAAATGACCCGGCCAAGATCATCAGCGGGCTCATCTGGTTCCCGTTCTTCATCCTGATCTTCTTCTTCATTGTCTTTCATTGCGGTATCAGCATACTCAGGGAACATAGATCGGTAGTTGTCATCATCGTTCTCTTCTTCTTCATCGTCGTCTTCCATCATAACCCCTCTTTCTCCGTGCTTGGTCCAAACATTATAGCCCGACATAAAATCGGACCGAAGCAGGTGGCTCTGAATGACTCTTGAGGAAGTGTAATCCTTCTCATTCCGACATTCAACACATGGACAAAACATATAGCCACCACCATGCCTGTTCGCATCGGCTGCATCTCGAAAAGAATGCACGCCTTCTCTGTAAGCGGTTGTGCGTCGATCACGGTACATCCATGGATGGCTCATCTGTGTTATACGACAGTATATCAAATACAATCACGATCCTAAAAATTAGTACCACACGGTCTAAACGAGGAAATATAGTTGCTAACCTTTTAGAATAAGTAAAAATAAAGAGGAAGAGGTTTAAGCGTGGCTCAGGCATCTCATATCGTAGTTGTGTTCGGTGAACTGAAGCGGCATCGCTCTAACACACATTTCAACAAACACCTCTAGTGCATCAAAAAAAGTGGAGAGCAAGCACCCACCCACAATCCTCCATCCAAGAAAAATGCAAGGAAGAGGGGAGAGGGGGGCTGTGCTATATATAGGCAGAGGACTTTAGTCCCGGTTTGAGACACAAACCGGGACTAAAGGTGGCGCACATGCGGGCTGCCCACCGCGTAGCCCTTTAGTCCCGGTTTGGGACACGAACCGGGACTAAAGGCTCCTTACGGGCCGGGACTAAAGCCTCGAGGGAGGCATTGGGAATTGGGGCGACGTGGCCGGGCCTTTAGTCCCGGCCCAGAGGCAGGCCGAGACTAAAGGGTCCAGGTCAAAGGCCCGTTTTCCACTAGTGTGTTTGCGACATACAGATTCTTACACCACTGCAATGATGCACTTGAGGGGGAAATCCACACGTTAATGCAAGGTATTGATCTTGCAATTCAAGATACGGGTCTGCCGGTTATTATTCAATCTGACTCATCGATGGCTCTATCAAGACTTCTTGATGACTACCTAGACCGTACTTCTTACGGTCATTTAGCTTTGGAGGTTATTAAACCTCTTATGGCTATACAAGTTGTTTGTTTCCCGGAAATTAAATTGTGATAAAAATAGAGTAAAACATTGTTTGGCAAGGTATGAAGGAACTCTTGCCTCTTGACTCCGACTATGATTCTAAAATACTCATTTTTCCTCAAAAAATCAATCTAGAATTTTCATACATGATTACATTTCTTAACTGCGTCTAAAGTATCACATGACACGCACATCAAGCGGCATGCCACATATGTCGACAAATGGCTCTGTCGTGTAAGAACCACTTAGCATGCTAAATTGTCATTTAACTTGAATTACGTCAAAAATCTAAATTCGAGGGGCACAGGAAAAAAAACAAGTTTATCATGTTACTACGCCTATGTCCCAGATACACATTGTTGACTTACAATGAAGAATCAAGTGGTTACAAATACTATGAGCACACACATCCAATCTCTACATGATTAGGTCAGGCAATACGTACGCATACACAAAAGATCACAACCATAAAAATCAAAGTCATACAGGACGGAGGCCAAGTGACCAAATACATGGTTTAAAATAAAATCTAACTGTAGTGAAGGCGTGGGTTAAAAAGCTCACCGGAACCCTAAGATATACTACCTCAATTTCAATGAATAAGGCGTGCATGCATCCAAAAAATTAAACTTTGACCATAAATTAAATCAATCAAACGTGGATTATATGTGATAAAAATTACACCGCTGAATTCATATTGAAAAGGAGTTTTCAATGGTACAATTTTATGATACGAAAAATGTACATTATTGATATAATTTGCGGTCAAAGTTGGATTTCAAAAAGGGTGTGTGCCTTATTCATTGGAGAGGGAATATACTGCGACACATATGTCAATCATCTTTTCTTTTGAAAGTTAGCAAGAAAATTGCTAAGAATCCATTGCAGAAGAAGAAGCCGAAAGAAGGTTGAAACTGCTCGGTTTATTAGAGGAAAACCGGGCAAAACCTGTACAAAGGACACGTCACACCTAGATAAACTAGGTCGGAAGCGCTACACGACATACAAAAACGCCAAGACACAAACAAGTGAACAGCCTCATCAACACCGGAGAGAGAAGGCATATCCGATAAAGGAGCGGACAAGTGCCGTTCAGGTGGTGAAAGGACATCCAATATGTCTTGACTGGCGCTGTCTGCATGACAATAGTGCTCCAATGCCCGAACTCTGGTGGAACAACAGCCAGCCCTCGACGGACACGCCATCACAAACCCAATCGTCGCCCCGCCACCTTCAACTCCGAGCTGGGCACCGTGTCGCAATCCGTGTGCTCCCATCAAGAGATCAAATCTCCAAAACGATGCTTCCAACAAAGAAACGACGCCGAGGACGCCGTCATCGTTGATCCAACAAGGCAGATCTTGGTTTTCACCCGGAGACCACACTCAATGACAAGAGAGGTGCAAGATCTCCTCGGTGAGGCCTTCAACAAGGAAACAACATCGATGGATGTTGTCATCACCGGCAAAGAGTAGGACTTTCGTCCGGAAAAATTGCAAACCTACATCGGAGACAACACTCCGGACGCAACCACCAATAGATCTCGAGATGCCCCTCCTCATGCCCAGCTCGGAACATGGCGAAGGACCGACGTCTCGACACCACGCACCGCGGTCCGTTCCACCACTCACATCAGCCACGAGCCAGGGAGGGCCCAGAGATGGATGTCCCCGCACGCAGCCACCACCGCGGTCCGCGCCACCAGCCACGGCCAGGAAGGGCCTAGATCTGGCCGGCCCTGCCCGCAGCCACCGTCGCAGACCGCTCCACCCGCCACGGCCAGGAAGGGCCAAGATCTGGCCGGCCCTGCCCGCAGCCACCGCCGCCGACCGCTCCACCACTCACACCGGCCACGACCAGGGAGGACCCGGTTGGCCTGTCCCGCCCATAGCCGGCGTCGTACACCCGTCGGAAAGACCTCGCGCCTCGCCCCGACGTTGCTGCGTGAGCCGTCCGCCCACTCCCGCAGCCATGGCCTCGCCGCACGCACCGTCGCCGTGCCCCTCCCGTGCACACGCCCTCGTCGCGTGCAGCCATCGACAGCCTCACACATCGCGCCCCTGTCGTGCCCGCGCGGCCGCGCTGCTCGCGGTCGCCGTGAGCCCGTCCCTGCGCGGCCGCGCAGCTCGTGGTCGCCGCGAGCCCGAGCCCGTCCCCGCGCCGCCATGCCCCTTGATGCGCCAGATCCGCGCCCGGCCGTGCCAGCCTGCACCGAAACCGCGCACGCGTGCCCTGCCTGCCCCCATTCGTTGGACCCCGATGAAGCCCGAGCCGCGCCCTCCACGTCCCGCGGCCGCCGGAACCCGACGACGCCCGAGACGCGCTCCTCTACTTGGCTTGGTCCGCCCGCGCCGCCCACGCGCCTTGCGAGAGGGAAGAAGGGCCCCGCCGCCGCCTACGCCGCACGGGCTTTGCCCGGCGGCGCCACCGGCGGCGGCGAGGGAGGGGAGGGATGGGTGGGGGCTGGTGGCGGCGCCACTAGGTTTTGCTCCCGGACCGCTCGCGGGAGCGACACGGGGGACCGGTTCACGATAACTGTCAGTATTTTCCAATTCAATCATCTTGTGGGTGAGCACATACGGAGCACATACGGACGTTGGCTGCATGCGAGCGGCCGGAAATCCGAGGACGATGACGACAGAGTGGATCGGGCAGCTTTGCACATACATGCACGCAGGTGGCGTGTTGCTTGAAACATGTGACCAATGCATGGAGGTTAAGATTATTGTGGGGCAAACTATCAACCGTGAGAGCTTTAACGTTCACGCAGATGATTGATCCTCCTTTTTTTTAAAGCAGGAACAAAGGATGCAGCGATTTCTGCTATGTGTTATTTATATACATTTATGCATGGAATTTGGTGTTTTACTCTTGTGATAAACCTAATTAACCTTTATCTTGTTTCTGATCCTGTTCTAGCTAGTTTTCATACGGTCACTCATGCATGGTAATCGGCGCCACTGCCAAATATCATATGCACAAGCAATTAACTAAAGTGAGAACACTACGTGTACCCTCTCTAGCTAGATGCAAGATCCATCAACGTCATTATTTTTCAGAGCAATTGGATGCGAAAATGTTGTCACCTGGATTAAGAACTTTCTACTCTGAGTGTGTCGACATGCATGGCACTGCCTTTTTCTTAATCGGCAGGATATGTTTGTATTTGCCGACCTTAATCAGGTTGCCACACAATTAGTTAGTTAATTAATGTTAGTCGTAGCATACACCATGGAAAATGACAAGACAAGTTACATCATCATCATCAGTTGTAAACTGAAGACAGTTCACAGTTGGATACGATGCCTGCAGGAAATAATCAGGGGTGGTGAATGTGAGCACAGCTTTAGATTCGATCAAGATGTAATTTGGGTTATTTTTTTCTTTCTATAAAAGATTTTTCAAGAAAAGGGAAAGAGATCAAATTTGGTAGGTGCTGATGGCTATAGCTTAGTAGTATAGTTTAAAATCTTAGTTGCTTTACTCAGTGGAAAAACTAGTTAAGTAGCTGCTCTTAGTGCAACTTGTCCACTAGGTAAGGATCGATATGGGTGAAAGTTCCATTCATGCATGCATGTAGTTGGTCGGCCTTAGAGCAACTCTCGCAGACCCTACATCCGTCCGACCCGCAAAACGTGTTTGCAGTTTGCGAGAAAACGTCTTTGCGGACTGACGCGCACGGTCGTGGATGCAGACCTCGCATAACGGACACGTAAAAAAGCATATTCATGGAATATGCTTTTTCAGACCCCGCGCGGGCTGAAATGTCCCTCCCACGAACTGTTTTCGCTTATATGCAGGGCAACGCAGCGGTGAGGGGGAAACCCGTGAATACGCGGATTGGGACCGAGATTTTGCCGCGCCACGCAAAAATATTTGCGGGCCGGGACGGGATGCAGGGTCTCATCGGGCAGGTTTTTTCGCCCGGCCTGCATTTTGACGGTTATTTTCCGGGTCGGAACGAGATGCGGGATCTGCTAGAGTTGCTCTTAGAAGCTGTCAGAGTTCACCGGCCTCTTGGAAATGCCTGGAGTTTAATTCTACTTGCAAACTGACCCTAAATTACAATAAAGGAAACTATGCAAGGACAATGTGCGAACAGTAGCTCAGATCGGTGATATTAAGCCCCATCTATCACACACCCAAGCGCCGAACTGTGTGCAATGAATTGTAGCAAAGACGTTAGAAAATATTATGTTACATCCCTTACCCATGGCGGATGATTGGCTTAGCTAGCTGAACAATGTGTAATACCCTACACACAGTTTCCCTGAATAAAGCGTATGTGATGACATGAATCATCCCACACGATCCGTAGCAGAAACTCATGCGTGTTTTTAGCACATATTTCAGCTATGCCCATCGTGTGTGATACAGGCACCCAATTGGTTTCCATAATCGTGCACTATCATTGGTACCATCATTGGCGGTTCTTCATAATTAGTTGTGTCTGTGAAGTTGTTCGCTTGATTAATCCGAACGTCTGTGCTCCAACAACGGAATTTTCCATAATCGTGCGCTATGATTGGTACCATCATCGGCGGTTCTTCATAATTAGTTGTGTGTGAAGTTGTCCGCTCGATTAACGTGAACATACAGTACTCCAACCGTGGAATTACTACGTTTATACAATAAAATGTCGGAATTACATTTACATAGGTAAAATGTGAAAGTTTAGAACTAAAATATCTAACTATATGTAGCTCTCTAGGTGTCGTCTTCTACTTCGACGATGGCTAGTGTTCGGCGTCTATGCGACCGAGAGCCACGTCCATCACTTTGATCGACTGTGTCATGCCGGTTTCACGGCCTGCAACAACCTCTACTACGGCAAAGAAATGACGCGATGTGGGGACGCAGGTAGGACCCGCCAGATGATTTCACAATTGCGGATGCATTTTGCTTTTGGAAAGAAAAACCGTGTGAAAATTCAAAAACACAACTCAGAACAAAATTGATTCAGACATCAATTCGATTTCATTCATAATATTGTTGAATTAAAAATTGATCGCAGTGCGGCTTACATTGATAGGTCATACTTTGATAAACTATACACTAATAAGTACTCCCTAGGTATCAGAATGTAAGATGTTATTTAGTCTCAATCTGGACCAAATATCAGTCTTATATTTGATACAGAGGGAGTAGCTAATAGTTTCGGCCATGACCACGTCGACCGCCACGGCGCCACCACCGTGGTCGCTGCCCTCCCACTGTCACGGCTTAGATGCTGATAACTATATAGCTTTAGTATAGTTTAATATCAATCAATTTAAGTTAAATAGCTAGCAGCTCTCAGTGCAACTTGTCCACTATGAAAGGATCGATACGGTGAAGGTTCCAATCATGCATATGCATGTACTTGACCGGACTTAGTCGCCATCAGAGCAAGTACAATAAGGTACAGTCAGCAGATTGTAAGGATTAAAATACTATATTTTTACTGAGTTGGATGAGAGAGAAGAGGAGAGAGAAGGGAAGCGGACTCTTCGTGAAGAGTCAGCTCTAGCACGTGCTCCTAGGTGCTTTGTGAGAATGAAAGATGCGCCATATATGATAAAAATAGTACTCTTCTATAGCTAACTATTGTACAAGCTAGCTATAAGATGGGTTATAAGAGGGCTTATAGCCAGCAGTTGGCTATACTATTAACCATGCTATCAGAGTTCACCGGCCTCTTGGAAAGCATGGAGTTTTGACTTGCAAACTGAACAATATTTAAATTTGAGCTCAGCAAGGACAATAATGTGTCTAGTTAATTCTAGCTAGCTTCACCACGACCCCTTTTTTTTTAAAGTTGTTTGTTTGCAGTTGGTATACATAGACCAATAATCGGTCTAGCTAGATGGTACATCATCAGAGATCGATGGTTATGTCTTTCTTAAAATTAGTGTCGCAGGCTTGGATCACGTCTTGCATGCAATAATTGTACGTCAACAAGATGGGCACTAGTAGTACTAACTGACATTTCTTATATAATCTGCAGTCTTTAGAAACATATACAAGGAGAGCATATCTTGCAAGCAAGTTGCATCGACCATCAACTTCTCGACGTTTCTCAGGAGAAATAAACACATGATCTAATGTCAGCAGGATACTGTCAGTATCGATCGGTGTCAAGCGAGGGTTGAAATTTCGCAATTATTGCCGGGAACCAAGCGTTGCTTGTTGGGAAACCTATTGAAGCTGACGTTCCCCCAACAAGCAACGTCTTCCGCGGCTACATTGCATGTGATTTGTTGGTGGAGCTTTGAATTTTGCTTGGTTTGCATTTGCCACGCAGAATGTAATGCGCTGGGTGAACATGCACGTCCGGAACACACAAGAAATTGTAAGCTGCACACAAGAAAAAGGCAACATGACCACGCGGCAGCAATTAAAACTGACCCTAAGAAGAAAAAACAATATCGTTGGTCAAACCATCTGCCCGATTTACAATCAAATTCCGCTGGATCTTTATCGACAATTGACTGGAAACAAAATCGCCCAATGTTTTAAGAAAACTTTTATTTTTTTGACGTTGCTATTTAGCACGCGGACGAATTTTCTTTGGGATCAATTGGTAACGCGCGGTGGAGAGCATAATGCCCCAGCGCCGTGACCAAGATGGGGCGGTGCGTCTAGCCTCAACGACTCTGGTAAGGCCTCGCTAGGACTACACATGAGACGGTGGCACCAGTGACTGCCGTCACATCACCATTGAGGGCTCGTCAGAACCACGATGGAGGTGGGGATGATACTGCTCGCCGCAGCATTGCACGAGGAGAAAAATGAAAAAGGATGTCGCGGAGAGGAAGACCGAATGGCACCCGTTGGATTGGAATCCAAGGGCTCACGCCAAATCGGCTGAAAGGTTGAAGGGGATGTTTGGTTCGAGACTAAGTTTATCAAAGACATGGCCGGTCCAAAGATTTTAGGGGCCCGGGGCGAGATGATAATACGGGCCCCTTAGAAACAAAGATTCTTAGATATAAATCCATTGTCGACGGTATCAATAGAAAGAGAAATAGAGACATGTCTTCTCTAAAATGGTGTCGTCGGGCTGACAAATGGGTGTTGTGTGGTCTCCAATCAGCGGCATGGAGCTGCTGATGGGTGTATGTGTCTAGGGTGCACAAGATATCACACAGTGGCCCTAGGCAATCAGTTAGGGAATCATAAGACGGGGGATCATGTTGACTTGCTTACCCACCTACAAGCCCAATTGCGCTCTCGTGTGGGTGGTGGAGGTCAAATTATATGCATGATATGATGAAATCAATTGCATAAAGAGAATGTTCTACGACATAAATATTTAATCAGTTACTATTAGTCGTGTCTTCCTGCTTTGCTATTGCTTGAGGTATGTGTATGCCTGGTCGGCCTATCGTTGACCATGTGTGTTAGTTCTGACTCTTTGTCATCATATTTTAGTTTGTTAATTTTTCTAGATATCTTCCTTCATCTCGGTTAACTGAGCCTGATCATATTTTTTGTCAAACTTGGACCATCTAAATAATGAACAAAATATGCGGTATATGTTTCAAAAAAAATACATTTTGTATTTGTATTTGGAATAAATTTTCCATAATATAATTTTTATGACATATAGTTTATATTTTATGAAAACTTATAGTCAAAATTTGACTCAAAATAGGTGGGGTATAACAAACCCAGAAGAAGGAAGAAGTTTGCTAATGTGTGCCCCTTGCAACAAGAATGCAAGTATCCATCAATCAATTATTAATTCCTAGTTCCTTTAAATAAACACCTACTAACTAATAGAAGCATCTTCCTTTTTTAGATCCTTAATTCCACGCAAGTATTTTTTTTTCTTTTAGGCAGCCCACTCAAATATCTAAGCATGCAGGTATTACTATTTTTTTAGACAAATGCAAGCATTACTTTTTTTTCTTGAGAAGATGCAAGCATTACTAAATTAAAGCGCTCCCTACCCTGATTTCGTGTGGTCACAATCACTTTTTTCAAGAGAATGGCCCATCAACATTTAACAATCCACATTTTTGGTGTTGAAGAGAAAATGGGCCAAGGCCCAGCTCGCTAGAAGAGATAATGTTCTGTCTTTCTTCTTCGTGGAGACACTGACAGGCAGAAGAACAGAACAACTTTGCTCCAATGGCGACCAGTAAAACAGATCGTAAGGGGTGCTTGCACTTACTTGGGATGGGGGCCCTTCGTTCCCCCCCCCCCCCCTCCCCCCCCCCCCCCCCCTTCCTTCACGGTCGGGCCTTATCAAAGATTGCCACACTTAAGGTTAGGCAAGTTTGACGTGGTTATTTGGTTCAAGCCACATTAGGGCCTCACATTTCATATACATAAAAAGTGTGGTATGATTCTTTTAGGCTTGTCAACTTATGGCTTTTATTTTGTTAAAACTAACCTTAGACAAGTTTGACAAAAAAAATGTGACAAAGTGTGACGCCTAGAACCAAACAGCCCCGAAACGCTTTGCAACTGACTTGTAGGTGCTCTTTTTTCTGCATTATTTTATTTTCTTTACACATCTGCATTATTTTCTTACCGTACATGAAAAGTGAAGCTCTTGTACTTAATCTCCCGAAATGTTGGCATATATGCCCACTATGTTTCACGGGCGAGGGGATGTGCAGGTTGTTCCGTGGGTGTACGTGTACCATCTGCTTGATGCCGACGTACGGTGCTGGTGGAACGTTCACTGTATGAGATCCATTACCAACCGCACATGCGTCAATTATTGCCGGTGTACGGACGGACGGTGGATGTGGATGCGACCGGAGGTCCGACGATCGACGTTGTCGTACGAACGATGCCGCCGGCGCAACCTGCGACGGCGACCGGTGCATCTATCTACATGTCTGCTGTGTATCCGCGACTGCGACGGCGAGTGGACCAGTGGCATCTAAATTTTCACGTATACCTGCAGACACGGTGCATGAGGTGCATGTTTTTGAAACGTGGGAATTGCAGAGCTAGGCGAGCAAACCGATCGAATGTCGATCGAACGTCAGAGCTACGTGTGTGGATACGATTTGCTTTAGCTTCACATCAGCTGGAGAATTACCGGACAAGATTTCGAGAGCGTGCGTGCAAAACATGTGGAACTAGCTAGATGCGGGGGAACTGACGACCATACATTTCTAGCCAAATAAACTGATAATACCGTACCATGACGACCCACGAGAAGAAAAGTTTCAGACATGTACTCCCTCGTTCTCGTCCTAAATTATTTATTTTAGATTGGTTTAATTAGATATAGATGAATCAGACACGTTATACTGTTAAATACATTCGTATCTAAATAAATTTGAAACAGCTAATTTGGAACGAAGGTAATGCGATGAAGGAAGATCAAACAGATGGATGGATGCATATGCGAGACAACGCTCGCACGGAGACCGGATGATCTATGTGACGGCGACCGGTGGACAGGAATGGATCGGCGACATGCAGTTTTCCTAGTGTGCCACACTACCATATGCATGATGGGCACCCGTGTGCCACACTACCATCTGCATGATGCAGACATATGGTACCAAAGATTTTGCAACTCCCTCCGTCCCGGTGTATAAGTCATTCGCGTAGTTCTAGGTCACCGATTTGAGGTATTAAATATGTGTTATATGTCATGAAAAGTATAACACTAGATTTCTACACGGATGTAGTTTCTAAATATATATTTTTTACCACATATGATACATATTTAGATAGTTAAATTATCGATCTAAAACTACGCGAATGACTTATAAATCGGGACGGAGGTAGTACATATTATTCCCTCTGTACCTAAGTAATTATAATTGAGAAAAATTAGACTAGTTTTCTTCAACTACATCAAGCAAAGTAGTATCTCTAGCAATATCAAGCATAGCATCATCAGGCAAGGCAGTATCAGGCATAGCATCTCTAGCAGTATCAGGCAAAGTAGCATCAGGCATAGCATCTCTAGCATTATCAGGCATAGCATCTCTAGCAGTATCAGGCATAGCATCTTTAGCAGTATCAGGCAAAGCAGTATCAGGCATAGCAGCATCATAAGCATCATCAGGCATAGGCAACATATCAAGATTTCTAGCAGGAGGTGATGTCGCAAACTTACTCATAACTGAAGGTGAATCAAGTGCAGAGTTAGATGGCAATTCCTTACCTCCCCTCGTAGTTGAGGGCAAAACGCTGGTTTTTGGATCTTTTAGATTCTTCATAGTTAGAATATACCAATCGCCTCCCTGGCAACGGCGCCAGAAAAATGATGTTTAGCAGATCTCTCGCAATGGCTAGGCAAAGCAGTATCAGGCATGTTGCGTCTCTCCGGCTCAGGGTTTTGCTTCCTCAAGCCAAAATCGACCGAGCTGATTTTTTAAGTTGTCCGAGTAATAACAAATGTGTGTCATTCATCTCAATTCATTTTCATTGATGTTTGTATGCCCTATCATTGGAAAATAAAACAAAAGCACGGGACAGATCCTTGTGTGGAAAAAATTAACTTATATGTGTGTGAATTAATGTGGGTTAAGTCGAGGTTACAACTTAATTACAAGTGAAGTAACTAGGTAGGGCGTCCTGTCCTTGGTAGTATATGGTCCTTCTAATTAAGCTTGCTGTCATAATGAGGATATCATAGCTATTCCTTCCGTCACAGTTTAAAAAGCACACACAAACGATATTTGTGACCAAGTTAAATTGTGATTGGCTCTAGTTTTCTTTGCAAGCGTTTATGCAGTAACCCCACAGCGTCTAATTATTTGAGAAGATAGTGCGCAGTGACCCACACAACCACTAAACATGGAGTCCTTATATATGAAGTTTTCCCATCATGCGATGCACACATAGCATTCTCACTATGCATGCAACATTGCAACCTACCAGTACTCTTAATTAATTAAGCAGTACATGTCATGCGCCTTAATCTTCTTCTATTCTGAAAATACATGTAAATGTAACTTTACCTTCTAAACTGTGATGGAGGGAGTATCATGCATGTCAACTAGACATTTATGCTTATGTGTTATACAATTAAATAAGAAAAGAGATGATTAAGTATCATAATATGACACCTATCATATTAAATGATGTACTAATATGTGTCTTTCATGACAAATAAGTGATACTATTATGATACCAAGTTTTGATATTATGCATTATAAAGATAGTGTTATACATTAGTAGCATATGCATGATACATGCATATTCTTCATTGCGATCAGCCAAAGCTAATACAATATGGTCCTTTCTCTCTTTCGAAGAGTCATTCTTACGTACAAGCATGCATGCGTAGGCTTTGTCAACCGACCGATCATTTTGTCTTGTACTCCCTAGCTAGCCCATACACTACAATCTAGGAGTTGCTGATGACTAATTGAAGAAAACAATTTGAAGCAAAAGCTGTTGTACTCCAAAAGATGATACATAACATAACAGACTGAAGAGAAATGCCCTGTCTGAAACGGATTATGCTCTTCATGTGTCCCACCCTTTTGAGGGCCACTCATGGCGATATATTGCCCACGGCTGACTTTCTCCGCAAAGAAACAAATGGATGAACAATGACAAACCAAGAGCGAGATCGTGACACACTCTCCAAACCCGGTGTCATTTTCACAAAAAAATACGTAACCACTGGTTGGTTCTCCAGCTTTGGGATCCTGAACCAGGAGGCATCACTAGTGGGGACAGGGCCTATAGCCCCGGTCCGTAAGGGGCTTTAGTCCCGGTTCACCAACCAGGACTAAAGGAGCGGGACTAAAGGCCTAACCTTTAGTCCCGGTCCTGTTCCAAGCCGGGACCAAAGGTGCTCCACGTGGGCGTCTCGGAGCGTCCTCAGGGGCAGACCCTTTAGTCCCGGATCTTAATACGGACCTGGGCTAAAGAGTTTCTGCAGATTTTGTTTATTTTTGGGTTTTAGGGTTTTAAGGTTTAGGTGTTCGGGAGATAAACGTGATGCCTCGTTTGGTGTTCGGAAATTAGTTTTTATATAATTCTAAATAGAAATAATTATGCATATATATATAAGATTAACTTATCTTACAAGCGAGCATATATATACAATTATATGGAGATCTGAATTATCGGGACTAGAGCCCGTCTATTCGATTACATGGACCAACATCAGTAATGGCCCCTAGCTACACTAAATCGTCCTTTGTCATCTATAGCTTCCGTCCTCAGAAAGGTCGCAAGCTCCTCTGCAACAGCAATCGCGCGTTGCTCTGGTAGGGACTTCTCCCTCATGGCCGTGTACTATATAAGAAGAGGAGATGAATATGAATATCAATCATGATAACAAAGAATGACGGGTAAAAATTGAGGTGTGAATGTTCATTGCTTACGTCGTATCTGTGATCCTTGTGCTCGTAGGTAAATGTGTGAATGGTCTCACAAACATAGTATCCGCATAGATGCGTCCCACGTGGCTGCTGGTCGCACTTTACGAGAATAGAATATATATAATCAAAATAATAATCTAGCATCATAAATGTATTGAAAATAGAAGTATATCATACTACTACTTACCTGAGCCGCTCTAAAGGTCAGCTTCTCAGGCTCGATACCGGGAGTCACGCACTTGAACCGCTTCCAAACCCTGCCCGACAAGCAAAATGATTTGCTAAGTTTTTCATTAATTGATATATAAGAAAATCATCGAAAGAGACCAATAGAGCGCAAGAATGATTGAAATTACCCTTGGAGCATGTCCTGCAGGCTTTGGAACTGTTCCAAGGGTCTCGATAATGGGTCGAAGGCATCAACTCTTCCCTTATCAATTTGAATGTCCAACAGAATCCAATGGAAGCTGCACATGTATATATATATATATATATATATGTGTGTGTGTGTGTGTGTGTGTGTGTGTGTGTGTGTGTGTGTGTGTGGTTCAGTAACTTATCAATTACACTTATAAGTGAATGGACACAACAGAGTAAAGACCCTCACCTGAAGTTGTATGGAAACAGTATGTGGTCACAGAAATTTTGATCTGTTAGAAACCTTAGAAGGTTTCCTCCGTCTCCTTGGGTTTATCAGTTAGCGTCGCTATATGTATTTTGTCTGGGTCAATAAACCCAATATTTAGGATGTTCCTATTTTTACAATCCAGAATCTTCATTCTGCATAATAGAGTACAAGTTATATGTAGACAATGAATTGAAATAACTAAACAAGTTATATGTAGACAACGAATTGAAAAACTTATAGACAATAGCAACTCATAAGCGATTTGTCGAGGGCGTCGGCATTGTACATCTGGAAGAGTTCATCAAAGTCGATATGGATTTCTTCAGGGTGGCCGTAGTACTCCCGTGGGACACTCACCACGATCATCGTTCTCCAATTCTTTGATTCACTTAAGTACCATGTATGCAAGTAACGCATATTTGTTGGGAGATCATCTTTGCTGACCAAAGGCGCTCCCATGACAAACTGTGGCTTAGGGGCTACCACAACCTTGGGTAACCTGTCGTCTTGGGAAGCCAGAACGTCTTCAACCGGGATACCCCATTCATCCGCCCACTTCTTTGCTAATTCCAAATCTTTCCTTGCACCAGAGGGGGGACATTCTCGGGTAACACCCTAAGGGGTGGGATCGACTGTTTGGCCTGTTGTCTAAGCTGAGGAAATTCTGATCTTTTTTTGCTTGTAGTTGAACTTGATTTGCTCCCACTTGCACTTGCACGTGATCTGCTCTTTTTCACTTTCTTCTGCAATGTGCGTGTATAGTCATCAGGCTTATGGTGTAAGTCATACTGTGATGGAAGGTTCGTTAAGTATTTTGCAAATGCTAATTGCTTCTGAGTGTATTCCGGGCGGGGCTCGGGTTCCTTCTTTTTCATTTGCGCATCATGATGTGCCCTTTCTATCCTGACGTTTTCCTCGGCGGTACGATCATAAGGTCTGATAGGAAGATTAGCATGAGGTACCTTTGGGAGGGGCGACCGTTTGCGCTTTGGGGGGCTCCGTCGCATAGAAATCGTCGGCGAAGCGTTCTTGGTGGCACGCTTCCGCTTAGTATCCTGTGCAGGCGGCGGCGGAGACGGACGACCCAAGTCCGACGGCGGTGATCGAGATGGACTCGTGTTGTGCTGTCCGACGTCATGTGGAGGGCTTGGAGGTAATGGAGGTGTAGGTGACCTGCGACGACTCGGAGGCGGTGTTGTCCTTGGGGCCGAGCCTGGAAGCTTGATGTAGTTCTTGTCCCATAGGATGACTCCACCCAGTACTTCTCCCAGTGTCCTCTCATCTTCGGGTCCAGCTATGTCGAGCTCCATATCATGAAACCCCGTCATGATTTCATCCACCCCGACTTTAGCAAAGCCAGCTGGAATCTCACGGCCATGCCAGCGTGCATCAGGGCCAGAAGGTAAAGCTTGTCCGACGGCCACCTTCATGGATATGTTCTTGAATTTCTGATGGAGTTCACATGATGTTGACTCCTTGATTCCATCCACGGGGTAGCCGGGACCGCTCTCTATCATTCTTCGTGCATCGTCGGGCGGGGCCTCAGATTCAGCCACGCTGCTTTTCCGCTTAGATGGGGCGCCGGTAATATCGAGTGCAGGATCTTCTTGGCGCGCTACTCCTATAAGCTCATCAATCTGCTTCTGTTGCTTGTTAATCCTGGCAAGCAACTGGTTGAACTTGTCATTCTCCTCATCCTGCTGCCGCTTCTTTGCTCTCTCTCTCGGCTTCTGTAAGTGTCTTGGTCTCTGGCAAACCCAAGCCACCACGGGTAAGAAGGACCGAAGCCTCGCGGTCGTCCTCCATGTTCGTCATTGCCGAGGACCAGTGTGAGCAAATCTTTCTCTCTATCTGCAGTGAACTTTCTTTTTCCCTCCTTAATTTCTTTCACTATCTTTTTCCAATTCTCCCTGGGTATCCTAAGACCGTCACTACAGATGAGGTCCCCTATTTCTTCGTCGTACGAACCACCATGCGCAACGAACCAATTTCTTGCTCTCAATTCCCACTCATCACGGAGTGGTTCAGGTATGATGCCTTTAGCTAGCAGATCTTGCTCTTTCTTATCCCACTTTGGGATGGCAGTCTCATAGCCCCCTGGCCCCAGCTTGTGGTGATATTTCTTCTTGTCGGCATTTTTCTTGTTCTTTTCTGGTAATGCCTGGGCATCTTCTGACTCCTTGTACTCTTGAAATGCCTTCCAGTGATTCGCATGCTTGGCTAGATACCCCTCGAATACTGGCACTTTCTTTGTCTTCAGATAGTTTTTCCATAGCTTCTTCTTCCAGCTACGGAACAGTTCGGCCATCTTCTTTAGAGTCCACTTCTTGACTTTGTCCCTCAGTTTTTTTGCGGCGTCTTCATTCTCACATTCTGGCAGGTTGAAATGTGACATGAGATCATTCCAAAGATTATCTTTGTACCTTTCGGCGACATAGTCACTATCGGCTGCCCCTTTGCGCTTGTTCCACTTCCGAACGCTGATCGGGACGTGATCCCTAACGAGAACTCCGCATTGCCTCTTGAATGTGTCAGCAGCATTCTTAGGAAGCTTGGGTTCGCCCGTAGGCAATATCACCGCAAAGGTGTAATGCGTCCGTGCATCCAACTTTCTAACCGGGCCTCGTTTCGTAGCTTTGATCGATGTGGAGGCCTAAGAGGGAGAAACATTCGTCAGATGAATGTATATGTATACAATATAGAGCTATCTCCAATATTTTTCACATATTACAAGTGATTGTCGAACTTCATATGTATACCTCGCCGGACTTTATTATTTCTTCACCGGCTTCTCCATCAGTGGAGCTATCACCTTCTCCGTCATTGGACCTATCTTCTGCCCCATCGGCTTCATCTTCGTGTCGCTCGACCTACATTCCATATCCGGAGGGGTTTAGATATGACGACGGAGATTCAGCTGGTTCAACGTCGGGGCCGTCTTTGATTATATCTTCGAGAAGTTCTTCCTCTTCGAGGTTCCTCATATGTGGATCCATAGTTCTGCAAAAAACAGATTCTCTTAACCTTTGTACCAAAAAAGAATTATTCTATCAGGAACTCCGTTCCAAAACAACTTTAGTCCCGGGTCGTGGCTCCACCCGGGACTCCTAGATTTCTGCATAGTATTCAAAGTAGGAGTACTTTTCCAATTTGAGCATTCAATAAGCAAAACCAAATCGTAAAATAAAGTAGTATTCAAATTAGCATGCATTCAATTATAAGCAAATACATCATCTCTTTTGTCCGTACATCGTCGAATATTATCACTAATACTCCTCGAATACTATCATACATATAGCATCACTGATACATCTAGAACCGTAGCGCCCGACGGGTATCGGCGCGGGCGGTGGACACCCAAAGAGAAGGAACCATCACAGGATCATAGCTCCAGTGAGATCCCCGAAGAACCTGCCAGGTATGCTCGAACCTGCCCTCCAACGCAACCATGTAGCGACGGACGTGCTCATCCTCCTCGCTGACACGGCGACGTACCACCTCCGCAGTGTCCGGAAGCCTCGGCACCCTCACTGGCCCACGCGACCGCCACCAAACAAGGATCGGGTCAACGACGGGCTGGCTCCTCACCAACCTACGCCCCCCGGAAGGTAGCACCTCCCAATACCAGCCGGGCGGAGCCCAGTCCCGGACAGGGCCCCTCTGATCAAGCAGGTGTCCTTCGCCGAGTCGACGACGAGGATGCGGGATAGGCATCGTAAAATGAACTAAAAATAAACTAGTTCTATTAATTTTCTTGCTAAAAATAAACTATTAACACTTAAGCATATACAATAGCAAAATTAAACTATTAACACTTAAGCATATACAATAACAAAATTAAGCAATAATCTAAGAAACACTATTAACACTTAAGCATATATACTATACAATATTTCTTCTTCTTGTAACCGTAAACTAATTTTTCCTCTTCTTCTACTTCTTCTTCTACTTCTACTTCTCCTCTTCTTCTACTACTTCTCCTCTTCTCTTCTTCTACTTCTCCTCTCCTCCTCTTCTAATTTTTTCTCTTCTTCTACTTCTCCTCTTCTTCTATTTTTCCTCTTCTTCTCCTCTCCTCCTCTTCTTATTCTCCTTTTTGTTCTTTTCTTCTCCTCCTCTTCTTATTTTCCTTTTTCCTAATTCTAAATATTACTAACCCTAATAATCTAGCACAAACCTAATAACAATAGGAATTAAATGACAAAAAAATCTTTTTCTTCTTTTCTTCCCTTTTTCTTCCTTTCTTCTCCTTTTTCTTCCTTTCTTCTCCTTTTTCTTCCTTTCTTCTCCTTTTACTTCTTTTCTTCTCCTTTTACTTCTTTTCTTCTACTGGCCGGAGTGTTGGGGAGGAGGGGGCGGGGGGCTTACCGGCCGGAGGTGTCGATGGCGCGCGGTGAGGACGACGGCGGTGGCGAGGAGGACGACGGCGACGGCGAGGAGGACGGCAGGCGACGACGAGCAGGACGGCGGGCAGCCTGGCGACGTCGTCGAGTTCGTCGCTGTGCCGCGCCGGGCAGGAGAACGAGGAAGAAGGAGAGAAGGAAATTTAATTTGGGTTGGAAATTTTCTAACTCCCGCTTATATAGGTGGATCTTTAGTCCCGGTTCGAGGCTCGATCCGGGACTAAAGACCCCCTTTAGTCCCGGGTGGAGGCACGACCCGGGACTAAAGGCCCTTTTTCGGGCAGACCAGAAGGCGGGAAGCAGGGGCCTTTAGTCCCGGGTGGAGCCACGCACCGGGACTTGTTGGTGAACGTCGCATGGGAAACAAAAATTTTCCTACGCGCACGAAGACCTATCATGGTGATGTCCATCTACGAGAGGGGATGAGTGATCTACGTACCCTTGTAGATCGTACAGCAGAAGCGTTAGTGAACGCGGTTGATGTAGTGGAACGTCCTCACGTCCCTCGATCCGCCCCGCGAACAATCCCGTGATCAGTCCCACGATCTAGTACCGAACGGACGGCACCTCCGCGTTCAACACACGTACAGCTCGACGATGATCTCGGCCTTCTTGATCCAGCAAGAGAGACGGAGAGGTAGAAGAGTTCTCCGGCAGCGTGACGGCGCTCCGGAGGTTGGTGATGACCTTGTCTCAGCAGGGCTCCGCCCGAGCTCCGCAGAAACGCGATCTAGAGGAAAAACCGTGGAGGTATGTGGTCGGGCTGCCGTGGAAAAGTCGTCTCAAATCAGCCCTAAAACCTCCGTATATATAGGTGGGAGGGAGGGGACCTTGCCTTGGGGCTCAAGGAGCCCCAAGGGGGTCGGCCGAGTCCAAGGGGAAAGGTTCCCCCCCCCAAACCGAGTTGGACTTGGTTTGGTGGGAGGGAGTCCTTCCTTCCCTTCCCACCTCCTCTTTTTTTTTCTTTTCTCTTTGATTTTCTTCTCTAGGCGCATAGGGCCCTCTTGGGCTGCCCCACCAGCCCACTAAGGGCTGCTGTGTCACCCTCAAGGCCTATGGGCTTCCCCAGGGTGGGTTGCCCCCCCGGTGAACTCCCGGAACCCATTCGTCATTCCCGGTACATTCCCCGTAACTCCGAAAACCTTCCGGTAATCAAATGAGGTCATCCTATATATCAATATTTGTTTCCGGACCATTCCGTAAACCCTCGTGACGTCCGTGGTCTCATCCGGGACTCCGAACAACATTGGGTAACCAGCCATATAACTCAAATAGGCATAAAACAACGTCGAACCTTAAGTGTGCAGACCCTGCGGGTTCGAGAACTATGTAGACATGACCCGAGAGACTCCTCGGTCAATATCCAATAGCGGGACCTGGATGCCCATATTGGATCCTACATATTGTACGAAGATCTTATCGTTTGAACCTCAGTGCCAAGGATTCATATAATCCCGTATGTCATTCCCTTTGTCCTTCGGTATGTTACTTGCCCGAGATTCGATCGTCAGTATCCGCATACCTATTTCAATCCTGTTTATCGGCAAGTCTCTTTACTCGTTCCGTAATACAAGATCCCGCAACTTACACTAAGTTACATTGCTTGCAAGGCTTGTGTGTGATGTTGTATTACCGAGTGGGCCCCGAGATACCTCTCCGTCACACGGAGTGACAAATCCCAGTCTTGATCCATACTAACTCAACTAACACCTTCGGAGATACCTGTAGAGCATATTTATAGTCATTCAGTTACGTTGCGACATTTGATACACACAAAGCATTCATTCGGTGTCAGTGAGTTATATGATCTCATGGTCATAGGAATAAATACTTGACACGCAGAAAACAGTAGCAACAAAATGACACGATCAACATGCTACGTCTATTAGTTTGGGTCTAGTCCATCACGTGATTCTCCTAATGACGTGATCCAGTTATCAAGCAACAACACTTTGTTCATAATCAGAAGACACTGACTATCTTAGATCAACTGGCTAGCCAACTAGAGGCTTGCTAGGGACGGTGTTTTGTCTATGCATCCACACATGTAAATGAGTCTTCATTCAATACAATTATAGCATGGATAATAAACGATTATCTTGATACAGGAATTATAATAATAACTATATGTATTATTGCCTCTAAGGCATAATTCCAACAGTCTCCCACTTGCACTAGAGTCATTAATCTAGCCCTCACATCATCATGTGAATTACATTGTAATAAATCTAATACCCATATAGTTCTGGTGTCGATCATGCTTTGGCCGTGGAAGAGGTTTAGTCAGCGGGTCTGCTACATTCAGATCCGTGTGCACTTTGCATATATTTACGTCCTCTCCCTCGACGTAGTCGCGGATGAGGTTGAAGCGTCGTTTGATGTGTCTGGTCTTCTTGTGAAACTGTGGTTCCTTTGCTAAGGCAATGGCACCCGTGTTGTCACAGAACAAGGTTATTGGATTTAGTGCGCTTGGCACCACTCCAAGATCCTTCATGAACTGCTTCATCCAGACACCCTCCTTAGCCGCCTCCGAGGCAGCCATGTACTCCGCTTCACATGTAGAATCTGCTACGACGCTTTGCTTCGAACTGCACCAGCTTACCGCACCCCCATTAAGAATAAATACGTATCCGGTTTGCGACTTAGAGTCGTCCGGATCTGTGTCAAAGCTTGCATCGACGTAACCTTTTACGGAGAGCTCTTCGTCACCTCCATACACGAGAAACATCTCCTTAGTCCTTTTCAGGTACTTTAGGATATTCTTGACCGCCGTCCAGTGATCCACTCCTGGATTACTCTGGAACCTACCTGCCATACTTATGGCCAGGCTAAAGCATAGGGGACGGAGCGCATATGCTCTCTATCTTCATCAGTTGCTGGGCACTGAGTCTTACTCAATCTCGTACCCTGTAAAACTGGCAAGAACCCTTTCTTGGACTGTTCCATTTTGAACCTCTTCAAAACTTTACCAAGGTATGTGCTTTGTGAAAGTCCTATCAGGCGTTTTGATCTATCCCTATAGATCTTAATGCCTAGAATGTAAGCAACTTCTCCTAGGTCCTTCATAGAGAAACTTTTATTCAAGTAATCCTTTATGCTCTCTAAAAACTCCACGTTGTTTCCAATCAGCAATATGTCATCCACATATAATATTAGAAACGCCACAGAGCTCCCACTCACTTTCTTGTAAATACAAGATTCTCCAACCACTTGTATAAACCCAAATGCTTTGATCACCTCATCAAAGCATTTGTTCCAACTCCGAGATGCTTGCACCAGTCCATAAATGGATCGCTGGAGCTTGCACACCTTGTTAACATTCTTAGGATCGACAAAACCTTCGGGTTGTCTCATATACAACTCTTCCTTAAGGAAACCGTTAAGGAACGCCGTTTTGACATCCATCTGCCAGATTTCATAATCGAAAAATGCAGCTATTGCTAACATGATTCTGACGGACTTAAGCATCGCTACGGGTGAGAATGTCTCATCGTAGTCAACTCCTTGAACTTGTGAAAAACCCTTTGCCACAAGTCGAGCTTTATAAACGGTCACATTGCCGTCAGCGTCCGTCTTCCTCTTAAAGATCCATTTGTTCTGAATAGCCTTGCGGCTCTTAGGTAGTACCTCCAAAGTCCACACTTTGTTCTCATACATGGATCCTATCTCGGACTTCATGGCTTCTAGCCATTTGTTGGAATCTGGGCCCACCATTGCTTCTTCATAATTTGCAGGTTCATTGTTGTCTAACAACATGATTGATAAGACGGGATTACCGTACCACTCTGGAGCAGCACGTGGTCTCGTCGACCTGTGTGGTTCGACAGAAACTTGAACCGGAGTTTCATGATCATCATCATTAACTTCCTCCTCAACCGGCGTCGCAACGACAGAGGTTTCCCCTTGCCCTGCGCCACCATCCAGAGGGATGAGAGGTTCGACAACCTCGTCAAGTTCTATCTTCCTCCCACTCAATTCTCTCGAGAGAAACTCCTTCTCGAGAAAAGCTCTGTTTTTAGCAACAAACACTTTGCCCTCGGATTTGAGATAGAAGGTGTACCCAACAGTCTCTTTTGGGTAACCTATGAAGACGCACTTTTCCGCTTTGGGTTCCAGCTTTTCAGGCTGAAGCTTTTTGACATAAGCATCACATCCCCAAACTTTAAGAAACGACAATTTTGGCCTTTTGCCACACCACAGTTCGTATGGTGTCGTCTCAACGGATTTTGATGGTGCCCTATTTAAAGTGAATGCAGTTGTTTCTAATGCATAACCCCAAAATGATAACGGCAAATCAGTAAGAGACATCATAGATCGCATCATCTCTAATAGAGTATGATTACGACGTTCGGACACACCATTACGTTGTGGTGTTCCAGGCGGTGTTAACTGTGAAACAATTCCACACTGTCTTAAGTGAGTACCAAACTCGAAACTCAAATATTCACCCCCACGATCAGACCACAAGAACTTGATCTTCTTGTTACGATGATTTTCCACTTCACTCTGAAATTGCTTGAACTTTTCAAATGTTTCAGACTTGTGTTTCATCAAGTAGACATAACCATATCTACTCAAATCGTCGGTGAAGGTGAGAAAATAACGATATCCGCCGCGTGCCTCCACGCTCATCGGACCACACACATCGGTATGTATGATTTCCAATAAGTCACTTGCACGCTCCATTGTTCCGGAGAACGGAGTCTTAGTCATCTTGCCCATGAGGCATGGTTCGCACGTGTCAAGTGAATCAAAGTCAAGTGACTCCAAAAGTCCATCAACATGGAGTTTCTTCATGCGCTTTACACCAATATGACCTAAGCGGCAATGCCACAAAAATATGGTGCTATCATTATTAACTCTAACTCTTTTGGTCTCAATGTTATATATATGTGTATCGCTATCAAGATTCAATATGAACAATCCTCTCACATTAGGTGCATGACCATAAAAGATGTTACTCATAGAAATAGAACAACCATTATTCTCTGACTTAAAAGAGTAACCGTCTCGCAATAAACAAGATCCAGATATAATGTTCATGCTCAACGCAGGCACTAAATAACAATGATTTAAGTTCATCACTAATCCTGATGGTAACTGAAGTGAAACTGTGCCGACGGCGATTGCATCAACCTTGGAACCATTTCCTACGCGCATCGTCACTTCATCTTTCGCCAGCCTTCGTCTATTCCGCAGTTCCTGTTTCGAGTTGCAAATATGAGCAACAGAACCGGTATCGAATACCCAGGCACTACTACGAGAGACGGTTAAGTACACATCAATAACATGTATATCAAATATACCTGATTTTTCTTTCGCCGCCTTCTTATCTGCCAGATACTTGGGGCAATTGCGCTTCCAGTGACGCATACCCTTGCAATAGTAACACTCCGTTTCAGGCTTAGGTCCAGCTTTGGGTTTCTTCGTCGGATTGGCAATAGGCTTGCCGCTCTTCTTCGAATTACCCTTCTTGCCTTTGCCGTTTCTCTTGAAACTAGTGGTCTTGTTCACCATCAACACTTGATGCTCTTTACGGAGTTCAGACTCTCCGACTTTCAGCATCGCAAACAACTCGCCGGGAGACTTGTTCATCCCTTGCATGTTGTAGTTCAACACAAAGCCTTTATAGCTTGGCGGCAGTGATTGAAGGATTCTGTCAGTGATAGCCTCTTGCGGGAGTTCAATCCCCAGCTCAGCTAGACGGTTTGAGTACCCAGACATTTTGAGCACATGTTCACTGACAGACGAGTTTTCCTCCATCTTGCAAGCATAGAATTTATCGGAGGTCTCATACTCTCGATCCGGGCGTTCTTCTGAAAGATAAACTTCAACTCCTGGAACATCTCAAATGCTCCATGACGCTCAAAGCGACGTTGAAGTCCCGATTCTAAGCCATACAGGACTGCACATTGAACTATTGAGTAGTCCTCCTTACGTGCTAACCAAGCGTTCTTAACATCCTGATCAGCCGTAGCGGGTGGTTCATCTCCTAGCGCAGCATTAAGGACATAATCCTTCTTCCCAGCTTGTAAGATTAGCTTAAGATTACGAGCCCAGTCTACAAAGTTGCTTCCATCATCTTTCAACTTAGCTTTCTCTAGGAACGTATTAAAATTCAGGGTGACTGTCGCGTGAGCCATGATCTACAACACAAATATATTCAAAGTGGACTTAGACTATGTTCAAGATAATTAGAGTTTAACTTAATCAAATTATTTGCTAAACTCCCACTCAAAAAGTACATATCTCTAGTCATTTGAGTGGTTCATAATCCACTGTCACTAGCTCAAGTCCGATCATCACGTGAGTTGAGTATAGTTTCAGTGGTAAGCATCCCTATGCTAATCATATCATCTATATGATTCATGATCGACCTTTCGGTCTCATGTGTTCCGAGGCCATGTCTGCACATGCTAGGCTCGTCAAGCTTAACCCGAGTGTTCCGCGTGCGCAACTGTTTTGCACCCGTTGTATGTGAACGTTGAGTGTATCACACCCGATCATCACGTGGTGTCTCGAAACGACGAACTGTAGCAAGGGTGCACAGTCGGGGAGAACACAATTTGGTCTTGAAATTTTAGTGAGAGATCACCTCATAATGCTACCGTCGTTCTAAGCAAAATAAGGTGCATAAAAGGATTAACATCACATGCAATTCATAAGTGACATGATATGGCCATCATCACGTGCTTCTTGATCTCCATCACCAAAGCACCGGCACGATCTTCTTGTCACCGGCGCCACACCATGATCTCCATCAACATGTTGCCATCGGGGTTGTCGTGCTACTCATGCTATTACTACTAAAGCTACATCCTAGCAAAATAGTAAACGCATCTGCAAGCACAAACGTTAGTATAAAGACAACCCTATGGCTCCTGCCGGTTGCCGTACCATCGACGTGCAAGTCGATATTTTCTATTACAACATGATCATCTCATACATCCAATATATCACATCACATCGTTGGCCATATCACATCACAAGCATACCCTGCAAAAACAAGTTAGACGTCCTCTAATTTTGTTGTTGCATGTTTTACGTGGTGACCATGGGTATCTAGTAGGATCGCATCTTACTTACGCAAACACCACAACGGAGATATATGAGTTGCTATTTAACCTCATCCAAGGACCTCCTCGGTCAAATCCAATTCAACTAAAGTTGGAGAAACCGACACTTGCCAGTCATCTTTGAGCAACGGAGTTACTCGTAACGATGAAACCAGTCTCTCGTAAGCGTACGAGTAATGTCGGTCCAAGCCGCTTCAATCCAACAATACCGCGGAATCAAGAAAAGACTAAGGAGGGCAGCAAAACGCACATCACCGCCCACAAAAACTTTTGTGTTCTACTCGAGAAGACATCTACGCTTGAACCAAGCTCATGATGCCACTGTTGGTGAACGTCGCATGGGAAACAAAATTTTCCTACGCGTACGAAGACCTATCATGGTGATGTCCATCTACGAGAGGGGATGAGTGATCTACGTACCCTTGTAGATCGTACAGCAGAAGCGTTAGTGAACGCGGTTGATGTAGTGGAACGTCCTCACGTCCCTCGATCCGCCCCGCGAACAATCCCGCGATCAGTCCCACGATCTAGTACCGAACGGACGGCACCTCCGCGTTCATCACACGTACAGCTCGACGATGATCTCGGCCTTCTTGATCCAGCAAGAGAGACGGAGAGGTAGAAGAGTTCTCCGGCAGCGTGAAGGCGCTCCGGAGGTTGGTGATGACCTTGTCTCAGCAGGGCTCCGCCCGAGCTCCGCAGAAACGCGATCTAGAGGAAAAACCGTGGAGGTATGTGGTCGGGCTGCCGTGGAAAAGTCGTCTCAAATCAGCCCTAAAACCTCCGTATATATAGGTGGGAGGGAGGGGACCTTGCCTTGGGGCTCAAGGAGCCCCAAGGGGGTCGGCCGAGTCCAAGGGGGAAGGTTCCCCCCCCTGAAACCGAGTTGGACTTGGTTTGGTGGGAGGGAGTCCTTCCTTCCCTTCCCACCTCCTCTTTTTTTTTTCTTTTCTCTTTGATTTTCTTCTCTAGGCGCATAGGGACCTCTTGGGTTGCCCCACCAGCCCACTAAGGGCTGGTGTGTCACCCTCAAGGCCTATGGGCTTCCCCAGGGTGGGTTGCCCCCCCGGTGAACTCCCGGAACCCATTCGTCATTCCCGGTACATTCCCCGTAACTCCGAAAACCTTCCGGTAATCAAATGAGGTCATCCTATATATCAATCTTCGTTTCCGGACCATTCCGGAAACCCTCGTGACGTCCGTGATCTCATCCAGGACTCCGAACAACATTCGGTAACCAACCATATAACTCAAATACGCATAAAACAACGTCGAACCTTAAGTGTGCAGACCCTGCGGGTTCGAGAACTATGTAGACATGACCCGAGAGACTCCTCGATCAATATCCAATAGCGGGACCTGGATGCCCATATTGGATCCTACATATTGTACGAAGATCTTATCGTTTGAACCTCAGTGCCAAGGATTCATATAATCCCGTATGTCATTCCCTTTGTCCTTCGGTATGTTACTTGCCCGAGATTCGATCGTCAGTATCCGCATACCTATTTCAATCTCGTTTACCGGCAAGTCTCTTTACTCGTTCCGTAATACAAGATCCCGCAACTTACACTAAGTTACATTGCTTGCAAGGCTTGTGTGTGATGTTGTATTACCGAGTGGGCCCCGAGATACCTCTCCGTCACACGGAGTGACAAATCCCAGTCTTGATCCATACTAACTCAACTAACACCTTCGGAGATACCTGTAGAGCATCTTTATAGTCACTCAGTTACGTTGCGACGTTTGATACACACAAAGCATTCATCCGGTGTCAGTGAGTTATATGATCTCATGGTCATAGGAATAAATACTTGACACGCAGAAAACAGTAGCAACAAAATGACACGATCAACATGCTACGTCTATTAGTTTGGGTCTAGTCCATCACGTGATTCTCCTAATGACGTGATCCAGTTATCAAGCAACAACACTTTGTTCATAATCAGAAGACACTGACTATCTTTGATCAACTGGCTAGCCAACTAGAGGTTTGCTAGGGATGGTGTTTTGTCTATGTATCCACACATGTAAATGAGTCTTCATTCAATACAATTATAGCATGGATAATAAGCGATTATCTTGATACAGGAATTATAATAATAACTATATGTATTATTGCCTCTAGGGCATAATTCCAACAGGACTAAAGCCCCTCCTCGGTAGGCGGCACGCGAGGGGCTTTAGTCCCGGGGCGTGGCTCCACCCGGGACTAAAGCCCCTCCTCGGCTGCACGATAAGTTTAGTCCCACCTCGCCCAGCGAGGGGGACTAACACTTGTTTATAAGCCCCGTCGCAGCTTCTCCATCGAGCTCCTCTCTAAAGCAGGCTTACGGGCCTAAACTCACTGAAAATTGAAACTATATTCGAAATTATGGAGAAAATTCACCCTGAATTCAAAGTGAGTTCACTTTGAATTTAGATTGAATTTTCTCTATAAATTCTCATAATTTTTTCTATTTTCATAATTAATAATTTTGACTCTACAAACTATTTTCTATTTTGTTATTTTCAATTAAAAACTATGTTTATTATTTTTTTGCATATTTGAGAATTTGACAAAACTATGATAATGAAAAGTGTTTGAAATTGAATAAATAATGCAAAACTATTTTCTATTTTCATAATTAATAATTTTGACTATACAAACTATTTTCTATTTTGTTATTTTCAATTAAAAACTATGTTTATTAAATTTTTTTTTGCATATTTGAGAATTTGACAAAACTATGATAATGAAAAGTGTTTGAAATTGAATAAATAATGCAAAACTATTTTCTATTTTCACAATAAACAATTTTGACTATCCAAACTATTATCTATTTTGTTATTTTCAATTAAAAACTATGTTTATTAAAAATTCTTTTTGCATATTTGAGAATTTGACAAAACTATGATAATGAAAAGTTTTTGAAATTGAATAAATAATGCAAAACTATTTTCTATTTTCATAATTAATAATTTTGACTATCCAAACTATTATCTATTTTGTTATTTTCAACTAAAAACTATGTTTATTAAAAATTCTTTTTGCATATTTGATAATTTGACAAAACTATGATAATGAAAAGTGTTTGAAATTGAATAAATAATGCAAAACTATTTTCTATTTTCATAATTAATAATTTTGACTATCCAAACTATTATCTATTTTGTTATTTTCAATTAAAACCTATGTTTATTAAAAATTCTTTTTGCATATTTGAGAAATTGACAAAACTATGATAATGAAAAGTGTTTGAAATTGAATAAATAATGCAAAACTATTTTCTATTTTCAAAAGTAATTATTTTGACTATCCAAACTATTATCTATTTTGTTATTTTCAATTAAAAACTATGTTTATTAAAAATTCTTTTTGCATATTTGAGAATTTGACAAAACTATGATAATGAAAAGTGTTTTAAATTGAATAAATAATGCAAAACTATTTTCTACTTTCAAAAGTAATTATTTTGACTACCAAACTATTATCTATTTTGTTATTTTCAATTAAAAACTATGTTTATTAAAATTCTTTTTGCATATTTGAGAATTTGAAAAAACTATGATAATGAAAAGTGTTTGAAATTGAATAAATAATGCAAAACTATTTTCTATTTTCAAAAGTAATTATTTTGACTATCCAAACTATTAACTTATTTTTTTTTGAGCTAGTTGACCCTGAAATTGAAAAGCACTACAAATGAACTCTGAAAATGTTGAAATTTGGCATGCTATCATCATTTCACCCACATAGCATGTGTTAAAAAGTTGAGAGGGCTACGACAAAAACTGGATGCACTTCGTGTACAAAACGGACAATCTCTCTCGAAGTATCAGCGTTTCGAACGAGAACTCATCTCTTACAAAGGGATTTCATTTTTTTGAACTTATTTGAACTCCATACTTTTTGTGTGTTCAAAATGCACCATTCAAAGGCACATCACAAAATTTCAACAATTTCTGACTTCATTTGGTATTCTTCGTGCATTTACTTATTTTTTTTGAGCTAGTTGACCCTGAAATTGAAAAGCACTACAAATGAACTATGAAAATGTTGAAATTTGGCATGCTATCATCATTTCACCCACATAGCATGTGTTAAAAAGTTGAGAGGGCTACGACAAAAACTGGATGCACTTCGTGTACCAAACGGACAATCTCTCTCGAAGTATGAACGTTTCGAACGAGAACTCATCTCTTACAAAGGGATTTCATTTTTTTGAACTTATTTGAACTCCATACTTTTTGTGTGTTCAAAATGCACCATTCAAAGGCACGTCACAAAATTTCAACAATTTCTGACTTCATTTGGTATTCTTCGTGCATTTACTTATTTTTTTTGAGCTACTTGACCCTAAATTTGAAAAGCACTACAAATGAACTCTGAAAATGTTGAAACTTGGCATGCTATCATCATTTCACCCACATAGCATGTGTTAAAAAGTTGAGAGGGCTACGACAAAAACTGGATGCACTTTGTGTACAAAACGGACAATCTCTCTCGAAGTATGAGCGTTTCGAACGAGAACTCATCTCTTACAAAGGGATTTCATTTTTTTGAACTTATTTGAACTCCATACTTTTTGTGTGTCCAAAATGCACCATTCAAAGACACATCACAAAATTTCAACAATTTCTGACTTCATTTGGTATTCTTCGTGCATTTACTTATTTTTTTTGAGCTAGTTGACCCTGAAATTGAAAAGCACTACAATGAACTCTGAAAATGTTGAAAGTTCGCATGCTATCATCATTTCACCCACATAGCATGTGTTAAAAAGTTGAGAGGGCTACGACAAAAACTGGATGCACTTCGTGTACAAAACGGACAATCTCTCTCGAAGTATGAACGTTTCGAACGAGAACTCATCTCTTACAAAGGGATTTCATTTTTTTGAACTTATTTGAACTCCATACTTTTTGTGTGTTCAAAATGCACCATTCAAAGGCACGTCACAAAATTTCAACAATTTCTGACTTCATTTGGTATTCTTCGTGCATTTACTTATTTTTTTTGAGCTACTTGACCCTAAATTTGAAAAGCACTACAAATGAACTCTGAAAATGTTGAAACTTGGCATGCTATCATCATTTCACCCACATAGCATGTGTTAAAAAGTTGAGAGGGCTACGACAAAAACTGGATGCACTTTGTGTACAAAACGGACAATCTCTCTCGAAGTATGAGCGTTTCGAACGAGAACTCATCTCTTACAAAGGGATTTCATTTTTTTGAACTTATTTGAACTCCATACTTTTTGTGTGTCCAAAATGCACCATTCAAAGACACATCACAAAATTTCAACAATTTCTGACTTCATTTGGTATTCTTCGTGCATTTACTTATTTTTTTTGAGCTAGTTGACCCTGAAATTGAAAAGCACTACAATGAACTCTGAAAATGTTGAAAGTTGGCATGTTATCATAATTTCACCCACATAGCATGTGTTAAAAAGTTGAGAGGGCTACGACAAAAACTGGATGCACTTCGTGTACCAAACGGACAATCTCTCTCGAAGTATCAGGGTTTCGAACGAGAACTCATCTCTTACAAAGGGATTTCATTTTTTTGAACTTATTTGAACTCCATAATTTTTGTGTGTTCAAAATGCACCATTCAAAGGCACATCACAAAATTTCAACAATTTCGGACTTCATTTGGTATTCTTCGTGCATTTACTTATTTTTTTTGAGCTAGTTGACCCTGAAATTGAAAAGCACTACAAATGAACTGTGAAAATGTTGAAAGTTGGCTTGCTATCATCATTTTACCCACATAGCATGTGTTAAAAAGTTGAAAGGGCTACGACAAAAACTGGATGCACTTCGTGTACAAAACGAACAATCTCTCTCGAAGTATCAGCGTTTCGAACGAGAACTCATCTCTTGCAAAGGGATTTCATTTTTTTGAACTTATTTGAACTCCATAATTTTTGTGTGTTCAAAATGCACCATTCAAAGGTACATCACAAAATTTCAACAATTTCATATATGGTGGACACTAGCTCACCTATGGTATATGGTGGACATTCTTCTTCTCTCATATATGGTGGACACTAGCTCACCTGATTTTTAAACCGTCGATGATGGTCGCTACTCCTACTTCTTCTAGTGCATGACCAATATCTAGCACAAGGAGAAGAAGGAGAAACGACCCCCCACAACATCAGTCGACATTCTTCTTCTCTCATGTATGGTGGACGCTCCCTCACCTGATTTTTCGACCGTCGATGATGGTCGCTACTCCTTCTTCCCCTAGTGCATAACAAATATCTAGCACAAAGAGAAGAAGGAGAAGCAACCCTCACAACAACAGTCGGCATTCTTCTTCTCTCATGTATGGTGGACACTCCCTCACCTGATTTTTTGACCGTCGGTGATGATCGCTATTCCTTCTTTCCCTAATGCATAACAAATATCTAGCACAAGGAGAAGAAGGAAAAGCGCCCCCCACAACAAAAGTGGTTCCGCAGCACGCCACGTGGTTCCGCTGCACGCCACGTGGTTCCGCTGCACGCCACGTCGGACTAATGGTCTTTCATTTTTAAATGACTGTTTTAATCAAAAACAGATCTGTTACAAAAGGGATTTCATTTTTTGAACTTATTTGAACTGAAGACTTTTTGTATATATATGTGGTCGAAATGCATGATACCATGAAGTTAGAAAGGGCTAAACCATTCAAAAGGAGCAAATGAAGTTAGAAAGGGCTAAACCATTCAAATTTGGAAACTATAATGGCACAAAGAGAAACTAGACATATATAAATTGGTCCAAGCAGTACATGATACTAGTCCAAACAGTACATAATAATAGCTATCATGGATATATATATTCGAGGTGACGCTGGCCATAGTTGATGACTCGAATCAGAATGTCCACCTTATTCGAGGTGAAGCTGGCCATAGTTGACGACTCGAATCTTGCGGTACAACTCGTATGAAACGTATGCATCTTTTGCTGCATACTCAATGTTGATACGATCAAGTGGGGCCTTCTCCCAAAGTTTGTGCTGAGACTTTGGGAAATTGGTCTTCATATCACCATATTCCTCGTCGATCAAGGCAACTGCCATATGAGCCATCGAAGTCCTGACATGTCGAAGCCTGAATACCGTTTGGAGATCAATGAGGCAACCAGTTGGTATCTCAATACCGTAGTTGTACCTCATCTTCAGCTTGTCGTTCGTTATGTCAATGGTAGCAAAAGTGATGCCGCTGTGAAGGAAGTCCATGAGTTCTGGACAATGCTTGTCACTACTGCAACAGAAACAAATTAAAATGGAACAAATGTTACATACTGCTGCAATAAGGAAACATGTTTCACTACAACTAAAGAGAAAATTATCTTTAGGATTCAAATAGAACATATGCAATGGAACCTAGAGAGATCACTATAGCTATCAATGGAACCTAGAGAGAGCACTAGCTATATGCAATTTTCATGACTATGACATATCATATTGCTATCCAATGGAACCTAGAGAGATCACTAGCTATATGCAATTTTCATAACCTTGGATCAAAGAACACCGCATAAAATTGTATCACTACAACTATGATTTCAATGGAACATATTGAACCAATCAGATTTTTCAGATTGTGGAACACTATTCCAATCAGATTGTGTTCCCTTCAACTAATCAAAATTGTTTCACTACAACTATTTGAAGCGAACCAACTATGATTCCAATGGAACATATTAAACACTAGTTCATTCTAATATGATTTTTCAGATTATGGAACACTATTCCAATCAGATTGTGTTCCCCTTCAACTAATCAAAATTGTTTCACTACAACTATTTGAAGGGAACCAACTATGATTGAAACAAATAAACTTACAATTTCAGTACCTTGGATCAAAGAAAGCCTCAAAACTTACCTCGCCCATTGGAAGATCAAGACATGGTGTGCGAAGCATAGTTGGATGCCGGCAACACCGCGTTGATCGGCCATGTACTCCAGATCAAGCCCCAAGAACTTCTCATGATCCATTGCAGCGTCAAGCCATCGTTCCTTCAACTGTTCAAGAAAATACGGCATCTCCCTGCTCTCGTTCGTGTACACGACATCGAGCATGGTCTTACCATGTGCGAGCACCTCTCCAAAGCGAGTTGGCATGGTGGAAGAAGAGAATGGAAGAAGAGAGGAGAAGAACAGAGAGCGAGAGCGAGAGAGAAGAAGAAACAGAGAAATGGCGACTCTGCTTCGGTTCGAGCTTTTCATCGCGCGAAACGACGCGGGATGCAAACCGTTTGGGCCTTTAGTCCCGGGTTGAGCCACCAACCGGGACTAAAGAGGTATACCAACGGTTGCCACCACTACGGCAGGCCACGTGTTAGGCCTTTAGTCCCGGGTTGAGCCACCAACCGGGACTAAAGGGGGAAACGAACGGTTGCCACCACCAGTGCCCACCGTGTAGCCCTTTGGTCCCGGTTTGGGACACGAACCGGGACTAAAGGCTCCTTACGGGCCGGGAATAAAGCCTCGAGGGAGGCATTGAGAATTGGGGCGACGTGGCCGGGCCTTTAGTCCTGGCTCAGAGGCAGGCCGGGACTAAAGGGTCCCGGCCAAAGGCCCGTTTTCCACTAATATCAGGGTTTCAAATGAGAACTCATCTCTTACAAAGGGATTTCATTTTTTTGAACTTATTTGAACTCCATACTTTTTGTGTGTTCAAAATGCACCATTCAAAGGCACATAACAAAATTTCAACAATTTCCAACTTCATTTGGTATTCTTCGTGCATTTACTTATTTTTTTTGAGCTAGTTGACTCTGAAATTGAAAAGCACTACAAATGAACTCTGAAAATGTTGAAAGTTGGCATGCTATCATCATTTCACCCACATAGCATGTGTTAAAAAGTTGAGAGGGCTACGACAAAAACTGGATGCACTTCGTGTACAAAACGGACAATCTCTCTCGAAGTATCAGGGTTTCGAACGAGAACTCATCTCTTACAAAGGGATTTCATTTTTTTGAACTTATTTGAACTCCATACTTTTTGTGTGTTCAAAATGCACCATTCAAAGGCACATCACAAAATTTCAACAATTTCTGACTTCATTTGGTATTCTTCGTGCATTTACTTTTTTTTTGAGCTAGTTGACCCTGAAATTGAAAAGCACTACAAATGAACTCTGAAAATGTTGAAAGTTGGCATGCTATCATCATTTCACCCACATAGCATGTGTTAAAAAGTTGAGAGGGCTACGACATTATTAGATTATTGCACCAATATTTCTATCTATTATTTATGTTTTCTTCTTCTGTTCATCATTCAGTAGGATGCTTGGGTCAGTTTTCACATTGAAGGGCGGAATTTCATGAAACTTATTATAATCTACTGACATGTCTGTCTTGTCATCTACTCCCACGATGTTTCTTTTCCCTGAAAGAACTATGTGGCGTTTTGGCTCATCGGACGATATCTTCTTTTGCTGATTTCTTTTTCTCGTCTTTGTACACATGTCCTTCACATAGAAAACCTGAGCGACATCATTGGCTAGGACAAATGGTTCGTCCATGTACGCAAGATTGTTGAGATCCACTGTAGTCATGCCGTACTTTTGGTCTACAACTACCCCGCCTCCTGTCAGCTTCACCCATTTGCACCGAAACAAAGGGATCTTAAAAGTAGGTCCATAGTCAAGTTCCCATATCTCCTCTATGTACCCGTAATATGTTTCCAAACATTGCCCATTCTCGTCTGTTGCATCAAAGCGGACACCACTATTTTGGTTGGTGCTCTTTTTATCTTGGGCAACCGTGTAAAATGTATTCCCATTTATCTCATACCCTTGGAAAGTACATATAGTCGAAGATGGTGGCCTGGCCAAACAGTATAGCTGATCTCCAACGGTGTCGTCATTCATGAGATGTGTCTGCAACCAACTGCCTAAAGTCTTCTCGTGTTCCCCTTTAATCCAAGAGTCAGCCTTCCCCGGGTTTTCGGAGCGTAGAATATTCTTGTGTCTCATGATATACGGAGCCACCACGGTGGAATTGTGTAGAACTGTGTAGTGTGCTTGAGAGAAAGAATGCCCGTCCATACATACTTTTGCTTTCCTTCCTAGTGTGCCTTTTCCTGTCAGCCTACCCTCATACTGAGATTCAGGAACACCAATCGGCTTCAGGTCAGGAAGAAAGTCCACACAAAACTCAGTGACCTCCTCTGTTCCATAGCCCTTGGAGATGCTTCCTTCTATCCTAGCACGGTTATGAACATATTTCTTTAAGACTCCCATGAACCTCTCGAAGGGGAACATATTGTGTAGAAACACAGGACCGAGAATTCTAATCTCTTCGACTAGGTGAACTAGGAGGTGTGTCATTATATTGAAGAAGGATGGAGGGAACAACAACTCAAAGCTGACCAGACATTGGACCACATCAATCTGTAACCCTGATAGACTTTCTCGATCGATTACCTTCTGAGAAATTTCGTTGAGGAATGCACATACCTTCACAATTGCCAGGCGAACATTTTCCGATAGAATTCCCCTCAATGCAACCGGAAGCAATTGCGTCATAAGCACGTGGCAGTCATGAGACTTTAGGTTTTGGAATTTTTTGTCTTTCATATTTACGATTCCCTTTATATTCAACGAGAATCTAGTCGGGACCTTGATACTGAAAAGGACTTCAAAGAAGATTTCCTTCTCTTCCTTAGTAAGAGCGTAGCTGGCACGCCCTTGAAACTGCCCTGTATGCATGCCATCTCTTCCTTTATGACGTTCCTGGTCCTCCCGTGCTTCCGGTGTATCTTTTGACTTCCCATACAAGCCCAGGAAGCCTAGAATATTCATGCAGAGATTCTTCGTCAGGTGCATTACGTCGATTGCCGAGCGGACCTCATGGACTTACCAGTAGTGTAGCTCCCAAAATATAGATTTCTTCTTCCACATGGGTACGCGCTTATCAGGGCCGTTAGGAACAGGTTGGCTGCCATGACCCTTTCCAAAGATTACTTTTAAATCTTTGACCATATCAAATACTTCAGCACCAGTACGGATGACAGGCTTCCCCCGGGGTTCTGCCTTGCCATTGAAATGCTTGCCTTTTTTCTTTAAGGGATGCTTGGGCGGAAGAAAATGACGATTGTACGGGTACACATTCTTCCTACATTTGTCCAGATATATACTTTCTGTCTGATCCAAACAGTGAGTGCATGCATTGTATCCCTTGTTTGACTGTCCTGAAATGTTACTAAGAGCAGGCCAATCATTGATGGTTACGAAAAGCAACGCTCGAAGGTCAAATTCCTCTTGTTTGTGCTCGTCCCACACACGTACACCTGGTTCGGCCCACAGCTGTAAAAGTTCATCAACTAATGGCCTTAGGTACACATCAATATCGTTGCCGGGTTGCTTTGGACCTTGGATAAGCACTGGCATCATAATGAACTTGCGCTTCATGCACAACCAAGGAGGAAGGTTGTAGATACATAGAGTAACGGGCCAGGTGCTGTGACTACAACTCTGCTCCCCAAAAGGATTCATGCCATCTGTACTCAGACCTAACCATAAGTTCCTTGCGTCAGCTGCAAATCTCGGGAACTCTCTCTCGATTTTTCTCCACTGCCGACCATCAGCGGTGTGCCTCAACTTATCGTCTTTCATACGATCTTCCATGTGCCATCGCAACAACTTCGCATGATCTTTATTTCTGAACAGACGTTTCAACCGTGGTATTATAGGAGCATACCACATCACCTTGGCAGGAACCCTCTTCCTGGGTGGCTCGCCCTCAATATCACGAGGGTCATCTTTTCTGATCTTATACCGCAATGCAGTGCATACCGGGCATTTATCCATATTCTCGTACTTCTCACCACGGTAGAGGATGCAGTCATTAGGGCATGCATGTATCTTCTGCACGTCTAATCCTAGAGGGCAGACAAGCTTCTTTGCTTCGTACGTGCTGGCGGGCAATTCGTTCTTTCTTGGAAGCATCTTCTTCATCAGTACCAGCAACTTTTCGAATGACGAGTCAGTCACACCGGTCTCTGCCTTCCACTTCAGCAATTCCAGTGTGCTACCCAGCTTCTTCTGGCTATCTTCACAGGTTGGGTACAACAATTTGTTGTGGTCCTGTAACATCTGATCGAACTGCAACCTCTCCTTTTCTGTGTCGCAACCTCACCGTGCATCAGAAATGACCCGGCCAAGATCATCAGCGGGCTCATCTGGTTCCCGTTCTTCATCCTGATCTTCTTCTTCATTGTCTTCCATTGCGGTATCAGCATACTCAGGGAACATAGATCGGTAGTTTTCATCATCGTTCTCTTCTTCTTCATCGTTGTCTTCCATCATAACCCCTCTTTCTCCGTGCTTGGTCCAAACATTATAGCCCGACATAAAACCGGACCGAAGCAGGTGGCTCTGAATGACTCTTGAGGAAGTGTAATCCTTCTCATTCCGACATTCAACACATGGACAAAACATATAGCCACCACCATGCTTGTTCGCATCGGCTGCATCTCGAAAAGAATGCACGCCTTCTCTATAAGCGGATGTGCGTCGATCACCGTACATCCATGGATGGCTCATCTACGTTATACGACAGTATATCAAATACAATCACGATCCGAAAAATTAGTACCGCACGGTCTAAACGAGGAAATATAGTTGCTAACCTTTTAGAATAAGTAGAAATAAAGAGGAAGAGGTTTAAGTGTGGCTCGGGCATCTCATATCGTAGTTGTGTTCGGTGAACTGAAGCGTGAAAGGATCGATATGGTTGGCTAGAGGGGGGGGGTCAATAGACAACGACCACTTTTTAATTAATCTTAGCAAGTTAAGGTAAGCAACATACGGGTTCACAAATAATACGACAATGAGGTGAACCCTAAAGAAGCTAACAACGAGAGCTATTAAGACAAGTAAGATATAGTCACAAGCATAAGCAAATACAAAGTAAAGGATAGAGATAACCACAAGTGGAACCGATGGAGACGAGGATGTGTTACCGAAGTTCCTTCCCTTTGACAGGAAGTACGTCTCCGTTGGAGCGGTGTGGAGGCACAATGCTCCCCAAAAAGACACTAAGGCCACCGTATTCTCCTCACGCCCTCGCACGATGCAAGGTACCGTGATTCCACTATAGGTGCCCTTGAAGGCGGCGACCGAACCTTTACAAACAAGGTTGGGGTAACTCCACACAAAGCTTGGAGGCTCCCAACTAGACCACGAAGCTTCACCACAATGGAATATGGCTTCGAGGTGACCTCAACCGTCTAGGATGCTCAAACACCCAAGAGTAACAAGATCCGCAAGGGATTGGTGGGGGAATCAACTTTTCTCTTGGTGGAAGTGTGGATCTAGGCCTTCTCAACCAATCCCTAAAGAATCAACAAGTTTGCTTGGCTAGGGAGAGAGATCGGGCACTTTTGAGCTTGGGGCGCAACAATGGAGCTTAGAGAGGTAAGAGATAGGGTTCCTCAGCTAGAAGAACCCTTTATATAGTGGGGGGGAAAATCAGACCGTTTTCCCACTCTCTGCCCGAGCTCCAGCGGTACTACCGCTGTCTGCAGCGGTACTACCGCTGGCACTCCAGCGGTACTACCGCTGACCAGGGGCGGTACTACCGCCGCCTAGCGGTACTACCGCTGGGCCCCTGGTAGTGCAAAAAGCACTACCACCGCCAAGAAAGTCTTCGCAAAAAGGTCCGTCCACGAACTACCGCTAGGCAGGCGGTACTGAGCTCCTGGAGCGGTACTACCGCTGACCAGGGGCGGTACTACCACCAGCCAGCGGTACTACCGCTGACCAGGGGCTGTACTATCGCCAGCCAGCGGTACTACCGCTGGGGACCAATTTTGCAAGGAGGACAGAAACACAGTGGCGGGGGCCGCTCCAATGAAGAAGGTAAGGGAGAATATGTGAAGAGTGCGCGTGCAAAGATAGATTCCACCCAAACCTTTCCACTACGGATCCCCTCTTAATAGTACGACTTTCCTATGACTCAAATTAAGAGAATCGTAGAGAGCGCCGTGCTTCCGTTCCATGAATGAGGAGACGAGTCCTCTTGTGCCGTTGACATGTGTTATCTGAAACCTTAACACACACGGTTAGTCCTTTACGGTACTGTCATCAATCACCAAAATTACTTAGGCATAAACTATGCCCCAACAATCTCCCCCTTTTTGGTGGATTGATGACAATACCGGATTTGCACAGAGAATAATATGAGAACAAAAAGATAGAGATATATGACAATACGGGGCATATGACTCATAGCATAAGATGGAAATAAATCTCACATAAGTTCATGTCTCACAAATGATAGCAAACTAGAAGCAAACCAAGTTCGAAGCAAACCACACGAAAGAAAGCAAAGCAAAGCAAAGTTCGACTATGAAAGCAAATCCAGCTCCTAGACTCTCTCCCTCTTTGGCACAAGACACCAAAAAGGGGCACACCTAATGCCACAGGTAGCTACTCCTCATCCTCAGCATCGCCAGACTCGTCGGTACCCTCCTGGTCGTCCTGCTCCTCCTCTTCCGCCTCATCACCAGACCACTGGTATCCTTGAGCCTGCACCCAAGTAGCCTCTGGAGTGATGTCGTCCTCCGATCCGCTGGAGATGTCCACATCAAGAGTCCTGAGAACACGCTTGTGCCTCTGGCGGCTCTCCTTCTGAGCCACGTGCGTCTGGTACTGACCCTTAGCCTGCATACAGAATAGAGTCTTCATCTTATCCTGCAGTTTGATGGCCCAAGATGGCATGGCAGAAGAGCGGGACTGAGAGGCGGTTCCTCTATCAGTAGCAGTCTCTGTGTCAGTATCCATGTGCTGAGAGGAAGTTGATGGGTTGGCCCATTTCTCCTTGACGCAAAGCTTGATTGGGTCGTGCACAATGTAGTCAGACTGAGCGTAGAGCACCTCCTCCGGAAAAGCCTCTTGCCACTTATGACAAATATATGCGAACAGATAAGGCCCGTAGATGGGAACCTTACGCATGATGATGCAGTTCCAGAGCTCCATGAACATCACATCAGAAATATCCAGAGGGGCAGACTCCTTAGACATAGCCTCCTCACAAAGCAGCAGCATCTCAGCCAAGGAGCCATGAACCTCGTCGAAGTTACCAATGCGAGGGAAGAGGGTGTTGCGAAGGATCCGATGCATGATGTCCAGGTGCTTGGGGAGCACACCCTTCCTCACATAGAGTTTCTGCAATCTGTCCTTTGCGGGGGCCCTATCGATGGTGGCTGCAGCATGAGGACGCAACCCAAGTGGAGTGTCAGCTCCCTGGAAGTCAATGTTGAGGAACTGCATGAATTCACGCCAGGTACCGGTCATCTTCTGAGTCCCAGTCATCCACACCATAGAGCGCTCTTCTTTAGGAGAGAAGTGGACCGTGACATAGAACTGAGCAACAGCAGTGGGGTCAAAATCTGTCTTGTAAGTGATGATGTCCTTGATGCCCAGTTTGTCAATCAGAGAGAGGGCATCACCAAAATAGTCCAGGTTATGCTAAAGATGAGCTAGGTCAATCCACTGAACGGAGACATAGTTTTTCTTGAAGTGTGCGACAACATCACGGTAGATCCTGCACTGATACTTTGCCCAGACATGGTCAACATCCTTGATCACAGCCCTCTCGTTGAGATAAGGGTTCTGAGTGCGAAACCGCAGAAAGTCCTTGGGGGACATTGTGCGGACATTGATCCTCTTGTCCTTGCTTGCGGTCTTCTTGAAGGACTGCCTTTTCGGTTGAAGACCTGAGGTGGCAGACCCCTCGGGAGCCTCTGGGTTGCGAAACTGCTTTGACTGCGTGTCCCGTGGGGGGCTCGAATGGCGAGAGCTACCTGTGACACAAAGCACACAGCAAAAAGAAGCGACAAAAAGAGTCAAGGCAATGAACTAGAAAAAGCAAAAAAATAAACACTCATTGCCAAGCACATGAAAAGAATGCACAGTGAATCCTCCTGGCGGTAGTACCGCTACCCCTGGCGGTAGTATCGCCACCCCTGGCGGTAGTACCGCTGGGGGTCCTAGTGGTAGTACCGCCACCCCTTGCGGTAGTACCGCTGGGGTTTGACTTTCAGATCTGACAGATAAAAATAGACCTCATGCATAGGGCTACACGAATTTTATGAGGGCATGGGCTGTATATGAGCACTAAGAACACCACCCCAGCCCTACTCACATGAGGATCACAGGTAGCACCGAAATAAGTACATGCCTAGGCAAGAGAGAGCAAGTTTTAGATCTAAACCAAACATAGTTCAAGTGCTAGATCTAAAACAAGTAAATCCTAGGGCATGACAACATAATCAACAATGATTCATAGGACCTACACTCCCCTCAAATATCTCCTTCATGCCATCCAAGAACAAGGCACAAGATCAAAGACATGGATCCAATCCCCAATGCTCCTAACCCTAGAACAAGAACATCAACCAAATAGAAGAAGGGGAGGAGCTTTACCGGGATTCATGGCCCTTGGAGGAGGAAGGAGAGGTGGAGCAACCCTTCCAATCCAACGGAGAGAAGGAGCTCCTCGAAACGAGATCCAAACGGGGAGATTTCGGGCTAGGGGAGGGAGGAGCCGCGAGAAAGAAGAAACAGGCTGAGAAAAACGGACCCCCCCTCCTTTATATAGCCCAAGGGATGTGGGCCAGCGGTAGTACCGCTGAGAACCTAGCAGTAGTACCGCTGGATGCAGCGGTAGTACCGCTGGGGTCCTGGCGGTAGTACCGCTCCCCTTGGCGGTAGTACCGCTTCCCCTTGAGACAGCCCTAAAAATTTCCTAGCCGGTCGTGTTAGATTGGGATCCTGGCGGTAGTATCGCTATCCCTAGCGGTAGTACCGCTGGGGTCCTGGCGGTAGTACCGCTACCCCTGGCGTTAGTACCGCTACCCTGGTGGTAGTACCGCTGCAAATGTCACAACGCGGCCTAGGATAAGAGAAGAACTTGGGCAAATGACAAGTAAGTAAAAACGAGATCACCTAGAAAAATGTACTGACTTGTCATTGTATATCCTTTCTTCTATACAAAAGAAAGGGGCGGTGGCCGAGGCCACCTATGTTTGAGACAATGGTATGACACCGCGAAGAATTATCCTTGGGTTCATGACCAATGCTCGTCTTTGAAGCACAAGTGCCATTTGACAATGGCTAAAGTGAAAGACTAGATTGATTTATGCATAATGGGGGGAGGGAAAGTTCATTAAGAGAACAACACTCCCCCTATGTCCATGCCTACATCTAGACCAAGGTGGAATGCAAAGTGAGGTGCAATATGCCTAGTTTCAATCCACATTACTTGAATCAATGATATTTAGCTCATGCCTTAACTCCCGGAACCTTGCTTCATCTAGAGGCTTAGTGAAAATATCTGCAAGTTGCTCTTCAGTGTGGATGAAGTGAACCTCAATATCACCTAGCTTGATATGTTCACGAATGAAGGGATGACGAATATCAATATGTTTGGTTTTGCTATGTTGCACTGGGTTGAGGGAAATCTTGATAGCGCTTTGATTGTCACATAGAATAGGCACTTTGTCACAAGTGACACCATAATCCTTTAAAGTTTGCCTCATCCATAGCAATTGTGCACAACAACTTGCAGCTGCCACATACTCAGCTTCGGTGGATGATAAGGAGACGCAATTCTGCTTCTTTGACGACCAACTTACCAATGAGCGACCAAGGAATTGGCATCCTCCAGACGTTGACTTCCTCTCTACACAATCTCCTGCCCAATCTGAGTCAGAATAGCCAACTAGATTGAAGTTTGCTCCTTTGGGATACCAGAGGCCAAAGTTTGGGGTATGAGCCAAATATCGAAAGATTCGCTTAACAGCCATGTAATGACTTTCTTTTGGTGCAGATTGAACCGTGCACATATCCCTACACTTAACATAATATCCGGTCTAGATGCACAAAGGTAAAGGAGGGATCCAATCATGGAGCGGTATACCTTTTGATCCACTTCTTTACCATTGGGATCACTGTCAAGCTTGCATCTTGTTGGCATGGGGAACTTGACGGGTTTGACATCTTCGAGCTCGAACCGTTTGAGCATGTCTTGAGTGTACTTGGCTTGTTTGATGAATGTCCCTTCTAGACCTTGTCTAATCTCGAACCCGAGGAAGAACTTCAACTCTCCCATCATGGACATCTCAAACTTCTCAGTCATTAGTGCAGCAAATTCTTCATTGAATGAAATGTTAGGAGAGCCAAAGATAATATCATCAACATAGAGTTGGCATATGAACAAATCCCATTTAACCCTCTTAGTAAAAAGAGTGGGATCTATCTTCCCAATTTCAAACCCACGATCTTGTAACAACTCAGTAAGATACTCATACCACGCGCGTGGGGCTTGTTTAAGGCCATAGAGTGCCTTATTAAGTTTGTACACATGATTGGGGAGCTTGGGATGTTCGAATCCCGGGGGTTGTTTGACATAGACCAACTCATTCAAAGGACCATTAAGAAAGGCACTTTTCACATCCATTTGCTGTAATTTGAAGTTATGATGAGAAGCAAATGCAAGCAACATGCGAATAGATTCTAGACGAGAAACAAGGGCAAAGGTTTCACCGTAGTCGATACCCTCGACTTGGGAGTAGCCTTGAGCCACCAATCTTGCCTTGTTTAGAATCACAATTCCATTGGCATCTTGCTTGTTCTTGAATATCCATTTGGTCCCGATGACATTATGTTCCTCCGTTGGCCGAGGAACTAAATCCCAGACTTGGTTGCGCTCGAAGTTGTTAAGTTCTTCGTGCATGGCCATAAGCCAATCCTCATCATCGAGCGCTTCCTGTACCTGTTGAGGTTCACAATACGAGACAAACACGTGATGCTCACAATAATTCCAAAGCTGTTGACGGGTGGATACTCCCTTTTTTAAACTGCCAAGTACATTCTTCATAAGATGTGACTTGACTCTCAGCTTGTTCGCATTCTTGGCTGCTCGACGCTCCAAGAGTTCTTCATTAGATAACGGGGGAGCATCGACTTGTTTCCTTTGCTTGCCCTTGCGTCTTGAGCCAGCTGTTGGAGCTCCAGAGGGGAATTGTGAGACAGTCTCCTGATCATCTTGTCCTTCGACTTGAGCAGGTTCACTAGTTTGTTCTTGTATTAGTGGTTGCTCTTGATCTTGATCTTGTGCTTCTACTTGGTATGGATCTCGGGGATGCACTTGATCTTGATCATGAGCAGGTTCGGAGTCTTGGGGTAGTGCTTGAATATCATGGGACACATCACCATTGTTGGGCAATTGATCTTGACCTTGAGCTTGTTCAACTTGTTGAGAGTCTTCTCTTTGTTCATCGGAAGCGTGTGGGGCTTGTGGGGGTGATGGCTCCACGTGAGTAGAGCATTGTCCTTCTCCTTCGGCCACAAGGGGTTCCTCAATGGGGAGTATTTGACCAATCCCCATTCTTCTTATGGCTTGGGGAGGAATTTCATCACCTACATCACAAAGACCACTTTGCTCCAAACCGAATACCCGGAAGTACTTGAGATTGGGTTTGTTTCCAGTTAAAATCTCATACGGAGTCTTGTTCAAGCCTTTGCGGATGTAGAGCCGATTGGATGCATGACATGCGGTGTTGATGGCCTCTACCCAGAAGTTATATGGAGATTTGAATTCTGCCATCATTGTCCTTGCAGCGTCTATCAAGGTCCGGTTCTTCCTTTCTGCCACGCCGTTTTGCTGAGGGGTATATGGTGCAGAATATTGGTGCTTTATTCCCTCATCACCTAGAAACTCATCTAAGGTGTAGTTCTTGAACTCTGTGCCGTTGTCACTCCTAATCATCAAGATCTTTGCTTCATGTTGACGTTGCCCTTCATTAGCAAAGTTGATGACCGTTTGCTGAGTCTCACTCTTCTTTTTAAAGAAGTATACCCAGGTATATCTTGAGTAGTCGTCAACAATCACTAAGCAATACTTTCTGCCTCCAAGACTATCAAATGATGGAGGACCAAACAGATCCATATGGAGAAGTTCCAATGGCCTCTTAGTGTAGATAAGAGTCGTTGGACGATGAGCAGTTTCATGAATCTTTCCTTCAATGCAGGCACTGCAAACACGATCTTTAGCAAAGCTCACATTTGTTAGTCCTCGAACATGGTCCCCTGTCAGAAGACTTTGCAAAGATCTCATATTGACATGAGCTAAACGGCGATGCCAAAGCCAGCCCACATCAACTTTAGCCATTAAACATGTCACAGTCTTAGTGGGCCGCTTTGAGAAGTTCACCACATAAAGACCATTTTCGACATGTCCAACATAGGCTACTTTAAGAGTCTTGCTCCTTAGGAGGACCACAGTGTCAATATTAAAGAATGTGGAAAACCCATAATTGCAAGTTGACGAACCGACAGTAAATTGTAGGCAAGTGACTCAACAAGCATGACCTTCTCAATAGATAAATCTTGAGAGACGACCACCTTACCAAATCCAAATACCTTTGAAGAGGATGCATCGGCGAATTGGACATGGGTGGGCATAGGTGGAGAGGGACGCACATCCACCACTAAGTCCTTGCTTCCGGTCATATGATTTGTTGCTCCACTATCGAGCAACCATGACACCCCACCGGAAGCAAACTCCTGCAATAGATCAAGGCTTGGTTTTAGGTACCCATTTTTTAATGGGTCCTTTCATGTTAGAGATAAGGGTCTTAGGAACCCAGATAACCCATTCAATATCCTCATCGTAGGAACCAACAAATTTGGCATAAACATGCCCATCACTAGCACAACACAAAACATAAGAAGAATTGAGTTTGCCGATTGTGTTAGTAGGAACGGTTTTGCCCTTCTTGGGATTCCCATAGTCCACCTTGTTCATGTTCACCTTCTGAGTCCCCTCACCCTCTTTGACAAAGATGTCCATGAGGGTGAGAGATCGTTTGTTCTTGTTCTTCCTTTTACCTTTTGACTTGGAGGTAAGTCCAAGTCCTTCCTTTCCCACAACACCCTTTTTAGTGCTCAAGAGATCGTTCAGACTCTTCTCACCTTGTATGCATGCCACAAGACCCTTCTCAAGTTTCTCCTTTAACTTGGCATTTTCCTCCACAAGATGTACATGCTCACAACAGGGGTTAGTTGCACAAGCATTATCAATTAACACAAAGGGAGGACAAGATCTCCTTGGTAAGCTTTGCTTGGAGTTGATCATGAGACTCTTTTAGAGAGAAATGAGCACCTTTCAAGGCTTTGTGGGCCTTGTCAAGTATGTCAAACTCCTTTTTGAGTCTGTCATGGCCAACCTCAAGAGCATACTTTTCAGATTTAAGCATACGAGTAAGAACAACATCATGATCTAGTTTCTTTTGCATTTTAGCGCAGTCATCATTATATGACTCCTCAAGAGCCAAACGAAGAGTGCGCTCCTCTTCTAGAGCACTAGATAATTCGGCAATTTCATCGGCATAGTCACGACTATGTCCCTGAAGCTCAGAGATGGTCTCCTCATGAGACTCAATGAGGTCAGTGGCCTCACCCAGTTGTTCTAAGAGAGCAACAAAGTGCTTCTTGGGTTCTCCCTTAATAGTGCACAGAAACTTGTCAAGATCATGCTCATTAAGTTCCCCAACATCACTATCTTCAACACAATTTAACAATGAAGGAGCAGAAGCAATGTTGGTCTTAATGATGGGAGTTACCTGATTGATACCTTTTGCCATGAGGCACTTGGTGATGTGGTTCTCGTTGGGGGCGTTGAAGAGAGACACCTTCTGGGGAGAGGTAGTGGCAATAGCAACAGTTGTCGTTGCCACTGTATCATCATCATCATCATCATCATCATCTGAAGGATACTCTTCAAGGGCCACCATCCCTTTTGGGTGAGGTTTCTTCACAAAGTTGTTCTTGATTGGAAATGATTTGGTTTTGTCTTTGCGAATGAGCTTGCCTCCGTTGTCTTCCCTTTTCTCATAGGGACATTCGGCCACGAAGTGACTCACGTTACCACAGTTATAGCATGTCCTTACTCGTTGTTTGGGTTTGAATCCACTTGAGTTGTTCTTGGTGAAAGTGGGTCTTGAGTTCCTCTTGTTGCCCCAGAACTTCCTTGATGCAAGAGCCATGTGCTCATGATAGGCATACTTTGTGTCCTCAGGGCAGCCCTCCTCTTCCTCATCTTCTTCTTCTTCTTAAAGCATTGCTTTTGCCTTCAACGCATGGTTGGGTGAAGTTTTCTTTGATAAAACACGAGCAAGTGCATTGTCGGCTGTTTCGTTCATGATTGACATTGCAATGAATTCATCCAACACCTCACTGGAAGACAAGGAGTGAAAGTCTGGCCGCTGACGAATGACTGATGACATAGCTTTATTGAAAGGCATGATGGCTTTAAGGAACTTGCGTTTGACCCATGTGTAATCCACATCCTTGCTCCCATGATCCTTGAGTTCCACAGCAATAGCAGTCACCCTCCGATAGAGATCACGAGGGTCCTCGTCTTCCTTCATCACAAACTCATCAGCCTTATCAAGTATCACTTCATAGTTGTATCGTTGAATGCTTGAGATTCCCTTGTACAACACCATAATATGCTCCCAACAATCCTTGGCCAAAGTGAAGGGACGCAAGTGAGGAAGATCTTCAGGTGGCACTGCAGACTGGAGAATAAACAACGCAGAGTGATTGTATTGATTGTCTGCATCTTCTCTCGGAGTGAGGTTGCTTGGATCATGGGGATAATATCCTTGCTCAATGATTCTCCACAAATTTGTTGAGCTGTGATTCAAATGAGACTTAATAGAAAATACCCAGTTAGCAAAGTCACCTTTCACAAGCTTAGGAGGAGGACCAACAGGATTAAGACGTGGTGCGGGAAAGGATCCTCCATAGACCATGGGGGTGGAACTGAGGCATATGTTCCAGTCCCATCCTTTTCGTGAGACGAGGGAGGTTGCATACCTTTAACCGCTTCCTTAGAGGAGTTGGCCTCCGAATCGAAAACGGTGGGTTTAACCACTATAGCCGGTTCGGGTGAACTTTTAAATCCCTCAATTAACTCTTTAAGCATGGTCTTGACCTCGTTCATCAAGGACGTCTTGAGAGCGGCCATAGCCGTATTCAAGTCGTCCCTTGTGACCGAAGTCAAGTCCATGGCCTCGGGTTGCCCATGGTTAATTCCCTCTTCGCCTTCCATACTCGTCGGGTGGTTAAACCCTTAATAAAGAGACGTGGCTCTGATACCAACTGAAAGGATCGAGATGGTTGGCTAGAGGGCGGGGGGTGAATAGACAACGACCACTTTTTAATTAATCTTAGCAAGTTAAGGTAAGCAACATACGAGTTCACAAATAATACGACAATGAGGTGAACCCTAAAGAAGCTAACAACGAGAGCTATTAAGACAAGTAAGATATAGTCACAAGCATAGGCAAATACAAAGTAAAGGATAGAGATAACCACAAGTGGAACCGATGGAGACGAGGATGTGTTACCGAAGTTCCTTCCCTTTGACAGGAAGTACGTCTCCGTTGGAGCGATGTGGAGGCACAATGCTCCCCAAAAAGCCACTAAGGGCCACCGTATTCTCCTCACGCCCTCGCATGATGCAAGGTACCGTGATTCCACTATAGGTGCCCTTGAAGGCGGCGACCGAACCTTTACAAGCAAGGTTGGGGCAACTCCACACAAAGCTTGGAGGCTCCCAACTAGACCACGAAGCTTCACCACAATGGAATATGGCTTCGAGGTGACCTCAACCGTCTAGGATGCTCAAACACCCAAGAGTAACAAGATCCGCAAGGGATTGGTGGGGGAATCAACTTTTCTCTTGGTGGAAGTGTGGATCTAGGCCTTCTCAACCAATCCCTAAAGAATCAACAAGTTTGATTGGCTAGGGAGAGAGATCGGGCACTTTTGAGCTTGGGGGGCAACAATGGAGCTTAGAGAGGTAAGAGATAGGGTTCCTCAGCTAGAAGAACCCTTTATATAGTGGGGGGAAAAATCAGACCATTTTCCCACTCTCTGCCCGAGCTCCAGCGGTACTACCGCTGTCTGCAGCGGTACTACCGCTGGCACTCCAGCGGTACTACCGCTGACCAGGGGCGGTACTACCGCCGCCTAGCGGTACTACCGCTGGCCCCAGCGGTACTACCGCTGGGCCCCTGGTAGTGCAAAAAGCACTACCACCGCCAAGAAAGTCTTCACAAAAAGGTTCGTCCACGAACTACCGCTAGGTAGGCGGTACTGAGCTCCTGGAGCGGTACTACCGCTGACCAGGGGCGGTACTACCGCCAGCCAGCGGTACTACCGCAGACCAGGGGCTGTACTACCGCCAGCCAGCGGTACTACCGCTGGCTGCAGCGGTACTACCGCTAGCATCCCAGCGGTACTACCGCTAGGGCCAGCGGTACTACCGCTGGGGACCAATTTTGCAAGGAGGACAGAAACACAGTGGCGGGGGCCGCTCCAATGAAGAAGGTAAGGGAGAATATGTGAAGAGTGCGCGTGCAACGATAGATTCCACCCAAACCTTTCCACTACGGATCCCCTCTTAATAGTACGGCTTTCCTATGACTCAAATAAAGAGAATCGTAGAGAGCGCCGTGCTTCCGTTCCATGAATGAGGAGACGAGTCGTCTTGTGCCGTTGACGTGTGTTATCTGAAACCTTAACACACACGGTTAGTCCTTTACGGTACTGTCATCAATCACTAAAATTACTTAGAGATAAACTATGCCCCAACAAAGCGGCATCGCTCTAACACACATTTCAACAAACACCTCTAGTGCATCAAAAAAATGGAGAGCTAGCACACACCCACACTCTTCCATCCAAGAAAAATGTAAAGAAGAGGGGAGAGGGGGGCTGTGCTATATATAGGCAGAGGACTTTAGTCCCGATTTAAGACACAAACCGGAACTAAAGGTGGCGCACATGCGGGCTGCACACCGCGTAGCCCTTTAGTCCCGGTTTGAGACACAAACCGGGACTAAAGGCTCCTTACGGGCCGGAACCAAAGCCTCGTGGGCGGCATTGCGATTTGTGACGGCGTGGTCGGGCCTTTAGTCCCGGCCTAGAGGGAGGCCGGGACTAAAGGGTCCAGGCCAAAGGCCCGTTTTCCACTAGTGCATCTCCTTGCATGCGTTCATGACAGTAACCATGCTGCAATGCAGAGCTCCTGACTTTCTCGGCAAAGAAACAAAAGGAGGAACAATGGCAAGCCAGAAGCGAGGCCAGACCGTCCAAAACCGACGTCGTTTTCAGAAACAAACATAACTAGATGCGATCATGCGAATGTCGACACCTGCCCAGTTAAGAAACCTGATCTATCACTCCGGCACGGCGCGTCTGATTCCCCCAGCTGCTTGAGTTTTCTGAACCGCCGAGATATGCTTGTATTTGCCGACCATAGCTTAAAAAGCAAGCTATAACTGTATATACTACTAGGTACAGGCAACCAAACGGACAGTGACAAGGCATCATCATCAACATCAGCGGTAGAACAGGATAGATACTGACTATAGTAGCTTAAAAGTCTTGATCGCTTACCCAATTGGGAGTTTAGACCGGGTGCTCTGTGACTCCGGTGGTGGTGCAACTTGGCCACTTTGAGCAAGAAGCAGGTGAAGGTTCCGTGTACTTGGCCGGCCGGACACTAGTCTCTTTCAGAGCTACCTCACCGGCCATGAGAGGAGAGCTCGTTGGAAGCTTCGAGTGATCTGTCTGACTTGCAACTGGAGTATTCTGATAGAGCCATCAAAGGAGCTTAGGACTCCATCAGGCATGTCACTATGTCGCAAATCTCTTCTTAACTTTTTAATAATAAAGCAAATAGGGTTTCTGGTCGTCCGTCATGGCATTTTTGTAAAAAAAAAACTCTGTTTCTTCGAAATCAACCCGCGGTCCCTGTGTAAGTGCATCTGAAAAAACGTTTCCAGCGACCGCATCTTCAGCTCGCGATGCGGACGGCCGGGCCGACACTGGGCGGCACGGCGACGGGGATGACCGGGCCGGAGCACGGCGAGGCCGGGGACGAGATCCCACTTGCGACCAATCCTTCTTTGCCCCTGTCTCTCCCCGCCTCGCCGTCCCGAATCTTTTCTTAGGAAGGCGACGAGATCTGGCCGCGTCCTCGCGCAGGTGAGGCGTCGGACCCCTCCTCACCTCCACCCTGCTTTCCCTGCTCCTCCTCCTCCGCCTCCCCTTCGCCCGCCGTCCCGCTCCCGATGGCGGCGCCGCGCGGCTCTACGAGGGCCGCGTTCGGCAATCGCGCCGGCGCCCGGTGGGGCACGCCTTCGAGTACGCCGTGCGCTACGCCCTCCTCGACCTCGACCTCCTCCCCCTCCCAGGCCACCTCTACGCCGCCGACGCCCGCGTCATCGCCTCCACTTCCGGCCCCGTGTAAGTCGGCCCTGCTGACGCGTTTCTCAACCCTCTCACGCGTTTCTTAGAACAAATGTCACACCACTTCTTGAAAGTACTCTATTGCAAAAATCACACTGCTTGCTGTAGTAGTATGTAGAACATGTCTGGAATTTTTTTGTATGTGTAAATTTTCCTCATTTGCTCTGAGGTGATTTTTTTTGTATTTGTGTAAATATGTATAGAAGTTGTGAATTACTTCTTTTGCTCTTTTTCTCAAATGAAACAGTTTTGACTCTATCCTGTTGGGTATATAACTGGGACATCCATTGTACATTTGTATTTTATACCGCTCTTAGACCATAGTGGCTCAAGTCAATCATGCAATTGGGGCTGAGGGGATTATCAGTACAGAATGCAAGGAAGTAGAGAGAGAGTATGGAGAGATGATCCTCGAGATGCTTGTAGCACAGGTTTGTCAGTTGCTCATGTTGTCTTGGCAATTGGATTATTGTTATTACAATCTTCTCACCGATCTTGAATTCTCTAACCAATTACAAGAATACTAATACTAAGTTGTCATTGAGCAGACAAGGCCACAGAAAGTGTGCAGTCAGATCGGTTTGTGTGTATTTGATGGTAGTCACTCTGTCAGGTTAGCACAATATACGCATGCAGCCGTATTTCCCATTTCCAAACATGTGTATCTCAATGTTTTCATAACAGTTTTGCTTTCATGAATGACTATGCAGTAACCAAATTGAATATGTCGTTAATAAGAAAGAGAAGCGAGGCTCTGATCTTCTCTGCACGGCTTGTGAGATGACTGTTGTCTGGATACAGAATCAGCTCCGTAAAAACCAAACAGAAGAGCTCATCTTGCAGTATGCGAATCAGGTCAGTATCACCAGTATTTTCTGATTGTCCAGTGGTGAAGAGTGTGATAATGGTCCGATTCCAATGCGAATTGAGATTTCATGTTGTATGAAGATATCATGTCTTTGATTTGTACAAAAGATCTCTCTCAGATAGTGATTTTGAGATAGATAGCACAAGTACTGTTTTGGATTTGAAATGCATTTTATACTAAATATAATTTACTTGTGACATACGGTTTACAGGATCTAGCCAATGCATTAAATATTCATTAGCTTGGATGAAATTATTAGCTTTGTGGGTTGCATATCAGGATTTACTTCATTCTACTTACTGTTGAACTTAGTAATTTGTGCAATGCTAAAAGCTGCTTTCATGACCTTGTACCTAGAAATCTCTTTGAACATCTTGTAAAGTTCAGTGTAGCACATGAATCATGCATGAGCTTGGCCAACATTATTTATTTTCTAACTATGCCAATCTACTGCCTTTGTATAGGGACCAGAAATTTGCACAGGCTTTCTGAAAGATGGCAAGCCTATAAAGCTGAATCAGGGGCAAGAGATTACCATAACCACAGATTATACCATCAAGGGTGATGAGACCATGATTTCCATGAGCTATCAAAAGTTGGCTATAGACGTGAAGCCTGGGAGCACTATACTATACTACCAAAAGTTGGAAGCACGGGTATCGGCCAGCCAAAGGGTGGATGAAGCAGAGGATGACGAGAACGCAAGGATGCACATGCTTCGGTTAGCCAAGGTGCGGCCGGAGCAGAGGACGATGAGGGGCTGTAGACCAGGGCTGCCGAGGTGGTCGGAAGCAGGGACAAGGAGAGGCGAGGACGGAGCGGCGCGACCGCAAGCGCTGCCGGTGGAGGGAGAGCATGCATCGAGGAGGCAGGGTGAGTACGCCGTCCACCAGTGCCGGCTGAGAGCACGCCGTTGTGACCTGTTCGCCACTGGCAGAGCCTTCTCCTGTTGCCATGTCTGTCTTGGATTGAATTCGTGACGGTGTCCTTCTCCAACACAAAACAATGGATTGCTCGACCAGGGCTGGACTTCGCTGAGGATCCTCGGCTGGCGTCTCCATCAGGTTGCGTAGTTGGACCAGAAAATCCATCAAATCCTGGAGTAGTTGGACCAGAAAAGCATCATGTTGGCTTCAAGTTCGCCGGAGGAAGAAGCTTCGAGTTCGCCGGAGGTAGAAGAACATATGTCGAGCTGTCCAATAACGATGGCTACACCAGAGGTATGTAATGCCTCGACACCCTTAAAAACAACCCTGCTACTTTGGTTGTCAACTTCTGGTGCCTCTATTCCTAACAGTTTCAGTTATAGCGAGCAATAGTCCAACCATTCATGTAAAAACTTAAAATCAAGTAACCTTGAGCTTAGAACTAAAAGTTGTTTCATGGTTAACTGAACTTGATCATGGAACTTTCCTTTGTTTGCACAGTTGTATAATGAATTTGCTTCCCTTAGATCTACCCAAAGTCTGCGAGGGTTGTTTGAAGCAGACTTTTTTGACGACCTTGAAGAAGCTACTCAAACTGAAAGTCAGGTGGCGTCGCCTATGATGAGAAGTGAAGTAGATCCTATTCGGAACTGCAAATGGATAGGTTTACCGCTTACGGAACAGAAAGCATACCATGAAGGCGCAGTTGAAAGCAGCGAGTTGCAGACGTGCACAAACTTTACATGAGCATAGAAGAATGGAAAAAAAATTGTGTGGCATAAATAACTTAAATGCAATATGGTAGTTGTCATTGTATTATCTGTTTGCTTTAGTTACAAACATGGCAGTTGTTGTTGTAGTTTCTGTTTGCTTTTGTTACAATATAAGCAATCCTTCATATCATGTGGAGAAAAAAGATCACTACACCTTCATGCGGTTCAGGCATGTCTCTTTTGACCTATACACATACAAAGACACACAACAGAAATATGAGGACCTTTGGAAAAAAATACCTTCCATGGGTCCGGTTCCCCATAGAAACAATTGTTCATGAACTAAATGAAATAAGGAGTTTTCAATACCCAACTATGCCAGCAAGGTCCAAATTATAGTACAGGAATCCTCTGAGAAAGGAAATATAGGCATTGTTCAATTCATTATATTTATGTACAACTCTTTCGGCCATTTGGACTTAATTGAATATATTTAAAATCTATAATCATGCAGGTCATCTTATGATCTATGGATATTAAATTTTACGGAAAAAAGTAAAATAAGACTGCTAAAATAATGATGCAAGTAGTTTCTGCCTTTATAATCATGCAGGTCATCTTATATCTCTTACAAAAAACAAATTTTCAAGTTTGTGCCGCGCAGTTTCTGTCTTTATTTACAACTTAACTTTCAATTGCTACTGATACAGATGCAAGTAGCTGTTCTTTGGAGCTGCTGGGCAGCCATTCATATGGAGGAAATTGTTTCTATTAGTACCTTTTATTTTCTTTTGCTTGGAGAGTTTGTATAGGTATTAGTCGGTACTATATATAATCATTTGTCGTATGTTTACATACCTACTTGCATTTCAAAGGCGGTGCGAAGTTCAAGTAGATGTTGACGAAGAACATGATGGGAGGGGGTCAAATACGAAATACATGATCCAAAAATCGACAATCTAACCCGGTGCAACGCACGGACACTTTTACTAGTAATAATAAACCACGGATTGCTTCTGTCGTACGTCGTTGTCGGTTTTGCAGAAAAGCCCCTGTTGTTTTGGCTATTCAACCCGCACTACAGTTTTAAGTGAATCGAGGCCGCAAGGCAGTGCTGCCCACGGGAAGCTTCGAGGGGTGGGTCGTCACCAACCTCCCGAGCGAGGCATGGCCAGGACGGCGGCACACAACGCCGGCGGGGCGATGCCAGGGGCATGCAGGAGACGAACGAGGCCGGATCTGGCACAAGACACCCCGGATCCATTCGTCCCCTGCTGGAATGAAACAGAGGTGAGATCGGGATGCCGGCGGAGGTCCATGGCGCCAGCAGAATGGGAGGCAAAGAGGGATTAGAGAGAAGAAGAGAGGGGAGGAGGAAGAAGAAGCAGCAACACGGGCGCGGTGGCTCGACTCGCTCTGGATCGGGATCAGTGGTGGCTCGGCTCGCTCTGGATCTGGAGAGGAGGAAGAAGAAGAACCAGCGGGCGGCGGCTCTGGAACGGGATCCCCTCCCGTTCGCTGCGGGCTCAACCCTTCCCCAGCAAGAGCAGGGGTGCGCCCGCGCGTCCTCCTCCTGGTACAGCCTCAAATCCCTCATCCATTCCCCCGTTCTCTGCTTCTCTGACTCTAGCTGTGTTAAACGCATAGTATTAACTTCTTGAACGGCCATGGCTCACCCACTGGTTCTGTGCGTCTAAATTGCTTTGCTTGCAGGGAGGGTAAGACCGGTGATGGACTGGCCGACGAGGGTGAAGATCGCGGCGGGATCGGCACGTGGGTTGGCCTACCTGCACGAGGACTGTAAGATGTGGATGGGTTTACTTTTGCTCCTATTTCTGCGTCTATTCGTTCTGAATTTGCAGCTGATTTTTTGTGCTCTTTGCTGTTGTACATAGGTCATCCAAGGATCATCCACGGGGACATCAAGTCATCCAACATCCTTCTCAACGACAACTTAGAAGCTCAGGTTATGCTCTTTCTCAATAAAATGGCTGTTGTTCTATCGATGGTAGTATGTTCAGTTACTACCTTTGTCGAGAAAAAAATGTTCAGTTACTGACGAAACCTGAATGTCGCGTTCATCGTAATCCAAGTCGCGGATTTCGGGCTCGCCAGGCTCGCGGAGAACGAGGTGACGCACGTCTCGATGCGTGTGATGGGCACATTCGGGTAAACAAACCATCTCTAACTGCAGGAGCCATTCATCTTGGCACGTCGATAGGAAACGAGGAAAAATTGTCAAAAACTCTGTGTTTGTGGTGACTGAAAACGAACAGGTACTTGGTGCCGGAGTATGCCTCGACGGGGAAGCTGACGGAGAAATCGGACGTGTTCTCCTTCGGGGTGGTGCTCCTGGAGCTCATCACCGGCCGGAAGCCCGTCGACACATCCCGCCCCCTCGGCGACGAGAGCCTCGTGGAGTGGGTAAGCAAGATCACCACCGGCAGGCATCAGCATCAGCACATCCATGCAGTACGCCATTGCATCCATCACTGACAGTGTGCTCGCTCGTGCCCTTGTCGCAGTCGAGGCCGCTGCTGAACCGCGCGATCGACGAGCAGGAGTTCGAGGAGCTGGTGGACCCGTGCCTCACCGGTGACTACGACGACGTCGAGATGTTCCGCATGATCGAGGCGGCGGTGGCGTGCATTCGGCACTCGGCCGCCAGGAGGCCCAAGATGGGGCAGGTTCGTGCGTTCGGGCGAGGAAGAAGAACCTCCTCCAACCTCGCAACGTCTATTCTCGCCATTGATTTGTTTCGTCTTGGGCTGCGTTGCAGGTCGTTAGGATTCTGGACAGCCTGACCCTGAACGACGTGGACCTGAGCAACGGCGGCAGGAGGGATCTGTAGCCAGCCTCGCGAGCTTCCGACGATTTTGTTTCTGTTCATCTTTTGATTGTTTTGTTCATGATATTTTACAGTGAATTTGTATTTGCTGTCTTACTACATGTCTCTTTCTTTCTTTGGTGTGTACGTTAACAGGGTATGCCCACATGGTCATGTATTTTTAGTTATTATATACGTTGTTTTTCTCATAGGTTCCCTGAAGTAAGAGAGTGTTGTGAATAGGGCATTGTGGAAATTATTGTTGTACGCCCCTATACACAAGCCTTCGTAGGCGTTAAGAGTCCATCCATGAAAAGAGGCTGGGAAAGCTTGAACCGTAATTTCCGATCACCCTCTAGAATGGCATGTTCTCCTCGGTTGAAATAGGAAGAATGGCATGTTCTCGATCAGAATAGGCAGTTTCTTCCCTTAGAACAATACTTGAGAGTTTCCTACCTCATACGACTCGGAAATTGCCATCTTAATTTCCCACACCATTTGAAATCAGTAAATTCCTGAAAGAGGAGGGGGCGATGAAATGGAATCGACCGGCTCAAATAAGACATCTTCTAGAGGGCACATTTTTTTTTATGGATTTGCTAATCTTGATCTTCTTGCCAATGGTAAACATAACAAGTTGGCACATCATATGACTAGATTTTTTTTGACAATCATCTTTCGACTAGAATAAGGCAAAGAGATCAAGCTCAAAGTGGACACCGAGCTATGGGGCAACTATCTCTCCTAACACTAGCTTGATTTATAAACGCTCTCTTGAAATGGAATGAAACTTCACGTGAGGATTCTCTTCTTGTGAAAGTTTGAAAAGAAATCTATACATACTAATAAAAGAAATAGGTATTCTTAGTCCGTCATACTCTTTCTCTAGAAACCCTCTTAAGTTTCTGATAATCAACCCGCAGTATATATTAATTGATTTTTTGAAAATCCATATCTTTTTAACGCTAACTTTAAATTTAACATGTTATATATGAAATTTGATTAGAAAAATATGTAGAATCTGAATATGATATTATTTTCCATGTTAACAATTTAAAAATGCTATTTACGATAAAACCTTAATCGATAGCGCATGATCAATCTTTCCTTCATATCGGTGTCGATTTGAATTGAAAATGAACACTTTGGCAAAACTAGCATGGAGAATAAAAACAATATCTATAATCACGCATGCACGCCTTGTCAAAACCTCACAGAAAAAATAAATTTATCATTTTATGTTGAGAGGGGGACATCTTAAGATTGACAACATTCAAACATGTTGTGATGGTGTGAACACTAAAGCCAGCGTCGACGAGCGTGGAAAGAAGGGTAAATAGAAATACACACGGGATTTCATGTGTTGAAATAAAGGACACGGGCCTATGGACCCATGATTGTTAGATTAGTGAGCGTTTTTCTTACCCGTTGCAACGAACGGGCTCTTTTGCTAGTATATAGTTATTTAATTAACGGGTGGACGACCCAATGAAAAATAACATGATTTGTTCTACTGCTAAATTATTAATTTTGCTAGGGCAGTTCATACTCTTTACTTGCCCTATCAAACTAGAAAGCTTTTCAAACATGCAGCTCGGGGGTTCCAGCGTGTGGCCTCCCCTAGGGTTCTTACCTTCCTCGAGTCCAAGTTTTGGAAGGCGCATTGGGCATGTCATGTTTCCCCGAGTCGATATTCTATCTCTGGTTTCCTTTCAATAAATACTAATTCAAGGCATTTCCTAAAAATACACCATATGATCCCTGCAGAAAATAACCAGCGGGAGTGAATAGGTACGATTGGTAACTGATATGTGTTAAAAGATCTTAATTGCTTACTTTCCCGAGAAAATAATTAACCACCTGCTCTTCGAAACCAATGGTGCAACTTGGCCACTTTGGCGCAAAAGGATGATCAAAGGTTCCATGCATGTACTCCGCTATGCTTAGACGTTGTCATAGCTCACCGGCCACTGGAAAAGCTTGGAATTTTGACCTCCAAACATACAAATATGTATTCACATTTAAGTTAACAAAAGATAAGATGTAGGATGTGGTGTTACAAAAAGAAAATATTTATTGTAGTTTTCATATAGTTAGTCTAGGGTATACATAAGCAGAGATGGATGAGCTTGCGTTTCTTATAGTGTGTTCGGTTATGATCGGGTCTTGCGTGCAATCCTAAGTCGGCATGGTGGGTAGGAAGTGGGATTTATAATTCTTAATCTTCGGAATTACTTCAAGAAAACATATTGCATCACGCAAATTTCATCATTATGAACTTCATGATCGTAGGCAATTTTCGCAAAATAATGAACACGTGATCTAGCATACCTCTATGGTATCGTTGTAAAACATGGGAGGAAAAAATATCCTAGTTTCTGAAGGCCAAGCTCTACTTGGTTGAATGAGTTAGGGTGGTTGCATTCCCATGCGCATGAGGTCACGAAATCGAAGCAGTGTCAAGGCAGACAATGTTTTCAGTAAGTAGTGGATGTACCTGGCGACAACAACGAGTTGCATCTCGTGGCTTTATCAATCTTCAAGCTCCATGGCTCTAATTTCAGTGACAGTCACGCGAGTATGTGTGCTTAGATCTGTGTCTACATATTTTTGTTGATATTTTTTTTATATTGTTTACCCCCAAATGTGTATTTGTGTGCATCTCTACATCCAGATAATATGCTCTAGTCTCTAGAGAAGAAAAATAAATCTACTACCAAATCTAGGTACTAATAGCCAGAAAATCATGTGGCTAGTGCTAATTAGAAATGGATTTAGAAAGCAAATTCCCTCTATAAGTTCTTTTTTTGTGGCAGCTTTTCAATAATGTTTTTCTTTGGCGAAAAGCTCTTTTAGAATATTATGTTAAATAGAGAAGTAATGAGGAAAACAATTGGCCGCGTAATACAACTTGCTCATTATATTCACAAACTGAATGTGCTTAACAGATGTTCCTTACATGTCTTGTGGCTAGAGTTCTTTGGAGAATCATGGGATTAGTGTTTTGCAGTGAGTGTTGCGCTAAATCTCTTTGGTAATTTTGTTCAGTGTATTACTCTTTTTTCTATTGACGAAATATTTTATGTTGTTGGTTTGGCATATATCTACTAGGTGATTTGGTTGTGCCACAAGAAGGCAACCTTTGAGAAGAAGGTGGTCAAATCTCCTTTTGAAATTGTTTTTGATGCCTTCTCTTTTTTGGTGTATTGGACATGACTCTAGAAAGCAGATCATGTTGTGGATTTGAAGGAAGGGGCTTAAATGCTTAAGATCAATGCTGCAAATCTGCTAGGTGTCCACCCACGAGCTGCATCTCGTTGATGAGGTCATTGATTGCTCTTGAAGTGATGGTGTTGCTACAATGTTTAAGTCATGGCTGGTGTTCTTTTTCCTGTCATGTGATCTTGTATATGTGTGTTCCCTCTGTCCTTAACTGTCTTGAACGTCTTTTTTTAATGTTGATATGAAGTATGTGTAGTTTAGGTGTTGTCGGGTTTTTGCCCCGTAGATCATGAGCCGGGTGCGGGAGGGTGTAGAGGGTTCTTTGATAATGCTCGAGCTCATTTCACTAGTAGAAAAAGGGCCTTTTGTCCCGGTTCGTAAGGGCCTTCTGTCCCGGTTTTGGAACCGGGACTAAAAGGTCGTTACTAATGCCCTCGTCCTTTAGTCCCGGTTCTTACACCAACTGGGACAGATGGGCCTCCACGTGGTCGCTGCGGCCAGAAAAAATGGCCAGCTTGATTTATAAAGCAAGTTAAATACCTCAACAGGTTATTAACACCTTTTATTATGCTAACCAATGTTTCATATATTTTCATTTTAATTACTCATTCCGTTTTTAAATTTGTGCGCCATATATTTAAATTTGTGCGTGGGATAACAGCCCTTAAAAGCACCCTCACAGTTTTGTGTTTTATTAATATAAAAAAATATGCTCAATAGAGAAAATAACAAAATAAGCTTATGTGGGATTGAATCGAGGACTATGGGTTAAAAGGGTTGAGCTCTAGCCATTTGGGCTACTAATATGCTAATGGTAAATTTGTAGTCCGCTTGCTAATAACCATAGTAAAGCGTAGCGACTTTACAATGGAAAAAACGAAACATTTGGTTAATTACACTTTATTTATTTATTTAATTATTCTTATTTGTTTTTTCCTTCTTAGGTTTTATTGGTTCTTTATTACACTTTGTTTTTTGTATGTTTCTTAGTTTTGTTGTTTTTTCTTGTTTTTGCACTCGTATTCCTCGGGTTAATCACTGAATTTTTTATTTTTACCGGTTTTGTGTTTCTTTGTCAGTTTTATTTATTTCTTTTCTTCTTATTTATCTTCAATTTTTATTTCGTACATTTTTGGTTTTCATTGATTTTTTTTCCTTGTTACTTTATTCTTTCTTTGTTTTCACTATTTTTTTATTGCTATGTTTATCATTTGAAAACATAATTCAATAAACCAAGGAAGAGACAATCATCATATATATAGAAGCATCTCAAGAAAAAGAGATGCCCACCAGTAAATAATTGAATCTAATTTTTCAAATATTGACAGCAAATGTAGAATACTGATATTTGGCACTTCATATGACAATGAGAAAATAAACCACTCATATAAACTCTTTTGTTCTCGTTATTATACACATGCTTAGCTAATGTTTAGGTTTTTAGGATAAATCATAAATAACCATAACCATGATAACAATCAAGCTTATCGGATTTATTCTGCCTACCCGTCGAGATAAAGGCAAAAAAATGGAACATGTTCTGTGGATCTGTGCACATCAAACTATGCAATGTGTGGTACATAAAGGAAAATTTAGAATATACATATATCTTGATACCTGATTGTTACATGCTTTCTCATCTCCCATGTGCACTCTACATAACATATGCATACATTACAGGCTTCAAGCGTTCATGAATTTCTTCAGCAAATTTAACATTATCACAAAGTAAGTCAAACTTGTGACCCAGCATGCTAAGCACTGCCACAGGGAAACAAATTCTAATAGCAAATAGTGAAACTCCCCAAAACTGTCAGATTGCTGAAATATATCTCTATTTCCTGTGCTGGTTAATCTTCGGATTCTGACTCACCCTTGCATTCCTCGCGAAGACAGGTCATATCCTCCTTTAATATTCAAGTCTAATAAGGGTCCTCAGTTTTCAGGGTGCATTTGGCATTCTTCGCCTCCTGACTACGTTCACGGTAGAGCTGAAAATCCAAATTATTATCATGAAGATTGTCATCAGATATAGCTTTCACCGGCTGTTCACTGCGATCTTCATACACATGTGTTCCATTGTCTGACAAGCCCGGAAGGGCCATGTTAAAGTCTGTAAGCTGTGATCTAGCATTTTCTAGGCCAGCAGATCCATTTGCATCAAAGGAAATGTTTTCTTGAGCTTTCTCTAGTATTTCCTTTAAATATCTCACTTGAGCATCTATTCGCATCTGCAGCTTCTTCTGCACCTGATCACAGAAATAAGCATTTTTTTAGGCTGATACAAGCATTTTTAACCTATATGGTACAAAGTTTGGTAGTATAAGCAGTGATGCACAACTTTTCTAACCTCAAGTTGTTCACACAATTCTCTTTGGACCTGAATTTGATACCTGAGGGTGTCCTCAAGCGGCATTTCTCTTATTCGTATAAGAAATGTTTTGAAAATGGTTAGTTAAATCATCATACGGTCTCAACTGATGAAAAAGGCACATAAAAGACACATGACAGTAAGTAATCAGTAGGATTCCCTCTTTGCGACTCTATATAAGGAACATTGCATATATAAAGCTGAGTTTTTTTTTTTGAAAAGGGCTGGTTTAGAGGTTAATTTAGGTTGTTATATACACCAACCAAGGAGCATCCATGAGCAAGCACAAAAAGAAATAATTTTATCTTTCATCAATGAGCATCCATGAGCATGCACAAAATTTCATCAGGCACACCACCATCATACTTGAAAGTGCAGTAGCAGTTCAACACTATCGTACTTAAAAGGTTTACACTATAAAGATTAAAGCTCCATCGGGTTCTTAAGATCTTCACTCCTGCTTCTTCACCTTCTCCTTCATCATCCTGATGCGCTTAGAGCGACGAAGCCCTAGGCCAGGCTATGGGATGTACTCCTCTACCAAAATTGGCATGGCCCTGTCGCCCAGCTGTGGGATCACCATCGCAAGGCCATCGTTGCTGCTACTTTTGCTGTAGCCAGAGTCGCTGCTAATTTTGCTCTAGCCAGAGTCCCTGCTGCCGTAGACATAGCACCTGTCGCAGTACTTGTTGCTCCTGCTCCCATTGCCTTGCCAAATGTAAAAAGGTTTTTTTTAAATGGGTGTGAGACATAGCCTAATGGATAGGAAGAAGAGACAGAGTGTATTGGCATCGTCGTCGTCCTGGTAGCGCCTCCGACACATAGTCGTGTCGAACACCTTCACGGCGAACGTGGCATTGTCGTCGTACCTGAAGACAAGGAAGTACCCGTGTCGCAGGTCGTAGGCACGGACGAACTGCTTCCAGCCACGATCTAGGTACATGCTTCCATCGGTGTCGAACGCCGCCTCCACGTCCCACAGCTTGCGAAGCCCATTGCCGGCCTGCCTCAGCTTCATGTTCTGTGGCCGATGACCGTCCCACATCTTCACAAAATTGTCCGGCAGCACCTGCCTGCTGGAGGATTTCTCAAGTATAATCGTGAAGAACTCCATCTCTGAAAAGCAGTAGAAGAGACCAATTACTACCCTTTACAACATTGTTAGTACTCGCTGCTCCTGCTCCCATTGCCTTGCCAAATGCAAAAAAGTTTTTTTTTAAATGGGTGTGAGACATAGCCTAATGGAGAGGAAGAAGAGACAGAGCATACTGGCATCGTCGTCGTCCTGGTAGCGCCTCGGACACATAGTCGTGTCGAACACCTTCACGGCGAACGTGGCGTTGCCGTCGTACCTGAAGACAAGGAAGTACCCGTGCCGCAGGTCGTAGGCACGGACGAACTGCTTCCAGCCACGATCTAGGTACATGCTTTCATCGGTGTCGAACACCACCTCCACGTCCCACAGCTTATGAAGCCCATTGCCGACCTGCCTCAGCTTCGTGTTCTGTGGCCGATGGTCGTCCAGCATCTTCACAAAATTGTCCGGCAGCAACTGCCTGTTGGAGGATTTCTCAAGCATAATCGTGAAGAACTCCATCTCTAAAAAGCAGCTAAAGAGACCAATTACTACCCTTTACAACATTGTCATACAACATTTACAGCAACATGATCATCAGTATTAGCTAGGACCTAATTAAATACCCTCCTTAAGGTAAAATAGCATAAAACAATATAGACCCTAACTCGAGGTCGGAGGGGGGTCGGTGACGGGGACGACGACGTGGATGATGGAGGGGGATCCTAGATTTCTGCATAGTGCTCTCCGATTTTAGCATTCAAAGTAGGAGTACTTTTCCAATTTGAGCATTCAATAAGCAAAACCAAATCGTAAAATAAAGTAGTATTCAAATTAGCATGCATTCAATTATAATCAAAACTACATCATCTCTTGTCATACATATAGCATCACTAATACAGCTAGAACCGTAGCGTCCGACGGGTATCGTCGCGGGCGGTGGACACCCAAAGATAAGGAACCATCACAGGATCATAGCTCCAGTGAGATCCCTGAAGAACCTGCCAGGTATTGTCGAACCTGCCCTCCAATGCAACCATGTAGCGACGGACGTGCTCGTCCTCCTCGCTGACACGGTGACGTACCACCTCCGCGGTGTCCGGAAGCCTCGGCGCCGTCACTGGCCCACGCGACCGCCATCAAACAAGGATTGGGTCAACAACGGGCTGCCTCCTCACCAACCTACGTCCTCCGGAAGGTAGCACCTCCCAATACCAGCCCGGCGGAGCTCAGTTCCGAACATGGCCCTGATCAAGGAGGCTCCACCGTCGAGTCGACGACGACGAGGATACGGGATAGGCATCGTCGACGTTGATGCGGGAACTACTTCTATATATACTTAAATAAAGTAGTTTTATTAATTAAATCAACTAGTTCAACTACTAAGCACTTACTATAAATAAATAAAGTAGTACTTACTAAAAACAAACTACTTCTATATATATAGTAAAATAAAGTAGTTTATTAAATGAACTAGCTAGTTCAACTATATATGAAGTACTTACTATAAATAAAATAAAGTAGTACTTACTAAAAATAAACTAGTTTAACTATAGTTCTATTCTTTTCAAAACTAATTATATTAAACACTTTATCTTCTTATTTTTTCCTTTTTCCTCTATTCTAAATATGAACATATTCATAAATGACTTTGATCATGCATAATTTTCCTATACATACACAATATGAACATATACATAAATTGACAAAGAAAATACTATGAACAAAAAAATCATTAAAATTCTATGAACAAAACTACAACAGAACAAAATCATAAAAATTCTATGAACAGAAAAAAATCATAAAATTTTGACATATTCGATCTCTGCATATATATGAACATACAAACATGCATATTCAACAATAATATTACCAAAAAAATATTTTAACAGAAAAAAAATCTAACACAATATGAACAAATTAATTACACAATATGAAAAAAAATAACAGAAAAATCTATGAACTACACGTCTAAATTACTACACATCTAACAAAAAATCTATGAACTACAAAAAAATCTAACAAAAAAAATCTAACAAAATCTAACTCAATTAACTGCACATCTAAATTATATACTACACATCTAAATTAACTACTACTAACATCAAATTGAATTAGCAAAAATTTTGCTCACGGCGACGGTGTCGGGGACGGTGTCGGGGACGGCGACGGCGAGGTGCGGCGCGGGGCGGGGCGGCGCGGCGACGGTCGATGGTGAGGTGCGGCGCGGGCCAGGGCGGGGCGGCAACGGGCAGGGGCCGGCGGCGTCGCGGGGCACGGGGCGCGGGGCAGGGGCGGCGCGGGACGGCGTCAGGGCGGCGCGTGACGGCACGGGGCGACGACGGCGACGGTGAGGCGGAGACGAACGGGCAGCCTGGCGGCGGCGGGGAAGAACGAACTGAACCAAATTGGTCCCGATTCATGGCACCAACCGGGACCAATGCACCCCTTTAGTCCCGGTTGGTAGCACCAACCAGGACCAAAGGCCTCTTTTCAGCAGCCCAAAGGGCGGGAAACAGAGACCTTTGGTCCCGGTTGGTGCCACAAACCGGGACAAAAGAGGGGCATTGGTCTCGGTTGGTGGCACCAACCGGGACCAAAGGGCGTGTGCTGGCGCGGTGCGGTGCTATGTTTATGTAGTGCCCCAGATGTAATCCTTCCATATTTGGAACCTTCTCAATGTGGGTCCCCATGTCAATGCTATGAGAGAGCCCATGCTCATTATGTCATGTGATGTCACCTTATTAATTACTCTTCCTTTGCATGCATGCATTCCATATCATGCCATGTTTTCTTGTTGTTGCATTGTGTTCTTGTGATTTCATGTGTTGCCTTGTGATGATGTGCATCTGGTGTATAGCTTGTGTGGGTGATGCATGTGATAGTATTTGCATAGGTTTCAAACCATCCTCCCTCTCTCTCTAAATCCTACTCTATGTCAAGTTGCACTTCTTCCTTTCCCCTTTTAAAAATGCTCATGTGTTAGCTTTGATTTGTGGTGGTTGAGAGATGTGAATTGCTGGTTTTGAATGGGTGTTTTGAAGGTGCATAAAATTACAAAGCAGCTCAACCAATACTGTTTTGTGAAATATTATCTGCTCCTAAAAATCTTGATCTTATTTTAGTTAAATAGGTCATATTTTATATGACCGGGGGGTATTTTCTTTTGAATTTAACCCAGTAGTTTTTGCCTTGTATTATTTGTTTTCTTTCTAGGCTTTCTTTTAAATAGAACAGGTGCAGGGTTCCTTTTCTTTTTCTGGCGCACTAAGTGGGCTCCCTCCCACTTAGCGGCCCATCTCCCCCCTCCCTCACGCATAGGAGCCCAACCCCGCTCCTCCTTCTCCCACCTGACGCCGTTCCCTCCCAGTGCGTTCTTTTCCGTCAGGCAGAGAGAGAGAGAGCGAGCAGTAACGCCATGCACAAACGTCGAGGTCCCCCCCCCATATAACGTGGCGTCCGTGCCTTCCCCCTCGCATAGGGTTCCTCTCCATTCCCTCCTACCGCCGCCACCTCTCCCCATCTCCATCTCATCTTCTTCCTCCCTCCTCTGGTAAGTTCTGTAGATAGGCCAGAGAAGGTGCCCGCGTCTACCCCGCCGTCATCGTCGTCTCCGACGCCGTCCGCCATGTCCAGGAGCTCGGGGTTCAACCCCGCGTTCCATTCCCGTCGTCGGTAGGGTCGGGGAGTGACCACACCGACGGGGCCAAGCTCGTCTTCGCCGCGGCCACGGTGCCCTCCTTCCTCTACTTCAGCAGGAGCAGATCTTCCTCGTCGTCGTTCTTCTACACCACCGGCGCTTCTTCCTTATCCGATCGGCTTCCCCCTTCCTTCCCAAGGTGAGGTGCACCTCTCCCTGTGCCTCTTCTTCCTTAGATCGGCCGGATCCGTCGTGTGCTCGCTGTGCCTCCCGTCTGTTGCAGTTCATCAGGCCAGTAGATGATGTTGTGGTGCAGTAGCTTGGCGCGCTAGGTGTTGAGCAGCAGGGCTTCTCCACCCTCGTAGTGTTGTGTAGATGAGCAGTAGGTAGTTGACATCCCCCTCCTCGTCGCGCAGCCGCAGCATCAGGTCCACCCTGGCGTCCTCCGTGTCGCTGGTGATCTCTGCGTGCGCAGCAGAGCACCAGATGTTGTATTAGTTTGCCTAGCTGTAGTCCTTCCCTCTGCCAGACGTCGTTCCGTAGCGCAATGGTAGCTGGATGTATTTGTACTCGAGAGATCTTGGGTTCGATCCCCCTTTTTCGTTTTAGTTTTTCTGGTAACAGTGGATCACAGAGCAGGGCAGCATACCTTGTACTGCTTCTTTGTTATGTCGAACACAACCCACCTAGCAAAGTGGTGGCCACCTTATGTGTGTTTGCTAGAGCAGCAGGTCTGGGGTTCGACCCCCAGCACCCCCTTTTTTTATTTTTTGTCCCTTGTTCTCTGTTTCACTAATTTGCAGCCTTGTTATTTGTAGTGAGGTAGCCATTTTTGTTGCACATATATGTTGTGCTACCTCCTCTCATAATCTGCAAGGAGGTTTAATTGTTGTTGGCTTGTGGATACTTGATGATGCACTTGTGTGTGTGCAAATGCACTTAGTAGAGATTGTAGATGCATGTGCTTATAGTCTTGTGCTTAACACTTAGTTGGGAATGGCATTTTTATCTCCTTTGCTTTTGTTGTTATAGTAGTGCTAGATGATGTGGTGCATGTATGTGTGCTTGTGAAAGGTGCATGTGTGTGTGTGTGCATACACATGATGTTAGTCACATATGTGTGTGTGTGTATGTGGTGTGGTTTCTTCTAGGTGATATGCATATGAGTTGATGTTATGCATTGGAGAAAAACAGCCCCACTTTGCAACACTTGTGCTCCTCCTCATGTGCATATGTGAGAGGGCATGGTGATTTGTATGTGTGGATAGCTTGGTAGAAGGGGTTGTGAAGTTGATGTGCATGACACAAACATGTGGTTCAAACCCCCATGTGACTTTGTCATTGTGCACATGAGCTCAACCTTTGTAGTTGTTGTTTTAGTAGGAACAACATGAAATGATGCCCATTCCCTAGGCATGATTTGGAGTAGTTCCCTCTCCCTTAAATTGTGGTCATTTGATCCAAGTAGATGCCCACATTTTATATATGTTTTTAGGGTAGAAACTCCCAAGGAATCCAGTGGTGAAGTTAGTTTTGCCATTGGGATACTTTATGGAGTGGACATATTCAGATTTGTTGCAAGTTTGATCTTGGTTTCCTTGGAATAGGTGGAGCCCAAGGGCATGTGTTTTTGTGTGATAGAAGTAGGGGTTTTGCTCCACACCATAGTGTTGTCATTTATCACTTGGTGTTATTTGCATGCAAACTATGCCTAGACAAAGTGGGCATGTGGCTGAAAAAGTCCAGCTTAGTGAAATCTGGAATTTCACTAAGTCTCGGAATTCTGGAAACATTTTCTTCTCCTATAGATGAGGATGTGCTGGTCATTGTGTTGAGAACTAACCTTACTTAAGTGCTAGGATTTTGGACCTGATATGTTTTTGAAGCTCCCTGTAAAATTTCATCTCATTTGGAGTCCAGTAGGTTGTGTTTTGATTGCGTCAAAAAGCTTCAGAACAAAGATAGAAAGTCAGGTGCAGGAATTTTCACTAAGTCCCTGAGATCTAATGGTTTTGGGAAAGTTTGTGACCTTGTATCTTCTAGAGTTTAATTCCTTTTGCTGTGATTCTTGCTGGTGCTTGTAGTGTTCTTGGTTGACTGCAGCCACATATATTATTTGCCATATTTGGAGGGCTGTAGCTATGTTGCATGTAGCTCACAAAGAGCTAAGATGCAGATTGGGGCAGATTGAGTTGTATAGCCATTTTGATCATTGTGTGTGCTTAGTTGATGTTGTGGTGTTCTTCCTTGCTCCAATCCATTCATGTTGGGTTGTTACTTGTCTTGGCAACCTGGGAATACCAGATTTGGGCCAATTGTGGTTGTGGTGTTTATTCTTCCACGTAGAGCTTCATATCTTGTTTCGTTGATTCCCGTTGATCCGTAGCTCCGTTTGCATTGTTCTTTATATGGTTTTGCATCGTTTTCACGAGCCGCATCTGTTCATGCCATCCTCATGCATGTCAAAATAGCTTAGTGTACAGTTCTGTCCAGAAACTTGTAGTAGTTTCTTTTGCTTGTACTAGTGATAGAAATAGCGGTGCATGCTCATTTATCATCTCATGCATCATGTGATTGTTGCATCTTGTGGTGCTGCTGTTCATTGGTTGTTATTCTTATGTTGGGTAGCACCGGGATCGGAGAACGAATACGTGGAGTCAGGAGAGTACGTGCAGGACGAACCAGAACCATTCCAAGCTGAGGATATCACAGGCAAGATGATATGACCTTGATTCCATCTCTAGACTTGTTATGATAGTTTCATTTTCCATATCATATTGCTCGCTGCCTACCACTGAAATTAAATTGCCTCTTCATATGCCATGAGCCCAAACATTGTTCCCCTCCCTAGCAAAACTTGTATGGCTAAGTAGGCTTTGCTCAGCTACTAATGTTAGCGTTGCTAGATGCAGGTGCTTTGAATCATGTGATAACATCAGCTTGATATCATTATCTTTAATTCTATTATTTAATTAATGCACCTATATACTTGGTAAATGACGGGAGGCCTAGCCTTTTGCCAGGTGCTTTGTTCCGTTATTGCCGCCTTAGTTACCGGTTACCGGTGTTTGATTCCATAATGATCGCTCCTAACACGTTCGGGGTTGTTATGGGGACCCCCTCGATAAATCGCGTAGTGCTAAGGCTTGTCCGGCAGGACCCAACATTGGTGTTAATTTGCTAATCACTTAATAATAAACTGCATAGGGAATAGCTACCCCGAGGATTTTAATCAACAACCCGGGCCAGTGCTCCTCATGAGTGTTGGTCCAAACTAGAGCACTGTGCGGGGCCAACTCAGGGCAACTTGAGAGATTTCTATCAGGCCACTGTACGCGTAGCTCATCCGGCGTGTCCTGAGACTGAGATACGTGGCTCTTATCAGGATCGTCGACACGTCGGGAGGTCCTGCTAGCCTTGTCTTACCTTAGCGGTATATCTTGCGTATAGGAATCCCAGTGAAGCTTTGGTTTCCCCCAGAGTTGAGGTTTTCCTCTAAGGAATCCGACGAGATCACGAGATTCATGATAGAGGATGCCTTTGCGGCCTGTGTACGTTTGTGATGGACTAGTTGGAGCACCCCTGCAGGGTTTAATCTTTCGGAAAGCCGTGCCCGCGGTTATGTGGCAACTTGGAATATTTTGTTAACATCCGGTATTAAAGAACTTAAACATAAGCTAATAAAATTGCCAACTGTGTGCGTAACCGTGACTGTCTCCTCGAAGATTTCTCTTCGATCGGGAACACGGTGGTGTTATGAATGCCGTAGGTAGGTGTTCAGGATCACTTAGTGATCAAGTAATCCCGACCGCTAGTGTAGACCACCTTCACAATTACTTTGCGTAAGTTAGCCACTTAATCAAGCTTAGGATGTTGCAGCCTGATACACTTCACCCTTACCCTACCGAATAACATGACTAGTTCTGGCACCAAGGTCTTAGATTGCTGAGTCCCCGTGGCTCACGGATTCCTCCGAAACTCCCAACAGGTACAGGTACCCCAGAGACAGATGATCCCGACGGCACCCAGCTGGCGTGGCAGTACGACGAGGAGACAGACTGCCTCTACGTGAACTATCCCGAGGACTGAGGCGTGGTCCTGATCGTGGGCCTGCAGGCAGGGTAGCATAGCATTTCCATGTTTTGTAGTCCGTAGCGGAACTACCTTGATTGTATCTGTGATGTACTCTGAGTTATTAATGAGAAGACAGTTGAATCCCGGATTGTCTACTTTTATTATTATTTGTGCTATGTTACTTGCTTGCGAAAGCTTAGATGCGCTTCTTTCCTATTCGGGGGCCTCGACCCCCAGATCGGAAAGGACCGCATCTTGGTCGTTACAAGTTGGTATCAGAGTCTTACGACCATAGGAGCCTTTGTGTGATCGTATTTGGCCGAGTCGAGTCTAGAAAATGTTTTGAGTCTTAGTGATATCGGAGAGTAGGATTCTTTTTTCTCCTCTTCTATGCTTTGGTGAGGTTTCCGTCTTAGGAAATCTTTAACTCTACTCCTTTTCTTGCTCAAAATTTTTTTTAGGATCACGCGGGTATTTGTGAAATCTATATGATTTTGATGTGACGGAATCCTATCCTGGTGCCTCCTATCTGCTCTAAGTATCAGGGGAGTTGAGCTCCAGGGATTATCGTGCACATCGCCATCATTCAGATTTCTGAGTATCTAAGAACGGAGGGTGTTCGTTATTGCTTCAATACGGGTAGTGGTGAGATAACCCCCATGTCCCCAGTACTGGTGTAGATTGTTCGGGGGTATTACCACACTTGGTATCGTTGTGATCACGAGGATCTGTTGTAGATGAAGGTCCGAGATGCTGGTTGTGTGTTGAAGGATGTGATACAGGTGACGGTTAGTTTAGGAGTTGTGTGAAATACTCCTTGTATCCGTGTACCTGATTGCATGACCAGTTATTTCGGGAATTCATAGGTGGGATATCTAGTAGTATCTTAAAGGACTATCTTCCTACAGACGCTTGATTGAGGTTTGGGAAATCTCGGTCATATGTTTGTTCCGAGCGGTTCTAGCTCACACTTGTTTGCAGTGGTCCTTATCGGAGTTGTTGTCGTCTGTTACTTTGAGGATGCACTCTTGCTATGTTGTTCGAGTGCAATGCTAAATTCTGTTCAGATATTCTGTCTTTTGATTCAGCAATATCTTCAATTATTATGTGGTCTAATATGTTGTCCGTCTTCAGGATGGCTCCACCGACTCGTCAGACCCCAGCGCGTGAGGATATGCCGCCTCCACCTCCTCCTCCGCCGCCGCCTCCTCCTCCTGCAGAGGCCTGGCAGGCGATGATGGCAGCTACTAATGCAAACACTCAGATGTTGTTGCAGTTGATCCAGGAGAGAGCCAATCATTAGCAGGGCAATTTCCAACACGGTGGCAATCACTTCGCCAATCTGAATCAGTTCCTGTCAAACCAGCCTAAGACGTTCACTTCTTGCGACCAGCCGTTTGATGTGGAAGATTGGATCCGTGATATGAACAAGCATTTCGAGTGTAGCAATGAGCGTCCGGAGGACTATGTCAAGTTTGCAACGTTTCTGTTGAAGGGACAGGCTTCTATTTGGTGGCAGCAGCTTAAGGACTCCAGAGGCGACAGGGTGATATCTTGGGACGAGTTTTGTCGTGACTTCAGGTCCCACTACATGTTGGAAATATGCCCTAGAGGCAATAATAAATTAGTTATTATTATATTTCTTTGTTCATGATAATCGTTTATTATCCATGCTATAATTGTATTGATTGGAAACACAGTGCATGTGTGGATACATAGACAAAACACTGTCCCTAGTAAGCCTCTAGTTGACTAGCTCGTTGATCAAAGATGGTCAAGGTTTCCTGACCATAGGCAAGTGTTGTCACTTGATAACGGGATCACATCATTAGGAGAATCATGTGATGGACTAGACCCAAACTAATAGACGTAGCGTGTTGATCGTGTCATTTTGTTGCTACTGTTTTCTGCGTGTCAAGTATTTGTTCCTATGACCATGAGATCATATAACTCACTGACACCGGAGGAATGCTTTGTGTGTATCAAACGTCGCAACGTAACTGGGTGACTATAAAGATGCTCTACAGGTATCTCCGAAGGTGTTCGTTGAGTTAGTATGGATCGAGACTTTGATTTGTCACTCCGTGTGACGGAGAGGTATCTCGGGGCCCACTCGGTAATACAACATCACACACAAGCCTTGCAAGCAATGTGACTTAGTGTAAGTTGCGGGATCTTGTATTTCGGAACGAGTAAAGAGACTTGCCGGTAAACGAGATTGAAATAGGTATGCGGATACTGACGATCGAATCTCGGGCAAGTAACATACCGAAGGACAAAGAGAATGACATACGGGATTATATGAATCCTTGAGACTGAGGTTCAACCGATAATATCTTCGGAGAATATGTAGGATCCAATCTGGTCATCCAGGTCCCGCTATTGGATATTGACCGAGGAGTCACTCGGGTCATGTCTACATAGTTCTCGAACCCGCAGGGTCTGCACACTTAAGGTTCGACGTTGTTTTATGCGTATTTGAGTTATATGGTTGGTTACTGAATGTTGTTCGGAATCCCGGATGAGATCCAGGACATCATGAGGAGCTCCGGAATGGTCCGGAGGTAAAGATTGATATATAGGAAGTCCTGTTTTGGTCACCGGAAAAGTTTCGGGCTCATCGGTAGTGTACCAGAAGTGCCGGGAGGGGTGCCGGGGACCATCGGGAGGGGTGTCACGCCCCAAGGGGTCTCATGGGCTATGGGAAGAGATAAACCAGCCCCTAGTGGGATGGAATAAATTCCCACTAAGGCCCATAAGGTTTGAGAAGGAAAAAACACAAGGTGGAAAGAGTTTCCAAGTGGGAAGGTGGAATCCTACTCCAAGTAGGATTGGAGTAGGACTCCTCCACCTCCAATTTCGGCCAAACCTTGAGGGTTTGAGGCTGCCTCTTCCCTCCCCCTCCCTCCTATATATACTGAGGTATTAGGGCTGATTTGAGACAACTTTTCAAAGGCAGCCCGACCACATACCTCCACGGTTTTACCTCTAGATCGCGTTTCTGCGGAGCTCGGGCGGAGCCCTGCCGAGATTAGATCACCACCAACCTCCGGAGCGCCGTCACGCTGCCGGAGAAATCATCTACCTCTCCGTCTCTCTTGCTGGATCAAGAAGGCCGAGATCATCGTCGAGCTGTACGTGTGCTGAACGCGGAGGTGCCGTCCGTTCGGCACTAGATCGTGGGACGGATCGCGGGACGGTTCGTGGGACGGTTCGCGGGGCGGATCGAGGGACGTGAGGACGTTCCACTACATCAACTGCGTTCACTAACGCTTCTGCTGTGCGATCTACAAGGGTACATAGATCGGAAATCCCCTCTCGTAGATGAACATCACCATGATAGGTCTTCGTGCGCGTAGGAAATTTTTTGTTTCCCATGTGATGTTCCCCAACAATGGCATCATGAGCTAGGTTCATACGTAGATGTCTTCTCGAGTAGAACACAAAAGTTTTTGTGGGCGGTGATGTGCGTTTTGCTGCCCTCCTTAGTCTTTTCTTGATTCCGCGGTATTGGTGGATCGAAGCGGCTCGGACCGACATTACTCGTACGCTTACGAGAGACTGGTTTCATCGCTACGAGTAACTCCGTTGCTCAAAGATGACCGCCGAGTGTCGGTTTCTCCAACTTTAGTTGAATCGGATTTGACCGAGGAGGTCCTTGGATGAGGTTAAATAGCAATTCATATATCTCCGTTGTGGTGTTTGCGTAAGTAAGATGCGATCCTACTAGATACCCATGGTCACCACGTAAAACATGCAACAACAATTAGAGGACGTCTAACTTGTTTTTGCAGGGTATGCTTGTGATGTGATATGGCCAACGATGTGATGTGATATATTGGATGTATGAGATGATCATGTTGTAATAGTTAATATCGACTTGCACGTCGATGGTACGGCAACCGGCAGGAGCCATAGGGTTGTCTTTAAACTAACGTTTGTGCTTGCAGATGCGTTTACTATATTGCTAGGACGTAGCTTTAGTAGTAATAGCATGAGTAGCACAACAACCCCGATGGTGACACGTTGATGGAGATCATGATGATGGAGATCATGGTGTGACGCCGGTGACAAGAAGATCGTGCCGGTGCTTTGGTGATGGAGATCAAGAAGCACACGATGATGGCCATATCATGTCACTTATGAATTGCATGTGATGTTAATCCTTTATGCACCTTATCTTGCTTAGAACGACGGTAGCATTATGAGGTGATCTCTCACTAAAATTTCAAGACGAAATTGTGTTCTCCCCGACTGTGCACCGTTGCGACAGTTCTTCGTTTCGAGACACCACGTGATGATCGGGTGTGATAGACTCAACGTTCGCATACAACGGGTGCAAAACAGTTGCACACGTGGAACACTCGGGTTAAGCTTGACGAGCCTAGCATGTGCAGACATGGCCTCGGAACACATGAGACCGAAAGGTCGAACATGAATCGTATAGTTGATATGATTAGCATAGAGATGCTTACCACTGAAACTATTCTCGACTCACGTGATGATCGGACTTGAGATAGTGGATTTGGATCATGTACCACACAAATGGCTAGAGAGATGTACTTTTTGAGTGGGAGTTCTTAAGTAATATGATTAATTGAACTAATTGTCATGAACATAGTCTAATGGTCTTTGTGAATTACGATGTAGCTTGCGCTATAGCTCTACTGTTTTTATATGTTCCTAGAGAAAATTTGGTTGAAAGTTGATAGTAGCAAACTTTGCAGACTTAGTCTGTAAAGCCGAGGATTGTCCTCGTTGCTGCGCAGAAGGCTTATGTCATTAATGCACCACTCGTTGTGCTGCACCTCGAGCGTCGTCTGTAGATGTTGTGAACATCCGACATACACGTTTCTAATGACTACACGATAGTTCAGTACAAAATACTTAATGGCTTAGAAGCAAGCCGCCGAAGACGTTTTGAAACGTCACGGAACATAAGAGATGTTCTAAAGAGATGAAATTGTGATTTCACGCTTGTGCCCTTGTTAAGAGGTATGAGACCTCCGACAAGATTCTTTGTCCACGAAGTAGAGGAGAAAAGCTCAATCATTGAGCGTGTGCTCAGATTATCTGAGTACGACAATCGCTTGAATCAAGTGGGAGTTGATCTTCCAGATAAGATAGTGATGGTTCTCCAAAGTCACTGCCACCAAGTTGTGAGAGCTTCGTGATGAACTATAACATATCAAGGATAGATACAATGATCCTTGAGCGATTCGCAATGTTTGACACTGCGAAAGTAGAAATCAAGAAGGAGCATCAATAGTTGATGGTTAGTAAAACCACTAAGTTTCGAGAAAGGCAAGGGCTAGAAGGGATACTTCGTGAAACGGCAAAGCAGTTGCTGCACTAATGAAGAGACCCCAGATTAAACCCAAGCCCGGGACTAAGTGCTTCTGCTATGAGGGGAACGGTCACTGAGGCGGAGCAACTCTAGATACTTGGTAGATAAGAAGGCTGGCAAAAGTCGAAAGAAGTATATTTGATATACATGATGTTGATGTGTACTTTACTAGTACTCCTAGTAGCACGAGGGTATTGGATACCGGTTCGGTTGCTAAGTGATTAGTAACACGAAATGAAAGCTACGGCATAAACGGAGACTAGCTAAAGGCGAGGTGACGATACGTGTTGGAAGTGTTTCCAAGGTTGATGTGATCAAACGTCGCACACTCCCTCTACCATCGGGATTGGTGTTAAACCTAAATAATTGTTATTTGGTGCTTGCGTTAAGCATGAACATGATTGGATCGTGTTTATTGCAATACGATTATTCATTTAAAGAGAATAATGGTTACTCTATTTGCTTGAATAATCACCTTCAATGGTTTATTGAATCTCGATCGTAGTGTTACGCATGTTCATGATATTGGTGCCAAAAGATACGAGGTAATGATGATAGTACCACTTACTTGTGGCACTGCCGCTTGAGTCATGTTGGTATAAATTGCAAGAAGAGGCTCCATGCTGATGGATCTTGCTACTCACTTGATTTTGAATCACTAGTGACATGCAAATCATACCACATGAGCAAGGCCTTGTTTTCATTGAGATAAAACAAGATAGTAACTTGTTGGAAGTGATACATTTTGATGTATGCAGTCCAATAGGTGTTGAGGCACAAAGTGGATATCATTATGTTCTTACTTCAATGACGATTTGAGCAGATACAAGAGTATTTACTTAATGAATCACAAGTCTAAAATATTGAAAGGTTCAATTCTGTTTCAGGAGTGAAGTTCGTCGTAACAAGAGGATAAACTGTCTATGATAGGATCATAGAAATGAATATCTGAGTTACGAGTTTTGGTACGCAGTTAAGACAATGTGGAAATTGTTTCGCAGTTCATGCCACCTGGAACATCATAGTGTGATGATGTGTGTGAACGTCATAGCCATGCACTATTTGGTATGGTGCATGCCATGATGTCTCTTATCGAATTACCGCTATCGTTTATGGGTTATGCATTAGAGACAACCGCATTCACTTTAAATAGGGCACCGCGTATTTCCGTTGAGATGACATAGTATAGACTGAGGTTTAGAGAAATCTAAATTGTCGTTTCTTGAAAGTTTGGGGCTTCGACACTTATGTGAAAAAGTTTCAGTCTGATAAGCTCGAACCCAAAGCGGATAAATGCATCTTCATAGGATATCCAAAACAGTTGGGTACATCTCCTATCTCAGATCCGAAAGCAAAGTGTTTGTTTCTAGAAACGGATCCTTTCTCGAGGAAAGGTTTCTCTCGAAAGAATTGAGTGGGAGGGTGGTAGAACTTGATGAGGTTATTGAACCATCACTTCAACCAGTGTGTAGCAGGGCGCAGGAAGTTGTTCCTGTGGCGCCTACACCAATTGAAGTGAAAGCTGATGATGGTGATCATCGAGCATCAGATCAAGTTACTACAAGCCTCGTAGGTTGACAAGATCGCGTACGACTGCAGAGTGGTACGATAACCCAGTCTTGGAGGTCATGTTGTTGAGCAACAGTGAACCTACGAGTTATGGAGAAAGCAATGGTGGGCCTGGATTCCGACAAATGGCTGGAAGCCATGAAATCCGAGAGAGGATCCATGTATGAAAACAAAGTGTAGACTTTGGAAGAACTACTTGATGGTCATAGGACTATTGAGTAAAGATGGATCTTTAAAAGGAAGACAGACAATGATGGTGATAAGTCACTATTAAGAAAAGCTCGACTTGTCGCAAAGATGTTTCCGACAGATCAAACAGTTGACTATGATGAGACTTTCTCACTCGTAGCGATGCTAAAAGTCTGTTAGAATTATGTTAGTAGTTGCTGCATTATTTATGAAATATTGCACATAGGATGTCAAAACATTGTTTCCTCGACGGTTTCCTTGAGCAAACATTGTATGTGATACAACCAGGAGGTTTTGTCGATCCTAAAGATACTAGCAAGTATGCAAGTTCCAGCGATCCTTCAATGGACTGGTGCAAGCATCTCGGAGTTGGAATATACACTTTGATGATATGATCAAAGATTTTGGGTTTGCACAAGGTTTATGAGAAACTTGTATTTCCAAAGAAGTGAGTGGGAGCACTATAGAATTTCTGATAAGTATATGTGGTTGACATATTGTGGATCAGAAGTAATGTAGAATTTCTGTAAAGCATACAAGGTTGTTTGAAAGGAGTTTTCAAAGGAATACCTGGATTGCGCTACTTGAACGTTGAGCATCAAAGATCTATGGAGATAGATCGAAAGCGCTTAATAGAAGTTTCAACAAGATGCATGCCTTGACAAGTTTTTGAAGGAGTTCAAAATAGATCAGCAAAGAAGGAGTTCTTGGTTGCGTTGTGAGGTGTGAATTTAAGTAAGACTCAAAACCCGACCCCGGCAGAATAAAGAAAATAGACGAAGGTCGTCTTCTATGCCTTGGCCGTAGAATCTGAAGTATGCCATGCTGGGTACCGCACCTGATGTGTGCCTTGACTCAAAGTCTGTTGAGAGGTACAGAGAGTGATCCATGATTGAATCACTAGCAGCGGTCAAAATTTATCCTTAGTAACTGATGGACTAAGGAATTTTTCTCGATTATGGAGGTGGTTAAAGAGTTCGTCGTAAAGGGTTACGTCGATGCAAGCTATGACACTAATCCGAATAAATATGAGTAGTGAAACAGATTCATATAGTAGAGTAGATATTTGGAGTATTTCCGAATAGCACATAGTAGCAGCATCTATAAGATGACATAAAGATTTGTAAAGAACACACGGATCTGAAAGTTTCAGAACCATTGACTAAAACCTCTCTCACGAGCAAGACGTGATCAGACCCCATAACTATATGAGTGTTGGATTCGTTGGAATCACAAGGTGATGTGAACTAGATTATTGACTCTAGTGCAAGTGGGAGACTGTTGGAAATATGCCCTAGAGGCAATAATAAATTAGTTATTATTATATTTCTTTGTTCATGATAATCGTTTATTATCCATGCTATAATTGTATTGATTGGAAAAACAGTGCATGTGTGGATACATAGACAAAACACTGTCCCTAGTAAGCCTCTAGTTGACTAGCTCGTTGATCAAAGATGGTTAAGGTTTCCTGACCATAGGCAAGTGTTGTCACTTGATAACGGGACCACATCATTAGGAGAATCATGTGATGGACTAGACCCAAACTAATAGACGTAGCATGTTGATCGTGTCATTTTGTTGCTACTGTTTTCTGCGTGTCAAGTATTTGTTCCTATGACCATGAGATCATATAACTCACTGACACCAGAGGAATGCTTTGTGTGTATCAAACGTCGCGACGTAACTGGGTGACTATAAAGATGCTCGACAGGTATCTCTGAAGGTGTTCGTTGAGTTAGTATGGATCGAGACTGGGATTTGTCACTCCGTGTGACGGAGAGGTATCTCGGGGCCCACTCGGTAATACAACATCACACACAAGCCTTGCAAGCAATGTGACTTAGTGTAAGTTGCGGGATCTTGTATTTCGGAATGAGTAAAGAGACTTGCCGGTAAACGAGATTGAAATAGGTATGCGGATACTGACGATCGAATCTCGGGCAAGTAACATACCGAAGGACAAAGGGAATGACATACGGGATTATATGAATCCTTGACACTGAGGTTCAACCGATAATATCTTCGGAGAATATGTAGGATCCAATATGGGCATCCAGGTCCTGCTATTGGATATTGTCCGAGGAGTCACTCGGGTCATGTCTACATAGTTCTCGAACACGCAGGGTCTGCACACTTAAGGTTCGATGTTGTTTTATGCGTATTTGAGTTATATGGTTGGTTACCGAATGTCGTTCGGAGTCCCGGATGAGATCCAATACGTCACGAGGAGCTCCAGAATGGTCCGGAGGTAAAGATTGATATATAGGAAGTCCTGTTTTGTTCACCGGAAAAGTTTCGGGCTCATCGGTAGTGTACCGGGAGTGCCGGGAGGGGTGCCGGGGACCATCGGGAGGGGTGTCACGCCCCAAGGGGTCTCATGGGCTATGGGAAGAGATAAACCAGCCCCTAGTGGTCTGGAATAAGTTCCCACTAAGGCCCATAAGGTTTGAGAAGGAAAAAACACAAGGTGGAAAGAGTTTCCAAGTGGGAAGGTGGAATCCTACTCCAAGTAGGATTGGAGTAGGACTCCTCCACCTCCAATTTTGGCCAAACCTTGAGGGTTTGAGTCTGCCTCTTCCCTCCCCCTCCCTCCTATATATACTGAGGTATTAGGGCTGATTTGAGACAACTTTTCAAAGGCAGCCCGACCACATACCTCCACGGTTTTACCTCTAGATCGCATTTCTGCGGAGCTCGGGCGGAGCCCTGCCGAGATCAGATCACCACCAACCTCCGGAGCGCCATCACGCTGCCGGAGAACTCATCTACCTCTCCGTCTATCTTGCTGGATCAAGAAGGCCGAGATCATCATCGAGTTGTACGTGTGCTGAACGCGGAGGTGCCGTCCGTTCGGCACTAGATCGTGGGACGGATCGCGGGACGGTTCGTGGGACGGTTCGCGGGGCGGATCGAGGGACATGAGGACGTTCCACTACATCAACCGCGTTCACTAACGCTTCTTCTGTGCAATCTACAAGGGTACGTAGATCAGAAATCCCATCTCGTAGATGAACATCACCATGATAGGTCTTCGTGCGCGTAGGAAAATTTTTGTTTCCCATGTGACGTTCCCCAACACTACATCCCTTCCAGTTTTGTGGAGGAGATGCGCGAGAAGTTCAGGCGTTTGAAGCAGGGCAGCAATTCTGTGTACAAGTACAATGTCGAGTTCCACGAGCTGGCCCGTTACGCGCTGCAGGATGTCCCGGATCAGAAGAGCAAGATCTACCAGTTTAGGGGTGGCTTGAAGGAGGACTTGCAGTTAGCGCTTGCTTTGCACGATCCTGAGGAGTTTGACAAGTTCTACAACTTATCTCTCAGAGCAGAGGCAACCTTGCTCAGGGTGGAAAATTCCAAGAAGCGCTTCAGAGATTCCAGCTCTTCCTCGACTCAGGTGGTTCAGAAGCAACTGAGGTTTTGGGTTTCTCCTCCTCCTCCTCGGCACTCACAGCAGCTGAAGCACTCAGGTGGATGTGGTTCTTCCCACCCACCCAACCCTGGCTTCCAGCAGAGATACCAGCATCAGAAGCAAGGGCCTCCTCAGGCTCAGTTCCGGCAGCCAGCAGATGTCACTTGTCACAAATGTGGGCAGAAGGGTCACTATGCCAACAAATGCACTTCTCAGCTCCGTCTGCCGCCTCCTCCTCCGGGCAAACCTCCAAGCAACGCTCTTGTCAAATTCAACCCCAGATCAGCTCGAGTCAACATGGTGAACGCAGCTGAAGAAGAGAAATCGTCTGATGTGATCATGGGTAACCTCCTCGTCAACGATATTCCTGCTAAAGTGTTATTTGATTCTGGTGCTTCTCATTCATTCATGTCTAGACCATTTGCATGGAATCATGATTTTATTTCTAAGACCTTGGACAAACCTTTTCGTGTGGTTTCCCCGGGAGTGTTGTTCAGCACTAATGTAGTCATTCCGGATGTTTCTGTCAAGATGGGCGCTTATGCTTTTCTGGCATCTCCTATTGTCTTGGGCAATTCCGACATCGACTTGATTCTTGGTATGGACTGGTTGGCCATGAACAAGGCGTCAATTGATTGTGAAGCCAAAGAAGTGAAGCTTACCCACTCTTCGGAGGATGTGATTATATTCGTGGCGCGCGATGATACAATCCGTCTGTTCTCCTTGAATGAAAAGGGTGAGATCAATCCTATTGAGCAAGTTCCAGTAGTCTGCGAATATCAAGATGTGTTTCCTGAAGAGCTGCCAGGCATGCTTCCGCACCGTGAAGTTGAGTTCGTCATTGAGCTTGAGCCAGGCACAGAGCCAGTGTGCACACGGCCGTACAAGATGGGTCCAGAAGAATTGAAGGAACTCAAGAGGCAACTCGATGAGCAGGAGCGTTTGAGTTTGATCAGACCAAGCTCGTCTCCGTGGGGATGTGGTGTTCTATTTGTCAAGAAGAAGGATGGTTCGGACCGGCTGTGTGTCGATTACCCCCCATTGAACAAGAAGACAATCAAGAACAAATATCCACTTCCGAACATAACTGAGTTGTTCGAACAGTTGAAAGGTGCTAAAGTATTCTCCAAGCTTGATCTCAGAATGGGCTATCATCAGATTCGCATTCGCGAGGAAGACATTCCGAAGACGGCATTCAGGACTAGTTTTGGCTCGCATGAGTATACGGTCATGTCTTTTGGTTTGGCTAATGCTCCTCCGACATTTTGTCGATTGATGAACTATATTTTCTCCCCATACAAGAATGAATTTGTCTTGCTCTATCTCGATGACATTCTGGTCTTTTCTGAGAATGAGGAAGACATGAGAAACATCTCAGGTTGGTGCTTGATAAACTGAGAGAGTACAAGCTGTATGCTAAGTTTTCCTAGTGCGAGTTCTGGCTGAAAGAAGTGGTTTATCTTGGGCATATTATCTCTGCCGAGGGCATTAAGGTTGACCCGTCCAAGGTTCAAGCAATTGTTGAATGGGAGCCTCCGCAGAATGTGAAACAGCTTCGAAGCTTTCTCGGGCTTGCTGGATATTGCAGAAGGTTCGTTGAGAACTTCTCCAAGATCGCCAAGCCGCTCTCTAGTCTTCTTCAGAAGGGTGTTAAGTATGTTTGGTCTCCAGAGTGTCAACTGGCTTTCGATACACTCAAAGAGAAGCTTATCTCCACTCCGGTCTTGGCCCCTCCGGATGATTCCAAGCCATACCAGGTCTTTTGTGATGCTTCTCTCCAGGGTCTCGGTGCAGTCTTGATGCAAGATAGGAAGGTGGTTGCTTATACCTCCAGGCAGTTGAAGCCTACAGAGAAGAACTATCCTGTGCACGATCTCGAGCTAGCAGCTGTTGTGCACGCCTTGATGACTTGGAGACATCTCTTGTTGGAACGTAAGGTTGAAGTTTTCACCGATCACAAGAGTCTCAAGTATATCTTCACTCAGCCTAACTTGAATCTTCGGCAAACACGTTGGGTGGAAATTCTCCAGGATTTTAATACGAGTGTTGAGTACACGCCAGGCAAGGCAAATGTTGTGGCAGATGCATTGAGCAGGAAGGCATATTGCAACAGTCTGATTCTGCAACCTCTCCAGCCGGGTCTTTCTGAGTCTTTCAGGAAGCTTAATCTTCAGCTAGTACCTCAGGGTTTTCTTGCGAACCTTCAGATCTCTCCTACCTTGGAAGATCAGGTCAGAGCAGCTCAGCTACTTGACGCTATGGTGAAAAAGGTCAAGATTGGTGTGGGAAAGAGTCTCCCCAAGTATAAGTGTTTCACTGTTGATGCCAGGGACACGTTGTTTTTCGAGGATCGCCTTGTCGTCCCGAAAGGTGATCTCGGGAAGGTGATCATGGAAGAAGCTCATAACTCTCTGCTCTCTATTCATCCTGGAAGCTCCAAAATGTACCATGACTTGAAGCAGACATTCTGGTGGACTCGTATGAAACGTGAAATTGCACAGTTCGTAAACGAGTGTGATGTATGTCGAAGGGTGAAAGCAGAACATCAAAGACCAGCAGGCCTCTTGCAGCCTTTGCCGATTCCCGAGTGGAAGTTTGATCACATTGAGATGGACTTCGTCACCGGGTTTCCGAAGTCCAAGAAGGGCAATGATACTATCTTCGTCGTCATCGACAAATTGACTAAAGTGGCTCATTTCCTTCCAGTCAAGGAGTCCATTTCAGCAGCTCAGTTGGCAGAGTTGTACACCTCCAGGATTGTCTCTTTGCATGGCGTACCCATGATGATCTCTTCAGATCGCGGAAGTATCTTCACTTCCAAGTTCTGGGACTCCTTTCAGTCTGCTATGGGCACGAAGATCCGCTTCAGCACAGCGTTCCACCCTCAGACTAGTGGTCAAGTGGAGAGAGTGAATCAAGTTCTTGAGGATATGCTGAGAGCTTGTGTTATCTCTTTTGGCATGAAGTGGGAAGATTGACTGCCTTTCGCGGAGTTCTCGTATAACAACAGTTATCAAGCAAGTTCTGGCAAGGCTCCGTTTGAAATTCTCTATGGCAGGAAGTGTCGTACTCCGCTCAACTGGTCCGAGACCGGCGAGCGTCAGATCCTTGGTAATGATATGATAGAAGAAGCTGAGGAGATGTGTCGGATCATTCGCGACAACCTCAGAGCAGCTCAGTCCCGTTAGAAGAGATATTACGATAGCAAGCACCGTGACATGTCTTATGAGCTTGATGATTTTGTCTATCTCAAGGTGTCGCCTATGAAGGGTATGCAGCGCTTTGGCATCAAAGGCAAGCTTGCGCCTCGTTTCGTTGGTCCGTTCAGAGTGGTTGGCAAGAGGGGCGACCTTGCGTACCAGCTCGAGCTTCCGTCAACCTTTGCAAATGTACATGATGTGTTCCATGTTTCTCTGCTTCGGAGGTGTTTCAAGACCCCCGAGCGCACTGTGCATCTTCAAGATATCGACCTTCAGCCTGACCTTTCTTATCGTGAGCATCCAGTTGCGGTTCTCGAAGCGACTGAGCGCAAGACCCGTAACAAGACTATCAAGTTTCTCAAAGTGCAATGGTCTCACCATTCCAATAAAGAGGCTACGTGGGAACGCGAGGATCACCTCGGTTCCGAATTTCCCGATTTCTTTCAGTCTTAGATCTCGAGGGCGAGATCTTCTTTGTAGTGTGGGAGAGTTTGTAGTGCCCCAGATGTAATCCTTCCATATTTGGAACATTCTCAATGTGGGTCCCCCATGTCAATGTTATGAGAGAGCCCATGCTCATTATGTCATGTGATGTCACCTTATTAATTACTCTTCCTTTGCATGCATGCATTCCATATCATGCCATGTGTTCTTGTTGTTGCATTGTGTTCTTGTGATTTCATGTGTTGCCTTGTGATGATGTGCATGTGGTGTATAGCTTGTGTGGGGTGATGCATGTGATAGTATTTGCATAGGTTTCAAACCATCCTCCCTCTCTCTCTAAATCCTACTCTATGTCAAGTTGCACTTCTTCCTTTCCCCTTTTAAAAATGCTCATGTGTTAGCTTTGATTTGTGGTGGTTGAGAGATGTGAATTGCTGGTTTTGAATGGGTGTTTTAAAGGTGCATAAAATTACAAAGCCTATCAACCGATACTGTTTTGTGAAATATTATCTTCTCCTAAAAATCTTGATCTTATTTTAGTTAAATAGGTCATATTTTATATGACCAGGGCGTATTTTCTTTTGAATTTAACCCAGTAGTTTTTGCCTTGTATTATTTGTTTTCTTTCTGGGCTTTCTTTTAAATAGAACAGGTGCAGGGTTTCTTTTCTTTTTCTGGCGCACTAAGTGGGCTCCCACTTAGCGGCCCATCTCCCCTCTCCCTCGCGCATAGGAGCCCAACCCCGCTCCTCCTTCTCCCACCTGACGCCGTTCCCTCCCAGTGCGTTCTTTTCCATCAGGCAGAGAGAGAGTGTGAGCAGTAACGCCGTGCACAAACGTCGAGATCCCCCCCCCCATATAACGTGGCGTCCGTGCCCTCCCCCTCGCATAGGGTTCCTCTCCATTCCCTCCTGCCGCCGCCACCTCTCCCCATATCCATCTCATCTTATTCCTCCCTCCTCTGGTAAGTTCTGTAGATAGGCCAGAGAAGGTGCCTGCGTCTACCCCGCCGTCATCGTCGTCTCCGACGCCGTACGCCATGTCCAGGAGCTCGGGGTTCGACCCCGCATTCCATTCCCGTCGTCGGTAGGGTCGGGGAGTGACCACACCGACGGGGCCGAGCTCGTCTTCGCCGCGGCCACGGTGCCATCCTTCCTCTACTTCAGCAGGAGTAGATCTTCCTCGTCGTCGTTCTTCTACACCACCGGCGCTTCTTCCTTCTCCGATCAGCTTCCCCCATCCTTCCCAAGGTGAGGTGCACCTCTCCCTACGCCTCTTCCTCCTTAGATCGGCCGGATCCGTCGTGTGCTCGCCGTGCCTCCCGTCTGTTGCAGTTCATCAGGCTAGTAGATGATGTTGTGGTGCAGTAGCTTGGCGCGCTAGGTGTTGAGCAGCAGGGCTTCTCCCCCCTCATAGTGTTGTGTAGATGAGCAGTAGGTAGTTGACATCCCCCTCCTCGTCGCCCAGCAGCAGCATCAGGTCCACCCTGGTATCCTCCCTGTCGCTGGTGATCTCTGCGTGCGCAGCAGAGCACCAGATGATGTATTAGTTTGCCTAGTTGTAGTCCTTCCCTCTGCCAGACGTCGTTCCGTAGCGCAATGGTAGCTGGATGTATTTGTACTCGAGAGATCTTGGGTTCGATCCCAGGGGAAGCCACCCCCCTTTTTCGTTTTAGTTTTTCTGGTAACAGTGGATCACAGAGCACGGCAGCATACCTTGTACTGCTTCTCTGTTATGTCGAACACAACCCACCTAGCAGAGTGGTGGCCACCTTATGTGTGTTTGCTAGAGCAGCAGGTCTGTGGTTCGACCCCCAGACACCCTTTTTTTTATTTTTTGTCCCTTGTTCTCTGTTTCACTAATTTGCAGCCTTGTTATTTGTAGTGAGGTAGCCATTTTTGTTGCACATATATGTTGTGCTACCTCCTCTCATAATTTGCAAGGAGGTTTAATTGTTGCTGGCTTGTGGATACTTGATGATGCACTTGTGTGTGTGCAAATGCACTTAGTAGAGATTGTAGATGCATGTGCTTATAGTCTTGTGCTTAACACTTAGTTGGGAATGGCATTTTTATCTCCTTTGCTTTTGCTGTTATAGTAGTGCTAGATGATGTGGTGCATGTATGTGTGCTTGTGACAGGTGCATGTGTGTGTGTGTGCATACACATGATGTTAGTCACATATGTGTGTGTGTGTGTGGTGTGGTTTCTACTAGGTGATATGCATATGAGTTGATGTTATGCATTGGAGAAAAACAGCCCCACTTTGCAACACTTGTGCTCCTCCTCATGTGCATATGTAAGAGGGCATGGTGATTTGTATCTGTAGATAGCTTGGTAGAAGGGGTTGTGAAGTTGATGTGCATGACATAAAGATGGGGTTCAAACCCCCATGTCACTTTGTCATTGTGCACATGAGCTCAACCTTTGTAGTTGTTGTTTTAGTAGGAACTACAGGAAATGATGCCCATTCCCTAGGCATGATTTGGAGTAGTTCCCTCTCCCTTAAATTGTGGTCATTTGATCCAAGTAGATGCCCACATTTTATATGTGTTTTTAGGGTAGAAACTCCCAAGGAATCCAGTGGTGAAGTTAGTTTTTCCATTGGGATACTTCATGGAGTGGACATATTCAGATTTGTTGCAAGTTTGATCTTGGTTTCCATGGAATAGGTAGAGCCCAAGGGCATGTGTTTTTGTGTGATAGAAGTAGGGGTTTTGCTCCACACCATAGTGGTGTCATTTATCACTTGGTGTTATTTACATGCAAACTATGCCTAGACAAAGTGGGCATGTGGCTGAAAAAGTCCAGCTTAGTGAAATCTGGAATTTCACTAAGTCTGGGAATTCTGGAAACATTTTCTTCTCCTATAGATGAGGATGTGCTGGTCATTGTGTTGCGAACTAGCCTTAGTTCAGTGCTAGGATTTTGGACCTGATATGTTTGTGAAGCTCCCTGTAAAATTTCATCTCATTTGGAGTCCAGTAGGTTGTGTTTTGATTGCGTCAAAAAGCTTCAGAACAAAGACATAAAGTCACGTGCAGGAATTTTCACTAAGTCCCTGAGATCTGATGGTTTTGGGAAAGTTTGTGGCCTTGTATCTTCTAGAGTTTAATTGTTGGTGCTTGTAGTGTTCTTGGTTGACTGCAGCCACATATATTATTTGCCATATTTGGAGGGTTGTAGCTATGTTGCATGTAGTTCACAAAGAGCTAAGATGCAGATTGGGGCAGATTGAGTTGTATAGCCATTTTGATCATTGTGTGTGCTTAGTTGATGTTGTGGTGTTCTTCCTTGCTCCAATCCATTCATGTTGGGTTGTTACTTGTCTTGGCAACCTGGGAATACCAGATTTGGGCCAATTGTGGTTGTGGTGTTTATTCTTCCACGTAGAGCTGCATATCTTGTTTCGTTGATTCCCGTTGATCCGTAGCTCCGTTTGCAATGTTCTTTATATGGTTTTGCATCGTTTTCATGAGCCGCATCTGTTCATGCCATCCTCATGCATGTCAAAATGGCTTAGTGTACAGTTCTGTCCAGAAACTTGTAGTAGTTTCTTTTGCTTGTACTAGTGATAGAAATAGCGGTGCATGCTCATTTATCATCTCATGCATCATGTGATTGTTGCATCTTGTGGTGCTGCTGTTCATTGGTTGTTATTCTTATGTTGGGTAGCACCGGGATCGGAGAACAAATACGTGGAGTCAGTAGAGTACGTGCAGGACGAACCAGAACCATTCCAAGCTGAGGATATCACAGGCAAGATGATATGACCTTGATTCCATCTCTAGACTTGTTATGATAGTTTCATTTTCCATGTCATATTGTTCGCTGCCTACCACTGAAATTAAATTGCCTCTTCATTTGCCATGACCCCAAACATTGTTCCCCTCCCTAGCAAAACTTGTATGGCTAAGTAGGCTTTGCTCAGCTACTAATGTTAGCGTTGCTAGATGCAGGTGCTTTGAATCATGTGATAACATGAGCTTGATATCATTATCTTTAATTCTATTATTTAATTAATGCACCCATATACTTGGTAAATGACGGGAGGCCTAGCCTTCTGCTAGGTGCTTTGTTCCGTTATTGCCGCCTTAGTTACCGGTTACCGGTGTTTGATTCCATAATGATCGCTCCTAACACGTTTGGGGTTGTTATGGGGACCCCCTCGATAAATCGCGTAGTGCTAAGGCTTGTCCGGCAGGACCCAACATTGGTGTTAATTTGCTAATCACTTAATAATAAACTGCATAGGGAATAGCTACCCCGAGGATTTTAATCAACAACCCGGGCCAGTGCTCCTCATGAGTGTTGGTCCAAACTAGAGCACTGTGCGGGGCCAACTCAGGGCAACTTGAGAGATTTCTATCAGGCCACTGTACGCGTAGCTCATCGGTGTGTCCTGAGACTGAGATACGCGGCTCTTATCAGGGTCGTCGACACGTCGGGAGGTCCTGCTAGCCTTGTCTTACCTTAGCGGTATATCTTGCGTATAGGAATCCCAGTGAAGCTTTGGTTTCCCCCAGAGTTGAGGTTTTCCTCTAAGGAATCCGACGAGATCACGAGATTCGTGATAGAGGATGCCTTTGCGGCCTCGTTTGTGATGGACTAGTTGGAGCACCCCTGCAGGGTTTAATCTTTCGGAAAGCCGTGCCCGCGGTTATGTGGCAACTTGGAATATTTTGTTAACATCCGGTATAAGAGAACTTAAACATAAGCTAATAAAATTGCCAACTGTGTGCGTAACTGTGACTGTCTCCTCGAAGATCTCTCTTCGATCGGGAACACGGTGGTGTTATGAATGCCGTAGGTAGGTGTTCAGGATCACTTAGTGATCAAGTAATCCCGACCGCTAGTGTAGACCACCTTCACAATTACTTTGCGTAAGTTAGCCACTTAATCAAGCTTAGGATGCTGCAGCCTGATACACTTCACCCTTACCCTACCGAATAACATGACTAGTTCTGGCACCAAGGTCTTAGATTGCTGAGTCCCAGTGGCTCACGGATTCCTCCAAAACTCCCAACAGGTACAGGTACCCCAGAGACAGATGATCCCGATGGCACCCAGCTGGCGTGGCAGTACGACGAGGAGACAGACCGCCTCTACGTGAACTATCCAGAGGACTGAGGCATGGTCGTGATCGTGGGCCTGCAGGCAGGGTAGCATAGCATTTCCATGTTTTGTAGTCCGTAGCGGAACTACCTTGATTGTATTTGTGATGTACTCTGAGTTATTAATGAGAAGACAGTTGAATCCCGAATTGTCTACTTTTATTATTATTAGTGCTATGTTACTTGCTTGCGAAATGCTTAGATGCGCTTCTTTCCTATTCGGGGGCCTCGTGTGACGCCCAAGATGCGACCCTATCCTCAATTTGGCACGAAGGCCTCGTCAGGGATAGAAGCGCATCTCGTCGTGTCGCAAGAATGGATATCATTACAAGTACATGTACTGAAAAGAAGAGATATATAAAGAGTTGGCTTACACTCGCCACAAGCTACATCAGAGTCACATCAGTACATTACAAAATCATCAAGAGTAAGAGCAGGGTCCGACTACGGACGAAAACAAACGAGAAAAGAAAGAGCGACGTTCATCCTTGCTATCCCAGGCTGCCGGCCTGGAACCCATCGTAGATCGATGAAGATGAAGAAGAAGAAGAAGCAACTCCAAATGAACAATCAACGCGCTCGCGTCAAGTAACCTTTATATGTACCTGCAACTGGTGTTGTAGTAATCTGTGAGCCACAGGGGACTCAGCAATCTCATTTCCAAAGGTATCAAGACTAGCAAAGCTTAATGGGTGAGGCATGGTTAAGTGGTGAGGTTGCAGCAGCGGCTAAGCATTTATTTGGTGGCTAACTTACGAGTACAAGAAATAAGAGGGGGAAGATCTACGCATAACGGACGTGAACTACTGATGATCAAATGAATGATCCTGAACACCTACCTACGCCAGACATAACCCCACCGTGTCCTCGATTGGAGAAAGAACTCACGAAAGAGACAGTCACGGTTACGCACACAGTTGGCATATTTTAATTAAGTTAACTTCAAGTAATCTAGAACCAGTGTTAAACAAAGTTTCCACGTTGCCACATAACCGCGGGCACGGCTTTCCGAAAGATTGAACCCTGCAGGGGTGCTCCAACTAGTCCATTACAAATTACCACAAGATGCGTAGAAATCCTCGATCACGACACTCGCAATCTCGTCGGATTCCTTAGTGGAAAACCTCAACTCTGAGATTACCCAAAGCATCACTGGAATCCCGATGCACAAGATATCTCGTCAAAGGTAAAACTAATCCAGCAAGGCCACCCGGTGTGTCGACGAACCCGATAGGAGCCGCGTATCTCGTTCTCAGGACACACCGTCTATGCAAAGTGGACGGGAACCAAACCTCGAGTTACCCCGTGGTGGCACCGCCGACTGCTAGTTGGGTGGACCAACACTCATGAGGAGCACTGGCCGGGGGGTTGATTAAATTAGTCCGCGGGTGCCGGCGGGTCCCTATGCATTATTATTAGGTTATTAGGCAAATGTAGTACCAAAGTTGGGCCTTGCCAGACCAGCTTTAATCTAAAATGAATTATCAAGGGGGTCCCCATAACAACCCCGATCATGTTAGGAGCGCTCATTTATGGAACATAACACCGGTAGCCGGAAACTAAGGGGGCAAAGGTGGAACAAAACACCAGGCTAGAAAGGCCGAGCCTTCCACCTTTTACCAAGTATATAGGTGCATTAAATTAAATAGCATTTAATATGGTGATATAACAAAGAACCCATGTTTTCACATGGAAGCATCTGCACCTGCAACTAACAACGCTAACAACAGGATTAAGCAAGCGGTAACATAGCCAATCAGTGGTTTGCTAGGTTGAACAGGTTGAAGGTTTCATGGCATTGTTGAGAGGCTGATATTTAACATGTGGTAGGCAACGAGACATAACGACAGAAACGATATAACTAGCATGGCAATGATAGTAATGGTATCTGGGGAAATGATCATCTTGCCTGAGATCCCGCTTGGAAGAAGAATGACTCCGTCAAGCAGACGAACCGACGTAGTTGAACGGGTCCTCACAATCCGACTCGCTTGCGGAACTCTATCGACACGAAGCAAACCGGAAACACAAATCAACACACGGTATTCACCAACGCTGCAAGACACATATGATGCATGAACGGTCTAATGCAAGGCATGACAATCACAACAATCAAACACTACACATTAAGTGAAGCTCGATATGCAACGAGTTGCATATCGACGAAACTCCACGTTGAATTATTTAGTTCACTCCCGTTCAGGTACACGACTATATTAAATGTTGTTAAACATGGCACGAGGGTGAACCACATATTAATCTACCTAGCTAGACATTTTAAATGAGACCGGAAACGACATATAGCATCTCCGAAATGACCCCACGTGTTAAATCTTAATTCTGTCCAGATTTGTCCTAATCATATTTTAGGTTTGTTAAACGGAAAAACAAAGTGGTTCACGTGATTATACTCGTCGTTCTGGTCCATTTACATATATGGCACATCTCCAACGGAGCTACGGACAAATAGTTACGAACTAAACCGTTTTCAACACGTCGACACGCAAACCGATGCAAACAGCACACTAAACAACTTTAAATCTGCATGAGAGTTGGAAAATATTAATCTACGTGAAATTCTAGCCAAGTTACATAAATAACTTGCTGCGATCCGACTCACGGATTAAAATCTACGGACGTTTCAAAACAATGCAATTTTCTAAAATATGCATGTGTTGGAAAAATGTCCAAAATCCAAGGCGAAAAATTAAAATAAAATAAAATAAGGGCAGCTCTCTTCCGAACTTGAGACCTCCTACTTGATAAGTAGCCTGGCTAGCCAACTCGTCTACTAGCGGAGATTGATAAGAAGTGGAATAAAACTGCACTTATGTGATTCCACCTGGGGCAGCTGGGATTCGAACATGAGTCCCCTCGGTTTAGGGCTCGCAGTGGTAACCAGTTCAGCTAACAACACTTATGTGAATGAATATGGCGGCATGACTAGATATTACGTATATTCCAGAACGGATCTGGGCAAAATAAAAGGCTTTCGCCATGGCGTTGTGCTCCTCACCTGTGACGAACTGGAAGGCACAAGCGATGTCGTCGGGTGGCGCGGCCGGGAAGAGGGGAATCCAACACATCCGGAGACAGGGAACCCATTCCTGGAGGTGGGGAACTCCGATTTGAGGCAGGGAGGACGAGCTCTGCTCCGTCTCGAGGCAGCCATGGCGGGGCATGGGACTTGGGGATGGCACATAGCGACGGCTCTGGTCCATGGCAGCGCTGCATCGAAGCCAGGGGCATTCATCGCGTTAGGTCTGCACCTGAACGAGCATCGGGGCCATGGCTGGAGCACCATGCGTGGCAGGCTACCGATCCGAACGTGTCACGGAGAAAACGAAGGAGAGAGGAGGGATTAGAGGAGGAACGGGAGCAAGAAGGAGATGGGGGGAGAGGATCTGGCCTGGAGCGGCTCCTGGGGGCGCAGGGTCGCGGTGACGTTTGGTCCTCCGGCGGCTGCTGCTCGACGAGTGGGGCATGAGGGATCCCGAGGCTGCTGCGGCAACTCCTGCAGATGAAGGTTGCAGAGGATTGGATCGGGGGATTCGAGTGGCTGTGAGGGGATTAGTCAGGCACACAAAACAAGGCAGGTGGAGAGCGGCGGCGGCTAAGAGGATCCCTAGAAAATAGGGTTTGGTCTACCTTTAGACTAGGGGGTCTATTTATTAAACAAAGCGGGTTGGGTTCGGACCCTTCGATCTCGATCGGATGGTCGAGAAAGATTGGTTCGGAGAGCCAATGGACACAACGATGATGTTTTGCAGTAAAACGGGGTTGATCCGGATCCAACGGTTACGACCGTATGCTTCGGGTACCGGGAGGTTTTCGGACTAGGCTGCGCGTAGGGTCGGTGCACTGTGCACAGGGGCTAGGCGGAGATGAGAGGGAAAACGGGCGACCCGACAACGATTTTTAAAACACCGGCAACCGTCCGACGGTAGACCAAATACGGTGCCGCTATGGTCGACCGTTCGGGTACCAGACGGACTCCGATCGCGACGAAATTCGACAGGCGGCCTAGCTATATTAAAATAACACCGCACGTCAAATCTCAACCCGATCAGAGAAAGTTTAACGCACACGTTTAAAACAGGGTTTCGACGGTGCCACGGGCGCGTGCGAGTGCGGTCGGGCTCGGAACGGACAACGACGAGAACCGGCGACTCCTAACGAATGCAAGTTTTGAAAACTGACGGCAACGGAGATGCCGATGCAATGCTGATGATGCGCATGATGCGATGATGATGCGATAAATATAAATAGACACACGACGAAAACGAAAAGAGAGGGGAATCTTCTGGAACGTTGGCATCGGGCTGTCACACCTCGGCCCCCAGATCGGAAAGGACCGCATCTTGGTCATTACAGTTTAGTCCCACCTCGCTAGCCGAGAGGGGCTCGGAGTGGTTTATAAGCCCTGTCGAACCAACCACTTCGAGCTCCTCTCGACTGCACGCTTACGGGACTAAAATCACTCTCTGTGCTTGTGGGCCTATTGGGCCTACTGCGGGCCTGCATCCTGGCCCTAGTAATGGGTTTCTAGTCGTATGCAGGCCGGGGTGGCCCTCTAGGTGGCACTTTTTTTTATTTTTTTTCCTGTTTTTTGCTTTCTTTTTTGTTTCTAATTACTTATTTATTTTCTTTTGATAATTCTTTTTGCTATTAAAGTTTGTAACAAAATTCTAATTACTTATTTATTTTCTTTTATGATAATTCTTTTTGCTTTTAATGTTTTGAACAAAATTCTAATTACTTATTTATTTTCTTTTATGATAATTCTTTTTGCTATTAAAGTTTGTAACAAAATTCTATATAATTTTAGTTTCAATAATACTAGAGGTTTATAAAAGCTTTTTAGTTGATTTCTTTATTTTAATTTTTTCCCAGTTTTTTTGCTTTCTTTTTTGTTTCTAATTACTTATTTATTTTCTTTTATGATAATTCTTTTTGCCATTAAAGTTTGTAACAAAATTCTAATTACTTATTTTTTTATGATAATCCTTTTTGCTTTTAATGTTTTGAACAAAATTCTAATTACTTATTTATTTTATTTTATGATAATTCTTTTTGCTATTAAAGTTTGTAACAAAATTCTATATAATTTTAGTTTCAATAATACTAGAGGTTTATAAAAGCTTTTTAGTTGATTCCTTTAGTACCAGTTCTAAGGCTGTTACAAAGGCATTTTATTTGGTACAGGTTTTAAGGCTGGGGCCCCACGAGCACCTTTTAGTACCGGTTCGTGGCATGAACCGGTAAAAGTGTTTTTTAGTTGATTCTTTCTGCAGCTATTTTTTAGTCCCACCTCGCCAAGTGAGAGGCACTAGCAGCGGTTTATAAGCCCTGGGTGTAGAGACGATGAAGGGAGAAGCGCAGTGCTCACCTACACGTTGGCCTGAAGCTAAGCAACGTGCAGGTGAGCATTGCGCATCTCTTTTATTTTGGCATGGTATTATCATTTCATCCACATAGCATATGCAAGAAAGTTGAGAGGGTTACGGGAAAAACTGGATGCACTTCGTGTACAAAACGGACAATCTCTTTTGAAGTATCAGGATTTCATACGGAAACTTGTCTGTTACAACATGCATTTCAAATGAACTACAAAAAGGTTGAAAGTTGGCATGGTATCATCATAATAGTTGTGGAGGAAGTCTTCACTTTTTCTTCGCTTGTGTCCTTTCCTTATTGCGTCGTAACCATGGATAATCTTCATCATTTATCAGGATGCTTGGGTCAGCCTTGACTTTGAAGGGAGGAATTTCATAAAACTTTTCATAATCTTCGGACATGTCTGTCTTGCCCTCCACTCCCACGATGTCCATTTTTCCTGAAAGAACTATGTGGCGCTTTGGCTCATCGTATGATGTATTCGCTTCCTTATTTTTTCTTTTTCTTGGTTTGGTAGACATGTCCTTCACATAGATAACCTGTGCCACATCATTGGCTAGGACGAACGGTTCGTCAGTGTACCCAAGATTGTTCAGATCCACTGTTGTCATTCCGTACTGTGGGTCTACCTGTACCCCGCCTCCTGACAGATTGACCCATTTGCACTTAAACAAAGGGACCTTAAAATCTACTCCGTAGTCAAGTTCCCATATGTCCACTATGTAACCATAATATGTGTCCTTTCCCCTCTCGGTGGCTGCATCAAAGCGGACATCGTTGTTTTGGTTGGTGCTCTTTTGATCTTGGGCGATCGTGTACAATGTATTCCCATTTATCTCGTATCCTTTCCAAATCGTAACAGTCGAAGATGGTCCCCTGGACAACGAGTACAGCTCATCACAAACAGTGTTTTCATCTCTGAGACGTGTTTCCAACCAACTGCTGAAAGTCCTGATGTGTTCACATGTAATCCAGTCGTCGCACTGCTCCGGGTGTTTGGAGCGCAGATTGTTCTTGTGTTCATCGACATAAGGGGTCACCAAGGTAGAGTTCTGTAGAACTGTGCAGTGTGCTTGAGACCAAGAATATCTGTCCCTGCATATTATTGTCTCCCCTCCAAGCGTGCCTTTTTCAGTCAGTCTCCCCTCATACCGCAATTTAGGGAGACCTATCTTCTTAAGGTCAGGAATGAAGTCAACACAAAACCCAATGACATCCTCTTGTTTGATGGCCCATGGAGATGCTTCCTTCTGGCCTAGCGCGGTTATGGACATATTTCTTTAGGACTCCCATGAACCTCTCAAAGGGGTACATATTGTGTAGAAATACGGGGCCCAGAATGACAATCTCGTCAACTAGATGAACTAGGACGTGCGTCATGATATTGAAGAAGGATGGTGGGAACACCAGCTCGAAACTGACAAGACATTGCACCACATCACTCCTTAGCCTTGGTATGATTTCTGGATCGATCACCTTCTGAGAGATTGCATTGAGGAATGCACATAGCTTCACAATGGCTAATCGGACGTTTTCCGGTAGAAGCCCCCTCAATGCAACCGGAAGCAGTTGCGTCATAATCATGTGGCAGTCATGAGACTTCAGGTTCTGAAACTTTTTCTCTGCCATATTTATTATTCCCTTTATATTTGACGAGAAGCCAGTCGGGACCTTCATACTAAGCAGGCATTCAAAGAAGATTTCCTTCTCTTCTTTGGTAAGAGCGTAGCTGGCAGGACCTTCATACTGCTTTGGAGGCATGCCGTCTTTTTCGTGCAAACGTTGCAGGTCCTCCCGTGCCTTAGTTGTATCTTTTGTCTTCACATACACGCCCAAGAAGCCTAGCAGGTTGACTCAAATGTTTCGTCGCGTGCATCACGTCTATCGAAGAGCGGACCACTAGGTCTTTCCAGTAGGGTAGGTCCCAAAATATAGATTTATTCTTCCACATGGGTGCGTGTCCCCAGCGTCACTCGGAACAGCTAGTCTGCCGGGACCCTTTCCAAAGATTACGTGTAAATCATTGACCATAGCAAGTACGTGATCACCGGTACGCATGGCGGGCTTCTTCCGGTGATCTGTCTCGCCTTTGAAATGCTTGCCTTTCTTTCGACATTGATGGTTGGTCGAAAGAAATCGACGATGGCCCAGGTACACATTCTTCCTGCAGCTTCCCAGGTATATACTTTCGGTGTCAGCTAAACAGTGCGTGCATGCGTGGTATCCCTTGTTTGTTTGTTCTGAAAGGTTACTGAGAGCGGGCCAATCGTTGATGGTTACAAACAGCAACGCGTGCAGGTTAAATTTCTCCTGTTTGTGCTCATCCACGCACGTACACCGTTTCCACTCCACAGCTGTAAAAGTTCTTCAACTAATGGCCTTAGGTACACATCAATGTCGTTGTCGGGTTGCTTAGGGCCTTGGATGAGAACTGGCATCATAATGAACTTCCGCTTCATGCACATCCAAGGAGGAAGGTTATACATACATAGAGTCACGGGCCAGGTGCTGTGATTGCTACTCTGCTCCCCGAAAGGATTAATGTCATCCGTGCTTAAACCAAACCATACGTTCCTTGGGTCACGTGCAAACTCAGCCCAGTACTCTCTCTCGATTTTTCTCCACTGCGACCCGTCAGCGGGTGCTCTCAACTTCCCGTCTTTCTTACGGTCCTCACTGTGCCATCGCATCAACTTGGCATGCTCTTTGTTTCTGAACAGTCGTTTCAACCGTGGTATTATAGGAGCATACCACAGCACCTTCGCAGGAACTCTCTTCCTGCGGGGCTCGCCGTCAACATCACCAGGGTCATCTCGTCTGATCTTATACCGCAATGCACCGCATACCGGGCATGCGTTCAAATCCTCATACGCACCGCGGTAGAGGATGCAGTCATTAGGGCATGCATGTATCGTCTGCACCTCCAATCCTAGAGGGCATATGACCTTCTTTGTTGCGTACGTACTGTCAGGCAATTCATTATCCTTTGGAAGCTTCTTCTTCAATATTTTCAGTAGCTTCTCAAATCCTTTGTCAGGCACAGCATTCTCTGCCTTCCACTGCAGCAATTCCAGTACGGTACCCAGCTTTGTGTTGCCATCTTCACAATTGGGGTACAACTTTTTTTTGTGATCCTCTAACATGCGATCGAACTTCAGTTTCTCCTTTTGACTTTCACATTGCGTCCTTGCATCGACAATGACCCGGCGGAGATCATCATCGGGCACATCGTCTGGTTTCTCTTGATCTTCAGCAGCTTCCCCCGTTGCAGCATCATCGGGCACATCGTCTGGTTCCTCTTGATCTTCAGCAGCTCCCCCCGTTGCAGCATCACCGTATTCAGGGGGCACATAGTTGTCATCGTCCTCTCCTTCTTCGACGTCTTTCATCATAACCCCTATTTCTCCGTGCCTCGTCCAAACATTATAGTGTGGCATGAAACCCTTGTAAAGCAGGTGGGTGTGAAGGATTTTCCGGCCAGAGTAAGACTTCGTATTCCCACATTTACTGCATGGACAACACATAAAACCATTCTTCTTGTTTGCCTCAGCCACTTCGAGAAAAATATGTGCGCCCTTAATGTACTCGGAGGTGTGTCTGTCACCATACATCCATTGCCAGTTCATCTGCGTGCATTACATATAATTATGTGTGTCAAAATTAAGAAAATCAGACAAATATCTATCTAAAGTAAGAAAATCAGACAAGTATCATAAAGAAGATAAGAACAAGAGGCTCACCACGATGGTGCCGGCGACGAGATCGGCGCGGGCGATCAACGGCGGTGAAAACGGGGACGGGGCGTGACGGACCCCTAAATCTAGACAAATCTCAAAAAAATTGGAGCTCCTAGGTCGAGCTTCGAGAGGAGAAAGCTTAACTAGTGTGGCTCGGGCATTTCATCGAACATCTCATGTGCATAGGAGGTGAACACCTCATGTGCATAGGAGGTGAACTAGAAACCTCGCCGGATTGAAAAAACAGAGCACTGTGGAGTGCTCTGCCGCGGCGGTGGGTATATATAAGCAAGTTATTTGTCCCGGTTCGTGGCATGAACCGGGACTAAAGCCACCCCTTCTGTCCCGGTTCATGCCACGAACCGGGACCAATGGTTGTGGGCCAGCAGCGAGGACCATTGGTCCCGGTTCGTGGCTCGAACCGGGACAAATGGTTCTACACGAACCGGGACCAATGCCCACGAGGCCCCGGCTGCCCCCCTGGGCTCACGAACCGGGTCTAATACCCCCCACTGGTCTCGGTTCTTGAAGAACCGGGACTAATGGGTTGGCCAGGGCCGAATGATAGCCATGTTTTCTACTAGTGTTTCTTTCTTTCCCTACATGATATATTTATTGCTTGCTGAATTGTTGCATTTCTGTTATGTTAGGTAGTGGAAGGGGAAAAGCCCGGTTCAAACAAAAAATGTATTTAGTGAATATTTATGTTATTTTCTCAAGCAGTAACACTCTTCCTAACAATTTACCATCTCTTGGTTCAGCCGGTGAGTGAAGTCCTCTGATGGAATCCATTTTTTTATGGAATCAATCCCATGTCTACCTCATCACACTAGTAGTTTTTGCATTTTAAACCTTACTTGAAACATATATTTGCTTTGAGCCAAATATGTGCAGTATCCGTATGCAATCGAGTTTTCTTACGGGGTAAGCACATATCAATAAATACCACCACGCACCAAGGTCTTTATCGCAAATGCATGCCTCTCTCTCTCTCTCTTCTCGGGCGTCTACTTCCTTTGTCTATGGTATATATTTGTCAAGAGCGACTGTTGAAGATGCTCTTAACATGACATAATGGCATGTGTCGTCTCTCAGTGAAATACTCGCTCAGCCCATCTACATTTCGACCCAAATAGCCCATCAACAAAAGACCCTTCTCCTCGGCCCTCACTGCCAATGTTGCCATCCCATGCGCCACTAGTGTGTCCACCACTAGCGCAACCACACATTGGCATCCACAACCATCTGGCTAGCTATATTGTCGAATGCCCCTATGTTCTTTGCAAGCTCTCTATGTAACTACTAAATAATTGGGTCAGTTGCTTCCTTTTTCGCTATCTCCAAGGAAATTGATGTGAGGATAATTGGTTGTTGTTATAGTTTAGGTAGAAAATTGACTAGACCCACTTAATAAGAATGTTAACTAGTTGTGCAATCGAATGCCTGCATGATTAGCTAGGTCACTCTACGTAATAAATTTATAGTTGGTTTCCTTTTTGTTCTTCAAAATTTTGTGATGAGAAAAGGATTTTAGAGTTCCAATTTTTTTTAGGTAGGCAGTTGTGTGTCCTTTAATGCCTACGTGCTTAGCTAAGTCTCTCTATGTCATTAATTATAGTTAGTTCAATTAGTTTATTTTTTGCTATCTCCAAAAAAATGTGATGACAAAAGGATGATGTTATAGTTTTGACTTTTGGAGGTAGATAGTTGACTAGACCCACTTAGTGACGATATTGTTAACTACTTATGATGTCAAATGCCTACCTGCTTAATTATCTAGGTCTATGTAATTAATTAATAGTTACATAGAAGGATGATGTTATCATTCTGATTTTTGGAGGCGGGTTGACTAGACCCACTTAGTGATGAGATTGTTAACTAGTTGTGATGTCAAATGCCTACATGCTTAGCTAAGTATTTATATATAAGTAATCAATAGTTAGTTCAGTTGGTTTCATTTTTGCTATCTCAAAAAATGAAATGAGAAAAGGATGATGTTTTAGATTTTTAGGCCAGTTGATTGGACCCCCTTAAGTGATGACATTGTTAACTAGTTGTGACTTCAAATGCCTACATGCTTAGTTAGGTGTCTCTATGTACTTCATTAATAGTTAGTTCAGTTTGCTTAAAAAATGGTCTCCAAAATGTTCTGATGAGAAAAGGATGTTATGATAGTTTTCATTTTTAGAGAGAACAATTGACTAGACACATTTCATGATGAAATTGTTAACCGGTTAGAAAATTCCACTCTGAGCTACTATTTGTCAGAGGGTGTCCGGTTTAAGCTCCTTTGTGCCATGTTAAACCAGATTTTGTACAAAATGTGCATCCCGATTGCACGTGGCATGTGAAGAGTGGGAATCACGTCACCCTAATGAATAGCACGCACTTGATGTGCTTAAATGTAGTTCCATGTGAGGAAATCCTGACTCAAAATGGAATAAAAGTAAATTAAACATCAGCATGTCACTATGTCGCAAATATATAGTTATTTAATTAACGGGTGGACGACCCAATGAAAAATAACATGATTTGTTCTACTGCTAAATTACTAATTTTGCTAGGGCAATTCATACTCTTTACTTGCCCTATCAAACAACAAAGCTTTTCGAACATGCAACTCGGGTGGTCCAGCGTGTAGCCTCCCCTAGGGTTCTTACCTTCCTCGAGTCCAAGTTTTGGAAGGCACATTGGGCATGTCATGTTTCCCTGAGTCGATCTTCTATCTCTGGTTTCCTTTCAACAAATTCTAATTCAAGGCATTTCCTAAAAATACACCATATGATCCCTGCAGAAAATAACCAACGGGAGTGAATAGGTACAATTGATAACTGATATGTGTTAAAAGATCTTAATTGCTTACTTGCCCGAGATAATTAACCACCTGCTCTTCGAAACCAATGGTGCAACTTGGCCACTTTGGCGCAAAAGGATGACCAAAGGTTCCATGCATGTACCCCGCTATGCTTAGACGTTGTCATAGCTCACCAGCCACTGGAAAAGCTTGGAATTTTGACCTCCAAACATACAAATAAGTATTCACATTTAAATAAACAAAATATAAGATGTAGGATGTTGTGTTACAAAAAGAAAATATTTGTTGTAGTTTGCATATAGTCAGTCTAGGGTATACATAAGCAGAGATGGATGAGTTTGCGTTTCTTATAGTGTGTTCGGTTTTTGATCAGGTCTTGCATGCAATCCTAAGTCGGCATGGTGGGTAGGAAGTGGAATTTATAATTCTTAATCTTTGGAATTACTTCAAGAAAACATATTGCATCACGCAAATTTCATCATTATGAACTTCATGATCGTAGACAATTTTCGCAAAATAATGAACACATGATCTAGCATACCTCTATGGTATCATTGTCAAACATGGCAGGGAAAAAGATCCTAGTTTCTGAAGACCAAGCTCTATTTGGTTGAATGAGTTAGGGTGGTTGCATCCCATGCGCATGAGGTCACGAAATCGAAGCAGTGTTAAGGCAAACAATGTTTTAATAAGTAGTGGATGTACCTGTTGACAACAACGAGTTGCATCTCGTTGCTTTATCAATCTTCAAGCTCCATTGCTCCGATTTCGGTGACAGTCACGTGAGTATGTGTGCTTAGATCTGTGTCTACATATTTTTGTTGATATTTTTATTATATTGTTTACCCCCAAATGTGTATTTGTGTGCATCTCTACATCTAGATAATATGCTCTGGTTTCTAGAGAAGGAAAATAAATCTACTACCAAATCTAGGTATCAATATCCAGAAAATCGTGTGGCTAGTGCTAATTAGAAATGGATTTAGAAAGCAAATTCCTCTATAAGTTCTTTTTTTGTGGCAGCTTTTCAATAATGTTTTTCTTTGGCGAAAAGCTCTTTTAGAATATTATGTTAAATAGAGAAGTAATGAGGAAAACAATTGGCCGCGTAATCCAACTGCTCATTCTGTTCACAAACTGAATGTCCTTAACAGATGTTCTTTACATGTCTTGTGACTAGAGTTCTTTGGAGAATTATGGGATTAGTGTTTCGCAGTGATTGTTGCGCTAACTCTCTTTGGTAAATTTGTTGAGTGTATTACTCTCTTTTTCTAATGACGAAAGATTATAGGTTGTTGGTTCGGCAGATATCTACTAGGTGATTTGGTTGCGCCACAACAAGGCAACCTTTGAGAAGAAGGTGGTCAAATCTCCTTTTAAAAATATTTTTCTTGCCTTCTCTTTTTTGGTGTATTAGACATGACTCTAGAAAGAAGATCATGTTGTGGATTTGAAGGTGGGGGCTGAAATGCTCATGATCAATGCAGCCAATCTGCTTCGTATCTGCTAGGGGTCCACCTAGGAGCTGCATCTCGTTGATGAGGTCATTGATTGCTCTTGAAGTGATGGTGTTGCTGCAATGTTTAAGTCATGGGTGGTGTTCTTTTACTGTCATGTGATCTTGTATATGTGTGTTCCCTTTGTGCTTAACGGTCTTGAACGTCTTTTTCTAATGTTGATATGAAGTATGTTTAGTTTAGGTGTTGTCGGGTTTTTGCCCCGTAGATCATGAGCCGGGTGCGGGAGGGTGTAGAGGGTTTTTGAATAATGCTCGAGCTCATTTCTTTCCTTCCCTGCATGATGTATTTCTTGCCTGATGAATTCTTGTATTTTTGTTATGTTAGGTAATGGAAAGGGGAAAAGCCCGGTTCAAACAAAAAATGTATTTAGTGGATATTTATGTTATTTTCCCAAGCAGTAAGACTCTTCCTAACAATTTACCATCTCTTGGTTCAGCGAGTGAGTGAAGTCCTCTGATGGAATCCAATTTTATGGAATCAATCCCATGTCTACCTCATCACACTAGTAGTTTTTGCATTTTAAACCTTACTTGAACCATATATTTCATTTGAGCCAAATATGTGCAGTATCGGTATGCGATCGAGTTTTCCTACAGGATAAGCACATATCAAGAAATACCACCAAACACCAAGGTCCTTATCGCAAATGCATGCCACTCTCTCACCAATCTTCCCAGGCGTCTACTTCCTTTGTCTATGAGGTGGGTTGGCGATTATAGGGGGTGGCAATTCATCTGTAAATTGTCAAAAGTCCCAAAGTTGAAATAGGAGACACATCACTTTTTCATGGTGAAGTACGCCGGTGGTAGCTAAGAGTTGTAACTTCAGCATGTATACTTCAACATTCCAGCACATATATACTACATATAGATCACAGTTTGTTGTGCGATAGAATAAAAAGAATGGTATAAATTTTCAGAAGTGGATAGCAATAAGCATAAACTAGATGTCACTAAACTGTCCGGTTACTTTCATGGATGAGTAGCTTGTAAGTAAACCTTTTAGAGACACTTATATCTGTTCTTTCTTCTTTATTTCAATTAAAAATAAGCAAGAGGGACATAATTTTCTCTATTTTTTTTCTTTTTTTGAAGATGCATCTGCAATCCGTACTTCAAAAAGATGAAATGAAGCAAACTATCTAACAAGATTGACAAAATAAGACACAAAATCATGAGTTCACAAAACAAGAGCAACATATTCCAACAAGATCATGCACATGTGTACGTGGAGGGAATTTTGGGTCAAGACTAGCAGATGCGTTCACCAAGGGTAAAATGGGCTAGTTTTTCTTTCTTTACTAAATGATACTTGGGACCTACCTGTTAGAAGGAAACAATATATATATATATATATATATATATATATATATATATATATATATATATATATATATATATATATATAATGTTTGGGCCATCTAGGAGCCTGGGCACCTAGCATTTAATAACGTGCATGTCTATTTATTAGCATTTATGTTTTATAAATAATTAAAACACACACTAATTGATGGAAAGAGAATAAGAAATAAAAGGAAAGAGTGTACATGTTAACATGCATTGTTTTTAATCGAGGTATACATGCATGTACGCATAATGTGACTCGCCGATCGATGAACCTTCTATGCACAGGTGTATATCGATCATATATAATACCTACTAATGATATTATATACATACATAGGTATATTTATCCAATTATTTATTCTAGGTTCTAGCTAGTAAAAAAATGTACTTACGTGAATATGTATACCTAGTAACGAAATTATGTACATACACAAATATGCATATACCTACTAATAATATTATATACATACGCATGTATGCATATACCTACTAGTAAAATGATAAAGAAATATTTTCAAGAAATGATATACCTACTAATAAAATGATAATGAAATATTTTCGGGTATACATACGCAGGTATGCTGAAACGTTGTCATGCATGCTAGTCTCTTTCCTTTTTTCTACCATAGAATTATTTCCATCCATGGTGGCCACCGATCTTATTTATGATATCCAATTAGTGATTAATGCATTAATACACATACCCATTATAATAACACACATCTACATGCAATCGGATGATGGAAAGACAAGGAGCATGGGCACCTAGGTGCCCCAAACGGCTACCTACCCGTACTTGTACCCGGCTTACCCGATGGGTATAATTTTTTTTCATTTATAACCTCATAAGTATTTATTTTTCCAAAACTCATACCCTAGTTGGGTTTTACCCACCGGGTTAGCGTGTTGTGGGTACCCATTTCCATGTAGAAGTGAGACCACTTCCATACCAAACTACTCCCTCCGTTTCTAAATATTTATTCTTTTATAAACTACATACAAAGCAAAATAGAAACGGAGGGAGTAGAAACAGATGTGCAATCTCGCTGTCACCTGCATTAGGAAACTTGCTGCCCTGGGTCTGTCCACATGCACCGCGTTTTTCTGAATCCTCGAGATATGCTTGTACTTGCCGACCCTACATTACCTAGCTGGTTTTAACGAAGGAGGCACGATTAGTTAATGGGAGCAGACGACCCCATGCATGGAGAATGACAAAGACAAGTGCATCATCGTGATCAGATGTATGTTAAAAAAACATGGATCGCTGCAAAAGAAAAATCATCAGGAGCTAATTATACCTTTTGTCCATGAGCGACAGTAGAAAGGAGGATTCCCAAATTGATCAAGATAACAGTTGCTTTTCCTAGATAGGTGATTATGACTTGATAATTTAAGATCCTAGATAGGTGATTATGACTCGATGGAGAAATTGATTAATCAGCTGTTCTCCGGCTCCAGTGGTGCAAAGTACTTTGGGCAAAGGATAGGAAGGTGATCGAAGGTTCATGCATGTACTTGGCCGGACTGGTCGCTGTCAGAGCTCACCTCACCGGCCTCTTGGAAATGCATGCGGTTTTGACTTGGAAACTAACCAATATTTAAAATAAAATAGATAAAAAAATAAATGCTTACAGTGTGTTGTTACAGAAAGAAAGTGTTTGTTTGCAGTTTACATAAGCAGAGGTGTATCGCTTTGTGGGACATGGAGTTTCTCAGCCCGAAATGAGGTCAGGTGAACAATAAAATGAAAAAAGGTTCAAAAACATATTAACTTTTTTTGTGACAGATGTTCTAAGAGCTTGCAAAATTTCATTATGAAATCGCATTCCTGGAATGCATAGCAAATAAAAACAAAATTGATACTTTGAACATGCTACTTTTGAAAGTATTTTCGAGCACTGTTTTTTTTTCCTTTGCCACGCCTTTCACAAATCTAATTTCATGATGAAATTTCTCAAGCTCATAGAAAATTTATCAATGTTTATAAAAAATTCAAAGTTTTTTGAACCGTATTGATTTTATCTTTCGATTTTACTATTCACCCAAGCTCATTGGAGCTCGGGCTGAGCGGGTGACTTTCTGGCTTTGTGTTCCTTCATGTGTGGTCGCAGTGGAATTCCAAGTCGAATAATGTGGGTACTACTAACGCATTTATATTTTGCAATCTTCAGAATTACATGAGGAGATTTGTTGATCCGCTTCGAGGTGCTTGTATCCCGTTTCTCCTTACTTTTTTTGGTTCGTTTTTTTTCTTTCCTTTTTACTTTTCTTTTTTTACTTGAAGCAAAAAATATTTTTCGAATTTCAAGAATAATTTCAAAAACGTGAACAAATTAGGAAGCGCGAACAATTTTTTGAAGCACGAACATTTTCCGAATCTTGAGACTAAAATTTTGAAAAGAAGAACAAATTTGAAAGCTTGACCAAATAATAAAGCACGAACTTTTTTTGAATTTTCAGAAAAAAATATTGAAACCAAGAACAATTTTAAAAAACATGAAAATTTTGGAAGCACGAAGGAATTTTAAAGCATGAACATTTTTCGAATCTTGAGAACAAATTTTTCAAAAAGGAGAAAAAAATGAAAAAACACGGACAAATTCGAAAGCACGAACATTTTCTGAGTTTTGAGAAGAAATTTTGAAACCGAGAAAATTTAAAAAAAAACGTGAACAAATTTGGAGGCGCAAATAATTTTTTAAAGCAAGAACATTTTTCGAATCTTGAGACCAAATTTCGAAAAGTAGAACAATTTTGAGAAATCCCGAACAAATTTGAAAGCATCAACAAATTTTTCAAGCACAAACATTTTTTGAATTTTGAGAACAAATTTTGAAACCGAGAACAATTTTAAAAAAATGTAAACAAATTTGGGAGCGCGAACTATTTTTAAAAGGATGAAGATTTTTTTAACCATGAGAATAAAATTTTAGAAAAGAGAACAATTTTGGGAAAAACATTGAAAGCGCGAACCAATTTATAAAGCACGAACATTTGTTAAATTTTGAGAACATATTTTGAAACCGAGAACAATTTCTAAAAATTGTGAACAAATTTGGAAGCGCGAACAAGTTTTGAAAGCGCAAATCTTTTTTGAATCTGGAGAACAAATTTGGAAGCACAAACAAGAGTCTAAAGCACAAACATTTTTAAATTTTAAGAACAAATTTTGAAAATGTGAACAATTTTGAAAAATCTTGAAGAAATTTGAAAGCGCAAACAACTTTTTAAAGCATCAACATCTTTTAATCTTAAGAACTGTTTTGAATCTGAGAAGAAATTTGAATCTTCAGAACAAATTTTAAAACCAAGAACATTTTTTGGAAAATACAGTACATTTTTGAAAAATCAAGATCATTTTTCGTAAATCCAAAAATATTTTTAAAAAACGAGAACTTTTTTTGAAACTGAACAGAAAATAAAATACAGAAAAGAACAAAAAATTGAAAAAGAAAAAAATCTGATTTAGGAAACCTTTTAAAAGCTTGCCAAACCCGAAAAAACCAGCTAAAACGTCTAAAAGGTTTCCAAAACCTGCACGGCAACCCGAGCCTCTGCCTGCTCTGTGCGAAGCTTCGACACTGCTTTGCACTGAATGATAAATAGGGTTTTCGTTTTTGCATTAAGCAAGACGAGAGGTTGATTGCACGGGTTGCTTGCCACTCGGTTGAATCGCGTTTGTGCTGAACTACTAGCTCGGACCTACTTAATCTGAATTAAGTGGGCTTTCCAATATTTCTTCTCCACGTTTTTCAGGTTTTATGTTTTGTTTTTATTCTGCTTATTCTTTGATTTCTCTCTATTTTCATTGTTTTATTTCTTCTCCGGGTTTTTTTCAGTTATCTCTTCAGTTTTTTCATTCTCCTATTTCTTTGGTATAATTAGTTTCTTTTTTGGTTTTCATTTTTTTCAATATGTTTGAAATACTTGTTCAACATTTTTATGCACATGATAACATTTTTTTAAAAACTTTTTCAATAAATATTAAATACTTTTTCACCATTTTTATATATATGATAAATAATTTTTTGAAAAATTGAAAATATTTGTTCAATATTTCCCAAAATAATTGTACAACAATTTTTCAAATACTCGGTCAATATTTTTCAAATATTTGATCAACATTTTATAACTAAATTTTCAATATTTTACAAAATATATATATCAAAATAAGATCGTACCATAATATTTTAAATTAGTAAAATTAAAAAATACATATAACAGAAAACAGAAAAAGGTAAAAAAGAAAAAAAAAGAGGAAAAAGAGGCTGTGGCCTCCCACGCTCAGGACTGGCCCAGCTCGCTCGAACTCAGCAAGTCTGACGCCAGGATTTACTGATGTCGAGACCAAGTTTTCTCCCTACATGGATTTTGAAAAATAAAAAACACAGACTGTAGCAAACAGTACTGTAAATTACCATGGGATACTGTAGCACAACACTATAATGTAGCATTCTAAACTGTGGCAATCGTTATTTAAATTTAAGAGAAAGTTTTGGAAAACGTTAAAAGTTTTGTAATCACGAACCTTTTTGGATAAAAATGAATATCGTTTGGTTTTGTTAAACATTTTTTGAAATCACGAATGCTTTTTGAACAATGTGAACATTCTTTGAAACACAGCCATTTTTTCAATCTTATGAATACTTTTGGAAAACACGAATTTTTTTTTAAATACCATCTTTTTTTCAAAAACGAGGACATTTTTGGAACACACAAAAAATTCTTGCATTTGTGATAAAAATGCACTATATGTTGAACTTTGAAATAGACAATAAAAAAATTAATTAAATGCTCAATAGTTTTGAAATAGACTTGAACTTTTTTATCATACAATGAACCTTTTTGCATATACACTAAACTCTTTTAAAACACATACTGAACAATTTCCTTAAAAATGTTGAAAACATGAACTAATTTGGAATTCACGATGACTTTTTTTGAAAAAGTGAACATATTTTGAAGATTTTTGAAAAAAATGGACTTGTGAATTTTTAAAAGGCATAAAAATAAAATAAAAAAACTTAAACAAGGAAAACAAAAAATAAACAACCAAAAAGAAAAATGAAAACAGGTTGAAAGAGCATAGTGCCTCAATGTTTGGTTTTGGTAATTAACGAGAATCTCTATGAACTAATGGTTGCCTTGAGTTATACACTACTAGAAAAAGGATTATAGCTAATATAAACATTAATGTCGCACCATGTATGTGGTGCTCCACTGCTATATAGCAGTGGCGCATCACAGACTGGTGCGCCATTAGTGTTCATATTACTAATGGCGCACCTTGTGTGTGGTGCACCATTACTATCTTTGTCCTGGCCCCACACCCTTTCCTAGACATATCAGTGGCGCACCAGGGGAAGTGCGTCATTACTAGTTTTAACTAGTAATGGCGCACCACATCCAGAGTGCGCCAGAACTAACAATTGTTTTTTCAGGTTTTTTTTCAAAACTACTAATGCCACATTCTTACGAGGTGCGTCATTAGTAACCCTGGTTACCAATGACGCATTCTTAGGTGGGTGCACCATTGATAACCAAAAGTGAAAAAAAAACTCCCGCTCCCCTCCCCTCGTGGCTCTCCTCCTGATCCAATCCAGAAACTCCCGCTCTCGTGGCTCTCCTCCCTCCAGCCACGCCTCCCACCACACCTGCCGCCGCCGGCTGGCCCTCCGGCCGCCTCCCCATCGCACCTGCCACCGCCGGCTGAACTCCTTGCTCCCCCCTCGCCGCTGCGCCACCGTCCGCCTCGCACCGCGCCCTCCCCCCTCCCTGCCTCTCCCTACCGCCGCCAGGAACCCCCGATGATGGGCGACGACAAGGGCGCCGCCGCCTCCCCCTCCGCCTTTGTCGCGCTCCCCTATTTCGGTCGCGAGGTTCGCCCCGAGGTTCGCCCCCCTCCCTCCCCCGCATTTTGGAAATAATTACCTCAAAAAACAAACAGTAAACTCTGTGCTCAGTTTGGTTGGTTGGTCGCAAATCATACAAACTACAAATTCAATCACCAGTAGCAAATTCAGCAACATGCTGAACAATATTGCCTGTTACTACTCACAAGTCACAACACTTTCGATACTTATACAAACTACAAATACTTATTCACACAAGAATACTTGAATCAAGGGTTGCCACCATCATGCTTAGTCTGGTAGAGGAATGCCTGTTGCAGTGCTCTCTAGTTCAATCACCAGTAGCCACCATGAGATTGGTTGTTGGGATTCGGCAGTTCTGCTGAAACAAAAGAAACACACCATCAGCACAATTTCAACTTTTAAGCAAACAGGGTTTCAACAGTTTAGTAGAATGGTAATCATCAGTCAAGCATATGCGCTCTGGTTATTGTGAAGGTGGACATCAATTTGCTATCATCAGAAGTTAAAATTGTCAAGCTCTGTGATTCAGCGGCTTAGCTTATATCAACAGAAGTTATCACTGTGGTTATCATGGGTATTCCCAGAAAATACAGCTAGAACATGATGGGTTTCCCTGAATCAGATTGACTTGATTTCTGGTTGTTTAACACACGCATCATTAGTTTCAGTACTTGTTCCGTCTAAAGAAAACAAATGATTTGGTCAAACTGGTTGTTCAATCTGCTTGCTTTGGGATTAAATAATATAATTATTTAGATACAGAGGGAGTAGCACCGTTAGCTCAAGTTCACTACATTTGCTTATAATTGTACTTGCCGCTTATATTGAAAACAAAACAGTGCTAGAATCTGGCAGAACCCCTTTAAAAAAATGATGAAACAATCTCACAAGAAGGCTAATATGTTGTAGATGTTGTAGTACTTGTTGTAGGTTAGCATTAAAAAGAAAAGGACTAGAGTAACAGAGTTGGTGGCAGATTTAGTCTTTTTCTCGGAATAAAAGGAGTTCGTACGCAGAAAGTCGTGCAGGTTTAGAAGTTGACCAAGCATGAGTTGGTACGCAGAAAACCTGCTTTACAATTTTTCTTTATAATTCTGGAATCACGCTCCTTTAGTTTAGGGAGCAACTTATCTAGTAGAAGCAATTTTTCTATGCAAACATAAAATAAAATATGTCAATAAGAATCAATAGAAAATTATGTAGGTAAACATGTTACGGTTGTATAAAAAGGATATGGGATCGATGTGAAATAAGCAAGGAATATAATGTTACCTAAATTCTCAATTAGACCATCATCAGTTGTGTGGTGCGGGTCAGGTGCAGCTTCTTTAAATAAATATGGATGGTTGCAGCACGCTTGAAGCTGCACGTGCCTTTTGATACTTCATCCAATCTTTCATGATATGAAACAAATGCATTTTCTGGTTGATGTAGATAACTAAGTAGCTGATGTTGTTAACTTGTGATGGTGTTGTTTAATTCTCACATTCCCCTCCTATGATATGATGTTTGCCAATTATTATCCAAACCAATTATTATCTGACAAAGATGAAAGTAGAATGTTGATGTTCTTTATTCTTGTTCATTCATGCTTTTCCTTTTTGATACTTCCCTTGCACCGAAAGAGTGCTCTTCATGTTTGGTAGCTTTGCTTGTTTTGCCAGAATGTTGATTCATTTCCGTTCCGGCAAATTTCAGGCGCTTCATATGTCCACTTTTTAATAAATGCCATGCCCAAATTTTCTTTGTTTTAGGAATTGTCGTCTGACGACGAATACGTTATGTGCGAATACTGCCAAGACAAGCGTGGCCTTTGCACACGCCTTTCCTAGTTGATGATAGACGCTTCAGCATCATGTTGGATGGGGACTTCGAAGTGGATACAGTAAGTCACAACGACAAGTCTTTTTTCGTAATTAAGCATGACTTCTTTTTCTTCAACTTATAATTTTTATGTTTTACTATTCTACTAGCGTATCCCCTGCCATGCAAGACATTATGTGTTGGATAAGATTGGTTTCAGTACTGAAGAAACTATGGAGGTAAAGATAGTTCACTTGAGGACCGAGCATGGTTATACTTTTGCCGTAAAATTGTACAATGCAGACACCTACTCCTTTTTTGAATGCAAAACTTGGGTAGCACTATGCAAGGCTTATGCATTTGAGCCTAATATGCTTATCACCTTTGATATTCGTCCGGAAGATGAAATAAGGTAATATCAACATCTGGGTTGATGTGCAGACGCCTCCAGTTCTACCATTATGTGAGTTTCTCAACCATATTTATTAAGTAATTTATATTGTTTATTTAAAAATAGTTGACAACTTATTTCCATTGACAGCTTATTTTCACTCTTCAAAAAATGTACGGAAAATGGTAGACAGAACCTATTACTACAATGATGAAGCAGAATTAACTTGTAAGGAGATACATCATCTTGTCCATTTTATCATTGATCTTGAGAAGTACAATACCAATCAGCAAACTTCCCAACATTATGGTCAATATGTGCCACTAGTACACGTGGTGAACTACGGTAACATGCATGGAGATTGCATGGTAAGATTTTCTACTATTACGACATCCATGCATCTTTTGCATAAATTCTTGTAAAACTAAACTACATTGCTAGCTACAAAGCTAATACTATGTTTTTCAACAGAAAATCCCGGAAGATTGTGTGCCTCATATGATGTTACCAAGAGGTCGCGTTGATGTTATGATGATACGACCAGCACGGCCAGGTCAGCCTAGGTATCTGATGTACTCCTGTCCATACCGGATTTCTAAAACCGATGAAGTCATGACAATCAAAGATTGGAAAAAATATATGGTCTATCCTAGAGAGCTACTTGGAAGCAACATTGTGCGTAGGCCAAGAATTGGAGACAAGATGATCTCCATTCTCCATAATGGAGAGTGAGGGCCTATCTTGTTTTTTGATATTCTACCTAAGCAGAGGAGTAGGTCCTAGGTTCAATGTGTTATTATGTGCTACAATGTGATCATGTGCTACAATGTGTTAATGTGATGATGTGCTACAATGTATTAAATAGTATTGGTGGTAATGACTATGATGATTATTAGCTATTTCCGAGATGATGTGATGATGTGCTACAATGTGTTAGAGTTGACGATGATGATGATGATGTGCTACAATGTATTTTGTAACCTGTGCACCATCTAAAAGTGCACAGGTTACAAAGATGATGATGATGATGATGTGCTACAATGTGCTAAACAATCCTAATATTCATAGTAGTGGTGCACCAACTAAAAATGCGCCATTAGTAAACCCACAGCAGTGGCGCACTTCTGGGCCTACTAATGGCGCACCTGGTGGTGCGCCATTACTATTTATTAGTAGTGGCGTGATAATAGTGGCGCACCTATAGTGCGCCATTAATAGGCAAAATAGGTGCGCCACTAATAGCCTTTTTTCTAGTAGTGATATTTGTAGGATTTGTCCACAGGCATTGTGGGAAAACCATTCGTTGGTTTCAAGGTTATAGGTAGGAGATTATGTATTTATCGAGGTGTTATTCAAGGAGTTATCCAAACATTGGTCATAGAGAAGATAAAATACAAGGTTGATCAAGACTAAGACAAAGAGTGATTCAAGTTAACCGACACAAAGCGTAAAAATGTATCAAGTGGGATCACATGATCCCATGATACGATAAGTATTGTCCATCATGCTTTGTGCACTAACCCATGATCTATGTGAGGTTTCGATGTGGGGTTAGGTGTATTTTCATGGGCTTGCATCAAAAGGAAGATATCATACAACCCATGAAGGATGACATCTAGTGGTGATCGTCATCAAGGTTGCGGTGTACAAGTTCAAGTGGATCATCACGAAGAAATGCTCGTTATCCATTGTGGTGACAATGGCATGTGAAGATGTGCCGAATAGAGGCTTGCTAATAGTGGAGTATGGGAGAGAAATCTAGTAGTCTTGATCGAGCCATCGCAATCAAGAACGGTTGTCCAACTTGAGGAAGTCAAAATCATCATCATTTAGCTCAAGTGGACTATGCGCAAGGCAAAGCTTTGTCCTTTATCGATTTTCTATTTTACCAATCTCATGGTGTTAGTTGGGAGACCGAGTTATAGGATTGCTTACCATACTATCAAGGGGGGCTCTCGAGTGAGTAGCTTGATCGTATCATTTGTAGAGAGCTCAAACCATTGCATCCTTGGCATCCTCTTTATTGGTTCCTATTTGGCCTTTAATTTCCCTATGTGAGTTTGGAGCCTATCGCCTTCGTCATGACAAGCTCAAGTTCATCAAAAATGAATTTCATATGCATCATCTTTGCGTCTTCGGTGTTGGAGATGTCGTTGTTTCATATTTGAGAAGGTTATCTTCCTTATCCTGTTGACATTTATTCTCCATTACTAGTTCTTAATATAACCACTCGATATTGGATAGTACTTGTCGCCATTTGTCCAACAAGCTTGAGATTGTTATTTTTGGAGTCTGTTTGCAAAAGTTATGACAGTTTTGGTCTTCTTGCATCCATTTGTTATCCTTGGGCAGCTTTGAAGCACTTAAGTGGTAGTACCGCGCTAGCCCATGGTAGTACCGCTTATGGTGATACTGTCGCAGACCGTTACCGTACTGACCATCGCTTGTTTTCTGTAGCCCTTCCCACAATTCACGGAAGTAGCACGGTAGTAGAGCAGTAGTATCGCTTCTTGCGGTACTTCCTCATTCTGTTACCACTGCCACTACCGCTTATTTTGGGGCTTATGTTGCCCTTTGCAGCTTTTACTATACTAGAGTTGTACTAGGACGTTAGTACCGCTGTGTGCGGTACTTCCACTCTGGTGCCTCTATGTACTGATGTTTCTTCTGTATCGAGTGATTCTAAGCGGTAGTACAACTGATAGATGGACGGTAGTACTGCTCCAGGGGCACTACCGCACCAGCACTTCATGTGCTCACTATGGTACTCCAGGAACTAACGCCTTAAGAGGTAGCACCGCTCCTAGGAGTGGTGATGATCCACAAGTATAGGGGATCAACCGTAGTCCTTTCGATAAATAAGTGTGTTGAACCCAACGAGGAGAAAAAGGAAATGACAAGTGGTTTTCAGCAAGGTATTCTCTCCAAGTATTGTAAGTAACAATGATAGATAGTTTTGTAGCAAGATAATTCATAACAAGTAATGAGTAATAATTGTAGCAAAGGTGCAGCAAGGTGGCTCAATCCTTTTGATAGCAAAGGAAAAGCCGAAAAGTTCTCTTATATAAATAAAGTGCTCTCGAGGACATATGAGAATTGTCGTCTAGTCACGTTCATCATGTTTAGTTGATTCACATTCATTACTTTGATAATTTGATATGGTGGTGGACCGGTGCTTGGATGTTGTTCTTACTTGAACAAGCAACTCACTTATGATTACCCCCTCTCGCAAGCATCCACAACTACGAAAGAAAAATTAAGATAAATCTAATCATAGCATGACACATATGAATCCAAATCAACCCCTTACAGAATATCACATAAACTAGGGTTTAAGCTTCTGTCACTCTAGCAACCATCATCTAATTTTTAGTACATCAAAGAGCAAAAGTGCACCTACCCAGGTTCCGCCTCGAGACGGCGGCGCTTCGTCCCAAAAGTCTTCTCTCTATTTTTTCTAGGTCGAAATCCCTCATATAGCAAAAGATGGGCACCAAAGGCCTAATGTGGAACACACAAGTGGGGGGTGGTCGCGCATTGTTGCCTTGTGGGTGGGGATGGCCCTCTCTGATATTTCTTTGCTCCAATATTTTTCATATATTCAATAAAAATTCTTCGTGAAGTTCAAGGTCATTTGGAGTCCCAAAAAATCCCAGCTTTTCTATAGCCCTCTCAGGTCCAGAATTCGAGTTACCGGTAATTTCCCTCTTTGTGTAAAACTTGTAAAACAAGAGAGAAAAGGTATAAGGACTGCATCATACAGTGAAATAATGCGTGAAAATATTATAAATCGCAATAGGAAATCATGATGCAAAATTGACATATCAACTCCCCCTAGCTTAGACCTCGTTTGTCCTCAACCGAAAGACGAACTCGATAATAATGACCACATATTTAGAGAGAGAGGTGTCGATAAAAACAAAAATACATACATGATAGCATCATGATCATTATCATAGCAGTAATATATATCATCATAAAACTTCTCACGAACAAGTGGTAATATATTCACACGCTAAAGTATAAACCACAAACATTATTGAAAACTAACAAGCTATGTTCTTATCATTGAAGCAAATGCAATTCATCATATTTCAGAAAGAGTATATTAGAGATTTGTTTAGCAAGTTCACATACTTAACTATTATTTAGTCTTCTATAATTATTGACACTCACATCATATATTTGTGAAACAAAAAGCATCGGTCAGACACATAGGAATATAGGGGTTTATAATTTTCACCACCCAACTACTTATCTTGAGGATAATGTCAACAATAATAACTCATGATCACCTACATCCAACTGGATATATATGCCTAGATATTTCCCCACCACATGATGCTTGCCAAGTAGAGAATAAATAAGGTTGGAATAGGGATGAACATTAATGACTATTGCATAAAAGTAAATACATGAAGGTAAAAGATAGGTCCTTCGCAGAGGGAAGCATAGGTTGTCATGTGCTTTTTATTTGGATGTGCAAGCTCTTAATGAAAGGAACGTCACTTTATATTGCCCCTTGTGATAGAAACCTTTATTATGCAGTTAGTCGCTTTTATTTATTTTCTATCACAAGTTCGTAAAAAACTTAGTTTCCCTTATAATGAAAGATCATACATACTTAGGAACATTTTTATTGCTTTTGCACCCGATGAAAACTTGCTTGAAGGGTCTTGTTCAATCCATAGGTAGGTATGGTGGACTTTTATGGCAAGAAGGTGGGTTTAAGGGTTTTTGGATGCACGAGTAGTACCTCTACTTAGTGCGAAGTTTTGGCTAGCAAAGGTTATGAGCAAGCACTACATGTTGGAGGATCCATAACAATATAATTTCTATGTGAATATAAGAAAACATAACTCATTATGTTGTATTCCTTGTCCAACGTCAACTAGTTGATCATGCATAGAATATTTAATGGTGGCTCACAATCATAAAAGATGCCTAATATAGTATATTTATATGTGGAACCTATCTTTAGTTATTACATTTTCATGAAATTGCACCAATGACTAATACTATGTTTGTCAACTTCCAACAAGTTTTATCAATCATGCTCTTTTTATTTGAAGTCACCACTCCTCATGGGATTAGCATATGATCTTTTATTTATTTTTATCTCATTTCTAGGATTGATGCATAAGCGTAAAACAAAGAAACTCAAACTACTCTTTATTATATAACTCTCAAACTCAAGTACATCGATAGATAGATCATGAAGCAACACTCAAAACTGAATCATACTAGAACTTTATTCTTCTAAATCACATGATAACTAAGGATGAAATTGAAATAGGTAATGATGGTAAATGTGATGGTGATACGATACCGAGGTACCTCCCCCAAGCTTGGAACAAGCCAAGGGTGGTGCCCATACTCGTGTACTCAAGTTTGTCAACTGCCTCATCATATCCTGGTTTGTCTCCATCGTTTCTAGCACCACTGTTCTTGCCTTTGTCCATGCTCTCACCACCATCATCCCCGTTACCACAACCCCCACCTTTGTCAGCATCACCATCCTTGTCATACTCGTTGTTTCCGTTCTTGTCATCATCCTTCGCTTCTTCTTCATCTCCATCGTCTTCCTCATCACCATATTCTTGTTGGGGAACGTCGCATGGGAAACAAAAAATTTCCTACGCGCACGAAGACCTATCATGGTGATGTCCATCTATGAGAGGGGATGTTGGATCTACGTACCCTTGTAGACCGTACAGCAGAAGCGTTAGTGAACGCGGTTGATGTAGTGGAACGTCCTCACGTCCCTCGATCCGCCCCGCGAACCATCCCGCGATCAGTCCCACGATCTAGTGCCGAACGGACGACACCTCCGCGTTCAGCACACGTACAGCTCGACGATGATCTCGGTCTTCTTGATCCAGCAAGAGAGACGGAGAGGTAGAAGAGTTCTCCGGCAGCGTGACGGCGCTCCGGAGGTTGGTGATGATCTTATCTCGGCAGGGCTCCGCCCGAGCTCCGCAGAAACACGATCTAGAGGTAAAACCGTGGAGATATGTGGTCGGGCTGCCGTGGCAAAGTTGTGTCAAATCAGCCCAAAAACCTCCGTATATATAGGGGGAGGAGGGGGAGCCTTGCCTTGGGGTCCAAGGACTCCCAAGGGGGTCGGCCGAGCCAAGGGGGGAACCCTCCCCTTCCAAACCGAGTCCAACTAGGTTTGGAAGGAGGAGTCCTTCCCCCTTTTCCCACCTCCTCTTTTTTTTTCTCTTTGATTTTCTTCCTATGGCGCATAGGGCCTTCTTGTGTTGTCCCACCAGCCCACTAAGGGCTGGTGCGCCACCCCCAAGGCCTATGGGCTTCCCCGGGGTGGGTTGCCCCGCCCCCCCGGTGAACTTCCGGAACCCATTCGTCATTCCCGGTACATTCCCGGTAACTCCGAAAACCTTCCGGTAATCAAATGAGGTCATCCTATATATCAATCTTCGTTTCCGGACCATTCCGGAAACCCTCTTGACGTCTGTGATCTCATCCGGGACTCCGAACAACATTCGGTAACCAACCATATAACTCAAATACGCATAAAACAACGTCGAACCTTAAGTGTGCAGACCCTGCGGGTTCGAGAACTATGTAGACATGACCCGAGAGACTTCTCGGTCAATATCCAATAGTGGGACCTGGATTCCCATATTGGATCCTACATATTCTACGAAGATCTTATCGTTTGAACCTCAGTGCCAAGGATTCATATAATCCCGTATGTCATTCCCTTTGTCCTTCGGTATGTTACTTGCCCGAGATTCGATCGTGAGTATCCGCATACCTATTTCAATCTCGTTTACCGGCAAGTCTCTTTACTCGTTCCGTAATACAAGATCCCGCAACTTACACTAAGTCACATTGCTTGCAAGGTTTGTGTGTGATGTTGTATTACCGAGTGGGCCCCGAGATACCTCTCCGTCAAATCCCAGTCTCGATCCATACTAACTCAACGAACACCTTCGGAGATACCTGTAGAGCATCTTTATAGTCACCCAGTTACGTTGTGACGTTTGATACAGACAAAGTATTCCTCCGGTGTCAGTGAGTTATATGATCTCATGGTCATAGGAACAAATACTTGACATGCAGAAAACAGTAGCAACAAAATGACACGATCAACATGCTACGTCTATTAGTTTGGGTCTAGTCCATCACGTGTTTCTCCTAATGACGTGATCCAGTTATCAAGCAACAACACCTTGTTTATAATCAGAAGACACTGACTATCTTTGATCAACTGGCTAGCCAACTAGAGGCTTGCTAGGGACAGTGTTTTGTCTATGTATCCACACATGTATATAAGTCTTCATTCAATACAATTATAGCATAGATAATAAACGGTTATCTTGATACATGAATTATAATAATAACTATATTTATTATTGCCTCTAGGGCATAATTCCAACAGTTCTCCGATCGCATCATCATCTCCTACCTCTTCCTCGTCTTCTTTGTCAACCTCTTCGTCATGTGTCTCTTCTTCCTCCCCTCCTTTGTCGAGTTCTTCATTCTCTCCATCCCGGTCCTCCCCGTCATTATCACTTGTGTTGGTTTCTCCATTGTTCCCGTCATCATCGTCCCCCATCGCTGTCGAAGTCGCCTTCATCATCGTCTATTTCTTCACTTGCAATGTCGTCTTCAGCGGTGGCACTCTCTAAGTGGTATGATTCCTCATCACTAGGTAGTGTCTGACTGTCAGTCACACCCGCATGGAGTATTTTCCTTGGATACTGAGTGCTTAGCCCGCCACCTCCATGTCCACTTATTGTGCCTTTGCCGTCACCAAGTTTTCCAATCCTCTCTACAAGCTTGCCCATTGAATGTGATATTTCAGAACAGATTTCATGCACCATAAAGACGAGTTTATTTTGTTTCTAGACACACATTAAAATAAGCCAGAAAAAATACATTAGATTTTAGACCCGATACTTGAAAAATAGGATACAAAGAAGTACACAAGCAAAAGGCACAAGTTGTCGAGTGCAACTTACATTTGGGTCATATGAGGTAGGGAGCCTTGTTGCTGCAAACTTTGTGACATGTTCGAGACTACCAAATAAGCTTTCATCAGCACATCGAGAAAACTCGGTCTTGAGCTGTATTTTTTGGCGAGAAAAAATGCAAATAAACAATGAAAATTAGGAAAAGTTGTGTGTGAGAAACTCTGTATACAGAAAAGAAATGTGTTTAAAAGTTTGCTTGACCATATTTTTTGTGAGTGTCTAAACAGTGCATGTGTGGTTGCCTAATTGTATGTTTATGTTGCCTAACATTTGCTTGACAATTTGCCTGATATTTATGTGTTGCCTGAATGAACAGTTGCTTGACAACAAAAACACATGTGTACCAAGTAAAAAGGAAAAGGAACAAGACTGAATAAAATTAGGTGAGTTGTCAAGGATTGCATACATGGTTGCCTAATATACTAGGTGTATTGCACGACATTTGGTTACCAAGTTGTGTGACATTTCACTTTTCGATGTGACCTACTACTGCGGGTTGAGTTTCTTCTATGTATTACATCCAATGTCTAAAAATGTAAACTAAATTGCATGAATGGCCAGGTGCTTCACAAACAAAACTTGATTGGGAATAAAAACAGAACTAAAATTGAATAAACTTACCCTCAACTTGTCGAACTCCCCGCGACCCTTTTTGTCCTTCTTAATAACCTTAGCAATAAGGTTAGAGTTCCAAACCGATACTTTTGGTACCGTGCTTGCAATGGGGTTTGCCAAACATGGGGAGGAAGGTGTGCTATGACAATAATGATTCATTTCCAATTGTCACCAATTGGTAAACCCCTCTCAGGAATGATGAGTCGTAACATTTTTCAGGGTCATAATGATTCATAACCCACTGACTCAAATCTCCCGACATGTTGCTGGTTGCAATATCCATCACACCTCCAAATTCTTTTCCAATTATCACATCCTTCTAAGGCTGCACTAAATCTTTGTTTACATTGAAAAGCCTTGTAGGTGATGCCCTGTTTCTCTCACCCTATAAGCTAGAGATCTTGTTTCAATTAAACTATGTGTGGCACGCAACAACAAAACTATGCAACAAAATAAAAAAAAATAGAAAGCAATCATTCAAAATGTTTATGTACTGTAAAAAATGCTCCTATGAAGTGGATTGCATTTAACTTATAACTTTCAGCATCTACACATGTGTAACTAAAAGATTCGCCAACATCTATGCATAACACTTGTCTCACATGTACAGATCACTTTCCTACATTTGCTACTGAACTTGCTGATGCATGATGCTTTTGAGGAATAAAATTATTGAGTTATCATGCATTCGGCACACATGATAAGCAGCATAGGGAAACTCATGAGCATTAGGCTTAAATGAAACAAAATGGGACGAGGAATATACTAAATGCGCACACAATTACCTCGTTTTCGGCTGTCTTTTGGCGCTTTCTTCGATTTCACCTCTTGCATGATGTCATTGCCTTCTACATCATCGACTCGCGCACTAGCATTACTATCTATGTCTGACGGGTGCTTCTCCCGACAGATGATCTCTTTAGTGTGCCTACGCTTGTAGCCAATCACCGGTGTGTTTGGTTTCTGTGATGGATGTACCTGCATTGGAAAACAATGATGTTGATTGGTTTAGTAAAAAAACTCGCATATATCGAACAAGACAACACCACCGCCGTGTGCCACCCCCTCCCCTTCTTATGTCTATTTCAAGTATAGCCTGTTCGCTTGGTTGTGCACCCTGACCATCATTTTTTTTGCTTGACTCCGGCATTGTTGATGCTGCAAAAACACAAAATGGTATGACGAAATTGATGAAAAATTACGACCATTAGCCACATATACAATTTCTTTCAGATTGATGAAAAAACTTGTCTACTCACCATTATATTTCACATGTTTATTGCATCAGAAAGTTGACAGAGTATATTGCATGTTGTTGTGGCATCCCAGCTCAATTTGAAATCTAAAACTGACTTGATCAACAAATAAAAAAATGACAAAAACACATGAGGCACCCACACCCTTGGTACTCAACACTTAAGAAAATACCACCAGCAGCAGCCACCATCCTAGCTCAGTTCACGTTAATTTTACCCCTGGACATGGCAACTGTGGGTTACAAGCCAGGCAACCCGTATACTGGCTCCTGGCAGATTGTTATACAACCTCAAATAAGCATGAATTAACATCAATTGACTTTGCAAAAAATCTACATCATATTGGCAACGTAAAAATAACATCGACTGGAAACTCATGTTTTAAAACTCACCAAACTTACCAACCTCTCTATATTCGACAAATCAATCAACGTTAGTTAGGCCACCCTTGACCAACTTATCGATCCTAACCTGAGTCAGACAACTCCTACGAACAATAAAATTCTACATAATCTTGTAGCGACTCTGCTAACTTGAGTCAGACAACTCCTATATAGATCTCAGGTAACTAACCTGAGTTAGACAACTCCTATACAAATCATGCAACTCCTAATCAAATCTCAGGCAACGCCTATGCAAATCTCAAGCAAACACGGGATCTGACAACCACTTGGCTCGGGAAAAACATCCCTAAATCCCCACATGAGCCCATGATTCACGGAGGAACTCATCCCCTCTATGCGCGCATGATGCCGCCCCCTCATCCCTACGCCCATGAATCCCGCATGAATGCACAACAGATCAACAAACAAAGCTCCCCACACCCCCACCTACCCCGAACAGAAGTGGAACCATAAAAATTGGCAGCAAGCAGCATGATTCTTACCTCAGTATTTCTGCAGCGAGTCCCTTCACCGAAACGCGCGTCAACGACGACCTCCGCCCGTACCCCTTGGATTGGAGAGAGCACAACACACGACCTTCACCCCGCCTCCGACTTCTTGTGCAGTCCCCATCCGTACGACCACCACGACCTCCACCCGCGTTTCTGAAGCTCGGGCGCTCAACCACCACCCGCGACCTTTGCAATACCAATGATACATCTCCAATGTATCTACTTTTACAAACACTTATGCTCTTGTTTGACCTCTAATTTGCATTATTTGAATGAAACTAACCCAACTCACATTGTTTTCAATATAACTACCTTGGTGTTATTTTTGTGCAGAAATAGAACTTCTCGGAATTGGACAAAACTTTTTGTGCCCGGTCGCGGGTTGATGGCTTGTGGGGCCCACGTGGCTCCTCTGACCCTAGTTCCAGCCCTACAAAATTTAATCTTCGGAGAAAAATTAGAGAGAAGTTTTCATCGCGTTTTACAAGACAGAGCTGCCGCCACCTCCTTTTCTTCCTCTGGAGGATTGATCAGAGTCCGTTTGGGGCTTCGGACAGAGGGATTCGTCATCGTCGTCATCATCAACCCTTCTCTATCAACACTGCCATGATGCTCATCACCGGGAGTGAGTAATTCCTTTGTAGACTTGCTGGAAAGTGGTGCGATTGGATGAGATTGACCATGTAACTGAGTTAAGTTTGATAGGGCATAATCCCTAGTATCCATTATGTTCTGAGACTGATGTTACTATGACTTTGCTATGCTTAATGCTTGTCAATAGGGCCCAAGTGCCATTATTTTCAGATCTGAACCTATTATGTTTTCATGAATATAAGAGTGATTTGGGTCCTATCTTGAAAGTTGTAGTTACCTCTTGTCTTGATCCGCATACCCCAGTGTGACAATAATTGAGATTCTTTCCGATGATTGCCGTAGTTTGAGGAGTTCATGTATTCATCATGTGTTAATGCTTTGTTCTGGTTCTCTATTTAAAGGAGGCCTTAATATCCCTTAGTTTATAATAGGACCTCGTTTCCACGAGAGGGTAGGATAAAAGATGTCATGCAAGTTCTTATCGCAAGCACGTATGGCAATATACGGAATAGGCTACATTATAGTAATGAATTGGAGCTAGTAGTGTGTCGCCCTAGTGTGTAACTGTTACATGATCACTGTCGTCCAAATAATTATCCATCACCTATCCACGTGCCTACGCTTTGCATATTCTGAATTTTGCTAAGTTACTATTGTTGTTGCTGCTGTCACACCTGCTACCACTACTGGAAAACAGTAATTTGCCATCAACCAGTTCTTTGCCATCTGCTGGCTGATGGCCTCTTTGCTGTCAGCTGACCTAAAGCGGACGGTAAAGGGCTCACTGATGGTAAAAAGAATATTTGCCATCTGCCAGGGCTTTGTCGTCTGCCTGCGGACGGCAAAGAGACCTAGGGCAGACGGCAAAGAGGGCAGATGGGTTCCACTAGACCTTGGGCCTGGCCAGGTCCAACGGACGGGCTCTTTGCCGTCAGCCTGGCCTTTGCCATCCGCCGTTGGGCCCTTTGTCGTCCGGGGGAAGACGGCAAAGCTGACGACCGTTATCCCCTAGCCCCTCGCTCCACTACCCCACTCCCCGCTCTGTCTCTCCTTCAAACCGTCGTGCGCGCCTCCCTCCTGCACCATCGGCGGCCGGCCACCCTTGTGCCACCCCCTATGCCGACCCTTGCGCCACCCCCTGCGTCGCCCCCTCACCTGCCCCCCACCGCCGCCACCACTGCCCCCCGCCGCCGCACAGCACCCCACCGCCGCCACCACTGCCCCCCGCCGCCGCACTGCCCCCGGCGACGCTCCACTGCCCCCGACGACGCCCCACTGCCGCATCGCACCCGTCCTCCTCGCCGCCCCGACGCCCCAGGCAATAATAAATGTATAGTTATTATTATAATTCCTGTATCAAGATAATAGTTTATTATCCATGCTATAATTGTATTGAATGAAGACTCATTTACATGTGTGGATACATAGACAAAACACCGTCCCTAGCATGCCTCTAGTTGGCTAGCCAGTTGATCGATGATAGTCAGTGTCTTCTGATTATGAACAAGGTGTTGTTGCTTGATAACTGGATCACGTCATTGGGAGAATCACGTGATGGACTAGACCCAAACTAATAGACGTAGCATGTTGATCGTGTCATTTTGTTGCTACTGTTTTCTGCGTGTCAAGTATTTATTCCTATGACCATGAGATCATATAACTCACTGACACCGGAGGAATGCTTTGTGTGTATCAAACGTCGCAACATAACTGGGTGACTATAAAGATGCTCTACAGGTATCTCCGAAGGTGTTAGTTGAGTTAGTATGGATCAAGACTGGGATTTGTCACTCCGTGTGACGGAGAGGTATCTCGGGGCCCACTCGGTAATACAACATCACACATAAGCCTTGCAAGCAATGTAACTTAGTGTAAGTTGCGGGATCTTGTATTACGGAACGAGTAAACAGACTTGCCGGTAAACGAGATTGAAATAGGTATGCGGATACCGACGATCGAATCTCGGGCAAGTAACATACCGAAGGACAAAGGGAATGACATACGGGATTATACGAATCCTTGGCACTGAGGTTCAAACGATAAGATCTTCGTAGAATATGTAGGATCCAATATGGGCATCCAGGTCCCGCTATTGGATATTTACCGAGGAGTTTCTCGGGTCATGTCTACATAGTTCTCGAACCCGCAGGGTCTGCACACTTAAGGTTCGACGTTGTTTTATGCGTATTTGAGTTATATGGTTGGTTATCGAATGTTGTTCGGAGTCCCGGATGAGATCACGGACGTCACGAGGGTTTCCGGAATGGTCCGGAAATGAAGATTAATATATAGGATGACCTCATTTGATTACCGGAAGGTTTTCGGAGTTACCGGGAATGTACCGGGAATGACGAATGGGTTCCGGGAGTTCACCGGGGGGGGCAACCCACCCCGGGGAAGCCCATAGGCTTTGGGGGACACACCAGCCCTTAGTGGGCTGGTGGGACAGCCCCAAGGGGGCCTATGCGCCAAGAAAAGGAAATCAAAGGAAAAGAAAAAAAAAAGAGGGAGGAAGTGGGAAGGGAGGGGGACTCCTCCCACCAAACCAAGTCCAACTCGGTTTGGGGGGGGAGTCCTCCCCCCCTTGGCTCGGCCGACCCCTTGAGGGTCCCTTGGACCCCAAGGCAAGGTCCCCCTCCCTCCTCCTATATATATGGAGCAATTAGGGCTGATTTGAGACGACTTTCTCACGGCTGCCCGACCACATACCTCCATAGTTTTTCCTCTAGATCGCGTTTCTGCGGAGCTCGGGCGGAGCCCTGCTGAGACAAGATCATCACCAACCTCCGGAGCGCCGTCACGCTGCCGGAGAACTCTTCTACCTCTCCGTCTCTCTTGCTGGATCAAGAAGGCCGAGATCATCGTCGAGCTGTACGTGTGCTGAACGCGGAGGTGCCGTCCGTTCGGTACTAGATCGTGGGACTGATCGCGGGATTGTTCGCGGGGCGGATCGAGGGACGTGAGGACGTTCCACTATATCAACCGCGTTCTCTAACGCTTCTGCTGTACGATCTACAAGGGTACGTAGATCACTCATCCCCTCTCGTAGATGGACATCACCATGATAGGTCTTCGTGCGCGTAGGAAAAATTTTGTTTCCCATGCGACGTTCCCTATCAGTGGTATCAGAGCTAAGTTCATGCGTAGATGTCTTCTCGAGTAGAACACAAAAGGTTTTGTGGGCGGTGATGTGCGTTTTGCTGCCCTCCGTAGTCTTTTCTTGATTCCGCGGTATTGTTGGATTGAAGCGGCTTGGACCGACATTACTCGTACGCTTACGAGAGACTGGTTTCATCGTTACGAGTAACCCCCTTTGCTCAAAGATGACTGGCAAGTGACGGTTTCTCCAACTTTAGTTGAATCGGATTTGACCGAGGAGGTCCTTGGATGAGGTTAAATAGCAACTCATATATCTCCGTTGTGGTGTTTGCGTAAGTAAGATGCGATCCTACTAGATACCCTTGGTCACCACGTAAAACATGCAACAACAAAATTAGAGGACGTCTAACTTGTTTTTGCAGGGTATGATTGTGATGTGATATGGCCAACTATGTGATGTGATATATTGGATGTATGAGATGATCATGTTGTAATAGAAATATCGACTTGCATGTCGATGGTACGACAACCGGCAGGAGCCATAGGGTTGTCTTTATACTAACGTTTGTGCTTGCAGATGCGTTTACTATTTTGCTAGGATGTAGCTTTAGTAGTAATAGCATAAGTAGCACGACAACCCCGATGGCAACACGTTGATGGATGATCATGGTGTGGCGCCGGTGACAAGAAGATCGTGCCGGTGCTTTGGTGATGGAGATCAAGAAGCACGTGATGATGGCCATATCATGTCACTTATGAATTGCATGTGATGTTAATCCTTTTATGCACCTTATTTTGCTTAGAACGACGGTAGCATTATGAGGTGATCTCTCACTAAAATTTCAAGACGAAATTGTGTTCTCCCCGACTGTGCACCGTTGCTACAGTTCGTCGTTTCGAGACACCACGTGATGATCGGGTGTGATAGACTCAACGTTCACATACAACGGGTGCAAAACAGTTGCGCACGCGGAACACTCGGGTTAAGCTTGACGAGCCTAGCATGTGCAGACATGGCCTCGGAACACATGAGACCGAAAGGTCGATCATGAATCATATAGTTGATATGATTAGCATAGGGATGCTTACCACTGAAACTATACTCAACTCACGTGATGATCGGACTTGGGATAGTGTAAGTGGATCATGAACCACTCAAATGACTAGAGAGATGTACTTTTTGAGTGGGAGTTTAGCATATAATTTGATTCAGTTGAACTATAATTATCTTGAACATAGTCTAAGTCCACTTTGAATATATTTGTGTTGTAGATCATGGCTCACGCAAGTGTCATCCTGAATTTTAATACGTTCCTAGAGAAAGCTAAGTTGAAAGATGATGGAAGCAACTTTGTAGACTGGGCTCATAATCTTAAGCTAATCTTACAAGCTGGAAAGAAGGATTATGTCCTTAATGCTGCGCTAGGAGATGAACCACCCGCTACGGCTGATCAGGATGTTAAGAACGCTTGGTTAGCGCGTAAGGAGGACTACTCAATAGTTCAATGTGCAGTCTTGTATGGCTTAGAACCGGGACTTCAACGTCGCTTTGAGCGTCATGGAGCATTTGAGATGTTCCAGGAGTTGAAGTTTATCTTTCAGAAGAACGCCCAGATCGAGAGGTATGAGACCTCCGATAAATTCTATGCTTGCAAGATGGAGGAAAACTCGTCTGTCAGTGAACATGTGCTCAAAATGTCTGGGTACTCAAACCGTCTAGCTGAACTGGGGATTGAAGTCCCGCAGGAAGCTATCACTGACAGAATCCTTCAATCACTGCCGCCAAGCTATAAAGGTTTTGTGTTGAACTACAACATGCAAGGGATGAACAAGTCTCCCGGCGAGTTGTTTGCGATGCTGAAAGTCGCAGAGTCTGAACTCCGTAAAGAGCATCAAGTGTTGATGGTGAGCAAGACCACTAGTTTCAAGAGAAACGGCAAAGGCAAGAAGGTCAATTCGAAGAAGAGCGGCAAGCCTGTTGCCAATCCACCGAAGAAACCCAAGGCTGGACCTAAGCCTGAAACAGAGTGCTTCTATTGCAAGGGTATGGGTCACTGGAAGCGCAATTGCCCCAAGTATCTGGCAGATAAGAAGGCGGGCAAAGAAAAATCAGGTATATTTGATATACATGTTATTGATGTGTACTTAACCGGCTCTCGTAGTAGTACCTGGGTATTCGATACCGGTTCTGTTGCTCACATTTGCAACTCGAAGCAGGAACTGCGGAATAGACGAAGGCTGGCGAAAGACGAAGTGACGATGCGCGTAGGAAACGGTTCCAAGGTTGATGCAATCGCCGTTGGCACAGTGTCACTTCAACTACCATCGGGATTAGTGATGAACTTAAATCATTGTTATTTAGTGCCTGCGTTGAGCATGAACATTATATCTGGATCTTGTTTATTGCGAGACGGTTACTCTTTTAAGTCTGAGAATAATGGTTGTTCTATTTCTATGAGTAACATCTTTTATGGTCATGCACCGAATGTGAGAGGATTGTTCATATTGAATCTTGATAGCGATACGCATATACATAACATTGAGACCAAAAAGGTTAGAGTAAACAATGATAGCGCCATATTTTTGTGGCACTGCCGCTTGGGTCATATTGGTGTAAAGCGCATGAAGAAACTCCATGCTGATGGACTTTTGGAGTCACTTGACTTTGATTCACTTGACACGTGCGAACCATGCCTCATGGGCAAGATGACTAAGACTCCGTTCTCCGGAACAATGGAGCGTGCAAGTGACTTGTTGGAAGTCATACATACCGATGTGTGTGGTCCAATGAGCGTGGAGGCACGCGGCGGATATCGTTATTTCCTCACCTTCACTGACGACTTAAGTAGATATGGTTATGTCTACTTGATGAAGCACAAGTCTGAAACATTTGAAAAGTTCAAGCAATTTCAGAGTGAAGTGGAAAATCATCGTAACAAGAAGATCAAGTTCCTACGGTCTGATCGTGGGGGTGAATATCTGAGTTTCGAGTTTGGTGCTCACTTAAGACAATGTGGAATTGTTTCGCAGTTAACGCCGCCTGGAACACCACAGCGTAATGGTGTGTCCGAAAGTCGTAATCGTACTTTGTTAGAGATGGTACGATCTATGATGTCTCTTACTGATTTGCCGTTATCATTTTGGGGTTATGCATTAGAAATAGCTGCATTCACTTTAAATAGGGCACCATCAAAATCCGTTGAGACAACACCATACGAACTGTGGTATGGCAAAAGGCCAAAGTTGTCGTTTCTTAAAGTTTGGGGCTGTGATGCTTATGTCAAAAAGCTTCAGCCTGAAAAGCTGGAACCCAAAGCGGAAAAATGCGTCTTCATAGGTTACCCAAAAGAGACAGTTGGGTACACCTTCTATCTCAAATCCGAGGGCAAAGTGTTTGTTGCTAAGAACGGAACTTTTCTCGAGAAGGAGTTTCTCTCGAGAGAATTGAGTGGGAGGAAGATAGAACTTGACGAGGTTGTCGAACCTCTCATCCCTCTGGATGGTGGCGCAGGGCAAGGGGAAACCTCTGTCGTTGCGACGCCGGATGAGGAGGAAGTTAATGATGATGATCATGAAACTCCAGTTCAAGTTTCTGTTGAACCACGCAGGTCGACGAGATCACGCGCTGCTCCAGAGTGGTACGGTAATCCCGTCTTATCAATCATGTTGTTAGACAACAATGAACCTGCAAATTATGAAGAAGCAATGGTGGGCCTAGATTCCAACAAATGGCTAGAAGCCATGAAATCCGAGATAGGATCCATGTATGAGAACAAAGTGTGGACTTTGGAGATACTGCCTGAGGGCCGCAAGGCTATTCAGAACAAATGGATCTTTAAGAAGAAGACGGACGCTGACGGTAATGTGACCGTTTATAAAGCTCGACTTGTGGCAAAGGGTTTTTCACAAGTTCCAGGAGTTGACTACGATGAGACCTTCTCACCCGTAGCGATGCTTAAGTCCGTCAGAATCACGTTGGCAATAGCTGCATTTTTCGATTATGAAATCTGGCAGATGGATGTCAAAACGGCGTTCCTTAACGGTTTCCTTAAGGAAGAGTTGTATATGATACAACCCGGAGGTTTTGTTGATCCTAAAAATGCTGACAAGGTGTGCAAGATCCAGCGATCCATTTATGGACTGGTGCAAGCATCTTGGAGTTGGAACAAACGCTTTGATAAGGTGATCAAAGCATTTGGGATTATACAAGTGGTTGGAGAATCCTGTATTTACAAGAAAGTGAGTGGGAGCTCTGTGGCGTTTCTAATATTATATGTGGATGACATATTACTGATTGGAAACAACGTAGAGCTTTTGGAGAGCATAAAAGGTTACTTGAATAAAAGTTTCTCTATGAAGGACCTAGGAGAAGCTGCTTACATTCTAGGCATTAAGATCTATAGGGATAGATCAAAACGCCTGATAGGACTTTCACAAAGCACATACCTTGATAAAGTTTTGAAGAGGTTCAAAATGGAACAGTCCAAGAAAGGGTTCTTGCCAGTATTACAAGGTATGAGATTGAGTAAGACTCAGTGCCCAGCAACTGATGAAGATAGAGAGCATATGCGCTCCGTCCCCTATGCTTCAGCCATAGGTTCTATCATGTATGCAATGCTGTGCACTAGACCGGATGTTAGCCTGGCCATAAGTATGGCAGGTAGGTTCTAGAGTAATCCAGGAGTGGATCACTGGACAGCGGTCAAGAATATCCTGAAGTACCTGAAAAGGACTAAGGAGATGTTTCTCGTGTATGGAGGTGACGAAGAGCTCGCAGTAAAAGGTTACGTCGATGCAAGCTTTGACACAGATCCGGATGACTCTAAGTCGCAAACCGGATACGTATTTATTCTTAATGGGGGTGCAGTAAGCTGGTGCAGTTCCAAGCAAAGCGTCGTAGCAGATTCTACATGTGAAGCAGAGTACATGGCTGCCTCGGAGGCGGCTAAGGAGGGTGTCTGGATGAAGCAGTTCATGACGGATCTTGGAGTGGTGCCAAGTGCACTGGATCCAATAACCTTGTTCTGTGACAACACTGGTGCCATTGCCTTAGCAAAGGAACCACGGTTTCACAAGAAGACCAGACATATCAAACGACGCTTCAACCTCATCCGCGACTACGTCGAGGAAGAGGACGTAAATATATGCAAGGTGCACACGGATCTGAATGTAGCATACCCGCTGATTAAACCTCTTCCACGGCCAAAACATGATCGACACCAGAACTGTATGGGTGTTAGATTTATTACAATGTAATTCACATGGTGATGTGAGGGCTAGATTATTGACTCTAGTGCAAGTGGGAGACTGTTGGAATTATGCCCTAGAGGCAATAATAAATGTATAGTTATTATTATAATTCCTGTATCAAGATAATAGTTTATTATCCATGCTATAATTGTATTGAATGAAGACTCATTTACATGTGTGGATACATAGACAAAACACCGTCCCTAGCATGCCTCTAGTTGGCTAGCCCAGTTGATCGATGATAGTCGGTGTCTTCTGATTATGAACAAGGTGTTGTTGCTTGATAACTGGATCATGTCATTGGGAGAATCACGTGATGGACTAGACCCAAACTAATAGACGTAGCATGTTGATCGTGTCATTTTGTTGCTACTATTTTCTGCGTGTCAAGTATTTATTCCTATGACCATGAGATCATATAACTCACTGACACCGGAGGAATGCTTTGTGTGTATCAAACGTCGCAACGTAACTGGGTGACTATAAAGATGCTCTACAGGTATCTCCGAAGGTGTTAGTTGAGTTAGTATGGATCAAGACTGGGATTTGTCACTCCGTGTGACGGAGAGGTATCTCGGGGCCCACTCGGTAATACAACATCACACATAAGCCTTGCAAGCAATGTAACTTAGTGTAAGTTGCGGGATCTTGTATTACGGAACGAGTAAAGAGACTTGCCGGTAAACGAGATTGAAATAGGTATGCGGATACCGACGATCGAATCTCGGGCAAGTAACATACCGAAGGACAAAGGGAATGGCATACGGGATTATACGAATCCTTGGCACTGAGGTTCAAACGATAAGATCTTCATAGAATATGTAGGATCCAATATGGGCATCCAGGTCCTGCTATTGGATATTGACCGAGGAGTCTCTCGGGTCATGTCTACATAGTTCTCGAACCCGCAGGGTCTGCACACTTAAGGTTCGACGTTGTTTTATGCGTATTTGAGTTATATGGTTGGTTACCGAATGTTGTTCGGAGTCCCGGATGAGATCACGGACGTCACGAGGGTTTCCGGAATGGTCCGGAAACGAAGATTAATATATAGGATGACCTCATTTGATTACCGAAAGGTTTTCGGAGTTACCGGGAATGTACCGGGAATGACGAATGGGTTCCGGGAGTTCACCAGGGGGCAACCCACCACGGGGAAGCCCATAGGCTTTGGGGGACACACCAGCCCTTAGTGGGCTGGTGGGACAGCCCCAAGGGGGCCTATGCGCCAAGAAAAGGAAATCAAAGGAAAAGAAAAAAAAAAGAGGGAGGAAGTGGGAAGGGAGGGGGACTCCTCCCACCAAACCAAGTCCAACTCGGTTTGGGGGGGGAGTCCTCCCCCCCTTGGCTCGGCCGACCCCTTGAGGGTCCCTTGGACCCCAAGGCAAGGTCCCCCTCCCTCCTCCTATATATATGGAGCAATTAGGGCTGATTTGAGACGACTTTCTCACGGCTGCCCGACCACATACCTCCATAGTTTTTCCTCTAGATCGCGTTTCTGCGGAGCTCGGGCGGAGCCCTGCTGAGACAAGATCATCACCAACCTCCGGAGCGCCGTCACGCTGCCGGAGAACTCTTCTACCTCTCCGTCTCTCTTGCTGGATCAAGAAGGCCGAGATCATCGTCGAGCTGTACGTGTGCTGAACGCGGAGGTGCCGTCCGTTCGGTACTAGATCGTGGGACTGATCGCGGGATTGTCCGCGGGGCGGATCGAGGGACGTGAGGACGTTCCACTACATCAACCGCGTTCTCTAACGCTTCTGCTGTACGATCTACAAGGGTACGTAGATCACTCATCCCCTCTCGTAGATGGACATCACCATGATAGGTCTTCATGCGCGTAGGAAAATTTTTGTTTCCCATGCGACGTTCCCCATCAGGGCCCACGTGGCTCCTCTGACCCTAGTTCCAACCCTACAAAATTTAATCTTCGGAGAAAAATTAGAGAGAAGTTTTCATCGCGTTTTACAAGACAGAGCTGCCGCCACCTCCTTTTCTTCCTCTGGAGGATTGATCAGAGTCCGTTTGGGGCTTCGGACAGGGGGATTCGTCATCGTCGTCATCATCAACCCTTCTCTATCAACACTGCCGTGATGCTCATCACCGGGAGTGAGTAATTCCTTTGTAGACTTGCTGGAAAGTGGTGCGATTGGATGAGATTGACCATGTAACTGAGTTAAGTTTGATAGGGCATAATCCCTAGTATCCATTATGTTCTGAGACTGATGTTACTATGACTTTGCTATGCTTAATGCTTGTCAATAGGGCCCAAGTGCCATTATTTTCAGATCTGAACCTATTATGTTTTCATGAATATAAGAGTGATTTGGGTCCTATCTTGAAAGTTGTAGTTACCTCTTGTCTTGATCCGCATACCCCAGTGTGACAATAATTGAGATTCTTTCCGATGATTGCCGTAGTTTGAGGAGTTCATGTATTCATCATGTGTTAATGCTTTGTTCTGGTTCTCTATTTAAAGGAGGCCTTAATATCCCTTAGTTTATAATAGGACCTCGTTTCCACGAGAGGGTAGGATAAAAGATGCCATGCAAGTTCTTATCGCAAGCACGTATGGCAATATACGGAATAGGCTACATTATAGTAATGAATTGGAGCTAGTAGTGTGTCGCCCTAGTGTGTAACTGTTACATGATCAATGTCGTCCAAATAATTATCCATCACCTATCCACGTGCCTACGCTTTGCATATTCTGAATTTTGCTAAGTTACTATTGTTGTTGCTGCTGTCACACCTGCTACCACTACTGGAAAACAGTAATTTGCCATCAACCAGTTCTTTGCCATCTGATGGCTGATGGCCTCTTTGCTGTCAGCTGACCTAAAGCGGACGGTAAAGGGCTCACTGATGGTAAAAAGAATATTTGCCATCTGCCAGGGCTTTGTCGTCTGCCTGCGGACGGCAAAGAGACCTAGGGCAGACGGCAAAGAGGGCAGATGGGTTCCACTAGACCTTGGGCCTGGCCAGGTCCAACGGACGGGCTCTTTGCCGTCAGCCTGGCCTTTGCCATCCGCCGTTGGGCCCTTTGTCGTCCGGGGGCAGACGGCAAAGCTGACGACCGTTATCCCCTAGCCCCTTGCTCCACTACCCCACTCCCCGCTCTGTCTCTCCTTCAAACCGTCGTGCGCGCCTCCCTCCTGCACCACCGACGGCCGGCCACCCCTGTGCCACCCCCTATGCCGACCCTTGCGCCACCTCCTGCGTCGCCCCCTCACCTGCCCCCCACCGCCGCCACCACTGCCCCCCGCCGCCGCACAGCACCCCACCGCCGCCACCACTGCCCCCCGCCGCCGCACTGCCCCCGGCGACGCCCCACTGCCCCCGACGACGCCCCACTACCGCATCGCACCCGTCCTCCTCGCCGCCCCGACGCCCTAGGCGCCCCCGCCGGTGAGTCCCCCCATTTTTATTTTGTTTTTCTTTATTTTTATTTATGTTAAATTAGTTAGGTTAGTTTTTTAGTTTATTAGGTTAGTTAGGCGAGTTAGTTAGGTTGTTAAATTAGTTTAGTTTAGGTTCAGTTTTAGTTTAGGTTTAGTTAGGTTAGTTTCCTGTTTAGTAAAGGAGAAAAGGAGAAGAAGAAGAAGAAGAAGGAGAAAGGAGAAGAAGAAGAAGAAGGAGAAAGGAGAAGAAGAAGAAGAAGGAGAAAGGAGAAGAAGAATAAGGAGAAAGGAGAAGAAGAAGGAGGAGGAGAAAGGAGAAGAAAAAAAAGAAGAAGAAGGAAAAGGAAGGGAAGGAGAAGAAAGAAGAAGAAGAAGAAGAAGAAGAAGAAGAAGAAGAAGAAGAAGAAGAAGAAGAAGAAGAAGAAGAAGAAGAAGAAGGAAAAGGAAGGGAAGGAAAAGAAGAAGAAGAAGGAAAAGGAAGGGAAGGAGAAGAAAGAAGAAGGAGAAGAAGAAGAAGGAGAAAGAAGAAGAAGAAGGAGAAAGGAGAAGAAAAAATAAGAAGAAGAAGGAAAAGAAGAAGAAGGAAAAGTAAGGGAAGGAGAAGAAAGAAGAAGAAGAAGAAGAAAAATAGGAGAGGAAGAGAAGAATAAGAGGAAAAAAGAAAAGGAGAAGAAGAAGAAGGAGAAAGGAGAAGAAGAAGAAGGAGAAAGGAGAAGAAGAAGGAGGAGAAAGGAGAAGAAGAAGGAGGAGAAAGGAGAAGAAAAAAATAAGAAGAAGAAGGGGAGAATTGATTATCACCCCCCTGTTCGTGCGCCACCACAACATAAGCCCCCCTATTTGCCTGGCTCCCTTTTAACCCCCCCCCCCAAGTTTTCACCATGTTGTAGCTGATGCCCCCCTTTGCAATGTTTAACAGATTTGTCAATGGATAAATAACAAATGGGTACATCAATAGACAAAACTAGTTCACAGTTTACTTAATTTCTTCTTCTTTGGAGTCATCTTCTTCTTCTTCCCTTTTGCTGGAGACTTTGTTGGTGTAGCAGCAGCAAAAGTAGTTCATGGCAGCACAAACGAGTTCACAGTTCACTTAATTTCTTCTTCTTTGGAGTCATCTTCTTCTTCTTTCCTTTTGCTGGAGACTTTGTTGGTGTAGCAGCAATGGGGAGGCTAGGGAAGGGAAGAGGCTTGCCTTACCTTGGAGCAGCAATGGAGATGGGGCGGGTGGGGCAGATGCGGCGGCTGGGGCAGCTGCGGCGGAGGCGAGGCGCAGCAGCGCTTGGGGCAGCTAGGTCAGGGAGGGGAACGAGCAGAGAACGGGAGCAGCTTCTGCCCAGCTCGTGTGACTTATACTAAATGAGGGACAGCAGTTTTGTCATTTCAGAAAATAATTAGACTAGTCGGTGCTATTATTTGCTTAATGTAGAGCTAATCAACTCAAAGGGGGCCATTAGCAACATCGTTAGCACAACTGGGGGGTTAAAAGGGAGCCACGCAAACAGGGGGCTTATGTTGTGGTGGCGCACGAATAGGGGGGGTTAAAAGGAAAAGGAAGGGAAGGAGAAGAAAGAAGAAGAAGAATAAGAAGGAAAAGGAAGGGAAGGAGAAGAAGAAGAAGAACAACAAGAAGAAAAAGAAGAAGGAAAAGGAAGGGAAGGAGAAGAAAGAAGAAGGAGAAGAAGAAGGACAAAGAATAAGAAGAAGAATGAGAAAGGAGAAGAAAAAAAATAAGAAGAAGAAGGAAAAGAAGAGAAGAAGGAGAAGGAGGAGGAGGAGAAGGCCAAGGACCTTCTAGTCCTTCTCCTCCTCCTCCTTCTCCTCCTTCTCCTCCTTCTTGATTTCTTCTTCTTCTCCTCCTCCTCCTCTTTCATATTATCCTTGCTTTAAATAACCCAACAATGACATAATTAGCCCATTTAGCTCCAAAATACCATAATAAGCTCAAAAAGGCATAAGAACCTTGGTTAGCTCATGAATATTATATACTTAGCTTGTTTTCCTCTAAAATGGGATAATTAGCCCATCTAGCTCCAAAAATACATAATTAGGTAATTTAGCTCCAAAAAGAGGAGAAGACGAGAAGAAATAGGCAAAATGAAAAGAAAGAAGAAGAAGAAGAGAAGAAGGAGAAGGAGGAGGAGGAGGAGGAGGAGGAGGAGGAGAAGGCCAAGGACCTTCTAGTCCTTCTCCTCCTCCTCCTTCTCCTCCTTCTTCTTGATTTCTTCTTCTCCTCCTCCTCCTCTTTCTTCTCCTCTTTCATATTATCCTTGCTTTAATTTCCCCAACAATGACATAATTAGCCCATTTAGCTCCAAAATACCATAATAAGCTCAAAATGGCATAAGAACCTTGGTTAGCTCATGAATATTATATACTTAGCTTGTTTTCCTCTAAAATGGGATAATTAACCCATTTAGCTCCAAAAAGACATAATTAGGTAATTTAGCTCCAACAAGAGGAGAAGAGGAGAAGAAATAGGCAAAATGAAAAGAAAGAAGAAGAAGAAGAAGAAGAAGAGAAGAAGGAGAAGGAGGAGGAGGAGGAGGAGAAGGCCAAGGACCTTCTAGTCCTTCTCCTCCTCCTCCTTCTCCTCCTTCTTCTTGATTTCTTCTTCTCCTCCTCCTACTCCTCCTCTTTCTTCTCCTCTTTCATATTATCCTTGCTTTAATTAACCCAACAATGACATAATTAGCCCATTTAGCTCCAAACTGCCATAATAAGCTCAAAATGGCATAAGAACCTTGGTTAGCTCATGAATATTATATACTTAGCTTGTTTTACTCTAAAATGGGATAATTAGCCCATATAGCTCCAAAAAAGACATAATTAGATAATTTAGCTCCAACAAGAGGAGAAGAGGAGAATAAATGGGAAAAATGAAAAGAAAGAAAATAGAAGAAGAAGAGAAGAAGAGAAGAAAATACCTTCTCCTCCTTCTACTTCTTCTCCTCCTCCTCCTTCTCCTCCTTCTCCTCCTTTTTGATTTCTTCTTCTTATCCTCCTCCTCCTCTTTCTTCTCCTCTTTCATATTATCCTTGCTTTAATTTCCCCAACAATGACATAATTAGCCCATTTAGATCCAAAATGCCATAATAACCTCAAAATGGCATAAGAACCTTGGTTAGCTCATGAATATTATATACTTAGCTTGTTTTCCTCTAAAATGACATAATTGGAATATTTTTGTTGATCGGGTGGATTTACATGTGATAGTTGTCTCGTCGCTGTGAGGTCTGCTGTGCGAAGACCTGTCCGTGCGTTGTACGAGCTCCGCCCCTGCATTCGTGGGTGAGTACAAATTTCATCTCCTCCCCGCCCCTTCATTTACTGTGGCTCGGTTTCCGGATGAAACTTTCTAGATTTAGGTAATTCAATTAATTTATCAGTATGCGTGACCAGTATGCGTCTCCCGTTCGAAAGGGCGACATCTACAAATATGCATGTCTTTGCATATTTATAACCGTCATCCTTTCGAATTGTCCAACATTATCCATGGAGAGGCCGATTATGTGTAGATTGGGTTCGTTTTCCCGTATGTTGTGCTCTGAATCTGATGCGGAATTTCGACAGTGCCTCCCTGTTGTTCTCGGATGCACATCCTCTCTGTTTATTGCGGAGATGTGTATTAGGAGAACAACGGGGAGGTGCTGCCGAAATTTTGCGTTGGATCCGGAGCAGAGCATGGGAAAACGAACCCAATCTACACATACTCGGGTGAGATTAGGACCTATCTTTACCTATTAGCGTGTAGGTTGACTGGACGTAATAAAAATGGCGAACCTGATTAACCGATGAATATAAATGCTAAATTATATATAAATCCTTCTGTTTTTAGTAGCTACGCAAGATGAGTGATCGTGCGTGGATGTATACCGGTCACCCTAGTCAGAAAGAGATGACGAAAGAATGGTTTGTAAAAACAAAGGAATTTGTGAAAGCCGCATTCGCAAATGGCCAGGAAAGAAACTATTGCCCCTGTCCTGGATGTGACAACTATAAAAAGACGACAGAGGCTGTAATGATTAAACACCTGCAGAGGAGGGGTTTTAAGCCTAATTATACGGTGTGGACATTTCATGGTGAGTCTATACAACGCACAAGAGCTGAGGTGGTCCGTCGTCGCACGGACGAGCATGGTACCGGGATCGAAGACATGGTGCAAGACTTTGATGATGCTCGGGATTCGGAAGATGAGATGGAGGAATCTGCAAAGGCCTTTTATGAAATGTTGGAGTCTTCAAAACGTCCTCTCCATGAGCACACTGAGCTCTGTCAGCTGGATGCAATTGCACAAGTAATGGCTCTGAAGGCTCAGTTCAACTTGGGAAGAGAATGCTACGACGCGATGATGACACTATTTGAACGTTTCCTACCCAAAGGCTATGTCATGCCTGCAAACCTGTACCAGTCGGACAAAATACTTCGTGTACTTAAGATGCCCTATGAGAAGATAGATGCATGTGAGAAAGGATGTGTCTTATTTAGGAAGGACTATGTACACTTGGACTATTGTCCCAATTGTGAGTCTTGCAGGTATCTTGTGGTAGACAATGGTATGGGTGAGAAGAGGCAGACCAAAATCACAGTTAGTGTTCTTCGGTATATGCCAATCGTATCAAGACTTCAACGTATTTTCATGGTCGAAGAGACAGCCAGACAGATGACATGGCACAGATTGGGCAAAAGAACCGAACTAGATGCGGATGGGAATAAGATGATGGTACACACATCGGATGGGGAAGCGTGGAAACATTTCGATGGATTGCATTAGGATAAAGCGGCAGATCCAAGGAATCCTTGAGTCTGCGCCACCACGGATGGTTTTAATCCATTCGGCATGACGGCAACCCAATACAGTTGTTGGCCTGTATTTGTCATTCCACTCAATCTCTCCCCCCCCGGGGGGGCAGATTATGCAAAGAAAGAACATATTTCTGATGTTGATAATTCCAGGGCCCAATTATCCGGGGAAGAATATGAATGTGTACCTGCAACCGCTTAAGGATGAATTGGAAGAAGCTTGGGAAAATGGGGTCAAGACATACGATGCCGCTAGAAAAGAAAACTTCAAAATGCATGTGTGGTACATGTACTCTATGCATGACTTGCCAGCGTATGCACTATTCTCTGGATGGTGTGTGCATGGAAGGTTCCGTGCCCCCAATGCAAGGCAGCTCTTCAGTTTCATTGGTTCCAGGAGGGTTGGAAGTATTCTTGTTTTGACTTGCATAGACAGTTCCTGGATCCTGACCATCAGTTCAGAAAAGACAAGAAGAACTTTACCAAAGGTAAAGTTGTCAAAAACTTGGCACCACCTGCATTCACAGGCCAACAGATCCTGGATCAGTTAAACGCCCTCGAGCCTGATCCAGAGCGTCCAGGGTATTTCAAGGGGTATAATTCAAAACACGCCTGGACTCACAAGCCATGCTTCTGGGATTTGCCTTACTTCAAAGACCTCCTTCTTCCACACAATATCGACATGATGCACACTGAAAAGAATATCGGAGAGGCTATTTTTGGTACATTGTTCGACATAGATGGGAATACAAAGGATAATATTAAGGCTAGAGTCGATCAAGAGACACTATGTCATAGACCGTTACAAACCATGCGAGAAGGCAAAGGAAAGCAGAAGTGGTCAAAGCCAAAGGCCTGGTTCAATCTTGGAAGGCCAGCTATGAGGGAAATTATCTTATGGGTCAAAATGCACTTGATGTTCCCCGATGGGTATGCAGCGAATCTAAAGAGGGGAGCGAGTCTTGAAAAATTAAAAATCTTTGGTCTCAAGAGTCATGATTGGCACATATGGCTAGAGCGGGTAATGTCGGTGATGTTACGTGGCTTTATTCCTCAGGATGAATGGCTAGTACTGGCGGAGCTGAGCTATTTCTTCCGTGTTCTTTGTGCGAAAGAATTGTCGCCTGGCGTGGTAGAAGACATGGAGGAGTTTGCACCGGAGTTGTTGTGCAAGTTAGAGAAGATCTTTCCATCGGGCTTCTTTAATCCAATGCAGCATTTGATTTTACATCTACTGACCGAGGCAAGATTGGGTGGACCCGTGCAAGATCGTTGGTGCTATGCAACTGAGAGGATGCAGAAGACCCTTCGAGCTAAATGTAAAAATAAGCGTAGAATTGAAGCATCGATGGCTGAGGCATTCATTACTGAGGAGGTGGCAAACTTCGTGACAGCACACTACGAAGCCAAAAATCATCATTTGCATAATCCGAAGCCTCGGCACAATGATGCAGACCCTAAAAAAGGTGGGTCCAACCTCAGCCTATTCAGAGGGAAGCTTGCACCAGCCGGTGCTTCGAAACCAATAACGTTGGATGTCGAAGAATGGCGGAACATTTTGTTGTATGTCTTCAACAACCTAACAGAAGTGCGGCCGTACATCGAGTGAGTTCTCGGCACATTTTCCCGTAACTTCTAATTCATTTGAACTGCTCTTATTCCCAGATATTTCAAACAGCCGTTACGTCGTCAAATTCTCGGATGGAGCGGTGATCAAAAATGATTCCGTCGAAGAGTATGAGCTTTTGTCAAAGACAGGAGGCGGCTATCCCGGTTTCATCTCTTGGTTCAAACAAACGGTAATTATCAATAATTAATGGACCATTTCATTCTTGGTCTAACTTGCGGCTAATGCAACAACCATTTCGTATTAAACTTGTAGGCTAATTCAGAGTCTATGGACGCCGAATTGAGACAAGTCGCTAATGGTTTTGACTATAAGGTCCGTTCATTTGAGAAATACAACATCAACGGGTATCTCTTTCGTACCTTTGGCAAAGAGCTATCTATGCCCGACCGGAAATCTACAAATTGTGGTGTCTCTGCTACCGGCGAAGGTGTTATCGAGTATTATGGAAGAGTTGAAGCAATTTATGAACTTCAATTCTATGGTGAAAACCCATCGAACGTCGTAGTCTTCAAATGTTATTGGTTCCAGCCGAAAAAGACTAGAAGGACTCATGAACATATAGGACTAGTCGAAATCAATCCAAACACCCATTTAGATGTTCCCGATGTCTATATTACGGCTCAACAGGCGACCCAAGTTTTCTATCTACCGTGGGCATGCCAAACGGATAAGAATCTGGAAGGTTGGTATGTTGTTTATGAAGTGCCGCCACATGTCAGACCACCTCTCCCAAATGAATAGGATTATGAACCTCGCATTAACCCAGACACATATGATGGAGAATTCTTCCAAGAAACACGTCTTTCCAAGAAACGTTTCAAGAACTGCCGTGCTTCACCCAAGAACATGGAAGTAGACAGCGACAATGAATCCAACTCCAGCCCTGAGCCGGAACCAGAAGACATGGAACTCGTAGAGGTTACTGATGCGGATGACCTGTCAATGCTTCAACGATTAAAGGAAGGCCTTTCACAACTTCACGCCGTTGAACCCGACGAGCACGTCATTCATGAAGACATGTGTGATAGTGATGATGATGATGCATTTATTGATGATGATTATTAGTTTGTAAGATTCACAACTTAAATTATATATATTTTGATATTTATTATTCATGTACATATTATTATTCATGTCAGTTATTCAATTTTTTTATGTTGTACTAATTTCTTTTAATCTTTATCATCGCAGGTCACCAGGTGTGGAAAGATGGTGGGCGCTGGTCCAGAGCGCTCGACGGGTTCTTCCCAGGCGCCCCGCAAGAGGGGTGGTACTTCCCTTCCACCCCTATCTCTCCGTAGAGCTTTGGCAGACAGTCTGTCGACACCACCCATGGGTTCTTCTTCGTCGGCGGCATTGCCCACTAGGAGAGGTGTTGGTCGGGTAGGGAAGAAGGGGAAGGGTACAGGGAGAGGTGGTGGCCGCGAAAGATCCAGGAGGACTGTTGATCCGTCCTCGCCACCACCACCAGCTCATTCACCCGAGCATAGGACTAGTATGGTCGACCCGTTTGCGAAGGAGGCTACGGGGACTCCGGTCCAGGAGCCTGGTGTTGACGGGCATTCATCCCATGAGACTCCAGTCCAGGAGCAGCCTCAGGTCGAGGTGCATTCGGCCCAGGAGCAGCCGGAGGAGACTACGGTTCCGGAGGCTTCACCCGACGTGGAGAGGCCCGGATGGGAGACCTGGCCGGATTGTACCGAGTTGTCGGATTGGACCGAGGGTCCGGGTGGCTCAGGGGGCGGGGATGGCGGGGATGAGCTTACGGATAGTGAGGGCGATGTGCAGGTGGACGGGGCCACCGTGTACAAGCGTGGTAGTGCACGTCTCCCGGTCGCCCCGGCTACCCGCGAGCAGAGGCCAGTGATTAAACCTGAAGGAGATAGGTAAGTACATTTACCCTTTTTTAGCTTTTGCCTTCAAGTTTGTTCAAATATCTAATGCGTTGACCTTATCATACTGCAGGGGATGGGTACACCCTCTTGGAGTCCGCAGGCCGAACTCCGTCCTTGGTGTGCTTTGCCGGACAAATTTCCCGGGGTTTGTCACGTTGCCTGGTGAGGGTCAGGTTCCTACACTAGGATTTACCTGGGAGCACTACCAGGCTGCACAGGCCCCGCCGGAGGAGATTATAGATGGTGTCTTGTGCCACACAAGGGCCGAGATGGTGATCAAGAGCTTTTGGGTAAATTATCCTTTTACAGAATCTAAAATTAACAATATAGCTAATTATTGTACTAATCGGTGTTTCCACGTTTGATTGCAGACCTTCTATAGGTGTGAGGATGGATATGAGGAGGAGGTGGCCAGGGTTCTCGAGGCCGAGTGTAGGCGGTTACTACAGAACTTGCGCCACGAGGCTCGGCCGCAGGCTATTCAAGATTACTACGCCACACGTGGTATTAAGAAGCAGAAGAAGGATTGCCGCGGAAAGTTTCTGAAGAAGGAGCAATACATGAAGGTAATTACCTATTCTTAAGTCCTTCTACGTAGTTTTCTTGATTTCATTCATAGGCGTGCGGATAAGATGGATTGTTGGGAGGCGTTGGTTGATGAGTGGTGCACAGGCAGCTGGCGAGCCGTCCACGAGAATGCGAAGGATCGGCGTAGCCAAATGGTTGGTGTGCCACACCATCAAGGCAGCGCCAACTTACTTCAGTTTGGACGAAACTGGGTATGTGATTTGCTTCATGATTCATGCAATTCATTCTTGATGTATTTTGTTCCTCTCTTTTAGGCGCATCACAATAAGACTGAGATGCCACACTTGTACGACCTTTATGGCATGGCCCATACTGCCTCGTACAAGAAGGCGAAGGCATTCTCTGAGTCTGACCTGGATGATCCCAATAACTTCACCAACATATCATCCCACCAGAAGCTTGTGGCATATAGGGACGCGGGGAAGGCTACGAAAGGGGATGACTTTAACCCTAGCCAGGAACCTTTGGATCCAGAGCTGATGATGATATCTGTTAGCGGGAGGCCCCATGGCTCGATAGCCATTGGAGATGGGATAATACGTTGTCCACTCACTCTTCCGGAGATCAAGGCGCGCCAGTCGAGCAGCTGTCTTGAGATAACGCGTCGTCCACGGCCAGTCGAACTTGCCATCGAGGTTAGTTGTACGGACTAAGAACACTTTCATCCATTTCATTATGTGTGTCACCATAGATCATTACTGTGGTACCGAGGAATGGTGTTTCGGGCTGATATTCAGAAAGAGAGAGCGGCAAACCAGGCTGCTCTTGAGAAAGAGAGATTGGCAAGCCTGGCTGCTCTTCAGGCTGCTCTTGATGAGAGGGACCAGACCACGGCACGATTGCTTGAGGAGGAGAGGGCCCGGAATGAGGCGGGTCAACGGGCCCTGTACGAGCTTTTTGTGGTATGTTTTTTTTTCACATTAGCCAAATCATGTGTGTAATGTCTGTTTCAATACTGACTAATATGACCCACTCTTCAGGGTCTGTGCGAGAAGAGCGGTCAAGTCCCTCCGCCGATGCCCGTCTTCTCTTCGATTGGCACGGTGAGTTTCATTATAAACTAGTATTAATAATTGAGTGTCATCATGCTAACTGAGACATTGCAAAATATCTTTTCTGCAGAATAACTCCCGAGCGGCATCGCACGACCCTTCTCCAGGGCAACCATCTCCAAAGGAAGCCGCCGCAAGCAACTGTGGTGTTTCTCCTCCTTGATGACCACTACGGTAAGTTTCTCCTCCAAACTTAGCTTGTTTTCCTCTAAAATGAGATAATTAGCCCATTTAGCTCCAAGAAGACATAATTAGGTAATTTAGCTCCAACAAGAGGAGAAGAAATAGGAAAAATGAAAAGAAAAAAGAAGAAGAAGAAGAGAAGAAGGAGAAGGAGGAGAAGGAGGAGGAGGAGGAGAACGAGGAGAAGGCCAAGGACCTTCTAGTCCTTCTCCTCCTCCTCCTCCTTCTCCTCCTTCTTGATTTCTTCTTCTTCTCCTCCTCCTCCTCTTTCTTCTCTTCTTTCATATTATCCTTGCTTTAATTTCCCCAACAATGACATAATTAGCCCGTTTAGCTCCAAAATACCATAATAAGCTCAAAATGGCATAAGAACCTTGGTTAGCTCATTAATATTATATACTTAGCTTGTTTTCCTCTAAAATGGGATAATTAACCCATTTAGCTCCAAAAAGACATAATTAGGTAATTTAGCTCCAACAAGAGGAGAAGAGGAGAAGAAATAGGCAAAATTAAAAGAAAGAAGTAGAAGAAGAAGAAGAGAAGAAGGAGAAGGAGGAGAAGGAGGAGTAGGAGGAGGAGGAGGAGGAGGAGGAGAAGGAGAAGGCCAAGGACCTTCTAGTCCTTCTCCTCCTTCTCCTCCTTCTTCTTGATTTATTATTCTTCTCCTCCTCCTCCTCTTTATTCTCCTCTTTCATATTATCCTTGCTTTAATTAACACAACAATGACATAATTAGCCCATTTAGCTCCAAAATACCATAATAAGCTCAAAATGGCATAAGAACCTTGGTTAGCTCATTAATTTTATATACTTAGCTTGTTTTCCTCTAAAATGGGATAATTAGCCCATTTAGCTCAAAAAAGACATAATTAGGTAATTTAGCTCCAACAAGAGGAGAAGAGGAGAAGAAATAGGCAAAATGAAAAGAAAGAAGAAGAAGAAGAAGAAGAAGAAGAAGAGAAGGAGGAGAAGGAGGAGGAGGAGGAAGAGAAGGCCAAGGACCTTCTTGGCCTTCTCCTCCTCCTCCTCCTTCTCCTCCTTCTCCTCCTTCTTCTTGATTTCTTCTTCTTCGCCTCCTCCTCCTCTTTCTTCTCCTCTTTCATATTATCCTTGCTTTAATTAACCCAACAATGACATAATTAGCCCATTTAGCTGCAAAATACCATAATAAGCTCAAAATGGCATAAGAACCTTGGTTAGCTCATTAATATTATATACTTAGCTTGTTTTCCTATAAAATGGGATAATTAGCCCATTTAGCTCGAAAAATACATAATTAGGTAATTTAGCTCCAACAAGAGAAGAAGAGGAGAAGAAATAGGAAAAATGAAAAGAAAGAAAAGAAGAAGAAGATAAGAAGGAGAAGGAGGAGAAGGAGGAGGAGAAGGCCAAGGACCTTCTAGTCCTTCTTCTCCCCCTCCTTCTCCTCCTTCTCCTCCTTCTTCTTGATTTCTTCTTCTTCTCCTCCTCCTCCTCTTTCTTCTCCTCTTTCATATTATCCTTGCTTTAATTTCCCCAACAATGACATAATTAGCCCATTTAGCTCCAAAATACCATAATAAGCTCAAAATGGCATAAGAACCTTGGTTAGCTCATGAATATTATATACTTAGCTTGTTTTCCTCTAAAATGGGATAATTAGCCCATTTAGCTCAAAAAAGACATAATTAGGTAATTTAGCTCCAACAAGAGGAGAAGAGGAGAAGAAATAGGAAAAATGAAAAGAAAGAAGAAGAAGAAGAAGAAGAAGAAGAAGAGAAGAAGGAGAAGGAGGAGGAGGAGGAGGAGGAGAAGGCCAAGGACCTTCCAGTCCTTCTCCTACTCCTCCTTCTCCTCCTTCTTCTTGATTTCTTCTTCTTCTCCTCCTCCTCCTCTTTCTTCTCCTCTTTCATATTATCCTTGCTTTAATTTCCCCAACAATGATATAATTAGCCCATTTAGCTCCAAAATACCATAATAAGCTCAAAATGACATAAGAACCTTAGTTAGCTCATGAATATTATATACTTAGCTTGTTTTCCTCTAAAACAGGATAATTAGCCCGTTTATCTTAAAAAGATATAATTAGGTAATTTAGCTCCAACAAGAGGATAAGAGGAGAAGAAATAGGCAAAATGAAAAGAAAGAAGAAGAAGAAGAAGAAGAGAAGGAGGAGCAGGAGGAAGAGGAGGAGAAGGCCGAGACCTTCTCCTCCTCCTCCTCCTCCTTCTCCTCCTTCTTCTTGATTTCTTCTTCTCCTCCTCCTCCTCTTTCTTCTCCTGTTTCATATTATCCTTGCTTTAATTAACCCAACAATGACATAATTAGCCCATTTAGCTCCAAAATACCATAATAAGCTCAAAATGGCATAAGAACCTTGGTTAGCTCATGAATATTATATACTTAGCTTGTTTTCCTCTAAAATGGGATAATTAGCCCATTTAGCTCAAAAAAGACATAATTAGGTAATTTAGCTCCAACAAGAGGAGAAGAGGAGAAGAAATAGGCAAAATGAAAAGAAAGAAGAAGAAGAAGAAGAAGAAGAGAAGAAGGAGAAGGAGGAGGAGGAGGAGGAGGAGGAGAAGGCCAAGGACCTTCTATTCCTTCTCCTCCTTCTTCTTGATTTCTTCTTCTTCTCCTCCTCCTCCTCTTTCATATTATCCTTGCTTTAATTAACCCAACAATGACATAATTAGCCCATTTAGCTCCAAAATACCATAATAAGCTCAAAATGGCATAAGAACCTTGGTTAGCTCATGAATATTATATACTTAGCCTGTTTTCCTCTAAAATGGGATAATTAGCCCATTTATCTCCAAAAAGACATAATTAGGTAATTTAGCTCCAACTAGAGGAGAAGATGAGAAGAAATAGGCAAAATGAAAAGAAAGAAGAAGAAGAAGAAGAAGAAGAAGAGAAGAAGGAGAAGGAGGAGGAGGAGGAGGAGAAGGAGAAGGCCAAGGACCTTGTAGTCCTTCTCCTCCTCCTCCTTCTCATCCTTCTTCTTGATTTCTTCTTCTTCTCCTCCTCCTCCTCTTTCTTCTCCTCTTTCATATTATCCTTGCTCTAATTTCCCCAAAATGACATAATTAGCCCATTTAGCTCCAAAATACCATAATAAGCTCAAAATGGCATAAGAACCTTGGTTAGCTCATGAATATTATATACTTAGCTTGTTTTCCTCTAAAATGGGATAATTAACCCATTTAGCTCCAAAAAAGACATAATTAGGTAATTTAGCTCCAACAAGAGGAGAAGAGGAGAAGAAATAGGCAAAATGAAAAGAAAGAAGAAGAAGAAGAAGAAGAAGAAGAAGAAGAGAGAAGGAGAAGGAGGAGGAGAAGGCCAATGACCTTCTAGTCCTTCTCCTCCTCCTCCTTCTCCTCCTTCTCCTCCTTCTTCTTGATTTCTTCTTCTTCTCCTCCTCCTCCTCTTTCTTCTCCTCTTTCATATTATCCTTGTTTTAATTATCCCATTTAGCTCCAAAATGCCATAATAAGCTAAAAATGGCATAAGAACCTTGGTTAGCTCATGGATATTATATTATTAGCTTGTTTTCCACTAAAAATGACATAATTAGCTGAAAACATCATATTTTGTTCTTCTTCTGACTTTCTTATTCACATTTTTGCACATTGGATATACTACATGCATGTAAGCTGGCATTCATGGAGTTGAACAATGTCGATGGATGAACTTTATATGTATATCATCTAGTTTTCATTTGAGTTGATGAACAATGTCGAACTATATGTATATGTATATATGGATAAACAGTGCAATACTTTGTATGTTGGTTCTTTGGATATATGGGGATGTACATTGATTTATATGTATATCATATATGTGTGGTGAATTATATATATTTGTTGGCAAGTATATGTGTGGTGAACTATATATCATATATGTGTGGTGAATTATATAAATGTGTTGTCAAATATATATGTGTGTGTGTGTGTGTGTGTGTGTGCTGTGAAATAATATAAAACAAAAAAACAGGTACTATATGGGCTCTTTGCCGTCTGCCAGCTGATGGCAAAGACCTGTGCCATCAGCTGGCAGATGGCAAAGGTGCCACATGGCACCAAGCTGTGCATCCTGGGGTGTCTATATAGTCTCTTTGCCGTCAGCCTCTAGGGTGGGCAGACGGCAAAGAAGAGGGCACAGAGGAGGGGGGAGGAGGAGGCAGACGACAAAGAGTGGAGGGGGGGAGAGGCAGACGGCAAAGAGTGGAGGGGGAGGGGAGGAGTAGGCAGACGGCAAAGATGGAGGGGGGAGGCAGACGACAAAGATGGAGGGGGGGAGGGGAGGAGTAGGCAGACGGCAAAGATGGAGGGGGAGGCAGACGGCAAAGATGGAGGGGGAGGCAGACGGCAAAGATGGAGGGGGAGGCAGACGGCAAAGCCTCCGTTAACCCCTAACGGAGGCAACGCCTGTCTGCTGCCGTCTCGAGCACTTTGCCGACTGCTCCTAAGGAAAGCTGACGGCAAAGAGTTCTGTCGTCCGCTTTGGGGGGCAGACGGCAAAGAAGGTCCTATGCCGTCGTAGGCTGATGCAGAAATTTTGGCGGTCGTGAGAATCTTTGCCGTCTGTGATTTTGTCTTTGCCGTCCGGGATTTTGTCTTTGCTGTTTGTGATGGCAGACGACAAAGAAGTTGATTCCTGTAGTGTACTCAACTATTAATGTTACTACTATTACCAAATTGCTATTGTCACTGTTACTCTTACTACCATCATTTATTGTGCTACTAAATCTTGCTGTAAGTATATATCACATGTGCGGTTGAATTGACAACTCAACTATCAAGGTCAATAAATTTTTTGGCCTACCCTTGTGTCGAATCAATAAATTAAGGTGAAATACTACCCTTGAAGACTGACGTGATCCCTATACTTGTGGGTTATCAGCCAACGACACCGAGTCGTGTGTGTAGTGGTGGGCCCTCCCGGGTAGTCGCTGTCATGAGAGGAGATGTTGAGACGACGAAAGTGCACTGGGCGCATGTGGGCGGCGATCGGACAGAAAAGCTCCTGCTTCGCGATCGCGCGTGCGGGGGTGATCAGACGACTCAAAGGGCATGCACTCGAACGTGCCAATCAGTATCCAAGCACTTTTTAGTATTTGGAAAAATAATATTGAACAGAGGTGTTGCCTTGATTACTTGGCTTTCAATCCGTGTACACCGAAAAACAAAATAGGACATGCATAACAAGGTTAAAAATATACAAATAAATATAGCTTTTGCACTCATAGTGCTAAGAATAGGACCGGATTACCGTTAGATTCACTATAAGTTGCTTGTGAGTGATAAATCGGCCCAACCAATAAACGGTGATGATATGGTAACATCTTATCGGTCACCCTATGAGCATGGATAAATCAGATGATAAGTCGTTGCATCGGGTGATTATTTAAATAGTGTTTGTCATGATGCTCCAGTTGTTTTTACAACTTTGATGCATTTGAAAATATTTATATGAAGTTGGCATTCGAAAACGGGGCATCATGATAGGTCTTCGTGTGCGTAGGAAATTTTTTATTTCCCATGTAACGTTCCCCAACACATCAGAACACCATATTCTTTTCCAATTATCACATCCTTCTAAGGCTGCACTAAATCTTTGTTTACCTTAAAAAGCCTTGTAGGTGATGCCCTATTTCTCTGACCCTATAAGCTAGAGATCGTGTTTCAATTAAACTATGTGTGGCACGCAACAACAAAACCATGCAACAAAAAAAAATAGAAAGCAATCATTCAAAATGTTTATGTACTGTAAAAAATGCTCCTATGAAGTGGATTGCATTTAACTTATAACTTTCAGCATCTACACATGTGTAACTACAAGATTCGCCAACATCTATGCATAACATTTGTCTCACATGTACAGATCACTTTCCTACATTTGCTACTGAACTTGCTTATGCATGATGCTTTTGAGGAATAAAATTATTGAGTTATCACGCATTCGGCACACATGATAAGCAGCATAGGGAAAACTCATGAACATCACGCTTAAACAAAACAAAATGGGAGGTAGAATATACTAAATGCGCACATAATTACCTCATTTCGGCTGTCTTTTGGCGCTTTCTACGATTTCACCTCTTGCATGATGTCATTGCCTTCTACATCATCGACTCGCGCACTAGCATTACTATCTTTGTCTAACAGGTGCTTCTCGTGACAGATGATCTCTTTAGTGTGCCTACGCTTGTAGCCAATCATTGGCGTGTTTGGTTTCTGTGATAGATGTACCTGCATTGGAAATAAATGATGTTGATTGGTTTAGTAAAAAAACTCGCATATATCGAACAAGACAACACCACCGCCGTGTGCCCCCCCCCCTCCCCTTCTTATGTCTATTTCAGGTATAGCATGTTGGCTTGGTTGTGCATCCTAACCATCATTTTTTTTTGCTTGACTCCGACATTGTTGATGCTGCAAAAACACAAAATGGTATGACGAAATTGATGAAAAATTACGAACATTAGCCACATACACAATTTATTTCTGATTGATGAAAAAACTTGTCTACTCACGCATTATATTTCACCTGTTTATTGCATCAGAAAGTTGACAGAGTATACTGCATGTTGTTGTCGCATCCTAGCTCAATTTGAAATCTAAAACTGACTTGATCAACAAATAAAAAAATGACAAAAACACATCAGGCACCCACACCCCTGGTACTCAACATTTAAGCAAATACCACCACCACCAGCCACCATCCTAGCTCAATTCACGTTAATTTTACCCCTGGACATGGCAACTGTGGGCTACAAGCCAGGCAACCCGTATACTGGCTCCGGGCGGATTGTTATACAACCTCAAATAAGCATGAATTAACATGAATTGACTTTGCAAAAAATCAACATCATATTGGCAACGTAAAAATAACATCGACGGGCAACTCATGTTTTAAAACTCACCAAACTTACCAACCTCTCTATATTCGACAAATCAATCAACATTAGTTAGGCCACCCCTGGCCACGTGATCGATCCTAACCTGAGTAAGACAACTCCTACCAACAAAAAATTTCTACATAATCTTGTAGCGACTCAACTAACCTGAGTCAGACAACTCCTATATAGATCTCAGGTAACTAACCTGAGTTAGACAACTCCTATACAAATCATGCAACTCCTAATCAAATCTCAGGCAACGCCTATGCAAATCTCAAGCAAACACGGGATCTGACAACCACTTGGCTCGGGAAAAACATCCCTAAATCCCCACATGAACCCATGATTCACACAGGAACTCATCCCCTCTATGTGCGCATGATGCCGCCCCCTCATCCCTACGCCCATGAATCCCACACGAATGCACAACAGATCAACGAACAAAGCTCCCCACACCCCCACCTACCCCGAACAGAAGTGGAACCGTAAAAATTGGCAGCAAGCCGCATGATTCTTACCTCAGTATTTCTGCAGCGAGTCCCTTCACCGAAACTCGCGCCACCGACGACCTCCGCCCGTACTCCTTGGATTGGAGAGAGAGCACAACACACGACCTTCACCCCGCCTCCGCCTTCTTGTGCAGTCCCCATCCGTACCACCACCGTGACCTCCACCCACGTTTCTGAAGCTCGCGCGCTCAACTACCACCCACGACCTTTGCAATAGCCAATGATACATCTCCAATGTATCTACTTTTACAAACACTTATGCTCCCATTTGACCTCTAATTTGCATTATTCGAATGAACTAACCCGACTCACGCTGTTTTCAGTATAACGACCTTGGTGTTATTTTTGTGCAGAAATAGAAGTTCTCGGAATTGGACGAAACTTTTGTGAATTATTTCTTGGATTTATGATGAATTATGGAGCAAAGACCTGTCGAAGAAAGGTTGCCAGGGGTGGTGGTTCCTCCGACCCTAGTTCCAGCCCTACAAAATTAAATCTTCGGAGAAAAAATTTAGAGAGAAGTTCTCCTCGCGTTTTACGAGACAGAGATGCCGCCACCTCCTGTTCTTCCTCTGGAGGGCTGATCTAGAGTCCGTTTGGGGCTCCGGACATGGGGATTCTTCATCGTCGTCATCATCAATCCTTCTCTATCAACACTGCCATGATGCTCATCACCGGGAGTGAGTAATTCCTTTGTAGACTTGCTGGACAGTGGTGCGATTGGATGAGATTGACCATGTAACTTAGTTAAGTTTGATAGGGCTTAATTCCTAGTATCCACTATGTTCTGAGATTGATGTTACTATGACTTTGCTATGCTTAATGCTTGTCACTAGGGGCCGAGTGCCATGATTTCAGATCTGAACCTATTATGTTTTCATGAATATAAGAGTGATTTGGATCCTATCTTGAAAGTTGTAGTTACCTCCTGTCTTGATCCGCATACCCCAATGTGACAATAATTGGGATTCTTTCCGGTGATTGTCGTAGTTTGAGGAGTTCATGTATTCATCATGTGTTAATGCTTTGTTCTGGTTCTCTATTTAAAGGAGGCCTTAATATCTCTTAGTTTACAATAAGACCTCGTTTCCACGAGAGGGTAGGATAAAAGATGTCATGCAAGTTCTTATCGCAAGCACGTATGGCCATATACGGAATAAGCTACATTATAGTAATGAATTGGAGCTAGTAGTGTGTCGACCTAGTGTGTAACTGTTACATGATCAATGTCGTCTAAATCATTATCCATCACCTATCCACGTGCCTACGCTTTGCATATACTAAATTTTGCTAAGTTACTATTGTTGTTGTTGCTGTCACACCTGCTACTCAACTATTAATGTTACTACTATTACCAAATTGCTATTGTCACTGTTACTCTTACTACCATCATTTATTGTGCTACTAAATCCTTGCTGTAAATAGATATCACAGGTGCGGTTGAATTGACAATGAACTATCAAGGTCGATAAATATTTTTTGGCTACCCTTGTGTCGAATCAATAAATTAGGGTGAAATACTACCTGTGAAGACTGACGTGTCACTGTCGTGAGAGGAGGTGTCGAGACGACGAATAAGTGTGGGGCGCATGTGGGTAGGGATCGGACAGAAAAACCCCTGCTTCGCGATCGCGCGTGCGGGGGTGATCAGATGACTCGAAGGGCGTGCATTCGAATGTGTCAACCAGTATTCAAGCACCTTTTAGTATTTAGGAAAATAATATTAAATAGAGGCGTTGCCTTGATTACTTACCTTTCAATCCGTCATGCATAACAAGGTTAAAAATATACAAATAAATATAGCTTTTGCACTCATAGTGCTAAGAATAGGACCGGATTATCGTTAGATTCACTATAAATTGCTTGTCAGTGATAAATCAACCCAACCGATAAACGGTGATGATATGGTAACATCTTATCGGTCATCCTGTGAGCATGGATAAATCGGATGATAAGTCATTGAATCGGGTGATTATTTAAATAGCGTTGGTGATGATGCCCCAGTTGTTTTTACAACTTTGATGCATTTGAAAATATTTATATGAAGTTGGCTTTTTTTTATATAAAGCAGAAAGAAAACATATTTCAAGAAAAGAGAAACCACCAACATGGAGAAAAGAAATCGTCGACGGAATCAGTTCCAAATCCACCCGATCGCACCAAGAATCTCTTGCATTTTGCACCTTGCTCTACACAGATATTCGCAAGTCAGTCAACTTTTCTTACAGCACAAGCCCTTATCCACAAATACCGCCACGCACCAAGGTCCTTATCGCAAACTTGCGCCACTCTCTCCCCAGTCGTCTCCTTCCTCTGTCCGTTCCCCCACCCACCGGCGACCTCCCCCGCCCCCTCCCTCCCTCCCCGATCCGCCGCCCGCCCGCCCGCCCGCTCGCCGGAGATGCATCCCTCCGGCGCCGGGGACTACTCGTCCCCCTCCTACTACCCGCCGTACCCCGCCCCCGCCTCCGCGCCGGCGCCGGCGCCCACCTACCACCCCTACGACTCCGCGTCGGCGCCCCCGTACTCGCCCTACCCCGCCGCCCAGGACTTTGCGTACCCCGTCTACCCCCCGCCGCCCGCCGACCACCACACCCCCCACCACTACCCGCCAGCACCCCCTTCCGCCGCGGCGCCCTCGCCACCGCAGCCGTACTACCCATACGAGCCCGCTCCGCTGCCGTCCCCGCCGCAGCCCCACGGCCCCGTCCCCTCGGCCTACCCCTCGCTGGATCGGGCGGGGAGCTACGGCGGGTACGGATCCGGCTCGTACGGGCAGCAGGACCAGCTCTACCCCCCGCCACCGCCGCCCTCCGGCGCGGCGCAGGGCGGGTGGTCCGACGACGGTGCCTATGCGTACCGCGGCGGCGACGCGCCGGAGCCCTACGGCGCCAGGGGCACCGCGCCGAGGCAGGGCTCCGGTAACGCGGCGCTGTTCGATGATTACGGGAGGTCGATTGGCCCCGGGAAGGCCGGCGGTGGGGGCGGCGCGGCGAGCCCCAAGGTGGTGAGGGCCGTGCCGAAGGCCGAGACGTCGGAGGACGTGAGGGGCGGGGTGCAGAAGTTCCGGGTGAAGCTGCTGCCCGAGGGGGCCGGTAGCCCCATGGATGTGCTCTGCCAGGTAGTAGTTTGTTCTGCATTGGCATGATGAACATAATTGATGTAGCCAAGGGCTCAAAGCAGAGCTCTTCTCACTTCTCAGTGGCTAGTTTGGACAAAAAATGATCCATGGAGTTCATATGCTTCCGCTAGGAATGCTCCTTTGCGTAGCATCATTTGAGTTAATGCTTTCATAGATAGAACATAGCTGAAAATTTGCAGCATAACGAGCAAGGAATAAACTGGCTAGCTAAGTAATTCAAGCATGAACATAGCTGAAAAAATGAAGTGGCATGTAAGTCTAGGTCAGGAGAAAGGCCAAGTAGAGTTGGTTAATTCATAGCTAATCAACTGCAAGGTAATATCAAGAATAATGGGATGGACATTTTGTTGATTAAGTAATCAGGCTTCATTTAGTTTCTTGAAAATTCTGACTTCCATTGCACACTGGAATAGAGTAGGGTTGTTATGCTGTTGTACTTGGTTGCACCATTGCCTAGAGTAATCAACCGAGAATCACTAATCATTTTGTACCTCATGCAGGTTGGTTTGGATGGGATTCGGATGCTTGATCCCAACACTAGTAGGACACTGAGGATATATCCCCTTGAAACTGTAACGAGATGGGATGTAAGTCACAAGTTCTTGTTGCAAAGCTTTTATTTCTTCTGTTCCTTTTTTGTGATTTTTTTTACTAAATATTATAGCATCTGTATCTAGGTATTAGATTCTTCTGTATTTGCCTTTTGGTCGAAGAGTTCAGTTGATCTTGAAGCAAGAAGAATAAGGCTGAAGTCAAGCAGCTATACAACAAACACCATTCTGGACACGGTGACAGCTGCCTCTGTTCAGGTTTGCATCTGAATTAATGATACTTTTCATTTCACCCTTCAGTTTGTTGTAATTTTGAGCTGTTAGCATCCATTGTTTATGGAGAAATGTTGACAGTTACATTTTTGTAACCACAGTTCAAGGAGATGGCAAGCAGCGTTTCGAGAAGTAAAGCAGCTGCTGATCCTGCCAGCCCTTCTGAACAGCAAAATGAAAAGAGGAGGAATTTCCTTGATTGGAGGAACTTAGTGAAGCCTGTGACTGAGGAGAAAGACCATTGGGTAAGTTATTTCTCCGTTTACGTTTAAAATCAGGCTTGCTTCCAAGTATGCATTGAATTATTACTTCTTATTATTTCCAGTTTGAAATTTTGTAGAGCCAACAATTATACCCTTCTCAAACTTAATCATTGCCTATTTCTCTCAAATATTTGTTGCTTATAGGCAGACTCACGCAAAATTGTTTATCTTTCATATCACTTCGCATGTACGCATGAAGCTCTTGCGGTCTGTTTGCCCTGGATTATGTCCTTTCTGTTGTTAACTCTTGATGAACTGTTTGAACTTTTACTCTGCTTCATTTTTAAACATCTTATTATGGCAGAAACAAATTCAGCAGATAAAATAATGCAGTGTGATCAGAAATGCACGGAAGGTATTTAGGAGAAAGTCGAGAGTTAATGTTCAATTTGTATTTACTTGGCTTACCCAATATTGTATGTCTTACCAATATCCTGTTTTCAGACGACTTATGGCTTCCCAATTGTGTTATATAGTTCATGGCTGCACATATGTTCCATTTGTGCATCTCACAGTAATGCTTCTGCTGTTGTTCAGTTGCTTTGTGGCTTGTTCTCTGCACTGTTGATTTGACTTACAGTACTTTCATGGGATATTGTACCTGGCTTGCTGTTTGCCTATATTTTTGTCTCTTCTGCCCCACCCCCACTAATGACAATGAATCTTTAGCTACTCTCTCAGTATATGGTTATGTGTTTCTGGGTGTACTTCCCTTCTTTTCCTGTTCTTATTCATTCATTTTATCATGTTTTTTCTGCATTTTACTGTCAGGTCCCAGATGAAGCGGTCAATAAATGCACGGCCTGTGCAGGAGATTTCAGTGCCTTCAACCGCAGGGTAAGAACAGCAGCTTGCTAATTTGCTACTGGCATGTTGATGATGCATACTTGAGATCCATCTGTTAATGTTGTGAACGTGTACATTCAGCATCATTGTCGGAACTGCGGCGATATTTTCTGCGATAAGTGCACCCAGGGAAGGACTCCTCTAACTTCAGATGCAGATTCTCAACCAGTCCGAGTTTGTGACAGATGCATGGTAGTGTTCTTTTGCTTCAGCCTCTTATATTGCAGTCATGTTTGTGATTTATGTTATGTACACCTTTTGCTGTTCCGTGCGGTTTAGTGAGCATGGACAATAAAAGAACCTCTTGGTATAGTCTTTACTTAAACCTCGGAAGTTTTGAGGCTAAGATTTTGAATATTAAATACTCCCTCCGTCTGAAAATACTTGTCATAGGAATGGATGTATCTAGATGTATTTCAGTTCTAGATACATCCATTTTTATCAATTTGTGCGACAAGTAATTCCGGACGGAGGGAGTAGCTATTAGCTGTTTGACTTGGGGCTTCATCGCTCATTGAAAGCACAAGAGACATGGACGAATATCATACTTAAATAAATTGTAATTGTATCTTAGTTATGCTTCCTTATTGCTGCATGTTGGGCGTGCCTTTTCTTGTCTTCAAAGGTGGAGGGTATGACCTTCTTAGCCGATATGACCCACATTATTTTCAGAGTATCATGTTTAAGGACAAAAGCAGCTATCAACGTTTAATGTGAGCACTGACGTTCAGTGTTAATCCCTTCTTTTTCCTGTGAACTAGCTTCCGTTGCAATGTAGTCCCTCCGTTCCTAAATACTATAAGTCTTTAGAGGTTCCACTAGGGGACTACATACGGATGTATATAGACATACTATAGAGTGTAGATTCACTCATTTTGCTCCGTATGTGGTCCCCTAGTGAAATCTCTAAAAAGACTTATACTCCCTCTGTTCCTAAATATTTGTTGTTGGGGAGAACTAGTCTAGTTCTCCCCAACAACAAATATTGTGGTACAGAGGGAGTATTTAGGAAAGGATGGAGTACATCCTTTATTGCTTTGCTACTGGTGGGAGGTTATATCATTTCTGAGTTCTCAATGAATGATATCAGTGTCCTTCTATTTTTTGTTATTCTGATAGGCTGAAGTTTCTCGAAGACTGAGCAGTGCAAAGGAAGCGGCAAATCGACCTGTTGTTCAGAGCCATGAGGATCTCGCCAAAAAACTTCAGGTGTGCCTTTTGGCTTCTTTTTTTGTTTCTTTATCCAGCAAGTATAGCTTACATACAATATTCACTCAACACACTGTATCACTTTACTAGATTTGAAATAAATATGCTGACATAACACAATCTCTGGTCTGATACAGGAAGCAATGGATATAAACAAAAAATCATCTTCAGGTTTGTGCCTTCATATACCTGTTCCATTCCACATGTGTCCTCTTCATTGCTCACTATTCTGCTTAAAAATAATTGTGTTGGCTGTTTCCTCCCTCGGCAGGCTCAAGATCTTCTGACGGATCTTCTGGCAAGCGAATGCGGGAGGTCGCATGCCCCATCTGCACAGTACACCTCCAGGTTCGACTGTTAACTTGTGTTCGCTCGGCATTGACATCGAAACATGGCATCTAACACAAGCTAACTAACACTTTATTACAGGTACAGGTCCCAGCATCTGGCTCAGAGACGATAGAATGCGGCGTGTGCCAGCACCCTTTCCTCGTCAGCTCTCGCTGAACAACCGTCATGCAGAGCTCTTCCACTTTGATCTCTGTCAAGATCCTCGTGCTCATCGATGCTGTTGCTCCAGCCAGCCATCATCTTAGTGGCGACCTTTGGTCCGTGTCTGTATACGAGCTAATTTCAGTACAGTTATTATGTTGAGAAGCAAGGATGAGAGAGATGAATAAGAGATGTCGTTTACCCTGTAACTTTCACCTGCTATTTTCTTCTTCCCTTTCCCTTCTGTTACTATCAAATATATATGTGTAGCTTCAGGTTTCCTGAGATGTGATGTGATCATGTGATGTAATGTAATGTGACCCGTCGCGGTTTGATTTCTCGCAGTCGATCCGTTTTCCTTTCGTTCTCAGGCAGCCTTTTAAGCGAGATGCCATAGAAATATACTCCCTCCATAAAGTATCATAAGAGTGTTTAGATCGCCGCTTTAGTGGTCTAAACGCTCTTGCATTTCCATACAGAGAGAGTATATGTTTTTTCTTTTTTTTTTGCGAGGATGCTTCAGAAATCATCGACTTGTAAATGAATGCAAAGAAGTACTCCGTATTTGGTTGTGTGGTTTGTTAAACTTCCACTGAAATCATGTCAAATTCCTAAATCTGTTTTTTTCAGAGAATTCAAAATATGTTCTTGCCTTTTTTTGTTTGAGGATCCTCAGATATGTTCTTGCTGCCATGGATATATTATAAAAAAAAGCTTGATGCTGAAGCCCAGACCAGCCCGCTCGTATCTCGGCCCGGCCCGCCCTGCTCGCGTGACCCAAAAGCGGCGAAAGCAGCGGAAAAAGGAAAAGCAGCGAAGCCTCGAGACGCCTCCGTCCAGAGTCCTGTCCTGTCTCCCCCCTCAGCCCCGGCGGCTCCCGCCCGACGGCCGCCGGCGAGCGCCGCTCAGGGAGGCAAGTGCAGGATACATAGACGGCGGCGCACGCGCAACCGGCCGCGGGGAGCGGATGGACGCGGCGTGGGCGTGCGCGGTGGACCGGGCCGCCGGCGTCGCCGACTCCACCAGGCGCTTCTTCCTCTCTTTCCGCCGCCCTCCGCCCCCGCAGCCAGGCCCCAACCCGGTGAGCGCGCGACACCTCCCTCGCCGCCCACTCACCACCGGCCCGGCGCCTCTAGTAGGAAATTTCGAGGGTTTGTGATGTGGGGACAGAGCAGCAATGCCGGCCGCGGCCGGCCGGCCATGCGCCCGGCCCGTCTGAGCGCTCTGTGCATCGCCGGCCGGTGGGTTTGCCGTCTGGGTTAGGAATGATCATGCCCTGTGCTGCTTACTGCTTACAGCTGCCGAGGGAGCTGAGTTGCCGTGGCACTGAAACAGCTCCTTCTTCAGATGTGTAAATCTGTTCATAGTATAGTGGATAGTGGTGCCACAGACCAGGGTAGATAACGTTCAAAGGAGGCATTTTTTTTATGGCAGTGACCACTAACTGACCAGTCATGAAGATCTGACCAGATTATAGTCTTATAGATAGCTCTTACTCGCACACACACACACACACACACACTTGTTTGATCTTTGCTGACCACTGACCTGAATATCTGCGAAGATTATACTCCCTTTGTTCCAAATTATTTGCACACGCTTGTTTGATGATCTTTGCTGATCTGCAAAAATTGAATGGATAGAAAAGCTTGTTTTCTGCTAATTTCTTAGCCGCTGAGGGGGGAATTTATTTTTTCTCCCCTGGGCTCGAGATACCCACTGTATTTTCTACTAGGATACATCTGTCAGCATTGCAGCGGGGTGCGAGAATAGCCCCCTCCCCTCCCCAATTTCGTCTCAATATAGCAATGTTTTGTATCCTCTGATTACATGTACATTTGGAAGGTGACAAGAAAACTAACTTGTGCTGACATCTCTGCCTTTACTCTCTTGTTGCATACTCCAGATAGACATCTTGAAGCGTCTGCAGCGACAAGCGTTCTACGACATAATGCAGCTGAGGGATAGACAAGAGAAGGTCGAGAAGGTGCTCACGCTGTTCAAAATGAGCAAAATCGGTCCGTTCGCGGAAGAGAGCACCCGGGTCAAGGGCCTCGTCAATTTTGCCGGAGCTCTAGCACTAAACAGCAAACAGGGCACCGAACAAGACAGCTCAGAAGCAAATTCCGGCATCAGCTCACAGTTTGCGTTCCGGACCAGTGTCCGGAAGAAGGATTCTCTCCTGGCGGAGCTTGCCACGGACTCCAGATACTTATCTCCTCAAGAAAATGATCTCATTGGGAGCCCTCTTGTGCTGTCGAAGGTGATGTACCTGGCAAACGTCAGCGACGACATGTCTGTTGCTGTGGTACCGGTAGGGGCAAGGTGTGATGATTTTTCAACCGATCCAAGCATCCAAGAGGTAACTGATTTCTTCATCCATGCACCTGTAGTCATACACCATCATTTTGCCTGCTGATATATCAGATGATAGTTTTCTTGACAGGGGCAATGGGTTCCCAGCTTCAATTCCTCGCTGAGGCCACCTTTGCTGCTCAAGTGTCACAGGCGCGCTGCTGGCCTGATACTAAGGTCACAGAATTTCGCAGCCTCTCTCGCCGAGTTGATCTCAACAGCTGCAAAAAGCTCAGGCGACGCCAGCAGTGTCTTCACCGGATTCGGGCAGATTTCATGCAAGATGTGTGATGATATAAAGCTGACCATGACCGCGGCCTGGCATGGACCGTCTGTGATTCCTCGAAAGAGCAAACCAACTGCTGGAGGGTGTGTCGACTTTGAGCTGAAGTTCGACGAGGACTCGAGATTTGGGGCATGGGTTGAGGTGAGGAGGTCGAACCCGAGGCAGCTGAAATGGGCTGTCACGCTGTCGGATACGCCGGAGAACGACCTAGGCTGGGGCGTGAGCCTGCGGAGAGGCTCCGAGGGGGCGCCGGAGCGGATTCAGCTGGAAGGGTTTCTGAACTTGCATCTAGGCCAGAATGCCACCTTGCAGCCTGGTGTCATGTTCAACCTGGATGGGAGGCGATGCGCGCCGGCCGTCGTGTTCCGGTCGAGTTGGTTCTTGTGAGGCATGAGTGAGTGATTTTGGTGTGAGCCTTCTGAGGATGTAGAGAAGCCATGGTAGATCAGAGAAAGTAGAAATAATCATTTGTGAAATCTGAAAGAATGACGGTCATTATCATTGTGTAATGCTATGGTTGGTTGTGTAGTTGCTGTGGTTGCATATTTCTATCCAATCATACTATTCTTCTGTTGTCCTGTGATGCACATTCAGAAACAAAATATTTCTACCATTTCTGTATTTATGCCAACCCGAATCTGAAATACAAAAAACATGATCCTGACGAATTCCATATGTGATGTTTTACATACAGTTACAAATTTGTCGTAGAGATTTGGACCTATATAGTGCATCCCTATGTCATCTGCAGCAGAATCTACTGGAAATTACAGATTTTTCCCCTGATTACATCACACCAAGAAAAGGAGTGTTCTAATTTGCACAACCAAAGAATCATGATTGAATGTTTCGGTCCAGCCTAGCCTGCCTGTGAAGTTCTTTTTACAGCAGGGAGCTTGACGGAGCTCAGGTCCGCAGGGTACGGAGTCCACAACCCTAACCCTCCCCTGCTCTCCTTCAGTCCGTTCTTCACTATCTCGGGGATTGTCTTGGCCCACTCCACCTTCGACGAGTGCTCCCTCGTGTGTCTGTGCAAGATGAACAAGGAATTGTACTCGCAGTTGGGGAACATGAAGAACTTGAGGGCGTCTCCGAGCCGATGGACCACGTAGCCGAAGCTCAGCTGGTCACGAGGAGTGAAGAGGTTGACTTCGTTGAACCAGAGGCAGCTGAACAGATCCACTATCGTCGTGTGCTCCCTGATCAGGACCGCTCCTTCTGGTATGTCTGCAAGTTGCAGCTTGTTTAATTAGCACTGGGAATTGAGGACATATGGAAGCACAACAGAAATACACAAGAGGTGGAACAATATTCATCAGTTATGTCATGATATACGATAAGCTTTGTATCCTAGGCTTTGCTTGACAGCTTCAGGCAAACGTCCAACTTAATGGGGAAAATGTAAATTGGCTCACCACTAGGCGTCCTTTTCTTTGCGTCCCAAGGCTCCATCCCCTCATGGTAGTATATCTTCATCTGAAGATCAACCAAGGGCCGAGCATATCGCTTCCTCCGTTTGATTGCATCACCCTCCTCGTATATGCTTCTATGATGCTTATGGACAGCGACTGCAAACGTGTACTTGCCCCGCCAGAGATATCTGCAAGGAATTCGCCCTGTTCAATCTGTTTCAGGCATCAACAAAACAAGCAGAATCTATTTGAAGTTGGAGATAAACAACCAACCTTTCAAGTATAAGCAGTGGATCAACCATAAGCTCCATTTTCCCATCAATCCAAATGCTATACCAGGCTTGAGGAAATAGCCTATGCGTCAATATCTTTGGTACTTTTCCATTCCTTCTAGGTTCATCAAATGGAGGGCGGTGCAGTGTTACAAGTCGCCATATACCAACCCATTTCCCTCCTTCACTGTCAACTTTGACAGTGACATTCTGTTCAATGAAGTCAATGGACACCTCATCGACCACCATCAAGAAGCAGAACAACTTTTGAGAGCGGAGGCTAATATTTGATGGCTGGTGGGGAATGTCATAACCATCAAAAATACCAGAGGCAACCACAAATTTGCATTTCTGTATGTACTCGGCATCAACAGCATCCATGTCTGCACCGCTGTTTTTCATAAATCCACAGTGCACCTGAGCATATACCAGAAGCCACATCATTCACCCAAAGGAAAGTCCCGTGAATTAAAAAATATCCCATTATAACTGAAGATCCAGTACATGAAGAAGGTAAGAGGTGGTAATAAGCTATTCGTCTTGAAGACCAATGTGCAGTTTGCTCTAGACACAATGAACAGATTGCACGTGATATTTCATATTGTGAGCAGGCACTTGAAAGTTAACACTAGTGTTCGAACTTCAGTGGTTTCTAGTAAGTAGTAACTCTCTTGTTCTACTATTTACTTGCTGTAAGAATAAAATAGGCAGGTCAGCAAATAATAATGTGCGAACAACAAGCTTAATATCTGCATACTTTTCCCGAAATTAATTGTATCATTTGTAGCAACCAAACTCTGTAAGATCGAAACAGGGTTTCATGTAAATTGTGAACTGAAGGATGTTTCCAAATCCCAACCCAGTATGAAAACCATGTGCTCCTCGTCTGTCAAGATTACAAGATGCACTTATATGGAACACCAAATGCATGGTGGAACCTCAAACTCGAAATATATTCAGAATGTAGTTTTCCAGTAAAAAATTAAGAGCATCAACAGGAACATTCCTGTGTTAGAGTGATGAATGTGCTTTAATACCAGACCACTGGTTTAAATGGTACTCCCTCCGTCCCAAAATAAGTGTCGCAGATTTAGTACTAAATTAGTACAAATACTGTACTAGATCAACGGCACTTAATTTGGGACAGAGGGAGTATAATAATCGATTAAACGGAAACATAGTAGCTTTTTCCAACATTTATCACTCTCTCTGGCAATTAACAGAAACGAACCAATTACCTTCATGGTAGCATTCACTTTAAAGCTTTCCTCTCTCTGCTTCCAGGTCTGACGTCCTCCAAACAGCGGCGGAGAATCTTTGTCCCGCTTGTCAACCGTTATGTATGACAGCTTCTTCACGATCTCATTGGGAGTCCTCTTTGGAATGACGACAGCGTCTGGATCGTCCGCGACAGGTATCGAGCAGCCTGTGGAACACAGTCGCCGATGTTCACTGTTCAGACCATGAGAGATGGAAATCTAGTGTCAAAAATCGCAAGGTATAAATAGATCTTACGGTGGAGCGGTTTAGACGGGGGTTCCATCAGGTCCGACGCGCGGACAACTTCACCGCCTTTTCTACAGAGAGCTGCACGGATGCAAAGGCATGGAAAGCCATGTAATTTAACCTTGGGAATGTGGTGTGAAATGAACACACGGGCGGAAGCTCGAGCATGGCATCGTAATTGAATGAAGAAGGTAATAATAATGCACAACATGGCATGTGCAAGGAGATGGATGCATCGGTTAGTAATTAATCGGCTGCAAGTTCAGTCACGGGACTGAATCCCCTGCAAGTTCCAATGGATGGGAACCCATGCCAAGCCACCAACGCGCATACATGGGAAGGGGGAATGATCGGTCGACAAGAACTCCATCCCTGTTTTGGACTTTGGTGACGCGAGACAGGAGATGCGGAGGCCATTGCATCATGGATCGACTAGCAGCAAACTGGAAGCACGGCGGGCAGGAGAGGGGCTGACCTGAGAGGAAGTAGGCGGATGGGGAGGCGCAGGACCAGAGGTGGAAGGCGAGGAGGAGCAGCGCCCAGGCCACGGCGGAGACGACCAGGAGCCGCGGCCGCGCCGCCCCCCTGCGCCACGCCGCGTCCCCGACCCCGACCCCGCCTTTGCCTCGCCTCGCCATTGGCCTTCCCTCCCTCCCGCGGGAGCCGGAGCAGGGCGGGGCGGGGTTAGGGTTCGGGACGGCGGCGGCAGATCGGAGGGAGGGAGAAAGGAAGGAAGAAAGAATCCCCCTTTTCTCCTCAGCACAGCAGCCAAGTGACCGACCGACCCACAAGCCTCCCTCCCTCGCTTACACCATGCCATTGCCAATGCCAATGCCAATGCCATGGGAAGAGTATCCATTCCAAGCACAACAAACCAGATATACTTTTTCTGTTAGAAAAACTTTCAATCTATTCATCTTCAATCATGGTAATACAATGAAAACTAGAAATAATAAAAATTACATCTAGGTTCGAAGACCGCCTAGCGACGACTAGAAGCACTGAAGCGAACCGAAGGCGCGCCGCTATCATCGTCTCTCCCTCGTTAGAGCCGGGCAAACGTTGTTGTAGTGGACAGTCGGAAAGTCGTCGTGCTAAGGCCCCATAGGACCAACACACCAGAACAACAACCGTCGCAGATGAGTAGTGTAAATCCAAAATATCCAACCTAAAAACACACGAACAAAAACGAATGACGAACAAATCCATCAAAGATAGATCCACCAGAGACACACCTCCACACGTCCACCAACGATGCTAAACACATCACCGGAACGGGGGCTGGGCGGGGAGACATTTATTCCTTCTTTAAAGAGCCGTCACCATCACGCCTTCCTGAGCAGAATACAACCCCTAACAAAATGTAAAGAAAGATCTAACAATGAAGCCCTTCCATCGGCAAGGACTGAGATCCACTCCACCTCCATGGCCATAAGGCCACTAGAGACGGGGCGGACCAACGACGGCGCCGGCGGTGGAGCCCTAGCTTTTTTGGGACGGCGGCTAGGGTTAGCTAGGCGGGTGATCAACTCACACGTGTATAGACTATAACAAACCTGATATACTGATACAGAATCTGGATGAAATTCATGTGCCATGTCCAAATTTTTCTTGAATTTTTTTCAATGTTTGTCTTTTTTCTTTCATCCAGATTTACAAACCATGATCGTGCCCTGTCCAAATCAACTTTCCCCTTTCTATCGCTTTTTCCAAGCGACATTCTTACATGATAAATTCAGCAAAGCGCAGCACAGGGCAGCGGCGGCAAACCAATCTTCGACCCGGTCATGGTGATTTTGAAAGACAGGATCAAACCAATCTTCGGCCCGGTCACCGTGTTTTCGAAAGACAGGATCAATGTCGCGCCGCTGGGTCACACGAAGATCAGCCATGCAGCAGTTTCCTTCCACAGGAAAATATGAAGCTACTCCTTGTCCTTGGAATGCAAAACACACGTCAGTTTCCTTCCACAGGAAAATATTAAGCTACTCCTTGTCCATGGAAGTTGGAATGCAACACCCACCTCTTCTTCTTCATGTAATGTACTGAATTTTCCCGTCACAAAATTCACAGGTCACAGACAGCCCCGGCATCCCTTCCATGGGCAATGCAGTACCCACCACCCACCACACAGTGATCACGCATGTAAAGAATGTCACTCAGGGAAGCCCAGAAGGTGTGAAGTTCCTATCTTGTTATTATTATTACCATCCACTGGCTTGTGCTATTTATATACATCTGCATACACATATTTACGGGCACCCATCGACATTAAACAACATACATTCTGTTTATTAACATATAGCAAACCGGGCGAGCGCGGATTAGAGCACCATCCATCATGCGCCGGGACGGCAAGGACATTGCCTCGCCTCCCTATACAAGCGGAAAGATGTTGCCGCTGCCATCATCGTCGCCGCTGTCGAGGTAGTTGAACGGGGCGTCCCCCTCGTAGCGGAAGTCGGGGCCGACGTAGCACTTCATCTCGTGGAACAGGTTCAGGTTGTCCACCAGCTTGTGGAAGATGTTGCACCCGCAGCACTGATGATGCAATCAAGCGTATAGGCTTAGGACATGGTGTGCTTTGATAAGTGCACGAGGTAAGAAAAGGAGATACTATTGATACGGATGTAATATACCCAAAAACGAAGAAACCAAACCAAATCCGAAAAACGAATACTCTAGATTCCGTAGATAACGGAATTATCATCTAGCGCATAAACTAAAATAAAAATAAGATTCACAACTTAACGATGACCAAACAAGGTGTAATTACTAGTAGATCACTGCATAAGCAAGTTTGATTTCGTTAGGCAAAAGAAGCACTATGGTATTACTGGGAAAGTACATTTGGTTAGAGGATTTAAGGTTTGGGAAGCTAGTAACTGGCTATTGGCTGACTGAACTCAAACTGCACACTTGCTTAAACCTTTTGATAGTTTTCAGAAAAAGGTTTTAATTTAACATCTACCTAAATTTGCACAGATTGAAAGAATGGAATCATATACTGAAACAATAACCTGAATTTGTATCACACCAAAACAGCACAACCTACTATTTTTTATCTATGTAGCATCTTCTTAAGGAAGCATATAGCAGTATCATGATTCATGCCATTCTGGTACAAGATGGACGAAACCTTATTCGTGTTCGGTTTTACAGGTGTCAACAGAAATTTCTGTGCAAGAGCATAACTGTATGTCATATGGTAATAACCTCCATTCGCTAACAAGTAATAATAATAGGGCTTCCTATGTTTAAACATTCATCAACTCTTGTCATCGTATGGAATTTAGGCCAACCATGTAAAAGTCATCTCACTCCAATTGTGTAAGACAAAGCTAGCACCACCTCAACCTGGATACTTATCATCCAACAATTGACAGTGGCAATACCTGAACGAACACGGTGCCGTCGGTGTAGGCGTGCGGGTTGATGGCGCGCGTGGTGCGCTGCCCGCAGACGTTGCAGGTGAAGGCCACCCGCATCCGCCGCCGCGGGGACTTTGTGAAGAGCGACCAGGGCAGCGTCGACACCTCCGGCCGGTTCGCGGCACCGCCGGCCGTCGGCGGGCCCTCCATCCCCGACCCCGTCGTCCAGCCACTCCCCGTCGCGGCGCTCATCACCAGCCCCATCGCCGCGTCCTGCAGATGCCACAGCGACCCCATCAGCCGAAATGACAAAATATTAGCACAACACAACGGTGATCCACAGAAGTGACAAAATGAAAATATTAGGCCACATCAGTCCAAGCTGATGGCCTTATGGAAGGAACAAATCAAACGGCGAGCTGTGGCACGAATCGAGGCCGGAAACCGTCGGGATCGCGGACAAATCCGCCTCGAATCGACCACCACACGAGACAGAGGGCATGGAGTTTGATCTAACAGTGACTTGCACGCTAAATCGCACGAGTAAACGGGGGGGAAATCAGAGCAAGGCGCGTCGAATCGCGTGGTCAGAGGATGAGATCAGGGGCCGGAGACTGCCGACGCCGTCTGTCCGTCCGCACCTTTGAGAAGGGCGAGAAGGAGATGCCGTACGGCGCGAGGCCTGTTGGCTCGCCCCCCGAAGACGAGGACGGCCGCCTGGAACCGGCTCCGGCGTCCTCCCCCTCGCCGCCGTCTCTCCCTGCAGGACACACGGGGGCGCATCAGCACCGGTGCATCAGCAGCAGCAGCAGAAGAAGAAGGGGGAAGGGATAGGGGTGCGCACGCTTGGAGGCGGCTGCGACCGGGACGAAGGAGGCGGCGCGGCGCCGGAGCCGGTGAGCCGCGGAGGGGAAGGGCGGCGGCAGGGCGCGGGTGGTGGTGGTGGTGGCGATCGCGACGGACTCCATCGACGGCGGCGGCGGCGAGCAGATTCCCTTTCTTTTCCGGCCCGGTGTCGACTGGTGAGAGAGAAGGCAAGGAGAAACGCATTTGACGTGAGAGGAGAGGATCAGCATTCAGAGCGCGCGCCGGGCCCACCGCCCCACGCGGGTTGTCAGCCTCAGAGCTGAGTCACAGGAGCGCTCTCTGAACCTGTAGATTTTTTTCTCAAAAAATGTTTTCAGTTTATCAAGGAAGGCAAGTTTTAAGATGCTCCCTCTGCACAGACGACCTAAGAAGGTAAGAGTTGATCAAACAACTAATTAATGATATCAACGGTTCAGATCTATTGTATACTCTTACCTCTCATGTGAAAAGAGGGATAAGAGGGAGCATGTTAAAACTGCTCACCAACCAAACCGGCAGAAATTCAAACGAATCAAACGAGGGCGGGCAGGGGTGCCTTCGAAAAACATGCGAAATCGCTCGATTTCTTCTTTTAGCCTCCCCCTATATATTTTTCGTCTGGAGTATCTTCCCGACTTGCGAAGGAATCATAGTCTCCATCATCCTTTCCTCACTCTTACAGTGATCATCACACTTCTATTTACTTACAACTCATGAAAGCTCGATATGACTCAATATGAATGTCTATGACAGTGTATCAGGACGTGCAATGATCTAGTATAACATGTATTCAGCAATATTATGAATGGTGGCTTTGCCACAAAATGCTATGTCAGCCCTATATGATCATGCAAACCAATATGATGATGTAACGCATACCTGGCCAAACGGGTCGTGCTTTTTTGGATCGGTCAAGAAGCCCGGCAGCCCAGCATGCTCTAATTTGGTCGTGCCAGGCACGCAGCCCGCCTCGGGTCGTGTCCGGGCCTGAAGGCTAGGCACGCTGGCCGGCACTGTTGGAAATATGTCCTAGAGACAATAATAAATTAACTATTATTATATTTCCTTGTTCATCATAATCGTTTACTATCCATGTTAGAATTGTATTGAATGGAAACTAAGATACATGTGTGGATACATAGACAACACACTGTCCCTAGTAAGCCTCTAGTTGACTAGCTCGTTGATCAAAGATGGTCAACGTTTCCTGGTCATAGACATGAGATGTCGTTTGATAACGAGATCACGTCATTAGGAGAATGATGTGATGGACAAGACCAAAACTATAAACGTAGCATATGATCGTGTCAGTTTATTGCTACTGTTTTCTGCATGTCAATGTATCTATTCCTATGGCCATGAGATCATGCAACTCCCGGACACCGGAGGAATACATTGTGTGTATCAAACGTTGCAACATAACTAGGTGACTATAAAGGTACTCTACAGGTATCTCCGAAGGTGTCTGTTGGGTTGGCATGAATCAAGACTAGGATTTGTCACTCCTTATGACGGAGAGGTATCTCAGGGCTCACTCGGTAATACAACATCACAACAAGCCTTGCAAGCAATGTGACTAAGAAGTTAATCAAGGGATCTTATATTACGGAACAAGTAAAGAGACTTGCCGATAACGAGATTGAACTAGGTATGGAGATACCGACGATCAAATCTCGGGCAAGTAACATACCGAAGGACAAAAGGAACATCGTACGTGATTAACCGAATCCTTGACACATAGGTTCAACCAATAAAGATCTTCGTGGAATATGTAGGAGCCAATATGGGCATCTAGATCCCGCTATTGGTTATTGACGATATAATGTCTCAGGTCAGGGCCTAGGGCCGTGGGCCCGGCCTCTTCCTTAAAATCTCTATATGTCAAGCCCAAGCCCAGCCCGGCCTGTTGACGGGTTCAAAACTCAGACCCAAGCCTGACCCATGGGCAAGCTCGTCGGGCCTAGGCCCTGGATTTTCGGGACGGGCATGGGCGGGCCGGCGGGGCCAGGTCGGAGATGGCCAGGTATATCTATGTATATGAAGCAGCTGGAGGTTAAATGTTTCGACATTGGAAGCCACATCGGGGGCTACTGAGGGAGTCCGGAACAAAGGGGTCCCCGGGCCGCTTATCTATTCTCATGGGTCGGACTCTTCGGTCGTTCGATCATCATTGGTGGTATTAGAATTGAGATTGACTCTTCCGAATACTTGGCGTACAATCCAAGACGATGCAGTAATCGGCATATTCCTTTCGTGATGTAACCAACATTGTGTAACCCGAGCATCCCTGATGTCTATATACACCAGGGGTCGTAGTTCATAGGATACATTAAACTCATTACGATCAGGGTTTTACACCACAACAGTCAATCTCGAGGTAGATCAACGTTGTACTTTGCACTACTTCATCAATACAACAAGAGCAGGACATAGGGTTTTACCTCTATAAAGAGGGTCCGAACTTAGGTAACATCGTCTCCTTCGTCCCTTGTTACCTATCGACCCAAGACCCGCAGTTCGGACCCTCTACTCGAGATCAACCGGTTTGACACACCGACAACGGGCACCACCATTGGCTTATCCCAAGCTTGAGGGAGGTGTCCCGGTATCGTATCACCATCACTTTCATAATCACTATCTATCTTAGTTCGATCCTTAGTTGTTTCATGATTTAAAGAAATATATTTAAGATTTGCTTTGCTTAGATTTTTTTTATTTTAAGTTCCATCTATCCTTGTAATCGAGTACGTGATTTATATAATAAACATTAGTTGAGTTTTTTAAAAACACAAACTTTTTTGAAAATCCTGGACAACAAGACAATAAAACACAACGATTTGTAAGAAAATAAAGAAAAGAAAAAAATAAAATTGAAATTGAAATGAAAGGAAAGAAAATAAAATAAAAATAAAATGGAAAGAAAAAAAGAAAAGGAGAAAAATAAGAGAAAAATGAAAAAAAACGAAAAAGCAGAACAAAGAGAAAAAAACGGTGTGCAAACGGACCAGCGGACGAACGCCACGAACGGCCAACCCACACAGGTTGCAATTCTGAAGAAACATTTGAAATCGTAAACAATGTTTTAAAAGACTAAAAAACCCTAAAACAAACCTTTTTTTACAAGCGTGAACATCTTTTTGCAAACATGAAGCGAATGACTTTGGGAAACATGAATTGTTTTGAGCCGAACATTTTATGTTCATGTTTATTAAAAAACACAATTGTTTTCGAAAAAAATAATGTTTAACGAAACAAGTACACTTTTCAAAACTTTGTGAACAAATTTTTAATGAACTCAAACAGTTAGAAAAATATAAGCATATTTTTTAATATATTAATAATTTTAAATGTGGAACATTTTTTAACTGTTAACAAAATTTAAAAAGCGTGAATTGTTTTTGGAAACATGCACATATTTTTTCAAACTCCCCCAAATAAGATTGAAAAGACGAACATATTTTGAAATTTGCGAAAACAATTTGGAAACACGGACATTTTTTTACCTGCAAAAGGGAAACATGAACATTTCCAAGAGATTTGAACAAGTTCTGAAAGCATTTGTGAAAAGATGAACATTTTTCGAAGAGTATAAACGTTTTTGAAAATCATGAACAACAAAACAATAAAACACAACGATTTAAAAAAAAGAAAGGAAAGGGAAGAAAGAAAATAAAAATCTAACGGAAAGGAAAGGAAATATAAACGAAATGGAGATAAAAAAGAAAAGGGGGGAAATGGTAGGGAAAAAAGAAAAAAAAAACAGAAGAAAGAAGAAAAAACGGTGCAGGAAATTTCTAATGGGGCCAGCGGACGGACGCCACGGTCCGCGTCTGCCTGTGAACAAAAACAAAAACAGACGCAGGCAGCCGCGTGGAATGTGTTTAGCACCACATCGCTCGGTCAGCGACGTCCCACGCTGGCGTTTCCATCGCCGTGGACGCAGAGCTGACTGATCATCAGCCCTGCCGAGGCTAAAGCGTTCGCTACGCGCTTCTGGCCGGGCCCGACCTGGCGGCCTGTGACCCTAGGTCTCTCCTCGGGAGGTGCGGGTGTGTGTGTGTGTGTGTGTGTGTGTGTGTGTGTGTGTGTGTGTGTGTGTGTGTTAGAATCACGGTGTGATGTTAGTCTTTTTTATTTTTTATTTATCTTTTATATTTCCTTTTATTCTTTATTTATCTTTTATTATTTATTTTTAACTTTTTATTTATCTTTTATTATTTATTTTTATTTTTATTATTTCTCATTTCTTTTTATTTACTTTTTATTATTTATCTTTTACTAATTTTTTATTTATCTTTTTTTGTTTCTTTTTATTTTTTATTTTTATTTCTCTTTTATTATTTATTATTTACTTACTATTTATCTTTTATTATTAGTTTATTAATGATCTATTTTCCTAAATATTTTTTATTTATTTTATGTTACTTTTAGGTATTATTTTCCTTCTATTTTCCTACTTTTTATTTGTTATTTATTTTTTATTATTTCTCTTTATTCTTTATTTATATTTTATTATTTATTATTTATTATTTATTTTTGTTTTTATTTATTATTTATTTACCTTTTACTATTTATTATTTATCTTTTTCTATTTGTTTATTATTTATTTATCTTTTTTGTTTCTTTTTTATTTTACTATTTCTTTTTATTTTTATCTATCTTTTATCTTTTATTATTTATTTATCTGTTATTATTTATTTATCTGTTATTATTTATTATTTATTTATCTGTTATTATTAGTTTTTTAATGATCTGTTTTCCTAAATATTTTTTATTTATTTTATGTTGCTTTTAGGTATTCTTTTCCTAATATTTTTTGACTTTTGTTTTATTAGTATTTTTAATTATTTCTGTTTCTCTCAATTTTATTTTTCTTTTATGTATTGTTCTTTGCAGGCCGTGCGACAGGTGCGCATGTAAAGTCTGAAATAAATAAAAAATCAAAGTAACTAAGTTTTTTTTCCTTTTCCTGATATTTTTTCTTTTTGTTTGCTACACTTTACTATTAGCTTTGTTCTCATTGTATTTTTTAAATTTTTTTAATGCTCCACGGTTCGTATTATATGTCACCTTATTTTTCCTAAATGTTTTTTATTGATTTTATGTTACTTTTAGGTATTATTTTCCTAATATTTTTTGACTTTTGAGTCTTTTTAATTATTTCTGTTTTCTTATTTTTTTTCCTTTTATGTATTGTTCTTTGCAGGCCGTGCGACAGGTGCGCATGTAAAGTCTGAAATAAATAAAAAATCAAAGTAACTAAGTTTTTTTTTCCTTTTCCTGATATTTTTTCTTTTTGTTTGCTACACTTTACTATTAGCTTTGTTCGCATTGTATTTTTCAAATTTTTTTAATGCTCCAAGGTTCGTATTGTATGTCACCTTATTTTTCCTAAATGTTTTTTATTGATTTTATGTTACTTTTAGGTATTATTTTCCTAATATTTTTTGACTTTTGAGTCTTTTTAATTATTTCTGTTTTCTTATTTTTTTTCCTTTTATGTATTGTTCTTTGCAGGCCGTGCGACAGGTGCGCACGTAAAGTCTGAAATAAATAAAAAATCAAAGTAACTAAGTTTTTTTTTCCTTTTCCTGATATTTTTTCTTTTTGTTTGCTACACTTTACTATTAGCTTTGTTCGCATTGTATTTTTCAAATTTTTTTAATGCTCCAAGGTTCGTATTGTATGTCACCTTATTTTTCCTAAATGTTTTTTATTGATTTTATGTTACTTTTAGGTATTATTTTCCTAATATTTTTTGACTTTTGAGTCTTTTTAATTATTTCTGTTTTCTTATTTTTTTTCCTTTTATGTATTGTTCTTTGCAGGCCGTGCGACAGGTGCGCACGTAAAGTCCAAAATAATTAAAAAATCAAACTAACTAAGTTTTTTCTCCTTTTCCTGATATTTTTTCTTTTCGTTTGCTACACTTTACTCTTAGCTTTGTTCGCATTGTATTTTTCAAAAAAAATTACTGCTCCAAGGTTCGTATTGTATGTCACCTTCTTTTTTCTGGCCAAAAGCAGGAATAAACCACAGTATCAGCGGGCTCTGTTTTCAGATGCTGTGTGCAGCCACCGCCAGGTGAAATAATTTTACCCCCAGCAAACATTTACACACCAACAATACAAGCACTCAACTATCCTGGACCGGAGAGTGCGTATGTACAAGAAATCTATTGCCGTGGGCTCAAAACTCAAAAGGGAACCCTAGCATACCCCCTGCACCGCGGCGCGAACACTACAAGGAATCATCAATCAATCGTTAGCTCCTCTAATCAATCGTCGATCATGTCTTCGGTGCCACCCCCCTCGTCGCCGTCTTCGCCGCCGGAATCTCCGTCCGTCGTCACGCCTTCCTCATCCTCCTCTTCATCGCCCTCATCCTCATCATCATCATCGTCGTCCTCGTCATCGTCATCGTCTGTGTCCTCGTCATCATCGTCGTCGTCTTCTTCATCATTATCGGAGGAACCGGAACCCGAGGGGCCAATGATAAAATCATCCATCAAGTCGGATATGTCGGAATCATCGCTGCTCATGCTGCTGAATAGGAACGTATCCTGTTCATCCTTCATTCAAAAGGTAAAAATCCGCATGTCAGTATTGTGTCACCAGTCGGTATGTTCGTATCATTGTATAACAGTAATAAAACACAGAATGCCAACATATGGCTCCATGCTCGTTAGAATCATTGCAACAGAAATATTTGAGTCGCATCTAATATATGAAAGTGTGAGTGGACTAAACGTTTTCACTACTCAAAAATGAAAACAAATTCTTTATACAAGTGCTGTGCATAAATGCGGAATCAACACATTAGGCCATATATCTACCAAGTTATATGCGTGGAAGAATGTAATGAACAGCAAGGAACACAACTTTTTTGAGTTAAACAGAGAACAAACCTCATCAAAGTCAACCGTCGAGGGGTTCTCACAATCACCAGGTGCCCAAATCTTAATGTCTGTAGCAAAGCCGCTGCTTGCGACAACAATTTCAGAAGGGTGCTGTTCAACACAGTTGACAATCCGTTTATCTCCTTTCATCGCTCGCATGAGCACCCCATCCTTCTTTCTCCAAATAAATACATGGCCACAGTCCGATCCGGAGGCAACATAGTCACAATTGGGACCAAGGAAGTTGACACCCTTAATGCTTTGCTTGTTACGGTGTCCCATGAAAACCTTAGGTTCAGGCAAGATGTCCTTATAAAGGGGTAAGCCAGCACCCACCCCGTCACCAAGCAGGGGCATCTCACCAACCTTAAAACCGTTGAAGTGCAACCCATGCTCTCTCTCAAAAAGGTATATATTGTCCCAACTATATGATGCTAATATCTCGCCAGTCTGTGAGAAGGCCAGACCGGTTATTCCATCTTTGTTTTGAGTAATCAAACCCGGAGGGCAGAAGTAATCAACTGGGCAACCAAAATCCCCGTGCAGATACTTACGGGTATCATATAACCTCACAAACTCGTCAGATCCAGAGACTGCCACATGATATGGATTTCTTGGGTCTACAGCGATGGCATAAAGTTCGGGGGCATCATTCTCGCCATCATCGTAAACCACCCCAACTTTAAAGAGTTCTCTGGCGTGTTTCCCCCTTAGGTCAAACTGGAAGGAAAACAAAAGTTAGCAACAAAGGGACCCAACAGTGATATAAAGAAATTACAAATGGAGGTACCAGCAAGTTAACAACGTACGCGCCACACGTATCCATCTTGCCCGCTGCTATAGAAGGTGTTGGGATTCCCTTGCTCGACGGCCAACCTGTGCACCTCATACGCCATCTCGACAACCTGATCGACATACACACGGCCCGCTTCATCTATCTGCGCATACCTCACCTGTTCCATTCCGCGGCAAGAACAAACGCCAAACAATGAAAGTTTGAGCAACGCAATCGCGCAAGATGAACATGGATAGAACCGTCGACTAAGGGTGTAACTCCAGTGCAGGTGTACACACCTCCCCATCGCCGCCGCAGGTGACGATGCTCCGGTCGTCGGAGAGGGGCATGAACTGCGCGTGGAGCACGTTGTTCTCGTGGCCGGTGTGGAACTGCACGGCCGGCTTGGCTCGCACCCAGTCCCACAGCACGACGGTGCGGTCGTCCGATCCGGACAGCAGCAGGCTCCCGTTGCTGTTGAAGCTTATGGTGTTGACGCCGCCCCGGTGCTCCCGCAGCCGCTTCTGTATGCCAAGAGAATTCACAAAGTCCTGCACATCGCCAGCCAAGAAGGCACCATCGTTACGGGAAGCAACGGCTAAATTACTGTACAAAATAGTACTACCGGAAGGCGATGGCCCGCCATGGAGCTAGCAATCAGGGAGCTGCGGGGGTGCTCTGAGCCTAGGTTAACCGCGGTGAGCCTCGCTAGGTCGGGCTAATCCAGCTCAATTTCCAGGGTGGAGGAATGGGGAGAGGGGGGAAGGGGGGTGGACCTGGGAGGCCTTGACGGAGTCGGCGAAGCGCTTGGGCCGGAGGCGGCCGACCTCCCGCCCCCACAGCTCCGCCATCCGCGTCCCCTTTGCCGGCATCGCCGCCGCCGCCGCCGTCGGCGCGAGGGTTTCTCGGCTTCTTCGCCCTGCTCTGTTCGTTCACGGGGAGGACTGGGAGCCGGGGGAAGACCGGAGAAGAGGCCCATGGCGGTGACCGAGGGGCAGATCTGGCTGGCCGACTGGCCGTCCATCTCCGAACAATAGGGCCGAAACCCGCGGAAGGGTGGTTCTTTTGTTGGGCCTTGGAACAACGAGGACTTTTGGTTGGGCCTGGTCCGCTGCTAACCAGATGACTTACTTCCCTTATCTCGAAAAAAAAAACTTACTTCCGTGGGTGTCTCAAACAAACAAACAAAAAAGATGACTTCCCTGAGGCAATGCCTGCTAGTTACCGTGGTAAATCCTACTCCATTTTGACACTACAATAGTGCAAAAAAAAAAAAAAAATGCACAACGCTCGTGTCGTCTCCCCCGCGGGCGACACAGGTGAAACCCTAGCTGCCCCTCCTACTCCCCTCCCCTCGCCGTCGCCGGCAAGCGCCGTCGGGCAAAGCCCGCGCGACGTCAGTGGCGGCGGGGCCTTCCCTTTCTCTCGCGAGGCAGGACAGCGCAGGGCTGGTCGGCTGAGGAGAGGTGGCGGTGTGACGGCTGCGGCGATCGCGGATGCCGCGGCGGGCGGGCGTGGCGAGGGGGGCTGGCGAGGCGCGGCAACTGGGCGCGCTGAGCGGCATCGTGGGCAGCTGCGATTGGCGGGAGCGGAGAGCGGCGTCGGACCCCTTGACGATGATGCCATCGTTGTGGGCGGTTGCACGAGGACGCGGGTGCACGGGATTCCCGCGGGGGGTGGTCCGTTGGCTTGGTGTAGCCGGATGTGGCAGGCCGTTGATGGCCGGATCTGGCGCCATGGTGGCTGGGGGCCGGAGGTGGTTCGGCCAGCGGTTTTTGCTTTCAGCGGGTGCGAGGGGGCTCCACATCGGGTTTGCGGTCCGCGGTGGCGTGGACTTGGCACGACGCCACCGCTGGTGCTCTGGCGAGTTCTATGAGGTGCAGCAGGTGGCATCTGCTCCTCCGGTCTGGTGGTAGTGTGTCGGAGATGCTGTCCCCGACATACGTGTTTGGTTCCTCGACGAAAGTCATGCTCAACTTCGGTCTGAGCGGATGGCGAATGATGCCCTTGGGTATGACTTTTCCTTGTTGGAGGCGTCATTGAGGGGGTCCGACATCTCTCCTGGCTCCATGTTCTTGTCTCCTGGTGAAAACCGTATGCAATGATGGCGCCCATGGTGTCATTACTTCATTGGAAGCATTGTTTGGGAGCAAAACCTGGTGATGGAGCACTTGGTTGGTGGTGGTGCGGTGGTTTTTGGAGCACGCAACGTTTTGGAGTGCGTGGAGTCTTTGGTGGTGCTTTTCGTTTGGAGCAGGTTGCTTTGGTCGACGAGGAGAGCAACAGGAGCATCCTTCACTTGCAATTAGTGTCGGGCGAGCTATGTCGGCTTGGCTCATGAGATTGGTGGGCCATATGTTTTCGCTCTTTTGGACCTATTGTTCCTCTTCGATGTCCTCGAGGTCCGCGGATATGCTCGTGGCTGCCCGGTATAATGCGGCGGTTGTCGGTGTGCACTCTCGTAGTAGTGAAGGCGCTTGAGTGCCCGACCGGGTGTGTTGTTGGGTTTTGCCTTCCGGCGTCTTGTATGTTCCGTGGTGCTCTAGGTCTAGTCTAGCGGCGTTGCTATGGTTTTTGCCGGTTTTCCGCAATTAACTGAGCAGTCTGTTTTCTTCTTCTTTTTTAGCACATGCCTTTATGCGGCGCAATTCCTTTTTTGAAGATGTTTTTGTAATGCCTTCTTCAAATCAATGAATTTGACAGCTCTCCTGCCGAGATTTTAGAAAAATACAATAATGCAAAAAACATTTTTATGTTATGAGATGGAGCAAGTAACTTTTATTTTCTTTGAGAAATGTGGCGACCATAGACATGTTTATACCGTAGAAAAAGTTGACCCAAACAAATAGGCCAAATGTGCCGACGCATAGGGGGTTGAAAAAGAAGTTAACTTGGACCGTGTTTTAGTTCAAAAAATAGGCCAGATGAAAGGTTGAAAAAGCCGTGTTTTAGTTCAAAAAATAGGCCAGATGAAAGGTTGAAAAAGGGTCCGAATTGAACCCCAAAAACGAAATTGCACGTTCAGTCTCAACTAGTTGAGCGCCCGTGCGTTGTCACGGGACAACAAACTTATGTTGCTTACTGTTATTTCTAGCCGTCGAGTCCGACCCAACCTTATCAGTTGTCTCGCCGCCATCGTAATAAATCCTTGTCCCTCGTCGTCGTCAACCAATGGAACATGGGTTCTATCATCCTAGCAACCCCTCCATTACAATCCCTCCACTGAAAGCGTCCATCACATAAAATATCATCATATACTTTCATGTCCTATACAGTGTATCACTAAAACAAAATATATGCGACTCGTACATAAATTTCAGTTGAACATAAACAAGTCAATAATAATTTATACCGATACGTTCTTGATCAAAACTCATACTAAGTTAAAGTATATTGGCCCCCAAATAAATGCTCAACATTGTTGTGTAACTATAAATTTAGACAGAGATGCACGTGCAACTCTATGAAACATCACAAAAAGCGTGTGTCATCTTCTTTACTCTTTATTCCTATCGTATTCATGGGTATTGCTGATTGCTCTATTTTCTGAAGGCGCAGAACAGAAGGTTGGCTCTGTCTTCTGAACCTGAGTGTGCAGCAGAGGTTTCTATGTAGGACAATGTTAGTGAGTGCAGTGAACCAACATGTGCACAGATAATTCTTTTAAAAAATACTTGCACATAGAATAATCTGAAACTGAACTGTCGCTAGCTCATCACATGAATATTATTGTAAGATACCTTCTTGAAGCTTTTTTTGGCTTGTAACTATATATAATCTGTAGATTGTAAAACTTATTTAGGTTCAGCACTGAAGGTCAATAACAGGAGGGGAAACTAAGTTTATGCGGTAAGAAACAATGTTGTATATGCTTCAACATATGTGCTTGTTACAATGTTGTTTAATGTTGTTGGACTGAAATTTCTAGTTTAGTCTACTGGCCTTTCTCTGTATGTTTAGGTGAACGACTAATCATCTTTTATTACTCATTCTCAACATTTTTGATGTGATCTTTCCCTGTGTGGCTGTGTAAATTAATTTGATGGATGATATCATAGAGTTCATTGCATTCAATGACGTAACCTTGCACTTCTCTCTTTAAAATATCTGCCAGTGACCATCGGCTATGAATATAGGTGGCCACATAATTATTTGTACTTTGAGATGTGAGTGCAATCATTTTAAAACAATAATAATTACTATGTAGCCAAGTTGTCTTTTAATCATTTGAAATATCTGCCAGTGACCATCTTGTCATCTTGTAAACACTTTGTTCTGATGATCCTACATGGCTAAACACAGAATTCAACTCCATCGGAAGAGAGCCTACATGGCTAAAAACAGAATTCAACACTTTGTGGGACTCGCCTTGCACCTTTCAGGGGCTTCTTACAGGTTCATTTTGTCTTTTCCTTCTTGTTTCTCCCACAGTATTCTTCAAGCTTTTCACTCTTTAGCGTGCTAGTATGTATATCGAATCCATTTGCCATTGGCAGGAAAGATTAGCTCTAAAAGAGACTGGTGTGGAACTGGACCGTGCCATCCAGTTCTTCGGGTGCAGAAACTGCCAGATGGTATGAATGAGCACATCCCAAGTTTTGCATGCTGTAAAGGGTGATCATTAAGACTTTAAGTCAAGTTCAGAATAAGAAAAGTGACATTTAGAGGCATGTTAACTAACATCTTAGGGAGCATTTTGAAGCAGAGGAAATATCATGGCAACTCAATTGACATGGTTCTTGATAATTCTACAGTCTTCATGGTTGACCACCTATATGAAATATTTTATACATGATAGCAAGTTAACATATATAAAATAACAACAAGAACAATAAAAATAATATAACTTGGAAAAAGAAAATTAATCAAACTTCAATAGCATGACTCTATGCGTGGACTACAGCTCCAATTTTAGTGAACCTCTTTGAAAAGTGAAAAGTGCTCTTTCTAAGACAACATGAAAACTCAAGAATCCAAATGAAAGTAATGTCGCATCATATGAGCAGATGGGTACTTCGGACAACAACATAGTTCTTGAAAAACCAATGGTGAGTACCTTGTTATATGAAATAAAATAATAAGTCGCGAATGTTTGAAATCAAGGCCTAAAAGTTGCAAGGAGAAGAAACATTTGTAAAATTGTATCGTCATATATGCACACAATACTCAGATTTATTTTCTTTTTCTTAAATGACTTACTAAACAGAGACACCAATCGTCTTAAACGTGACAGATCTTAGTATGAAGCTTGACACTACTAATGCAGATAGGATTTCTATGCTTACCCTCGCAAGGATTGGAACGGAGCAGTGACGCGCTCATGTTGTTGGATAGGTCGTGGACGACCTGTGACTCCTGGGCATCGGGGCCACCTAGCCCAGCCGCCACCGCCTCGTTGTGCGACGGGTAAGGAATGGTTCCATCGGTCGCTCTGGTGCACTACTGAAATTCTTAGGCCTTGTACAATGCCTAGTGCTTGTATGAATATTCTTGAGCTTGCTACGTACGGTGTTCTTGTAGAACTCAGAGGAAGTAAGGTTTTCAAAAAACCACATTACTCAAGTGAGAAATGAACACATAAATATTCTTGAGCTTGCTACGTACAGTGTTCAGCACTTAGCTTCTTCGGTTCAGTCAATCAAGTTTTAAGAAATGCCAGTGTAATTCTTTTTTGGGAAAACGCCAAGGTAATTAGATAATCAAACCAAAAAAATTATACAATGATCAATTATATATCCTTTGAATTTATAACCTTATTTATATACTACAGGTTGATTTATGTGGCAACAAACTATTTTGAAGTGATGGGGTTACATTATCATATAGGTTCAACACAGTTGCATGCTATTAATTATAGATATGTCATTACTAAATCGAATGTCTTGGTATTTTTAATAGCCGATACCATGTTTTTGTAAAGACATGATTTAACTGAAATGTATTGCTATAAACAATAATATACAGAACATGTACTTTTAGTACATTGTCTCATAGTCACTGTGAATTCTAAATGTCTAGCTACTATGATGTTTCTTCGTGCAGTAATCGAGATACCTTCGGATGCCAGCCTTGTTGATACTGTTGAGACATTATCCAAAAATAAAATTTTGAGTGCACCCATAAGAAACGTCGATGCTGCAGAGGATGCCACTTGATAGACAAACACCTCAAGAACACTGCAGTGAATATTTAAGGGCATGAACACTGGTGGCGAAAAAAGACAGGTGCCCCATCAAACACATAGGATTGGAAGGATTGAGGCTATTGTTCAGTCCAATGGTGGCTATGTGGTGCTGCCTCACAGCCGTCATCCACTGTCCTCATATGTTCATCTTTTTCATTCTTTCTCCCTTTCTTTTTCTCTCCTTCCTTACTTTTTCCTACTTTTTCCATTGAAGAACCAGCCTCCTCTGCAAGCTTCACCTGGCGCATGCAAGCAGCGGTCCTCCTGCCAGAGTGGCATCCGAGCCTAGTTGGCCTATGAAGCATCACCTTTGGGGCTACCCATTGGGCATGCTCTAAGTGCAGTACTGTACGGAGCCAAAGTTGCTTCCGTGCCTCTTTGTAAGCACTTGTGCTAAGCAGTCTGATGAAAAAAAAACCAGATTATTTTTTTATTGAAGCACCCCTTATGTGAATGAGGCAGTGCAGAAGCACAATCTACTGGGAGAATATAGGAAGATAAGGTTACCTAGGCCATGGTCGGTTGCTGTTGCCGCTGCACCGCCATGCTCATTACCCTCCCCGCATTGAGCACCTCCTGGACTGGGTGAACAATAAATGAGATGGCAAGCGACTCTGATCTAGATCGAGGTTGTCGTATGTGAGGAAGGTCGCTCCAGGTCTCGGTAGACGGGGAAGGTCGATTGGATGACGACGACGGCTGGGTGAAATTGTCGAGGAGGAGATGCCGTTGATGGCTCCGTTGAGAAGGCAAGTGGATTTGGGACATGTCCCTCTCGATGTAGAATGGAACCGGGGCAGGTGTTGACGACCAGAAAGGTAGAGCCCATGGGTGAGAGGAGAGAAGGGGGCGTTAGTATTTCGCCTTGCCGAGTCGGCGGCGAAGGAAGAGGTCGGCTGCGGCGATTCCTTTGGAGGAGACGCGGGATCGGGAGCAAGGGTTGGGGGAGACGAGGGATTCGGGGATGAGGGTGGGACGTGGGTACGTGGGTTTTCTTCTCGTTCTTTTTTCCTGTCGTCCGTGGAGGTGTGGATAGGAATTTATTTTTCTTCCGTGAGAAACTTGACGAGCGGGGAGGGGAAGTGCTAGCGGTACTAAGGGTTTTTTATTGAACTAATCGGCTGGTTTATCGTCTGGTTTATGGAGGGATTGAAAAAAAATCGATGGAATGGTGGAAAGGCTAGCGGTAGTGCTTTTCACAGTAAAAATAGAACTTACTTTCCATTAGTATCAGCATCACGCTCGCCGCCACCTCTACCAGCAGGAAAATAGGATCTCCGCTCGTCTTCTTCATGTCCCTTTGGCAGACGCCTAGGAGACTGTGTGTGATGTGATCTTGGTGGGGAAGCAGAGTAATCATCTCGCCGTCTTGGAGCAGGAGAGTATGACCTTTTAAATAATATAATCAAATATTTAGAAGAGAGTTGATGGATTCATGAACGATATGGGAGTAGCTTTAGGAATGTCATATGACAAGTGAAACTACATGACCTACTGTTGCCCTACCTTGACCTTGACCGAGGACGGCCACGATAGCGAGGAGAGTAGGAGCGTGAACGGGATCGGGACCTCCCTGAAATTTGTGAGGCCGTAAATAATTTGGTAACTTATACTGCAGCAAAAATAATTCGATACATAATTTGAAATACTCAAAACACAGTAAACTGCAGAATAAAGCTTTCAGAATTCAAGATTTGTGAGGCCGCAAAAGGTCAAAAAATTCTATCCCAAAGCAAAGTCTAAAATGGGATAAACAGTCTAATAGAAAGCATGAATGAAGCTTTCAGAATTCAAGATTAGCATTTCAGAGTACGCAGGACTGCAAATCATACAACATTAATGATTCCACTTCCAAAAAAATTACAATGACATAAGAAAGTACCATAACGAGAATTACGCCTTTCAGGTTCACCAGAATACCCCCTGCAAAGCAACCAGTGCAAATGAGCACATAACATGAGATAAGGAAGAACTTCACAATAATGGAATAGCATACCTGACTCCCGCTCTATTACGCATATCATCTGGCCTTTTCCGTGACTCGGCAGCAACAACAACAGTTATCTCTCGGTCAAAAAATAATGTGCGGTTCAAGTGATATTGTGCATCAAATGCATCATAAGGGTCAACAAACTCCACAAATGCAAACCCTTGGGGCTCCCTGCATATAATGATTCATTAGAAAAGGTAGGATAATATGGAAATTAATGGGATAAAAGACAAAAAAGAGGGCATGAAGTATTCATAAAGAATGTGTGTGCCTCTCATGTTACCATCATCACAGTTCAAATACAGTGTGCCCTCTATGATTCTTGACGAAGCACAGTCAACAACTTACACACATTTTCCATCAAACGTGAAGCAAGTGTTGCAAAACACAGCTATGTCCAGGTCCTAGTATCCAAGTTTCTTGTACAAATTTCTTGTATAATGACTAAGTACGGTGATCCTCATAAAGAGTATCTTCGTAAAATCATTCGCTTCAAGTCCTCAATGTTTGAAAAGTCTCAAAAGTACTTGAAATGAACTTCGCTTCATTTAATCTTCTCATGGACTACCCAATACAACTCTCTTATCTTCTCTTCACGAAACTAATTTTCTCAAAACAAATCTTTGTCTTCATAAAAGAACTTCTTCATTGGGACAAGGCTCTATCTTGCCAAGCAAATTAATTGTTAGGAATATAACAAAAATATTCTTCAACAAATCAAGGGACTTTACTTACATCAAACCGATACAATCCTGGCAACAATTTCAGAAAATAAACTATCATAGGACATGGGTGAATACGTAAGACAAGGTAGCATAAGCATTTCCAGATTAGTTAATCACACATTTTAATGACAAGAATTAATCAGTGAAGCACATGAGCAGACTACAATGACTGGAGCATTTTCATTGAGCCTAAACGCTAATGCACAAACATGGTTGCAAACCGACATCACACCAATCTGAAAGACATGCTCACAACATCTCTTCATCATAAAAATGGCTGGGAATTATACCAAGCTTATGCAACAACCATGTAGATAAGCGTACAAAGTCCTCTTTTTTATATTTCATATTATCATTGGAAAACAAGGCCAAAAGTTGTTTGCCAATTGTAAATAAATTATGCGAATACATAAAACCTACCTGGTGTAATAATCCTTTGGCAGGTACACATCCCGAACAGGACCAAACCTTTCAAAAGGAACTCTAAGATCCTCCGGCCTGCCATAGTTAAGAAAACAAAACCAAGGTCAATACCCTTGCAAAGTGAAATATTCTTCTTTCTTGAAAAAGCAGGTCATCAAGAAAGCCGTATGTATTCATGCCACAGTTTTTCTACCTGCAGCTTAATGGGATGTTGCGGACCAAGAGGCTTCCTGAACCCTGCTCCCTCCGTCCTCCATATCCCCTCCTTGGGGGACTTCTACCTCCTCCACCATATCCCCTCCTTGGGGGGCTCCGGTACTGGGGGTTGTACCTCCTAATTGCTTTGCTGTAATTACATACAGTTAAAAGATGTTAGGTGTTGGATGCTATGGCATGAAGAGTCGTAGATTGCAAACACCGAAGAAGGTAATGATGTAATATTATAGTTTGTTTGGTCGCACCACAAAAAGCACATGGATTTTCTTGATTAAGACAAAGCAAAATCTGCAAGAGGTTGAAAGTTTCCCGTGGACTTGCAGGCAAGCTAGCGCATAGGAAACTTTTCTATGATTTCCAATCCCAAGAATCAAACTTCCAGACAATGCAGCATCCACCAACCAACCCGTTGCCACGTCTAGCATGGCTGATTCCTCAGCGTGATGACTCGTGAACAGCGTGGCGAGCCTCTCGCTAATGCAAGATTCGGTGAGACCTTGAGGAGCCAAAACTGAGGACCGCGGCGGACGTTAAGGGCTTGCCACGGGAGGAACCCGCCGGATACGCCGGGGATCTAGGCCCGCACCGCAGACCTAGGGTTTCTGGCGAAGGCCCGCGCAAGCTCGCGTACACGTAGGAACGAACGCTCTCGCGAGCACGTGGATGCAGGAGGGGAGGCAGGAGAGCACGGTACCTGCCGGGGTGAGTCCAGTGATCGCCGCGAGGTTCCGCCGCAGCCGCCGATGCTGCGATTGTGTCAGGGGAAGGAAGGAGAGGGGAGACGTGGGAGGTGGATCGTACGATGTTTTTCTTTCTTTCTTGCGAGGTGGGACCGAGAGGTGGGATCGATCGATGGGAGGTCGAACCATCGCGGAGGTTGAACCATCACGACGGCACATCCTGCTTTAATAGTAGAGATTCCTAATTTTAACCAAGAAAACATTTTCCTTCAAGAAAATCCAGAAAACGGGAGCGTCTGTTACTGCCCAAAATGTAGTAATATGCAGTAGTCACTCACTAGGTAATTGCTGCCAAGAAAACACTTTAGTCCTCCGCGGCTGCCACTGCTGCTTCCTTCTCCCCTTTTCCCCCGAGAGCAGCTCTGTTTATTTTCCCGACAGCATGTTTTTTTTCCCAGAGAGCAGGTCTGTTGCCTGATGGTGCTGGGCCCAGCACCTGTTGGGCCGTTGGGCCTCGGGGGCTCCTCCCACCCCGGCCCGACACCCCACCACACAACAAGATGATACGAAACCCATTCCGGCTCGAGCACGGTCAAGCCAACCCAACCACATCGCGCACCCAGGCCAGGAGCGAGCGAGACGAGCCGCCGCCGAACCCTAGCTAGCCCCTCCCCTCCCCTCCGCCGCGGCCGCCGGAAGCCCCGCCGTCGCCGACGACTCCGTCGCAGCCGTCGTCACCGCCCCGACCCGCGCCATGGTGAGCCCCTCCCCTCCTCCCCGCCGCTGTCGTTCCCGAGGCCCCCGTTGCGGTCGATCTCCGTGCTGACGGCTGCTCCTCTTTCCTTCGCAGGCCGACTCCCCGCGCCGGAGGTAAATGGCGGCGCATGCCTCCTCGGACGCGCTTTCGCTCTCTTCGACGCCCTTCCTCCCCCTCCCCCTCTCTCTGATTCGGTGCCTGGTTTGAATACGTTCCCGTTCGTCGGTCTCCCGCCCGCCCGCTCTGATCCGGGCCAGGTTGTGATGCCGCCATGACCTAGCTTCGGTTTAGCAGGGGGTTACTTGATTTCTGGATGCTGGTAGGCGCAGGGCGACACGGGGAATCAGAGGATGCGGATCCCGTTGTCCGCCTCTTCTTTTCGGGCTCGATTCTACTACTTACTAGTTTGTGAGATTGGCTGCCTGACTGACTAGATGCGTGTTGCGTAGTATGAGATAGCCGCGGATCTAGCTATCTGCCTCTCACCCTCAGCTGGGTTGCAGGCTCTACTTGGTGAGAGTAGGCTTGCTGCCGTCTCTGCGTCTTAGTTGGTTTACGGAGCTCGTGCGGTTTTACTCTTTGTTAGAGCCCCTGATTTGCTTGTACATGTGGATGCACTGTTTCGCCCACCTGACATCTGGTATAGCTCCAGATAGTGCAAGTTTGTGATAACACCATGGTATTAGCCTACTATAGGTTTTCCGATAGGGAGCTTCAGAGTTTAAGTGGCTGCTAATAAACCTGGGTATAACGGTGTGTGAGTGTCTGATTGAGGGTCCAGATCTGAAGCCAGCTCAGCTGGGGAGGTGGGGATGTACACACACACCCATGCTCCTGTGCTAGTTTGTTTCAAATCTAGGTTGACTAGATCTGTCCTATAGAGGCTACAAGAACTAAGAGGATTTACGTGATGCTGATGCTGATGGATGAACAGGTTATCTTTATTTTGTTCGCTCAGTGTTTCATTAGGCAAGCGAGTTCATTGGACACTGAAAATAATGTTTGATTCCCGAGGACCATTTTATAAGCAGTTCATATTGTTATCTTTAATAAACTTGTAAAGTTACACCAAGGTTATGGCTGTGCTCTGCTATCTATCCTGTGTGCTATGTTCTCTTTGGCCAATCATCATGCACATTCTATAAGCAAATGTCAGGGAAGAAAATATCTTCATTATAATTAGTTAACAGTCTAGTGATAATTTCTTCCAGGTACACGAGGCCCTCAAGGTCCCCGTCACCTTATAAGGGACGCCAAAAGCAAATGTCAAGGTCAAGATCACCTGTAGCCCAATCCCAGTCTAGATCTCCATCACCTGATCCTAGATCTCAGGCAAGGTCAAGATCTCGAAGCCCTGCGAGGTGTGGACTCTTTGTTCCACGTTTTTTTTTTTGCTAATACTGCATCTACTCCATATGCTCTTCGTATTCTGTTTCTTACATCTAAAACTAAATGAAAGATTAACATGTATTCTTGCAATATCATGTACAACATGTTTGTGCTGTTGAGAGTTGTGTTCATAATAGCTAAATTTATGTTAATAGCTTGTACACTCGTGCCATAAATTCCATATAATGTTTTGTAGGATGAAAGTATGTATAAAATGGTTATAAAATTTGGTCATCCTATTATAATAGCTTATATTGTGTGTTTAGTTGAATCACTTGCTATTAGTTGTACACAATAGTTGTCATAGTTAGGCGTCATATACTCATATTATAATATCTGTGTAAGAAATGCAATCTAAGATTGTAATTGCTCCTTTGATGGGAAAGTGGAATTCTGTCCATGGAAAACGAAGTAGTTTATGGTGTGGTAATGTATAAACTTTCTGAAACGCTTAAGATAAAGGGAACACAAGATATTTTTACAGATTTTCTTGAATGGGGCATATGCTTCAAAATACTGAGTTGAACGACCAACACTTTAACATTTCACTTGAAACATCAGAAGCAGTAATTCATCATATGTTATTTGTACATGCTCATCATATGTTATTTGTACATGCTTAATCTTTTTCATTCTCCAGGGAACGGGAGCCTGAAGCTGTTAATCATGGAAATACTCTGTACATCACTGGACTTTCTTCTAGGGTGACTGATAAAGAACTTAGAGAGTACTTCAATAAGGAAGGAAAGGTTAGTTACTTGGCTTCGTGTATGTTTGCAGATTTGTTGTTCCTTTGATGTACAAAGTTGTGACATCCCCTCTTTGTCAGGTGGTTTCTTGTCATGTTGTTCTTGAACCCCATACACGTGTTTCTCGTGGATTTGCTTTCATCACCATGGACACTGTTGAAGATGCTGAACGCTGCATCAAGTACCTTAACCAGTCAGAACTGCTAGGCAGAAACATCACAGTTGAAAAGGTAATTGTTTGCGCATCCACATGGGTTGTCGTCTTGTTGGTTCAGATGTATCGATCCTTGTTATTCATGTGTGTTGACCTGGAGGTTTTTTGGTGGTTATTCAGAAGACATTGTGCATTGTGCAAGCTATGTGCCAGCAATCAAGATGCTGAGTTCATCAATTTCAACTTTAGCTCATACAGCTTGATCAATGGACAGCCCAAAGGGTTACTATGGAACACGAGATTCACAACAACTAAACGTAGCAAATTTTCAACTAAACCTGAGCATTCACCTTCAACTCCCCATCAACTAATCAACGGGCATTTCCAACACTTTAGTCAAGATGTCTGGTGACATATGCATAGCAATGTTGGATGTCTGCTAGTTGGAGTTTGTGCTCTTCATTAAGTATTTCCTCCTTGGTCCCTTAATGCAGGGTGTATATCCGCCGTAAGGGAAACTCATAATTTCCTACACAATCCAGCATGATACTTCTATTTTCCTATCTTAGCTTTCAACCTGATATTGTACTGATTGTTGTTTCAATTATTTCAGTCACGCAGAGGCCGCCCTAGGACACCAACTCCTGGAAGCTACCTAGGTATTAAAAGCAGCTGAAGCTTGTGGTCTAGCTCTTTAATCTTTGCTAATTGTTTGTATCGTATCTCAGTGCTCTTTTCTATTTCTGCATGTTCTTACTGTATGTACATATGATGTGCATATGCTTGGTTAATTACAGCTTATGGTTTACTTGCAATTTTCCTTGGTCAGGCCACCGCTATGAGCGTAGAGAGATGCAGCGTGGTGGTAGATTCCGCCGAGGAGGCTATGGTGGTCGTGACGATTATTACGGCAACAGCTATCGCAGGTCTCCGCCTCCCATGTACCGAGACTACAGGGACACCCGGGACTACCCTCCCTACAGGGACACCCGCGACTACTCCCCACCCCATAGGGATGCCCGAGACTACTATGATGGCAGGGGTGGCCGGGGCTACTCCCCCCACAGGTCTCCCCCTCCTTATGGTGGCAGAGCAAGGAGGGAGCGGTCTAGGTCGTTGCCGTATTCCCCATACCGGATGCCTGAAAGGGGCTATGGCCGCCGTGCCGGTGGTGGTGGCTATGACAGGTAAAGGGTGGTTGTTTCTTTGCGTCAGCAGAGGCCCTGTGTCAAGTTGGATAACATGCTGCGCGTGACGGGCCTCCCCTTATGTTAGATTATGTGTAAGCTGTACTGTCATGGCCTCCCATTATATGCTAGATTATGTATAAGGTGTACTGTACTGTCTTGGAACGATATATTCGTGGATTATGCGAATGTTGTACTTCCACCTAGTTTTTAACTTGACCATGAGACATGTTCGTTCTATTTGGATTCATCCTTTTAACTATTCAAAATCATGTTGCTCTGCTTCATGGCCTGAATATCCATCGTGAATTCCCGGCAGCATGGTGCTAAGTTTGATGAATGTGTGAATTCCCGGCAGCATGGTGCTAAGTTTGATGAATGTCTGGTGCTGGTAGCGTGTGAGAATGCGTTGTAGGTGAATACTCACAACATATGACAAACATATGTCATAGGTAGGCTAAAGTCGGTGAGAACCGAATGGACAAAGGAGGACGCTGGGAACGACAAAGGAGGATGCTCGGAACGAGGTTGGTACAAGTATGGAACGCACGATGTATCCAGATTCAAGGCTCTCCGTAGAGATAAGACCCATAGTTTTGCCGGAGTGTTTGATGTGTATGAATGGATTACAGGTTTGCTACTGGAGCTATGTTGGGAGGAGAAAGAGGGGAGCAGCCGGCTCGTCTCTGCCTCTCTCTATGTGGTTAGTGGGTGTGAAGTGTTGTTCGACCGACCCTCTGCATGGAGGGTGACCGAAGGGTTTTATAGACGAACCCACCGGCCTACAATATGGATAAAGGGTACAAGAGTGGGGCCCGGCTGGCAGTCTCGCCGGCTGACCAGGGGCCCATGAGAGCCTTGTCTTGTCGCTTGAGGGGCCCGTCGGCTGCATGGTCTCGATTGGCAGTGGGACCCGCCGGCTGACCAATGAAGCTCTCGCGTAAGGTTGACGCCGAGCACGCGCTGTACGTCAAGCGTCGTCCAACGAGATTCGTCATGGGCAGGTAGTACGACCGCCTCCACTGTTCCCCACTCCGAGTGCAGTAATGGAGTGGGAGTGCGACGGTCCGACACTATGCTAGGTGATGGATCAGAGCCGGGGTAGGTCAGCGGCGTGGCCGCCGACGCTCGTACCTGCCGGACGCCCCGATCCAGTACCTTTGCAGACGCGTAGCTACCTTTAATCGTAAGGTCTCATCCTGACCTACGATCTGATGTGACTTGTGATCCCCGACCGGTTAGCGTGCTTGGGCAGCCGGCCTGGGCACGGCCGCCTCGTTCCTAGCCGGCTGGCTGGACCAGGCCGGCTCGGAAGAGGTAACCGCCTCGACTCTATCCGGCAGGGGTTGCCTGGCCGGCCAGAGAGACGCCCGCCTCGTCCTCCAGCCGATAGGCGTAGCCTTGCCGGCCAGAAGACTTGGGCCTTAGGAAACTGTATTTGTTCATGTCCTTTGAGCCAGAAATGAAGGAGCAAGCTTGATGAGCCTACCCCGGGGTTATCCCCCCGACAGTAGTCCCCGAAGCTGGAGAGGCCTGCCGCCTGCGGGCGGGCGGCCTCACCGGTTTGATGGTTTGTCTTGGTATTTTTGCCATCATTCGTGACAAGGAGCGCCGGCTCCGAAACCGGCTGGCTTCGAAGCGACGCCTCGGCTTCGTCGTAGGTCGCCCAGAGAGCGCCACGTGCCAGGCCCCGCCTGACGTAATGATGGTGATTACTGGTGACGGGACCGGGCCTGGGCCTTGGGTCCCGCCACAACGCCCCCTCGACCTCCGCGTGAGAGATCCGCTGTGGATTTACTCCGCGACGGTTGGGCTTAGGGAAGCGTTACCGCCCGTAATACACGGGGTTAGTGGGGGTCCCGCGCGCACCGGATCCCCTCCCCACGATGCTTCCTGGGGGTTTAAATGGGATGCCGGGGTTCCGAGGAGGCCATTCGCCCCCCTTCTCGCCTCGCATCCACGCTCTCTTCCTCCCTGAGCCTAGAGAGAAATAGCTCGCCTTCTTCGTCTTCCTCGCCTTCGTCGCCATAAAGCCACCAACCCCTTCGAGTTTCAGCCGCCCGCAGCCATGGCCGACGGCTCTTCCTCGAAAAGGTCCTCGTCGCAGAAGGCTTCGTCGCAGGGAGCCTGGCTGGGTAGCGAGGTCGGCGAAGAGCACATCGAGGCACTCCGCCATCACCGGCTGCTGCCCCCAGCCTCCCAGGTGCTGGTGCGACTCCCCGGCGCCGAGACCGCTCCCACACCCGCCGTGGGAGAGGTCGTGGTCTTTGAAAGTGCATGATATGCCCTTAATCGTCTTTTCGTGTTAATGACAACACATACATAGGAAACTAATCATATTTGTTGAGTGTATCTCACGACGACAAGTACTTTAAGTAGACTGAGATTTATGTGCCAAAGGTTGTGTGAAAATATTGGTGATTTATATTTCGAGAAGGCTCGGGATTAAGAAGAGATGATGTAGAGTAGTCTTTTGAGTTTACTGTTATTGAGTATAGGGATCCCGCACTATTAAGAGGGGATCACAGGCTTTGCGATAAACTTGCTCATACCACATCTCTACTATCATACCAAACACCACATACCATCCACTCCTTCAAATCAATACATGTCCAATTTCCTCAGACATCCGGCTCCCTCCGGACGTCCGAGGGCCGGACGTCCGGCTGGCTTCGGAAATCCGCAGCCAGGCACCAGAAGTTTGTGAGGCTTATAACTCGGAAATCCGGCTCCCTCCGGACGTCCGAGGGCCGGACGTCCGGCCAAGCTGCGGAAATCCGGAAGTCTACACCAGTAGAATGTGTGCTCTATATCTCGGAAATCCGGCTCCCTCCGGACGTTCGAGCGCCGGACGTCCGACCCCCATCGGAAATCCGGAAGCCACCGCCAGTAGAAATTGTGCTGTATAATACGGATTTCCGGCCCACTCCGAATGTCCGTACGCTGATGAATTCAAATATGTTCAGGCGCATCTACAGGCCTCGGATGACCGACCCCTGTCGGACGTCCGGTCGCTGATGAATTCAGAAGAGTTCCAGTCGTGCCTACAGGTCTCGGACGACCGACCCCTGTCGGACGTCCGGCCCCTCACGGACGCCCGGACTTCCGGCAAGTGTCGGACGTACGGACCCTGTGTGACTTATTGCACCTCCAACGACTGGATTTCATTCCACACTATAAATACTCTTCTCCCATCTCGTGAAAGGGTGTTCAACACAGCTAAGATACACCCAAGAACACCTTTCCTCTCACTCACTCTTGTCTACACCAAATCCTAGATCCCAAGAGCATTTGTGAGTCCTTTTGAGTGTTGTTCCAATCAAAAGATAGATCCTATCCCTCTCCTCCTTCCCACCAAAGTGATTTGTGATTTGAGCAAGTTTTGAGCAATCCCCGTGATCTTGTTACTCTTGGAGGTTGGAGACTCCTAGGCGGTAGGAGTCTTCGGAGAGGAATCAAACCACTGTGATATCCCCCGGAAAGTTTGTGAAGGTTTGGAAGCCACCTCAAGGCTTACCACTAGTGGTTGAGAAACGCCTTCGTGGAGTTATCTCAAAGGGAGAATAGGGTGAGCCTTCGTGGCGTTGGTGTGCCTTCGTGGTAACATCCGCCCCTCTAACGGTGACGTAGCTTCCCTCCAAGGAAGTGAACATCGGGATACATCCTTGTCTCTCTCGGAGTTTCGGTTATTCCTAACCCTAACTCTCTACTTGTGTTAATCCTTATTACATACTTGTATTTGATTATTGTTTACCGCTTGCCTTGCTTCACCCCTAATAGCTTACTCTTTGTCATAGCAATTATTAGGCTTACTCTCATATTCCGCACTTTAGCCTAAAATTGCTAAGTAATTATTAAAATTTGGATTTGTACCTATTCACCCCCCTCTAGGTCCATCTCGATCCTTTTCAATTGGTATCAGAGCCTCGTGCTCTATTTGTGTGGCTTAACCGCCCTAGAGCGAGATGGACGTGGATCCAGCTACGGTAGCTCCAGTGCAGAGGGACGGGACTTCCGCGGAAGTCAAGTCTTTCACCTCTGAGGACCTGGAACGGGCCCTTGCCAAGCAAAAAGAGGAGCATGATGCTTCTCTTGAGGGCATAATTCAAATGAGACTAGCATCACTAACCACGGGGACAACCACGTCCCCGAGGGCCTCAGGGCCCCACGTGCACGGTACCTCATTTGGCCAACCTCCTCCGGAGAGGAACCAAACCAGTGTTCCATGGCTCTATGCTAGATCTCAAATTGAGAAACCTAAGTACAATCCTGGAGGAAAACCTCCCTTGCTTGATGACAATTCCGATTTTGCTTTGTGGAGAGTTGGTATGCAGGATCATCTTAGGTACGTCAATGATGAGATGCTGGACATCCTCGAGCATGGGTACAATCCTGTTGATCCAAGATGCCTCACGCCCAAAGAAACTTATGACAGGCATCTCAATGACACTGCGATCATGTGCATAAGAAAAGGAATGAATGACAAGCAACGAAGACCTCACATTCACATCACAAGTGCCAAGGAATTGTGGGACAGCATCATAAGGACCAAGACCGGTACCTCCACTCTTCGGCTTGCTCAATATGAAATTGCCAAGGGGCAATTACAGAATTTCTGTATGGAAAAGGGTGAATCTCCCAAGCAGCTAATAGAACGACTCATGACTCTCGCCGCAGACATTGAGTCATGTGACTGTGACAAGACGCAAGATGGTTCCAATCTGACCAAGAGATTTCTTGTGGACAAGTTACTTCACGCTCTTGCTCCGTATCACCATCAAATGGTATGGGACATGAGGCAGCATCATGCTTTCAAAGAAATGACTCTGGATGACATCATATCCACCTTCCAATTATTTGAAGAGTCAAAGGCAAATGCAACAAAGCACCTAGCCATGCATGGCACTTCAACATCAAAGATCAATCTTGCTTTGAAAGCCAAGCATGAGTGTGACGAAGAAGAAAGTGAAGAAGAAGAGGGTGATGATGACTGCCAAGATGGTGATGACGTTGACTCTGATGAAAGCCCATCTTTTGAGGACATTGCTCTCTTTGTGAAGAAGTTAAGTGCAGGGAAGTTCAAGGGAAGATTCCCAAAGAAGAAGGTAAGGAAATGCTATAACTGTGAGGAAACCAACCACTTCTCCAATGACTGCCCTTATGAGAAGAGAGAAGACAAACCAAGGTTTCCAAAGACCTTTGTAAAGAAGAAGTTGCCAAACCCTATGAACTCCAAGTCCAAGAGGACAGATGGAAGAGCAATGGTTGCACAAGAAGAATCAGATCCAGAAGATGTTGGTGGAGTTGCCGGAGTAGCTCAAGATACACAGAGTACCTTGAGACTAGTCAACAAAAGTGGTGATGTTGTTCACTACAACTATATGAAGGACTACAAGGGCAACGCTCACAAGTGCTTGATGGCAAAGACTGCCATGGGAGATGGGGAAGACCAAAGCTCCCATGATAAGGTTAAGGTAACCCCACGGTTAAACTCTTTCAGTCTAGTTTCTACCCCTTCTGATGAGTATCTTGGTGCGGAAGATCACTATGAGGATAATGATTTAGATCATCCCATGTTTCCTAAAATGAACAAATTTATGTGCTCTCTTAAAGGAAAGAAGCTCACTATGTTTCGCATACTTATGCAAATGGTGAGTAAGCACACCAATACCATCAAGGAACTCGAAACCCTCGTCACTGAGGAGAAGGAGAGAAATGAACTCCTTGAGCAGAAAGTCCTGTATGAGGAAGCACAAAATGATGCATTATGTTCAAAAGTAGGTGAAAACCTTGATAAACATGCTAATGATCTTGCTTCCTTGAAAAAGGCTGAAAATGTGTGCAGAGAATTACTAAATGATAAAGACCGACTTGTGAACTCTCATGCTTCTCTTTCTAAGGACCGTGAGCGTCTATCCTTGTCTCTCAAAGACAAGGAAGAGAAACTCACTGTTCTTACAAAGAGCTTTGAGGCACTTAAGGTCACTTATCTTGACACTCTAGCTAAGGCCTACTCCTCACCTATTATCAATGTTGATACCTGCACTACTAATCCTAGTAGTTAACTAACATCCATCCTTGAGGAAAACTGTTCGTTAAAGGCACAACTAGACAGAGGTCTCATGACATGTGCACAAGGACAAAAGACTCTCAATGAGATCTTAAGTCGACACAATGGAGGTTTCACCAAGGAAGGGCTTGGGTTCAACCCAAGCACTGCCAAGAAAAGTGCATCTCCTCTCAAGTGTACCACTCCTCTTAAGGAAATATTTGTACCAGAGGGACACACGGAGAAAGGTAAGGTTGTGAGTGGATCGTCCACTAGGGGTTCGTCTACTCACAACAAGACAACCGAATTCATGCCGCCATCCTATGTACTACGCAAATCAAAGGAAGGAGAGGTCTATGCTAAATTCGTTGGTCCCCGTAATGCATTTCGATTCTATGCTATTTGGGTCCCTAAGACTCTTGTAACTAATGTGAAAGGCCCCATGACAAAATGGGTACCTCAAACCAAGTCTTAATTCGTTACAGGCTGTTTTCTCCGGTGGAGCCAAATGGGTGATCGATAGTGGATGCACCAATCATATGACCGGAGATAGTAACTTGCTCTATGACTTCATGCAAGCCATTCGACCATATATGAGCATTGTATTTGGTGGAGGATCGAAAGGGCAGGTAATTGGGTTGGGCAAGGTGGCAATCACTAATGACATGTCTATTGCAAATGTCATGCTTGTCCAATCTCTTCAATATCATTTACTTTCAGTTCGCCAATTGGCTTTCGTCGGTTATGACACACTATTTGGACTAACGGATGTGAAAGTCTTTAAGAGAGACACTCTTGAAGTGGCTTTTGTTGGAGAGTTTGATGGCAACCTTTACACGGTTGATTTCTCGAAAGAGAGCACTTTCCATACAACTTGTCTAATGGCCAAGGCCGACATGGGATGGCTGTGGCATCGCCGGCTCGCCCATGTTGGCATGAAAAATCTTCAAAATCTCTTAAACGGCAATCACATTCTTGGACTAACAAATGTATCTTTTAAGAAAGACCGTGTGTGCAGTGCATGCATAGCTGGGAAACAACATCAATTAAGACATCCACCCAAGAACATTGTATCCACTTCGAGGCCGTTAGAGCTCCTTCATGTGGATCTGTTTGGGCCTCCTTCATGGGCAAGTCTTGGAGGGAAAAAGTATGGCCTAGTCATTGTTGATGATTACTCAAGATATACATGGGTGTTCTTTCTCAAGTCCAAGGACGAGACGAAGGTCACGTTCATTGAGTTTGCCAAACAAGCCCAGCGGAAGTTTGACAAGGACATCAAGGCAGTAAGAAGTGATAATGGCTCTGAGTTCAAGAACTACACCCTAGAAGAATTTCTTAGTGATGAGGGGATTGAACATCAGTACTCCGCACCTTACACCCCTCAACAAAATGGTGTGGCAGAGAGGAAGAACCGGACACTTGTGGAAATGGCAAGGTCCATGTTAGATGAATACAAGTCACCACATAGTTTTTGGGCTGAGGCCGTCAACACAGCATGTCATGCATCAAACCGGCTCTTCCTCCGATCAATACTGGAGAAAACTCCATATGAGCTCCTAACTGGGAACAAGCCCAATGTTAAGTACTTTCGTGTGTTTGGATGCAAATGCTTCATCATCAACAAACGGGAACGGTTAGGGAAATTTCAATCCAAAACAACCGAAGGGATTTTTGTTGGATATGGGTCAAACTCTCACGCCTACAGAGTCTACAAAAAATCCACTGGATGTGTTATAGAAACCTGTGACGTGACGTTTGATGAATTTAACCGCTCCCATGGGGAGCAAGTTGATCTAAATGATGCAGGTGAAGAAGACTCCCCACAAGATATCTTAAACATGGGTGTAGGTGCACTTCTGCCTATGGAACAAAGACCCCATGATGATGATGAATATGATGAGAATATCTCGCATCCTCAAGACAGTTCACTGCCCGTACCTCCACAAGATATTAGCACACACATCATGCCAGTTGTTGAGGATCAAGTGGGAGAACATGTCTCTCACCCTGATGACACTCAAGAACAAGTTGATCTTCAAGAGGTAGACCAAAGTATGGGTATGCTTGATGATGAACCTCAACAGGTGCAACGCGAAGAGGAATATCTTCCTCCGCATATAAATGATCCATATGTTGAGGACGTTGATGATGGAAACGAAGTGGAACCTCGTGAAACCTTGACCTCCATCATGCCACGTGTGGCCGGTCGTGTTGATATTGATCAAATCCTCACAGGCGTGTCGGAAGGTAGAGTGACTCGTAAACAATTAACAAACTTTTGTGCTCACTTTTCGTTTGTCTCTAGTACCGTGCCACACAGGGTTCAGGATGCATTATGTGACAATGACTGGCTACTTGCTATGCAAGAGGAGCTAAATAGTTTTACACGCAACGAAGTATGGTCATTGGTAGAACGACCAACTGAGGAACATAATGTCATTGGAACTAAATGGATTTTCAAGAACAAGGAAGATGAGAACGGGACTGTCCTACGCAACAAGGCAAGGTTAGTAGCACAGGGGTACTCCCAAGTTGAAGGTTTGGACTTTGGTGAAACTTTCGCCCCTGTTGCTCGTCTTGAGTCCATTCGCATTTTATTGGCCTATGCTGATTTCAATGGTTTTACTTTGCATCAAATGGATGTGAAAAGTGCTTTTTCTTAACGGTCCTCTACAAGAAGAGGTATATGTATCACAACCACCTGGGTTTGTTGACCCTCATCACAAAGACCATGTATATAAACTTCACAAGGCACTTTATGGTCTTAAACAAGCACCCCGTGCTTGGTATGATCATCTTAAGAAGTTCCTACTCGATGATGGCTTTGTGGTGGGGGTGATCGATCCCACTCTTTTTACTAAGAGGGAAAATGGTGATTTGATCTTATGCCAAATCTATGTAGATGACATCATTTTTGGTTCTCCTAACATCCATTTTTGCAAGAAGTTTGCGGCCGCCATGACCAATACCTTTGAGATGTCACTCAACACGGACTTGAAGTTCTTTCTTGGTTTTCAAACACAACAATTTCAAGAAGGGATTTTCTTGTCTCAAACTAAGTACCTCAAGGACATTCTTGAGAAATTTGATATGACAAATGCTAAACCAATGAAGACACCCATGGCCACCGATGTAGTTCTAAATGAAGACTCAAACGGTATTCCTTTTGACCCATCTACTTACCGCTCCATGATTGGTTCGTTGCTTTATCTCTGCGCATCTAGACCGGACATCATGTTAAGTGTAGGAATATGTGCTATATTTCAAGCTTCCCCTATGGAAAGCCATCACACGGCGGTTAAGCATATTCTTAGATACCTTGTTCACACCCCAAAGTTAGGCTTATGGTACCCTAAGGATGCAAAGTTTGATCTTATTGGGTATTCTGATGCGGATTGGGCCGGTGATAAAGTGGGACGGAAATCCACTTCCGGTGCATGTCAGTTTCTTGGACGCTCGTTGGTAAGTTGGTCCTCGAAGAAACAGAACTGTGTTTCTCTCTCCACGGCCGAGGCAGAATATATTGCAGCCGCAAGCTGTACTACTCAATTGCTATGGATGAGGCAAACACTAAAGGATTATTGTATCACGTATCGACACGTTCCTCTTCTCTGTGATAATGAAAGTGCCATAAAGATCTCCGTGAACCCCAGTGATCACCCTCGCACAAAACATATTGATATTAGGTATCATTTCTTGAGAGACCATGTATTCGTATATTGCTTGCGATACCATGCAAGTCATCATCATCAAAACAAAAAAAATACCAGAACTGGCCTCTCCCTTCTCCTCTTTTCTCGGACGTCCGGCTAATATCGGACGTTCGGCGGCAAAACCTCCTCCGGTCGTCCGACCAGTGTCGGTGTCCGACGCCAGAACAACCTACGGACGTCCGACGCCTCTCGGACGTCCGACGCCTCGGGGCCCCTATATAAAGCTGGGCGCGGGGCTGGGCTTTTGCCCTAACCCCCAGCGCCCCTTTTTTCCCCAGCCACCGCCGCCAGCTCGAGGAGCTGCTCGAGGTGCTCCTGCCCAGCGCCATCATCCTCGAGATTGGGCCGATCTCCTCCACGGATCCCCCACTTCTTCCTCCGTATTCTTTGCGGGATCCATTCTCAGGTCGCTCCTCCGTCTCCTTTCGCGATTGGATTTGATTCTCTCTCCCATCTATCTCCATGTTCGTTCCTCATTTGGGGATTTTTCATCCGCGTAGGTGTTGAGCTTCATGGGCAAGACCAAGCACACTGCTCGGAAGACCGTGGCCGGCTCATCCTCTCGCACCCCTATGCACACGGGGTCGGACTCGGATGAGCCAATCCGTCCCTTCAAACGGACTGCCCGACGTTCTCCGCCCCGGCATTCGCCGTCTCCCTCGTCGTCTGATGGTGCTGACCCCGACTTCGAAGAGGAGCTTGCCGCCGAGGGACTTCCTGAGCACGTCGCTCGACGGTCCAAGTCCAAGCCCGGGACTCGCAGGGCGTCCTACATGCCGCCACCGCCTCCTGCCCAGCCTGCAGGTGAAGCTCGCCGCATCTCACTAGAGCCTCCTGCCATGTTAGGTCGTGATATCACAAATTTCACCACACTTGGCGCAGCTTCCTATCTCACTTTCCGCCGCGACATAGATCAATACGAGGTCGTTCGTGATTCTACGGATTCACGTTTCCGCACAAACGTCCAGGCGGACATCTTTACCACAGTCATAGTTCCTAAGGGGTTATCTAATCATCTTTTTATTGATGTTGAGCATATTCGCATGCACCGGCGAAATATCCGGGTGCCATTGAGCTTATTGAGGCATCGGGGCTTGCCGCCCAGTTTGTTTTTCATTGCGACTATAGTGCTGCTGCCATTCACCAGTTCTATGCCACATGTTATTTTGGCTCCGACAACACTGTCAGCTGGATCACCTCTGACGTTCGCTTCAAAGCCTCTTATGCTACTTTTGTTGCCGCAATGGGTTTCCCCAATTCCGGCTACAAAATACATAAGGATGATCCTAACCATGCGCCTAAGACTATTGATGTGTGTGGACATCTTCTCAAGCCACTCCGTGAGCTTGATGCGGATGAGCGCCTGAAGGACCTTAACCAGGTATCCATCTGGCGCTCCCCTTACTTCATTATTTTTCAGTGTCTCATCCGCACCATCTATCCCAAGATGGGTGATAAGGGCTCTTGCAGTGGCTATTGTATCGACATCATGTATCACTTGTTTGAGAACCCCAAGAGCAAAATCAATGTGCCCCATTTCCTATGGCATGAGATTCGGCTTGCTAGCTTTCAGTACAAGCGAGCCTTTCCTCACGCTCCTTTCATCCAGGCACTTATTAACCACGTTGCTGATTTCTCTGTGGCTGCCACTCACACCCATCGCAAGTGGGTCATTCCCGCTCACACGGCGGATGACTTTGCTCCCAAGAAAGCCCCATCTTCCTCCACATCCACTCGCCGCACTGCTGCACGGGCCGCCATCCCCTCATCTAGCTCCGCTCCTCTCGATCGCATTGCCAAGTTCCTTGGCAAAGCTCATTCTGCTTTGATGAAGGCTGTCTCCTTTCAGTGTGGTCAAACCCATGACGTGGTTTCCCGCCTAGTTTCCTCCAAGAATGCCCTCAAGGATCGTCTGAGAGCCTCGGGCGCTCTTGATGTGAGTGATGATGAGGCCCCTCCTGCTGCTCCTCCTACTGATTTTGGCTTCCCGTCTGGTCCTGAGTGGTCTGAGTTCTTTGACGAGGCTGGGGGCAGTGGCTTGGCTGATGATGCTGATGATGATGGTGATGAGCTTTGAGTTTGATTGGTGCCGTTGACGGCTCCCTTTTTGGTACTTGGTGTCAAAGGGGGAGTAATGTATCGTAGTTAAATTTTTATTATCGTCATTTTTAGTCTTTGGAGATTTAATGTAATGGATAAAACTCATGTATGGCTACTTATGAATGGTTGTGACTCGCTATGATATCATCATAGACTATTATGTCTTGCTTCCTTATTTCTATGATGATTTATTATCCTTCCATGTTGATCCATTGGAGCTTCAATTTCTTTATCATGCATATCTTAAGGGGGAGCTCCGTACTAAATATCTCCTAGACTATAATGTATGTTTAATCCTTTTGAGACCTATGTATATGTTGTCATCAACTACCAAAAAGGAGGAGACTGAAAGTGCATGATATGCCCTTAATCGTCTTTCGGTGTTAATGACAACACATACATAGGAAACTAATCATATTTGCTGAGTGTATCTCAGGACGGCAAGTACTTTAAGTAGACTGAGATTTATGTGCCAAAGGTTGTCTGAAAAGATTGGTGATTTATATTTCGAGAAGGCTCGGGATTAAGAAGAGATGATGTAGAGTAGTCTTTTGAGTTTACTGATATTGAGTATAGGGATCCCGCACTATTAAGAGGGGATCACAGGCTTTGCGATAAACTTGCTCATACCACATCTCTACTATCATACCAAACACCACATACCATCCACTCCTTCAAATCAATACATGTCCAATTTCCTCGGACATCCGGCTCCCTCCGGACGTCCGAGGGCCGGACGTCCGGCTGGCTTCGGAAATCCGCAGCCAGGCACCAGAAGTTTGTGAGGCTTATAACTCGGAAATCCGGCTCCCTCTGGACGTCCGAGGGCCGGACGTCCGGCCAAGCTCTGGAAATCCGGAAGTCTACACCAGTAGAATGTGTGCTCTATATCTCGGAAATCCGGCTCCCTCCGGACGTTCGAGCGCCGGACGTCCGACCCCCATCGGAAATCCGGAAGCCACCGCCAGTAGAAATTGTGCTGTATAATACGGATTTCCGGCCCACTCCGAACGTCCATACGCTCATGAATTCAAATATGTTCAGGCGCATCTACAGGCCTCGGACGACCGACCCCTGTCGGACGTCCGGTCGCTGATGAATTCAGAAGAGTTCCAGTCGTGCCTACATGTCTCGGACGACCGACCCCTATCGAACGCCCGGCCCCTCACGGACGCCCGGACTTCCGGCAAGTGTCGGACGTCCGGACCCTGTGTGACTTATTGCACCTCCAACGGCTGGATTTCATTCCACACTATAAATACTCTTCTCCCACCTCGTGAAAGGGTGTTCAACACAGCTAAGATACACCCAAGAACACCTTTCCTCTCACTCACTCTTGTCTACACCAAATCCTAGATCCCAAGAGCATTTGTGAGTCCTTTTGAGTGTTGTTCCAATCAAAAGATAGATCGTCTCCCTCTCCTCCTTCCCACCAAAGTGATTTGTGATTTGAGAAAGTTTTGAGCAATCCCCGTGATCTTGTTACTCTTGGAGGTTGGAGACTCCTAGGCGGTAGGAGTCTTCGGAGAGGAATCAAACCACTGTGATATCCCCCGGAAAGTTTGTGAAGGTTTGGAAGCCACCTCAAGGCTTACCACTAGTGGTTGAGAAACGCCTTCGTGGAGTTATCTCAAAGGGAGAATAGGGTGAGCCTTCGTGGCGTTGGTGTGCCTTCGTGGTAACATCCGCCTCTAACGGTGACGTAGGTTCCCTCCAAGGAAGTGAACATCGGGATACATCCGTGTCTCTCTCGGAGTTTCGGTTATTCCTAACCCTAACTCTCTACTTGTGTTAATCCTTATTACATACTTGTATTTGATTATTGTTTACCACTTGCCTTGCTTCACCCCTAATAGCTTACTCTTTGTCATAGCAATTATTAGGCTTACTCTCATATTCCGCACTTTAGCCTAACATTGCTAAGTAATTATTAAAATTTGGATTTGTACCTATTCACCCCCCTCTAGGTCCATCTCGATCCTTTTCAGTCTTCACCGAGCATTTCTACCGGGGCTTCGGGCTTTCGGCCGGCGCCTTCTTCTCCGAGTGACTTCGCTTCTTTGGCCTGCAGCCGCATCACCTGGTGCCGAACGCCATACTGCAGCTGTCGGCCTTCGTGATCCTGTGCGAGGGCTTTGTGGGGATCGATGTTGGGGAACGTCGCATGGGAAACAAAATTTTCCTACGCGCACGAAGACCTATCATGGTGATGTCCATCTACGAGAGGGGATGAGTGATCTACGTACCCTTGTAGATCGTACAGCAGAAGCGTTAGAGAACGCGGTTGATGTAGTGGAACGTCCTCACGTCCCTCGATCCGCCCCGCGAACAATCCCGCGATCAGTCCCACGATCTAGTACCGAACGGACGGCACCTCCGCGTTCAGCACACGTACAGCTCGACGATGATCTCGGCCTTCTTGATCCAGCAAGAGAGACGGAGAGGTAGAAGAGTTCTCCGGCAGCGTGACGGCGCTCCGGAGGTTGGTGATGATCTCGTCTCAGCAGGGCTCCGCCCGAGCTCCGCAGAAACGCGATCTAGAGGAAAAACTATGGAGGTATGTGGTCGGGCTGCCGTGGCAAAAAGTTGTCTCAAATCAGCCCTAATACCTTAGTATATATAGGATGGATGGGGAGGGAAGAGGCAGCCTCAAACCCTCAAGGGTTGGCCGAAATTGGAGGTGGAGGAGTCCTACTCCAATCCTACTTGGAGTAGGATTCCACCTTCCCACTTGGAAACTCTTTCCACCTTGTGTTTTTTCCTTCTCAAACCTTATGGGCCTTAGTGGGAACTTATTCCAGCCCACTAGGGGCTGATTTATCTCTTCCCATAGCCCATGAGACCCCTTGGGGCGTGACACCCCTCCCGATGGTCCCCGGCACCCCTCCCGGCACTCCCGGTACACTACCGATGAGCCCGAAATTTTTCCGGTAATGCACGAAAACCTTCCGGTAACCAAATGAGGTCATCCTATATATCAATCTTCGTTTCCGGACCATTCCGGAAACCCTCGTGACGTCCGTGATCTCATCCGGGACTCCGAACAACATTCGGTAACCAACCATATAACTCAAATACGCATAACACAACGTCGAACCTTAAGTGTGCAGACCCTGCGGGTTCGAGAACTATGTAGACATGACCCGAGAGACTCCTCGGTCAATATCCAATAGCGGGACCTGGATGCCCATATTGGATCCTACATATTCTACGAAGATCTTATCGTTTGAACCTCAGTGCCAAGGATTCATATAATCCCGTATGTCATTCCCTTTGTCCTTCGGTATGTTACTTGCCCGAGATTCGATCGTCAGTATCCGCATACCTATTTCAATCTCGTTTACCGGCAAGTCTCTTTACTCGTTCCGTAATACAAAATCCCGCAACTTACACTAAGTTACATTGCTTGCAAGGCTTGTGTGTGATGTTGTATTACCGAGTGGGCCCCGAGATACCTCTCCGTCACACGGAGTGACAAATCCCAGTCTTGATCCATACTAACTCAACGAACACCTTCGGAGATACCTGTAGAGCATCTTTATAGTCACCCAGTTACGTTGCGACGTTTGATACACACAAAGTATTCCTCCGGTGTTAGTAAGTTATATGATCTCATGGTCATAGGAATAAATACTTGACACGCAAAAAACAGTAGCAACAAAATGACACGATCAACATGCTACGTCTATTAGTTTGGGTCTAGTCCATCACATGATTCTCCTAATGATGTGATCCCGTTATCAAGTGACAACACTTGCCTATGGCCAGGAAACCTTGACCATCTTTGATCAACGAGCTAGTCAACTAGAGGCTTACTAGGGACAGTGTTTTGTCTATGTATCCACACAAGTATTGTGTTTCCAATCAATACAATTATAGCATGGATAATAAACGATTATCATGAACAAAGAAATATAATAATAACTAATTTATTATTGCCTCTAGGGCATATTTCCAACAGTCTCCCACTTGCACTAGAGTCAATAATCTAGTTCACATCACCATGTGATTCCAATGAATCCAACACCCATATAGTTATGGGGTCTGATCACGTCTTGCTCGTGAGAGAGGTTTTAGTCAATGGTTCTGAAACTTTCAGATCCGTGCGTCCTTTACAAATCTTTATGTCATCTTATAGATGCTGCTACTACGTGCTATTCGGAAATGCTCCAAATATCTACTCTACTATACGAATCCGTTTCACTACTCATAGTTATTCGGATTAGTGTCAAAGCTTGCATCGACGTAACCTTTTAGGACAAACTCTTTAACCACCTCCATAATCGAGAAAAATCCCTTAGTCCATTAGTTACTAAGGATAAATTTTGACCGCTGCTAGTGATTCAATCATGGATCACTCTCTGTACCTCTCAACATATTTTGAGTCAAGGCACATATCAGGTGCGGTACACAGCATGGCATACTTTAGATTCTACGGCTAAGGCATAGAAGACGACCTTCGTCTATTCTCTTTATTCTGCCGTGGTCGGGTTTTGAGTCTTACTCAAATTCACACCTTACAACGCAACCAAGAACTCCTTCTTTGCTGATCTATTTTGAACTCCTTCAAAAACTTGTCAAGGCATGGATCTTGTTGAAACTTCCATTAAGCGCTTTCGATCTATCTCCATAGATCTTTGATGCTCAACGTTTCAAGTAGCTCAATCCAGGTATTCCTTTGAAGACTCCTTTCAAACAACCTTGTATGCTTTACAGAAATTCTACATTACTTCTGATCCACAATATGTCAACCACATATACTTATCAGAAATTCTATAGTGCTCCCACTCACTTCTCATAAACCTTGTACAAACCCAAAATCTTTGATCATCTCATCAAAGTGCTTATTCCAACTCCGAGATGCTTGCACCAGTCCATTGAAGGATCGCTGGAGTTTGCATACTTGTTAGTATCCTTAGGATCGACAAAACCTCATGGTTGTATCTCATACAATGTTTGCTCAAGGAAACCGTCGAGGAAACAATGTTTTGACATCCTACGTGCAATATTTCATAAATAATGCAGCAACTACTAACATAATTCCAACAGACCTTTAGCATCACTACGAGTGAGAAAGTATCATCATAGTCAACTGTTTGATCTTGTCGAAAACATCTTTGCGACAAGTCGAGCTTTTCTTAATAGTGACTTATCACCATCATTGTCTGTCTTCTTTTAAAGATCCATTTTTACTCAATAGTCCTATGACCATCAAGTAGTTCTACCAAAGTCTACACTTTGTTTTCACACATGGATCCTCTCTCGGATTTCATGGCTTGCAGCCATTTGTCGGAATCTGGGCCCACCATCGCTTTCTCCATAACTCGTAGGTTCACTGTTGCTCAACAACATGACCTCCAAGACAGGGTAACCGTACTACTCTGCAGCAGTACGCGACCTTGTCGACCTACGAGGTTTGTAGTAACTTGATTCGAAGCTCAATGATCATCATCATCAGCTTCCACTTCAATTGGTGTAGGCGCCACATGAACAACTTCCTGCGCCCTGCTACACACTGGTTGAAGTGATGGTTCAATAACCACATTAAGTTCTACTACCCTCCCACTCAATTCTTTCGAGAGAAACCTTTCCTCAAGAAAGGATCCGTTTCTAGAAACAAACACTTTGCTTTCGGATCTGAGATAGGAGATGTACCCAACTGTTTTGGATATCCTATGAAGATGCATTTATCCGCTTTGGGTTCGAGCTTATCAGACTGAAACTTTTTCACATAAGTGTCGAAACCCCAAACTTTCAAGAAATGACAGTTTAGATTTCTCTAAACCTCAGTCTATACTGTGTCATCTCAACGGAAATACGCGGTGCCCTATTTAAAGTGATTGCGGTTGTCTCTAATGCATAACCCATAAACGATAGTGGTAATTCGATAAGAGACATCATAGTATGCACCATACCAAATAGTGTGTGGCTATGACGTTCAGACACATCATCACACTATGATGTTCCAGGTGGCATGAACTGCGAAACAATTTCCACATTGTCTTAACTGCGTACCAAAACTCGTAACTCAGATATTCATTTCCATGATCATATCGTAGACAGTTTATCCTCTTGTTACGACGAACTTCACTCTGAAACGGAATTGAACTTTTCAACATTTTAGACTTGTGATTCATTAAGTAAATACTCCTGTATCTACTCAAATCATCATTGAAGTAAGAACATAATGATATCCACTGCGTGCCTCAGCACCCATTGGACTGCATACATCAAAATGTATCACTTCCAACAAGTTACTATCTTGTTTCATCTCAATGAAAACAAGGCCTTGCTCATGTGGTATGATTTGCATGTCACTAGTGATTCGAAATCAGGTGAGTACAAAGATCCATCAGCATGGAGCCTCTTCATGCAATTTATACTGACATGACTCAAGCGGCAGTTCCACAAGTAAGTGGTACTATCATTATTAACTCGTATCTTTTGGCACCAATGTGTAACACTACAATCGAGATTCAATAAACCATTGAAGGTGATCATTCAAGCAAATAGAGTAACCATTATTCTCTTTGAATGAATAATCGTATCGCAATGAACACGATCCAATCATGTTCACGCTTAACGCAAACACCAAATAACAATTATTTAGGTTCAACACCAATCCCGATGGTAGAGGGAGCGTGCGACGTTTGATTATATCAACCTTGGAAACACTTCCAACACGTATCGTCACCTCGCCTTTAGCTAGTCTCCGTTTATGTCGTAGCTTTCATTTCGCGTTACTAATCACTTAGCAACCGAACCGGTATCCAATACCCTTGTGCTACTAGGAGTACTAGTAAAGTACACATCAACATTATGTATATCAAATATACTTCTCTCGACTTTTGCCAGCCTTCTTATCCACCAAGTATCTAGAGTTGCTCCGCCTCAGTGACTGTTCCCCTTATTACAGAAGCACTTAGTCTCGGGTTTTGGGTTTAATCTTGGGTCTCTTCATTAGTGCAGCAACTGTTTTGCTGTTTCACGAAGTATCCCTTCTAGCCCTTGCCTTTCTTGAAACTTAGTGGTTTTACTAACCATCAACTATTGATGCTCCTTCTTGATTTCTACTTTCGCAGTGTCAAACATCGCGAATCACTCAAAAGATCATAGTATCTATCCTTGATATGTTATAGTTCATCACGAAGCTCTCATAGCTTGGTGGCAGTGACTTTGGAGAACCATCACTATCTCATCTGGAAGATTAACTCCCACTTGATTCAAGCGATTGTCGTACTCAGACAATCTGAGCACATGCTCAACGATTGAGCTTTTCTCCTTTACTTTGTGGACAAAGAATCTTGTTTGGAGGTCTCGTACCTCTTAACAAGGGCACAAGCATGAAATCACAATTTCATCTCTTCGGAACATCACTTATGTTCCGTGACGTTTTACAACGTTTTCGGCGCCTTGCTTCTAAGCCATCAAGTATCTTGCACTGAACTATCGTGTAGTCATCAGTAACGTGTATGTCGGATGTTCATAGCATCCACAGACGACGCTCGAGGTGCAGCACACCGAGTGGTGCATTAAGGACATAAGCCTTCTGCGTAGCAACGAGGACAATCCTCGGTTTTACAGACTCAGTCTGCAAAGGTTGCTACTATCAATTTTCAACTAAATTTTCTCTAGGAACATATAAAAACAATAGAGCTATAGCGCAAGCTACATCATAATTCGCAAAGACCATTAGACTATGTTCATGACAATTAGTTCAATTAATCATATTACTTAAGAACTCCCACTCAAAAAGTACATCTCTCTAGTCATTTGAGTGGTACATGATCCAAATTCGCTATCTCAAGTCCGATCATCACGTGAGTCGAGAATAGTTTCAGTGGTAAGCATCCCTATGCTAATCATATCAACTATACGATTCATGCTCGACCTTTCGGTCTCATGTGTTCCGAGGCCATGTCTGCACATGCTAGGCTCGTCAAGCTTAACCCGAGTGTTCCGCGTGTGCAACTGTTTTGCACCCGTTGTATGTGAACGTTGAGTCTATCACACCCGATCATCACGTGGTGTCTCGAAACGAAGAACTGTCGCAACGGTGCACAGTCGGGGAGAACACAATTTCGTCTTGAAATTTTAGTGAGAGATCACCTCATAATGCTACCGTCGTTCTAAGCAAAATAAGGTGCGTAAAAGGATTAACATCACATGCAATTCATAAGTGACATGATATGGCCATCATCACGTGCTTCTTGATCTCCATCACCAAAGCACCGGCACGATCTTCTTGTCACCGGCGCCACACCATGATCATCCATCAACGTGTTGCCATCGGGGTTGTCGTGCTACTTATGCTATTACTACTAAAGCTACATCCTAGCAAAATAGTAAACGCATCTGCAAGCACATATGTTAGTATAAAGACAACCCTATGGCTCCTGCCGGTTGCCGTACCATCGACGTGCAAGTCGATATTTCTATTACAACATGATCATCTCATACATCCAATATATCACATCACATCATTGGCCATATCACATCACAATCATACCCTGCAAAAACAAGTTAGACGTCCTCTAATTTTGTTGTTGCATGTTTTACGTGGTGACCAAGGGTATCTAGTAGGATCGCATCTTACTTACGCAAACACCACAACGGAGATATATGAATTGCTATTTAACCTCATCCAAGGACCTCCTCGGTCAAATCCGATTCAACTAAAGTTGGAGAAACCGTCACTTGCCAGTCATCTTTGAGCAAAGGGGGTTACTCGTAACGATGAAACCAGTCTCTCGTAAGCGTACGAGTAATGTCGGTCCAAGCCGCTTCAATCCAACAATACCGCGGAATCAAGAAAAGACTAAGGAGGGCAGCAAAACGCACATCACCGCCCACAAAACCTTTTGTGTTCTACTCGAGAAGACATCTACGCATGAACCTAGCTCATGATGCCACTGTTGGGGAACGTCGCATGGGAAACAAAATTTTCCTACGCGCACGAAGACCTATCATGGTGATGTCCATCTACGAGAGGGGATGAGTGATCTACGTACCCTTGTAGATCGTACAGCAGAAGCGTTAGAGAACGCGGTTGATGTAGTGGAAGGTCCTCACGTCCCTCGATCCGCCCCGCGAACAATCCCGCGATCAGTCCCACGATCTAGTACCGAACGGACGGCACCTCCGCGTTCAGCACACGTACAGCTCGACGATGATCTCGGCCTTCTTGATCCAGCAAGAGAGACGGAGAGGTAGAAGAGTTCTCCGGCAGCGTGACGGCGCTCCGGAGGTTGGTGATGATCTCGTCTCAGCAGGGCTCCGCCCGAGCTCCGCAGAAACGCGATCTAGAGGAAAAACTATGGAGGTATGTGGTCGGGCTGCCGTGGCAAAAAGTTGTCTCAAATCAGCCCTATTACCTTAGTATATATAGGATGGAGGGGGAGGGAAGAGGCAGCCTCAAACCCTCAAGGGTTGGCCGAAATTGGAGGTGGAGGAGTCCTACTCCAATCCTACTTGGAGTAGGATTCCACCTTCCCACTTGGAAACTCTTTCCACCTTGTGTTTTTTCCTTCCCAAACCTTATGGGCCTTAGTGGGAACTTATTCCAGCCCACTAGGGGCTGATTTATCTCTTCCCATAGCCCATGAGACCCCTTGGGGCGTGACACCCCTCCCGATGGTCCCCGGCACCCCTCCCGGCACTCCCGGTACACTACCGATGAGCCCGAAATTTTTCCGGTAATGCACGAAAACCTTCCGGTAACCAAATGAGGTCATCCTATATATCAATCTTCGTTTCCGGACCATTCCGGAAACCCTCGTGACGTCCGTGATCTCATCCGGGACTCCGAACAACATTCGGTAACCAACCATATAACTCAAATACGCATAACACAACGTCGAACCTTAAGTGTGCAGACCCTGCGGGTTCGAGAACTATGTAGACATGACCCGAGAGACTCCTCGGTCAATATCCAATAGCGGGACCTGGATGCCCATATTGGATCCTACATATTCTACGAAGATCTTATCGTTTGAACCTCAGTGCCAAGGATTCATATAATCCCGTATGTCATTCCCTTTGTCCTTCGGTATGTTACTTGCCCGAGATTCGATCGTCAGTATCCGCATACCTATTTCAATCTCGTTTACCGGCAAGTCTCTTTACTCGTTCCGTAATACAAAATCCCGCAACTTACACTAAGTTACATTGCTTGCAAGGCTTGTGTGTGATGTTGTATTACCGAGTGGGCCCCGAGATACCTCTCCGTCACACGGAGTGACAAATCCCAGTCTTGATCCATACTAACTCAACGAACACCTTCGGAGATACCTGTAGAGCATCTTTATAGTCACCCAGTTACGTTGCGACGTTTGATACACACAAAGTATTCCTCCGGTGTTAGTAAGTTATATGATCTCATGGTCATAGGAATAAATACTTGACACGCAAAAAACAGTAGCAACAAAATGACACGATCAACATGCTACGTCTATTAGTTTGGGTCTAGTCCATCACATGATTCTCCTAATGATGTGATCCCGTTATCAAGTGACAACACTTGCCTATGGCCAGGAAACCTTGACCATCTTTGATCAACGAGCTAGTCAACTAGAGGCTTACTAGGGACAGTGTTTTGTCTATGTATCCACACAAGTATTGTGTTTCCAATCAATACAATTATAGCATGGATAATAAACGATTATCATGAACAAAGAAATATAATAATAACTAATTTATTATTGCCTCTAGGGCATATTTCCAACAATCGAGCCCCGCGTCGATATGTGGCGCGGCTTGTTCTTCTTCAAGCAGCAATCCATCGCCATGGAAAAGTCCGAGGTGGAGAAGCTCACCGGATCGCGCCCGATGACGCCGTGCGGAGCCGCGCTGGTGCATCACCGCTCGAAGTCGGGCTTCCCCCAAATGCCACTGCAGGAATCCATCAAGCAGTGGCAGAAGGGCTTCTTCTATGTGAAGAACGCCGACCGCGTCCGGGACGCCCTCAACATGCCCCCGTTCAACATCGACCCGCCGACGAGGTTGAACTGGGCGGCGAAGACCCCCAAGCCGATTCCCGAGGTGGCGCTGATCTGTGCCCACCTCGAGATCTTGGAGAAGAGCAACCTCCTTGGCCGCGACCTGCTCACCACTATGGTGACCCACCGGATCCTGCCGCTGCAGAGGCGGCCACATCTGGTCTGCCAGATGAGCGGCTGGCATGATCCCTGCGGGCTGTCCACCAAGAGGTTCACCCCTGGCGCGGTAGCGCGACAGGTGAACCTGATCTCCACCGCCCGCATGGACGACGGCGGGGAACGGTCGTGGGGGATGACCCCCTTCAACATGTCCCGTCCGCCTCTAATGGTAAGTGGTCTCTTCGTTCTTCACTGTTTGTCTTGCAACCGACCGTCTCGCTGAGCCGGCGGTTGAACCCTTTTTCGCAGCTGTTCGAGAAGCTACAGGGATCCCTCCGTCCGCCCGCTCTCGACGTGGATGTGTCCGACGCCTCGGAGATTGAGGACGAGGGCGTGATTGAGTCTCGCTCATACTCCTCCGCAGCTCGGAGAACACCCTCGAGTCGGAAGGGACAGAGCCGTCTGGTGAGTACCCGCGGCCCTCCGTCGTAGATTGGACGGACGACGACGAGATTCCCTCATTCTTCTCTGGTGCAGCCTTCGAGTAGGACTCCGACGGGGTGGAGGAGGTCACCAGCCCGCCACTGACGCGCGACCGGCGTCAAAGGGCCGGGGCAACCACCGCCGACGAGGCGGCCGGGAGGAAGGGCAAGGGTGCCACAACATCTAGGCCGACTCCTAAGCGGCGAGCGCCGGGTCCTCCAGCCGGAGCACGAGCAGGCGGCGCCAAGAAGTGCCGTGGTGCTGGCCGAAGGCAGGTGCCTATGGTAGCGGGGTAAGATTCCCTCCCCCTTTTCTTTGTTTATCTTGTGGGAAGCTTTGTTCCATAAGAACTTTGCTCGACAGGGAGGCGGAGGATGTGGAGGAAGACACCGCCTCCGCAGCCGAGCGGGCTGGCTGGGCAGCAGTCGATGTTGCCCAGAAGGAGCTTGAGACGCAGTCCAAGCGTCGGTGGGACGTGGCCGCGGGGAAGACGGCCGTGGGCCAGTCTCGCCCCAGCCGGGCCGAGAAGCCGGCGGAGAAGCGTGCGAAGGCTGGACATGACCCCTCCGTGCATGCTCGCACGGAGGAGCCAGCTAGCGAAGCAGATTCAAGGCACGCCCCGAGGGCTGAGGGGGCCCAACCCTCCGAGCCGGATGCCTCGGCGCTGGTGGACCTGGAGATGATCCCCGACTCCCCCAGGGCCGAGGCGGCACCCGACGCGCAGGAGCTGATCCTGGACGCGCCGGATGCGGCCCATCCACCTCCCGTCGAGGAGGCGGCATAGGCCGTGATATTGGCAGAACCGGCTGTCGAGCCGGCACCCGGAGCCGGCGCCATTGTCGTTCCCCACCACGTTCCGGCTGCGCAGGGAGCTGGAGGCCGGGTTGGTAGCCGGCCCATGAAGATATGGCGGGCGGCCAACTTGGCGCGCGCACGACTGCCCGCCGATACTGCGCTCACCGGTGTCCCGGAGCTGGTGTCGCTGTTTACCAGCGTCCGGTCCAAGGTGGAGCAGTCGGCCCGTGTGGTATGCGGCGACATGGAGCGCCTGGAGGCCCGCACCAGGGTAAGTCCTCATCTTGGGTTTGAATTTCTCATTTTTCTTCTTCTTGCGTCAGTGGGGGCGTGACAGCGCACCCACTGGGTGTAGCCCCCGAGAATCGGGTCGGCCGATCATCGGCCGGTCCAAATCTCTTGGAGAGCTTCTTTTCCTTGTTTTGCTTCCTTAGTGGGGGCGCGCTAGCGCACCCATTGGGTGTAGCCCCCGACAATCGGGCTGGTTAGGTTTTAACCACGCCGAGTCTTAATCCTGCTTCTTCTTTGCTTTTTTTGGCAGGAGCTTTATGATGCTCAGGCGCATGCCTATAATGAGCTGCGGACTCAGCATCTGGTAGGTGATGGCCAGATCGCCGAGCTCGAAGTTCGGTTGGGCGAGGTCGCCATGGAACGGGACGCTCTGCGAGGCGCTGGCGACTGGCTCCAGGAGCAGCTGGCTCTTCTCGAGACGGAGAAGAAGGAGCTCGAGGCGGCCAGCCGGGTCGAGCTGGAGCAGCTACGCGGCACGCTGCAGGAGAAGGAAGCCTCCTACTCTGCCGACGTGGACCGCCTTGCGTTGGTTCATCTCAAGGAGATGGCCCTCAAGGACGCCGCCTTGAGGGAGAAGGAGGGGGCTCTTGTCTAGATGCAGTCGCAGCTGGCCAAGGCCCTGGAGTCTACGGCGACTCTCCAGGAAGAGGTTGCCCGCCTTACTCATGCGAGCAAAGTGCGGGAGCTCGAGGTCCTGGAGAGCGCCCATGAGACCGATGGCGCCTTCCATCGTGACTCTCTCTTTTTGTTTTGTCTTGAGTTTTTTGGCCGTCTCCTCTTCTTACTGCGCCCTTGTTTTCTTGTCTCAGGCCTCTCCCTCGCGACCCAGGTCGCAGCCGACACTGTCGTCGAGGTGAGCCGTGAGGAGCGCCGCGCGGCTGGGCAGGAGGTAGATACTACCTCCGGCTGGAGTGTGGAGGAGATCGGGATGGGCCTTCGGGCCCGCCTGCACGCCCTGGGCGAGTCTTTGGCTCAGCTCCAGGTTGCAGGCCCGTCGATGGTGGTGGCTCTGTGGCCGAATGGCCTGGAGCCCGCGTCTATGAGCCGACTCGCCTGCTGGCTTGAAGCTGGCGAGGAACGCCTGGATGCCTGACGCGCCTCTACCGCGCGCGCTGGAGCCTACATGGCCTTGCGCTTGGCCAAGTACTGGTACCGAAACCTGGACTTGGGCAAGCTCATCGCTGAGCGCGACGACTCGGAGGCGGAGCTGTAGGGCGTGGAGGAGGCGATGCGCGTGGGGGCCAGCGGCATCGCCGATTACGCCGCTTGGGACGATTTTGTTTTGGAGCGGGGTGAAGATGGCGGTGTGATCCCTGAAGATCTGCACGGCCTTCAGCCCTATGACCCCGATGGCATCTCCGGCGAGGCGGCCCACATTGTGAATTCTGCTGCCGCCTCCAGCGGTGCGGCGTATGCCGACTCCGATGAGTATGGAGCCGGGAGCCCTCGCGAAGGAGATGGCGCAACTGCCTCGGGAGCGGCCAGGGATGTTGAAGCCACCACTTCAGGAGCAGCGGCCGGGGCGACCGATGAGGCCGTAGCCCCGTAGCCGGTGTCCTTTTTGTTGTTCCACCCACTTGGGGATGTAATGAACGTGGGCCGTGGGCCAATGCATTTTGAATGTATGTATTCAACATTATATTCGTATTGCCATGCGTGCTATTTTATATCTTTATCTTTTGATTCCTGGTTGACTCCTTTTTCTCCAATACTTGTATTCCTAAGTTTCCACCCCGCCAGCCCGACAGCCGGGAGCCGGTCTGTGACTGGGTCGAGGTTTCTGACTTTAGAACGCAATGCTTAGATTTTTCGAAGCCATCAAGACTTAAAGATTAAGACATAAACCAGCAGAGGCCGGCCCGAATGAGATCGTAGATTTGATCAAGCCAACCCGAGCCGGCGACCCTTTTGTAGTCAAACTTTATATGCATCTGGCCTTACCTGGCGTCGCCTCGCAAGCCAGACGGCCGGAGCCAGTCCGCAGGCTCGTACGAGGTGACCAGGGATCGGCCGGCTTACACCATGTGTTCTTCTGCAATATAGGGAAGGCGTCCGAGCGGCTAGCGAGCCCCCGAGCTTGTTAAAGCCAGCAAGGGGCGTACGCAGCGTAGCCCCCGAGCATATTGAAGCCAGCAAGGGGCGTACGCAGTGTAGCCCCCGGGCTTATTGAAGCCAGCAAGGGGCGTACACAGAGTGAGCACTCTCTATAAAAAGAAGCATGAGGCATGCTCTTTTTATTGCATTCATTGAGGTTCCCTGAAGAGGGAGAAAGATACATATGCATGCTCTTTCCATTGTTTGATACTTGCCTTCTAGCAATAGAACGGGCGAAGCAACGCCGCGTTCCATGGACGTTCCGTCTCCTAGCCGGAGTCGTCCCTCTTGCGCTTCCTTGGCTTTTGGGCATCGATCAAGTAGTAAGCGTTGTTGTGCAACGCCCTAATGATGATGAAGGGTCCCTCCCATGGGGATGAAAGCTTGTGCTGGCCGGCAGTGCGCTGGATTCCTCTGAGGACCAAGTCTCCCTCCCTGAAAGAGAGAGGCTTGATCTTTTTGCTGTGGTAGTATCTCAGCTTCTGTTGATAGATGGCCGTCCGGCTCAAGGCCAAGTCCCTTGCTTCTTCGAGGAGGTCCACGCCGTCTTCTTTTGCTTCCTTCGCCTCTGTTTCCGTGTATAGGGTGACCCGAGGCGAGTCGAACTCAATATCCGTGGGAATAATAGCCTCGGACCCGTATACGAGGAAGAACGGAGTGAAGCCGGTCGACCGGTTGGGCATGGTGCGGAGGCTCCATAACACAGCCGGCAGTTCTTCGATCCAGCAGCCGGCCGATCTGACAAGGGGTGCCACCAGTCTTGGCTTGATGCCGGCCAGAATCAGGCCGTTGGCCCTCTCTGCTTGGCCATTCGACTCGGGATGTGCCACTGATGCCAAATCGAACTGGATGCCTACCTTGGAACAGTAGAGTGCCAGAGCGCCTTTGGCGAAGTTGGTGCCGTTGTCGGTGATGATGCTGTGGGGGACGCCATATCGAACAGAGATGTCCGTGATGAACTTGACGGCCGTGGGGCCATCAAGCTTCTTGATAGGTCTGGCTTCAATCCACTTGGTGAATTTGTCGACGGCTACCAAGAGATGGGTCATTCCACCACGAACCGACTTGAAGGGTCCTACTGTTGGGAACGTCGCATGGGAAACAAAAAAATTTCCTACGCGCACGAAGTCCTATCATGGTGATGTCCATCTACGAGAGGGGATTTCCGATCTACGTACCCTTGTATATCGCACAGCAAAAGCGTTAGTGAACGCGGTTGATGTAGTGGAACGTCCTCACGTCCCTCGATCCGCCCCGCGAACCGTCCCACGCACCGTCCCGCGATCCGTCCCACGATCTAGTGCCGAACGGACGGCACCTCCGCGTTCAGCACACGTACAGCTCGACGATGATCATGGCCTTCTTGATCCAGCAAGAGAGACGGAGAGGTAGATGAGTTCTCCGGCAGTGTGATGGCGCTCCGGAGGTTGGTGGTGATCTAATCTCAGCAGGGCTCCGCCCGAGCTCCGCAGAAACGCGATCTAGAGGTAAAACCGTGGAGGTATGTGGTCGGTCTGCCTTAAAAGTTGTCTCAAATCAGCCCTAATTGCTTCATATATATAGGAGGAGGGAGGGGAGGCTTGCCTTGAGGCTCAAGGAGCCCCAAGGGCTGCGCCACCAAGGTAGGAGGAGTCCTCCTCCAATCCTAGTCCAACTAGGATTGGAAAGTGGAGTCCTTCTCTCCTTTCCCACCTCTATTTTTTTCTCTTTGATTTTCTATCCTTGGCGCATAGGGCCTTGTTGGGCTGTCCCACCAGCCCACCAAGGGCTGGTGCGCCAGCCCCAAGGCCTATGGGTTTCCCCGGGGTGGGCTGCCCCCCCCCCCCCGGTGAACATCCGGAACCCATTCGTCATTCCCTGTACATTCCCGGTAACTTCGAAAACCTTACGGTAATCAAATGAGGTCATCCTATACATCAATCTTCGTTTCCGGACCATTCCGGAAACCCTCGTGATGTCCGTGATCTCATCCGGGACTCCGAACAACATTCGGTAACCAACCATATAACTCAAATACGCATAAAACAACGTCGAACCTTAAGTGTGCAGACCCTGCGGGTTCTAGAACTATGTAGACATGACCCGAGTGACTCCTCGGTCAATATCCAATAGCAGGACCTGGATGCCCATATTGGATCCTACATATTCTACGAAGATCTTATCATTTGAACCTCAGTGCCAAGGATTCATATAATCCCGTATGTCATTCCCTTTGTCCTTCGGTATGTTACTTGCCCGAGATTCGATCGTCAGTATCCGCATACCTATTTCAATCTCGTTTACCGGCAAGTCTCTTTACTCGTTCCGTAATACAATATCCCGCAACTTACACTAAGTCCATTGCTTGCAAGGCTTGTGTGTGATGTTGTATTACCGAGTGGGCCCTGAGATACCTCTCCGTCACACGGAGTGACAAATCCCAGTCTCGATCCATACTAACTCAACGAACACCTTCGGAGATACCTGTAGAGCATCTTTATAGTCACCCAGTTATGTTGCCACGTTTGATACACACAAAGCATTCCTCCGGTGTCAGTGAGTTATATGATCTCATGATCATAGGAACAAATACTTCACACCCAGAAAATAGTAGCAACAAAACGACACGATCAACATGCTACGTCTATTAGTTTGGGTCTAGTCCATCACATGATTCTCCTAATGATGTGATCCCGTTATCAAGTGACAACACTTGCCTATGGTCAGGAAACTTTGACCATCTTTGATCAACGAGCTAGTCAACTAGAGGCTTACTAGGGACAGTGTTTTGTCTATGTATCCACACATGCACTGTGTTTCCAATCAATACAATTATAGCATGGATAATAAACGATTATCATGAACAAAGAAATATAATAATAACTAATTTATTATTGCCTCTAGGGCATATTTCCAACAGTCTCCCACTTGCACTAGAGTCAATAATCTAGTTCACATCACCATGTGATTCCAACGAATCCAACACCCATATAGTTATGGGGTCTGACCACGTCTTGCTCGTGAGAGAGGTTTTAATCAATGGTTCTGAAACTTTCAGATCCGTGTGTTCTTTACAAATCTTTATGTCATCTTATAGATGCTGCTACTATGTGCTATTCGGAAATACTCCAAATATCTACTCTACTATATGAATCTGTTTCACTACTCATAGTTATTCGGATTAGTGTCAAAGCTTGCATCGACGTAACCCTTTACGACGAACTCTTTAACCACCTCCATAATCGAGAAAAATTCCTTAGTCCATCAGTTACTAAGGATAATTTTTGACCGCTGCTAGTGATTCAATCATGGATCACTCTCTGTACCTCTCAACAGACTTTGAGTCAAGGCACACATCAGGTGAGGTACCCAGCATGGCATACTTCAGATTCTATGGCCAAGGCATAGAAGACGACCTTCGTCTATTCTCTTTATTCTGCCAGGGTCGGGTTTTGAGTCTTACTCAAATTCACACCTTACAACGCAACCAAGAACTCCTTCTTTGCTGATCTATTTTGAACTCCTTCAAAAACTTGTCAAGGCATGCATCTTGTTGAAACTTCTATTAAGCGCTTTCGATCTATCTCCATAGATCTTTGATGCTCAACGTTCAAGTAGCGCAATCCAGGTACTCCTTTGAAAACTCCTTTCAAACAACCTTGTATGCTTTACAGTAATTCTACATTACTTCTGATCCACAATATGTCAACCACATATACTTATCAGAAATTCTATAGTGCTCCCACTCACTTCTTTGGAAATACAAGTTTCTCATAAACCTTGTACAAAACCAAAATCTTTGATTATCTCATCAAAGTGTATATTCCAACTCCGAGATGCTTGCACCAGTCCATTGAAGGATCGCTGGAGCTTGCATACTTGCTAGTATCTTTAGGATCGACAAAACCTCCTGGTTGTATCACATACAATGTTTGCTCAAGGAAACCGTCGAGGAAACAATGTTTTGACATCCTATGTGCAATATTTCATAAATAATGCAGCAACTACTAACATAATTCTAACAGATTTTTAGCATCGCTACGAGTAAGAAAGTCTCATCATAGTCAACTGTTTGATCTTGTCGGAAACATCTTTGCGACAAGTCGAGCTTTTCTTAATAGTGACTTATCACCATCATCGTCTGTCTTCCTTTTAAAGATCCATCTTTACTCAATAGTCCTATGACCATCAAGTAGTTCTTCCAAAGTCTACACTTTGTTTTCATACATGGATCCTCTCTCGGATTTCATGGCCTCCAGCCATTTGTCGGAATCCGGGCCCACCATTGCTTTCTCCATAACTCGTAGGTTCATTGTTGCTCAACAATATGACCTCCAAGACAGGGTTACCGTACCACTCTGCAGTAGTACAAGACCTTGTCAACCTACGAGATTTGTAGTAACTTGATTCGATGCTCGATGATCACCATCATCAGCTTTCACTTCAATTGGTGTAGGCGCCACAGGAACAACTTCCTGCGCCCTGCTACACACTGGTTGAAGTGATGGTTCAATAACCTTATCAAGTTCTACCACCCTCCCACTCAATTCTTTCGAGAGAAACCTTTCCTCGAGAAAGGATCCGTTTCTAGAAACAAACACTTTGCTTTCGGATCTGAGATAGGAGATGTACCCAACTGTTTTGGATATCCTATGAAGATGCATTTATCCGCTTTGGGTTCGAGCTTATCAGACCGAAACTTTTTCACATAAGTGTCGAAGCCCCAAACTTTCAAGAAACGACAGTTTAGATTTCTCTAAACCTCAGTCTATACTGTGTCATCTCAACGGAAATACGCGGTGCCCTATTTAAAGTGAATGCGGTTGTCTCTAATGCATAACCCATAAACGATAGTGGTAATTCGATAAGAGACATCATAGCATGCACCATACCAAATAGTGCGTGGCTATGACGTTCAGACACATCATCACACTATGATGTTCCAGGTGGCATGAACTGCGAAACAATTTCCACATTGTCTTAACTGCGTACCAAAACTCGTAACTCAGATATTCATTTCTATGATCATATCGTAGACAGTTTATCCTCTTGTTACGACGAACTTCACTCCGAAACAGAATTGAACTTTTCAATATTTCAGACTTGTGATTCATTAAGTAAATACTCTTGTATCTACTCAAATCGTCATTGAAGTAAGAACATAATGACATCCACTGCGTGCCTCAGCACCCATTGGACTGCCTACATCAAAATGTATCACTTCCAACAAGTTACTATCTTGTTTCATCTCAATGAAAACAAGGCCTTGCTCATGTGGTGTGATTTGCATGTCACTAGTGATTCAAAATCAAGTGAGTATAAAGATCCATCAGCATGGAGCCTCTTCATGCAATTTATACCAACATGACTCAAGCGGCAGTGCCACAAGTAAGTGGTACTATCATCATTACCTCGTATCTTTTGGCACCAATATCATGAACATGTGTAACACTACAATCGAGATTCAATAAACCATTGAAGGTGATTATTCAAGCAAATAGAGTAACCATTATTCTCTTTAAATGAATAATTGTATTGCAATAAACACGATCCAATCATGTTCATGCTTAACGCAAGCACCAAATAACAATTATTTAGGTTTAACACCAATCCCGATGGTAGAGGGAGCGTGCGACGTTTGATCATATCAACCTTGGAAACACTTCCAACACGTATCGTCACCTTGCCTTTAGCTAGTCTCCGTTTATGCCGTAGCTTTCATTTCATGTTACTAATCACTTAGCAACCGAACCGGTATCCAATACCCTCGTGCTACTAGGAGTACTAGTAAAGTACACATCAACATCATGTATATCAAATATACTTCTTTCGACTTTTGCCAGCCTTCTTATCTACCAAGTATCTAGAGTTGCTCTACCTCAGTGACTGTTCCCCTCATTACGGAAGCACTTAGTCTCGGGTTTGGGTTTAATCTTGGGTCTCTTCATTAGTGCAGCAATTGTTTTGCCGTTTCACGAAGTATCCCTTCTAGCCCTTGCCTTTCTTGAAACTTAGTGGTTTTACTAACCATCAACTATTGATCCTCCTTCTTGATTTCTACTTTCGCAGTGTCAAACATCGCGAATTGCTCAAGGATCATTGTATCTATCCTTGATATGTTATAGTTCATCACGAAGCTCTCACAGCTTGGTGGCAGTGACTTTGGAGAACCATCACTATCTCATCTGGAAGATTAACTCCCACTTGATTCAAGCGATTGTCGTACTCAGATAATCTGAGCACACGCTCAACGGTTGAGCTTTTCTCCCTTACTTTGTGGACAAAGAATCTTGTCAGAGGTCTCGTACCTCTTAACAAGGGCACAAGCATGAAATCACAATTTCATGTCTTTAGAACATCTCTTATGTTCCGTGACGTTTCAAAACGTCTTCGGCGCCTTGCTTCTAAGCCATTAAGTATTTTGTACTGAACTATCATGTAGTCATCAGAAACGTGTATGTCGGATGTTCACAACATCCACAGACGACGCTCGAGGTGCAGCACACCGAGTGGTGCATTAAGGACATAAGCCTTCTGCGCAGCAACGAGGACAATCCTCTTCAAAGTTTGCTACTATCAACTTTCAACTAAATTTTCTCTAGGAACATATAAAAATAGTAGAGCTATAGCGCAAGCTACATCGTAATTCGCAAAGACCATTAGACTATGTTCATGACAATTAGTTCAATTAATCATATTACTTAATAACTCCCACTCAAAAAGTACATCTCTCTAGTCATTTGAGTGGTACATGATCCAAATCCACTATCTCAAGTCCGATCATCACGTGAGTCGAGAATAGTTTCAGTGGTAAGCATCTCTATGCTAATCATATCAACTATACGATTCATGCTCGACCTTTCGGTCTCATGTGTTCCGAGGCCATGTCTGCACATGCTAGGCTTGTCAAGCTTAACCCGAGTGTTCCGCGTGTGCAACTGTTTTGCACCCGTTGTATGTGAACGTTGAGTCTATCACACCCGATCATCACGTGGTGTCTCGAAACAAAGAACTGTCGCAACGGTGCACAGTCGGGGAGAACACAATTTCGTCTTGAAATTTTAGTGAGAGATCACCTCATAATGCTACCGTCGTTCTAAGCAAGATAAGGTGCATAAAGGATTAACATCACATGCAATTCATAAGTGACATGATATGGCCATCATCATGTGCTTCTTGATCTCCATCACCAAAGCACCGGCACGATCTTCTTGTCACCGGCGTCACACCATGATCTCCATCATCATGATCTCCATCAACGTGTCGCCATCGGGGTTGTCGTGCTACTCATGCTATTACTACTAAAGCTACGTCCTAGCAATATAGTAAACGCATCTGCAAGCACAAATGTTAGTTTAAAGACAACCCTATGGCTCCTGCCGGTTGCCGTACCATCGACGTGCAAGTCGATATTAACTATTACAACATGATCATCTCATACATCCAATATATCACATCACATCGTTGGCCATATCACATCACAAGCATACCCTGCAAAAACAAGTTAGACGTCCTCTAATTGTTGTTGCATGTTTTACGTGGTGACCATGGGTATCTAGTAGGATCGCATCTTACTTACGCAAACACCACAACGGAGATGTATGAATTGCTATTTAACCTCATCCAAGGACCTCCTCGGTCAAATCTGATTCAACTAAAGTTGGAGAAACCGACACCCGCCAGTCATCTTTGAGCAACGGAGTTACTCGTAGCGATGAAACCAGTCTCTCGTAAGCGTACGAGTAATGTCGGCCCGAGCCGCTTCGATCCAACAATGCCGCGGAAATAAGAAAAGACTAAGGAGGGCAGCAAAACGCACATCACCGCCCACAAAAAGTTTTGTGTTCTACTCGAGAAGACATCTACGCATGAACCTAGCCCATGATGCCACTGTTGGGAACGTCGCATGGGAAACAATAATTTTCCTACGCGCACGAAGTCCTATCATGGGGATGTCCATCTACGAGAGGGGATTTCCGATCTATGTACCCTTGTAGATCGCACAGCAGAAGCGTTAGTGAACGCGGTTGATGTAGTGGAACGTCCTCACGTCCCTCGATCCGCCCCGCGAACCGTCCCACGAACCGTCCCGCGATCCGTCCCACGATCTAGTGCCTAACGAACGGCACCTCCGCGTTCAACACACGTACAGCTCGACGATGATCTCGGCCTTCTTGATCCAGCAAGAGAGACGGAGAGGTAGATGAGTTCTCCGGCAGCGTGACAGCGCTCCCGAGGTTGGTGGTGATCTAATCTCAGCAGGGCTCCGCCCGAGCTCCGCAGAAACGCGATCTAGAGGTAAAACCGTGGAGGTATGTGGTCGGGCTGCCTTAAAAGTTGTCTCAAATCAGCCCTAATTGCTCCATATATATAGGAGGAGGGAGGGGAGGCTTGCCTTGAGGCTCAAGGAGCCCCAAGGGCTGCGCCACCAAGGGAGGAGGAGTCCTCCTGCAATCCTAGTCCTTCTCTCCTTCTCTCCTTTCCCACCTCTTTTTTTTCTCTTTGATTTTCTATCCTTGGCGCATAGGGCCTTGTTGGGCTGTCCCACCAGCCCACCAAGGGCTGGTGCGCCACCCCCAAGGCCTATGGGCTTCCCCGGGGTGGGCTGCCCCCCCGGTGAACATCCGGAACCCATTCGTCATTCCCGGTACATTCCCGGTAACTTCGAAAACCTTCCGGTAATCAAATGAGGTCGTCCTATACATCAATCTTCGTTTTCGGACCATTCCGAAAACCCTCGTGACGTCCGTGATCTCATCCGGGACGCCGAACAACATTCGGTAACCAACCATATAACTCAAATACGGATAAAACAATGTCGAACCTTAAGTGTGCAGACCCTGCGGGTTCGAGAACTATGTAGACATGACCCGAGTGACTCCTCGGTCAATATCCAATAGCGGGACCTGGATGCCCATATTGGATCCTACATATTCTACGAAGATCTTATCGTTTGAACCTCAGTGCCAAGGATTCATATAATCCCGTATGTCATTCCCTTTGTCCTTCGGTATGTTACTTGCCCGAGATTCGATCGTCAGTATCCGCATACCTATTTCAATCTCGTTTACCGACAAGTCTCTTTACTCGTTACGTAATACAAGATCCCGCAACTTACACTAAGTCCATTGCTTGCAAGGCTTGTGTGTGATGTTGTATTACCGAGTGGGCCCTGAGATACCTCTCCATCACACGGAGTGACAAATCCCAGTCTCGATCCATACTAACTCAACGAACACCTTCGGAGATACCTGTAGAGCATCTTTATAGTCACCCAGTTACGTTGCGACGTTTGATACACACAAAGCATTCGTCCGGTGTCAGTGAGTTATATGATCTCATGGTCATATGAACAAATACTTGACACGCAGAAAACAGTAGCAACAAAATGACACGATCAACATGCTACGTCTATTAGTTTGGGTCTAGTCCATCACATGATTCTCCTAATGATGTGATCCCGTTATCAAGTGACAACACTTGCCTATGGTCAGGAAACCTTGACCATGTTTGATCAACGAGTTAGTCAACTAGAGGCTTACTAGGGACAGTGTTTTGTCTATGTATCCACACATGCACTGTGTTTCCAATCAATACAATTATAGCATGGATAATAAACGATTATCATGAACAAAGAAATATAATAATAACTAATTTATTATTGCCTCTAGGGCATATTTCCAACACCTACCATGTCCAGCCCCCAGACGGCGAATGACCATGATAGGGGAATGGTTTTGAGGGCCGAAGGCAGCATTTGGCTCTTTGCGCTGAAGAACTGTCAGCCTTCGCATTTGTCGACCAGATCCACAGCCTCCTCGAGGGCCGTGGATAGTAGAATCCGTGGCGGGACGCCTTTGCCACCAGGGTTCTAGAGGCGGCATGATACCCGCACTCCCCTTGGTGAATGTCTTTGAGGATCTCCTATCCCTTTTCTGATTCAACGCAGCGTTGGAAAACGCCGGTCACGCTGCGTCGTACCAGCTCGCGATTGATGATGGCGTAGGCTGCACACCTGCGCGGATCTGCCTCGCCTCCGCCTCGTCTTGAGGAAGCTCGCCGCGAAGGAGGAAGGCCAGGATAGTTTGAGCCCATTACAGAGCCGACACAAGGGCTGGCTCCGCCTCGACCTGACTGTTAGGGGCTTCTGCAGCCCCCGAGCTTGATGGAGCGGCGGTCGTGGACTCGAGACGAGGTGTCTCTGGTGCTGCTGCGGCAGCTGGCTCGCTGTCTACCTCCATGACGTCCTCCCACTGGGTGTCGAGACGACAGGATTCGAGGAAGGCCGGAGCCGGAGTCATTGTTGTAGCCGGTGCCGCTATTGGAGTCGGCATGACCAGCGTAGCCGGCACAGGAGCTGTAGCCGACGTAGCTGGTGGAGCCGACGACGCTTGCACCGTGGGCTCAGTCGGTGCCGCTATTGGAGTCGGCATGACCTACGTAGCCGACACAGGAGCTGTAGCCGGCGTAGCTGGTGGAGCCGATGGCGCTTGCACCATAGAGTCAGCCGGCACGAAGATCGATGCCGACGGCTTATGGAGCGGACACGAAGAATCCCAAGAGTTTGCCGCCTGGAACCCCAAAGACGCACTTCTCCGGGTTGAGCCGGATCTTGTACTCACGCAGGTTGGCGAACGTCTCCCGCAGGTCGTCGAGGAGGCTGAAGTGCTGCTTCGTCTTGACGACGATGTCATCCACATAGACGTGGATGTTTCTGCCGATCTGTGGCAGTAGGCACTGCTACATGCAGCGTTGGAACGTCGCACCAGTGTTCTTCAGACCGAACTTCATGGTGGTGTAGCAGTAGGCCCCGAAGGGCGTGATGAAGGAGGTCTTCAGGCGATCAGCTGGATCCAGCTTGATTTGATGGTAGCCTGAATAAGCATCCAGAAACGACAACAATTCATAGCCTGCAGTGGAGTCGGTCACTTGATCTATCCTAGGAAACGCGAAAGGGTCTTTCGGACAGGCCTTATTCAGGATTGCTCCTGGAGCTGTGTTGGGAGGAGGAAGAGGGGAGCAGCCGTCTCGTCTCTTCCTCTCTCTATATGGTTGGGGGTGTGAAGTGTTGTTCGACCGACCCTCTGCATGGAGGGTGACCGGGGGGTTTTATAGACGAACCCACCGGCCTACAATATGGATAAAGGGTACAAGAGTGGGACCTGACTGGCAGCCTCGCTGGCTGACCAGGGGCCCACGAGAGTCTTGTCTTGTCGCTTGAGGGGCCCGCCGGCTGCATGGTCTCGATTGGCAGTGGGACCCGCCGACTGACCAATGAAGCTCTCGCGTAAGGTTGACGCCGAGCATGCGCTGTACGTCGAGCGTCGTCCAACGAGATTCGTCATGGGCAGGTAGTACGACCGCCTCCACTATTCCCTACTCCGAGTGCAGTAATGGAGTGGGAGTGCGACGGTCCGACACTATGCTAGGTGATGGATCAGAGCCGGGGTAGGTCAGCGGCGTGGCCGCCGACGCTCGTACCTGCCGAACGCCCCGATCCAGTACCTTTGCAGACGCGTAGCTACCTTTAATCGTAAGGTCTCATCCTGACGTACTATCTGATGTGACTTGTGATCCCGAGCCGGCTAGCCTTCTTGGCCAGCCGGCCTGGGCACGACCGCCTCGTTCCTAGCCGGCTGGCTTTACGAGGCCGACCCGAAAGAGGTAACCGCGTCGACTCTAGCCGGCAGGGGTTGCCTGGCCGGCCAGAGAGACGACCGCCTCGTCCTCCAGCCGGTAGGCGTAGCCTAGCCGGCCAGAAGACTTGGGCCTTAGGAAACTGTATTTGTTCATGTCCTTTGAGCCGGAAATGAAGGAGCAGGCTTGATGAGCCTACCCCGGGGTTATCCCCCCGACATGCGTGGTTGAGAGGACAAAAGGGCATTTGAAGCGCCAGTTCATTCAGATCGACAACATGGTACAACATGGATTTTGCAGCCTTTTAATACAATGGAGAGAACAAGGAGAACATTGCACTTTATGTGACTATGAACTGAATTAGTACAACCAAAGCCAGGTTCCACAACACTATTTATAACTTGATGAGCTACATTGTGGGCAATTCAATTCAAACTCCTAGAATGTGAAACACCTGAGAACAAGTCGTCAAGTGACTGTATCATGGGAAGTGAATGTTGATGCAACCCTCGCTAGGTCGCTAGGGTGAGATAATCAGTTGAGGAATGGATGCCAATCAACATGTAAAATGTTTGTTCCATAAAAAAAATGTAGAGTGCTTGTTGCCGCAACCCTCATTTTCCTCGTACTCCTTTAGGGTTTCCTTAAAGTCCTCTCGTCCTCCGATGGCGCCGCAACCGGAGTCTATGTGATTTCACCATCGATCACTCTGGGAATTGATCGGGTGACGTTAGCTAAGCTCGTGCGACTACTACAAGGGTCTGCATGGAGGTAATTGTTGGAGATCGGCCAGGTGGGGAAGCGAGGGTGGCGGAGAAGGAAGTTCAGACGGCGATGAACAAATACTCGCAGGGCGAGGCGGGTGTGGAGCCTCTTGACGCATCGCATCGAGAGAAGTGAGCGGAGAATCTGCCAGAAGTGCGGGATGAGGAGATGACAGGGGAAGATGGGGGCGATTGGGACCACGTTGGACCCGATCCAACCCTAGAAGATGCTTTTGAAGGGATAAAGTTGCAAGAGGAAGAAGAGGAGGATCTAAATCTCTCAGGGGAGGTGGAGGAACTGATCAAGGAGGTTCGTTGGTTGGCTTTGTTTAGGGTTCATACCCTACGTCCCTTTAGCCATGCGGCTCTTCTAAATTCCATGAGGAACGCGTGGGCGTGTGCGCAAGGAGTCAACTTCAACATCAAGGGTCGTAACCTATTCCTAGCACAATGTCATTGCTTAGGGGATTGGAAGAGGGTAATGGAGGGAGGCCCATGGCAATTTAGGCGTAACCCAGTTGTTCTTGTGGAGTATGATGGATTCATAAATGTTGCAGAGTATGCGCTCGACATGTACCCTCTCTAGGCCAGAATCAAGGGCTTGCATGATGGCTTGACGAGGAAGAAGAAGCTTGCGGAGAAGGTGGCTAAGAAGGTAGGAGAGCCCCCATTTACTACCATTGTCAACGAAGGGAAGATCGACCCCTCTAGCCGCCTTCGGGTGAGAGTTTTTGTTAATGTTAATAAACCTTTGGTGAGATTTGTGCCGGTCACTCTCAAGGAGAGGAAGAGGTACCCGGTTAGCTACGAGAAACTTCCAGATTTTTGCTTCTTCCGTGGATGCATGGGACATGGTGGAGGAATGTGGTGATGGGATTCATGACCCCAAATTATGCGAGTGGGGGGACTATCTCCAATGGAATAATGATCCCAATGGGGGCAACGCTGGGGTAGGGCGTGGAGGTGGATGGCAGTCTGCTGGAAGGGGTGGTGTTGATGGAGGAAGGTGGTCGGCTGGGCGAGGTGATGGTATTGGCAGAGGAGGGAGAGAAGGTAATTCTTTTGACTCGGGGGGCCGAGGCGCTGGAGCGTATAAGGAACATATGTTTCTATCTAACCAACAAGAGGAAGGTTGGGGTGATGGTGTGAAGAATATCCGTAAGAGGCTCATCGGTGCGGATGGCACACTGAATGTTAGGGGACAGGTAGTCCCTAAGTTAGTTGGTAAAGTCTCAAACACGGTGTTACTGCTCGAGAATGTTAGCTCTTGAGGGACAGGGAGTGCATCCTCTACGACCCCGGGGAAGGTACCTATTGTGAAGAGAAGGAGGCAGGGTGATGAGGCGGGTGGTGATGCAGGTGTAGACGAGGATGCTATTATGGCTTCTGAGGCGGCCTCCGTTGGGGAGGACCGCCGGGCCCAATGAATCTCCTAAGTTGGAACTGTCGGGGTGGGTGGAATCCCCGTACAGTTCGAGAGCTAGCGACTTTGTGTCAGTCGCATTCCCACATGCTGTTTTTTTATGTGAGACGCGACAAAAAGAAGAGAAGATGAAGAAGGTTAGAGGAAGGATTGGTTTGAAGGGTTTTTGTGGTGTTGATAGTAATGGGATGAGCGGTGGTCTTGCTCTGTATTGGCATGAGTCTTTTGTTGTTGATGTCATGGAAAATAATGATAGGATAATTGATGCTATGATCCGTGTTGACGCTAATGCGGAGCTATGGAGACTTACTTGCATCTATGGAGAACCAAGAATAGAAAATAGATATCTTATGTGGGAGAAACTTCAAAATTTAAAGTGTGTAAATGATGCACCGTGGCCGGTGGTTGGCGATTTCAACGAAGCTCTATGGAACTTTGAGCATTTTTCTGCAACTCCTAGAGCTGTCCCCAAGATGGTGGCATTCCGAGACACTTTGGAAACATGTGGTTTGGTGGATCTCGGCTTCATAGGAATTCCATACACTTATGATAACAAGCGTACATGAGTTGAGACGGACGCGCGCGCTTGCCTTCTCCTTCCCCCGGACCTGCTAGTCGGTGGCAGCCTCCACCATTTCCCCCCAAAGCCCTCCCTCCCACGCGCGCTCCCGCCCCACCCCCGTCATGGACGACGACCTCGACGCCGCCGGCGGCCTCGCCTCCTTCCCCTCGCCCGGCATGACGACCGGCCCCTCCGACAAAGGCCGTGGTTCGGGAAGATGCAGGTCAATATGCTCAAGTTCGACGATGAGTGATCTATGGCCGCGGGCCTTTTTTTGTATGCCGGCAGGTATGCTGGCATGACCACTGGGCCGTAATGGCGTGGACGAACACAAGTCTCACCCCTTTTTGTGTGCCGGCATATGCGCCAGCATGAACTGTGTGGTGATTGTATGCCGGTGCTGACATGGTGCCGGCATGAGACATGGCCGCTCGCATGATCTATGGCCGCATGCCTTTTTTAAAAATTGTGTGCGGACATGAAATTGGTTGGCGCGTTGGGCGCACTGACCCAAATCTAAAACAGGACGGACGCGGGGCTGGCGGCCGAGCCAAACGGACAAAAAGCGGACAAAAGCGCTGTCCGTTTGGGTCAGCCCGTTGGTGTTGCTCTAAGTTCATTTTTGAAATAATTTACATATTTGAAGTCCTCGCGTCAAGGCCCTTAAAACAAGATCAATCTTGAATACATTCAGAACATGTTTAAATTTCAGTGTTTAACATTTCACATGGGAAACATACCTATTTCATTAATTTTCTTCTGAGGATAACTTTATTAACATGAATATGTTAAACCAATCTATTTCACTAGAAACCTATTTAACCCAAATATGAAACTGAAATGCAACTTTGTGAAACTGATTTTTTGAAAGGTGTAAGAATTTATTTCAACAAAGTGAAAGTGTTTTCTAAAAACAATGTGCAATTGAAATCGGCGTGATTTTTGTGAAACAAGCCAATGAATGTAAAATGTAGGTTTTGACTTGTGAAATAGTAAACAAAAATATATGAAATTATAATTTATCAGTGTGAAACTACTTATTTTAAAAGACTGGTATATGTTATTTCAAAAAGATGTGTAACTGAAATATATGTGATTTCTGTGAAACGAGCCAGTGGAATGTAAAATGTAGTTTTTGAATTGTGAAATAGTGACCCGAGAAATGAAATTATAATGTATCAATGTGAAACTGGATTTTTCAAAGACTTAAATGTATTATTTTAAAAAATGTGCAATTTAAATAGATGTTTTTTTGAAACAAGCTTGTGAAAAGGAAATGTAGGTTCTGAATTGTGAATCAGTTACTACAGAAAGTAATTTTCCTTCTTATGTAAGTTTTTTTTCCTATAATTACACTATTACATGCATATTCTTGCATATAATAAGAAGTGTAGCTTTTGTGTATATTCTGTGTAATTAAAATTTCATTGTGTGTGTTATTTTTATTTTTTACTTTTCTTTCCTCTTAAAGGACAAATACCAATGTCAATAATTCATTTTTTTATGATACTTCATATTTTGATTTTGTTTAGTTTTTATTTCAATTCATTTTTCTTCAAAACTAACACCAACGCCACTAATTCATTTTTTCTAAGAAAGCTTCGTTATTTTGATTTTGATTTAGTTTCTGTTTTATTCCCTTTCTTCTTTAATGGTAGTACCAATGCAACTAATTCAGTCTTCTTGTGAATATATTTTTACAAAAATTCCACCATTATATGCTTATTTCTTGCATATTTTATAAAACCATGTTTTTTGTGTATATTCTGTGAAATTTAATCATTGTTTGTTTAATATATTTTTTCACTTTGTTTTATTTTTTATTTAGTTTTTTCTTCTAAAGGGTAATACCAAAGCCACTATTTCATTCTTTCTTAGAAAACTTCATTATTTTGATTCTTTTTAGTTCTTGTTTCAATTTCTATCTTTCTACAAGGGTTATACTATTGCCACTAATTCCTTCCTTCTTATGAATATGTTTTTATTGGCGAAAACCCCACTATTATATTTTTACTCATTCTTATTCTACAAAAGTGCATTTTTGGAGCATATTGTGTGCAAGTTTTGTAAGTGTTTTTTTAGTTTTTTAAATTTCTTTCTTCTTAAAGGGTAATACCAATGTCGATAATTTATTCTTTATTAGAGAACTTTATTATTTTAATTTTGTTTTATTTATTATTTATTTATTTCTTTTTTCATAAAGGGTAATACCATATATACTAATTCATTCTTCCTTAGACAAGTTAATTATTTTGATTTTTGTTTCATTTTCATTCTTCTTAAGGGGTAATATCAATGCCACTAATTCATTGTTTATTAGGAAATTACCTTTTTGTGCAAACTCGCTGTTATATGCTTATACTTGCATAGTATAAAGCACATTTTTTGTCTAAATTATGTGCAAGTGTTTTCATTGTTAGTTTTAGATTTTATTTCCATCTTCTTCCTTCTTAAAGGTAAATACCAATGCGCTAATTCATTTTTTTCCTTGTAAGACTTTGTTATTTTCGTTTTCTTTAGTTTGTATTTTATTTTCTTTCTTCTTTAATGATAGTATAAATGATTCATCCTTCTAAGAAAAAAGAAATATTTTTGATTTTGAGAAGTAGATACGCCATGGACAAAATATGATGCGACTAATTAATTCTTTCTGTAGAAAAGTTATCTAAAAAAATCAACTGTATATCTTTATTCTTACATACTATAAGAAAGGGCAATTTCTGTGTGATTTTTTTTTGCTAATCCATTTCTTGTTTGGATTTTTTGACAAAGAATCCACTATTATATACTTATTATTGCATATTTTAAAAGCACAAATTTTGTGTAGATTACTTAATTTTTTTCTCATTTTTTTGTATATTTATTATATAAAAATCATATTTTTCGTATATATATATTTATTTATACTTTAAGATGAAACCATCACAAGTATTAGAATTATAGGTTTTTATTTTGCCGGATACTAAAACTGTAGGTGACTTTTGATTATTGGGTTGAAACCACAATAAATTATCTCCCTAAAAAAATCACAGTAAATTATACTATGTTAATAATAAAAGCAGTGATATTCTGAAAATATTTATATCATAAAGTCACTTAGCAAGGCCAAGCCCGCGCGCTGCACTTTGGGCGCTTGTTCCACGTCAGCTGGGAGCAAATTAGTCTAGAAAACAAAACGCTAGGAGTAGATCGACTGGACCTTGTTTATGGTCAGTCGACTGACTCAGTTTCTATTTACAGTCAACTTATCTGCAGCCAGTCTCCAAAATTGTTATCTTCTGAAACGAATATGGTAGAGGCTAGGGTTCTACCAGGTCTCGGACGTAGGTTGTAGGGGTGGAAGTGCGGGCTGCGGGGTTGGGGACGCCGGCGCCGGCGGTTGGGCGCCGTCACGGCGTGAGAGAGAGAGAGGCGGCTAGGGTTTGGGGCTCTCGTCTCCCTCAGAATATACTGTTTATTGTCTGCTTAATATCAAAGGGGTACATGTGTTTATATAGGAGGACAACCTCCACTAAACCCTAGATAACTTGGACTCTAATATAACTTGGACTCTAATATAACTTGGACTCTAAGATAGGTAAGATAAATTGGGCTAAGCCCATAATTAACCCTGCCCATTGGGCCTCCTCCGTTGGTACGTTGTACCGGTCATAACATCTCTCTCCGCCTTCTCAAACAGCTCGTCCTCGAGCTGAACATCTGGAAACTGCTGGCGGAAATCGTCGAGCTTCTCCCAAGTCGCTTCCTCCTCTGGCAGGCCGGTCCACTGTACCAAGACATGCCAGACACCGCGACGCTGCTGCGCCTGCAGCACCGTCGCCACCTGTGCGGAAGCTGGAAGGAGGCGGCCATCCGAAGTAGGAGGAAGGGCCGGCGTCGCTGCAGGAGGGTCCCCGCGGTAGGCCTTCAGTAAGCCGATATGGAAGACGTCGTGGAGGCGAGAACCAGCTGGCAGCTCCAAGCGGTATGCGAGTGTGCCGACACGCTCCAGCACACGAAAGGGACCGGCGTAGCGAGGTCCCAATTTACGCTTGGAGAGCTGGTCCAGAGACTGCGTGGTCCTATGGAGGAGGCGCAGCCACACCCAATCGCCCACCGCGAACTCCGCCTCGCGATGATGAGCATCGTAGTACTTCCGAGCCAGTTGCTGTGCTTGGAGAAGACGCTGGCGTGCCTTAGCCAGAATGTTGTCGTGGGTGCAGAGTCAGCCGCCCTCCGTCTCGGACCGAGCCATCCCAGGCTCGTAAGGGAGCATCGCCGGAGGTGGGCGCCCGTAGACCACCTCGAAAGGCGTGGTGCGCAGGGCGGAGTGATAGGAGGTGTTGTAGCAGTACTCTGCCCAGGGCAACCAGTCCACCCAAGCTCGTGGACGATCACCAGTAACACAGCGAAGGTACATGGCGATCACCTTGTTGCCCACCTCGGATTAGCCGTCTGTCTGAGGATGGAACGCCGTGCTCATGCGGAGCTTCACGCCCGCCAGTCGAAAGAGATCCCGCCAGACATGTCCCGTGAACACGGGATCACGATCGCTGACGATGGACGATGGAAAACCGTGGAGGCGGACGATGCCGTCGAAGAAGGCCCGCGCCACGGAAGCGGCTGTATATGGATGACCCAGGGCGATGAAGTGCGCGTACTTGGAGAAGTGGTCAACCACCGTGAGGATGACGGACTTGCCGCCCACCTTGGGAAGGCCCTCGACGAAGTCCATGGAAATATCCGCCCACACCTGGGAGGGTACGTCCAACGGCTGCAGTAGACCCGCGGGTCGTAGTGTCTCCGTCTTGTTCCGCTGGCACGTCACGCACGACCGCACCAAGTCGCGGACCATCGCGCCATCACCGGGGATGTAAAAATCAGCACGGAGACGATGGAGAGTCTTCTGCACGCCCTCGTGCCCTGCAGAGTGCGCCAATGTCAGGACCTGGTGGCTGAAAGGATCGATATGGTTGACTAGAGGGGGGGGGGGGTGAATAGACAACGACCACTTTTTAAATAATCTTACCAAGTTAAGGTAAACAACATATGGGTTCACAAATATTACGACAATGAGGTGAACCCTAATGGAGCTAACAACGAGAGCTATTAAGATAAGTAAGATATAGTCAACAATATAAGCATACACAAAGTAAAGGTTAGAGATAACCACAAGTGGAACCGATGGAGACGAGGATGTGTTATCGAAGTTCCTTCCCTTTGACATGAAGTACGTCTCCGTTGGAGCGGTGTGGAGGCACAATGCTCCCCAATAAGCCACTAAGGCCACCGTATTCTCCTCACGCCCTCGCACGATGCAAGGTACCGTGATTCCACTATAGGTGACCTTGAAGGCGGCGACCGAACCTTTACAAACAAGGTTGGGGCAAACTCCACACAAAGCTTGGAGGCTCCCAACTAGACCACGAAGCTTCACGACAATGGAATATGGCTTCGAGGTGACCTCAACCGTCTAGGATGCTCAAACACCCAAGAGTAACAAGATCCGCAAGGGATTGGTGGGGGAATCAACTTTTCTCTTGGTGGAAGTGTGGATCTAGGCCTTCTCAACCAATCCCTAAAGAATCAACAAGTTTGATTGGCTAGGGAGAGAGATCGGGCACTTTTGAGCTTAGGGAGCAACAATGGAGCTTGAGAGGGTAAGAGATGAGGTTCCACAGCTAGAAGAACCCTTTATATAGTGGGGGGGAAAATCCAACCGTTTTCCCACTCTCTGCCCGAGCTCCAGCGGTACTACCGCTGGCTGCAGCGGTACTACCACTGGCACTCCAGCGGTACTACCGCTGACCAGGGGCGGTACTACCGCTGGTTGCAGCGGTACTACCGCTGGCCCCAGCGGTACTACCGCTGGGCCCCTGGTAGTGCAAAAAGCACTACCACCGCCAAGAAAGTCTTCGCAAAAAGGTCCGTCCACGAACAACCGCTAGGCAGGCGGTACTAAGCTCCTGGAGCGGTACTACCGCTGACCAGGGGCGGTACTACCGCCAGCCAGCGGTACCGCTGGCTGCAGCGGTACTACCGCTGGGGACCATTTTGCAAGGAAGAAAAAAACACAGTGGCGGGGGCCACTCCAAAGATGAAGGTAAGGGAAAATATGTGAAGTGTGCGCGTGCAAAGATAGATTCCACCCAAACCTTTCCACTACGGTTCCCCTCTTAATAGTACGGCTTTCCTATGACTCAAATAAACAGAATCGTAGAGAGCGTCGTGCTTCCGTTCCATGAATGAGGAGGCGAGTCGTCTTGTGCCGTTGACGTGTAGGAGCAGCCCCTCGTCCAAGTGCCAGGGCGCGTCCAGCTCGCCGGCGTCAAGGCGCTGGCGCAGGCCCTGCGCGTCCACGGCCGTCGAAGTTGCCCAGCGAATGTCGTCGATGAAGGCAAAAGATGGCCCGGAGCGAACGCACATGATAGTGCCAGCCATGGCGACGTCGTCCGCGACATCCTCAGTGTCGCGGCGGGACAAGGCGTCGGCGACCGTGTTGAGACGGCCGAGGCGGTACTCAACGGTAAAGTCGAAGCCAAAGAGCTTGCTGATCCACTGGTGCTGCGGAACTATGGAGAGGCGCTGGTTCAGCAAGAACTTGAGGCTGTAGTGGTCCGTGCGCACACGGAATGACCGGCCTCAAAGATAAGGCCGCCAGTGGCGCACCGCCTGAACCAGCCCAATAAGCTCGCGCTCGTAGGCTGCGAGCTTGTGATGGCGAGCGGCGAAGGGGCGGCCGAAGAAGGCGAGCGGTTCCTCGCCCTGGTGGAGGAAGGCGTCGAAGCCGATGCCAGAGGCGTCGCGGTCCACCATGAACGACATATCAAAGTCCGGCATCTGGAGGACGGGTCCCGTCGTGAGCGCCCGCTAGAGATCCTCGAATGCCGTAGTCGCCTCCTCGTCCCAGGAGAAGGTGTCGCGTCGAAGGAGACGCGTCAGTGTCGCGGCGATGAGGCCGAAGTCCCGGATGTACTTCCGGTAGTAGCCGGCGAGGCCCAAGAAGCCGCGGAGCGCCCGCGGTGACCGCGAGATCGGCCACGCGGCAACGGCGGCGACCTTGTCCGCGTCCATCGCTACCCCGTCCACCGAGATGACGTGCCCCAGGTACGCGACGGAGGTCGTGCCGAACGAGCACTTCGAGCGCTTAAGGTGAAGACGATGCGCTCGAAGCTCGTTGAAGATGATGGCCACGTGTTGTAGGTGCTCCGCCCAAGATGCACTGTAGATGAGAATGTCATCAAAGAAAACAAGCACAAAGCGGCGCAAGTATGGGCTGAGCACGTCGTTCATCAGGGCCTGGAAGGTCGCCGACGCGTTGGAGAGGCCGAACGGCATCACCAGGAACTCGAAGCGGCCATGGTGAGTGTGAACGCCGTCTTCTCGATGTCGTCAGGGTGCATGCGCACCTGATGGTAGCCCGAGCGAAGGTCGAGCTTGGTGAAGAAGCGCGCGTCGTGTAGCTCGTCCAAGATCTCATCCACGGCGGGGATGGGGAACTTGTCCTTGGACGTCATGGCGTTGAGGGCGCGATAGTCGATGCAGAAGCGCCATGTGCCGTCGGGCTTGCGCACAAGGAGCACCGGGGCGGAGAACGGCGATGTCGAAATCCGGATGATGCCGTGCGCGAGCATGACCGCCACCTGACGCTCGAGCTCGTCTTTCTGCAGCTGAGGGTACCGGTACAGACGCACGGCTACAGGTGCCGTGTCCGGCAGCAGGTGGATGCGGTGGTCACAGGGCCGCGCGGGAGGGAGGCCCTGTGGCTCGTCGAAGATGTCGCTGTGCTACTGCAGGAGGTCGGCCAGGAGGGGATGCGCCTCGTCTAGTGCGGCCGCCATCAATTGGAGCTGTGGAGTCACGGCGCCGGAGCCGCCGATGCCTGTCCACTGAACGCGATGGCCGCCCTCGCGCCAGAAGATGAGGGACAGCACATCGAGGTCCCAAAGGATGGGTCCGAGAGTGGACAGGAAGTCGATGCCGAGGATGAAGTCATAGCAGCCCAAGTCGATGCTGACGCAGTCGATGGAGAACGGCTCATCGCCGATGAGGACGGGAACCGCCGCGCCACCCCTGGCAAGCAAGGCGGTCCCCGTTGGCGACGGTGACACTGAACTTCTCCGAGCCCGCCGGTTGGAGTGCGAGGTGGCGCATGGCGTCCCCGGACAGGAAGTTGTGCGTCGAACCCGTGTCCACGAGCGTGGTGAGACGCTCCCCGCTGATCGTCACCGGAAGCAGCATCGTCTTTGCCGTCTTGATGCCAGCCATGGCATGAAGGGAGACGATGAAGGCGGTCGCGTCGACCGGCCCGTAGGTCGTGATGCTGGCCTCGGAGAGTGTGGTGGCGTCGAGCTCCGTGGTGAGGGTCTCCACCTCCGCGTCGTCGACGGTCTCCAAGTAGAACAGGCGGGCGCACGTATGACCCGATGCATACGGCTCGTCGCAGTTGAAGCACAGGCCCTTGCGGCGCCGCTCGAGCTGCTCGACCGACGTCAAGCGCCGGAAGGTGCGTGTCGGCGCGGGGGCAGCCGCAGTAGCGGCCGGCAGGGCGGGGCGTGTCGGGGTGGCGGCCGCCGGGGCGGGGCGGGTCGGGGCACGCGTGCCGCGGCCCGGGAACGCCCCGCTGCAGGGCGTTGGTGCGCAGCTCGTACGCGCGTGCGTAATACATGGTCGTCTGTAGGTCCTGGGGGTCGCGCATCTCGACGTCGATGCGGATGTGGTCGGGAAGGCCGCCGACGAAGAGCTCGGCACATTGGCGAGCCGCGACGTCAGGCGCATGGCAGGCCAACGTCTGGAAACGGTCGGCGAAGTCCTGCACTGAGGTGGTGAAGGGAAGGCGACCGAGCTCGGCCAAGCGGCTCCCACGTATGGGGGGGGGGCGAACCGGAGTTGACACAGGTCGCGAAAGCGCTCCCACGGAGGCATCCCGCCCTTGTCCTGATCAAGGGCGTAGTACCAAGTCTGGGCGGCGCCACGGAGGTGGTAGGAGGCGATCCACGTGCGGTCGGACGCCATGGTCCGCTGCCCCCTGAAAAACTGGTCGCACTGATTGAGCCAGTTCAGGGGGTCGACGGTGCCGTCGTAGGTGGCGAACTCCAGCTTGGTGAAGCGGGGTGGCTGCTGCACGTGTGGCGAGGCCGCGTAGGTGCCCTCATGACGACCCAGCGCGACGGAAGGAGAGTCTTGCGGCACCACACAGCTCCCGGCGTACGGATCAGTGTACGCGTCGAACTCCCCGAAGGTGGGGGCGGGTGGCTGCAACACCGTCGGCTGTAGTGGCGCCGTCGTGTAGGTCGGCGTGTCAATCCACGTCGGTAGCGGGGACGGCGAAGGCGGCCACCGGACCTGGGTGATCGGCAGGCCCTGGGGCGCGACAGTGGCCGGGGGCGGTGGCGCGAAGGGCGTCGCCGGCGGAGGCGGTGGTGGCGGGGTTGCGTACGGAGCCTGGAGGAAAGTCCGGAGGTTCGAGACCGCCAGGTTGAGGTCGCGGATCGCCGAGGACATCTCCGCTGGGGAGAGGACGGGGGCGGGTTCGGCCGCCAGGGCCGCGGGACCAGAGGCGGCCGGACCTGAGTTGGACGGCGGCGGCGAGTGGTGCGGTGGTGGCGGCTGCTGCGAGGTGGCGGGGAAGGCGGTGATGGCGGCGGCGGTGGTGGTGGGAAGGTCCGACAAACTCATCGAACCCAAGCTACCTGATATCAAATTGGTAGAGGCTAGGGTTCTACCAGGTCTCGGACGTAGGTTGTAGGGTTGGAAGTGCGGGCTGCGAGGTTGGGGACGCCGGCGCCGGCGGTTGGGCGCCGTCGCAGCGTGAGAGAGAGAGAGAGAGAGAGAGAGAGAGAGAGGCGGCTAGGGTTTGGGGCTCTCGTCTCCTCAGGGAGACGACAACAGAATATACTGTTTATTGTCTGCTTAATATCGAAGGGGTACATGTGTTTATATAGGAGGACAACCTCCACTAAACCCTAGATAACTTGGACTCTAACTTCAACTCTAATATAACTTGGACTCTAAGATAGGTAAGATAAATTGGGCTAAGCCCGTAATTAACCCTGCCCATTAGGCCTCCTTCGTTGGTACGTTGTACCGGTCATAACAGAATAATACATGCATGCGTGACGAGTTCTAATCATAGCCACTCGCCAATTCAATATTTCCTCCGTTTCTAAATATAAGTGTTTTTAGAGATTTCATTAAAAAAAATTACATACGAATGTATATAGACGCATTTTTAAAATATAGATTCATTCATTTTGCTTTATATGTAGTTTATAGTGAAATCTTTAAAAAGATATATATATAGAAACGAAGAGAAGGGAGTATATGTCAAATTGAATAAATCATGAGACTGTTGATCGGATAATCACGAAGAATCGTATAAACAAACAGGTAGGAGTAGAGTACTCCTATATGTCCTCATCGAAATCACCGTGAATACGGCAGAAAGTCAGAGGTACTAGGTGATTGTGCAAACTTCCTTGGACAGCAGAAAAACTTGGCACGCAGCACACACTTGACAGTCCACCAAGAAAACTAATACTCGTAGTAGTGCTGAATTCTGAAGCCACCTGGAGGGGCACGAGGGAACAAGCAAAACCATGCGCACTGCTGGAGTAGCAGTACAACAAGAACATGGACAAGAATAATGCGGACTGCTCATCGCCATGGCCATACGTGTAGCTTGGCCATGGATGATGGGTCTCACTCTCACAAGCACACCAACCATGACCTGGGCTGGTGGCCTCATCAAGATGATGACTTGCAGAAGACGGCCGTTTCTGATCGAGTCGGCGATGCAAATCATATGCCTTGTTCACACATGTCTAGGCAGGCAGGTTCTATGAATCTCCGTAGCTAAACTGCGAAACGTAGTTAATTAGGTAAGATCGACATGTGCTAATCTACACGTGTACACTAGAGATTAATAACACTGACGCACAAATGCCATCATATACCAAGGCAATCAGCGGTTGTTCATCCATCTTGGCGGCATCTGCCCCAGCGATTGGTCGATTAAGATTCTCCTAATCACCTGGGGTCTATGCGCTGAGGTGGAGGACCGAGCCCACCTTCACATGCACCATCATTTCACCCACGGTGTCCTCTCATGGCGCCACCACAAGATCACAGATGGCCAGAGGTAGGCCATGGAGCGACGGAGGACACGCGGGGTGAGCAGGCGAACCCTGACACAGTCGCTACTGCCTCCTCCATCCGAAGCTTTTTTTTGTGTGTGTGTTTTGACTCTTTTATGAGAGTTGAGCGGGTTCGGATCCTGATTTAAAAGGGATTTAGAATCTGGTCCTTTTTTTATTTTTTGGGGTTCATGACGGTAGGGTATAACAGTGTGACGGTTGGAGTGCACGCTCTATCATAAAAAATCTTCAAATATCGGATACATTGCATGTCCGCATCTACCGCCAAGCACCTCGACGGTATGGTTAGACATGCTATCATCAACCTATTTGGCGGTAGTGATGTGTAGCGTTTACGTGGATAATTTTCTAAAACCGGAGGCCTCGACGGTAGACTGCCATGAAACCCGACGGTAAGAAAAGGGGGAGCTCCTAGTCGGCGCCTTAAGCGCCGGCTAGGAGAACCAGCGTCCACGCGCCCTGCATAATGGGCCGGGTCAGTTTCAGGGACGGATTTTTTTATAAAATAGAAGCAAAAAAAAAAAGTGAACACAAAAGCTTCATAAAAGCGAAAAATGGTTCACAAATTTTGAAACAAAAAAGTTCACGAATTTGAAAAAAATCACTGTGATCTAAAAAAAGTTCACAAGTTTTTTAAAAGTTCACGGAATTTGAAAATTAGTTTATGAATTTGAAAAAAGGTTTTAAAAAGTTCGTTAAACTAAAAAAAAGTTCAAGGTTTTTAAAAATTCACTGTGATCTAAGCAGAAAATTCCACATATTTTTTAAATTTTTACATAATTTCAAAATTAGTTCATGAATTTAATTGTTTTTATCATTTTTGAAAAAAATCATCCATTTCAAAAACACTTCATCAAATATAAAAAAACTTCATCAATTTTCAGAAAAGTTCATAGAATTTTAATTAAAAATTCATAAAAATTTGAAAAGACTTCATTTATTTGGAATATATTTGTTCGTTTGAAAAAGAGTTAATAAAAAGTGGCTGCGTTTTTTCAAAAATAATAAAACATTATATAAAAATAAAAAATTAATAAAAAGAGTAAAGAAAATAAATAAAACGTAAAAACATAAACCAAAGAAAAACTAGTCTTGCAAAAACCAAAATAAGAAAAAACATCCAAGAGGATTCCAGAACCTTCACAAAACCGGAACCCCCCTCCTCTCGCCGGGCCGGCCCATGATCGAACGGTGCAGGCGCCGGTTAAGAAAAATGCACTTTAACCGGCGCCTGCAACGCCAACTAGGATAGCTTAAATTTTGGAAAAGGGTCAAAACCCGAAAATCAGCCCTCCCCTCAAAGCCGCGAGGCCCTCGCTAGCCTTCTGTGGGTCAAACGTCGCCACGTGGGCCCCTCTTCGTCCTGGGACCCCGTGTGGCCGAGGATCCAATAGCAACCTGCATGCACAGGCAAAAACTATCATCCATGGATGGGTTCAGTCTTATGCAAGGCAAGAAGGGAAGGGAAATTGCAGCCAGATGTTGATGAGAGGGAGCATGGCTTCAGCTCAGCCGCTAAAAAACAAATTGGTGTTGTCACATGATTTTACCTTTTTATTGGATGGGGGAGTTTCTACACCTGAGCTCATATGCTCCTGGTGTGAACAGTAAAATAAATAAAATAGAATAACATTTTAAAAAGTTTTGATTTTTTTATGATGTAATTTAAGAAATATTCGTTGTTCATCATGAAATGACATTGGTAGAAGGCGTGGTAAAACAAACAAAAGCAATGCTCTATAAATGCTACTTCCAAACGCATTTTGAAGCTTTTTTTTTGCGATGACTCCCAACAATATGATTTCGGGATGAAATTTTACAAGCACAACAAATATTTTTTGGAAGTATGCCATAAAAAAAGTTATGTATCTTTTGAAATGTTCTTCTATTTTATTTATTTTACTGTTCACACCATGAGAAAATGAATTCAGGTGTACAAAGGTACATTCTTTTTTTATTAGCCTATTAGTAGAGTAGAGACTAGTGTTGACACTGAGGGGATGGAGGGTTTCCATTTTACACTATTTTAGCTTAGGGAGAGGTCACAAAGTTGTGAGGTGACCCAAATAGGGTGAGGTCACTATTTCAATGGGGTTGCGATGGATGGATCACAATGTTTCCATGCAGGTTGTGCCTCACTCCAATGATCACTCCACAAAGATGGTTTTGGACCCTTCCCGGTGCCACCTAGGGCGCGTTTGATTGGCTGCATACAACCCTACCAGGCCCGGGCGGGATGAAAATGGGTCGATTGGTTGCCTGCAGGCCGGCCTGGCTCGCATATGCACGGAACTTAAAGCACCCTAGAGCCTGGCTCGTTGGGAACGGTCGAATCGGCCGTTTCCAGCGAGCCAGACTGAGTCGGGCGGAAAATAAAGAAGCGGCGTAGGGCGTGGTGCAGGGGGAAGCGAGCGGAGATGGCGGGAGGGGAAAATCGACCGAGGTGGGGTGGCGCCAAATATACCCTCACACCCATTTACTCGCTCACCTCTAGCTTTAGGACAAACCCTCATGTGTTGTTGTTGACAACGGCGGCGGCGGGGACTCAGATTTGCGGCTGCGATGACGGTGGTGACTCAGATCTGACCTGCAGTGGCAACACCACTCCCTGACAGCGGTAACTGCTTCTCCCCTTCTTCCTCGACTCCGTCCGGCTATCCTCGTCTCCGCCATCTCTCCACCGACACCAAAGCTGGTAAGCTAGCCCTCCCCCTCTCTATTATGTGATAGGTCGTTTGATAGGAGCGTTTAAGGTCGATGGTGTCTGCCTTAACCGCACCATGGATATGGCTTAGGTTGTGGATGAATGGACGAAGCTTCTAGTTCAGGCAGCATCAATGATAGTTGTGGTTCAAGCCTGGATCATGTTGGTCCATAAGAGTGATGTTCGTCGGAATGAAAAACCTCTCATCCGATATGGTCCGATGTTAATCCGGGATCAGGAGATGATGGCCAATCTGAACTACATCTGCAACTGCAACGACACAGAGGCTCTGTGGATGCTTAGAATGAAAAGAGCTCTATTCAGCAGACTTGTGTGGACGTTTAGGAGCAGAGGGCTGCTATAAGATAGCATCAACACCACTGTGGATGAACAAGTGGCCATGTTCCTCCATGTTGTTGGTCATAACCAGAGGTTCACGGTTGTAAACAACACCTTCAGGAGATCAATGGAGACCATCTCTAGGTACTTCAAGCAAGTGTTGTATGCTGTTGGGGAGCTCAGAGGAGAGATGAGCAGGTCATCATCCGGCCAGACTCCAACCAAGATTAGCACTAGCCCAAGATGGTATCCGTACTTCAAGGTGGGCACCTATACAGTATGTAGTTCATGCCTTGATATGTTGTTATTGTTCTTCTGTGGACTAACATCATATTACAATGCCATTCCAAGATTGCATTGGAGCAATAGATGGTACTCATGTCACTACCAAAGTTCTGAGGTCACATGCTGCGACATATAGAGGGAGGAAGCACTACACAAGCCAGAATGTGGTAGCTGCTGTTGACTTCGATCTGAAGTTCACATATGTGTTGGCTGGCTGGGAGGATCAACACATGATGCTAACATTCTCAGTCACAACATGAGTCATCATGGTGGCATCAACATCCCTGATGGCAAGTTCTACCTTGGAGACGCTGGCTATGCATGTCGGCCATGTGTTCTTTCACCCTTCAGGAAAACCAGGTATCATCTGAACGAGTTTGCTGGTAGGAACTATCCTAGGACTCCTCAGGAACTATTCAACCTCAGACACTCTAGCCTTAGAGTGACTATTGAGAGGGCCTTTGGAGCTCTGAAGAACAAGTTTAAGATCCTGGATCAGAAGCCATTCCACTCCTACCCTATCGAGGTGAAGCTTGTTCTTGCATGTTGCATCGTTCACAACTGGATCCTGCAATGAAGAGTTGATGAATTTGTGCCGGACGAGGAAGATGTGACTCCTGATGAGGTGATCAGCTCCAGCCATGGTGTGAAGGCGTTCGACAATGAAGCATGGAAGAACAAAACGTTGGAGTGGGCTTAAGCAATGTGGGATAACAGAGGTCAGACAAGGATATGAAGCAGAAGAACAAGAGGAAGAACAAGAAAGAGGCAGCAACAAAAGCGAGGAAGAGGAAGCACCTTAGTTAGCATCATTGAACTATCCTTATTCAGCCATGTTGGCTCTTAATAACCTGTATTGTCATTTGCTACTAGCTAAGATAAACTGCCATTTGTTTCCTAGCTAAGACAAAACAATGTTCAGTGTGTGGTAAGATCATCACTTGTCAGAAGTGATGATCACATCTTTAGCCATTTGCAACCAAACAAGCGTGTTGCTTGTTTAACAACAGCGACGCACACAACCAAACAACATGCTCACTAGTTGATTTCCTCATGTAGAAAGTTTAATGCAGGCAACCAAACTACATGCAAACGTTGGTTTTTAGCCTGCATTTGTCCAACCAGGCCCAATTGGGATAAGTATGCAAAATGCTCTCAAATAGAGATGTGAACCAAACATGCCCCTAGTTACTAGTAACCTCATTGAGAATATAATTAACAGTAAGTGTATTTGTGTCTGGTATTTGCACTATTGCACACATAGCAAATGGTACTCTCACCGACACGACTCGGCCTGGGCTGACCTCTCTATACTCTAGTTGACATCACCTTCACAAGCTACTTGACCAAACAATTGTCTGCCATCACCCTAAAAACAACAGAACTATCCACCATTTTTTCAGGCCCTTTTCTGCGTCAGCACCTATGTGATGCATCATGGAATATATATTTTTTTATTCAGAAAAAGTACAGAGAAATATATTCAAAATAAAGAATTGGAATTTTGTAAGAAAACGTTGGCGAATACTTGTTGTTTTCTAGATTTTTTATCAGACTTTTTGGCGGCATATGACCAAGCGGTAAGTCACGGAACTCCTAATCCTTTATTTCCAGGGTACTACCGATCAAATAAAAATACTTAGTTTTTATAGTCCTGAACGAATTTGATACATTTTACTTCGCATATGATCGGGCATGAAAGTAACTAGGCCAATCGATACTGGATTTATAGAAACCATACCATAGCTCTATCCGTAAACTAGGGTTAGGGTTTGTTTTGGCGTTAGGGGCCAAAATGGTTATCAATAGAGGTGAGGTGGCGTTTCCTTTCTTTTATTATAGAATTTGAATTGGTTCTTAATTGATTTGATTTGAGAATTTAAAATAAATGGATAAGATGTCACAAATCTTTGTATTCAATGAAAGGTCCCTAAGAGGATATACAGTCGGCGTTGGTAAATTCGACCACTCAAAGGCCGGAGGACGTGTCGCAGTGCATCTGTGGACACTCAGTGGTCAAGCCTTAAATTTCCTTTCTCACAAGCCTTAAACTCATGCAACTACGTACGATTCATTACACACATCGTCCAACTACTACATCTCAACATGCCATTAGACTACCAAAATTTGGCATCTTTAGCTATGATGGAGAAGACCATCCACAACTTCCCTTGCCCTTCTTGACGCTCTTGTTGTCCTTCTCGTTGAAGTAGTGGTCGAAGACGCAGTAGGGATGAAGCCAGATCTGCTCGTCGCCGAAACTATCTGACCCGTGGCTATCCTCCTCTTCCTTTGGCGGTAGTCTGGCCATGGCACGGACCGCCCGATTCTGCTCTCTAGGGGAGGGCGTGCATGTTCCTCCGCTATTTCTTCTTTACAATGCATGCGCGGATGGCTTCCTCCTCTACGGTTGTCCACGTCATCGCATGAGCCGCCTCCACCATTGCCAGGTCGACAGAGAGGTTGGCCTTGACCCCCTTTCATCCTCTCCTTTCCACGGTGGGCACATCGGTCCAAGTGGGTCTCATACTCCACCGGACCGGTGATGGGGAAGGCGGTATTTTGGGACCGCGATAATCTATCCCCAGAGGATCCGAGCACCGATGCTACGGAGTCATGCGAGATAGACCCTGTTGTCGGTCTCGCGTTATCCTCCCGGGAGCGGTCGAGTGCAATGCGGACAGCCATTGCCTCCTCCAACCCGCATGGGACAACACCCCAGTCGAAGGATTCAAACTGGTTGGAGTCAGATCCGCTTCCCAACAGGGTGGAGAAGGCCAGAGATCGCCGGACGAGAGCTTGGGTGGCGGAGTGGAATGTAGGGGAGTAAAGTGGTCTGGCTAGGGTTTTGTCCACGAAGGAGATCAGCACAAATATATGCGGGGTCAAATGAACAGCGTGGGCCAGGTCCTAGTTGGCGGACGCCCCCATATCCGCCCTAGATTTGGGCTGGATATGAGGGGTACCGGTCAACTCGGGTGTTTGAGGCCTGTTTAAGGCGTCCGCCTAGGTCTTATTTATGATCGGTCACTAACCGAACCATCCGCCAGGACGTATGAAGAGGGTTTGAGGTGCCCGAGTGTAGATGCTCTAAGAGCATCCCTACTGGATCCTCTATATGGACGTGTATAGCAAATATACATGATGCCAACAATTTTTTCAGCACCCAGCGACTCGTGTAAAAGGGCGTGTAAAACATCCACGCCCAGGCCACGACGGTACGAGGCGTGGAACTAAACACGAGCAAGCCATGCTCGTGAGCTCGCGAAAAGGAGACCGTGCTTCGTCTCGCGCTCGCCCGAAGGAAGGATCGGAGGAGCTCGCCCCCAGGCCGTCGCTGCGTTTCTTCTCCGGCCGCCGCCCAAGGTAACAATTTCTTCCTCTCCGGCCAAGATCATGAGGGGGGGGGGGGCGGGGGGCCGCACGCCCTGTAGCTAGATCTGGCGTTGGCGGGAGGTCGACCGCGTGGGGAGGTTGTGCGGGCGGCGGAGTGCGGGGTACGGGCGGCGCTGTGCGGGATGTGGGCGGCGCTAGCTGCGGCCTGGGGAGAGGTAGGGCGGCGGGCGGCGGTAGCTGCGGCCTGGGTACGAGGTTGACGGGTGGGGGAGAGGCAGCGACGGGCGGCGCTAGCTGCGGCCTGGGTAGGAGGTCGACGGGCTGGAGAGGCAGCGACGGAACGAAGCAGTGAGGTCGAGCGGGTGGGGAAAAGCATGAAATTGCAATGCTTTGTATTTTTCTATTGCTGTCAATTTGATGTCAGATTGTGGTCTAAAATAGTTGTGGATTGGTTGCTTGCAGATGGATGATGACCAAACCTTCTTGGACACCATTGGTTTTGGTTACACACAAACACAACCAAATAGTTCAATTGGAGAGCAGGCAACTCCATCAACTCAGCATCGTTCTGCAATAACAGAGAAAGGAAAATCCAACAAAGAAAATAATTGGTCTAGTGATGAGGACAAGGTTCTCATAGCAGCATGGGCAAATACAAGTTTGGATATTGTTGGGACAGATTAAAACCGAGATGCTTGTTGGGCTAGAATTTCATAGTACTACAACAAACACAAGGAATCATCATGGCCGGAGCGAAATGATAATGCAATCAATTGCCGTTACACATTGATTAACAGAGAGACCTCTAAATTTTGTGGTTGCCTTCAACAAATTTTATACAGGCAAGAAAGTGAAAGGACTATAGAAGAAAAGGTATGCGCCTTTCTTGTACTTCTATATGTGATGTGCAATATTCTATATGTGTTGTGCATATTTTAACAATATATTTATATGTGCAGACAAACGATGCATACATTTTGTTCAAGGAAATGGATCTTAAAAAAAAGTAACCTTTCACATTGATGCATTGCTATATAGAGTAATGTGAGCTATAATTCACTGGAGGAGTCATCTGAGTAAAAGAGCTCAGTTCTTCCGCATGAGTACGAGAGACTATGACTCTTTCTCCCATTGCGTCAAAAGTGCATCTTTGCCGACTAGTTTGTCGGTCCTCTTGAACTATCATATTGTGCATTATGACACAAGCTTCCATGACATCAGTGATTTCTTTACGTTTCCATTCTTTAGCAGGTCCACGAACAATGGCAAAACGGGATTACAGAACTCCAAATGCTCGTTCCACATCTTTCCTAGCCCCCTCTTGCTTCTTGTCAAAAGTTTTATGCTTTCTGCTAGTTGGAGCTGGTATGCTCTTCACAAATGTTGCCCACCGTGGATAGATATAATCTGCAAGGTAATACCCCATTGTGTATTGACGGCCATTGATGCTATAATTCACTGGAGGAGTTTGGCCTTCGACTAGCTTTGTAAAAACAGGAGAACGTTGAAGAACATTTATATCATTCAAAGACCTTGGTAAACCAAAATAAGCATGCCAAATCCAAAGTTCTTGCGAAGCAACTGCTTCCAAGATCATAGTGGGCTCGTTCACATGGCCTCTAAACATGCCATGCCAATTTCTGGGGCAATTTTTCCACCCCCGGTGCATGCAATCTATGCTCCCTAACATACCGGGAAATCCTCTTTCCTCCCCTATTGCAAGTAACCTAGCAATGTCTTCTTCATTTGGAGATCTCAGATACTTTTTCCCAAAAACTTCACAAACTTTGATCACAAATTTCTTGCAAGACTCTAAATTAGTAGCCCCAGCGGACCGGATGTACTCATCAACACCATCAGCTGCTATTCCATATGTGAGGATCCGCATTGCGGCGGTCATCTTTTGTAGAGGATGTAACCCAAAAGCTCCGGAAGCACTTCTTTTTTGCGTAAAATAACCATCATAGTCATGCTCAAGTATATCATCAGCTATGCGGTTGAACAAAGTACGCGACATCCTAAATCTGTGCATAAAAAGTAAATGAGACAGGGAAATGAAAAAAGGACCAAAGCAGAGAAGTGTACTAATTACGAACCTTCGTCGAAACAAATGTTCGGAAAAGCGAGGAACTTCTTTCAAGTAGTCATCCCACAGAAGAAGAAATCCGACATCTCTTCCTCGATCGATTGACTGACGTCCTTGCTTGGAACCGCCATGGCGTCGAGCGTTCTTCCTCTCTTCCTCCTCGCGCTCGGCGAATGCCGCAAGTATGAGTTCATCGTCGCCAGATGAAGATGACGAAGAACTCATGTCCCAAGTGGATGTGTTCATTGTGTTGCGTGAGAGACGATAGAGAAATGTAGGTGAGAAGAGAAGTCACATGTAGAAGTGTGCTGGAAGAGAGGTGGTAGGGGTGGTTTATATAGATCAGAAATATGATCGTTGGAAATATAGCCGTTTAAAAATATAGACGTTGAAACATACACGTCCTAATTTACACGTTTCACTGAAAAACTGGAAGGTGTATAATCTAGCAAGGTGTATATGGACGTGTATATGGAGATATACACGTCCAAATTTACACCATCCACTAGAGATGCTCTAAGGCACTACATGAAAGAATAACACATACATACACTAAAATAAGAAGTACTTAATTCTAGCTAGAATCAGAGCAAGTGTTCTGTTCCGCTAGTTGTGGGGGTGGGGGTGGGGGGCAGGATTCCATTTCCTTGTATTTGGTGTGTAGAGTTTGATGCTGTCTTACTCACTAATTCTATGGTTTACTCATATCTTTGAGTTTCCTTTCTCAAAATAATAGATTGATGAGTGTATATGTGTATGTCCAGTGACGATTCTAGTAGACACGCTTCAACGGTCTGAAGCATGTCCTTCAAAAAATGTTTTTGTACTACGTCTACTATTTTGGACCCAACCCTCAGGCACATCTATACATGCATAGATCCAACACGCGGAAATAAAAATAATCACTTCCAGGACAGTTAAACAGAAATAGCTAACTTGCCTAGTACCTCACTACATGGGAGAAACTATTTGTATTTCTCCTTATTTCGTATGCTCAGTGAGTCTTCTTGAACCGCATAAACTAGACATTTCTAGAAAAGAAACATACAGTTTTCAATACATACTACATGATCTTTTTTAAGCTTATTTGGTACAAATGATTATGAGATAATTGATATCTGGCTAACAAGATCCATATTTCCGTCCAAAAGAGCGATTAACTTTTGGGCTGTTAACTCTCAGCCCACCCACCATTTCTTTGTAGGTTCACCATCCTGTTATACCCATGTCCTTAATTAATTTGTTCCGTCCGCGGGAGGAGGTATTACTTGCAAAAAATAATCACATTGGAGGCTAGGCTAGCAGAAATCAGTATCATTTTCCTTTTTTCTTTTGGCCAAAACACCAACTCCATGGAAATATTTCTGCATATAACTCCGACTAGCGGGTTAGTCCGCTTTTATAACATGTTACTCCGTCTGTATCTAAATAATTGTAATTAAAGAGAAGCCTAGTTCTTTCCCGCTACAAGTATTTAGATACAAAGGGAGTACTTGATAGATAAGACCCCATCCGCAAAAGTAAAAAACATGAGACGCGGGTTGCAAGAGCCAACTTGGCAAAAAAAGAAATGTCACGTAGACGCGTTGGCTGGGACGCTGGGTTAAACCGTGTGTGATGTGCGTTGGTTTGGAATAGGGCAGCGGCCAAACAAAGTCGAGTGTCCTAGCCCGGTGCGGTGCGGTGCGGTGCCCTGCCGGGAGATTCTTGTCTGGTACTTTGGTGTTCGCGGTGGATCATATTTGATGTTGTGTTTGAACCTCAACTTCTTGTTGTTTCTTGCTCCGTAGGCATCTCATCATTGGACTGCGCTTCCTTTCTGGCTGGTCGATTTGATATTTTGATTCGAGACAAAAGTGCAGTTGTAATGCCATTTCCCGTGTGTGCGTACCTGTAAAGTATTTTGGCGGTGAAGAAAGGTAGATCCCAGCCTTGTGCCTAGCATCTGCTGCCCCTGGCTGCAGTGTACTTAAAGTGGAGTAGATGTCTCGGCTGTGGCGTGCATCTTCGAACGGGGACGGTAAAACTAACCTTGTACTCCCTCCGGACACAAAATAAGTGTCGTCGGTTTACTACAACGCAGGGAGTAGTTGTTTCTTGCATGCGTCATTCATCACAATTAGTTCGTCAGTCATAAAAGCTCGATCGTGTTCTAGCACTAGTGGCGACAGGGCCTATAGCCCCGACCCGTAAGGGGCTTTAGTCCCGGTTCATCAACCGGGACTAAAGGGCGGTACTAAAGGCTTAACCTTTTCGTCCCGGCCCTCTTACACGCCGGGACTAAAGGTGCTCCACGTGGGCGCCTCGTAGCGCCCCAGGAGCAGGCCCTTTAGTCCCGGTTCGTTACACGGTCCGGGACTAAAGATTTTCAGATTTTGCTGGCTTTTGGGTTTTTTTTGAATGAAATTATTTTTGGGTTTTAGGGCTTTAGGGTTTAGGTGTTCAGGAGATTAACGTGATGCCTCGTTTTGTGTTCGGAAATTAGTTTTCATATAATTTAAAATAAAAATAATTATGCATATATATATAAGATTAACTTATCTTACAAGCGATCATATATATATACAATTATATGGAGATCTGAATTATCGGGACTAGAGCCCGTCTATTCGATTACATGGACGAACATCAGTAATGACCCTTAGCTACACTAAATCGTCCTTTGTCTTCTATAGCTTCCGTCCTCAGAAATCCCGCAAGCTCATGTGCAACAGCAATCGCGCGTTGCTCTGGTAGGACCTTCGTCCTCATGGCCGTGTGCTATATAAGAAGAGGAGATGAATATGAATATCAATCATGATAACAAAGAATGACGGGTAAAAATAGAGGTGTGAATGTTCATTGCTTACGTCGAATCTGTGCTCCTTGAACTTAGAGGTAAACGTGTGAATGGTCTCGCAAACATAGTATCCGCATAGATGCGTTCCCCGTGGTTGCTGGTCGCACTTTACGAGAATGGAATATATATAATTAAAATAATAATCTAGCATCATAAATGTATCGAAAATTAATATAAGTATATCATACTACTACTTACCTGAGCCGCTCTAAAGGTCAGCTTCTCACGAAAGTTACCGGGAGTCACGCACTTGAACCGATTCCAAACCCTGCCCGACAAGGATAATGATTTGCTAAGTTTTTCATTAATTGATATATCAGAAAATCATCGAAAGAGACCGATAGAGCGCAAGAATGATTAAAATTACCCTTGGAGCATGTCCTGCAGGCTTTGGAACTATTCCAAGGGTCTCGATAATGGGTCGAAGGCATCAACTCTTCCCTTATCAATTTGAATGTCCAACAGAATCCAATGGAAGCTGCACATGTATATATATATATATATATATATATATATATATATATATATATATATATATATATATATATATATATATATGTTTGTGTGAGTAATTTATCAATTACACTTATAAGTGAATGGACACAACAGAGTAAAGACCCTCACCTGAAGTTGTATGGAAACAGTATGTGGTCACAGAAATTTTGATCTGTTAGAAACCTTAGAAGGTTTTCCTCTGTCTCTTTGGGATAATTTGTTAGCGTCGCTATATGTATTTTATCTGGATCAATAAACCCAATATTTAGGATGCTCTTACTTTTACACTCCAGAATCTTCATTCTGCATAATAGAGTACAAGTTATATATAGACAATGAATTGAAATAACTAAGCAAGTTATATGTAGACAGCGAATTGAAAAACTTACACACAATAGCAACTCATAAGTGATTTGTCGAGGGCGTCGCCATTGTACATGTGGAAGAGTTCATCAAAGTCGATATGGATTTCTTCGGAGCGGCCGTAGTACTCCTGTGGGACACTCAGCACGATCATCGTTCTTCCATTCTTTGATTCACTTAAGTACCATTTATGCAAGTAACGCATATTTGTTGGGAGATCATCTTTGCTGACCAAAGGCTCTCCCATGACAAACTGTGGCTTAGGAGCTACCACAGCCTTGGGTATCCTGTCGTCTTGGGAAGCCAGTAAATTTTCAACCAAGATACCACATTCATCCGCCATCTCCTTTGCTTTTTCAAAAGCTTGCCCCTGCACCGGAGGGGGAACATTCTCGGTTAACACCTTGAGGGGTGGGATCGACTGTTTGGCCTGTTGTCCAAGCTAAGGAACGTTTGATTTTTTCTTGCTTGTAGTTGAACTTGATTTGCTCCCACTTGCACTTGCATGTGACCTGCTCTTTTTCACTTCCTTCTGCAATGTGCGTGTATAGTCATCAGGCTTATAGTGTAAGTCATACTGTGATGGAGTGGTTATGAAGTCTTTTGCCCATGCTATGTTCTTCTCGGTGTATTTCGGGCGGGGCTCGGGTTCCTTCCTTTTCATCTGCGCATCATGTTGTTCCTTTGCTATCCTAGCGTTTTCCTCGGGGGTACGATCATAAGGTCTGATAGGAAGATTAGCATGAGGTACCTTTGGGAGGGGTGACAGTTTGCGCTTTGGGGAGCTCCGTCCCTTAGAAATCATCGAAGAAGCGTTCTTGCTGGCACGCTTCCGCTTAGTATCATGTGCGGGCGGCGGCGGAGACGGACAACCCAAGTCCGGCGGCGGTGATCGAGATGGACTCGTGTTGTGCTGGCCGACGTCATGTGGAGGGCTTGGAGGTAATGGAGGTGTAGGTGACCTGCGACGACTCAGAGGCGGTGTTGTCCTTGGGGCCGAGCCTGGAAGCTTGATGTAGTTCTTGTCCTATAGGATGACTCCACCCAGTACTTCTCCGAGTGTCCTCTCATTTTCTGATAATGCCTGGGCATCTTCTGACTCCTTGTACTCTTGAAATGTCTTTTAGTGATTCGTCTGCTTGGCTAGATACCCCTCGAATACTGGCACTTTCTGTGTCTTCAGATAGTTTTTCCATAGCTTCTTCTTCCAGCTACGGAACAGTTCGGCCATCTTCTTCAGAGTCCACTGCTTGACTTTGGCCCTCAGTTTGTCTGCGGCGTCTTCATTCTCACATTCTGGCAGGTTGAAATGTGACATGAGATCATTCCAAAGATTATCTTTGTATCTTTCGGCGACATAGTCACTATCGGCTGCCCCTTTGCGCTTGTTCCACTCCCGAACGCTGATCGGGACGTGATCCCTAACGAGAACTCCGCATTCCTTCTTGAATGTGTCAGCAGCATTCTTAGGAAGCTTGGGTTCCCCCGTAGGAAATATCACCTCAAATGTGTAATGCGTCCGTGCATCCAACTTTCTAGTCGGGCCTCGTTTCGTAGTTTTGCTCGATGTGGAGGCCTAAGAGGGAGAAACATTTGTCAAATGAATGTATATTTATACAATATAGAGCTATCTCCAATATTTTTCACATATTACAAGTGATTGTCGAACTTCATATGTATACCTCGCCGGACTTCTCCTCTTCACCGGCTTCTCCATCAGTGGAGCTATCACCTTCTCCGTCATTGGACCTATCTCCTGCCCCATCGGCTTCATCTTCGTGTCGCTCGACCTCCATTCCAACGTCCTGGTTTAGATATGACGACGGAGATTCAACTGGTTCAACGTCGGGGCCGTCTTTGATTATATCTTCCAGAAGTTCTTCCTCTTCGAGGTTCCTGATATGTGGATCCATAGTTCTGCAAAAAACAGATTCTCTTAACCTTTGTACCAAAAACCAAAGTAGGAGTACTTTTCCAATTTGAGACTCCTAGATTTCTCCATAGTATTCAAAGTAGGAGTACTTTTCCAATTTGAGCATTCAATAAGCAAAACCAAATCGTTAAATAAAGTAGTATTCAAATTAGCATGCATTCAATTATAAGCTAATACATCATCACTTTTGTCCGTACATCGTCGAATATTATCATTAATACTCCTCGAATACTATCATACATATAACATCACTAATACATCTAGAACCGTAGCGCCCGACGGGTATCGGCGCGGGCGGTGGACACCCAAAGAGAAGGAACCATCACAGGATCATAGCTCCAGTGAGATCCCCGAAGAACCTGTCAGGTATGCACGAACCTGCCCTCCAACGCAACCATGTAGCGACGGACGTGCTCATCCTCCTCGCTGACACGGTGACGTACCACCTCCGCAGTGTCCGGAAGCCTCGGCACCCTCACTGGCTCACGCGACCGCCACCAAACAAGGATCGGATCAATGACGGGCTGGCTCCTCACCAACCTACGCCCCCCGGAAGGTAGCATCTCTCAATACCAGTCGGGCGGAGCCCAGTCCGGACAGGGCCTCTCTGATCAAGCATGTGTCCTCCGCCGAGTCGACGACGAGGATGCGGGATAGGCATCGTAAAATGAACTAAAAAAATAAACTAGTTTTATTAATTTTCTTGCTAAAAATAAACTATTAACACTTAAGCATATACAATAGCAAAATTAAACTATTAACACTCATTTTCATTTTTCTTCTCCTCCTCTTCTTTCTTCTCTTCTCCTCCTCTTCTTTTCTTCTCTTCTCCTCCTCTTATTTTCTTCTTTTCTTATACACTATACACTATATACACTATAGCAAAATTCCTCCTCTCCTTATACACTATACACTATATACACTATACACTTAAGCATATACACTATACAATATACACTTTTTCTTCTTTTCTTCTCCTCCTCTTCTTATTTTCATTTTTCCTAATCTTATTTTCTTATTTTTGTTCATATTTCTTCTTCTTGTAACCCTAACCTAATTCTAAATATTACTAACCCTAATAATCTAGCACAAACCTAATAACGGTAGGAATTAAATGACAAAAAAATCTTTTCTTTTTCTTCTTTTCTTCTCCTTTTTCTTCTTTTCTTCTCCTTTTTCTTCTTCTCTTCTCCTTTTTCTTCTTTTCTTCTACACTAGCCGGAGTGTTGGGGAGGAGGGGGCGGGGGGCTTACTGGCCGGAGTGTTGGCGAGGAGGACGGCGCGGAGGACGGCGCGACGGCGAGGAGGACGGCGCGGCGGCGAGCAGGACGGTGGGCAGCCTGACGTCGTCGGTTAGTTCGTCGTTGTGCCGCGCCGGGCAGGAGAACGAGAGGAAGAAGAAGAGAAATGGACGAATTGGGTTGGAAATTTTCGAAGTCCCTCTTATATAGGTGGATCTATAGTCCCGGTGCGTGGCTCGGACCGGGACTAAAGACCCCCTTTAGTCCCGGGTGGAGCCATGACCCGGGACTAAAGGCCTCTTTTCGGGCAGACCAAGAGGCGGGAAGCAGGGGGTCTTTAGTCCCGGGGCGTGGCTCCAACCGGGACTAAAGGGGGTCTTTAGTCCCGGGTCGTGGCTCCACCCGGGACTAAAGCCCCTCCTCTGCTGCACGATAAGTTTAGTCCCACCTCGCCCAGCGAGGGGGACTAACACTTGTTTATAAGCCCCGTCGCAGCTTGTCCATCGAGCTCCTCTCTAAAGCAGGCTTACGGGCCTAAACTTACTGAAAATTGAAACTATATTCGAAATTGTGGATAAAATTCAATGTGAATTCAAAGTGAATTCAGGTCGAATTTTGTCCATGATTTCTCATATAGTTTCAATTTTTTCTATTTTCAAAATTAATTATTTTGACTATCCAAACTATTAACTTATTTTGTTATTTTCAATTAGAAACTCTGTTTATTAAAAAATCTTTTTGCATATTTGAGAATTTGACAAAACTATGATAATGAAAAGTGTTTGAAATTGAATAAATAATTCAAAACTATTTTCTATTTTCAAAATTAATAATTTTGTCTATCCAAACTATTAACTTATTTTGTTATTTTCAATTAAAAACTATGTTTATTAAAAATTCTTTTTGCATATTTGAGAATTTGACAAAACTATGATAATGAAAAGTGTTTCAAATTGAATAAATAATGCAAAACTATTTTTTATTTTCATAATTAATAATTTTGACTATCCAAACTATTATCTATTTTGTTATTTTCAATTAAAAACTATGTTTATTAAAAATTCTTTTTGCATATTTGAGAATTTGACAAAACTATGATAATGAAAAGTGTTTCAAATTGAATAAATAATGCAAACTATTTTTTATTTACATAATTAATAATTTTTACTATCCAAACTATTATCTATTTTGTTATTTTCAATTAAAAACTATGTTTATTAAAAAAATCTTTTTGCATATTTGAGAATTTGACAAAACTATGATAATGAGAAGTGTTTCAAATTGAATAAATAATGCAAAACTATTTTTTATTTTCATAATTAATAATTTTGACTATCCAAACTATTATCTATTTTGTTATCTTGACTTCGTTTGGTATATTTCGTGCATTTACTTATTTTTTTGAGCTAGTTGACCCTGAAATTGAAAAGCACTACAAATGAACTTTGAAAATGTTGAAAGTTGGCACGCTATCATCATTTCACCCACATAGCATGTGTTAAAAAGTTGAGAGGGCTACGACAAAAACTGGATGCAGTTCGTGTACAAAACTGACAATCTCTCTCGAAGTTGGAGGGTTTCGAACGAGAACTCATCTCTTACAAAAGGGATTTCATTTTTTTAACTTATTTGAACTCCATACTTTTTGTGTGTTCAAAATACACCATTCAAAGGCACATCACAAAATTTCAACAATTTCTGACTTCATTTGGTATATTTCGTGCATTTACTTTTTTTTTTAGCTAGTTGACCCTGAAATCGAAAAGCACTACAAATGAACTCTGAAAATGTTGAAAGTTTGCATGCTATCATCATTTCACCCACATAGCATGTGTTAAAAAGTTGAGAGGGCTACGACAAAAACTGGATGCACTTCGTGTACAAAACGGACAATCTCTCTCGAAGTATCAGGGTTTCGAACGAGAACTCATCTCTTACAAAGGGATTTCATTTTTTTGAACTTATTTGAACTCCATACTTTTTGTGTGTTCAAAATGAACCATTCAAAGGCACATCACAAAATTTCAACAATTTCTGACTTCATTTGGTATATTTCGTGCATTTACTTATTTTTTTGAGCTAGTTGACCCTGAAATTGAAAAGCACTACAAATGAACTCTGAAAATGTTGAAAGTTGGCATGCTATCATCATTTCACCCACATAGCATGTGTTAAAAAGTTGAGAGGGCTACGACAAAAACTGGATGCAGTTCGTGTACAAAACTAACAATCTCTCTCGAAGTAGCAGGGGTTCGAACGAGAACTCATCTCTTACAAAGGGATTTCATTTTTTTAAACTTATTTGAACTCCATACATTTTGTGTGTTCAAAATGAACCATTCAAAGGCACATCACAAAATTTCAACAATTTCTGACTTCATTTGGTATATTTCGTGCATTTACTTATTTTTTTGAGCTAGTTGACCCTGAAATTGAAAAGCACTACAAATGAACTCTGAAAATGTTGAAAGTTGGCATGCTATCATCATTTCACCCACATAGCATGTGTTAAAAAGTTGAGAGGGCTACGACAAAAACTGGATGCAGTTCGTGTACAAAACTGAAAATCTCTCTCGAAGTAGTAGGTTTTCGAACGAGAACTCATCTCTTACAAACGGATTTCATTTTTTTGAACTTATTTGAACTCCATACTTTTTGTGTGTTCAAAATGCACCATTCAAAGGCACATCACAAAATTTCAACAATTTCTGACTTCATTTGGTATATTTCGTGCACTTACTTTTTTTTTTTGAGCTAGTTGACCCTGAAATTGAAAAGCACTACAAATGAACTCTGAAAATGTTGAAAGTTGGCATGCTATCATCATTTCACCCACATAGCATGTGTTAAAAAGTTGAGAGGGGTACGACAAAAACTGGATGCAGTTCGTGTACAAAACTGACAATCTCTCTCGAAGTTGGAGGGTTTCGAACGAGAACTCATCTCTTACAAAGGGATTTCATTTTTTTAACTTATTTGAACTCCATACTTTTTGTGTGTTCAAAATGCACCATTCAAAGGCACATCACAAAGGGATTTCTTCTTCTCTCATATATGGTGGACACTAGCTCACCTGATTTTTCAACCGTCGATGATGGTCGCCACTCCTACTTCCCCTAGTGCATAACCAATATCTAGCACAAGGAGAAGAAGGAGAAGTGATCGTTTTAATCAAAAACAGATCTGTTACAAAAGGGATTTCATTTTTTTGAACTTATTTGAACGGAAGACTTTTTGTATATATATGTGGTCGAAATGCATGATACCATGAAGTTAGAAAGGGCTAAACCATTCAAAAGTAGCAAATGAAGTTAGAAAGGGCTAAACCATTCAAATTTGGAAACTATAATGGCACAAACAGAAACTAGACATATATAAATTGGTCCAAGAAGTACATGATACTAGCCCAAACAGTACATAATAATAGCTACCATAGATATATATACAATTGTTCGACGTTCAGAACACTACTCGTCTGAATCATCTAAATCAGAATGTCCATGTTCCTCGAGGTGACGCTGGCCATAGTTGACGACTCGAATCTTGCGATACAACTCGTATGAAACGTATGCATCTTTTGCTGCATACTCAATGTTCATATCATCAAGTGGGCCCTTCTCCCAAAGTTTGTGCTGATACTTTGGGAAATTGGTCTTCATATCACCATATGACTCGTCGATCAAGGCAACTGCCATATGAGCCATCGAAGTCCTGTCATGTCGAAGCCTGAATATCGTTTGGAGATCAACGAGGGAACCAGCTGGTATCTCAATACCGAAGCTGTGCCTCATATTCAGCCTGTCGTTCCTTATGTCAATAGAAGCAAAAGTGACGCCGCTGCGAAGGAACTCCATGAGTCCTGGACAATGCTTGTCACTCCTGCAACAGAAACAAATTAAAATGGAACAAATGTTACATACTGCTGCAATAAGGAAACATGTTTCACTACAACTAAAGAGAAACTTATCTTTAGGATTCAAATAGAACATATGCAATGGAACCTAGAGAGATCACTACAACTATTTGAAGCGAACCAACTATGATTCCAATGGAACATATTAAACACTAGTTCATTCTAATACGATTTTTCAGATTATGGAACACTATTCCAATCAGATTGTGTTCCCCTTCAACTAATCAAAATTGTTTCACTACAACTATTTGAAGCGAACCAACTATGATTCCAATGGAACATATTAAACACTAGTTGATTCTAATACGATTTTTCAGATTATGGAACACTATTCCAATCAGATTGTGTTCCCCTTCAAGTAATCAAAATTGTTTCACTACAACTATTTGAAGGGAACCAACTATGATTCCAATGGAACATATTAAACACTAGTTGATTCTAATACGATTTTTCAGATTATGGAAAACTATTCCAATCAGATTGTGCTCCCCTTCAAGTAATCAAAATTGTTTCACTACAACTATTTGAAGGGAACCAACTATGATTCCAATGGAACATATTAAACACTAGTTGATTCTAATACGATTTTTCAGATTATGGAAAACTATTCCAATTAGATTGTGCTCCCCTTCAACTAATCAAAATTGTTTCACTACAACTATTTGAAGGGAACCAACTATGATTCCAATGGAACATATTAAACACTAGTTGATTCTAATACGATTTTTCAGATTATGGAACACTATTCCAATTAGATTGTGCTCCCCTTCAACTAATCAAAATTGTTTCACTACAACTATTTGAAGGGAACCAACTATGATAGAAACAAATAAACTTATACAATGTCATTATCTTGGATCAAAGAAAGCCTCAAAACTTACCTCACCCATTGGAAGATCAAGACATGGCTTGCGAAGCATATTTGGATGACGGCAACACCGCGTTGATCGGCCGTGTACTCCAGATCAAGCCCGAAGAACTTATCATGATCCGCTGTGTGGTCAAAACATCATTCCTTCAACTGTTGAAGGAAAAACGGCACCTCCGTGCTCAGGTTCGTGTACACGACACGGAGCTTCGTCGTGCCATGCACGACCACCTCATGGAAGCTAGTTGGCATGGTGGAAGAAGAGAAGGGAAGAAGAGAGGAGAAGAACAGAGAGGGCGACGCGAGAGAGAAGAAGAACAGAGAAATGGCGACTGTACGCTTCGGTTCGTGCTTTTCATCGCCCGAAACGGCGCGGGATGCAAATCGTTTGGGCCTTTAATCCCGGTTTGAGCCACCAACCGGGACTAAAGAGGTATACCAAACGGTTGCCACCACTACGGCAGGCCACATGTTAGGCTTTTAGTCCCGGGTTCAACCACCAACCGGGGCTAAAGAGGTATACCAACAGTCGCTCCACTACGGCAGGCCACGTGTTAGTCCTTTAGTCCCGGGTTGAGCCACCAACCAGGACTAAAGGGGGATACAAACGGTTGCCACCACCACTACCCGCCGCGTAGCCCTTTAGTCCCGGTTTGGGACACGAACCGGGACTACAGGCTCCTTACGGGCCGGGACTAAAGCCTCGAGGGAGGCATTGAGAATTGGGGCGACGTGGCCGGGCCTTTAGTCCCGGCCCAGAGGCAGGCTGGGACTAAATGGTCCAGGCCAAAGGCCCGTTTTCTACTAGTGTAGCTAGAAGAAGGAAAGAGAGAAGTTTTGGATTCGTTCGTGTCGTTTTGGATTTGTAGCAACAAAGAACAACGATTCTTTAGGGACGTATTTGGATGCTTTCGGCTACAGTACTTGCGTTGCATATCCATCTCTAGCTAGTCTGGTTTTTCATATGAAGGCTCATATGCAGCAGATGCAATCTGTTTGGTTGCCTGCATCGCATGAAGGGACACTTACCCCCCTGCTGTTTGGTTGCCTTTTTGTGTTTAGGGTGTGAGCAGATGCAAACTTCAGCTGTTTGGTTGCAAACATCGTTTGTGTTCTGCTCACCCCATTCAAATGTGGTGTCTTTACCACCACATGATTAACACAAAACAAGCAACGTAAATCACAATAAGCTACTTAATTAGATTAACAACAAACAACTTAGATTAAACAAAGCAAGGAGCGAAAATGACAGCAACATCAAACTTAGATTAACAACAGGGGCATCCTCCTTCCCTGCTCCACGTCAGGGTGCCGCTCCTGGTCAAAATATTAACAAGTTCACAACACAAGTACCATAAGTTCTAGCCAGACAACATAACAAGTTCAACACTAACACCTAAGTTAACTACATTGCATGCTCAATATTACCAACGCAGTTGTGCTTGCCGCAACGAAAATTGCACATGATCGAGGAGTCGTGGTTGTAGATTTGGACCTTCAGGCCGAGTCCTAAGATGCGTAGAATGAGGAGGTCGCCGGGGACGATCCAGTGGCGACGACAGAAGTAGTTCCAGCCCCGGTCAAGCAGCACGTGCCCCTCGAAGTTCTGGACCTGCACCCAGAACTCGCACCACTTGTTCGCCGAGAGCCTGACCACGCGCGGGATCCGCCTAATGACCAGCCACTCGTTCATCACCTGCACGAACTTGCGAGGGACTTGCTCTACAGCAAATGACACTGATCAGTGGCATTAGCTCTTCTGCAAATGCCACAGATCAGTTGCACTAATACTACAACAAATGACACTTATCAGAGACATTTTCCCAAGAGCAAATGCCACTGATAAGTGCACAAAGTCTTTTCCAAATACCACTTATCAATGACACTTTCTCTTGAACAAATGCTACTGATTAGTGGCACTTGCTCTTGATCATCGTTCATCGATCATCGTTCAAGGAAAGAATATCAAGACTTCCTAATTATCATACAATTTTTTATTCGTACATCTTATGTTATTTACATACACTACGTACAGTAAGGACTACTTCATTCTAGTGAGAATAAGAGCAAGTGTAGTATTCCTCTAGTTATCGGAGGCAGGATTCCTTGTATTGGGTGTGCGCGTCTAAAGCTTATTGTCTTACTCACTAAATCTAAAATTTACTCGGATCTTTGAGCTTCTTTTCTGAAAATAATGGATTGCATTGATGGGTGTAGTGACGATTCTAGTAGGCAGGCTTTTACATTCTGAAGTTTGCCCACCAAAAAATGTTTTTATACTACTTCTACTACTTTGGACCTAGCAACTAGCTCAACTCCAAGGGCCATCTACACATGTATACCTCCAACATGCATAATTAAAAATGATCGTATGGATAGTTCACTCGCCTAATACTTCACTACTTGTCATATGGGAGAAACTAATCGCATTTTTCCTTATTACGTGTGCTCAGTGTGTCTTCTTGTCCTGCATGAACTGTATATTTCTTGAATTTTTTTTAAAGTTTTTAATATATACTACATGTGCTATGTTGTACACTAGAAAACTTTGACCTTGTATGGACAATATGATTAGGAGATAATGACTATTTTGCTAGATAAGTCCAATATTTTGGTTAAAATTTTTATATCTTTAAATAACCCCAAACAATTTCACAAAATAGTACATATTTCATTGTGAACTAATTTTTTTAGTTTATTTAGTGCACATGAATATGCGATAATTGTTATCTTGTTAAATAGATTTAAATTTTGGTCCAAAAGAGCATTTAGTTTTCTCGCTTTTAACTTTGAACCTACCCTCCAATTCTTTCTAGATTCACTGTTGTGTATACACATGTCATTAATTAATTTATGGGGATTGCTACAAATCAACCGGTTGATCTGCCACGAAATTAAGCCGCCTCCACAACCATCCGATTCAAATCCTCCCAGCCGCAGGATCGGGAGGCACCACTCAGCAGTCTCCCATGGCAACACCGGCAGACCCTTCATCGCAACCTCGTCAGAGCTTCCAACGATCGCCGCGGCGCTTCACTGCAACCTTGCCGGAGCTTCATTGCAACCTCGCCGGAGCTTCCGATGACCGTCGCGCCGCTTCATTGCAACCTCGCCGAAGCTTCATTGCAACCTCGCCGGAGCTTCAACGACCGTCCCGGCGCTTCACTGCAACCTCGCCGGAGCTTCATTGCAACCTTGTCTGAGCTTAGCAGCGACGTCATAGCATCGGGTGTTGTAACGCCGCTCCACCGCTGGCCATGGCTGTTGCTCGTCAACCCTCTTGCTGCAACGCAACAACGCTGTCAATGTGACGACACTGTCGTCGTATCATCGCCTACTCAACGCCGCTCCATCGTTGGCCATTGCAGCAGCGTCCTCCTCTCATAGCCAGCAACAACACAGGGTCAACGACGACTCGGATTGCAGTTGGAACGAGAGAGCTGAGCGCAACTTCATTGCGCATCACTGCAAGTGGGTGCATCAGGGCTATGGAATGTGGGAGGTAGTGGCTTGCTGGGAAGATGAAAATAGGGGAGAGAGAGGACATCAGAGGGGATTGGTTGGTTGGAGGAGACGAGTCGCGGCGTATCGAGTGGATAAGGATCGGTTGGTGGGATAGCGTAGCGGTGCGTCAGAAACATAGATGTCAACCGGGGCGACTTACACGAGCGGTGTATCAGCATGTTGATTTAGAGCTTTTTTCATTTTCATTTTTTTGGCCGAAACACCAACTCTAGGGTAACATTCTTACATATCGTCATTATAACCTACAAGATGAGACCGCACCCGTAAAAGAAAAAAAAAAGATGAGACCGGGCTGCAAGAACCGACTTGGCAAAAACCAAAAAGGAAATGTCACATAGACGAGTTGAATAGTCTGCTCTGTTTTCTCCCATATTTATAGTCTAATCATAAAGGTTGGGTTAAGAGCATCTACAACTAGATGCCTCAAACGACCTTTTATATGTCGACGTATATGTCTGGTCAGTGATCGGACAAATGAGTACAAAAAAAGGTGATCCAACTGGACCTTTTATATCATTCATATACGTCTGGACTTTTCATGAACCCTCATATTAACGTCAAATATAAGTATGATATAAGGGCTCGTGGACGCACCCCGGTCGGTCTGCCACGAAGGACGCGACCCCGTCTCGGACCATCTTCTCTTTTTTCTTTATTCGTTATTTTCTTTATGTCTCTTTCATTTTACCAATCACGAGTAATCGGACATAAAAAAATATAACTGTGCATAAGGAACACGACGGTCACTGACCGACTGTAGATGCTCTACATCGTGTGTGATGTGTGCTAGTCCGGAGTAGGGCAGCTGTCAAACAAAGTCTAGTGTCATAGTCATAGCCCGGTGCGGTGCCTTGCCGGGAGATTCTGGTCTGCTACTTCAGTGTTCTGGTGGAGTATATTTGATGTTGTGTTTGAACCTGAACCTGTTGTTGTTTCTTGCTCCGTAGGCATCTCATCATTGAACTGGGCTTCCTTTCTGGCTGGTTGATTTGATATTTAGATTCGAGACAAAAGTGCAGTTGTAATGCCATTTCTCGTGTGTGCGTGCGTGCGTGTAAAGTATTTTGGTGGGCAAGAAAATGGAGATTCCAGCCTTGTGCCTAGCTTCTGCTGCCCTTGGCCGCAGTGTTAAAGTAGAGTAGTGATGTCTTGGCTGTGTCGTCGTTCGGATTTTCGGTCGCATGCATCTTCGGACGGGACGGTAAAACTAAAAACATCTACATCATGTTCGGTCACAAAAAATCGATCGAGACGGGTCATTCAAACCAGCCTCATACGTTCGGGCTGACAGACAACCTTATTTCCGATCTAAATATGAGGCAGATATAAGGAAATCCGGACAAGCCCGTCTGGCCAACACTAACATTAGTAGAAAACATGCATTTCGTACGCAACATTAGTCCCGATTGAATTCCGGTCCGGGACTAATGTGATTATTAGTCCGGTTCCCAACGGTTACGAGCGAATGGTGGCACGGTCACCATTAATTTCGATTCATTCGGGACCTTTAGTGTCTCTGGTGGTATTATAAACCGGGATTAAGGGAGTGGTGGCAGGCTGACGTTAGGCTGGGACCCCGACGAACCCATTTCGTCTCGGTTGCTATTATCAACCGGGACTAGAGGTGGGCATTTAGTTTCGGTTTGTATTAACAACCGAGACTAAAGATGACCCTATATATACCTTTTCGTCTAGCCAGAGCTCGAGCTCATCCTCTCTGTTTTCTCCTCTTTGTTTTTCTCATAGCTCGAGCTCTCATCCTTCATTTTTTGCAACATTTGTCAAGATTTGAGGCACCCCATCTATCCAAGGGTTGTAAAAAGCTAGCAACTTCATGCTTTCATCTTTCATTGCTAGTTTAACTTGTTTCATGCTCTATAAATATAGTGAGTTGTGGTCAACCGGGACTAAATGATGAAGGCATTTAGTCCTCACCCTTTAGTCTCGGTTGGTGACACGGGACTAAAGGTTGTTGCCAACCAAGACTAAAGCCCCGTTCTCCACTAGTGTATTCGAGACCGGGCGTGTCCGCGAACGTGACTGAGCGCGTCCGCAAGCCCTCATACCATCTTCATATTTAAGATGGAAACGATGGGTGTCGGTCAGTCCGGGCATTTAAGATGGGCATGAGGCGTTAGGTTGGGTCGTGTTTTTGTGAACGATTATTGACCGAACGGCTTGCCGAGACGTTTGAGAAGGATTTGAAGGACCAGCTTGTAGATGCTCTTATCATCATGGACAGATAATTTGCTATAGAAAAACGTTTGCCTAAAAATCTGATATTCGCCAAACGTTTTCCTTGCTGTTCCATGCATATTTGGCCTCGATCATGGTTTCGTTGAAGCAGAAGTACAGAAGTTTGGAAGCCGATCGGGAGAGAGAAGTACAGAAGTTTGGAAGTCTGGATTTCGAACGATAGTTTTTTGTCCATCACGTAAAACCTTGTAATAATTCTTTTGCACACATCTTGTGATACGATTAAGTGATATCCTCTAAAAAAATACGATTACTAGCTTGCATGTAGGGCTGTCCGGCCGGTGAGGATCCCGTTTGAGATGGTGAATGACGGTGGCAGTGCGTTGCTTTGGTCCATGTGTCCCCTGTCGCCGGAGCAGTGCTCACGTCTGCCTGCCGATCTCCTCCATGATTGAAGTGAACTACCTCACGGCCACGCGCGGATCAGATCCAACATACCGACGCCGTTAGACAAACACATGCACGGAGATGGGGAATGGGAGTACCCGAGAGAAGGGTTGTTAATCCTCATTTTTTACATTTGATTGAGAAAGCAAAATAATATGCATCCTCATTGGTTTATAGCTAGGTGCATAGGTGATGCACAACCACTTCTACGGTGGGTGTTACGTAGTACATGCATGCATGCATGCACATACTCCCTCTCTACCACAATACTTGTTGTTGGAGAGAACTAGTCTAGTTCTCTCCAAAAACAAGTATTTCGAAACAGAGGAAGTATGTCTCATGGTTAGTCTATCGGTCGCCTGTAACACACAAATACTCCCTCCGTTCCTAAATATAAGTCTTTTTAGAGATTTCACTAGAAGACTACATACGAAACAAAATGAATGAATCTACATTCTAAAATATGTCTATATACATTCGTACGTACTCTCCTAGTGAAACCTCTACAAAGACTTATATTTAGGAACGGAGGGAGTATATGTTAGACTCCATATTTGTAAAATTTTCGTGTATATCCTTATATCTTGTATACCCTTATATATATACATATGAAATAGTCACCCGTATTATGTGTCGTGCAGTGTCCCAAAACATTGTGTTTAACATGGTATCAGACTAGGTTTTGGTCGTTTCCGCCTCTGCCTCGATCATTGCCGCCACGATAGCCTCTTCTCGTGATGGCCTTGCCCACCGCGACTACCTCGCTGCCGCCGCCGCTGTCTCGCCGTTCCTGTTGTCGCGCCCACTTGCCTCTATGGCTGGCACATCGATGGTTGTCGTCGCCTCGGGCGTTGGCGCTCCTCCGCTGGGTCCGATCCCGCCACCGCCGCCCGCTACTGCATAGTCTCCGCCCCTGGTTCTGGTCCGATGCCGCAGCCGGCCTGTGGGCCTCCTGCCACGACCGGCTCGCCAGGTTACCCTCTGCCCTACGGTGCTCCTAATGCGTCGGTGGCGCTGTCGGGTCCCTGCGGTGCCGCCCCCTAGGGCGCTCCGCCTGCACCGTTGGTCTCCTACGGCGCTGCGCCGCCCCATCCATAGGTAGCCTCTGGTGACGCTTCGGCTACCACGTGACTGTCTCCCCCGACGCCGCCTAGTGCCCTAGCTACGCCGCCAGCGCCCTATGGTGCACCTGCGCCCCCGACGTATGGTGCCTACTCGTCATCTCCGGTGCCCTATGGTTGTTCCTCGCTGGAGGTGATGCCCTCCTCGGCCCAGTCGGGGGTTGTGCCGTCCCAGAGCTACTATGCGACTGCCCCGTTCTACTTTGCGCATATGATCCCGGTGAAGATCACGACGGATAACTGTTGGAAATATGCCCTAGAGGCAATAATAAATTAGTTATTATTATATTTCCTTGTTCATGATAATCGTTTATTATTCATTCTGTAATTGTATTGATTGAAAACTCAAATACATGTGTGCGTACATAGATAACACACTATCCCTATTGAGCCTCTAAAGGACTAGCTCGTTGATCAAAGATGGTCAAGGTTTCCTGACCATAGACATGAATTATCATTTGATAACGGGATCACATCATTAGGAGAATGATATGATGGATAAGACCCAGACTATGAACGTAGCATGTGATCGTGTCTGTTTATTGCTACTGTTTTCTGCATGTCAAGTATCAGTTTCTATGACCATGAGATCGTGCAACTTCCTGGCACCGGAGGAGTGCCTTGAGTGTATCAAACGTCACAATGTAACTGGGTGACTATAAAGGTGCTCTACATGTATCTCCGAAGTTGTCTGTTGTGTTTGGCATGAACCAATACTGGGATTTGTCACTCCGTATGACAGAGAGGTATCTCTAGGGCCCACTCGATAATACAACATCACAATGAGCTTGCAAGCAATGTGACTAAGGAGTTGGTCATGGGATCTTGTATTTTGAAACGAGTAAAGAGACTTGCCGATAATGAGATTGAACTAGGTATGGAGATACCGACGATCGAGTCTCGGGCAAGTAACATACCCATGGACAAAGGGAACATTATAGGAGATTGATTGAATCCTTCACATCATGGTTCGACCGATAAAGATCTTCGTTGAATATGTAGGAGCCAATATGGGCATCCAGGTGCCGCTATTCGTTATTGGCCGGAGAGTGTCTCGGGTCATGTCTGCATAGTTCTCGAACCCGTAGGGTCTGCACGCTTAAGGTTCAGTGACATTTCGGTATAGTTGAGTTATGTATGTTGGTGACCGAAGGTTGTTCGAAGTCCCAAATGAGATCCCTGACGTCACGAGGAGCTCCGGAATGGTCCGGAGGTAAAGATTTATATATGGGAAGTCATATTTTGGGTACCGGAAAAGTTTCAGGATTTTCCGGTATTGTACCGAGAAGCTTCTAGAATGTTCCAGAAACTTCCAGAGGAGTCTGAAAGTCCACCAAGGATTCTACCACGTCCCAGGGGTTTTCATGGGATGATGGGAGACATTGTGGCCTCATTGGTCCAAGCGCACAGGTGCCTCAAGGCCCATGCAGTTGGGAAAGATGGAAAGTCCACCTTTGTATGGAAGGGAAGAAAGGGGACTACGATTCCACCCCCTGGCTGCGCCCTAGGGCTTGGAGGGGTTGTTCCCGACGCCCCTCCACCTATATATAGATGGGAGGGGGCACCCCAAGAGGACAAAGGAAGCACTTGACGCCCCTCTCTCTTCCTAGATTGTTTTCTGCTCCGTTCGCTGTTTCGGTAGCGCTAGGCGTAGCCCTGCTGGGACAGCAACACCACCACCACCGTCATGGCATCGTGCCGCCGAAGAACTCATCAACCTCTCCGTCCTTGCTTGCTGGATCAAGGAGGTGGAGAACGTCATCGAGTTGTACGTGTGTTGAACGTAGAGGTGTCGTCCGTTCGACACTAGATCGGGACGAATCGTGATGGTATCGCGGGACGGATTGCGATTTGGATTGCGAAGATGTTCTACTACATAAACCACATTATATATGCTTCCGCTTAGTGATCTACGAAGGTATGTGTATGCACTCCCCCTCTCGTAGATGTTAGTCTCCATAGATTGATCTTGGTGTGCGTAGGAATTTTTTTGTTTCCCATGTGACGTTCACCAACAATAACTATGTGTCATGACGCGCCCAGGTGTTGCCGCTTCTTCACAGTCGCTACCTCGAGGGTTATGTTGATGGCACCCTGCCATGCCCTCCGCCATATCATCTGGCGAATCATGCGTGGGTGGTGCCAGACCAAGCCATCCTCTTTGCTGTACAGTCCTCTCTCGCATAGGGGGTCTCATCGCTGGTTATCTTTGCCGCTACGTCTTGGGACGCATGGACGGCTCTGCATACCTGCTTTGCTTTGCAGTCTCAGGCGCGTGATCATGCCATTCGAACTACGCTTGGGGACGTGAAGCTTCATGGTCTCACTGTCACTGACTTCTTGAACAAGATGACGGGCATGGCGGACACACTTGCCTCCATTGGCAAGCCTCTTGAGCGGGAGGAGTTCACCTCATATGTGCTCAATGGTTTGGGTGATGACTATGATAATCTGGTGGAAAATATCAATGGTCGTGACACTCCCATCCAGCCGCGCGAGTTGTACGCGTGCGTTCTTGTCATGGAGCAGCGCATCTAGGCTCGCCGATCTGCACCGACCTTCCAAGCTGCCAACGCTACCATGCGCGGCAAGGGCAAGCCGCCGCCGGCGGCTGGTGGCAAACCGATGACCGCTTCTGCCCCGTGGAATACCACTACCACCGCAGGTGGTCGTGTCCGCGCCTATTGTCCTTCGTGTGGGGCTCAAGTCCCTTGCCAGCTTTGTGGTCTTGATGACCATCTTGCTTCCCGCTGCCACTGTCGCTTCAAGAAGGATTTTCTGGGCATCGAGAACAATGGCAAACGGAATGAGAAGCAGGCTGCCTTGGCGAGTCATGAGCATGGTCACACTCCTTCCTATTTGGTTGATGCGTCCTGGTACATGGATACGAGAGCTACCAACCACTTGACGAGCGATATGCGAAAGCTCTCCAAACAGGAGCCGTACCGTGGACATGATCAGGTTTATACTGCAAACAGGGAAGGTATGCACATCTCACATATTGGTCATGCATCTCTTCTTACCCGTCGATCCACACAATTACGTTTTCTTAATGTCCTTCGAGTTCTCTGTGTTTCACATAGTTTGTTGTCTATTCCTAAACTTACTCGTGGTAATAATGTTCTTGCTGACTTTCATCCTTTTCATTTTTTGTGAAGGATCGGGACATGAGGGACATACTCCTTAGAGGTCCCATGCGCAATAATGGTCTCTATGCACTTGATGTGTCACCTGCTCCTACTGCTTTTAGTGGCGTTCGCGTGTCTCCATCACATTGGCGTGCGCGCCTTGGTCATCCTGCTAGTTCCATCGTCCGCCATGTTCTTCAGCGTCATGAGCTTTCAGTTGTGTCCAATAAGTATGTTGATGCAGTTTGTGATGCGTGTCAGGAAGGCAAGAGTCATCAGTTTCCTTTTTCTAAGTCTAGTCGTGTAGTCACTAAACCGTTTGATCTTGAATTTTCGCATGTATGGGGCCATGCCCAAACCTCTGTTAGTGGTCATAACTATTATGTCTCTTTCAATGATGCCTATAGCCAGTTCACTTGGCTTTATCTTCTTAATCGCAAGTCCAATGTGTTTGATGTTTTCATACAATTCCAAGCGCATGTTGAGCGTCTGCTTAGCCAAAAAATTATTCATGTGCAATCTGATTGGGATGGTGAGTAACATAACCTCAATGTATTCTTTAATAAGCTTGGAATTACTCATCCTGTGTCTTGTCCTCATACACACCAACAGAATGGTGCAGCTGAGCGTAAGCACCATCATATAGTTGAGACTGGTCTTGCTTTGCTTGCTCATGCCTCGGTTCCTTTCCGGTTTTGGAGTGATGTGTTTTCCACCGCATGCTTTCTTATTAATTGACTACCTACAAGACGCTCTCAAATGAAAACACCTCTTGAACTTTTGTTGAATGAAATCCCTGATTATACATTCTTCAAAGTTTTTGGATGTGCTTGTTGACCACAGCTTCGTCCATATAACCAACGCAAGTTGGAGTTTCAGTCTTAAAAGTGCGTGTTTCTTGGCTATAGTTCTCTTCATAAAGGGTACAAGTGTCTTCATGTTCCCTCTAATCGCATCTACGTTTCTCGTGATGTTGTGTTTGATGAGAATGTTTTTCCTTTTGCCGCACCTTTAGTCGTCTCCACCACTCCCACCGCACCTGAGCCACCCACCTTACCATTGCCTGGTCAATTTGTTGATGTTGCGTATACACCCTTGTTACTACCTAACCATGGTGAAGGTACTCGACGTGGAGCACGCCTTGAGCTTCTGGACGCGCAGCCGCCTGTGCCCTCTCTGCCACCTCCTACGCCTACAGATGCGCCGACTACGCCGGTCGACCCATCCTTGCCTGGGCCTGCTACGCCCAAGGCTCTGACGGCTGTGCTGGCCGAGCGGGTCTCGCCTGGGGCTGTGCAAGCTGTGCTGGTTGAGCCGGCTGCGTTGGCTGACCCTTCTTCGCCCACGCTAGTCTCGTTGTCTACACCAGCACCTGAGCCTGCCTCGCCGTCTACATCAGCCTCTGCCGTAGGGGCTATGCCCGTGACTTCAAAGCCGACGACTTCACCATCCCAGTCTTCGTCGTCACTTCCACCACCTACTGCTCCTCTGCGTCCTCGTACGCGGAGTCAGAGTGGTATTGTTCGGCCGAAGGAACATACTGGTGGCACAATTGCATGGATTGCAGCATGCATGGCACAAACGGATGTTGATCCCACTGCCGAGCCTCGTCATTCTGAGGCAGCTCCTCGGATTCCTCAGTGGCGCGGTGCCATGGAGCAGGAGTTTCAGGCACTATAGAGGAACGATGCTTGGCGTTTAGTTCCTCCTTTGTCTGGTGTCAACATCATTGATTCCAAGTGGGTCTTAAAGGTTAAGAAACATGCTGAAGGTTCCATTGAGCACTACAAGGCGTGGTTGGTGGAAAAAGGTTTCAAACAACGATATGGTCTTGATTATGAGGATACTTTCAGCCCAGTTGTTAAACCTAGCACTATTCGATTAGTTTTGTCCTTGGCCGTTGCCAAAGGGTGGTCTCTGCGCCAGCTTGATGTTCGGAATGCTTTTCTTCATGGGGTCTTGGAAGAGGAAGTTTACATGAATCAACCTCCTGGTTTTGTTGATCCTGCTCGTCCGCATCATTTGTGTCGTCTTGTTAAGGCGCTTTATGGACTCAAGCAAGCTCCTTGTGCATGGCATGCCCGATGGGTTCGGTTCTTCGACGGCTTGGGTTTACCCCGTCCACTGCTGACATGTCTTTGTTCCAATTTCATCATCCTGAGGTTACTATGTATCTGCTGGTGTATATCGATGATACCATTCTTAACAACTCCTTCGTGTCTGGTGCGGATCGTGTGCTGTCTGCTCTGAGTAGTCACTTTGGTGTCATGGATCTGGGGCTCTACACTACTTTCTTGGCCTGGAGGTTTCACAATCTTCTGCTGGTCTGACTCTTACTCAGCATAAGTACTCCTTGGATCTGCTACGTCGTGCCGGTATGTTGCGTTGCAAGCATGCTACCACCTATATGTTTGCGACAGATCGGTTGTCAGCTTTGGATGGTGACTTGCTCCCTTCGGATGATGCTACTAAGTATCGCAGTGTTGTTGTAGCTTTGTAGTACTTGACTATTACACGGCCTGATATCTCCTATGCGGTAAACCATGTGTGTTAGTATCTTCATGCTCCTCGGACTTCACATTGGTCCACTGTGAAGCGTGTCTTGCGTTATCTCTCTCATACTGTCTCCTATGGCTTGTATCTTCGGTCTACCTCTTCGTGTGCTCTCTCGACCTTCTCTAGTGTTGATTGGGCTGGGAGTCTGGATGACCAACGAACAACATGGGGCTATGTTGTCTTTTATGGTGATAACTTGATCGCTTGGAGTGCGTGTAAGCAGGCCACAATATCTGGAGTAGCACTGAAGCAGAGTACAAGGCGGTTGCCAATGCCACGGCTGAGCTTATTTGGGTACAGTCTTTGTTAAGAGAGTTAGGTATCTCTCAATAGTAGCCACATGTTCTTTGGTATGATAATATTGGTGTGACATATCTATCATCTAATCCAGTCTTCCATGCTAGTGCCAAGCACATCGAAGTTGACTATCACTTTGTAAGGGAACGCGTTGCACGGAAGCTTCTTCATATCAAGGTCACCTCTTTCAACGATCAACTTGTTGACATCTTCGCAAAGCCACTTCCACAACTACAGTTTGAGGGATGCAGGCGTAATCTTAACTTGCTTTGTAGTTCAGTATATAGTTAAGATTGAGAGAGGGTGATAGACTGTATATTTGTAAAACTTTCGTGTATATCCATGTATCTTGTATACCCCTTATATATATGACTATATGAGATAGCCACACCCCGTATTGGGTGTCATACAGTTTCCCACAACATTGTGTTTAACAATATATACTACCCCATATATGCAGTGCAATAAATCAGAGAACAACAGTAAGGCCATTGTTTCTTTGCTCTGCATACTTGGTGGTCGTACGTGGGGGGTCATGTTCACCAAGCCCCGCTATGCATGCATCTCCAGGGCCAGCTTTGGCCGTGCATGTGCCCTAGCTCGCTAGCTCGTACGTGCAAACAGTGCTGTGCAGCGAAGTGAAGGGACGATGCAGCGACTCAGCGCATGAAACATTCCTGCTAAGTGCTAAGCCAACCCAACCGCTTAACCTACCTAGTATACCTAGTTCTGTGCGTGTGTGTACGTATGATCTGTTTCAGGTCCGTCCTTAGTTCGCAGGCTTACGTCCACAGACAGTCGTAGGCGTCGCGTTGCCCGAGGATCGATCTGGCTAGCGCTGGTCCTGCCATGCCAAGCCAAGCCAAGCTACCCCCGTTTCTCTATTTCGTTTCTCAGGAAGATGCATGCAAAATGCACCGCCATGCATGGGTGTATGATCGATGTATATATGTGGAGCCATGCACCGCATGCAAGCAGCTCGCTCGACGACAGCCGGCCGGCGAAAAACGACGGCAATGCACGTAGGTACGTACTACGTCCAACAGAACGGGCTGTCACCCTCGTGTGAGCTTCAGGTAATGTTTGTACGTGATTTTCTGTTAAAATATTTATAAAAACTTATATTTAGAAACGGAGGAAATACAAGGAAGCGATGTCTTTGTCCCCGTCTGTGTATACATACATATACGTTGACTTGTCCAACACTGTACCGTACGGAACTAGGAAACACAAACACATATAGTAGATCTCTGCAGGTGTGTGCAGCCGCAGAACGGGCCGTCAGAACACAATCGATCGGCGAGATCGGAATGAAGAAGAGTCAATCGACTGGACGCATATGCATGGGCCGGTCACCCTCGTGTGAGCTTCAGGCAATGTTTGTACGTTTGTAGCCACACGCCACATGCATCTTCTTTGTAGTGTCTTGCATTTGTTCCTTCAAAAACCTATAGGTTATTTGTATTGTTTTATTTATTTATTATCTGTTTGGACCACAATGTGCCTAGACCAGTTTGCGCGCCCACGCAATCCTTACAATAAAATCTTGTCTGCGTCGATGGGATATATGCAAGTCTCTTGCTATGATTGTTGTTCTTTGTTTGCTTTAAAAAAAGTAAATTTACCTACAGTCAAACTTTTTACCAAGGCCACCCGAAAAAAAAAACTTTTTACCAGCTGGGCTGACATGGTGACCAGCAGACCAGTTGGACCGACGGAAGCAATGTGGGATATTCGGATCCGACGTGAGGCAATGGCCATAGGGACCAGAGACGTCGATGATGGCAACTTGATCGCATGAGGAAGGGAATTGTTAGCAAAATGGTGGAGGTATAGGCGTCATACTATTGTAGGCGAGAGAAAGAACAAGTGGATGATGAGGTTGGGTACATACATACGGTTGGTACTCGCGTCCATTGTCAGGCACAACCCAGATGACAAAAAAGTGCATCACGTCGATTGTAGATTGCTCAAAGTGCGAAGAGCCTTTAGGGAGGGGGAGGGGAGAGCATGATGTGTTTTTTTCTTGTAAACATGACTATCAATGTGTTGCTTTTATCTGTTTATTATTTTGGTTAACCAGTGCCTTTGAACCAAAAAATCATATTGGCTAGCCTATTTGTTTTATGTACCTAAAAAATCCATAATGAATCTGTACGGTGATGCATTAAGATACCAACACGTTTCATCTAGAAATGATGTTGTGGATTTATATACCATAATCCATGTATAAAAGATAAGTTTCATTGCCTTTCTCGAGCAAGTCCGGTCGTAGGTTGGTACATTAGGGCAACAATGCATCTAATACTCATTACCTATAAGGAACTCAACCATATTGTGCCGACGTGAATGGGGTACGCCGCACCATGCCATGTAATGAAGCATAGTTGTACATTTACTGCTTATGCTGCAATAGCTAGTTTATAAACTAACTCATGAAAATGCACACATTCTAATAGATTGAGTTAGATTGGATTGTTGAGAGGACGTCTTATGCATGCTGAATCAAGTAACTAAGAAAATTGACCGTTAGAATGAAGAATGTCAACTTGGGTTGGTGCCAACTCAAGAAAAAGAGTTGTTGACACCTCATAACTTTCCTATAATGTTAAATTACTTAGAACTAGGCTAGATAATTCTGATTTACAATCGCAGTGGCAATATTGTTACATGTGCATTGTAGATTCTTCTACAAATACATCTTTTGATTATAACATAGGCTGTGTGCACACATGTACACAAACATATAGACATGTTGTAATACAATATCAAAGAGGCACGCATTATTCACTATGAATATAATTTTTTATCTCTCGTGCTTTTGATACATTTAGTTAACAGAATTGTACATACTTACTTTATGAAAAATGACACAATTAAATGATAAAAATAATAATAGTCCCCACAGGCGTATTTTTAACAATATACTTTGAGTTGTACAACAATAAATTTCACTTTAATATTAACAATGCAATTTTATTTTTATTGTTGTTAAATATATTAGGGGAAATGACACTAAGGCTTTGAAATGAATGTTATATTTATTAGAAAAAATCTACTTAAATTTTTTACAAAAACTAATTACAAATAAAATAAAAATGTTTAGTATAATTAGATGGGTACTATTCATAAATAATAACAAACCAGTTTATTTCGATTGGATAGGATTGCGCTGATGCACACAACCATTTGCATTTTGATTATACTCTTAAAGAATTTGGGTATTATCATATTTTAAATTAAAAAAATAACAAAATATTGTTAACGTTAAGTAAATATTTATTGTTTTCACTCTATTTGGACATAAGGTATAAAGGTGAAATATTTTTTATAACTAAAAATTAAGTTGGATCAGCGTGTAAATAATAAGATCAATATTTGTAATCCTTTTACTAAATTTTAATATTAATTAAAAGGTGTTATATTATAATAACAGTAAAACTTAAAAAAAAAGTTAAATACTTAACTTGGAAAAGGTTAAGTCGTTAATGTGCTATTGGTTATTAACAAGTTAATAACATATATAATTTAATTGTTTTCTTGTTGTGTTATTCTTGTTAGTCGATATCAAACACTAAATATGTATTGGTATAATTCATTAACCATCGCAGCAATCAGCTCGAGTGTTAAATTTAACTATCGGAAATATATGATCATTAATTTAGAATATCCTTTTGAAATATATAAATATGGAAAAAAATGTACCGATTTTTTGCTTGCCTCAAAATGTAGGTGGACAAACAAGTATTAGGATGTGTACAAAAACAAGTTGGGTGTATTTGTTATTGATTATTTTGGAAGACGGTTTTTTTCTTTTTGACAAAGAGAGTATATTTTTTTGTTTTATGAAAAAATCCACAAACAATAAGCACAAGCATGGGAACATATAAAACGTTTAGATTCTCTATATTCCCTTCTCCCCTCCTTCTCCCTCACCCGTCTCCTTTAGAGTTGCTCCACACAGCCCAACCCTATCTCGCGTCTCGTCCATCGGCTATGCCAATCAATGATGGCTAGGGAGAGGCACACGGAAGTTGCTTGTATATAGTAGTTTAGCTGTACTCTTTGTGTGGTTTGGCCTTGTGTCGTGTCTTGGTGTTATGCCGTTAGGATTCCGGTTGCCTATGGTTGTCCTCCCCGTCTTCTTCTTCGACTCAATAAGCTCTTTCAATAAAATAGGTGGAGGAAAGGGGGAGGCATTGGATCTGACGAAATCTCTTTCAATAAGCTCCCGATGCCATCTATGGTTTGACCATGGTGATAGAAGCTGATGATGGGGATCCAAAGCTCACAAGACGATGGTTCTGTAGAAGTTACGGCGCCCACACCGGCTAGCCGGTTTTCTCCGTTGATCCGTCTGATCTTATGGACGAAGGACGAAGGGCCTGTTTGGTTGAAGACTAATTTTGTCAAGCCAAAGCGTGGCTGAAAAAATGAACGCCAAATTTTGGCAAAAGCTAGCAAAAAAATTGACTCTATAACAAATGGGTCATAGGGACAATAAAATGTGGCAAGCCGAAGTGTGACAAATACCAAACACATGCCAACTAAGCTGTGACTATCAAATTTTGGCTTGGCAAAGTGTGGTTGGGAACCAAACAGACCCGAAATATTTCCTTCGAGCCTTGACGCACAACAAAGGGCGGTGCTGCTTCGTGTTGGAGTCTGTGGTGTCTCACCACGGAGATCTCGCCGGACCATGGTCCGTCCCCGACGCCGGCAGCGATTCTATCCATGGGGAAGTAGTTTGGATCCGATCGCGTTTTTCTATATCTGTTTAGGCTCCGTTTTGGAAGTTTTGGGGGGGCAGTTTGTATTTTTGCCTTTCCTTAGGGTCCTTGATGTAAGATGTACTGCCCAGCCGTCTAATTAATGCAGTGCTGGGTGACCCTTGTGTTCGAAAAAAAAAGGATGAGAGAAAAGCCTGCCGGGATCTCGCACCTCTCCCGATGAGAGAGCGACACAGAGAGAAATACGGCCCAGCGCAGATGAGACAAGGGAAAAGGCGGCCGTATGACCGAAACCACGGCGGTTTCGGTCGGTCCGGCCCGGCCACCTTGCGAGGTGTTTGGACGCATGCATCCACCACCTTCCGGCCTGGCCTGGCCCTCCCCACACAGAGAGAGAAACAGACAGGAGTGAGAGGAGACAAATTAGCAAGCCGGCTAGCTACAAAACACCATTATAAATTAGAGTGGTCAAGCGCTATGTGTGCCCACAACACGCTAGCAGGCATAATTGAACGCGGGAGGATCTAGCGAGCTAGACCAATGTTTTTTTCTCAATGCCAACAACTCTGTGGAATCTTGGTTCTTCGAGCAAATTATAGCTCTAGCTAATCTGATTGGTACTGGTTGATTAGCATTAGGGCATCTCCACAGAAGACTTTTAAATCGCCCACATCCGATCCGATCACACAGTTTGTCATTCGACGTCGTTCCGTATCGATTGGCGAACCAGTCCGTTTCTCTGCCTTTCCGCAAATAAAAAGCAAATTAGGGGATTTTGCGGGAGTCCAGAGCACCGTTAGGTTGGACTTTGCATATCCGACCCATCCAAATGAAATGACGATGATGCAAACGGTCTTTGCAAACGCGAAGCATGCGAAAGAGCATGTTCTCAGTTTCAAGAGATTGATCAACGGTCATTGGATGCTAAATCGGAACAGGGCATGGAGGCATTTGACGGTCATGCACGACTGCCCTCTTAGTGCATAAATTTCACCGCTGTTTTCAAATATGAAAAAATGTCTTCGATCACCTGTACAATGTCGTGTGGCCCTAGGATGGCTATTTCATCTTGAAGAAGGATGTTGTACGAAGGATTGGATTCTCTAGTTATCAGAAGTGCACGACTGCGTTGCAAATGCTTGCATATGGCAACGCCAATGATTCATGGGATGGGCATCTTTGGATGTCTATGAGCACATGTGGAGAAGTCATAGTCAGATTTCCTATTGCGGTGGTCGATCTGTTTATACCTTGGTACTTGAGAGATCCAATTGTTGCACCCACCTAGAGGCTCTTCACAATGCACTGGAAATGAAAGAACTACCCACAAGCTCAAGGGCAAAATGAAGGTCATGCTAAGAAGTCCAGCATCATTCTTGAAGCATTTGTATCATAGGATCTCAAATTTTGGCATGCTTTCTTTGCCATGCCAGGGTCTCATACTCACATGAACATGCTACATCGGTCTCCATTGCTTGCTAAGTTGATTGAAGGGCAAGCTCCATCTTTCAACTATATTGTAAATGTGCACCAGTACAACATGTGCTACAATCTGTTTGACGGTATCTAGCATGCATGGGCTACCTTCGTCAAGCCTATCTCTGAGACAATTGGTCAGAAAAGATCTCAATTTGCCCACAGACTAAAAGGACCAAAAAAGATGTGGAGAAGGCAGTTGGACTGCTCCAGGCCCGTTTTTGAATTGTTCGTGGACCTGCAAAACAATGAATCAGGAGATGTTGTGGGAGACGATGACATGTTGTGCGATCAGGAACAACATGTTGTGGATGATACTGCGTTACGAAAATGCACAACATGATAGTGGAGAATGAGGGCGAAGATGTTGCAACCTAAGAGTTTTTTCTTTTTTCGTAGATCTGTATTTTTAAAACGTTTTATCTCCTAAATCGTGCGTTCAAATCTCGAACCGTTTTCACCGTTGGCTTTCTCGCGTTGAGATCTTTAAAACTAGATCCCATATTGATAGGTTTTGACGAACTTTTTTGTATGAAAAAAACCGAAAGAAAATAACCGGACGAAAAAATCATGCCCCACGCGATAGAAAAAAACAGAAAACATGTTTTTCCCCGAGAGGCACGGAACCGTGCCTATCGTAGAAGCAAAACCGTCCCTCTCGCGAAAAAAGTGAGCAGAAAACGCGTTTTTTTTTCTTTTGGAAGAGGCACGGGCGTGCCTCTCGCGAAGGCAAAACCATGCCTTTCGCGGAAACAAAACCGTGTTTCTCGCAAAAAACCAGAAAACATGTTTTTTCACCTTTCACGTTTCCCTTTCAGGAGAGGCACGAGCGTGCCTCTCGCATAACAAAACAGAAAACGCGTTTTTTCCCCTTTCCGAGAGGCACGGGCGTGCCTCTCGCAAAGGCAAAATCGTGCCTTTCGCGAAAGCAAAACCGTGTCTCTCGCAAAAAAAAACGTATTGTTTTTCTCTTTCCGAGAGGCACGGTCATGCCTCTCGCGAAGGCTAAACCGTACCTCTCGAAAAAAACCCAGAAAACGTGTGTTTCCCGTAAAAAACAGAAAACACAGTTTTTTCGCGAAAAAAATTTGTTTTGACCAAGGGTTACGAAAGACCGGTGAAAAACCAAAACACCAAAAAAATCCTGAAAAAACCACTCTAAAAAGCCGAAAACACGTGGGAAAAAATAAAAAAATATATGAAGGAAACGTTCAGAGCGCGACACGTGACAACGGCTGAGAACGCGTCAAGTGACGGCACGCGAGAGTGATCGCTGGAAGGCTCTCGAAAGAGTGCTCGCTAACTAGTTGCTCTCCCAACATATACATATGTGTACGTGTACGTGGTGATAATAGCAAGGAGTCATACCTGGTCATGGGCAGCCCGGCCCGGACGACCCGAAAATCCCAGGCCAGGCTGGGCCTAATCTTGCGATTGTGCTGGGAAACTGAGCCCGACAACAAGGTCAGGTCGGGCTCGGGCCTATGTAAAACTAAATTTAAGCCGTGCTCGGGCCAGGCCCATCGGACCTTGTCACGCTCGGGCTCAAGCCGGGCTTGGGCTCAATATTTAGGCCCAAATGGTTGGTCTAGGCCTGGGTTTTCAGCCCCGGGCTTTTTTCAGCCCGGCCCGAAGCCCGGCCCAGCCCACATATGTCCAGGTATACAGGTAGTAGTACTACTCCCTCCGTTTTAAAATATAAGACCTTTTAGAGATTACACTAGAAGACTACATACGGAGCAAAATGAATGAATCTACATTTTAAAATATGTCTATGTACATCCGTATGTAGCTCATAATGTAATATATAAAAGATCTTATATTTAAGAAGGGATGGAGTAGATAGGGTGCATGCATGCACGGTGTGGGGCTGACAACTAAGCGAAGATCTTTTGTGCATGTGGAGTGTCTGGCTTTTGTGTACGCATGCACGCATGAGGAGTGCTACTTCTCGAGTGCCTGTCTCGATCCACCTTCTATAGTTGGACTCCATGGGTTTATACATACCTACATCTACATGCATGTGGACGTTCGTCCTAGTAAGTACCCTACATCTACATGTGCTTGCTAATCCTTTGGTGTGTCGAATGCATCGCCGTTGGTTGCTCATCGAACTGAACTACCCATGCACTCGTGTGCATGTGAGAATAATCATTCCGGCACTAAGTAGTTGTGAATTCAAAAAAAAAACACAATAGACCATTTGATTTGATGCCTTTATAAACATAAAAAAAGGGAAAACATAGAGTTAAAATGTCATGTCATAAAATTTAAAAAATGTTATGTCAAAGTTCTAATCATGTAGGACCAAGCCTTGATGTAGGACCAGAACAAAAGGACTACCTACAGAGAGTTAGCCGAGAGCAGATAAATTATAGGGGAACGCTAGGCGAGAGCAGATTTTTCGAACCGGGTGCGTTGGAGGACCTTATTTTAGATAGTTTAAAAATCACATTTAAAGTTCCAAAATATTTAGAAAACGATTCTACATGATCATATGGATGTATATTATAAATGTGTAAAGTTTGGTGATGAAATAAATAAACACGTGAGCTATACAAATGATGAAATTATGATTTGTAAATAGTGAATAATGCATGCACCTTTCATCTTTCCAAAATCATGACTTTATCGATTTTGTCTAACTCCCATGGTTTCTATTGCAGCATCAAAATTTGCATATGTGTACCATCCATATAAACATGTTGATTTTATTTTTCAAAATTTCCTGAAATTTGAGAACACTAGTACAACCTCCATCCCCAGATAGATGGCATATAAATTTACTTAAAAGTCACTATTTTTATGTTTGACCAAGTATATATACAAAACTGTTAAGATAAACAATATCATAAATTGTGTATTCGGTATTGTAAGTATTGTAGTTATTGATATTTTCTTCTATACATTTGGCCGTAAAAAGAATTGGCTTTATGATTGGATTTATACGCCTTGTTTTTTGGGAGGAACGTCGAAGGTACTGTGTCAAATTAAAATATCATATCATGAGTTTCAAATACTCCATCCGTCACAGTTTAGAAGGCATGCACGTGTATCTAGTTCGTCAATTTGATTTATATAAAATATATTATTTAACATAAAATTATATCATTAGAAATTTAGATGTTTTATTTTCTAATGATATAATTTTTATGTTAAATAATATATTTTATATAGGCGTCGTATCCTATGAATCCTGTCCTTTTGTGCATCCATGCATCCGAACGTTTGTTAACCGAACGATCAGAATCCTAGCGTTAGAGCTCATTGCGATGTAATTTTTCAAAGTCACGCCCGCAACTACGTTTAGTAGCTCTGCAAATTTGCACAGACACCCCTGTGGTGGAACCCCACGCGGCCACGTCCGTGATCCATTGCTGTTTAGATTTCTGATCGGTCGAGACGGCGGCGATCCGCAGCTTCGTACGTCCTAAACTGCGACACGGCTGCTGGTCTACGTACGAAGCCGGCCATCACAATTAGGTTCCGCCTGATCTGTGACGCGGCCGTCGGTGTACGTACGCAAGAGCTGACTCGATTTTCTGGTGGTGCATAGTCGTCGGGCGATTCTGCTAAGGTTCCTCACGTAGGGATTACCAAGGGTAGCTAGCTCTCTTTCTGGTAGCCTCCAAGGTCAGTGACTGATACACACCTTGATTGTTGCAATCTAGAATTCTAAAGGCTTCTTTCTTAAGTACTATATCATGGCGTCTATCGAATATGTGCATCGCCTTCATATACGCATGGCACTTACTAGCTACCTAGTGGAACAAACCAACAAAATGTGCTGAATTATACATGTTTGTACAGTACTGCTTCTCGTTTCAAATTCTAATTATGTATTGTTTGTGGTTGTGTGCAGCAATGCAATCTACAAACAGTTTGCAAATGCAGTTAAACGAGGAACGATTCAGCACACATGTAAAGACAGCAAGTATTCCTCTCACTGTAAGTCAATTTTTTTCCTAGTTGTATTTTGTTCAGTTAATTATATACAATGGTGCTTATTGAGTCATTATTTGTGTTGAAGTGTTCGTCATTTACACCGGAATGTGAAGAAAATTTGAAGCCTAAATTAGGGATGATATTTGAAGGATTGGAGGCTGTTGAGAAATTTTACAAGAATTATGCACATGAATCTGGTTTTGGAGTTCATGTTGGACAACAGAAGAAATTAGATAATGAGGTAGTTCGCACTAAGAGATACATGTGTAACAGGGAAGGATTCAAGTCTGAGAAGGGTAACGGGATTGATGATATGTCAAAGAGAAGGTGTAAGAACACAGCCACAAGATGCGGTTGTGATGCACATATTTTTGTGAAGCTCTGCGGTAATGATACCTACAAAATAGAATCATGGGTTGAGCACCACAATCATGGTCTTGTGTCACCTGATAAGCGTCATTTGATCAGATCGAATCGTCGAGTCAGTGACAGGGCAAAAAATACACTGTACACATGCCACAAAGCAAGCATTGGCACGTGTCAGGCATATAGACTCCTCCAAGTCAGTGAGGGCCGGATTGAAAATATTGGATGCACGAAGAGGGACTTGCAAAATTATTACCGTGACCTTAGGTATAAAATCAGGAATGCAGATGCCCAAATGTTTGTTTCCCAGCTAGCTAGAAAACAGGAAGTTAATTCAGCCTTTTTCTATGATTTCGTTGTGAGTGATGAAGGAAATCTGATGTATGTGTTCTGGGTAGATGCCACAAGTAGGAAGAACTACAAACACTTCGGGCAAGTGGTATCGTTTGATTCTACATACACTACTAATCAATATAACATGATATTTGCACCATTTACAGGGGTTAATCATCACTTACAAAGTGTGTTTTTTGGTGCTGCCTTCTTACTAAATGAGAAGGAGGAGTCTTATGTTTGGTTGTTTGAGACCTTCCTGAAGGCAATGGGAGGTGAAGCGCCGAGGCTGATCATAACCGACGAAGCTCGTAGCATTAAGAACGCAATCAACAGAGTTTTTATAGGCACCATGCACAGGCTGTGCATGTGGCACATAATGGATAAACTTCCAGAGAAGGTTGGGCCGGTGATTAGAGAAGAACCTGAATTTTGGAAGAGGATGAACGCATGTGTATGGGGTTCAGAAACCCCGACCGAGTTTGAGTATGAGTGGAATTCCGTGATTGCAGACTTCGGTTTGGAAGATAACGAGTGGTTTACTACAAGGTTCAGCCTTCGGGAGTCATGGATACCGGCATACTTTATGGACATATCACTGGCGGGCATTCTCCGAACAACTTCAAGGTCGGAAAGTGCAAATTCTTTCTTTAACCGTTTCATTCATCGCAAGCTTACCCTTGTTGAGTTCTGGCTTAGATTTGACACGGCTTTAGAATGTCAACGTCAAGAGGAGTTAATTGCAGACAACTCAAGTATCCATAGGACCCCTCAATTAGTGACACCATGGGCCATCGAGAAACAAGGTAGTGAAGTATATACATATGAGGTGTTTGAAAAATTTCAGCAACAAATTATTGCTGCCAGAGACCATTGTTGTGTTCAAAGCATTGCACCAGAGGAGGGAATAAAAATAGTGACCTTCAGAACCGGTGCTAGTAAGGTAAGAGAGGTCCGCTGTGACACGGCAACCATGATAGCTAATTGTTCGTGTAAGTTATTTGAGTCCCATGGAATTCCATGCCGCCATATTATCCAAGTGATGAGGATTGAAAATCAGTAAGAGCTTCCATCCTTCTATATGATGGAAAGATGGCAGAAAAGGTGTAAAAGGTACAAATGAAAAATCATACTCTTCACTACTCTTACTTTTTCATATGACTGACATTTACCTTTTTTCTAGAGAAAGTGTTTACGATGTACAAGGGAATCTTCTAGAAGAGAAGCCCGCCGACTCCTTGGATGCAGCTGCGAGGAAGAAGATTTCGGCCGTACGCAACAAGTTGGAAGATCTAATTCAAACAGCCAAACAATCCGACGAAGGCATGGATTTTCTACTATCAAGTGTGTTGAGCATTGAGGAGCCTCTCAACCAAAAGGTTCCTACAGCAGTCCAACAGACTAGGCAAGAGGAATATGAGGCATTTATCGGTTGCAGCATTCCTACTCAAGTTGACATACACCCGCCAAATGATGTTCGTTCGGTAGGGAGAAGTAAAAGAATAAAGAGAGGAAAGGAGCTGAAAGGGGAAGCACAACAAAAGAAGAACAAAGAAGCCAAGACCAAGGTTGCACGCTTGTGTAAAACATGTAACCAAATAGGATTTCATGATAGTCGCAATTGTCCAAGAAAAAAGTGATATGTAACCAAATAGGATTTTGTGTCAGCATAACTCTTGCAATCTAGCAAAAGTGATATGTACCGTTGCCGAGCAGTCTAGCAAAAATGATCTCAAATGAATCATTTTAAGCCTGATGCTATGGATTGAAACAGAGGATGGAAAATAATTGTCTTTAAGTTGTTCTCAGTTGTACAACAATTTAAGATAATAGGAACAAAGCATAAGCAAATGTTTCTTTCGGAAATTTCCATCCACAACAATTTACATTCGGTACTTTCTGAACAATCAATAATACATTCGCTTTGTAAACTCCAAGCTACACGAATGCTGAGCAAACAGAAAACTGCAATGGATTAGCTACTCAGAAGGCTAATCAACAAGTACATGATACACACATCACATGAGAACAAAGAAAATTTCAGAGTTGTAGCAGGCGGCCAATTTCCTGCCCTCACGCCGGCACACCGGCAATCACGCCCAGCACATCCCAGTCCATAGCTTGCAGTTTGCACGCACACGAGCTCCCGAGCGACCAAGGAACCAGCAGCAGCTCCCGAGCGACCAAGGAACCAGCAGGAGCCACGGCTCTGTTCCGTGTACGTGCTCGACGCCCAGCACGCCGACGACCCCCGCGCCCCTTCACATCCTCTCCGCCGCTGCTCCATGGCATGAGCTCGGCGTCAGGACCAGCGGAAAGCAGGACGAGCGATGTAAGCTGACAGTGCGGAGGCTGCGGACTCCGATGGACTCGACGTCAGGACCCGCGGGAAGGACATGCGCCGGCAACAGCGACCACGGATGGATTTCGATTGGGGATTGCTGAGCTCATCACCGCCGCGCAGTTGGGATAACCACCGTTTCCTGTTTAGGGATAAGACGGAAGGGTTAATTTGCAAAAAACAGGGTCCGGACGCGGGCGCTTCAGTGCAAAAACACGATTAGATCCGATGGCAGAAACTCTTTGGATGCAGGGATACAGGAAACAATCGGATGCATAAGATACGACGCCTTTTATATAAGTCATCTAAATTTCTAATGATATAGTTTTTATGTTAAATAATATATTTTATATAAGTTAAATTGACGAACTAGGTACACATGCATGTCCTATAAACCGTGACGGAGGGAGTAAAAAACATCGTGAGACCGTTGGTTGGAAAACCATAAGAGTATATAGTCGTACTATAAACAAGCAAGTACGTCTACACGTGGTGATCGCATGGCTTATTTTTCTCCTCCCCTCGAAATCACAAAAGATACGCACAAAATCAGAGGTGGGTGACTGAGCAAACTTCCTTGGACTGCAGAAACCTTGGCACGCAGCACACACACTTCCCAATCCACCAAGAAAACAATAATACCACTGCTGAATTCTGAAGCCACTTGGAGCGGAGCGAAGGAACCGGCAACATGCACCAACCGTGAGGACTGCTGCAGTAGCAGTAGGGCAAGAACACGGACAAGAATGCGGACTGCTCATCGCCATGGCCATATATGTAGCTTGGCCATGCCCATGGGTCTCACTCTCACAAGCACCCAGCGCAACCAGCCCAGCCATGACCGCCTGCCCGGGTCTCTGGGTTGGTTGATGCCCTCGTCGAGATCGTGACTTGCAGAAGCCGGCCGTTTCTGGTGGAGTCCGCGATGAAAATCATATGCATTGTTCACACATGTCTGCTAGGCAGGTTCTATGAATCTCTGCAGCCGGAGTAGAAAACGGGCAAATTAAATCAGTGGGTTTATATAAAACAAAGGGCAAAGTAACAAATACCAGAATATATATGGACAAATACGCCGGGATGTGTTCTCCAAAAAAAAACGCCTGGATGTGGTTTTATGGAAAATGGTTTGTGGGAAGCTTTTATTAATGGTAAATTTAGAAGAAGATAATTAGATATATTTTTTTCTACGTAGATAGACTACTAGTATGTTTGCAAATGAAGTTCCACCAAGGAATGACATCCATGGTATTCTGGACTAAAATAATTAGGTATGTCCAGAAACATTTTTTAATAATAATGACAGTCACGTGGATCTATTTTAGTCCCGATTTGCAACACAATCGGGACTAAAAAAGGAGAAGAGGGGCTTTAGTCCCGATTCCATAGTCCCTGTTGTACAACCGGAACTAAAGGCTCCGACGAACTGGACTAAAGGCCCCTTTTCCACTTGTGAAATAGTAATGCCCGATTGTATTTTCTAAATTGCGGAATACCTCTGGTGTCATCTATTCATGGATCTTCATATTGTAATTCGAATGGTCAACCAAGTTTAATACCTCAAAATTTCGAAATGGGTACAACTTTGTACCGAACCGGTTTCAAGTACTACATCCATTTTTATATATACAAGGTCACAAATTCAGATTACAGGTACAGTACCAATGTAAAATTTAATGGATGAATTGCAAGTCAGAGGGTGCTTGGATACGTTTTAGTCCCATGACTAAAAATAATGAGACTAAAACTTGATAGCATCACACATGCTTGGATCCAAGTACTAAAGAGACTAAAATTAAGTTAATGAGCATTTATTATTCTTCAAACCCTCCAATCCAGAACTTGCATGAGGAGTTAAATGAGGAGAGAGAGGACTAATGCACATTTTAGTAGGGTATCCCTAACTAAAAGATTTTAGCCTTAAGACTAGTTTTATCCTCTCTTTAGTCAGGGGTGCTCGGAACTTTAGCCTCTTAAAGAGACTAGTTTTAGTCAGACTAGTTTTAGTCTCTTGGATCCAAGCACCCTCTCAGTTTTTCTTTTTGTTTACTAGAATCATTAATACGCCACATGCATGCAAGAAAAATGGATGGAGAAAGTAACTCATTGTCATTATGGATGCATGCATGCAAGTATTAAATAGATTGCTAGTACGAGAAAATATCATTAATTTTGCCTCGATTTCTGTTACTGGCCTTGTATAGATGCAGAATGTATATTTCATAGTGGTCTTGTATAAGTAAATGGAGGGAGTAATATGGATCAAAGAGAGTTATTTTGTAAGAAAAAATCTAATTTAATACTCCCTTCGTTTCAAAATATAAGATCTTGCAGAGATTTGACTATTGACTACATATGAAGCAAAATGAATGAATCTATACACTAAAATATGTCTATATACACTCGTATGTAGTTCATAGAAAAATCTCTAAAAGGTCTTATATTGAGAAACGGAGGGAGTATTAGATACACGTCGAGTGATCACCACTTGTGTTTCTCAAAATTATATCAAGATAAGCATAGATTTAGTGGGTAGAGCATCTACAGCCGGGGGGCCCAAACCCACCTCAAATGTTCGGTGGGACGGCCCGGTCACTCACCTGTCACAAACAATTAATCGAGACGGGCTTCTGGAACGGGCCTCAGACGTCCAGGCTGACTAGCACCATTCATATTCGGCTCAAATATGGAACGAATATGGGGCGATCGGGCGCGTCCGCCATGTCAAACCTAACAACCCGATCTCGCCACAAATTCACCGAACCCTTCCTCCTCCTCCCACCTTCCTCATTCCTATCCCACACCAAAACCCTCACCGTTTGTCATCCTTTCTCTCCATCCTCACCATCACCCCTGATCCATTGACGTAGATGTCGTCCAACCCGTCCCCAACCGCCGACGAAGACTACCCCGCCTCGTCCGCTGACGTCCTATCCTCGGCTTTGTTGTGCAAACCAGAGAACAATGCGAGGAATAAGCAGTGACGCCGACAATAAGAGAGGGAAGAGGCGGCGGCGGAGGCGCAGGAAGGTGCGGACATGGACAAGCAGTTGTCCCCTTCCGCCCGCCATGGCCGAAACTCCGCACCCCGTCCATCTGTTCGCCGACATGGATTGCAGCGTCGGACCATGTTGGGACAAAGGAGGATCTGATGTCCAGTTGGCCCACTTCGGAGAGCTTTCGACCCACGAAAATGTCGACGGTGGACGTATGTAACTCGCCGCATCTCGTTCGGGCACGGATGAGCACGGGCACCAACGTCGTCGATGCTGCCCACGACATGTTTGACGGATTGAAAGAACAAGAGTCAGTATATTTTTGTTGCACTTGTCCGATCAACTTTGCATATGACATGTTCAATCTTTCATATAGACCGCTAGTTCATTTCTTATATGATGATGAGTGCTTGAAAACTTTGATTATTTAGGAAACACTAGTAAAAAAATGGCTAACCACAACTTTAATTAATGATGTGCCATTTTTAATCAACGCCATCACTATTTTTTTTCAAATAATAGTGAAGTTGAGAATTTTGGTAAGTCATCAGTGCTGCCTTACTAATGACGCATATCCAAAAACCTACAACCATAGTATGTGGGACCCAACAGTTTGGACGACAGCAATTTAGTGGTCCCATTTGATTTTTTACCATGTCGGTGCTAATATATATATACTAATATCGTGTGATTTTGTTATCACACCATAAATATTTTTATGGGGTCCACCTTTTGACCCTCACATGGTAATGGAGTGTAGATTGCACGGGACGTCATTGGTATTTGGTATACGAACTCGGGCTATAATCTCAGGCACACGCCACCATAGGTATATCTATGAGAGGAAGCACGGGTTCACCTCTGGCACAGAAGATCGAATGTGGCATCAGCTCAGAAATATATTTTGATGAATCAATTGTTTGGCCATTGGATTTTTATTTTTTATTTGTCTACCAGTACTCCCTTTGTTCCATAATATAGTGCACTCGCGCTTATCAAGATTTTAGTTTGATCATAAGTTTAACGAAATGGACGACTGCGGCGGGAGTAAAAGTTATACCTTTGAATTTGTATTTGAAAGAAGTTTGTAGTGGTATAATCCCGTCGGAGTCCTCCATGTTGGACAAATTTATAGTTATACTTAAATCTCAAGAAATGTGAGCACATTGTATTATGGAATTGAGGGAGTATAGACTAATACTGACTATGAGGGGATGGAGGTTTGTGGTCTACATTATTTTAGTCACAAGTCACAAAACTGTGAGGTGAGTTAACTTCGAACCTTTTCAATGTTGGGTGAGATGGATGGATAAAAGTCTGTGCGACCACTCCAAAAAGACGGCTTTGGACCCTTCCCGTTGCCTCCTAGTTACCACTAACCCCACTCAGAATATAACATTGATAAAAGTAATACTCACTCCGTCCCAAATAAGTATCTTAATCTTATTATAATTTTTTATTAGAGCCCGTACAGAATTAAAACATTTATTTTAAAACAAAGAGAATAGTATTTTATTGGTCTAATCTTTGCGTTGCACACATGGCAAATGGTAATCTCAATGACACGGCCGGGCTAGGTGATGCATCATGAGCCGTCCACCATGAGCAATCACGGTTTAGGACGAGAAGCAACATGGACAATGGTTGCTCGGCTGCTTACACCAAGATTACACAATCACCTCTGCATGTTTTGAACTTTGCATTCTTTCAGGAATAAACCACACAAATGGCACTCGGTCACATTTTTTTTTCATTGCAATGATACCTGACCTTTATGGCCAATAGACACATCATATCTATACATCTCTTGTCACCCTTTCTGCCGATTCCCTACACACCCGATTCCCCTGTCACTATCATCTTATCTTTGTCACCCCTAGCAGCACTAGTACTACTGCTAGCTCACAAGCCACAAGATAACAAAACCAGAGTTGATTGGGAGCCCCTTGTATTAGATTACATTAAATCCAGATGGATGAATGTGAGATGGAAAGACATGATTCCTTTTCAACCCAATCACATCCCTAGCCGTCATGCATGATCTCCCTGATAGAACCTCAGCTATGCACCATTCATTACGAAGGAATAATTGTCTCCCTTCTGTTACTATAGTATTAAGAGAGTGCTTGGATGCGTTTTAGTCTCATGATTAAAAGTAGTGAGACTAAAACTTGCTAGCCTCACCCATGCTTGGATCCAAGTACTAAAGAGACTAAAATCAAGTTAATGAGCATTTATTGTCCTCCAAACCCTCCAATTCAGAACATGCATGAGGAGTTAAATGAGGAGAGAGAGGACTAATGCATATTTTAGTAGGGGTACCCCTGACTAAAAGATTTTAGCCTCAAGACTAGTTTTAGTCTCTCTTTAGTCAAGGGTGCTTGGAACTTTAGCCTCTTAAAATGACTAGTTTTAGTCAGACTAGTTTTAGTCTCTTGGATCCAAACACCCTCTAAGCCCCTGTTTTTTTTAAAAGTCCTAGAATTTTTTTTGTCCCAACTAAAAAGTCTCTAGTCCCTACCCGTTTCTTTCCAAGGACTAAACATGGACTAGAGGTCATTAAATGACATGCAAAAAGACCATGTTACCTCTAGTAATATACTAGAAGTTATTAAATGGCATGTTAAAAGTAGGGGCACTGTTGGAACAAGTGCAAAAAAAGTCCCAAAAAGTCCCTTTCATAGGGACTTCTTCCTTTAGTCTCAAATACTCCCTTAAAGTACATAAAAGTCCCTCCCGTTTCTTTCACATGGGAGTCTCTTTTAGTTCCTACACCAAAAAGTCAAGAAACACCCCCTAACTATTAAGTTATTAACCCTCCTGATCTCTTAACCTCATGATACTTCCTCTATCCTAACACGCATCTCATGTTCTCTCTCTGTCTCTCTCATACGCACACATATATTGTACTCCCTCCATTCCCTTATACAAGGCCCCTATGAAAAATACATTTTGCACCTATATAAGGCCACCAACAGTAACCGAGGTAACATTAATGATATTTCCTCATACTAGCAACTTGTTTAATAATTGCATGCATGTATTCATAATGACAGTTGGCTACTTTTTCTCACTCATTCGTTGCATGCATGCAGCGTATTAATGATTCCGGTTAACGAAAAGAAAAACTTGACTTTCAACCCGGTCATTAAATTTTGCATTGGTACCTGTAATATGAATCAGTGGTCTTCTATAAGGGAATGGAGGGAGTACCAAAATCTCACATTTATGCCCCTAACTTGAACCTACTACTTAAATTTACACCTAACTTTTTGATGTGCTCAAACTTGCCCCTAAAAAGCATTTTAGGTCGCAAGAATGCCCTTTCATTTGGTCAAAGTTGTTTGACCGAAACTTTAAAAATTTGTAACAAATTCATAAGAATTCACACAAATACAAAATAAGAAATCAAAATATTCATAAAACATCACCAATATGCGTATGTCACTTACGTTCATGGTAGTAGCACTCTTTAAACCTTTTTAAGATTTATAACATTAAAAACTATTTAGGGTGAATGTAAACAAATGCACGTATAGGTGATGAATGTAAATGACATGAACGTACAACTGATATTTGTATGAAATTTTTTGGTATCTTATTTGCATTCTTCTCAATTCATATGAATTTGTGATGAATTCTTAAAGTTACGCTCAAACAACTTTGACCAGTTGAAAGGGCATTCTTGTGACCTAAAATGCTTTTTAGGGGCAAATTTAAGCACGTAAAAAGTTAAGTGAAATCTAAGAGTGGAAGAAAATGAGGGGCATAAATGTAAATGTCCCTATATATTATACACGTATGCACGCATCAACATATATAATTTTAGCAAGATCCGATTCCTCGTGCAGTCATTGATCAAAGCCAGTAGCAACAGTGCAGTAGTCTCTCTCTCACTCTTCCTCCCGATGACCTCCGGTACCATCATCCATGAGCTGAGGTGGAGGACCGAGCTCACGGTGGCCATGCACCTTCTCAAAATATTTTCAGGTTTATTTTCACGCGTGCAGTGTCTAAAAGTGAATCTATTCGTTTTTTTATAGAAATGAGGATCATCCCGAAAATAATGTCTAAAGTCGTATATTTTTTTGTTGATTAGTAAATTGAGAGGAATGTATTTAGTAACAGTGTGGTTTGCATAATCAACAAAGAAAGGTTTAACAACTAAAGTTGTAACACCAACTAATTGTTCAACGTGAAAATTATCATTAATAGAGAGAGGGTCATCAACTACATTTTCCATTCTAGATAATTGATCATCTCGAGGATTGTCTTCCCCCTTCCAATCAATATTAACTAAATCAAACTCTTGCAACAACAACAAAAACACCTGATAAGTCTAGGTTTTGCATTCTACTTGTCATAAGATATTTAATAGCAGCACGATCAATATAAATAGTGATTTAGAATCAAGAATGTAGAACCCAAATTTGTCACAAGAAAAAACAACTATTGGTATTTCATTTTTCTGTGATAGCGTAGTTTCTTTTAGCACAATCCAAGGTTTTACTTGCATAGTGAATAACATTGAGTTTCTTATGTACTCTTTGTCCTAAGACAACTCCTACATCATAATCACTTAAAACACTTAATCTCAAAAGATAGGTTACAATCAGGGGGTTAAATTATTGGTGTAGTAACATCAACTTTCTTTAGTGTGTGAAAAGATTCTACACAATCATCATCAAAAGGAATGGAATGTCTTTTTTGCAATAATTTCTGAGAGTTATATATATATTATATAAATCTATTAATGAATAAAATGTACCATGACCGAGGAAACTTTGCGTACCTCTTATATTCGAAGGATGTGGCAAATTTTCTATTGCTTCATTCTTAGCTCTATCATCCGCAATACCTCTTTCGGAAATTCTCTTTCCATAAACAATACATTTCTTTACCATGAAGTGATACTTTCTCGATTAAGGACTATGTGTGTGTGTCTTTGTATCACAGTCAAGATTGTACAAGAGATTATCAAAGGAAGTTTCATACATAGATGGAGAAATCATTCAGGAAGACCTCGACAATTTTTTCTACCAAGTCTAAGAATATAGCTGTCATACATCTTTGAAAAATAAAAGGTGTGTTACATAGCCCAAAAGGCATACATCTAAAAGCATATGCTCCAAAGGGAAAAATACAAGTAGTTTTGTCTTGTTCTTCATGAGCAAAAACTATTTAACAAAAAAATGAATAATGTAACAAAAATGTATATGTGTACACAATTTTTCCAACATTTGATCATTGAAAGGTTAAGGATAATGGTCTTTGTTGGTAGTCTTATTAAGTTCTCTAAAATCAATGCACATTCCATATCCTACAACAATGATTGTGGTATAAGGTCCTAATTTGGAAGTACAATTACTCCCCCCTTCTTTCGCACACAATGTGCGTGACTTTGCCCAGTTACTACCTGAGATGGGATAGATAATACCGCTTCCAGTAGTTTGAAAAATTCAGTTCTCAACACTTGTTTCATTTTTGGATTCAAGCAGCGTGTTGATGGTCATCTATGGGCTTGGCATCTAGCACAAGATGTATTTTGTGCATGCATAAAGATGGGATAATTTCCCTAAGATCGTCCAAAGTCTAACCATTGGCTCTCCTGTGGTGTTCATTTGGTTGGATATACAACATGTATTGATCAATTGGCAAGATATGGAACATGTGTTGGTCATGACCAGATATACAACTTATTGACCATGAATTTTCTTTCTAGGTTGTATTTGCATGCACGTGGTTATTCAGGATGGAGAAGGAGTAGGAGGCGAAAAATGACGTCTTTGGCACCACATTCGTTTTTAAACAGACTGACGGAGTGCCATCAATTGGGATTGGTGGGATGTAAAAACTTGTTGAACATCCTATATTTTTTCTTATTATTCTACATATGCTGTGGGAGCTCTATGCACCGGATCTGTCTTTTTTATCGATTGTACTCCCTCCGTTCCTAAAATATAAGTCCTTAAAAAGATTTTATTAAGGGACTACATACGAAGCAAAATGAGTGAATCTACACAATAAAGTATGTTTATATACATCCTTATGTAGTTTTCTAGTAAAACCTTTAAAAAGACTTATATTTAAAAACGAATGGAGTATATGTTTGCATATATTTATACATACGTTATATTATTATTGATCTACATATTCATGTGAAATGGAAGAGGGTGGATCTGGGGCAGACATTTGGTCCAGCCGGTTGGATGGATGGCTGGCAGCTCTATGGTCTACCGCTATTCGTAGACACATACAGGCGTGTCTGTGTACGTTTGGGTGTGAGTGTCCATTTCGATGAGCCATGCTGGAGTTGCCTTGATAACTTGCGATCGAAACACATGCAAAGATGCAGCCTCGATAGCTAGCTAGCTAGGTGATGTATATGACTCTCAAGCGTGAAACATTTCTCCCCGGTGGGCATTACGTACATGCATGCACATATGTCTGGCCGGGTGCAACATATGTCACGGGTCGGCATGCATGCATGCACAGTGCTTGCTTTTTGTTTCGTTCGTTGGGGGCCAAGAACGGCTGACGACGCGTGCATTCACTCACCTGCAGTGCTGCTGCCGGCAGTACGAAACATTCCTACTAAACCCAAACGCTAAACCTGCCGACCTACCTAGTTTCTGTGCGTGTATCTGTACGTAACCTGTATAATGCCGATCCTTAATTTGTATGCACGCGTGAAACTCTCTCTCTCTCTCTCTCTCTCTCTCTCTCTCTCTCTCTCTCTCTCTCTCTCTCTCTCTCTCTCTGCATCACTGCTCTGCATGCATGGTCCGGGCTTGGAACACGCAGGCAGTCGCGTTTCCAGAGGGAGGCGGTGGCATCTACCGCTTGTCCTCGATCCTCTTCCTCACCGAGCTTGCTACCTAGCTCGATCGCTGGTCCTGACAAGCCAAGCTAAGCTCCATATCCCTCAGTTTCTCGTACGTTTCTCATCATGCATGCATTGCATTGCACGGCCATGTGTGTACTAATTATGTATGTGGAGCCATGCACGGCATGCATGCAGCTCGACGACGACGGACGGACGGACGGACGGCGAAAAACGACGGCATGCATCACGGGCGTGCCAATGCCTGCCTGCTGCATGCCATCTTCTGGTCCAAACTAAGGGCCTCTTTGATTCACAGGATTCTCGAAACGAAGGAATAGGAAAAATATAGGAATGGTATGACATGTTCTACAATACCATATAGGATTTGAAAAGTTGTTTGCTAGCGCAGGATAAACAAAAGAAGTCTACCAAGAGCTTTGAGTGGATGGAAATTTCCCTCTAAAATACAGTACAATTAGATCCTATGGAAAATTTTCTAAGGATGTCAATCCAACGAATCAAATGACCATTAAAGGAAAAATTCCTAAGGGTCCAAATCTTCCAAAAATTATATGCAATTCCTTTCAACTAAAGGAGCCCTAAGAGGGCATTTGGTGACCCGGATTTTTGGCTCTGGGAAGCATATGCTCCCTTATGAACAGTAAAATCAAAATAAATAATAAATAAATTTTCAAAAATCTGAAAAAAAAAGTTTGTCATGTTTATATTAGCGTGGCAAGTGTGTTTGTCAATTTTCATGTTGTATGGGATAGCGGTGCTTTGTTGGTGAAAAAAACAAAATTAAGCGTAACATTTAAAGGTAACATTTAGCATTCAACTTGTTTTTTTTTTTTTGCACAGGTCAAAATACTTAAGTTTTTCATTTGCAGAATTTGCATTTACCATTTAAGTGTGACAATGAGCACATCTTTCTTTTTTATAATTTTTATATTTATAAAATCCATTTTTAACACGCAGGAGCATGTGCTCTCTAGAGCCAGATTGAATGTCCGTGCATTTGCAGACACTTTTCTCTTTGCCAAGAAAGATCTGCTTTGTATACATGAGCATCTTAGTAGTATGCAGTAGCTTATGCATTCTTTTTTCCTTGCGGTGGCTTATGCATCCATGAATGAAGAGCTATGTATATTCCGTAGCATATTAGCATGTGCCATCTACAAGCATAGGACGTGGTAGCTAGGTAGTATGCCAGATAGAGCGTACTTTTTTTTTTTGCGATGGAGATAGAGCGTACTTGATATGGTTCAGCACACACACGTGACAGAAACGTATATTCGTATGTTGCATTCTGTATACCCAGTATATGGTACAATTAATACAAAGTGTATTCGACATATAGGCTCCTACGCACGTACACGACACACAATATAATTTCAGTCCATATAGTACGTACGTCTCGAAGCAGAATCGTTTTATATAAAATCTTTACGATAGTCGAAACAGAATCTAGCAGAGGTACTACTCCCTCCGTTTCTAAATATAAAACCTTTTAAGAATTTTATTTAAAGACTACATACGAAGCAAAATCAGTAAATCTATACTTTAAAACATATTTATGTGCATTTGTATATAGTTTATAATGCAATCATTAAAATGTCTTATACTCCCTCCGTTTCCAAATATAAGTCTTTTAAGATATTTCACTATGAATCTACATACGAAGCAAAATGAGTGAATCTATACTCTAAAATATGTCTATATACATCCGTATGTAGTTCACTAATGAAAACTCTTTAAAGACTTATATTTAGCAACGGAGGGAGTATTTAGAAATCGAGAGAGTAGTACACGGGGCGAACATGCATGCATGCTGGAGTTCAGAAAGAAAGAAAAGTTCAGTTCAAAAAAGAACAGTCGCGACCCGCTGGCGTGGCCGGTCGGCAGGTGTCTCTGTGCATGTGTACATACATATATGTCCACTTGTCTACGACCGCACCGTTGCCGTACGTACCTGGGAAACATGCACGTACTAGATCTCTGCTGACTGGCCATCGGAATCAGAACCATCATCGAGATCGCAATGAGCCGAGTCGATGGGCCAGGCAGCCTCGTGTGAGCGTCAGGTTATGTTTGTACGTTTGTAGCCACATGGCACATGGAGTACGTCGTCATGGGAGGAGCAATCGGAGAAGGAGGAGGATATGGGCGAGGTGAAGCAACATCCGATTATGATGGAGGAGGAGGAAGAGGAGCGGCCGGAGAAGGAGAGGAAGGATGAGGAGGAGGAGCTCGCGTCGGCTCCGGGCGACAACATGAAGGAGGCAAAAGAGGAATTCATGGTCGCCTAATCGGCCAAGATGGCGGAACAGTAGGTCATTCTGGAGTCCATCCATGATGGGGCCTATGTGGAGGCGAACCGGAAGTCCATCCGACGACAGCGGGCAGCGACCAACATGCTTTTCATCAAACTCGATGCAGGGGCGTATGCAGAGCTGCCGAAGAGCCGCATGAGCCGAAGTTGCGGCCGCTGCTCATGTACTCGGAGCCGGGCACAGAGATAGTGGACATCTCAACGAGGACAAGTGTAGTTTAGGTTACTTATCTATGTTGTACGTAGATTTCGTCATTTGCATGCTTTTGTATGGATCTAAAAAAAATCATATGGGGTATCCGGAAGTAAAAGACCAAATTTGAGGCATGACCAATCACTTTCCATGGACGTGCTCGGGCGTATCCCCAGGCGTTTGAGGGATCGGATTTGGTGCTCGCGGCCTTAGATTCTCTAATACTTATATGGTATTAGAGTTATTAACATTTTCCAAAATAGAGTTATTAACGACCAAGAAGAAGGTTTTTAGCGGTGGTGGCGACATTGGGGGATAGGACAGTGGTGTAGCTAGGGAGGGTATAGGCAAACAGGGGGAGAGGCAAATTGCTCACCCCACAAGGTCGGGTGAAATTTGGTGCAATTTGTGATGGGTCATGTCTGTCCGATCCTACAAGCCACACATGCACATTTGGGACTCCTCATATCTATTCTAATTTTGAACTGGATATAAGGGATATCCGTCATCCTAGACGTATAAGGCTGGTTTGAGGATAGCTCCTATTGGATGGGTGAGTGCATCAAATAGTCGAGCTTTCCCACAGAAATAGACTGACTAGGCCGGCCCATTACAAAAAAAAAAAAATCCCAAAAAGATGGCTCATGAAGGAGAGATCAAACACAAAACCTCCCTGTTTCGAGCGCGTGTGGATAGCCAGTCGTGCTAATGGCGTTTGGTGACTAAATGGTAGCGCAGCGTGGTAAGAACTATCAACAAAAGGAATAGATTTAAAATTCTAAACAATTTTTAAAAATTGTGAACAATTTTAGAAAAAATGAATTTAAAAGTACACTATGTAACTTTCATTAGTACACGGTGAACTTGGTTCAAATACTGACAGAACACTTTTTAATAAGCGATGAATTTCTTCTGAAATGCGCATAGAACGTTTCTATACATGATGAACATTTTCTATATACAGTGAACAAAATTTTGAAAAACATGAACCCAATTTTGAAACTCTGAACATTTATTTGAAATTTTATATACGATGAACGATTCTTAAAGTATATTACATTAATATTGACATCGAAATATACATCTTTTTATAGACAGGGATTAAACAGCCCAGCTGTAGAAGCTTCAACATTAGCATTGTGCCCGCTGCCCGGCCCCTCCAAGCAGAGCCCGGTTCCCGGCTACCGGAAGCGCAAAGGCTTCTAGCACTTAAAAACATACTCCTTTCGTTTTTAAATATATATACTTTTTGAAGCTTCATATTTTTTAAAAAAACATAAATTTATTTATCTTATTTTATATGTAGTTTTAGTAAAGTCTTTTAAAAAAAGATTTACATTTAGAAATGGAGGGACTGAAAAAGAAGGCAAAGGCTTCTCGTTGAGATGACGGATCGATGGGAGGAAAGCCTGCCGGGATCTCGCACAGCTCCCGACGAGAGAGAGAGGGAGGGGAGAAATATTGTGGGCGCAGCGCAGCGCACATGAGACAAGGGAAAAGCCGGTGGTATGGACCTATCCGGCTGAAACCACGGCGGTCTTGCCCCGCCACCGCCACCTTTTTACGTGTTTGGACGCTTGCATCCGCCACCTTCCGCCCCCTGCCCCTGCCCCTGCCTCCTACACGCAGAGAGAGAGAGAGAGAGAGAAGGAGGAGACAAATTAGCAAGCCGGCTAGCTACAAAACACCACCATTATTAATCCAAGCTCTCATCAAGTGCTACGCTACGCATGCTTGCCCACGCTAGCAGGCAGGCAGGCAGGCATAAGTGTACGCGGAGAATCTAGCTAGCCAGGGAAATGCGTTTTTCCCAACCAAGGAATCCTGCTTCTTTCAACAAAATATAACTCCAGCTTAAGTAGTACTGCTGCTGTTGCTGTTGAAGACGATGGTTGGTACGTAGGCACGTAGAGGGGTACAGACAACGCAGCGAGTGAGAGCGAGAGGGGGAATGTGAAAGGAAGAAAAAAGGAACAATCAGGCTAGCGGCGCCTCTAGCCACGGCGTGCAGGAGGAGGAGGAAGAAGAAGAAGCGGGGGCCCTGCGTGCATGGCCATATGCGTATGGCATTTCTTCCCTACTCGAAATGCGCCGTCCGTTCCTACCTCCCCATAGTGCACCTACACACGCACACACACACACACACACACACACGCACACGCACGTGGTGATGATAATGCGTTCGTTCGTGCGTGCATGGTGAGAAACGGATCGAGCATGGAAGTGAAGCTTGGCATCCACTCAACATCCATGCATGTGTAGTGTTTCGCTTTTGTGCATACATGAGCAGTGCTAGGCATCGATAGAGTACTTGTACTTGTTGTGGCTCCATCTACCTACACGTTCGGTCGATGGCTTTATACGTACGTACACGCATGTGAATGTCCGTCCTGGTAACTACCCTACATCTACATGTGCATGCTAATCATTTGGCGTCTCCAATGCATTGTTGGTTGCTCACTTGCTCATACAACTGAATTATACATGCATGCATGCATGTGAGGTTAGGGCATGTACAATGCTGTTATCAACTTATCATACAAGTTGATAACAAATGATGAGGTAAAGAATATATGACTCATAAGAAAAGGTTTGTCTTTTCTTATTAAGAGAAGACAAAAGTTTATCTCTTAACGTAATATGTCTCACCATGCTTTTAGGAATAACTAGTTATTCAAGATAAAGCTAAAAGATGACATATTGTAAGATTTTTTTTATCTTCAAATTACATGCAGGATTTAAGATAAAACTATCTTATCAATCATGTCCTAACTACTCCTCCCACAAGTAGTAGGACTGAAATCCAAACAACTCACAAAGATGCCATTTGATTTGCAGACTTTAAAACATGCAGATAGGAGGAAATTTTAATTTAACTGATTTGCCAACTTCCACCGCCAGGGTTCCCGCGGCCTTCCGCGCCCGCTGCCTCGCACCATGGACATGCCGCGTCATATTTGCATCGGAAGTGGTTGTGCACATGTGGATCGAGTACTTGTTGTGGCTCCATCTACCTACATGTTCGATCAATGGATTTATACGTACACGCATGTGAATGTTCGTCCTGGTAAGTAACCTACGCATGTGTATGCTAATCATTTGGTGTGTCGAATGCATAGTTGGTTGCGGATCCAACTGAACTGACCATGCATGCATACATGCGAGGTTAACTACTCCTTGCCATAGTTGATTCGCAGGCTTTAGAGCATCTTCAACCACGACATGTAAATTCGGACCTTTAAATGACCGCAGATTAGTGATTGCACATGTCCGCTACTTCCTCCATTCCCTTAGACTAGCCATAGTGGGAAGTAACTAAGTAGTAACATCAACGCCACGTAGGTAAAAAATCTGGCGTGGCAAGTAATTAATGCGGAGAGAGATGGTGGTAGTAACATAGCTAGTTACCATCAGATCACATATTTCAATGCATTATGTGTCTATAACCTAATAAATGCTAGTTTGCATGACACCACATGTATGTTACTCCCCACTATGGAGGTAGTAACATAGAGTACTACCTCTGTCACAGTTTATAAGGCACGTGTGTGTACCTAGGTCGTCAATTTAACTTATATAAAATATATTTTTTAATATAAAAATTATAACATTTGAAAACAAAACATCTAAAGTTTTTAATGATATATTTTTTATAATATATGCATATCACTAAGTTGCTCAAATCGACGACCTAGATACACGTGCCGGACTTATAAACTGAGATGGAGGAAGTAGTAACAACATTATGTTACTACTCCTAGTTACTCCCCATTATGAGCAGCCTGATATAAGGTCATTATAAAAAATACATTTTGCATCTATATAAGGCCACGATAACATTAATGATGTTTCCTCGTACTAGCAACTTGTTGAATAATTTCATGCATGTATTCATAATGGCATTTGGCTACTTTCTTCTCACTCATTCGTTGCATGCATGCAGCGTATTAATGATTCCGGTTAACGAAAAGAAAACTTGACTTTTCAACCGGTCATTAAATTTTGCATTGGTATCTGTAATATGAGTTTGTGGCCTTGTATAAGGGAATGGAGGGAGTATTTGCTCGTCCGCAGGGACGAATCTAAGGGGGGGACGAGGGGGGCTAGACCCCCCCCCCCCTCAATGAATTGATTCTTCTTAATGCAAGTAGTTACTTCAGCCAAAATTTCCTAAAACATGAAAGCTTTGCCCCCTCCATGAACAAACTTGCCCCCTTCATGCGTTCATCCTGGCTCCGTCCCTGCCCATCCGTGTAGCCATATTATTCATTTTCTTTCGCATATGTCCGGTCATTTGCATACGATTAGTGGATAGAAAGAGAGTGAAAGAAAAGAATGACTAAAGAAAAAAATAAAAAAGGTGGTCCGGGCTGGGGTCGCGTCTTATGTGGCAGACTGACCGGGCGCGCTTGGGCGCGTCCAGGAGCCCTCATATCCTCCCCATATTTGAGATGGATATGGGGGTTCGTGAACAGTCCGGGCATATAGGAACGATATGAGGGTCCGATTGGGTCACTTTTTTCTTCCTATCCCCTATCCAATCACTAACCGGACGCGTCCGTAGACGTATGAGAGGTCATTTGAGGGATCTGGTTGTAGATGCTCTTGATGTTGGAAATGTTGGAATTATGTCCTAGAGGCAATAATAAATATAGTTATTATAATAATTCCTGTATCAAGATAATCGTTTATTATCCATGCTATAATTGTATTGAATGAAGACTCATTTACATGTGTGGATACATAGACAAAACACCATCCCTAGCAAGCCTCTAGTTGGCTAGCCAGTTGATCAAAGATAGTCAGTGTCTTCTGATTATGAACAAGGTGTTGTTGCTTGATAACTGGATCACGTCATTAGGAGAATCACGTGATGGACTAGACCCAAACTAATAGACGTAGCATGTTGATCGTGTCATTTTGTTGCTACTGTTTTCTGCGTGTCAAGTATTTATTCCTATGACCATGAGATCATATAACTCACTGACACCGGAGGAATGCTTTGTGTGTATCAAACGTCGCAACGTAACTGGGTGACTATAAAGATGCTCTACAGGTATCTCCGAAGGTGTTAGTTGAGTTAGTATGGATCAAGACTGGGATTTGTCACTCCGTGTGACGGAGAGGTATCTCGGGGCCCACTCGGTAATACAACATCACACACAAGCCTTGCAAGCAATATAACTTAGTGTAAGTTGCGGGATCTTGTATTACGGAACGAGTAAAGAGACTTGCCGGTAAACGAGATTGAAATAGGTATGCGGATACTGACGATCGAATCTCGGGCAAGTAACATACCGAAGGACAAAGGGAATGACATACGGGATTATATGAATCCTTGGCACTGAGGTTCAAACGATAAGATCTTCGTAGAATATGTAGGATCCAATATGGGCATCCAGGTCCCGCTATTGGATATTGACCGAGGAGTCTCTCGGGTCATGTCTACATAGTTCTCAAACCCGCAGGGTCTGCACACTTAAGGTTCGACGCTGTTTTATGCGTATTTGAGTTATGTGGTTGGTTACCGAATGTTGTTCGGAGTCCCGGATGAGATCACAGACGTCACGAGGGTTTCCGGAATGGTCCGGAAACGAAGATTGATATATAGAATGACCTCATTTGATTACCGGAAGGTTTTCGGAGTTACCGGGAATGTACCGGGAATGACGAATGGGTTCCGGGAGTTCACCGGGGGGGGGCAACCCACCCCGGGGAAGCCCATAGGCCTTGAGGGTGGCACACCGGCCCTTAGTGGGCTGGTGGGATAGCCCAAAAGGCTCTATGCGCCAAGGAGAAGAAAATCAAGAGAGAAAGAAAAAAAAGGAGGAGGTGGGAAGGAAGGGCGACTCCCTCCCACCAAACCAAGTCCAACTCGGTTTGGGGGGGAGAGTCCTCCCCCTTGGACTCGGCCGACCCCCTTGGGGCTCCTTGAGCCCCAAGGCAAGGTCCCCTCCCTCCCACCTATATATACGGATGTTTTAGGGCTGATTTGAGACGACTTTTCCACGGCAACCCGACCACATACCTCCACGGTTTTTCCTCCAGATCGCGTTTCTGCGGAGCTCGGGCGGAGCCCTGCTGAGACAAGGTCATCACCAACCTCCGGAGCGCCGTCACGCTGCCGGAGAACTCTTCTACGTCTCCGTCTCTCTTGCTGGATCAAGAAGGCCGAGATCAACGTCGAGCTGTACGTGTGCTGAACGCGGAGGTGTCGTCCGTTCGGTACTATATCGTGGGACTGATCGCGGGATTGTTCGCAGGGCGGATCGAGGGACGTGAGGACGTTCCACTACATCAACCGCGTTCTCTAACGCTTCTGCTGTACGGTCTACGAGGGTACGTAGATCACTCATCCCCTCTCGTAGATGGACATCACCATGATAGGTCTTCGTGCGCGTAGGAAATTATTTGTTTCCCGTGCGACGTTCCCCAACAGGAAATATGCCCTAGAGGCAATAATAATTAGTTATTATTATATTTCTTTGTTCATGATAATCGTTTATGATCCATGCTATAATTGTATTGATTGGAAACACAATACTTGTGTGGATACATAGACAAAACACTGTCCCTAGTAAGCCTCTAGTTGACTAGCTCGTTGATCAAAGATGGTCAAGGTTTCCTGGCCATAGGCAAGTGTTGTTACTTGATAACGGGATCACATCATTAGGAGAATCATGTGATGGGCTAGACCCAAACTAATAGACGTAGCATGTTGATCGTGTCATTTTGTTGCTACTGTTTTCTGCGTGTCAAGTATTTGTTCCTATGACCATGAGATCATATAACTCACTGACACCGGAGGAATGCTTTGTGTGTATCAAACGTCGCAACGTAACTGGGTGACTATAAAGATGCTCTACAGGTATCTCCGAAGGTGTTCGTTGAGTTAGTATGGATCAAGACTGTGATTTGTCACTCCGTATGACGGAGAGGTATCTCGGGGCCCACTCGGTAATACAACATCACACACAAGCCTTGCAAGCAATGTGACTTAGTGTAACTTGCGGGATCTTGTATTACGGAACGAGTAAAGAGACTTGCCGGTAAACGAGATTGAAATAGGTATGCGCATACTGACGATCGAATCTCAGGCAAGTAACATATCGAAGGACAAAGGGAATGACATACAGGATTATATGAATCCTTGGCACTGAGGTTCAAACGATAAGATCTTCATAGAATATGTAGGATCCAATATGGGCATCCAGGTCCCGCTATTGGATATTGACCGAGGAGTCTCTCGGGTCATGTCTACATAGTTCTCGAACCCGCAGGGTCTGCACACTTAAGGTTCGACGTTGTTTTATGCGTATTTGAGTTATATGGTTGGTTACCGAATGTTGTTCGGAGTCCCGGATGAGATCACGGACGTCACGAGGGTTTCCGGAATGGTCCGGAAATGAAGATTGATATATAGGATGACCTCATTTGATTACCGGAAGGTTTTCGGAGTTACCGGGAATGTACTGGGAATGACGAATGGGTTCCGTGTGTTCACCGGGGGGGCAACCCACCCCGGGGAAGCCCATAGGCCTTGGGGGTGGCGCACCAGCCCTTGGTGGGCTGGTGGGACAGCCCAAGAAGGCCCTATCCGCCATAGGAAGAAAATCAAAGAGAAAAAGAAAAAAAAGGGGGAAGTGGAAAAAAGGGGAAGGACTCCACCTTCCAAACCTAGTTGGATTCGGTTTGGAAGGGGAGGACTCCCCCCCTTGGCTCGGCCGAACCCCTTGGGGCTCCTTGAGCCCCAAAACAAGGCCCCCCCTCTCCCACCTATATATACGGAGGTTTTAGGGCTGATTTGAGACAACTTTTGTCACGGCAGCCCGACCACATACCTCCACGGTTTTACCTGTAGATCGCGTTTCTGCGGAGCTCGGGCGGAGCCCTGCTGAGATTAGATCACCACCAACCTCCGGAGCGCCGTCACGCTGCCGGAGAACTCATCTACCTCTCCGTCTCTCTTGCTGGATCAAGAAGGCCGAGATCATCGTCGAGCTGTACGTGTGCTGAACGCGGAGGTGCCGTCCGTTCGGCACTAGATCGTGGGACGGATCACGGGACGGTTCGCGGGGCGGATCGAGGGACGTGAGGACGTTCCACTACATCAACCGCGTTTCTTAACGCTTCTGCTGTGCGATCTACAAGGGTACGTAGATCGAATATCCCCTCTCGTAGATGGACATCACCATGATAGGTCTTCGTGCGCGTAGGAAATTTTTTGTTTCCCATGCGACGTTCCCAACAGTGGTATCAGAGCTAGGTTCATGCGTAGATGTAATCTCGAGTAGAACACAAAAGTTTTTGTGGGCGGTGATGTGCGTTTTGCTGCCCTCCTTAGTCTTTTCTTGATTCCGCGGTATTGTTGGATCGAAACGGCTTGGACCGACATTACTCGTACGCTTACGAGAGACTGGTTTCATCGCTACGAGTAACTCCGTTGCTCAAAGATGACTGGCAAGTGTCGGTTTCTCCAACTTTAGTTGAATCGGATTTGACCGAGGAGGTCCTTGTATAAGGTTAAATAGCAATTCATATATCTCCATTGTGGTGTTTGCGTAAGTAAGATGCGATCCTACTAGATATCCATGGTCACCACGTAAAACATGCAACAACAAAATTAGAGGACGTCTAACTTGTTTTTGCAGGGTATGCTTGTGATGTGATATGGCCGACGATGTGATGTGATATATTGGATGTATGAGATGATCATGTTGTAATAGATAATATCTACTTGCACGTCGATGGTACGGCAACCGGCATGAGCCATAGGGTTGTCTTTAAACTAACGTTTGTGGTTGCAGATTCGTTTACTATTTTGCTAGGATGTAGCTTTAGTAGTAATAGCATGAGTAGCACGACAACCCCGATGGCGACACGTTGATGGAGATCATGATGATGGAGATCATGGTGTGACGCCGGTGACAAGAAGATCGTGCCGGTGCTTTGGTGATGGAGATCAAGAAGCACATGATGATGGCCATATCATGTCACTTATGAATTGCATGTGATGTTAATCCTTTATGCACCTTATCTTGCTTAGAACGACGGTAGCATTATGAGGTGATCTCTCACTAAAATTTCAAGAAGAAATTGTGTTCTCCCCGACTGTGCACCGTTGCGACAATTCTTCGTTTCGAGACACCACGTGATGATCGGGTGTGATAGACTCAACGTTCACATACAACGGGTGCAAAACAGTTGCACACGCGGAACACTCGGGTTACGCTTGACGAGCCTAGCATGTGCAGGCATGGCCTCGGAACACATGAGACCGAAAGGTCGAGCATGAATCGTATAGTTGATATGATTAGCATAGAGATACTTACCACTGAAACTATTCTCGACTCACGTGATGGTCGGACTTAAGATAGTGGATTTGGATCATGTACCACTCAAATGACTAGAGAGATGTACTTTTTGAGTGGGAGTTCTTAAGTAATATGATTAATTGAACTAATTGTCATGAACATAGTCTAATGGTCTTTGCGAATTACGATGTAGCTTGCGCTATAGCTCTACTGTTTTTATATGTTCCTAGAGAAAATTTAGTTGAAAGTTGATAGTAGCAAACTTTGCAGACTGAGTCTGTAAAACCGAGGATTGTCCTCGTTGCTGCGCAGAAGGCTTATGTCCTTAATGCACCACTCGGTGTGCTGCACCTCGAGCGTCGTCTGTGGATGCTGTGAACCTCCGACATACACGTTTCTCATGACTACACGATAGTTCAGTGCAAAATACTTAATGGCTTAGAAGCAAGGCGCCGAAGACGTTTTGAAACGTCACGGAACATAAGAGATGTTCTAAAGAGATGAAATTGTGATTTCATGCTTGTGCCCTTGTTAAGAGGTATGAGACCTCCGACAAGATTCTTTGTCCACGAAGTAAAGGAGAAAAGCTCAATCGTTGAGCGTGTGCTCAGATTACCTGAGTACGACAATCGCTTGAATCAAGTGGGAGTTGATCTTCCAGATAAGATAGTGATGATTCTCCAAAGTCACTGCCACCAAGCTGTGAGAGCTTCGTGATGAACTATAACATATCAAGGATAGATACAATGATCCTTGAGCGATTCGCGATGTTTGACACTGCGAAAGTAGAAATCAAGAAGGAGCATCAATAGTTGATGGTTAGTAAAACCACTAAGTTTCGAGAAAGGCAAGGGCTAGAAGGGATACTTCGTGAAACGGCAAAGCAGTTGTTGCACTAATGAAGAGACCCCATATTAAACCCAAGCCCAGGACTAAGTGCTTCTGTTATGAGGGGAACGGTCAGTGAGGCGGAGCAACTCTAGATACTTGGTAGATAAGAAGGCTGGCGAAAGTCGAAAGAAGTATATTTGATATACATGATGTTGATGTGTACTTTACTAGTACTCCTAGTAGCACGAGGGTATTGGAAACCGGTTCGGTTGCTAAGTGATTAGTAACACGAAATGAAAGCTACGGCATAAACGGAGACTAGCTAAAGGCGAGGTGATGATACGTGTTGGAAGTGTTTCCAAGGTTGATATGATCAAACGTCGCACGCTCCCTCTACCATCGGGATTGGTGTTAAACCGAAATAATTGTTATTTGGTGCTTGCGTTAAGCATGAACATGATTGGATCGTGTTTATTGCAATACGATTATTCATTTAAAGAGAATAATGGTTACTCTATTTGCTTGAATAATCACCTTCAATAGTTTATTGAATCTCGATTGTAGTGTTACACATGTTCATGATATTGGTGCCAAAAGATACGAGGTAATGATGATAGTACCACTTACTTGTGGCACTGCCGCTTGAGTCATGTTGGTATAAATTGCATGAAGAGGCTCCATGCTGATGGATCTTTATAGTCACTTGATTTTGAATCACTAGCGACATGCAAATCGTACCACATGAGCAAGGCCTTGTTTTTCATTGAGATGAAACAAGATAGTAACTTGTTGGAAGTGATACATTTTGATGTATGCAGTCCAATGGGTGCTGAGGCACGCAGTGGATATCATTATGTTCTTACTTCAATGACAATTTGAGTAGATACAAGAGTATTTACTTAATGAATCACAAGTCTGAAATATTGAAAAGTTCAATTCTGTTTCGGAGTGAAGTTCATCGTAACAAGAGGATAAACTATCTACGATATGATCATAAAAATGAATATCTGAGTTACGAGTTTTGGTACGCAGTTAAGACAATGTGGAAATTGTTTCGCAGTTCATGCCACCTGGAACATCATAGTGTGATGATGTGTCTGAACGTCATAGCCACACACTATTTGGTATGATGCATGATGTGATGTCTCTTATCGAACTACCACTATCGTTTATGGGTTATGCATTAGAGACAACCGCATTCACTATAAATAGGGCACCGCGTATTTCCGTTGAGATGACACAGTATAGACTGAGGTTTAGAGAAATCTAAACTGTCGTTTCTTGAAAGTTTGGGGCTTCGACACTTGTGTGAAGAAAGTTTCAGTCTGATAAGCTCGAACCCAAAGCGGATAAATGCATCTTCATAGGATATCCAAAACAGTTGGGTACATCTCCTATCTCAGATCCGAAAGCAAAGTGTTTGTTTCTAGAAACGGATCCTTTCTTGAGGAAAGGTTTCTCTCGAAAGAATTGAGTGGGAGGGTGATAGAACTTGATGAGGTTATTGAACCATCACTTCGACTAGTGTGTAGCAGGGCACAAGAAGTTGTTCCTGTGGCGCCTACACCAATTGAAGTGGAAGCTGATGATGGTGATCATTGAGCTTCGGATCAAGTTACTACAAACCTCGTAGGTCGACAAGGTCGCGTACTACTACAGAGTGGTATGGTAACCCTGTCTTGGAGGTCATGTTGTTGAAACAATAATGAACCTACGAGCTATGGAGAAGCGATGGTGGGCCCGGATTCCGACAAATGGCTGGAGGCCATGAAATCCGAGAGAGGATCCATGTATGAAAACAAAGTGTAGACTTTGGAAGAACTACTTGATGGTCGTAGGACTATTGAGTAAAGATGGATCTTTAAAAGGAAGACAGACGACGATGGTGATAAGTCACTATTAAGAAAAGCTCGACTTGTCGCAAAGATGTTTCCGACATGATCAAACAGTTGACTATGGTGAGACTTTCTCACTCGTAGCGATGCTAAAAGTCTGTTAGAATTATGTTAGTAGTTGTTGCATTATTTTTGAAATATTGCACATAGGATGTGAAAACATTGTTTCCTCGACGGTTTCCTTGAGCAAACATTGTATATGATACAACCACAAGGTTTTGTCGATCCTAAAGATGCTAACAATTATGCAAGCTCTAGCGATCCTTCAATGGACTGGTGCAAGCATCTCGGAGTTGGAATATACACTTTGATGAGATGATCAAAGATTTTGGGTTTGTACAAGGTTTATGAGAAACTTGTGTTTCCAAAGAAGTGAGTGGGAGCACTATAGAATTTCTGATAAGTACATGTGGTTGACATATTGTTGATGAGAAGTAATGTAGAATTTCTGTGAAGCATAAAATGTTGTTTGAAAGGAGTTTTTCAAAGGAATACCTGGATTGAGCTACTTGAACGTTGAGCATCAAGATCTATGGAGATAGATCAAAACGCTTAATAGAAGTTTCAACAAGATGCATGCCTTGACAAGTTTTTGAAGGAATTCAAAATAGATCGGCAAAGAAGGAGTTCTTGACTGTGTTGTAAGGTGTGAATTTGAGTAAGACTCAAAACCCGACCACGGCAGAATAAAGAGAATATACGAAGGTCGTCTTCTATGCCTTAGCCGTAGACTCTAAAGTATGCCATGCTGAGTACCGCACCTGATGTGTGCCTTGCAGCAAGTCTGTTAAGAGGTACACAAAGTGATCCAGGATTGAATCACTCATCAGCGGTCAAAATTATCCTTAGTAAATAAATAGACTAAGGAATTTTTCTCGATTATGGAGGTGGTTAAAAGAGTTCGTCGTAAATGGTTACGTCGATGCAAGCTTTGACACTAATCCGAATAACTATGAGTAGTGAAACGGATTCGTATAGTAGAGTAGATATTTGGAGCATTTCCGAATTGCACGTAGTAGCAGCATCTATAAGATGACATAAAGATTTGTAAAGAACGCACAGATCTGAAAGTTTCAGAACCGTTGACTAAAACCTCTCTCACGAGCAAGACGTGATCAGACCCCAGAACTATATGGGTGTTGGATTCGTTGAAATCACATGGTGATGTGAACTAGATTATTGACTCTAGTGCAAGTGGGAGACTGTTGGAAATATGCCCTAGAGGCAATAATAATTAGTTATTATTATATTTCTTTGTTCATGATAATCGTTTATTATCCATGCTATAATTGTATTGATTGGAAACACAATACTTGTGTGGATACATAGACAAAACACTGTCCCTAGTAAGCCTCTAGTTGACTAGCTCGTTGATCAAAGATGGTCAAGGTTTCCTGGCCATAGGCAAGTGTTGTTACTTGATAACGGGATCACATCATTAGGAGAATCATGTGATGGGCTAGACCCAAACTAATAGACGTAGCATGTTGATCGTGTCATTTTGTTGCTACTGTTTTCTGCGTGTCAAGTATTTGTTCCTATGACCATGAGATCATATAACTCACTGACACCGGAGGAATGCTTTGTGTGTATCAAACGTCGCAACGTAACTGGGTGACTATAAAGATGCTCTACAGGTATCTCCGAAGGTGTTCGTTGAGTTAGTATGGATCAAGACTGTGATTTGTCACTCCGTATGACGGAGAGGTATCTCGGGGCCCACTCGGTAATACAACATCACACACAAGCCTTGCAAGCAATGTGACTTAGTGTAACTTGCGGGATCTTGTATTACGGAACGAGTAAAGAGACTTGCCGGTAAACGAGATTGAAATAGGTATGCGCATACTGACGATCGAATCTCAGGCAAGTAACATATCGAAGGACAAAGGGAATGACATACAGGATTATATGAATCCTTGGCACTGAGGTTCAAACGATAAGATCTTCGTAGAATATGTAGGATCCAATATGGGCATCCAGGTCCCGCTATTGGATATTGACCGAGGAGTCTCTCGGGTCATGTCTACATAGTTCTCGAACCCGCAGGGTCTGCACACTTAAGGTTCGACGTTGTTTTATGCGTATTTGAGTTATATGGTTGGTTACCGAATGTTGTTCGGAGTCCCGGATGAGATCACGGACGTCACCAGGGCTTCCGGAATGGTCCGGAAACGAAGATTGATATACAGGATGACCTCATTTGATTACCGGAAGGTTTTCGGAGTTACCGGGAATGTACCGGGAATGACGAATGGGTTCCGGGTGTTCACCAGGGGGGGGGGGGGCAACCCACCCCGGGGAAGCCCATAGGCCTTGGGGGTGGCGCACCAGCCCTTGGTGGGCTGGTGGGACAGCCCAAGAAGGCCCTATGCGCCATAGGAAGAAAATTAAAGAGAAAAAGAAAAAAAAGGGGGGGAGTGGAAAAAAGGGAAAGGACTCCACCTTCCAAACCTAGTTGGATTCGGTTTGGAAGGGGAGGACTCCCCCCCTTGGCTCGGCCGAACCCCTTGGGGCTCCTTGAGCCCGAGGGCAAGGCCCCCCTCTCCCACCTATATGTACGGAGGTTTTAGGGCTGATTTGAGACAACTTTTGCCACGGCAGCCCGACCACATACCCCCACGGTTTTACCTCTAGATCGCGTTTCTGCGGAGCTCGGGTGGAGCCCTGCTGAGATTAGATCACCACCAACCTCCGGAGCGCCGTCACGCTGCCGGAGAACTCATCTACCTCTCCGTCTCTCTTGCTGGATCAAGAAGGCCGAGATCATCGTCGAGCTGTACGTGTGCTGAACGCGGAGGTGCCGTCCGTTCGGCACTAGATCGTGGGACGGATCGCGGGACGGTTCGCGGGGCGGATCGAGGGACGTGAGGACGTTCCACTACATCAACCGCGTTTCTTAACGCTTCTGCTGTGCGATCTACAAGGGTACGTAGATCGAATATCCCCTCTCGTAGATGGACATTACCATGATAGGTCCTCGTGCGCGTAGGAAAAAATTTGTTTCCCATGCGACGTTCCCCAACACTTGAAACATGCACATAGGAGAAAATTTTAATTTAACGCTTTTGCCAATGCCCACCGCTAGAGTTCACGTGGCCTCCTGTGCACGCTGCCTCGCACGAAGGACACGCCGCGTCATATTTGCGTCGAAAATGGTTATGCACATGTGGCTAGGCGCGCCAACGAAGCGGTTACGCATCCACCACGGCGTTCATATGTCAGACGAACGCACCGCCTTCTGCGTGGCAGCGGCAATATATGCATCCTTTGGGCCGAGTGTCGAATACATGCATCATTTGGGCGGACGCTATGTATGCCTGCTTGACGGAGTCCGACCGCCGGGAGGAATACTCCTCCCGAGAGCGTCGGAGCGCAATGTAGACATCTATCTCCTCCTCAGTTCCGCATGGGGTGAGCTCCTAGTCCCTAGATCGAGAGATGAAGGAATCAGATCCGCTGACCTTCATGTCGGAGATGGCCAGAAGGGAGCTTATGGTCAGGGGGAGTGGAATGCAGCTAGGGTTTCGTCCGAAGTGTGGATAGGGTTGAATATATGTAGGATCTGATGGGGCACGATGTGTTGGATGCTATGCAGTGGGCGTGTCCGTGCGTCCCTATATCTACCCCACACATGGGTTTGATATGAAGAGTGCCGGTCAGTCTAAGTGTCTGAGCTAAAATTTTCAATTGTTGATGGTGGTAATGTTGCGTCTAGGCGGTGATCTAGCAGTCCGCACGGACGCGGATGAGTATGCCGGTCCGGGTGAAGATGATATAAGGAAAGGACGTATTACTCAACAAGAAACTTGCAGCAATGCAAAAGCAAAGCAGGTCCGACTAACATAAATATTTGTATTGGATAGGTAGGAGATTATAAAACATAATTCCATTTTTTTGAAGTCTCGGAGTATGGAACGTATATGAAAAATACACAGGTGAATATAGTTCAACGTGCACCCATTTGAATGGTTAATTTGAAAAGAGAAACAAGAAAAGGTCAAAAAATATCTGAAATTTGGGGTAGCAAACTTGGTCGACAATTCTACTGGGCGTATGAGGTTTTATGAAGGAATAGCACCAGCATTTATCTTTTTTGTAAAAAAAAAATCCATGAATACCATGTATTCCCTTCATCCCATAATGTAAGTCGTTTTTGGAGTATATCATTTTTATGTGAAAGTTCATACGCCAGTATACCAATGAATCATGTATATCAAAAACATTTTTGCTATTTTTCCAAGTATTTTTTCTAAATGTACTATTCATAAGGATTCCGTAGAATCATGTTTCACAAATCCGCGCAGAAGATCCTTTCTTTTTTGGTTGTATATATCCTGAATGTTTTTGGGCATCTTGTTGATCGAGAGGCTGAGTGTAATTAGTATGCTTGATATTATTGTATTCCCTTTTCAAAAACAAATCCCCCACCATGTATTTCTTGCTTTTTACATTAGCATAGGCCATCTCACTTGCTTGTTCCCCTCTCCATTCGCCAACTCCCCGTGGATAGGAAAACCACAAGAGTTCGTAGTATAAACAAACAAGTAGGAGTAGAGTACTCCTATACCATGTCCTCATCGAAGTCACTGTAAACACACAAAATCATAGGTAGGTGACTGATGAGCAAACTTCCTTGGACCGCAGAAAACTTGGCACGCAGCACACACTTCCCAATGTGTCCACCGAGAAAACAATAACACTACTGCTGCACCTGCAAAAGAAAATTACTAATACTACTGCTGAATTGTGAAGCCACTTGGAGACATGCACGAACCATGCGGACTGCTGGAGTAGCAGTACAGTACATAGAGCGAAAACACGGACAAGAATGCGGACTGCTCATCACCATGGCCATACATGTAGCTGGCCATGCCCATGGGTCTCACTCACAATCACAATCACAACTTCACAAGCACCCCAACCGTGACGGCCTGCCTGCCTGGGTCTCTGGGTTGGTGGCCTCATCAAGATGATGACTTGCAGAAGACGGCCGTTTCTGATCGAGTCGGCGATGCAAATCATACGCCTCTTGTTCACACACACATGTCTAGGCAGTTTGTTCTATGAAAAAAAAAAGAAGAGAAAAAGGTATTGCAAATCATACGAGCCCAAGCCAGTTTGTGATTAACAACAGCCCCTCTCTCTCTCTCTCTCTTCCTAATCACCTTCAGGTCCATAATCCGAGGTGGAGGACCGGGTCCACCGTCAGGATCAAAGATCGCCAGAGGCAGGGGGGCATGGGGCGACGGAAGACACGTGGGGCCTCACCAGAGGAGGGGCCCACGGCGCAGAGTTGCCGTCTCATGTAGGCCCGGCGCATCGGTGTGTGTGTGTGTGTGACACAGCCGCTGCTTCCTCCTCCTCCCTCCCCGCAAAGGCACGGCACGGCACGGTGCTCACTCGCTGCGGGTCAAACCTCGCCACGCTCCGCACGGGCCCCGCTCCGGCCCGGCCCAGGATCCCCTGCGACCGAGGGCCCAGCAGTAACCTCCATGCAGAGGCACAAATCATCACCCATGGTCATGGAAGGATGAATTCTGCCGCACAGGATCCGACTCTGGCGTCTGCTATCAGGAATTTTAAAAAATTGAGCTGGTGCCGTCATACTAGGATTTTACTCTTTTTTAGCAGGCCATTAGCAGCAGAGACTGGTGCTGACAATGAGGGGTTATTAATTCGGATTATTTTAGATGATAGAGGTGAGTCGAAAGTTGAAACAACCCTTTTCGTTTTCAACGTGGTTGGGCGATGGATGGATGGATGGGATCAGAGTCTGTGCCTGACCGCAAGTGCAATCACCGACCGCTCCGGAAAAAAGACGGTTTTGGACCCTTCCCGTTGCCTCCTACTCGTTACGTACCCCTAAACCCCATCCACAATACTACTGTAAAAAGGTATTTTTTTAGATAAAGAGGGTTACGTTCCGGCATGTGCTTTAGCACCATGCATACGGCCTCTTCATTGCAACTAAAGAAAACATTGGTAAAAAGGTAGTATTTGCATTGCACACATGGCAAATGGCAATCTCAATCTGATATTCTTGGCATGGCGTGTGCTTTGCACTCTTCCAGGGATGAATTAAAAAAAAAACACGCTCACACACGGCAACTGGTCGCATTTTTTTCTTGGACGCAAATGATGCCCGGCCTTTATGTCCAGCAGACGCATCATGTCCGTCCATCCATCCGTCCATCCATCACCCTTTCTGCCGATTCCCTACAGCACGCACATGAGTGTAATGAGAAAAGAAAGCGAAACTAGTTCGATAGCACCACTACGTTAACGTTAGTAAGCAAGGAGGACACACATACACACCTGCTGATTCCCCTGCCACTGTTATCTCATCTTTTTCACACACCACCAGTACTAGCACTGCTAGCTCACAAGCCGCAACACTACAAACCTGGATCGTGTGTCAAGGAAGGACCTAGAGGATGGATTACATTAGATTAGATTAAGCCCAGATGGATGAAGGAGGGTGGGAAGGGAAGGCATGATTCCATTCCAATCCAATCACAATCACAATCCATCCCTAATGGAACCCCCCAAGCCTACCTTAATGCCACTGCTCACCATTCATTACCAAGGAATAATTGTCCCCCCCTTCCATCACCCCATATATTAATCCCCCCCTCACCATTGCCACCAACACAACACACCACTCCTTCTCTTCCCAACCCCCTCTCTCCATCTCCATCACTGTCAAGCAAGGGGAGCACCAAGAAAGAGGAGAGGAGAGGGGAGGAGGATGGAGCTGGATGAGCAGGCCTTCTTGGAGGAGCTCTTCTCGCTGAGGAGGGACGCCACGGCGTGGGAGTGCAATGCCATGGGGGACTTCTTCTCCCCGGCATGCGGGGCCGCCGCCATGGGTGACTGCTTCCAGGACCGCCACCAGCCCACCGTCAGCGTCCTGCCCACCTTCACCGCCTCCTACGACCCGCAGCATCAACAGCACCAGCAGGCGGGTGTGGGGTTCGACTGCCTCAGCGAGGTCTACGGCGGAGCCACGCCCTTCGCCAATGCCGTCGCCGGCGGGTACGGCGAGATGGGGTTCCTCGGCGCGATGGACCCCAAGGCGGCGGCGGAGGGGACGGCCGGCCTCGGCGCCTGCAAGGTGGAGCCCGGGCTGGCGGCGGGGGCGGACGGCGGCCCGTTCGGCCAGGGCCAGATGTCGGCGGCGCCGGCGTCGAGGAAGAAGCGGGTGGAGGGCATGCCGTCCAAGAACCTGATGGCCGAGCGCCGCCGCCGGAAGCGCCTCAACGACCGCCTCTCCATGCTCCGGTCCGTCGTTCCCAAGATCAGCAAGGTGAATGAACACCACCAAATCATCCATCTTGGCAGAACGAGGGGTGGTCCGTGGAATCTTGGGACTTGGAGTAAATCTGAATGTCGTTCTTGATTTTGGGCGTCTGTAGATGGACAGGACGTCGATCCTGGGGGACACCATCGACTACATGAAGGAGCTGCTGGAGAGGATCCGGCGGCTGCAGGAGGAGATGGACGGACCGGAGGCGGCGGCGGCGGCGGCGCCGCTGCTGAGCGTGTTCCGGGAGCTCAACCCCAACGAGATGCTCGCCAGGAACACCCCCAAGGTCAGTACAGGGATAGGATATCTTCTTCTTCTGAGAGCTTGTGTCGCCAATGGAGCAGAGAGCTGCGCCATTGCTGCCGCTGCGGCTTGAAAAATATGGCGGTGACCGAGGGATGTGTGGTTGCAGTTCGAGGTGGAGCGCAAGGAGGGGGAGGAGGGCGACACCCGGGTGGAGATCTACTGCGCGGCCAAGCCGGGGCTGCTGCTGTCGACGGTGAGCACCCTGGACACGCTCGGCCTCGACATCCAGCAGTGCGTCGTCAGCTGCTTCAACGACTTCGCCATGCACGCATCCTGCTCCGAGGTAACCAAGAACTCCTCCATCCATGACTTCATCATCCACCAGCAAACATGGATAGATTCATCTACTTCTTGAGCTACCATCATCAGCTCAGCCTCAGCTGGTCAGGTCACCATTTCCATCTCATTGATTGGAGTTTTGTGGGTGCAGATGCAGAGGGAGATGATGAGCGCGGACGCCATCAAGCAGGAGCTGTTCAAGAACGCCGGCTACGGAGGCGGCTGCTTGTAGAGAGACGGGCAAGAAGCAGCAGCAGCACCATGACCACCATGACCAGCAGCAGGAGAAGCAGGAAGGATAATAAAGTAGAAGTAGCTGTAGCTGTAGCAGTAGCAGTGAGTAGAATTAGCACTTAGCAGCTGGTAGCAGCAGTGGCGAAAAAGGCCGGGCAAAAGATTCGGGAGAGGCCCTTTTTTTCCGCAGACGATAGCCGCCGTGTCGCTCGCCGTGATCAAAATTCTCTCCTGTTAACAACAACAAAGATCGGCGAGCGCCTTTCCGATGATTGATTGACGACGACGATGATCCCCACTCTCTTTTTGCGCTTTTCCGGCCATTGTTTAGTGCTTATCACCCACCCATGTCGCTGTGCCGCGGTACCAAATCGGCCCAAAAGAAAGAGAAAGAGAAAGAGAAAGCGAAAGCATCTTGGGTTGGGTCGTGCCGTGCTCCTGTTGTTTGACATCGTCATTGCTGGGCACCAGCTGATGCATACTGTAGTGATGAATCGTCCATGCATGCATGCATGCATGTATGTACAGGCGGCGGCAGCAGCAGCAGCAGCGACGTTGCTTGCTTTGCTTTGCGTTGGCGTCCTCGCTGAAGTTCATGATGATGATGCCGCTGGAGAAGAAGAGGACATGGATGGATGGCTGGCATGAATTGGGACGTGGCATGGCAAGAGAAAGTCTCTCCCCCGTTTTGTTCTTCTAATGATGATGACGATGGCATGGGTGTGTGACTGGGGCACTGGATGGAGAAAGAAAGGTTCCCTCCATTTTTGTTCTCCTCTGTGCGCGCGCGTGTGTGTGTGTGATGATGATGATGATGAAGAAAAGGATTTCGGCACCTAGAAGGACCCCCGATCTTTGACATTGGACAATGTATGTTGGGCGCCTCCGTTCACCCGTTGCTTTGCGTTGCTCCTCAAATCTTCACTGATGACGATGAAGAATTGAAGATGATGATGATATGGGCGTTGCATTGGGAAAACGAAACTTCTCCCAATAAATAATGGCGATGATGAAGTCATGGATGGATGAGTGTGGCATTGTATAAAATAAATACTCCCTCTGTCATGGTTTAGAAGACGTGCTTGGTAATTCTCTAGACCTAGATGATTATTGATTGGCCGTAGGATGAGTTAAAAAATAGCATTCACACTACGCATGCATATAGGGGGTGTTTGTTTCCAGAGACTTTTTGGTGTAGGGACTAAAAAAAGTCCCTTTTAGTCCCATGTGAAACAAACAGGAGGGACTTCTTTTATGGACTAAAAGAGAGTATTTGGAACTAAAGAAAGAAGTCCATATGGGAGGGTCTTTTGGGGACTTTTTTAACACGTTTTCCAACACTACCCCTACTTTTAGCATGTCATTTAATAACTTCTAGTATATTACTAGGGGTAACATAGTCTTTTTGCATGTCATTTAATGACCTCTAGTCCTTATTTAGTCCATGAAAACAAACATGTAGGGACTAGTGACTTTTTTAGTTGGGACTAAAAAAAATCAGGGTCATAGAAATAGTACAACGGACTACTAATTAGCTGCTAGGAGTAAATGCAATGCATCTTAAACTTTGTCTATTATAGAAATGCACGTAAATTTAACCGTGCCTTCTAAATCGTGACGAAGGTATAGTAATAATATTTACCGCCATTTATGAGAACAATTATGGTGATGACGAAGGTGTAGAAAAACAAAGTTCACCTCCATTTTCCTCCCCCTCTCCGCAAGTGTGTGTGTGTGTGAGTATTAAGAGACGAGGAGGACCGGTGGCACTTGTCGTATCCCTTGGCATTGTTGGCCGGATGAGGCCGGGGACCGATCAGTTAAGTAATCGCCGAGCAGGACCATTGACCCCTAATTTACACGCTCTAGACTAGACCACCGGCCTGGACAGCCGAAAAGACAAAGATCGTGTCGGTAAAAGCAGCCCGGCCAGCATATGCAAGCCCAATCATCAGCCGCTCCCACAACTACTAACTAGCCTCTCATCAGCCTATAAGATCTCTTAGTATTAGTATATGATTGATGATCAATTTGCAAGGAAGCAGGTCTGCATTTTGTAATGCCATAGAGGTCAGCCGTCCGTCCCGCGTTTTTCTATCTAGAGCCGGCGCTTTTCTGCAGGGCACCTTTTTCCTATTCAAAATGAATTGAAAAGGGTTTGGTTTGGCTCTCTTCTCTTCGGATCCATGCGCGGGTCGGTCAAAACCTAAACTCTGGAGTTTGTGCTCTTGCTGGCGGACGTTTGCAGTTCCGGGCCAGGAACCACAGGCGCGACAGCCAGCCAGCAACCCTTTTAGTATTTTCTTTCATCGGAGCCAGTAGGATATTCCAGATAAATTACAAGTGCTTGCAACGGGGTTGGATCATGGATGGGCGAAAAGGATGATGGTATGACGCCCTCCCTCGGCTTGCTTGCCTTGCCCATCATATTCCTCAAGCTCGAGATGCGGCTGTTGACGCCATGACGACGGCTGCCAAGTGTGTATCTCTCTCCCCATGCTTCCTCGTGTTGGAATCGTCCTGGCGCCGGAGAGGAGGCGGGCATGTGGCATGGCTGCACAGGCACCGCCCATCCTGCCTCGGGCAAGCTCTGCTTGCATGATTGAACCTTTGGGGATCCTCCAAAACGTAGAGGGAAGCCAATCCTACACTGCAAAATGGACCGAGGACTTGCCACTCTGAATACCATGACAATACTGCAACTTTCTTGCATCATACTCCCTTCGCCCCATAATGTAGGACGTTTTTTTTACACTACACTAGTGTCGGTGTCCAAAAATGTCCTACATTATGGGACGGAGGGAGTAGGATCTTATGGTCATAGGGACATCCCAAAATGGCTCATAAGGAGTAAGTAACCTCGGTAGCTAACACTAACAGCAGCAGCCATGTAAGTAGTAGTAACAGGAACAAAACAGCTAGAGGACTAGTTACAAAAATGCCGCTTAGCTGCCTGTATGTGAGTATGTCTACCTCATCCAGCCAAACACACATTAGCAGCGTGGGAGGGAGGGAGGGGGGACCTGTTGTTCGTTTAGGCCGTCAGTCAGAACCAGGGCATCCACCAGATGTACATCTTGCCGAGGTTCTTGTGGGAGACCGCCTCCGCGATCAGCCGCCGCGCCTGCCCTTCCACCGAGAGCGGCAGCGAGGGCGCCGCGTTCACGCCCACCACGACCCCCTGCAGCCTCGCCGTGATGTTGGCGATCGCCCTCTGGATCATCGTTAGGAAACACGAGGCAGACAGAGGTCAAGCATGTGCATTTGCAGCGGTCACACGCGAAAAATGCGCGAGGTTGGTCATACCTGTGCTTGCGGGTTTCGGACCTCCCCTCCGCTGGACTTGTGGGCTTTGGTCCACTCCACTAGCGGGTCGTGGATGAAGGTCTCGAGGACGGTCATGAGCGCCTCCTTGTGGCCCCTGAGGACCGACAGGGTGATCTCGCAGACCTTCAGAAACACGCCTTCGTATCCAGCGATGCCCAGCCCATCGATCATGTTCTGCAATCGCAAATTTAGCATGCCAGTGTTAAGTACCTGTGATGGAAATCGGATTGAATTCGTTGGATAAGCTGCTAAGAAGAAAGCACAAAACACGATTTCCACTGCTTACTTGTGTAAGCCTGAACGGCACCACCTCTGGCTTCTCAAGCTGCAAGCCCTTGTCGAACAAGCAGCTGAAATCCACATGAACACAGTCCCCGGTCGTCGCGTCAATAAGGATGTTCTCGCCGTGCCTGTCACCAAGCCCAACAATGTGCCCAACCATCGACCAAACTGCGGCGGTGTGTGCATATGCCACTCTGGCACGAAACCATGCGGCTGGTTCAGAGAATGTCGTCAAGAACCATTTGTGGAACACCGGGGGAAACAATGGAAGGATTTTGGTTTTCATCATCTCATCTTCAGGTATTTTGCTAGCATGGCATACATCATATATCCTCTTCATCTGCGAGTTTGTTTTCATCCTATCATACTTCCCGCAAGTTATGTATATGTCCTGAAGAATATGCCGAAGACCGCGGGTGTTGGGCACCCATTCTACTAGTCCACAGTCTTCTGTAAGTGGAACCACGGCAAAGGTTCTGATATAAAGCTTCCTCCTGCGGCTCTCTGGAACTTTGGAGAGGAGACGATTGATCACAGCATTGAACTCCATCATGCGTGCATCCTTCCTAAGGTCATCCTTCGGTTTGCATAGAAATGGGCGGGTCAATCCATCGCTTCCAAGGAACACAACCTGACATTCAAAATGATCAAAATAGAAACTTAAATGGGTGAAGTACTAGTGATGTATACAAGTTAGTTGAGACACTTAACAATGAAAACTAATCATAAATGAACAAAAATACTCCCTCCATCCCAAAATAACTGTCTCAACTTCATACTAATTCTAGTACAAAATTATACTAAGGTTGAGACACTTATTTTGAGTAGTACTTAAATGAGTACAAATAAGTGATCTGGACCCTTGGCTTGCACCCACAATACCATGATGCACACCAACCATAAAAACTATACTAGGACTACTTCCGTGCACAAACTTCAGTACATGTTGACAGTTGCCGCTCCTCAAACAAGCATAATTATCAAGTAAGGCAGTATTAAATATGTGCATGTGCATACCTTCTTTGGTTTCTGAAGGGAGGAAAGGATCTCTGCATCGTCGGCTATTCCAGCTATAGTAGGTTGCTCAGAGATTGAAAAAGGGTGAAAAGTAGATTGCCCTGACATATTTGAATCGTATGATGGCAGAGTCACAGTGAGAGCCTGCTGGACAGGTAATATAATTCCTAGGGGCATCATTCTTTTCAAGGAACTGAACTCAGTTGAGATATTTATTGACCTCGCCTTGGGCTGCCCTGGGTGAAAGCACAGCTTAATCAGATGTTCTATTAGAGAAGGAAACTGATTAAACAGCGCAACATGGTCGCTCCTCTTGCCAACGCCCTTCTTTGCTGATTTTAATATATTTGCAGCAGCCTCCCGTCTTGCAGAAACTGTTGACTTTGACACTGCAGCCATCATCCAAAGTGCTTGCTGAGGGTATGCCTGTAAAACCACCTGGATAATGTATCTTACAACTCTGACAAGTTCAGCATTCTGATGACAGATGCGAGATATCAACTGAGACAGCACAGTTAGCCACTGATAAGTTGGTAGATCCTTCGAGGACCCGCGGACGACCGCTAACATCTGCATTAGATGGGCTGATTAGATCTCTTACACAGATTGAAAAAAATGAAGGAAAGAAACATGCAAAACAAAATTTACCCTTTCATGAACGACTTTCATTTCTTCACTTGGCCCTTCTCGGATGTATATGTTTCCAAATTCAAACCAAAGCGTAAGGAACCGTGGTAGTGCTTGAAAAAGATTCTTGTGTCCTTTGTGGAGTCCTTTTGCATAACATAGCAAGACTGTTGGAAGCAACTCCCACCAAGGCCTCTCTTTAGCTGGGGCACTTGCACTTCCAGCATAGCCAGGAGTAACAGATCCAACTCCACCTGTGAATTTCTTTTCTTCCTGACGTTTCCTAGCATCAACAAGTAAATCATCCAAAAACTTTGCCATGCAAAAGAAACCCTTCTCCCACTTGGGCCGCAACTCTGTTACTCTACTGTAGAGAGATCTGATTTCCTCGCTCTGTTTTTGCCCTGTATTGTGGATCCATCTAGTATAAAGAAGAAGGGTTTTAGACACATCTGGATTCTCTTTTGATGCTTGTGTTGCAGAGATAGGCGCATTTGGCAATGCAAGAGAAAGGCTGGAAAGGGATGAAAGGACAGCATTTCCCAAAACCTCTGTGGGCATGTTTAGAAGTGTTTGCTGAAGTTCAGCTATAGCACTATCAGATTTACGTATATTCCAGAGGTGCTTTGCCTTCTCCATGTGAACGTTTGGAGCACCTGAAGCATCTGCTTCCAGTATTGCACGGTGGGCTGTCTCATAATGGCCAGCCAAACGGCAGAGCTTAGCATACTGAAGCCAGCAGTTCCCAACTTGAGAATTCATATGACTAAGATTATAAACCATCCTTCGGAAAGCAAGCAAAGGCTCTCTTGCCCACAGAGACGATTGTGTACATTTAAGACGGTTATCCCAGTCTTTTGTTAACTTCAGAAAACTTGGATCATCTGCACTGAATGATTTGTCGAGAAATGACTCATCTCCCAGCAGGGAGTTGAAGTCTTCCAGCTCACACAACATGTGGAGCTTGACAATGTAAGGATATGCACGCATATATGAGTCCATGCCTGCTGCAGCCAACGGGACTAGCAACGCTTGCTTGGACTGGGCAATCTTTTCAGCAACCATAAACTGATCTTTTGTCGTCATCGCCTTGAATATTTTTGCTAGACCTATGTCAAACGAAGCACTGTTCTCAGTGCTACTGTACACAAGACCTTTGTCTGCTTCGGGTAGGTACTCATCCATGAGATCCCATCTTCCTAATCTCCAAGCTGCCTGCACACCTTGCATGCACCATGTTTTCTTATACTGAGGTATTCTGCCAACCAAACCATCCACATGCGCAATCATGGCCTGAAGGTGGCACATGTTTAGCGAACAGTTGAGAACATCACAATGTCTATGGACAGAATCAGGTTCCATTTGCAAAGCATGTTCACACAGTGTTAGCACTTCAGCCCAGTTTCCAGCTTTCTCGTTGATGATAAGTTGATCTTGTAGGCTTGATGAATTCCTCAGATTAGCTAAACCTAATAGGCCATCAGGCTCATCCAATCCTCCATATATTTCCATCAGAAAAGAGATGTCATCATCTGAAAAAGTGCCACTACACTCTGCAGCTGGATTAGAGGAACCAGACTTCTCTCGGACATGAGATTCGAAATATGCTAGAGCACGAGCATGAGCTTGACATCTAAAAGAGGTCTTAGCTAGAGTAACTTTAGGTATAGCAGCCAACAGCTCAGCAACATTGCTACACTGCACCAGCAATTGATCTTGGCCGTTATTAGAACAGCTTTCATTGTTCAATTTACCTGCTTGCCTCCCAGCCATGGCATTATTAGACTGGGATAGAGCAATTTCCTGCTTGAGATCATCAACCCATTGCCCAAGATTATCAAGTAAAGTGAAGATGGCTTGAACACAAACCTCACTCTGCCCCCCAGTAATACCGTGAACAATAGTCCCACTACTTTCTGAAGCAGCTGCATTGAGAACAGACAATATTTCATCAGTGATACTTTGCCGAGCCTCTGGAGTTCCATAGCAGACAGCATTTAAAACCAAGTAAGGTAGGAGATAGAGCGCAGTTGGCATGTCATGCCGAACAATTCCTCGGCATGCACTGAAAATACCATAGCGCGATCCAGTTGCGTCGGATGTCAACTTTCTAATCCAATAATATATCCACCTTCTGAAGGACATTGTTGGGCGGTATATTGGGCCAAGTAAAGCAGCATCATTCACACTAGGGAGATGAAATCTTGATGTCAAGCATGGCGCAATTATTTCCTTAACATAACTAGAAAAACGTCCCCACAACTTCTGACCCCTTCTGCTCATTTCACAACTACTTGAATCTTCCCCATTATCTTCTTTGGGTAAAGACTGACAGCCAGCCAATTTTAGTAGCTCTTGAATAGCCAAGGCAGCAGAATCTTGTACTGTTGTGTCGGAAGCTGCTCTGAATGCCCTTGCAAGATGCTTGTGGATCAACTCAAATATAAGATCATCGTCTGAACATTCAATCTTAAAGCGCTCACATGAAATTACCTTGAACTTAGCAGGATCAACTGCACCCAGTGCACCAAGACAATCTGCACAAACTAGTTTCAGCCTCTGGCCAACCATTGTCCTTGACTCCTCAGCACATCCTTTAAGTAAAGCCATAATTAAAGCGCTTATTACATCCAAATCAGAAATATCTTCACCAATTATAAGTGCAGTGACATCCTCCCGTTTGGCCTTAAATAATTTACTCAACTCACATGCTACCATGTACCTTACATTCAGGCTCTCATGATTAAGACCATCAACGGCATCCTTTAGATGATCTTGCAGAGTCATTGATCCTCTGGCTTCCTGTATTACTTTGTTTACTTCCGACAAAGATGGTAAGCTGGGCAGCAATGGCAATTCACGTATATGTTGTTTAAGCAACTTACTGTTTTTCACAACAAGTTCTTCTAGGATTTCAACAATTTTTCTCAGGTGCACAGAAGGGCATTCTCTGCACTTCTCTAAGAACGGAATGAAAGCAGCTACGACTTGGGACATAACATACTTGATACTGGTCGATGATACCTCAGCCAATTGCTTTATGAAAAAATGTAGCACATCAAGACCATCCATTTGAAGAGCTTCCTTATCAGTGGCAAATATCAACAGAACCATAATCTTTGGTGCATGTGTACTCAAATAAGGGCCCATCATCTCAACTAACTTCCGTATACGCTGGAGAGCTTGTTTTTGAAGCTTTGCATCATCAGAATGAAGCATCTTCTTGTCAATGCTATTGAGAAGTCTGACAAAATCATTCTTCAAGAACTCAGGAAGGGCGTCATTCCCTGTCAAAATTCTTGCAATATTCTGTATTGTTGGTGAAATTCTTGTTGTCCTGAAAATTGAAACACCATTAAAACTCATTCAAAATTATGCCTGATTACAAAGGAAGTATCTAGAGAAATATGTCCATAATGAAAAGAAAGGTTACCTTCTATCGGTCTCGATATGGTCAGATTCCCCAGGAAAACATATGATCTCATCAAGCAGTGTTGGCAAAGCAGCTGCAAATATTTCTTTGCTATCACTCCCCGTTTCGGTGTGATAAAACTGTAGAACAGACGGCAAGTGCTGCCCATCTTCATAGAATAGAGCGAACGAAAGCACTTTAGGTAGTGAATTAACAATCAATGGTACTAGTTCAGTGTTTAGATGGTTTGCCAGTTCATGCAGAGTAATAACAGCTTGGTCATTGTCTGGGTGAGAGACAATAAGCTTTGGTATAACTGATGGAACCATTCTCCTAATCAGCTCTTCAGTCTTAATCCCAAGAACAGCCTCAGCAAATTCACTAATCACTAAGGGATGATTCAACAGTCTAGATGAAAGATAGTCATATAAATTATCTCTGACACGGAAGTTATTCGAGAGGAAGAGTTCTATTCCTCCTTTGAAACTGTAAGTGCAGCATCTGTGAAGTAATCTTGATGCCGTCTTCCTTACAATGGGATCATGGTTATCAAGCTGAGCAATAAGCAATACAAATGAGCAGAAAAAAACTTCCCCTTGAGTATCACTGGCTTGCATAATTGTAGCAGTAGACTCCAAAAGAGTCAGTAGAACATGAGAATCTTCAGCTTCTGCGAAAGCTCGCTTTATTCTGTCCATGAACTTAAGTTCTTTAGTCCCTCCCTCCATTCGCACTTCATCCGAGAACAAAATGTCCATGACTCTGTTTTCCAAAAAGCAGCATACTACAAGAGAAAATGCATCTCTGACATCTTTCATTCCATTAAGTAGCAGAAAATCAATACACTTTACCCACTTAATTTTCATCTCAAGTAAAACCTCTTTGCTAGAATGTCTCAGTACTCGTGGCAAAACTTCAACCATGGAAATGATACATTCTTTGGAAGTCTGTGCATATAGGAACTTGAAAAAAAGTTTGTGGGCCTTCAAAATATTATGTTTCAAGTCAACATTGTCAGATTCTAGTACTGCCATGTCCACAATAGAAATCTGCTCTTTCGTATTGACAGTTCTGTTATCACACTGAGGGCACCAGAAACCTTTCAAGAGAAGATCCAATGTTGAGACTGGTTGCTTAGAGTCCTTGTCCATGAACAGCTTGCAACTGTTCCCCGCTTTGTCAGTAGCTTCAGTTGTTCCATTTAAACAAGATAAGAAACCAAGTGAAAAGGCAACACATTTCCACACTTTATCAGATCCTAAATCACCAAATAACCTGAAGAAAAAAAGCCGACTCTAGGTTATCAGATCTTACAGAAGAACTATAAAACAAATTAAGCGCATTGTGGTATAAGCAAATTTGAATTTATTAATTTTCCTCAACCAAGGAAATGCCTTCAATAATATTTGGTAATCATAACCCAACGAAAAATTTGCTGTTCTGGTTCAACAAAAGGCAAAGTGTAAAATGCATAATCTGAAATCATGGTAAAGTATATTTACTCACTCAAGTTTCTTGAACATCACTCCAAGCATCCTAGGACCAGAATACAGTACAATAATGGGCAGAGACATAAGAGCCTCATTTTGAACCTCCAGCGATTCACTATGGATAGCCAGTTCAAGGAGTTCAAGGTCACAATCAATATTCAGTCTGTTGCCAATCTTAGCAATAACTTGTAACACAAGGCATTTTAAGTTCCAGTCTAAGCATGTTTGAGTGGAAACATGACCATTGGACCACACCCGTTTCAGCAAGCTGATGAGATCAACATATAGTGGATAATCTAAATCTTCACTGCGATCACCAATCAGCTGAGCTTCATCTTCAAACAGTTTAGAGTCTCCAGGATGAAAGGCTACATAGACATTTAGACAAAAGTGGACGGTAAAAAAATGAGAGAAAGATAGCCATATCATCATGTACTCGAGAATATTTGGTCTGGCATAAGCTTGAAGCAATGAGCTTGTAAGTTTATCCCGGGACAATGGGATCAGCAAATCCTTTGTTCATAATTATACATGTCTGATAGGTCCAGGTGCCTTCTATGTTCTAGATGATTTGACAGAGAAGGATGATTGTGGGGTTTACAAGCAGGTCTTACACAAATAGCTCACCAAAATTGTATTTAATGATCTACCTTATACGATGAACAAGCCATAAGCCCAAGAAGTTGTATAAATACAAACAAGGACGTAAAGCACAAAACAGGATCACGAAAACCTTGAAAGGAATATTAAGAAATTGCACAGTTGTTACAGGCTTATAGCTAAAGCTACCTAAGATCCCAAACATAATCCATGCAAGTTGCAACATGGCATGTACAAAATGCAAAAGACAGAAGAAAACCTTACATCGGAGAAGCATTACAGTCTGAAGGGCTTTGAAATACAGTAATACGTCAAAGGAAAAGAAACATTTCTCGGTTGCCTGCATCATTCACTAATGGTTAGGATGTTAAGTTCAAAAACAATGAAAAGCCAAAATCAATTATGCAGCTTTATCATGATTTCTGCCTACCTGCTTGCAAATCCAAGGGATCCAGGAGAGAACTTGCTTAGAAATACTAATAAACATACTTGTCTTTGGGTTAACACAGAATGAAAGAGAAAGAAGACTAAGCACTTGTATAGCAATATCAGGCTCCAATGGATAAGCATTATGATTGTCAGGTGACAGGAACTTAATACGTGAATTTAGTGACAGTTGAAGATCATAGGCATAATCTTTTGCTAGTTCATGTCCTATGCCAGCAGGAGATAATTTGGCCATAAATGAACCAATGGTTGATCGTGATTTTTCAGACATCTTTTGACGTTTGTACAAAGTATTTTCCTGGTTCTGAGCTACTCTTTTCTGGCCGACTTTTGGCAGGTCAAATACTTCAGATTTTTTCTGAAAGCTGCCTCGATCATCACTGGCATCCACAGACACCGAACTCCGACCAAATTTGTCAACAACCAATCGAATGCATTCAGTCACTTTGTCATAAGGCTTGGGCAAGTAGAGCAACTTCAGAAGGATCTCTGGTTTCCATACTTGTGGGGAGCAGACTTCGACTATTCTCATGTACGCATTGCACATCGCAGCCTGCAAAAGGTAGCATTAGTAGAGAGAAGTACCCACAAAACCTGGGAAAATCAAGTTGCTAACCTGAAGCTCTGAGCTTCTGCTGGTCTGTACTGCTCTCGTGAAAACATTGACAATATCAGCAGCTGTAGATTCAACAATATAACCAGGACACGAAGAATGCAAAGCATTAAGACATGCACCCATTGATAAGTCATAATCTGGATCTCTGCAGAAATAGGATAAAGTGTTATGCTATTTGACAGTGTTTGTGCATGCTCCCATAATATCCATGACAAAATAAAACCTACACCGTATGGTATTTAAGACTTTTAATATTAGGGAGAGCGAGCCAGTACATTGCTTATTGTGTTGTACAATATCTTTTTAAGGTCCCCAGCTGTAACTCTTTTGTAGAATACTTCTTCGTTATAATAAAAACAGTTCATGGAAAATATATAGTTGAATGATTCAATAACTACCACTACCAGCTTCATCAGTATATTGTTGTTTGACTAAAAGAATTTACCAAGAAAAAAGGCTACTATGTATGAAACATACCCAAAGAAGGCAAACATATTAGCAGTCTTGTATGTAACAAAAGGGGGAAACGTACATAATTCCTGACCAAAAAAGAGCAAAATATAATCCAGCGTTACAGATTTGCACTCTATGCTTCTTCCAAGTGCGAAATTACTTTTCTACATAACTATTACATTGACTGACATTTAGAGATAAAGATCTGATTCATGAAACCAAATATTCACCGGTGACAGAACTAAAATGGATTATAACCCGGTATTTCAGGTAAACATAGGGGAGGTACGAATAGATCAATATGCTTTGCTTCCAATACAACTAGGTGCCTACAATTGGTTCTTCTTAAATCACAGAAAAATGAAGAAAACAAAGCATGGACCAAGGCATCACAAGCACTACAAAACATAAATATCAGTGGGCAAATATGCTTAACCAGAAAGCCAAGACCAGGGGAACAAAATCATATAATAAAGCATCTAAACTAGTGTTTCATAAACCAGACCAACTCTCTTCTTCTTAATGAAATGCAGGAACCCCCTGCCCCTCTTGAGGTGTCCTCAAAACAAAACAAAAAAACTAGTGTTTCATAGATTCCTTTCACATAGTAAAACAGACCTGAGGAATATCCGCAACATCTTGTGACTTTTGAGTTCGACTGCTCCAAATGAAATCACTGGAGCGAGTGTAATAATCTAGACTAGAAGAAAAAGATACAACAAGAGCATACCTGATGCTAGAAAGCTCATTAACATCTTGGCTTAGAATCGATGTGATTGAACGAATAATAGTTTCTGTAGGAAGAATCTCAACAGTCATCACCGTTGCAACAATCCGTGCAAAATCAAAACAAACCTGTTGCACCAAATTGATTAACAATGCGTCGAAGGTACAGGTATAACCGAAAAAGCACAAAGGCTCAAGGTTAAATACCAACCTTGTGGAGGGATTCATCCCCATAACAGAGAATAGAACAAGCAGCGGAAATAAATGGCATGGTAACAACCCCTTCAACATGCAGGGTACCATCTGTAAGGCATTTGTTGATGAGTCTAATTAACGAAGTGGCAAATGGGCGCCACCTCATGTCACCAGACAGATCAACCAGCAGGCCAGGTCCATTTTTAGGCTGGAACCTCTCTGGGAGCTCACTAAAAATCGCAGGGGAGTCCAAAATGTCTGAGAAGGATCCACAGAAGCATTTTAAAAGACATCCACTCTCCGTGTGCTTGGATGCTACATATTGTAGATCTGTTAGATTGACAAGAAGTTCAATTTAAATCCTCTCTGCATAACCTGACACACAGGAGTACTCAACAAACTGAAATTTGTACAACGATATGACTAAATAAAGTGAACAGGATCACAGGCCTTCTACTGCAACCATCGCATCCAAGAAGAACTGCCTGTAGGCCTCCCGGTCACCGGTGCGCAGAAGTGAGAGGAGAGACCAAACCGGCTCAAATATAATTGACCTGCAACGGTGAAGAAACCAAACCGAGCATATGTAAACAACACATGGCACTTGATGGCACACATATAACGACACTAGTAGTAGGATAAACTAACCAGACTAGCATCATCGCTTGAAGATGCCAAGCATTTACTGGATTTACAAATCTATCGGTTGTTCAAACATGCATCATTTTCCCCTTCCAACATTCAACCCAAACTAGATATTGCTTGCTCTACCGCGCACACGACATCAGCTAAATTCACCCCATGTCTCGCACGCCGATGCAGTAATACTTCGTAATCGAGCCCTCAAATCCATGTAATTTCCCATGGGGAGAGCGATTGGACTAGGGTTTAAAGGGGGTGAAAGGGGGGAAGAGCAGGGGAGTGCTTACTGGTAGTCGGGGTCTGCGAAGAAGGGGAGGATGCGGCCGATGACGCGGATGACCTCGGCGGGGCGGCCGTTGGAGAAGACCCCGGGGAACCTGGGCGCCGTGTAGGTGAGCAGCCTGAGCACCACCGAGGTCTCCTTGTCGGTCGCTGCATCGACGGGTCAATCACAGAGGACGTGAGCGGCCGTAGCCCGCGCCGAGAGGGGGACGGAGCCGCGGGAGGAGGGGGCGCGTACCGGTGGGGGCGGGGAGGACGTGGTCGCGGAGGAGGCTGGGGAGCACCTCGCGGAGCTTGGCCTCGTAGTGGGCGGAGGCCGGGCCGGCGGCGGAGGAGGAGGAGCCCGCGATGAGCGCGCGGAGCTCCTTGATGTGGCCGGCGAAGTTCGACATGGCCGGCGGTGGCGGCCGCCGCCGGAGCCGGAGGGGGAGGGTTCGTCGGCGGCGGCGGCGCCCTTTTCCCTCCTTAATTTCGAAACGGAATTCGAGAGACTGCTCCCCCTTCCTTTTCTTCGTCGTCTCTCCCTTTGGAGCGTGGTCGTCGTTTGTGTTGGGCCCAATCTAAAGACAGACGATGGATAGATATAACTCGGCCCGGACACAGCTCTGGGCTTTCGGCTGGTCTGAAACTCAAGTTCGGCCCCAAAAAAGATCTTATCTTTTCCGAGACTCGTCGAAAGGAAATGCATGCCTCTCATAAAAGTACAAAAAAAAGGTACACACATTTTTTTGTTTTTGAGAGGCACAGTCATACCTTCGCAAAAATAAAACCGTGCCTCGAGGAAGGGAAAAAAGTTTTTTTTCTTTTCAAGCGTAAACAAATCCGTTCCTCCCGTGAAAGAAAACACGTGATTTTCGACAAAGAAATAAAAAAGAAAAAACATTTTTTCGTGCAATTTTTTTTTACCAAAGCTAAGGAAGACCGATGAAAAACCAGAAGACCAAAAAACCCCAAAAAAACACCTAAAAAACCGAAAATGCGTGCGGAAAAAAATCCAAAGAAAAGACTAGAATGCAACACATGGCGGCGATAGTGAACACACCAAGTGGCGGCGCCTGAGAGTGATCGCTGAAAGGCATCGAAGGAGCGCTCGCCAACTAGTTGCTCCCATGGGCGGGCGCTCCTATATCTCGCTTTTAGCGAGACAGCGGTTGCACTCGCATAGGGGCGAACCCTAGACGGGCTGGGTCAGCGGTGCAGGAGCCACAACCTGTTTTTGTTTTGTTTTGTTTTTCTGTTTTTTCCTCACTTTCTGTTTTTTTTGTAAAAGAATTATACGTTTTTTTTTTTTTGAAAAGATGAGGAATATATATTAAAATATGTTGAACAGGAATTTGAAAAAAGTTGAACAAGCATTTAAAAATGTTGAATAATTTTTTGAAAAATGTTGAATGAGTATATGCCAAATGTTGAACAAGTATTTTAAAATATTGAATAATAATTTGAAAAATATTGAACAAGTATTTAAAAATGTTTAATAAATATTAAAAATGGTGAACAAGTATTTGAAAAACATTGAAATAGGTATCAAAAAATGTTGAATGTGTAAATAAAAAACGTTGAACAAGTATTTGAAAATATTGAATAAGTATTAAAAATGCTGAACAAGTATTTGAAAAAATGTTGAATAACTATTAAAATGTTGAAAAAGTCTTTGAAAATATTAAAATAACGTTGGGACAATGTTGAACGTGTATACAAAAAATGTTGATCACTTGTTACAATTTGTTTTTTACGTGTACAAAAATGTAGAGTGAAAACAAAGACAAACATAAAAAACACAAAATAAAAAGAAATAGAGAAGAAAAAGAAAATCAAACAAAAAAGTACAAAAAAAAGAATGAAATAAATCTGAGAAGAAAGGAAAAACAATGAAAAAATGGAGAAGAAAAAAGAAATCAAACAAAGAAAACGGAAAAGGTAAAAGATAAAATGGAGAATAATGGCTCGGTCGTCTCTAGTAGATCTTGATCCTACTGCTAACAAAGTAACAAGAAGTCTGAAGTGGGCGGAGTGGTTAGCCTCGCTGGTGGGAACACTAGAGACTAGGGTTTGATCCCGGGGTGCCTTATTTTTATTCCCGATTTTATGAACTTGGCGGCAATAGAGTCGTCGCTTCGCACAACTAGGTGTCTGACACAGCTGAACCATGACCGCGAGTGAACTTTCAGAAAAAAGGCTAACTCAAGGGGACTCAAACCATGGATATCGTGCTAAAGACGACGCGACGCACCCAACTGAGCTAGCGACTTTTATTGACAAGTTAACACATCAAAGTTTAAATATACAATGTAGATCCGAAGTATTTTCGGAATTATGAATGCAATTTATTTTATAAACTGAGTGTTTTGTGAATTAGAAACACTTATCAAATTTGCATTTTTTTTGAAAAAAACATTTTCGAAAATCAGGATTTTTTTTAAATCATTAACACTTTTTTGAAAATGGGAATATTTTTTTAAATCCTAAACACAAATTTTTGCAAAACACGAACATTTTTTGAACAACTGAACAAAAAATCAAAACGTAAACAGTTTCGAGATATTTTGAACAATTTTGAAACGGTAACATCTTTTGAAACTCCAGAAAAATAAAAAAACGTTAGTACCTTTTAAATTTGTGATTTTTTTAAACGGTAACATTTTGTGAAATCAATAATATTTTTTGAAATATGAGAAATTTGTACTTAGAAAATTTGAAATCCAGAATATCTTTTGAAATATGGCCATGTCTTACAAAATGTTAACATTGTACTTAGAAAATGTTAATCAAGCATTTGATAAATGTAAAAATGTGCATTTATTTTTATGACCATGTATTAGAAAACATTAATCAAGCATTTAAAAAAATTAAAGTGTTTATAGGAAAAATATTGACCACGTATCCGAAAAATGTTAATGTTGTATTTGAAAGATGTATAGAAGTGTAGAAAAAAATGTTGACAATGTATTAAGAAAATGTTAAATTTGTATTAAAAAAGTTAAACGTGTATTTAAAAATTGTTGTTCACATATATAAAATGTAGAATGAAAACCAAAAGAAACAAAGGCAGCAAAAAAGTAAAACTGCAATTGAAACAAAATTTAAAAAAACAAAAAAGATAATGGAAAATAAAACCGAACAAGAAAATGCAAAAGGAAAGAAAAAAACTAAAGAATGGGAGAATAAAAAATAAAAGAAACAAAAGAAAACAAGAAGAAAGCATTCAAAACCAAGAAATGTTAAAATCATACTAAAAGTTGTTAAAAAGATATGTGGAGAATGTTAAACATGTATTAGAAAACGTAGAATGAAAACCAAAAGAAGGAAATAAATATAGAACCGAAACAAAAAATAAAGAAGAAAACAGAAATAAAACGAAAGAAATAATTGAAAAAACAAATGGGAAAACGGTGAAAACTGATAAAGAAATGACAAAAATACGTCAAAACAAAGAAAGAAGCAAAGAAAACGACAAAAAAGTAAAAGAACCAATGAAAATCGAGAAAGAAAGAAATAAAAACAAAGCAAAAGAAAGGCAAAAGGAAAGAAAAAAAAAACTAGTGAAAAAGAAAAGAAAAACTGAAAACCTGGAAAAACCAATGAAATACTGGCTCTTTTACCGTCAACTAGGCCACCTTCTAGTGTATACCACGAATTTGCTGTTGACTCGGTGGCTAGCATGTTGCTACTCATCTAGGAATCGCGAGACTCGGAGTTCCCGTTTTCCATCTCGCTTTTCTAAAGGCAGGAGGTGCACTAATTGATACATTGAGAACCTTTCGATTTGAAGCACGGTGGTTTCAGGAGGAAGGGTGTGAGGATATCATCAGGTCAGCTTGGGATAGATGCTTTCAAGACAGAGGGAGTGGTGTCACCCGAGCCCTAGAAAGTGTTGCCAGAGACATAAGCAAATGGAGTAGGATGTCGTGGGGGAGTTAGAAGGGAGGATAAAAAAGGTCCGAGGCGAACTGGAGAGATGTATAAGAGCTCCGGTTTTCTGAAGCAAAAATAAGGGAGGAAGCAGAAGTGGGAGGTGCATTGGAGGGCCTAAAGGAGAAGAAGTATACCAATATTTTGCCGTCGTCGATTGAGCCAGCACACTCTGACGCCGTTAAAATTTTCTATTTCGAAATATGGTTTTTGCGCGCGCGGCGGTTGGACGTATGTTGGAGATGCTGTGAGCAAGGAGTCCGAGGGAAATAATGTAAGGCCAGGGGTCTGCTAACGTACTTTTAAGAGTGCAAGATCGTGAAATTTCACTCTTGCGACTCTTGAATTTGAAAGTTGGCTGGTTATAGTGATGAGTTTGTTTGGTTTTGAGCAAATCCAGATGGATAGTAAACGTGTATAGCATTAATCATGAACAATTGGTTATCACGTACGTACCCATTGCATTCTACGTACGGTGAGTAAAGAGCCACGACTACTTCACTCGCCTCCACACAGATTACAAGGATCAGTAGACTAGACTGCAGACGTACGGCACAAGCTCGCTCCAGTAATCCATGGCCTCCGACCATCGCCTATACGCTCTCAAGGCCTTCGACGACACCAAGGCCGGCGTCAAAGGCCTCGTGGACGCGGGCGTCACCGCCGTCCCCGCAATCTTTCACCACCCGCCGGAATCCCTCAACGACGCACCAACCCATCCCCATGGCCACCAGTTCGCCATCCCGGTCATCGACTTAGCCGGCCTCGTGACACCGTCCGGACGGGCCTCCGTGGTCGGCGCGGTGACGGCGGCCGCGGAGACGGTGGGCTTCTTCCAGGTGGTGAACCACGGCGTGCCAGAGACGGCCATGTCGGGGATGCTCGCGGCGTTGCGGAGCTTCAACGAGGAGCCGGCGGAGGCAAAGCGGCCGTACTACAGCCGGGACCCTGGCCGGCGCGCCAGGTATGATAGCAACTTCGACCTCTTCCAGTCGCGGGCGGCCAGCTGGCGCGACACCCTCTTCATGGAGATGGCCCCGGAGCCGCCGCCGCCCGAGGAGATCCCGCCGGCGTGCAGGCGTGTGGCGCCGGAGTACGTGGGGCTAGTGCAACGGCTGGGCCGCACGCTCTTCGAGCTGCTGTCGGAGGCGATGGGACTCCGCCGCGGGTACCTGGAGGAGGAGCAGGAGTGCCTGGATGGGCTGAGCTTCGCCGGCCACTACTACCCTGCGTGCCCGGAGCCTCACCTGACCCTGGGCGCCACCAGGCACTCCGACTCCAGCTTCCTCACCGTGCTCCTCCAGGACGCGGTCGGTGGCCTGCAGGTGCTAGTCAACGACGACGACGACAAGCAGCCTGCGTGGGTGGACGTGCCGGCGGTGGCCGGAGCGCTGGTGGTGAACGTGGGGGACTACCTGCAGCTCATGTCCAACGACAGGTTCAAGAGCGTGGAGCACCGCGTGGTGGCCAAGAGCGTGGGGCCGAGGGTCTCCGTAGCCTGCTTCTTCCGGGTGGACGCGTCGACGAAGGTGCTCGCGCCGATCGTCGCTGACGCCGGCGGCGCGCGGTACAGGAGCACGACGGTGGCGGAGTTGGTCCGGCACTACAGGGCCAAGAGCCTGGACGGGGTCCCTGCACTCCAACACGTCAGGATCTGAATGAATCTCGCTTTCATCTGCTGTATGAACAAGTGCAAGTGTGCAACGAATAAATGAAATGAAGAGACAATTGCTGTTCGGTACATGGATCACCCTGGTAAATACCTGTACAAAGGAAATATAAGCACGTATATAACCATGTTAATAAGAGCAACTCCAACCGGCCGACCCAAACGGACGGTCATTTCGTTCGTTTTTTATCCGTTTGGGTCGGCTCAGCGGACATCAAGGTTTGCTTTGTCGTTTGGGTGGATGCAAGCCCGATCCATTTTTACCAGCGTAAGAATAAAATATAAATCATTTCTAAAATAATAAAAAATAAAAAGCATCAATTAAACATTAAAGATGGTCACGAAGGCCGCCAAGAGTCCATGCATCCCCATTACACTAATTAAACATAAAAAAACCTAAACTAGGAGGTAGCCCTATGTCACGCCCAAGATGCGACACTATCCTCAATTTGGCACGAATGCCTCGTCAGGGATAGAAGCGCATCTCGTCGTGTCGCAAGAATAAATATCGTTACAAGTACATGTACTGAAAAGAAGAGGTATAGAACAGAGTTGGCTTACACTCGCCACAAGCTACATCAGAGTCACATCAGTACATTACATATTCATCAAGAGTAAGAGCGGGGTCTGTCTACGGACGAAAACAAACGAGAAAAAAAGAACGACGTCAATCCTTGCTATCCCAGGCTGCCGGCCTGGAACCCATCCTAAATCGATGAAGAAGAAGAAGAAGAAGCAACTCCAAATGAACAATCAACGCGCTCGCGTCAAGTAATCTTTACCTGTACCCACAACTGGTGTTGTAGTAATCTGTGAGCCACAGGGGACTCAGCAATCTCCTTTCCAAAGGTATCAAGACTAGCAAAGCTTAATGGGTGAGGTATGGTTAAATGGTGAGGTTGCAGCAGTGGCTAAGCATATATTTGGTGGCTAAACTTACGAGTACAAGAAATAAGAGGGGGATGATCTACGCATAGCGGACGTGACTACTGATGATCAAATGAATGATCCTGAACACCTATCTACGTCAGACATAACCCCACCATGTCCTCGATCGGAGAAAGAACTCACGAAAAAGACAGTCACGGTTACGCACACAGTTGGCATATTTTAATTAAGTCAACTTCGAGTTCTCTAGAACCAGTGTTAAACAAAGTTTTAATGTTGCCACATAACCGCGGGCATGGCTTTCCGGAAGATTTAACCCTGCAGGGGGTGCTCCAACTAGTCCATCACAAATTACCACAAGCCGCATAGAAATCCTCAATCACGAAGCTCGCGATCTCGTTGGATTCCCTAGTGAAAAACCTCAACTCTGAGATTACTCAAAGTATCTACGGGATCCCGATGCACAAGATATCTCGTCAAAGGTAAAACTAGTCCAGCAAGGCCGCCCGGCGTGTCGACGATCCCGATAGGAGCCGCGTATCTCGTTCTCAGGACACGATGGATAAGCACAACGTACGGTGTCCTGATAGAAATCTCCCGAGTTGCCCCGGGTTGGCCCCGCAAACGGCTCTAGTTTTGGACCAGCACAAACAGCACTGCCCCCCTGTATTATGTAGAATGACTCCTCGGATAGCGCTAACTCCCTATGCATTTCAATATAATCAAGTTATTATGTTGGGAAAATGTAGTACCAATGTTGGGCCTTGCCAAACCAGCTTTAATTTAAAACGAATTATCAAGGGGGTCCCTATAACAACCCCGATCGTGTTAGGAGCGCTCATTTATGAAACATAACACCAGTAGCCGAAACTAAGGGGGCAAAGGTGGAATAAAACACCAGGCTAGAAAGGCCGAGCCTTCCACCTTTTACCAATTATATAGGTGCATTAAATTAAATAACATTTAATAGGGTGATATGACAAGGAACCCATGTTTTCACATGGAAGCAACTGCACCTGCAACTAGCAACGCTAACACATGGATAAGCAAGCAGTAACATAGCCAATCAGTGGTTTGCTAGGTCGAACAGGTTGAAGGTTATCATGGCATTGTTGAGAGGCTGATATTTAACATGTGGTAGGCAACGAGACATAATCGATAGAAGCGATAAAACTAGCATGGCAATGATAGTAATGATATTTGGGGAAATGGTCATCTTGCCTGAGATCCCGCTTGGAAGAAGAATTCTCCATGAAGCAGACGAACCCACGTAGTCGAACGGGTCCTCACATTCCGACACGCTTGCGGAACTCTATCGAGACGAAGCAAACCGTAAACAAGAATCAACACACGAGATTCACCACACGATGCACAACACATATGATGCATGAGCAGCTGAATACATGCAAGTCACGGCATGACAATTCACACAATCAAACACTACACATTAAGTGAAGTTCAATATGCAACAAGTTGCATATTGACGAAACTCCACGTTTATTTATTTAGTTCAATCCCGATTAGATACACGGCAATATTAAATGTTGTCAAACATGGCAAGAGGTGAAGCGTAATTAAACTACATATCTAGGCATTTTAAATGAGGTCGGAAATGACATATAGCACCTCCGAAACGACCTCACATGTTAATTTACAATTATGTCCAGATCTAAATTAACACATTTAATGGGTTTTTAAACAGCAAAACAAATAGGTTCACGTGATTCTACGCATCATTTCAAGCAATCTACACATAGAGAACATCTCCAATGGAGCTATGGATCAAAAGATACAAGCACCGCAAGATATGATGGCATGAATGCAATATGTGTGCAACGATGGTCACGAGTACTTCAAAACATACAACCAGCAAGAGAAAATGAAACTACACGAGATTCTAAGCAAGTTTCATGTAGGTCACGATCAAATCAGAGCTACGGTTCAACAACTACGAGCAAAACAAGAAATCACTACAATCTGCCAAAATCAGCCACATAGCATTTTCTACGCCCCACAACTACGGGCTACACAACTCCGATATGCTCAAGCAAGGCATGGCACGAAAGAGGGCAAGAAGCACTACTACAAAAAACTAACAAAAATTAGCATGGCATCATGGATCACTGGGGAAAGAAGACACAAAATGGCATCTCACACACTATTTCAGACTTAGTGAAAATAACACCTCATGAAAGTGCAGTTTTCGATCTGAAGCAATATTGACAGCAGCAAAACCTATAGCTACAGGACTCCAAATGGCATGAACATTTACAGCATGCTAGAGAAACACAAGGGGTACAACTAAATCCATTGGACCAACCTCAAAAGAGCTACAGATCACAAGATAGAAGCAAAACAAAACAGCAACAAAAAAATAACAGATTTCAGACTTAGAAATATTTCAGCTCCTCCAAAACAGCACTATTTCTAGCAATTTGAGGGCAATCAAACCACACCTAAACATGCATTTCTATTGCAACCAAAAATACCAGGGGCTAGTCTAAACACCCAAGAACAACTCCCTAGTTGACAACTCCGTCAAACGACGCACGGAATAATTCCTACGAAATAGACAAAAGGGCATCACGGCAAAATATCTCGCGAAATAACTTACTCAAAAGCTAAAACTAATTGCACCGAAAAATTCATGGGATTTTTCTACCCCGGAAACATATAAAATATGTGGGGTTGCAACACAAAATAAAGCCACACATAAATGCGAGAAAATAACCTATACGCGGGAAAATAAATTAGCGGCAATTATCTACACGCAATAATACAAATGACCGCTCTAAAATATATGGAAAAATGGTCCCTAAAACATGGACATTTAATCTACGGTATACGGGCAGTCCGGACACGCACGAGAAATAACTATGGAACGGATCCTATTGAAACAGCACGCAAAACGATGCATTAGGCACTTCAAACTGCCTCAAATAATTATGCACGTTAGAAATTCGAAATCTACGCGGAATTCTACATAGAAACCATAAATTACACGTCTCGATCCGACTAACGGAATAAAAGATACGGTCGTTTCTAATATATGTCTAAATCCTGAAATTATCTAAATCGAAAAATAAATCCTATAAAAGCTGCTGGGCCGAAACTGAGTCGTAAAAATAACTAAGAGGCGCCTATGCGTAAAAAAAGGGGCTGGGGGATCTCACCTAGCGGGCCTACACTTGGGCCGGCCTGGTGCTGCTGGTCAGCGGGGCCGGGAGGGAGAGGCGAGGCCGAGAGGGTCCCCTGGGCCGGGGCAGTTGTTGCGCGGTGCGGCCCAGCGCGGGGCGCGGCCCAGGTGGGGCTGTCGAGCGGCCACGGCGCGAGCCCTTCGTCCTCCCGTGCTCAGCACGAGGGCATGGCAGCTGGCCGGCGGCGGCTCCAGGCGGCTCGATCCGGCGGGGGTAGAAAAGGGGAATCGGTGGGGGCCGGGCGGATCTGGAGGGATCCGGGCACGGGAGCCCCATTCCCGGCGGCGGCGGCGAGCTCCGGGCGGAGGACGGCGAGGCGGTAGGAGGCGGCCATGGCGGCGGCTCGCTTACTGGCAGAGGCCGGCGGCGGGGTAGGTGGGGCGCCGCGGCGTTGCGGAGGCGAAGGGCAAGGCGGCGGGGAAGGCTGCAGCTTCGCGCGGGAGACGGCCAGCGGGGCGCCGGTTAGGCGCGGGCGGCGGAGCTCGGCGACGAAGGCGCGGGAGCTCGGGCTAGGGTTAGCCTTGGGCCGAGATGGGCTTCGGCGGGCCTGACCCGGGCTCGGGCGAGCCCGGCGGCTGGAGGTGGGAGGCTGCGCTAGGGTTAGGTGAGGGCACGGTTTTTGAGGCAGAGGGGAGTGGTTGTCTAATTAATGGCATGGGGGTCTATATATAGACAAACCGGAGGGGGGGGTAGGTTACCCGAAATCGCGTTCCGGATCCAACCGCGGGGTCGGATTCGAACGTTTCCGCACGCGGGAACGGGTACACGGCCGTGTAGAGGGGATATCCGGAGACGAGAGGGAGAACGGGCGGCGCGGCAACGATTTTTAAAACACCGACAAACGTCCGACGGTAGACCGAATACGGTGCCGCTACGGTCGATGTTCGAGTACCAGACGAACTCCGATCACGACGAAATTCGACAGGCGGCCTAGCTAGAACTAATTACGACCGCATTCCAAGTTTCACCTCGATCAGAGAAAGTTTTACGCACACTTTTAAAACAGGGTTTGACGGTGCCGCGGGCGCGTGCGTGTGCGGTCGGGCTCGGAACGGACAACGACGCGAACCGGCAACTAACAACGGATGCAACTTTGAAAACTGACGGCAACGGAGATGCCGATGCAATGCAGATGATGCGAATGATGCGATGATGATGCGACAAAATAAAACAGACACACGACGAAAACGGAAAGGAAAGGGAATCTTCTGGAATGTCGGCATCGGGCTGTCACACCCTAGGCGGCGGCGACGTCATCGTCGGGGGGTCGGTGAGGTCGATCAGCGTAGGCGCTGGGACGGTCCAGGGGAACGCTGTGTTCCAGATGAGTCGACGGTGGCAGGGCAACACAGGCACGCTCCTCGTTCTCCACCCCCCGTTGTTCCTCCTCCGCCTCCTCCTCGAACTCCATCTGTCGACAGCCTTCGACGCGTTCCGCCGTGCAGTAGGTAGGCTTCCTCCTGCTCCGGTGTCGCGCACAACCAGATGGGCAACGCACTGACCCACTCGCAGACGCAGCCGGTCCAATGGTAGACCTTCCGCTGCGGCTTCATGGGCTCGGTCTTCGACGGAGGTGGCACAACGCAGTCGCTGATGGCCGACAGCGGGATGGCCTCCGCGAGCTGCTGCTGAGACGCCGCCTCCTCCTCGCCGGCCTTGCGCCGCTCTTCCTCCTCGCTCTCATGGAGAACAGGTGCCAGCGCCGTCTGGTAGGCGGCCTCAGCCTCCTGGTCCTCCTCGCTGATGACGGGCGGGGACGGCGGAGGGCCTCCTAGTTGCATGTTGCGCACGCCACGCCGGCGTTGCTCCTCCTGCTCGACCACGAATCAGAGCTCCTAGTGGGGAGAGTCGGTCGCATATGCAGGGTTGAGCCGTTGCTCTGGCGTCAGGAGACGCCGACGGTGACTCACCTTCTCTGCGTGCAACCGCGCCGACCACGGCACGGTCGGCACTGGGATCCTCTCCAAATCCAGATGCTAGTGGTGCGGGAGGGTGACATCGGGATACGACAGCGGGACGCGGTGCTCCTAGTGCCACCACGCTTGGTGCACCGGGACGCTGACACGCCAGCAGGGAGATGGCGCGGGGGTAGACGGGGTCCTTGACCTTGTTTTGGAAGGAGTCGGCCATGGCACGCGGTGCTAGGGTTTGGTCGCCGACGAGGTGGCGAGATGGGGACGGGTGGGTTCTGGGAGCAGATGAGGCGGAACCAACCGCACACGTGGGTTAAAAAAGGACGCCCGCGCCCGCTGACGCGTGGACCCGAGGAGGGCGACCGTCATAAATTGTGTTGACTGCGAGTGGTTGGGACGGACACCAAAAGGGCACGTCCGCAAACGCGAAGCATTTCAGCCCAAATTTGGGCTGAAAATGGATCGGTGCGGACGCGTTTTGGCAATTAGTCGGCATTGGGTCATCCTTTTGTTCGGACGACCCCGAACGAACGGCAGCGTATGAAATGGGTTGCCTCGTTGAAGTTGCTCTAAAGTACCAAATGGACCATGATAAGCTAGAAATTAGAATGCGGCTTCAACAATTAAATGTGCTCATAGGATTTCATCTGTATCTTCAAAGTTTAACTGCTTATGTAATGTACGCTAATCTCTACTCTCTACCTAATATTAAAGGGAGGACTGTTTTCCCTAAAATTTTCGTTTATTGTGGGACCCACAAGAATTTTCCTCCGTTTCCACCCACGTTCTCCCGATTTGTTTCTGCAAAAAAACGCTCACAGCAAAGATGGACCGGCCCATTAGCGAAACTGTACAAGAAAAAGAAAAAATACATCATGGCCAGGAATCGAGCTCAATCTCTCACGTTGAACAGCAACAATTGCTAGCGTCTTTAAAAAAAAAAACAATTGCTAGCGACTGTCCCAAACCAGACCTCGTGTTTAAATAGCAGCGTGACCTTTTAAATTAAGCCAACAGTTTTTTTTAAATACAAAGAGAATTGTTTTTATAAAAAAAATATATTTTAGAACACGAATATTTTGTAAAGTTGTGAACAAAAATAAATGAACTTGAACATTTTTTTAAAGGAAGAAACAATCGTTTTTTAACCTGATTATTTATTTAAACATGGACAATTTTCTAAAACTAGGAGGTACTATAGTGAAATTTATTTTTATGAATTTGCAAACATTTTCTAAGATCACAAATATTTTTTGAACATTGAATTAGAAAAGACAACATTTTTTCAAAACATTACCAATTTTTGAAAACTGTAGCTAACATTTTCTTCAATATATACCTACTAGTAAAGCTTGGCGAATTTTTGAAATATACCCACATATGCATTGTTTTAGTTCAACTTATTAAATTAAGGATATGGGAGGAATATTTTTCTTCATCACGTCTTCATGTATGACCAACCTCATTCAACCTGGTGACATCCGTCTCAATGCACGAGAAGTCCAACTAAGGATTTATGGTCTATGTGACACAAACTATTCAATTTACATGATAACATAGACATATATTATGATTTTACCTATTATATTAGCTGGGTGATAATTTTTTTTCCCAATGCTCTTGATCTCGTCGGACACGAAGGTGACTCAGTGATCCAGCTATTGAACATGGCCAATCTTGATTAGTGACAACTCATACTACGACCATCGACGATAAGGACGACAAAGAAGACAAGCGAATGTCTATTGTTTTAGGATATGGAGATGAGGATGAGGTATTCGTGATGTCTTTAGCCTTGCAGGGAATGAGTAAAGGTGTGTGGGACTGTTTTCATCCTTTGCGATGCACATGCATATTTGCTAGTATATAATAACAAATAATTAAAGCGGCTAAGCCTCTTATCGCGCGTTTGCAGTATTGGGCGCCTGCACTTCCAGGAGCAACACATATCTTAGTTTTTCCTTCGGTTAGCTTTGTGTGACGCCCTCGATTTAATCATACGCTAATCATATACGCAAATGCATACGATCTAACTTAAGGACTCACGGGAAAATATCACAACACGACTCTAGACACAAATAAAACAATACAAGCTTCATATTACAAGCCAGGGGCCTCGAGGGCTAGAATACAGAAGCTCGATAAACACACGAGTCATTGAAAGCAACAAATATCTGAGTACATACATTAAACACGGGGTGCCTTAGAGAAGGCTAGCATAAAAGATACAACGATCAAACGAGGCGAGGCCTCCTGCCTGGTAGCCTCCTAACTACTCCTCGTCTTCAGCGCGATACTCCATCTCCTGGGCTCCATCATCTCGTCGCAGCAACGGATCAAGGGGACAAAGGGGGAGCAAAAGCAACGGTGAGTACTCCCAAAGTACTCGGAAGACTGACATCAAAACTATGCTAAGTATGCATCAGTATCAAGGAAAGAGGTTATATGTGGACTGACTGCAACAATGCGAAAAGAGAGGGAAGGCCCAGTCCTATCGAAGACTAGCATCTTTAGGGGTCTTTCAGCAATAGACGAGAGTAGAACACGTAACACAAATAATAATCATATTGTTGCAACAATATTAAATTGAGGTCACACCCAGAGATTCTCCCTCGACTCCCTGCGAGGAAGCAATCTCAGGGCAAACATTCCAGTTAAGTAACAGTTATAGTTGTATAAGATCAGGGCACAACTCCAAGTCGTCCTATAACCGTGGACACGACTATCCGAAAAGTTAATTTTCATCCCTGCAGGGGTGCACCAAGTTTCCCGTAACGCTCGATAACACTCTGGCTGGACACACTTTTTTGGGTCATGCCTGGCCTCGGAATATCGACACGTCGCAGCCCCACCTAGACTCAACAGAAAGGCTAGCCCGCCGGTCTAAATCCTAAGCACAAAGGATTCGTGGGGCCACTTTTCCTCTGCGCTCCTGCATGATGCGTGGGCGGCCGATGTCAGTCCTAGCACCCCTTAGTACAATCGTGATGCATCTCAGGACCACTCGGCGCGCGCCGCTCCATTGCTGACGTTTGAAGAACTTCGGTTGATACCACGACGTCGAGTACCCATAACTTCTTCCGCGTAGCCGGTAAGTGCAAAAAGGTCTCCGACCAACCCAGGTCAAATTCCCAAATCCATTAACATTTTAAATAACTAAACGGCACATCCACGCGGGAATCGACCCGCCTAACATTTATTCAGCAATGTTCCTAGTAACATGGTCAAGTAACTGTGTGGTTGTAACATCAGGGGGATCCGAGGCATCATCCTCCTTGGATCCCGAACGATGGAACCGTCAAGGTGGACTTAGAGGAATCACCCTCGAGGGTCTCACACTTGAGGGGTTGCACGACAGAGTCGTAGTCGGGAGTGGTGAAGGAGGAATCACCCTCGATAACCACGACCGACTAGCTGCACTACAGAGATATCATCATGAGTACTTCGCGAGGTGTCACCCTCGGTACCCGATAGTAGCTCTCTAGGGTCGTACAACTAAGGGAGGGTGTAAGTGCTGTGTCGGGTCTTGGCTCATCGATCAGGGATCGAGACTCGACAATAAAGCGGGGCGACTGGACTAAGGGGTCAGAGGGGAAGACTGCTCCACCTATACTAAACAGTTTTAAGGTGCAGTACTGAAAGTAGCAGTTCATCAAAAACAGGCTATGCATCAGATATAGGAGCTAACTACAACAGTAGCAAAATTCTAATGCAAGCATGATGGAGAAAGAAATGGACAATATAGGAATGATCAAGGGGGGTTTGCTTGCCTTGTTGCTCTGCGGCAAAGGGTTGGTCATCAGGAGGGTAGATGTACCTGGCAGCAGCGTCAGTCTCGGGACCGGTAAGAAGAGGGGAGAAGAAACAATAAATATAGCACCGATACAAACATTAAGCATGACATGTCAAAGCAGGGTTAGGTATGAGCTAACGCAGTGCTATCCGTCGTAGATGGGTGAGGAAAATATCGGATGATATTTCCCGTGTCTCTGGCTACTAACGGTCAGATGAAAACGATGAAAAAGTTTCACGTTTTCTATGCAAGGGACGCGTGACACACGAACGGATAGTGTATCCGGACTCATCTCGTTTTGCAGATGAACGTTCATGTTCAAAATATTTTCATCTGACTTATGATTTATATTATATCATTTTTCAAAGTTTTTATTAATATTTAGGTATTAACAGATTTGATTATAATAGATAATTAAATATGACATCGGTTGTGATGTCAGCATGACATCATCAGTCAACATGGTTTGATTGGCTAAATATGATCAGTGGGTCCCTGTGTCGTAGGCACATATAGTATTAAAGTTAAATAAATATTTAATCAAGTTAATTAGTGGGGTGGGACCCAGCTGTCATACACTGCTTTAGGATATTTTATCTATTTTAGTTAACGGATTATTTTATTAACTTACCTACTCTTAAACATTATATTAACTAATACTTATTTATCTATTTTTATTATATTTATAGAAGGTAGTGAAAAAAGTCAAAAAATCAATGCAAGACGTTTCACAAAAAGAAGCCATCGTGCGAGATAAGTGGTGTTCCGGTGGGACCCAGATGGAGATATTTCTGGTGGTCAAACTGACTTTTTTTCACGAAAATTTGTCGTGTGCAAGATAAGTTATGTGTCGGTGGGACCCGTATATAGATTTTTCTAGTGGTCAAACTGACTTTTTCCAGAAAAGACGGCAGCGTGTGAGATTAATAGTATGCCAGTGGGACCCGGATGGAGATATGTTTGGTGGTTAAAGTGACTTACGCCATCTCTACATAATTGTGAACCAATCTAGGCCAGTTTTTTTATACTAGCTTTTTTGGCTTTTAGAATAAGCTACGTCTACCCAGCTTATTCTAAAAGCCTAATTTAAATTATTTTTTAGAAACCTACATAATTAATAGGCTTTTAAAAAATAATTTGAATTGGGCTTTTAAAATAAGTTGTGTAGGGAGTAGCTTATTTAAGCTTATTCTAAAAGTCAGCAAAAAAACTAGCCTCTAATGTTGAATCATTAGAAGACAATGGTATCCCTTGTCTATAAGAGTTAGAGCAACTCTAGCAGACCCTGCGTCCCGTCCCGACCCGCAAAATAACTGTCAAATTGCGGGTCGGGGCTGGAAAATCCGCACGAGCAGACCCGCATCCCGCGCCGACCCGCATTATTTTTTGCGGGACGCGACAAATCTTCTCCTCAACCTCCATCTTCACGGGCTGGGAGGCCGACCCGAGCTCAACCCCTATCCGACGCGAGATTTGGCGGGAGGGACATTTCAGCGCGCCCTTTCCCCGTTCCCCGCACCCTCCGCCACCATTGCCACCCCTCCGCAAGCTCCGGTTCCTCCTCCCCGACCGTTCCTCGCCGCCATGGAGGACCCCATGCTGTCCTCCGTCACCGTCGAGGTCGCGCATGCTCCTTCCCCTCGTGTGGATCTCGTCGTCGGCCATATTGCCCCCGCCGCCGTGCCCAAACACACGCTGCGCCTTCCTGAAAGAGGCAGGGCACCGTGGTCGTGCAGGGCGGGAACCCGGCTGCACCCGCCGCGACGGTCCGCGCTCCGGGCGCCAACGCCGCAGTGCGATTCCGGCCGGCGGCGTAGAAGGCCGGCAAGGCCACGACCGTAAAGCGAGGAAGGTTCCGGCTTTAAGGAAACCACCTTATTCAACCTCTGACTTCACCCCCCCCCCCCGCAAAGGAGGTGCTCCGGCGATGCCGTTGAACAATTCCGCTCCCCCCGCGGCCGAGGTGTTCGACAAAATGGCCGGAAGGTATGCCTCTTTGGTCTTGGCGATTCCTTTTCATTTTTCGCCATTAGTCTTGATAGCTCGTGACTTGTCATCGTTCGCTATAGAAGTGGTTCGAACAATGCAACAAATGAGTTCATGAACATGTTGGACACGAACGCGGTTGACATTGATCAAGCCTCTTTTGAACCATTCAACTACAATGAAACGGACGGTGGCGTGGATGATCATGGTGTTGCGGACGAATTGGAGGAGATCGAAGCGGAAGCGTTTGAGCAATCGCAAGCAAGGGGTGGGAAAAGCCAAAGATCGAAGGACTACACGATCTTGGAAGAGCAAGCTTTGATCCAAGCATGGAGTGCGGTGTCTCTTGATGCATGCACGGGTGTTTCTCAAACCGCCAAGGGATATTGGCAAAGGATTGAAGATCAATACTTTCCGCATTATGAAAATGTATCCTAATAGGACTGCACGCATATTTCGGTCACTTCAAGGGCGTTGGGAGAATATCAACCTATGTGCAGCCGTTGGGCAGCTAGCTTGGAGCAAGTACGCAATGCACCTCCAAGTTGCAACTGTGGAGTCCGACTATGTGAGTTTGTTTTTCCTTTGTTCAATTTGTTTATCATCATAATGTATCATGGGAAATGATTGCATCATTTTGTTCATATTTTGTAGGACAAGATTGCTCAACATAGATACAAGGACATGGAAGCTTCGGAAGGCAAATTCTTCAAATTAGAGCATTGTTGGGAGTTGCTCCAAAAGTGCGACACGTGGAAGTTGATCGACAGAGATCCCCACTAAAGAGAGGCTCACTTGTAAACATGGATGAAGATAAGGATGATGATGGCCCAAGAAATTTGCACAAGCCCGATGGCGACAAGAAGACTAAAGAGAAGATGAAGAGAGAGCAAGAAGCAGCGAGCTCGAGGGAGAAGATTGATGCCATGGTGCAATCAAACGAGTTGATGTTGTTGAAGTCGTTGGAGATCAAGAAAGAGTTAGCCGAGAAGAAGGCAAAAGAGAAGCAAGAAAAATGGAAAATGCTCAAGGAAGAGGGGCTCCGCAAAGCTGCCATTGAGGAGAGAAAAGCACGCACCTTTGAAACCAAATTGATGTCATTGTTGCTCGCCGAGGAGAACAAGATCATGTAAATGAACCGCAATGACATGGACGACCTCACCAAAACATGGCCTGATATGGCAAGTAGAGGGATCTTGAAGAGGAGAATGGTTGCCTCGACCGGTCCGTGTTCCAGTTCCGGTGATGTTTTCTCTGCGCCATATGGTGCCAATGTAGATGATTTTGGTGCGGGAGTTGGAACAAGCGTTCCAACCGACGGATGTGGATTCGGTGGTGCCGATGAACTTCAATATGGATTCCATGGCACATAGTGAAGATCGGACCCCAAGATGATGCCGGACATTGGCGCAAACCTTTGCATGCCCTCTTTTGCGTAATGAACTTCGCTTTTATTTGCACGCAAACTGTTTATTTCGTTTGAATTTGTACTTGTTTACCAAACCCTATGTCAAATGCGAGATTTGCAGTTTTCTGTTTGCGGGTTGTCGCGGTGGAGCCCGAGCAGAACCCGCAGACGCCGATCCGTAAAAAAGCATATCCCTCGAATATACTTTTTACGGATCTGTTTGGGGGGTCTGCTTCTGTGCCAGCCCGCGCCGACCCGCAAAAGTGGTTTTGTGCGAACTGCAAACGAGTTTTGCGGGCCAACATTATGCGGGGTATGCTAGAGTTGCTCTTAAAGTCCTCGACTTGACATTAGTGTTCGTATTTTCTTGTATATATTCCACGCGTTCCGACGATGCCCGTTTAATGAGAGAAGACGTTCTTGTCGACTATAAAGACGTCTATGATGACTTCGTCAATCTTAAGATGATGTGACAGATCAGTCTCTTGTAGGTGCTCACAGGAATAGAGTGTGCATGTGTGCATTCATAAGTATGAGTGTATGCCAGCCTCGACTGTCGGGTATTTTGGTTATTTTGATTCGGATAGTTCGGTTTATGGGTAATTCGCGTACTCAAAAATGGAACCGGAATTTTTTCTGTCAAAAAAGTACCTGGACCCAAATTACCCAAAATTTTAGTTCAGGTAATTCGGGTACCCACAAAACTTAAAATATTCGGAGCACACATCAAATTTTGGTATAAATAATTTGGGTAGTATGGATATTTTGGATAGTATGGGTAACATGTTAGTGTACTAATAGCATTAATAATTTGGTTAATATGAATAATTTGGATAGTATGGGTATTAAGGATTTTTCAGACTGGAACCTGAACCCTAACCCGAAAATCAAATAGACAGGAAACGAGAACCGAACCGTAACCCTAAACCGAATTACCCGACAATTCGGCTAATTGGGGTCGGTTGGGGTTCGGGTAGCGCGTTAGGGCACCCAAATGCCCAGGCTGAAGTGTATGTGTGTATGTATCAGCATTTGTCTCTATACTATGTTAGAAAAAATCCCCACTTTTCTTTTTGTGGGGAAGGAACTTTTTATACATCAGCCATGATGTTTACGTTCGAAGATGACAATGCTAACTATTTTCACATGGGAGTTTCGAAGCCAACAGGCCGTGCGCCGTTGCGAGCGTCTCATACAAGCAAGGGTGTGACTCGCTAAATTTGCATGTCTGTCGATTTTAGCTAGACTAATGTTCCTTCCCCACTTAATTAACCATAGAAGGCTGTGCAAGAAGTAAAAAAAAATCAATGTTTAACTTTTTAAGCCGAGGACACATGGCAAACAACAAAGCATTCACCCATAAGTACATGAAATGCATGAGATGGCTGATAGCTTAGCCATTTTAAGTATTGTATATATATATATTAATATATTTGTATATATACTTTCACGTTTTTTAAGATTACACTATATATTACATACGAACGCATATAAATTTATTTTACAGTGTAAATTTATTTATTTTGTTATGTATATTGTTTATACTAAAATCTTAAAAAACATGCATTTTATGAACGGAGGGAGTATATATGAGCTGTTAAGAGTGTGACGTGTAGTTGACCATCATGTGGTCAATTGGCTGGAGTAGTATAAAAGTGGAAGAAAAAAAAATCATTTTGAGCTAGAATTATTCTTATCTTAAGCCAACCAGCAACAGGCGGCTAGTGCCGATATTCAAAAAGGACACATATAATTTTATATGAGCTGTTAAGACTGCGATGCGTAGTTGACCAACACGTGGTACTCCTTCTGTTTTGGTGTATAAGTCATCTTATGAAAACCAAATAATCCCAAAACACTTGTGCGCGGTACATTAACTTTCATCTTGTTTCTAGTTTTTGGACTAATCAGCCAATAAGAGACGTAAAACGTGTATGTTTTTAATAACTTGAGACTAACTAGCATGACATCTAGTGATCAATTCATTGCATGCAATGATATTAATTAGCAAATTAGTATTTATTTATCTCGTTTTTCTCTCCATCTTGATCACGATGCACAACCTAATATGACTTATACACCGAAACGGAGGGAGTAGTTGGTTGGAGCAGTAGTACAAAAGAGGAAGCAAAAGCTTTCGTTTTAAGCTAATTCCTTTATTTTTATGTACAAGACCCTAAATCCATATTACATGCACTTAAGCCAACATTGTAAGCTACTCCCTCCCTTCCAAAATATAAGACCTTTTAAAAAATTTATTAGAAGACTACATACGAAGTAAAATGAATGAATCTATACTCTAAATATGTCTATGTACATCCATATGTAGTTCAGAGTGCAAAAAAAGTCTTATATTTAGGAACGGAGGGAGTAGTTTTTTCTTGTGGTTTGATTAGTTAAATAATGTGTATTTTTGTATCCAACGCACAAGGCAACTCTCACTCCTCCTTGATTGATTAATGTGGTGCTTTCAAACTAACTTTTTACTCCTGCATGCATGCATGATGTATTAATGTATTGGGTTGCTAATAATCATCAATTTTACCTTGATTGATGTAGTAGTGATCTTGTGTAACTGCAAATTGTAATTTTGATGGTGAGTTTGTATAAAAAACTGAGGGAGTAGAATTATTCAGCTGGCAGCTGGCCAATGGCGATCCGACGTTTCAATCAAAAACTGTTTTTGACACTGTTTTAGATAGGGGCATCCGCGTTGATTATTTGCATCGGATGCCCTCACAGAGCAATCAATCGGATGCCAGCGCCGTGAAGCCTACAAATAGGATGAACCTAGCTAGACAAATTCCATCCCTCGGCCGCGCACGGTGCATCGCCACCACCATACACACACTGCCGCAGCAGCGACATTCTTCTCGCCGGCCGGCCATGACTGCTCCCTCGTCACCGCTGCTTATGCTCGCCCTCCTCCTGCTGACCTCGTCGGCGTGCACCAGCGCGAAGGCCGACGACCTGAAGCTCATCCGCGTGTACATGCACGAGACGCTCTCGGGGCCGAACGCTACGGTGCTGAGCTCGGTGCAGTCACCGCTGGGTGGCAACGCAACGTTCGGGCAGATGGGCGTGCTGGACAACGAGCTGCGGGACGGGCCGCGCCGGGGCGGCTCGTCGGAGCTCGGCCGGTTCCAAGGCTTGTTCGCCATGACGGGCTCCGGGAGAGCACTGAGCATATTGTCGGCGGTCAACGTCGTGTTCACGGCCGGGGAGCACCGGGGGAGCACGCTGGCCATGCTGGGCACCATACATGACTTGCGGGCAACCGTCGAGCGCACCATCGTCGGCGGCACCGGCGCGTTCCGGATGGTGCGCGGGTACGGCTTAATTGATTACGTGCCCGAGGCGAGCACGCCGGGCCACGATGTCTACAGGGTCGACTTGTTTGTTGTTGTCTAGGTTTTCTCCATTCAGAGTGTTTTAACAGTCAATCATTGAAATAAAGGGAAGGGAACGAATGCAGCATTAACGCGTTGCATAATCTAGGTTGTTTATATCTCCTGACCGTTCGGCAAGGGGGATCGACACATCGAATGAGTCATCGAGAACGTTCAGGGCGAAGCACGCTCCAGTCTGAACCCTGCACAACCGTTTAAAAGAAAATAAATCAAGCGGGCCAAATAAAAAAGAGATTGCTACGCGTTCATCGATAGACGTATGCGATACGTCCGTCGCGTCGATAATCGCTGGATCTATGCGTGGTCCGATCGATCTTTTTCCACGTTTTGTCTTCTCCCCTGCTCATTAATTCCCGCAACAATGCCTTCGTTACAAAAATATTTATAAAGAAGATTGTGAGGGTGTTTGGTTGAAGGGACTTATTAGGGACTTAGAACTTATAAGTCCCTTTAAATTCCACCTAAACCAAATAGGATGGACTTATAAGGACTTAAAGTGGGTATTTGAGACTTATGAAATAAGACTCTCAAGGAAGGACTTATAGGGACTTATAGTTGTAATATAGTCTTTTAGTCTATGTTAAGTCCTAGAAACCAAACAGGTAGAAACTTTTTAAGGACTTAGGACTTGTAAGTTGGGACTAAAAAAAGTCCTGAGACTTATGAACCAAACAGGGCCTGTGTTACAGAATTTTTGTACAACAAAGATTTTGTTATAGATTTTTTTTTTGCAACAGAAGTTTTGTTGTGGATTTTTTTATAACAAAGGAATTGTTGCAAAAAAAAAAATTCTAACAAAGATATCGACGGTTGAAAGTTTTGTAACATTAATGATGTTGCAGAATCTTTCTTGCAACAGGAAGGATGTTGCAAGACAAAAATCATCGCTGCTGCAAAAAGTCCAGTCTAGTTGCAAAAAATCCAGGCCGCACTAGTCTCCGTTACTGCAAAAAGTCCAACATTTCCCTCTGAGTCGCATGAGTCTCCGCTGCTGCAAAAAGTCCAACATCTTCCTTCCAGATGCACGAGTCTCAGCTGCTGTAAAAAGTCTAACATCTTCCTCCCAATCACACGAGTCATCATTGGTGTAAAAAGTCCAGGCTAGTTGCAAACTCTTTTTCCAAAACTGGTTAGAGAAAAAGTAGACACAGAAGGGGTTTCTCGTAATCATACAATTAAGAGTCAATTCAACGGACGCAGAGGTGGCGGATGTGTGCACGCGATCGGCCGGCTGAGTAAGACTTTCCTAAGGGCATGTACAACAATATCTAGTCAGCCGTTAATAACATGTGCCACATGAGATTTTTTACTACATGAAAGAAAGAGAACAAAGAAAGAGAAAAAGGGTGTCTGTATTTTAACAGACGGTCGATGTCCCAAAAATATCGATAGTTACTGACGGTCTTTCCCCGTTGTACGCTGAGGTGTCTATAGTTTTGTTGTTTTCCATCCAAACCGTTGTATTCATGCCCCACGAACTGAATGGATTAGCGAACGTGGGATTATTATTTTTATTCAGTTCCTAATTTTCGGGTGTTACATGCAGATAGCAAAAAAGACAGGCTATTGTATAGGGTGTTTCTACTACTGTCTATAGCTACGTGGAGGTCTTTTACAGACGGTAGGCGTCTAAATCAATGTACATCCCTAAGAAAAAGGGGGTGATCTGCGCCGGCGCGCCGGCCCAGATTTTCGGTCGGCCTCCCGCGGGCCACAGGATCCACCAACCCCGCGTCGTCCGCATCGTTGGATCCGCATGCAACATTTTCCTCCCTATGTAGTAAAATTTTGATGCCATGCAGCAATTTTTTCAACGGTTGCAATAAAAAACAAAATTTATAGCAAAAAAATATCAATGTGATCATAGCAAAAAACGAAGCTGATGGTAAGTGGTAGCAACAGTCAAACGCCGGTTGTAACAAAAAATTACGTGACGTGTATGCAACTTTTCAGTGAACGGTTGCAGCAAAACATGATGCTGGTTGTAGCAAAAATTAACACGGTTGTAGCAAAAAGTAAAAAACATCGATTGTAACAAAAAATTCGACGAACTAGAGTTGTAACCAATCGTATATGCAGTTTTTTTACTGAGACAAAATATAATAAAAAAACGCTTATAGCAAAAATGACGCAGGTTGCAACATATTTAAACGAAAAATATAAAGTACGGATGGAAAAAATGTTCCAAGGACCCGCACGCCGAGGGGCGACCGACGCGTCGGTTCGGCCGGCGCGCGGGTGGGAAACGATTCCCTAAGAAAAAAGGTACTATAATCTAAGGGAAACTCTGTGTCTCCAGTCACGTCCTCCCGTGAAAGAGGTGGCCTGTTAAAAAAAAAGAACAGAAAAAAAGAGAGAAAGAAGGTGGCGCACGCATCAGGCCCACAGGACGAGGTTCAGATTTCAGAACTGGCGTGCAAATCGTACCACTTTCTTCTCCTTTATTTTCTTCAGCGAGACAAGTCCTCCTTTGCCGGCGATGCTTCGTGTGTGTTAAAACTAATTATGTAATTAGGGGAAAATCTCTCCTTAACCAACCGTCAAGCGGTTTCCTCCCGCAACGACGGTTCTCCCTCCGTCTCTCCTCGAACCGACGCATCCCTTGCGATTGCGTCTCCTCCCGTTGTATAAAAGGGCAGATCTCTATCATCATTGAATAAGAATCTTATTTTCTTCAAACACGTTATTAGCACTTGCGTTACTAGAGAGAGCGAAAAGAAAACAGAGAAGGAGAGAAGGGAAGGGGAACTTGCCGCCGGTGAGATGCCAGGCCTCGTCTCCTTTTTCCTTCACCTCATCCGCGAGGACGGTCGCCGCTACCGTCGCCGCCACGGAGTAGGGGGACTCCGGCGCTTCCGCCGGAGGATGCAGGCCATCCGCCGCTTCGGCCGCAATGCTGCTAGAGGCGGTGGGATGGGTGCGCGTGGACGCGGTTGCCGCGCCGCCGGATGCGCCCACCGCGGCGCTCCTCGCGCCCGTCGCACTACGCCGATGGGGCTCGACCCCTGGCTGGCGACCGGCCCGAGCGCCCCCGCGGTGCACGGGGCTGCCGCCCCGCCTCCCAGATCCCCGCCTCCACCACCTCCTCCACCGACGGCTTGTATGGCGCCGCCGACGCCCACGCCGGCCCGAGCCGTGGCCCTCCTGGCTATACGCCCGTCCCGATGCGGGTCTTGGTGGATGAGGAGGCCGCGCCCCCGCTGGGAACGACCGCGGGCTCGAGCAGCCGCGCGGAGAGGCATTTCGGCCGACTCTTCGGGCGCGCCGTCGCCGCCATCGACCGCCGTCCCGGCCGCCGCGCCGGCTCGTGGACCCCGGCGAGCCTCGGATTCGCCAGCGCCGCGCCAGCGGTTGCGCGCCCGGACGCCGTCTTCATCGGATCTTCGGACGATGAGAGCTCGGCGGGGCTGCGCCGGTGACCACCGGAGTCGCAAGGGGATGCGGCGGCCACTCCTCCCCGCCGGCGCTGCTGTGTGGCACTGGGGATCGAGAGAGGTGGTGCGGGGGTCAGTTTTTCTGCTCCTTATCCGATCCACTCTCTCCCCCTGTCCCTTATGCGGTGGGGTGGCGAGTGGGCCGGCCAAAGGCCGGGCAGGCCCAGGCCCAGGCGCCCGAGGCGGCTGCCAACTCCCGTGTGCGGTGCAGCGGCTCCATGGGCCGGCCAAATTGTTTTTTTTTCTGTTTTCTTAACATTAGTACTAATTATTGTATTTGTGCAATTTTAGACTATGTTTAGTACTGTTTAGTACTTAGTTTGACAATCTTCTTACATTTTAGTCCTGTTTTAGATTTATTCTATGTTAGGATTTGTGTAATTATTAGTAGGTGTGTTTATATTATGTAATGGATTGCATATAAATAAAGTACCGGTTTTCATCTGGGAAGAATGGCATGTTCTATGTGTTTACCACATATTCAGTTCGCTTGAACATGTGCTTGCGATTGAAATCATCTTCTCTCGTATATCAAACTTGCAAAAAAAAAATATTTTCTCCCTTATTATATTTGGAATCACAAGGTGATGAGTTGGGATCTACTACTCATTTGCAGACTATCCCCTCTTACTATAAGGTCTACGCTTTGTCAATCTTGACATGCGATTACCTTCAACGTGTATTCCTTTATATCTAAATTGTAGCATACACAAGGTAATGGCCATGCAGCCTATTACTGTGAGATCTAAGTGATCTTCAATGTGTTATGTTCACACAATTGAGGTTGAGAATTTTTCAAGTTTTACACTTGACTATCAAATTTTTGCATTCTTATTACACAACCATGATGGTTTTTAATTTACCGCCCGTAAATTAATTATCTCTGGTTCCTCATGTAGGCCATGATGACTGCCAAAGAGTTTGAGAAGCTTGCCCTCAATGGCCACAACTATCCTACATGGGCCATGGACATCAAGATCAGTCTTGCGTCCCGTGGGATTGCGCGTGCAATCCAGCCCCCGGAGACTCCTCTCCCGGATGGAGCCACGCCGCTGACAGAACAACAGAATTATGCTGCTTTATTCATCATAAGGCACCATATTCATCCAGATCTCAAGTCTGAGTATTTACAGGAGGAATCTCCTAGTACTCTGTTTCTGGCCCTCAAAAGGAGGTATGAACAGTAGAAGGCAGTGGTCCTGCCTGAAGCACTCCATGATTGAACTCATCTCCGCCTTCAGGATTTCAAATCCATTGGTGAGTATAATCATGCTGTTCATAAGCTTTGTTCCAAACTGCGCTTTTGTGAGAAGGAACCTACTCAGGGGGAGATGATAGAGAAAACTTTATCTACTATGCTCCCTTCTGATAGGATCCTCCAACAGCAATACCGTGCTCGCAACTACACTGTCTATTTCGAGATTATTCACATGTTACTTCAGGCTGAAAAGCATGATGAGCTACTCGCTAAGAATGGCTCTCAGCACCCAGTTGGGGCACAACCTTTACCTGAAGTCCATCTGAATGTCGCGAATAGACAGAAGTTTAATGGTACCTTTCGAGGTAAACATTCCAATTCTAAGCACAAGCACAAGCGCAATGGGAACAGAAAATTCAGAAACATCGGCAAGGGCAAAGGCACTGCAAAGCCAAAGTTCGATAAAACTAAACTTTGCAACAAGTGTGGATGCTACTCGCATTCTAGTGAAAAGTGCTCAATGCCCAAGCATCTGGTCATGCCGTACCAGCAATCTCAGGGACGCAAAGCGACTCAAGGGAAAAGGCTTGAAGCTAACTTCAACCTACATCGCATAGCGCAAATGGAGCTGGCGATTCACAGGATATTCCTCCTGGACCAAGCAACGCCAAGATTCCTTATCCACTTGAGGACCCTGCTGAAACGGAGGCCATGTTACTTGAGTACACCTCAAACGATGTGTTTGGTGACTTTGACTAGTCATTCGACCTCCTTAGTGATCTATTTAACTATGTCCATTTGTGATGATTGTAATAAGAACATAAGTTTGTTGTTGTCTTTATATTGTATTGTATCAGCACACTTGATATAATAAAGATTGTATTCTATGTATTAACATAAGGTTTTCTTATTGAAAATTCTTTCGTTTTTATATAGTTTTTCTACGAGGACAATCCGATGGAAGAAGAATTATGCCTTATGGACAGTGGTACCACAAACTCCATACTGAGGGAGATAAAATATTTCCAAACTCTGAAAAAGATGAATGGAAATATTCGTGTTGGAAATATGCCCTAGAGGCAATAATAAATTAGTTATTATTATATTTCTTAGTTCATGATAATCATTTATTATCATGCTATAATTGTATTGATTGGAAACACAATACTTGTGTGGATACATAGACAAAACACTGTCCGTAGTAAGCCTCTAGTTGACTAGCTCGTCGATCAAAGATGGTCAAGGTTTCCTGACCATAGGCAAGTGTTGTCACTTGATAACGGGATCACATCATTAGGAGAATCATGTGATGGACTAGACCCAAACTAATAAGACGTAGCATGTTGATCGTGTCATTTTGTTGCTACTGTTTTCTGCGTGTCAAGTATTTGTTCCTATGACCATGAGATCATATAACTAACTAACACCGGAGGAATGCTTTTTGTGTATCAAACGTCGCAACGTAACTGGGTGACTATAAAGATGCTCTACAGGTATCTCCGAAGGTGTTGGTTGAGTTAGTATGGATCGAGACTGGGATTTGTCACTCCGTGTGACGGAGAGGTATCCCGGGGCCCACTCGGTAATACAACATCACACACAAGCCTTGGAAGCAATGTGACTTAGTGTAAGTTGCGGGATCTTGTATTACGGAACGAGTAAAGAGACTTGTCGGTAAACGAGATTGAAATAGGTATGCGGATACTGACGATCGAATCTCGGGCAAGTAACATACCGAAGGACAAAGGGAATGACATACGGGATTATATGAATCCTTGACACTGAGGTTCAAACGATAAAGATCTTCGTAGAATATGTGGGATCCAATATGGGCATCCAGGTCCCGCTATTGGATATTGACCGAGGAGTCTCTCGGGTCATGTCTACATAGTTCTCGAACCCGCAGGGTCTGTACACTTAAGGTTCAACATTGTTTTATGCGTATTTGAGTTATATGGTTGGTTACCGAATGTTGTTCGGAGTCCCGGATGAGATCACGGACGTCACGAGGGTTTCCGGAATGGTCCGAGAATGACGAATGGGTTCCGGGAGTTCACCGGGGGGGGGGGGGGGGGGCAACCCACCCCGGGGAAGTCCATAGGCATTGGGGGTGGCGCACCAGCCCTTAGTGGGCTGGTGGGACAGCCCAAAAGAGCCCTATGCGCCATAGGAAGAAAAATCAAAGAAAAAAAAAGAGGAGGTGGGAAAAGGGGGAAGGACTCCTCCTTCCAAACCTAGTTGGACTCGGTTTGGAAGGGGAGAACTCCCCCCCTTGGCTCGGCCGAAGTCCTTAGGGGTCCTTGGACCCCAAGGCAAGGCTCCCCCTCTTCCCCCTATATATACGGAGGTTTTAGGGCTGATTTGACACAACTTTTCCACGGCAGCCCGACCACATATCTCCACGGTTTTACCTCTAGATCGCGTTTCTGTGGAGCTCGGGCGGAGCGCTGCCGAGATGAGATCATCACCAACCTCCGGAGCGCCGTCACGCTGCCGGAGAACTCATCTACCTCTCCGTCTCTCTTGCTGGATCAAGAAGGCCGAGATCATCGTCGAGCTGTACGTGTGTTGAACGCGGAGGTGCCGTCCGTTCGGCACTAGATCGTGGGAGTGATCGCGGGACGGTTCGCGGGGCAGATCGAGGGACGTGAGGACGTTCCACTACATCAACCGCGTTCACTAATGCTTCTGCTGTACGGTCTACAAAGGTACATAGATCACACATCCCCTCTCGTAGATGGACATCACCATGATAGGTCTTCGCGCGAGTAGGAAAATTTTTGTTTCCCATGCGACGTTCCCCAACAGTGGGATCATGAGCTAGGTTCATGCGTAGATGCAATCTCGAGTAGAACACAAAAGTTTTTGTGGGAGGTGATGTGCGTCTTGCTGCCCTCCTTAGTCTTTTCTTGATTCCGCGGTATTGTTGGATCGAAGCGGCTCGGACCGACATTACTCGTACGCTTACGAGAGACTGGTTTCATCGCTACGAGTAACTCCGTTGCTCAAAGATGACTAGCGGGTGTCAGTTTCTCCAACTTTAGTTGAATCGGAATTGACCGAGGAGGTCCTTGGATGAGGTTAAATAGCAATTCATATATCTCCGTTGTGGTGTTTGCGTAAGTAAGATGCGATCCTACTAGATACCCATGGTCACCACGTAAAACATGCAACAACAATTAGAGGACGTCTAACTTGTTTTTGCAGGGTATGCTTGTGATGTGATATGGCCAACGATGTGATGTGATATATTGGATGTATGAGATGATCATGTTGTAATAGTTAATATCGACTTACACGTCGATGGTACGACAACCGGCAGGAGCCATAGGGTTGTCTTTAAACTAACGTTTGTGCTTGCAGATGCGTTTACTATATTGCTAGGAGGTAGCTTTAGTAGTAATAGCATGAGTAGCACGCCAACCCCGATGGCGACACGTTGATGGAGATCATGGTGTGACGCCGGTGAAAGAAGATCATGCCGGTGCTTTGGTGATGGAGACCAAGAAGCACATGATGATGGCCATATCATGTCACTTATGAATTGCATGTGATGTTAATCCTTTATACACCTTATCTTGCTTAGAACGACGATATCATTATGAGGTGATCTCTCACTAAAATTTCAAGACGAAATTGTGTTCTCCCCGACTGTGCACCGTTGCGACAGTTCTTCGTTTCGAGACACCACGTGATGATCGGGTGTGATAGACTCAACGTTCACATACAACGGGTGCAAAACAGTTGCACACGCAGAACACTCGGGTTAAGCTTGACGAGCCTAGCATGAGCAGACATGGCCTCGGAACACATGAGACCGAAAGGTCGAGCATGAATCGTATAGTAGATATGATTAGCATAGAGATGCTTACCACTGAAACTATTCTCGACTCACGTGATGATCGGACTTGAGATAGTGGATTTGGATCATGTACCACTCAAATGACTAGAGAGATGTACTTTTTGAGTGGGAGTTCTTAAGTAATATGATTAATTGAACTAATTGTCATGAACATGGTCTAGTGGTCTTTGCGAATTACGATGTAGCTTGCGCTATAACTCTACTGTTTTTTATATGTTCCTAGAGAAAATTTAGTTGAAAATTGATAGTAGCAAACTTTACATACTGAGTCTGTAAAACCGAGGATTGTCCTCGTTGCTGCGCAGAAGGCTTATGTTCTTAATGCACCACTCGGTGTGCTGCACCTCGAGCGTCGTCTGTGGATGCTGTGAACATCCGACATACATGTTTCTGATGACTACACGATAGTTCAGTACAAAATACTTAATGGCTTAGAAGCAAGGCGTCGAAAACGTTTTGAAACGTCACGAAACATAAGTGATGTTATAAAGAGATGAAATTGTGATTTCATGCTTGTGCCCTTGTTAAGAGGTACGAGACCTTCAACAAGATTCTTTGTCCACAAAGTAAAGGAGAAAAGCTCAATCGTTGAGCGTGTGCTCAGATTGTCTGAGTACGAAAATCACTTGAATCAAGTGGGAGTTAATCTTCCAGATGAGATAGTGATGGTTCTCCAAAGTCACTGCCACCAAGCTGTGAGAGCTTCGTGATGAACTATAACATATCAAGGATAGATACAATGATTCTTGAGCGATTCGCGATGTTTGACACTGCGAAAGTAGAAATCAAGAAGGAGCATCAATAGTTGATGGTTAGTAAAACCACTAAGTTTCAAGAAAGGCAAGGGCTAGAAGGGATACTTCGTGAAACGACAAAACAGTTGCTGCACTAATGAAGAGACCCAAGATTAAACCTAAACTCGAGACTAAGTGCTTCTGCAATGAGGGGAACAGTCACTGAGGCGGAGCAACTCTAGATACTTGGTAGATAAGAAGGCTGGCAAAAGTCGAAAGAAGTATATTTGAGATACATGATGTTGATGTGTACTTTACTGGTACTCCTAGTAGCATGAGGGTATTGGATACCGGTTCGGTTGCTAAGTGATTAGTAACACGAAATGAAAACTACGAAATAAATGGAGACTAGCTAAAGGCGAGGTGACGATAAGTGTTGGAAGTGTTTCCAAGGTTGATATGATCAAACGTCGCATGCTCCCTCTACCATCGGGATTGGTGTTAAACCTAAATAATTGTTATTTGGTGCTTGCGTTAAGCATGAACATGATTGGATCGTGTTTATTGCAATACGATTATTCATTTAAAGAGAATAATGGTTACTCTATTTTCTTGAATAATCACCTTCAATGGTTTATTGAATCTCGATCGTAGTGTTACACATGTTCATGATATTGGTGCCAAAAGATACGAGGTAATGATGATAGTACCACTTACTTGTGGCACTGCCGCTTGAGTCATGTTGGTATAAATTGCATGAAGAGGCTCCATGCTGATGGATATTTATACTCACTTGATTTTGAATCACTAGTGACATGCAAATCATACCACATGACCAAGGCCTTGTTTTCATTGAGATGAAATAAGATAGTAACTTGTTGGAAGTGATACATTTTGATATATGCAGTCCAATGGGTGGTGAGGCACGCAGTGGATATCATTATGTTCTTACTTCAATGACGATTTGAGTAGATACTAGAGTATTTACTTAATGAATCACAAGTCTGAAATATTGAAAAGTTCAATTCTGTTTCGGAGTGAAGTTTGTCGTAACAAGAGGATAAACTGTCTACGATATGATCATAGAAATGAATATCTAAGTTACGAGCTTTGGTACGCAGTTAAGACAATGTGAAAATTGTTTCGCTGTTCATGCCACCTGGAACATCATAGTGTGATGATGTGTCTGAACGTCATAGCCACGCTCTATTTGGTATGGTGCATGCTATGATGTCTCTTATCGAATTACCACTATCGTTTATGGGTTATGCATTAGAGACAACCGCATTCACTTTAAATAGGGCACCGCGTATTTCCGTTGAGATGACACAGTATAGAATGAGGTATAGAGAAATCTAAACTGTCGTTTCTTGAAAGTTTGGGGCTTCGACACTTACGTGAAAAAGTTTCAGTCTGATAAGCTCGAACCCAAAGCGGATAAATGCATCTTCATAGGATATCCAAAACAGTTGGGTACATCTCCTATCTCAGATCCGAAAGCAAAGTGTTTGTTTCTAGAAACAGATCCTTTCTCGAGGAAAGGTTTCTCTCGAAAGAATTGAGTGGGAGGGTGGTAGAACTTGATGAGGTTATTGAACCATCACTTCAACCAGTGTGTAGCAGGGCACAGGAAGTTGTTCCTATGGCGCCTACACCAATTGAAGTGAAAGCTGATGATGGTGATCATCGAGCATCGGATCAAGTTACTACAAAACTCGTAGGTCGACAAGGTCACGTACTACTACAGAGTAGTATGGTAACCCTGTCTTGAAGGTCATGTTGTTGAGCAACAGTGAACCTACGAGTTATGGAGAAAGCAATGGTAGGCCCGGATTCCAACAAATGGCTGGAAGCCATGAAATCCGAGAGAGGATCCATGCATGAAAACAAAGTATAGACTTTGGAAGAACTACTTGATGGTCATAGGACTATTGAGTAAAGATGGATCTTTAAAAGGAAGACAGACGATGATGGTGACAAGTCACTATTAAGAAAAGCTCGACTTGTCGCAAAGATGTTTCCGACAAGATCAAACAGTTGACTATGATGAGACTTTCTCACTCGTAGCGATGCTAAAAGTCTGTTAGAATTATGTTAGTAGTTGCTGCATTATTTATGAAATATTGAACGTAGGATGTCAAAACATTGTTTCCTCGACGGTTTCCTTGAGCAAACATTGTATGAGATACAACCATGAGGTTTTGTCGATCCTAAAGATACTAACAAGTATGCAAGCTCCAGCGATCCTTCAATGGACTGGTGCAAGCATCTCGGAGTTGGAATATACACTTTGATGAGATGATCAAAGATTTTGGGTTTGTACAAGGTTTATGGGAAACTTGTATTTCCAAAGAAGTGAGTGGGAGCACTATAGAATTTCTGATAAGTATATGTGGTTGACATATTGTTGATCACAAGTAATGTAGAATTTCTGTTAAGCATACAAGGTTGTTTGAAAGGAGTTTTCAAAGGAATACCTGGATTGAGCTACTGGAACGTTGAGCATCAAAAGATCTATGGAGATAGATCGAAAGCGCTTAATGGAAATTTCAACAAGATGCATGCCTTGACAAGTTTTTGAAGGAGTTCAAAATAGATCAGCAAAGAAGGAGTTCTTAGTTGCGTTGTAAGGTGTGAATTTGAGTATGACTCAAAACCCGACCATGGCAGAATAAAGAGAATAGACGAAGTTCGTCTTCTATGCCTTAGCCGTAGACTCTAAAGTATGCCATACTGAGTACCGCACCTGATGTGTGCCTTACAGCAAGTCTGTTAAGAGGTACGCAGAGTGATCCCGGATTGAATCACTGATCAGCGTTCAAAGTTATCCTTAGCAACTAAATAGACTAAGGAATTTTTCTCGATTATGGAGGTGGTTAAAGAGTTCGTCGTAAAGGGTTACATCGATGCAAGCTTTGACACTAATCCGAATAACTATGAGTAGTAAAACGGATTCGTATAGTAGAGTAGATATTTGGAGCATTTCCGAATAGCACGTAGTAGCAGCATCTATAAGATGACATAAAGATTTGTAAAAAACGCACGGATCTGAAAGTTTCAGAACCATTGACTAAAACCTCTCTCACGAGCAAGACGTGATCATACCCCAGAACTATATTGGTGTTGGATTCGTTGGAATCACATGGTGATGTGAACTAGATTATTGACTCTAGTGCAAGTGGGAGACCGTTGGAAATATGCCCTAGAGGCAATACTAAATTAGTTATTATTATATTTCTTAGTTCACGATAATCGTTTATTATCCATGCTATAATTGTATTGATTGGAAACACAATACTTGTGCGGATACATAGACAAAACACTGTCCCTAGTAAGCCTCTAGTTGACTAGCTCGTCGATCAAAGATGTTCAAGGTTTCCTGACCATAGGCAAGTGTTGTCACTTGATAACGGGATCACATCATTAGGAGAATCATGTGATGGACTAGACCCAAACTAATAAGACGTAGCATGTTGATCGTGTCATTTTGTTGCTACTGTTTTCTGCGTGTCAAGTATTTGTTCCTATGACCATGAGATCATATAACTCACTAACACCGGAGGAATGCTTTGTGTGTATCAAACGTCGCAACGTAACTGGGTGACTATAAATATGCTCTACAGGTATCTCCGAAGGTGTTCGTTGAGTTAGTATGGATCGAGACTGGGATTTGTCACTCCGTGTGACGGAGAGGTATCCCGGGGCCCACTCGGTAATACAACATCACACACAAGCCTTGCAAGCAACGAGTAAAGAGACTTTCCGGTAAACGAGATTGAAATAGGTATGCGGATACTGACGATCGAATCTCGGGCAAGTAACATACCGAAGGACAAAGGGAATGACATACAGGATTATATGAATCCTTGGCACTGAGGTTCAAACGATAAAGATCTTCGTAGAATATGTAGGATCCAATATGGGCATCCAGGTCCCGCTATTGGATATTGACCGAGGAATCTCTCGGGTCATGTCTACATAGTTCTCGAACCCGCAGGGTCTGCACACTTAAGGTTCGACGTTGTTTTATGCGTATTTGAGTTATATGGTTGGTTATCGAATGTTGTTCGGAGTCCCGGATGAGATCACAGACGTCACGAGGGTTTCCGGAATGGTCCGGAAACGAAGATTGATATATAGGATGACCTCATTTGATTACCAGAAGGTTTTCGGAGTTACCGGGAATGTACCGGGAATGACGAATGGGTTCCGGGAGTTCACCGGGGGGGGGGGGGCAACCCACCCCGGGGAAGCCCATAGGCATTGGGGGTGGCGCACCAGCCCTTAGTGGGCTGGTGGGACAGCCCAAAAGAGCCCTATGCGCCATAGGAAGAAAAATCAAAGAGAAAAAAAAGAGGAGGTGGGAAAAGGGGGAAGGACTCCTCCTTCCAAACCTAGTTGGACTCGGTTTGGAAGGGGAGAACTCCCCCCCTTGGCTCGGCCGAAGTCCTTAGGGGTCCTTGGACCCCAAGGCAAGGCTCCCCCTCTTCCCCCTATATATACGGAGGTTTTAGGGCTGATTTGACACAACTTTTCCACGGCAGCCCGACCACATATCTCCACGGTTTTACCTCTAGATCGCGTTTCTGTGGAGCTCGGGCGGAGCGCTGCCGAGATGAGATCATCACCAACCTCCGGAGCGCCGTCACGCTGCCGGAGAACTCATCTACCTCTCCGTCTCTCTTGTTGGATCAAGAAGGCCGAGATCATCGTCGAGCTGTACGTGTGTTGAACGCGGAGGTGCCGTCCGTTCGGCACTAGATCGTGGGACTGATCGCGGGACGGTTCGCGGGGCGGATCGAGGGACGTGAGGACGTTCCACTACATCAACCGCGTTCACTAACGCTTCTGCTGTACGGTCTACAAAGGTACGTAGATCACACATCCCCTCTCGTAGATGGACATCACCATGATAGGTCTTCGCGCGTGTAGGAAATTTTTTGTTTCCCATGCGACGTTCCCCAACAATTCTAACTATCGCTGGACGCGATACAGTGATTGTTGGCACTGGACGTGCCATATTCACACTCCCAAGTGGTACACAAGTGACGATAGAGGATGCTTTATTGTATCCTGACTCATCACGTACCCTGATCAGTTATCGAGATATCCGTAAGAATGGTTTTCGTATTGAAACCCATGAAGACAACAAAGAGGAGTATTTACTTTTTACTAAAGATCACGGATATGGCAAAAAGGTACATGAGAAAATTCCTTCTCTATCGTCTGGTTTGTACTATACGTACATCAAACCCGTGGAACATGTTGCATACAAAGTAATTTTTCAGAATGTTGACGCATTCCAAACCTGGCATGATCGCTTGGGCCATCCCGGTATCGGGATGATGAGAAAAATTACTAGCAATTCCATTGGTCATAATTTGCTTGAGTCAAAATTTCCTCAATCTTCTGATTTTGTGTACACATCTTGTGCCACGGGAAAGCTAATTTTGAGGCCCTCGCATCTCAAAATACAAGCTGAACCACTTCAGTTCCTTGAACGTATTCAAGGAGACATTTGTGGTCCCATTCAGCCATTATCTGGACCTTTCCGGTATTTCATGGTTCTGATTGACGCATCTACACGATGGTCACATGTGTGTCTTCTATCCACACGAAACCATGCATTTGCCAAAATAATGAGGCAAGTCATTAAGTTGCAAGCCCATTATCCTGAAAGTCGAATTAAGACAATTCGAATGGACAACGCTGCAGAATTCTCCTCACGTGCCTTCAATGATTATTGCATGGCTTTGGGGATTGAAGTTCAACACTCTATTCCATATGTCCATACACAAAATGGTTTGGCTGAAGCATTGATTAAGAGGATTAAACTCATTGCAAGACTTTTGTTGATGAATTCCAACTTGCCAACCTCTTGTTGGGGTCATGCAGTTTTACACGCTGCTGACTTGATACAATTGAGGCCAACTGCATATCACAGTTCTTCCCCTTTGGAATTGGTACGTGGAAATCCTCCTAGAATTTCCCATCTGCGTAAGTTCGGATGTGCTGCATACATCCCGATCTCACCACCACAGCGGACATTATGGGCCCACACAGAAAGTTGGGGATCTATGTGGGGTACAAATCACCGTCGATTATCAAGTACCTGGAACCCCTAACTGGGGATCTGTTCACAGCCCATCACGCTGATTGCATATTTAATGAGGAACATTTTTCGGCATTAGGGGGAGATTTCAAGTACCAGAAAGAATGCCCGGAAATTGATTGGAATGCTCATACCATTTCATCCTCTGATCCACGTACCCATGAGACCGAACTTCAAGTTCGGAAGATCATTAATTTGCAACATCTTGCAAATAATCTGCCAGATTCATTTACTGATCTAAAAGGTGTTACAAAATCCTTAAATCCGGCCAGAAACGCGCCAGAAAGAGTGGAGGTACCAATAAAAACCACTCAACTCCCTGTTCCTAAAAAGAGGGGGAGTAGTATGGCCTCTGACCTGGAGCTAGCTTCTAGCAAGCAGCAAAGGAAATCGAGGAAAAAATCCTCGGAGTCAGTAAATGCAGGTCAACTCAACGTTGACAAACACCTGATGGGTAGTTCACACCCAGTGGAAGGGCAACCTTCACAACCCAGCTCCAGTATGCACAAACTAGCTGGAACATCGGAACACCCAGACTCAATCGTATTGGGAAATCACAAAGAGTCTCTAGGGGTGCAGGAAATTTCCATCAACTATGTTGATTCTGGAGAATCATTTGACCGCAAGACTACGACTATTGACATATATTTTGCTGAAAAGATTGCACATACCCTTATCATTGATCATGATCCAAGGTCTATCGTCGAGTGCCAAAGGCGCTCCGACTGGCCTAAATGGAAGGATGCAATCCAAGCAGAAATTGCCTCGCTTAACAAAAGGAAGGTATTCACTGAAGCAATACCTACACCTCCCAATGTTTTCCCCGTGGGATTCAAATGGGTTTTCCTTCGGAAACGGAATGAGAACAATGAGGTGGTGAGTTATAAAGCAAGGCTCGTAGCACAAGGTTTTACGCAGAAACCCGGCATTGATTTCAATGAAACATACTCTCCAGTAATTAGTGGAACCACTTTCCAATATCTTATATCTATGGCAGTGCAAAATCGTCTATCCATGCAGTTGATGGACGTCGTGACCGCATATCTTTACGGGTCACTAGATTCGGACATATATATGAAGGTTCGTGACGGAATCTCCGTCCCGAATAACAGTGCAAAACGCAACATGTATTGTGTAAAGCTGAATAAGTCATTGTATGGCTTAAAACAGTCGGGACGGATGTGGTACAACCGACTAAGTGAGTTCCTTCTTCGGAAAGGCTACTCCAATAGTGATGATTGCCCATGTGTCTTCATCAAGAAGTCCTCTACAGGATTTTGCATCATTTCTGTGTATGTTGATGATCTCAACATCATCGGCAGTGCACCAGACATTGATGAAGCAAGCAATCACCTAAAGATGGAATTTGAGACGAAGGATTTGGGTAAAGCCAAATTTTGCTTAGGTATTCAACTTGAGCACCTTCCCTCAGGAATCATGGTACACCAAGCTGCCTATATCCAGAAAATATTGGAGAAATTCAATATGGACAAATCCTATCCATCTAAAACTCCTATGGTGGTTCGATCTCTAGACGTAGAGAAAGACCCGTTCAGACCGAGGGATGATGGAGAAGAGGTGTTGGGACCTGAAGTTCCATATCTCAGTGCAGTTGGAGCGCTTATGTATCTTGCAAATTGCACAAGACCTGATATTGCATTTGCAGTGAATCTACTTGCTAGACACAGCGCAGCTCCCACCAAACGACATTAGTCTGGAGTAAAGAATATCTTTCGATATCTCCAAGGCACAAAGGATCTTGGCTTATTTTTCCAGTTTCAAAGCAATCTGGACTCTAATATGATTGGGTATGCAGATGCCGGTTATTTGTCTGATCCCCATAATGCAAGATCTCAGACCGGTTTTCTGTTCCTACATGGTGGTACAGCTATATCATGGAAGTCTTCCAAACAGACTCTAGTGGCTACATCTACCAATCATTCTGAAAAAAATTCATTATTTGAAGCATCATGTGAATGTGTATGGCTTCGCAGAATGATAAACCACATACAACAGTCATGTGGAATTGGTTCTATTGAATCACCCACCATTATCTATGAGGATAATGCGGCATGTGTTGCACAGATGCAGACAAGATATATCAAGAGCAATATCACTAAGCATATTTCTCCTAAATGGTTTGTCCCCCACAATCTTCAGAAAAGCGGGGAAATAAGCATTCTGCAAGTCAAATCATGTGACAATCTTGCTGATTTGTTTACTAAGTCTCTACCAAACTCAACATTTCAGAAATATGTTCACGGAATTGGTATGTGACGACTTAGAGACTTGCAGACAACAGGGGGAGTTTCTTCTTGAGATATCCTTGTTCAAATAACATCACATTATGCTATCTCTTTGTGAGTTTACATTTCAGGTTCTCATCAAAGTCTTTATGAAGAACTTTTAAAGAAGAGTTTTTGAGATGATAAAGCTTCCCGGACAATCGTGAAGATAACTCCACATGGTCAAGTGTAGATTAGGGGGAGTGTTAAAAGTAATAATTATGTAATTAGGGGAAAATCTCCCCTTAACCAACCGTCAAGCGGTTTCCTCCCGCAACGACGGTTCTCTCTCCGTCTCTCCTGGAACCGACGCATCCCTTACGATTGCGTCTCCTCCCGTTGTATAAAAGGGCAGATCTCTGTCACCATTGAATAAGAATCTCATTTTCTTCAAACAGTGTGGTTCAGACTTTGAGCTGCTCCTGTTCCGATGCAAGCAGTACGACAATCAATTTTAATAATGGTAGATCAGCAAGCAGTACGACAACTGATACAACTAATTTTGCAATTAGAGACAACTAATCGAAAACTAGGTGTAGGTGAGTACATCAAATCCATCTTCACAACTTGAGACAATCAATTTGGAAAACTCATCCCGCTAACCTGGCAGCCAGATATAGCTAATCTGGAAACTAGGTGTACTGTGACTACAACAAATTTATTTTTGGCTATCTGGCACAAATTAGCTTGGAAAAATATACAGCTAATCCGGCAATCAGAGACAACTAATCCGTAACTAGGTCTAGGTGCAGGTGAAGGAAATTCATTTTTGGCAACTTGAACAATTATTTTGGAAACTAATCCAAATAATCTGGCAGTTAGAGACAACTACTCCGAACTAGGATAGGTGAGTACACAAATTTGCATCTCCGGTACAATTAACGGTTTTGTTGCAAAAATATTTATAACAGAGATTATGTTATAGAATTTTAATGCAACAAATATTGTGTTGCATAATTTTTTTTTGCAATAGAGGTTGTGTTGTGATTTTTTTTTGCAATATAGGTATTGTTGTAGATTTTTTTCAAACAAAGATATCGACGAATGAAAGTTTTACAACATTACTGTTGTTGCAGAATCTTTCTTGCAGCAGGAAGGATGTTGCAAGAAAAAAAATCATCGCTACTGCAAAAAGTCCAGGCTAGTGGCAAAAAGTCCAAGCCACACGAGTTCCGCTTCTACGAAAATTCCAGCATCTCACTCCCAGCTGCACGAGTCTTCATTGCTACAAAAAATTTCAGGCTAGTTGCAAACTCTTTTTCTAAAACAAAGATTCAATTGCAAAAGACATATACACGAAAGAGACTTCTCACGACCGTGCAATCAAGAGTCAATCTAACGCATGTGGAGGTAACGGCGGGATGCAGGTAAGACTTTCCAAACAAAAAAGGGAAATCTAGTGAGATGTGTGTCGAGTCACGCCCTCCCATGAAGGAGGTGGCGTATTCAAAGAAAGAGAAAAAAGATTGTGCATGCATCAGGCCCACATGACGTGGTTAGACTTCAGAACTGGCCAACTTAAGACAGTTATTTTGAAAACTAATCCAACTAATCTGGCAGTTAGAGACAACTACTCTAGACCAGGTATATGATACGACCTTGTGTACTCCCTCCGTTACAGTTTACTGGGCGCACTTTCATTCTCATGCATTTCATCACCGGAAGGATTTTAGGCGTGTTTGGTTTAAAACCTAATTAATTAGGGTGTGGTAACCGCAATGAAGCCCATAATTTTCTCTTCATAGAGATGTGTATGTGTGGTGGAATAACTGCATGCATGTGTGTACGCGCGGTCTCCATCAGTGCATGCGCGATGATTGTTCGTTTATTCGCCGTAAGATTACCACACGCTTATTTTTTTCAATAATTAGGTTCGATGGTATAATCATTAATGCTAGTATTTTTCAATCTAATTGCTAATCACCTTGGTCCAGAGATTGTTAAAGGATGTCCTGTAAACTGTGACGAAGTGAGTATATAAGAACCATGTCCGCTACTGTTTCGGTCGATACTTATGATTTGCCCGTACAGACCATAAATATACCAATGAGTCTTTTTTAGACGAATAGGAAGGCCTGAGCCCCCTGTTCCATTACTTGAACGAAACCAGAGATCACAAAGTTCAGCACGCACTGCGTGTTCTAAACGAAAAGGAAAATCAAAAGCATAAAACACAAAGCAGGTCGTGCTACAGTCTGCCGACAAATTTTATTACAGCTCCATGACCATTCTCTCGGTCAGAGCAGAGAGGGAACACAACCATAAAAATGGAGTTAGCCAGCGACCTCCACACACGGCTCCAGTGACGTGGCGATATGGCAAGCTCCAGTGACGTGGTAGGGCTGGCCAATATCTGTTAAAATTGGTAGTGGGTCTTAGGCCCATTAGAGAATTTAAGAAAAATCTTCAATGACCCATGTAGGTGATGGCATGACAAGATGGTGGCAAGTTTAGTCCCAACCTGCTAGTGGACGAGAAGTTGGACCCCTTTATAAGGATCTTTCTTCCACATGATATTGGAGAGTGAGAAGAGAAGGTGCCCTCGTGCACTCCTCCTCCGCACGCCTCGCTGTGGGTTGCGGGAATGAGCCGAGCTCATACCTACGCGCTTATTTTTGCCGGTTAGGCCCTAGCCGTCACGAGAATCAGATCGCATCTGCCTCACGCGTTCGTTCCTTTTGCTACTGCTGCTGCCGCCGGCGACTCCGTTGCGTTTACCGCGTACACGGTCGACGGGAGAGCAGGCCTCCGAAACCTCGCCTCTCCGGTTCCTGTACGGGAGAGGGGCGATTAGGTTTTTGGGAGCGATCACGCGACTGCTCGCCTCCGTCCGTCTGCTTCGTCTACGTCCGCGTCGCCCTCGTCTTCGCCATGTCTTCACCAAGCGAAGCTGACCGTCTCGTCCGCGAGAAGGCCGAAGCCGAGAAGAAGGCGACAGAGGATACTGCCGCCGCCACCGCTGCTGCTACGGCCAATTGGCCGATCGGAGGGTATGATATGTTTATCTCTCTCATGTTTCTGTCTGCACTAGTAGTACTATCTATATGCGTAGATGTTTCTGCTACATGCGTAGTACTTGCTAGTATACTCCATGATCAGTATGTCATGAATCTAGTCATTGCCATGTTAGTAATTATTTCATGGATTAATCTACTCGGAAAATTGCCTATTTACTCAACAATCCAAAAACCTAATTTGTGTAGGAATTTTTCGAGTAATGGTTTTGGTGCTGCACTGAAACCGGATAAGTTTACCGGTACTTTTTTCAAGCGTTGGCAAACGAGAACCACCTTATGGCTCACGACTATGAACGTGTTCTGGGTAGCCGGTGTCACTCCTACGGAAACTATCACTCCTGAACAGGAGAAGATGTTTAAGGAGGCCACCGTCCTATTCCTTGGAGCAGTCATTAGCGTGATCGGAGATAAGCTGGTTGATGCATATTTACATATGCATGTTGCCAAGGACTTGTGGGAGGCGCTCGAATTTAAATTCGGGGCCACCGATGCTGGAAGTGAGATGTATGTTATGGAGCAGTTCCACGATTACAAGATGGTTGACAACCGTTCTGTATTGGAACAGGCTCATGAGATAATATGCATAGCTAAAGAACTTGAGGTTCTTAACTGCAATTTGCCGGGCAAGTTTGTCGCGGGCTGTATAATTGCTAAGCTCCCTAATTCCTGGAGGAACTTTGCTACTACTCTGAAACATCAGAGGCGTGAGTTCTCAGTAGAGGACATCATCGGCCATATGAGTGTTGAGCAGAAGTCGAGAGCAAAGGACTCCAATGGAAAAGCGGTGGAAAGCTCTTATGCTGCCAATATGGTACATCACAGGAACCTCAATTCCCACAAGCCCAAGGGAAAGAATTCTGTCCAACAGAATACCGACTTCAAGAAGAAGGGAAAGAAGCCCTTCAAGAATAATAAGAAGGGAGATGGCTGCTATACTTGTGGTTCAGAGGAACATTGGGCGAACAAATGCCCAAACAAGTACAAGAAGCCGGCGTAGGACTCCAAGTCTGCCAATATGATTGTGGGCAACAATGAAAGTGGTGCATCTGGGTACGGTAATTTACTTACTGTATTTACAGTTTGTCAGTCCACCGATTGGTGGGTGGACACGGGTGCAAATATTCATGTGTGTGCTGACTTATCATTGTTCTCTTCTTATCAGGCCACCGGTCGTGGGTCCGTATTGATGGGGAATGGCACGAGTGCTTCTGTTCTTGGTGTTGGCACGGTCGATCTGAAGTTTACTTCGGGAAGGATCGTGCAGCTGAAGAACGTGCAGCATGTCCCTGCCATCAAGAAGAATCTCGTTAGTGGCTCCCTTCTGTGTAGAGAAGGGTTTAAGTTGATATTCGAGTCTAATAAAGTAGTAGTTACGAAATATGTACTTTTCGTTGGAAAAGGTTATGAATGCGGAGGTCTGTTCCGCCTTTCTCTTGCAGACTTTTGTAATAAAGTCGTGAACGATATTCATTCGAGTGTTAATGAATCTGAAGTTTGGCATTCACGTCTTTGTCACATAAGTTTCGGTGTTATGTCGCGGCTAGCAAAACTGAATTTAATCCCAACTTTCACTTTAGCCAAAGATTCTAAGTGCCATTCGTGTGTGCAAGCAAAGCAACCTCGCAAGCCTCACAAGGCTGCAAACGAGAGACACTTGGCACCATTAGAAATCATACATTCTGATCTTTGTGAGATGAATGGTGTGTTGACTAAAGGTAGAAAGAAATACTTCATGACGTTGATAGATGATTCCACTAGATTTTGCTATGTGTATCTGTTAAATACTAAAGATGAGGCTCTACACTACTTTAAAATCTATAAGGCAGAAGTTGAGAATCAACTTGAAAAGAAAATTAAACGAGTCCGGTCTGATCGTGGTAGAGAGTACTTCTCAAACGAATTTGATTCATTTTGTGCGGAACACGGCATTATTCATGAGAGGACGCCTCCATATTCACCCCAGTCAAACGGGGTTGCCGAGCGGAAAAACCATACTCTAACTGATTTGGTTAACGCCATGTTAGATACATTGGGTTTATCCAAGGTATGGTGGGGGGAGGCTATATTGACCGCGTGTCATGTCCTGAATAAAGTTCCTACAAAAGATAATGAGGTCACTCCCTACGAGGAGTGGTCGAAGAGAAGGATGACGCTCTCGTACTTACGTACTTGGGGCTTCTTGGCGAAAGTCAATGTACCGATCCCCAAGAAGCGTAAGCTTGGACCAAAGACTTTGGACTGCGTTAATTTGGGATACGCGAAGAATAGCGTAGGCTATAGATTTCTAGTAGTGAAATCTGAGGTAGCTGACGTGAAGGTCGGTACAATAATGGAGTCGAGGGATGCGACATTCTTTGAGGATATATTTCCCATGAGAGATACACAAAGCACTTCTAGACAGGAATCTGAGATAACTCCTGAGCCTGCCATTCCTATGGAATACTATGAACAAACACATGATGAAAATCCTGAGGAGGATGACGAGGAAGCCTGTGGTAGGGGCAAGAGACAAAGGACTCCAAAGACCTTTGGTGATGATTTCTTCGTATACCTCGTGGATGATAATCCCACTTCTATTTCAGAAGCGTATGCTTCTCCAGATGTTGATTACCGGAAAGCTGCGGTCCGTAGCGAGATGGATTCCATCATGGCTAATGGGACATGGGAAATCACTAATTGTCCCTATGGTTGCAAACCATTGGGATGCAAGTGGGTGTTCAAAAATAAGTTTAGGCCCGATGGTACAATTGAAAAGTACAAGGCTAGACTTGTGGCCAAGGGCTATGCCGAGAAAGAAGAAGAAGATTTCTTCGATACTTATTCACCTGTGGCTAGACTGACCACCATTCGAGTACTACTCTCATTGGCGGCCTCTCATGGTCTTCTCGTTCATCAAATGGACGTTAAGACGGCTTTCCTGAATGGAGAGCTAAATGAGGACATCTATATGCAACAGCCAGATGGCTTTGTGATAGAAGGTCAGGAAGGAAAGGTGTGTAAGTTGCTGAAATCTTTATATGGTCTGAGACAAGCACCTAAGCAATGGCATGAGAAGTTTAATACAACTCTGACATATGTTGGATTCGTTGTTAATGAAGCTGACAAATGTGTATACTATAGCCATGGTGGGGGCGAAGGAGTTATATTGTGCTTGTATGTTGATGACATACTGATATTTGGAACCAACCTCAAAGTAATTGAGGAGGTCAAGTCTTTTCTGTCTCAAAACTTTGAGATGAAGGACCTTGGGGTGGCTGATGTTATCTTGAACATCAAGCTGTTGAGAGATGATGAGGGTGGGATTACACTTCTGCAATCCCACTATGTTGAAAAGATTTTGAGTCGCTTTGGATATTCAGACTGCAAAATTTCTCAAACACCATATGATCCTAGTGTGCTTATTAGAAAGTTTAAAGGCACAGCTATAGATCAATTGAGATTCTCTCAAATTATCGGTTCGCTTATGTACCTAGTGTCGGAAATATGCCCTAGAGGCAATAATAATTAGTTATTATTATATTTATTTGTTCATTATAATCGTTTATTATCCGTGCTATAATTGTATTGATTGGAAACACAATACTTGTGTGGATACATAGACAAAACACTGTCCCTAGTAAGCCTCTAGTTGACTAGCTCGTTGATCAAAGATGGTCAAGGTTTCCTGGCCATAGGCAAGTGTTGTTAGTTGATAACGGGTTCACATCATTAGGAGAATCATGTGATGGACTAGACCCAAACTAATAGACGTAGCATGTTGATCGTGTCATTTTGTTGCTACTGTTTTCTGCGTGTCAAGTATTTGTTCCTATGACCATGAGATCATATAACTCACTGACACCGGAGGAATGCTTTGTGTGTATCAAACGTCGGAACGTAACTGGGTGACTATAAAGATGCTCTACAGGTATCTCCGAAGGTGTTCGTTGAGTTAGTATGGATCAAGACTGGGATTTGTCACTCCGTATGATGGAGAGGTATCTCGGGGCCCACTCGGTAATACAACATCACACACAAGCCTTGCAAGCAATGTGACTTAGTGTAAGTTGCGGGATCTTGTATTACAGAACGAGTAAAGAGACTTGCCGGTAAACGAGATTGAAATAGGTATGCGGATACTGACGATCAAATCTCAGGCAAGTAACATACCGAAGGACAAAGGGAATGACATACGGGATTATATGAATCCTTGGCGCTGAGGTTCAAACGATAAGATCTTCGTAGAATATGTAGGATCCAATATGGGCATCCAGGTCCCGCTATTGGATATTGACCGAGGATTCTCTCGGGTCATGTCTACATAGTTCTCGAACCCGCAGGGTCTGCACACTTAAGGTTCGACGTTGTTTTATGCATATTTGAGTTATATGGTTGGTTACCGAATGTTGTTCGGAGTCCCGTATGAGATCACAGACATCACGAGGGTTTCCGGAATGGTCCGAAAACGAAGATTGATATATAGGATGACCTCATTTGGTTACCGGAAGGTTTTCGTGCATTACCGGAAAAGTTTCGGGCTCATCGGTAGTGTACTGGGAGTGCCGGGAGGGGTGCCGGGGACCATCAGGAGGGGTGTCACGCCCCAAGGGGTCTCATGGGCTATGGGAAGAGATAAACCAGCCCCTAGTGGGCTCTAAGTTCCCACTAAGGCCCATAAGGTTTGAGAAGGAAAAAAACACAAGGTGAAAAGAGTTTCCAAGTGGGAAGGTGGAATCCTACTCCAAGTAGGATTGGAGTAGGACTCCTCCACCTCCAATTTTGGCCAAACCTTTAGGTTTTGAGGCTGCCTCCTCCCCTCCCTCCCTCCTATATATAGTGGGGTTTTAGGGCTGATTTGAGACAACTTTTGCCACGGCAGCCCGACCACATACATCCACGGTTTTACCTCTAGATCGTGTTTCTGCGGAGCTCGGGCGGAGCCCTGCTGAGATTAGATCACCACCAACCTCTGGAGCGCCATCACGCTGCCGGAGAACTCATCTACCTCTCCGTCTCTCTTGTTGGATCAAGAAGGCCGAGATCATCGTCGAGCTGTACGTGTGCTGAACGCGGAGGTGCTGTCCGTTCGGCACTAGATCGGAGTGGATCGTGGGACGGTTCGTGGGACGGTTCGCCGGGCGGATCGAGGGACGTGAGGATGTTCCACTACATCAACCGCGTTTCTTAACGCTTCTGCTGTGCGATCTACAAGGGTACGTAGATCGGAAATCCCCTCTCGTAGATGGACATGACCATGATAGGTCTTCGTGCGCGTAGGAATTTTTTTGTTTCCCATGCGACGTTCCCCAACAGTGGCATCATGAGCTAGGTTCATGCGTAGATGTAATCTCGAGTAGAACACCAAAGTTTTTGTGGGTGGTGATGTGCGTTTTTCTGCCCTCCTTAGTCTTTTCTTGATTCTGCGGTATTGTTGGATCGAAGCGGCTCAGACCGACATTACTCGTACGCTTACGGGAGAGTGGTTTCATCGCTACGAGTAACTCCGTTGCTCAAAGATGACCGGCGAGTGTCGGTTTCTCCAACTTTAGTTGAATCGGATTTGACCGAGGAGGTCCTTGGATGAGGTTAAATAGCAATTCATATATCTCCGTTGTGGTGTTTGCGTAAGTAAGATGCGATCCTACTAGATACCCATGGTCACCACGTAAAACATGCAACAACAATTAGAGGACGTCTAACTTGTTTTTGCAGGGTATGCTTGTGATGTGATATGGCCAACGATGTGATGTGATATATTGGGTGTATGAGATGATCATGTTGTAATAGTTAATATCGACTTGCACGTCGATGGTACGGCAACCGGCAGGAGCCATAGGGTTGTATTTAAACTACCGTTTGTGCTTGCAGATGTATTTACTATATTGCTAGGACGTAGCTTTAGTAGTAATAGCATGAGTAGCACAACAACCCCGATGGCGACATGTTGATGGAGATCATGATGATGGAGATCATGGTGTGACGCCGGTGACAAGAAGATCGTGCCGGTGCTTTGGTGATGGAGATCAAGAAGCACATGATGATGGCCATATCATGTCACTTATGAATTGCATGTGATGTTAATCCTTTATGCACCTTATCTTGCTTAGAACGACGGTAGCATTATGAGGTGATCTCTCACTAAAATTTCAATACGAAATTGTGTTCTCCCCGACTGTGCACCGTTGCGACAATTCTTCGTTTCGAGACACCACGTGATGATCGGGTGTGATAGACTCAACGTTCACATACAACGAGTGCAAAACAGTTGCACACGCGGAACACTCAGGTTAAGCTTGACGAGCCTAGCATGTGCAGACATGTCCTCGGGACACATGAGACCGAAAGGTCGAGCATGAATCGTATAGTTGATATGATTAGCATAGAGATGCTTGCCACTAAAAATATTCTCGACTCACGTGATGATCGGACTTGAGATAGTGGATTTGGATCATGTACCACTCAAATGACTAGAGAGATGTACTTTTTGAGTGTTCTTAAGTAATATGATTAATTGAACTAATTGTCACGAACATAGTCTAATGGTCTTTGCGAATTACGATGTAGCTTGCGCTATAGCTCTACTGTTTTTAATATGTTCCTAGAGAAAATTTAGTTGAAAGTTGATAGCAGCAAACTTTGCGGACTGAGTCTGTAAAACTAAGGATTGTCCTCGTTGCTGCGCAGAAGGCTTATGTCCTTAATGCAGCACTCAATGTGCTGCACCTCGAGCGTCGTCTGTGGATGTTGTGAATATGTAGGATCCAATATGGGCATCCATGTCCCGCTATTGGATATTGACCGAGGAGTCTCTCGGGTCATGTCTACATAGTTCTCGAACCCGCAGGGTCTGCACACTTAAGGTTCGATGTTGTTTTATGCGTATTTGAGTTATATGGTTGGTTACCGAATGTTGTTCGGAGTCCCAGATGAGATCACAGACGTCACGAGGGTTTCCGGAATGGTCCAGAAACGAAGATTGATATATAGGATGACCTCATTGGGTTACACTACAAGAAATATGCTCATATGTGATGTTTTTTAAAATGTCGTTGATGAATTCGTCATAAATCTATGACGATTTCATCCGAGATCGTCGTAAACCGTTTGAGGGGATCAAATCTACATATAAATTACGACGATGTGAGTCAAAACGTCATAACCTCATAAGATGAGATCATCATAACTTTTACGACGATTGTAAAAATGTCGTAACATGTTCTAACTATGTTGACATGTCACTCGTGGGTCCATTCTATGCCACCCGATCCTAGTTTGTGAAGCAACCTACTATTCTATCATTCTGAAAATTCTCGAAAAATTCTCATAAATACTTTGGACTATATATTTCTCAAATATGTGAAAACCCTCCCTTCCATAGTTCAAAAATAATTCAAAAATATTCATTTTCCTATTCTGTTCAGAATAGCACTTTGTGAAGGAAGTGCTATTTCTATTTCTTTGATTACCCTCATATTGTTTGCGTACTCTTTCCTATCCAAATCATTGCCTCATGAAAACTTTCGTAACGATTTGCCTAGTAAATCTTTCTCAGCAAATTTCCAAAGTTTGTGTTCAGCTAACAGCTTTGTGAAGGAAGTACTAGATAGGAATATCCTGATGAGTTGAATTTTTTCCACATCATCTATGTGCCCAAAACGTAGCTCTCCATAAAATTTTAGCCACATCTAACAATTCATGTGAGCTCATCATCCAATCTTTGTTTTTGGTAATATTTTCATTTTGTGAAGCAACTATGTTTTATATTGCTTTATAGTTGATGAAAAATTTACCACGGGATGATACTGACCATATAACCTCACTGCACCAAATTTTAGCTCATTTAATTCAGCCAGTTTCTCTCAATATTTTTCCCAATATTCTATTCAGTAGAGCATTGTGAAGGAAGTACAATTTTTGTTTATCCAAATTTTATGAATTTTTTACAGTAGCTTAATGTGCCCAATTTATCATCCTCCTCCAAATTTAAGCTCAATCCAATCATCTATATGAGCCCAGTTTTAATTACCATTTTCTGTCCAGATTGGCACATTGTGAAGGAAGTGTCACTTTGGCATGTCCAAATGGTATAATTTTTATACAGTGACTTCATATGCCCAAATTTACATCATACACCAAATTTTAGGTCAATCCATTCATTCATTTGATCCTAGCTTCAACATCCATATTTCTGCACAATGTGTTACTTTGCAAAGCAAGTGCCACCTAGATTCATCCATTTGAGATAAAAATTTGCCAAGAGAGTCTCCTTAGTAGATGATCATCCTCAGCCAAAATTTAGGCCCATTGTCTATGTGAATTACCCGCACCGCTAATCAAACACTTGGCTGCTAATTCATGTTTGTGCTTAGTTCAGTCTCCTCATGAGATTATTCTATTGTATTATTCTTACTAACACCTATCGAGGGATTGTCCAACCCACCAGACATGACTATTCCACCTAGAACGCGTGGCAATGCAACGGTTAGGCGGTGACCATGAGACTGGCATGCAAGTTCACGCACTCTGGAGTTGGGGCCCTCGACCACCATGCAAACCTCGACGTCAAGGCACCACACCATGTATTTCTGATTAAATAGATACTTATATACCTATAAATGATTTTTGGGAAAAATAAAGAGCAAACTATAATGCAGCTGCAGTTCAAATTTGACCCGCTTCCAGCTGAATCGACATAAATTTGTCTTTTTCACGAGAGGTGGATAAAATCTTTTAACACCCAACCATTTTGTCAATTGTACATTAAATATGGACTAGTATTTTATAAAAATGATTTGGTTCAATTTTAAAACAAATATATGGTAGGTCCTTCACAAAACAACTCATTTTGATCACTTGAAAAATGGAAAATGAATTTTTCATACAAGGAAAATGAAAACTTCCTTAATCAACATTGTTTGCCATTCCGATATGCACCCTTGTGCATAATATTATATCATTTCAACAAACTATGTCATGAATGTGGCTATAAGATTGATCATTTGGCTTGAAAGTCATGAATCTTCACACATGATAACTCATTTCTAAGAACACTTATTTAAAATAATTGTAGTATTACAAGTTTATTATTTTTCCCCGTAACTTTGTCACATATAATGACACAATGCAATGGTTTTCCATTTTTTTGAATTTGTTTTGAATTTTCCATGGCCATTTCAAAACGCGGTAAAAATAGCGTGTATGACCGTTCATACCTAGTGGTTGAATCTTGGAAATGTTTTGATGTTTCTATGATTAAATAGATACTTGTGTACCTATAAATTGTTTTTAGCAAAAATATAGAGCAAACTATAATGTAGATGCAGTTCAAATTTGACCCGCTTTCAGCTGATTCAACGAAAATTGTCTTTTTTAGGAGAGATCGATAAAAGCCTTTAACACCCAACCATTTTGTCAATTATACATTAAATATGGCCTAGTATTTTAGAAAAATGATTTGGTCCAATTTTGAAACAAATATATGGTAGGTCATTCACAAAAAAGTTCATTTTGGACACTTGAAAAATGGAAAATGATTTTTACATACCAGGAAAATGAAAACTTCCTTAATCAATATTGTTTGTTATTTCAATATGCATCGTTGTGCATAATATTATATCATTTCAACAAACTATGTCATTAATGTGGCCATAAGATTGATAATTTGGCTTGAAAGCCATGGATCTTCACACATGATAGCTCATTTTTAAGAACACTTTTTTAAAATAATTGTCGTATTACAAGTTTATTATTTTTCCTGGTAACTCTGTCACATATAATGACACAATGCAAAGGTTTTCCATTTTTTTTGAATTTTTCATGGCCATTTCAAAATGCGGTCAAAACAGCAGGTATGACCATTCCTACCTAGTGGTTGAATCTTGAAAATATTTTGATGTTTCTCTCATTAAGTAGATACTTGTGTACCTAGAAATGATTTTTCGGAAAAATAATGATCAAACTATAATATAGCTGCAGTTCAAATTTGAGACGCTTCCAGCTGATTCAACGAAAATTTGTCTTTTCCACGAGAGCCGATAATATAGCTACAGTAACCTATGTAATTAACTTTTCAAAATTTGTATGGTGCACTTTTGCAAAATGTTTTTGATAGATGCTTCATAAAATTTCTCTATTTTTAGTACTTGAAAATTATTTTAAATCATTGATTTTTTGAAGGGGAATTTGAAGATTTGCCACAAGTTTGTTTACACTCTAAGGATTTACCCCTATTTTTCTTGTTACTAATAATTAGCCACACCTTTCTGAGAGTCTTAATGATTTGCCCCTTATGGACGACATGGAAATATAACACAAAATCAGTGACCAAACTGCCCGAGCCCAAATTAGCTAGCTTCATGTTTGACCGTTCCCGTTTTTTCTGTACGTTCGTATCCCGGCTGCTCGTCATGGCTCGCAGCAGTGTCTCTCGTTGCTGTGGCTCGTGAACCCGCCTTGTTGTGCTGACCACTCCGCTCCAGACCAAGAAGGCCGAGGTCGACGACCAAAATAGGTAAGCCACCGTGGTTGATTCATGTGCCAGGCGCAAGCATCCGTCGTCGTCAACCGACGGCGTGCTCACGTAGTCGGGTTGGTGCCTGGTGGTCTTCGCGTCGCCGACCCACTGGACCGCCTTGCCAAGTGGACAGACGATGACGATCACCCCTGCTCTTGGCTGGGCGTCAACTATGACACGTGCACGGGCTGCATGACCTCACTCTCGCTGCTCGCCGCGTTGCTCCCTGGCCGCCTCCTCCCGTGCAACAACCTGTTAGGATCGGCTATATCCCCTGCCTCCGCTCTCGTCCTCACATCTTGACTTGTCTAAACGACAACGAGCGAGCACGCGGAGACGCATCCGTCTGCTTCTCTTTTGGAAGAGACGAGGATGACCTTGGGTACCATGACGAGCTTTTTAGACATTTTCCCGTGGGTCGTCTGATTTTAACTCCATCTAACAATCCATTTTTGCCACTCGGAAAATGTTTAAAAATAGCTAGAAAGATCGAAAATGCATACAAATTGGATCTCATCAATAAAATATGGTCTAACTCTAGTGAAAAAAATGTATACATATTTACAAGTTTATTTGAAAATTTTCAGAGAATAGGTCTAATTTTTAGATACATGACGACCTCACGGAGGATAAGAAGAGCCAACGAACCAATGAAACGCGAGGAACCTCCTCCACGCGGATCACCCCACCGGACGCAATCTGAGCCATCCATCACGCATCCATCTAACGGTGGAGCATCTCCCGAAAAACCAAACCCTAACTATCCGATCCCCACCCCTCACACACAGCCACACAGTCCTCCCTCGTCCCCATCTCTCTCCCGCACGAACCCCTCTGGTCGTCGCCGCCACCACGGGGAAGAGGAGGTTTCCCCCGATCCGGCGCCCGACATGGAGCCCACCGCCTGACGCGGGGGAGGCTCGCCGCCTAACGCAGCGGGGCAGACCTTCCTGCATGCCGGTATAGCCCAGGGGCTTCTCCCGGCGCAGGGGCGTGGTGCGCCCGCCCAACCCACACGCCGACCAACGCCGCTCGCGCCCGCGTCTGTCTGTCTCTCTCTCGGCGATCCTCCCTTCTCCGACGACCGACTGCCACCCCGTCGTCCCTCACCGCCAGATCCGCGCGACCACGCCCACCCTCCCCCGCCCTTCCTCTCAGGCCTCGCCGGATCTACGCGGGCGGCGACCATCCCTAGCCATGGTGAGTTCCTCATCCTCCCCTTCCCGTATATCCCCAATGCGACCGGAAGAGACCCCGGCGGTCCTACTCGCGATTCGGTTGCTCGTAGATAGATGACGCCCGACGCTGGGTTGCCGCGGCCGCATTGCCTGCCTGATGTTTGCATCCCTGCCTGATCCGGATTCGGTTTGGTTCGGCTCTGTCCCCAATTCGGGCTAGGGTTCTTCGGGGGTTTCGGTTGTGGTGAGGGCTCAGCCGCTCAGGAGGTCTTCTCTGCTGCCGCCCGCCGGGGCAACCGCGTGCGTTTCCTCTTAGGTTCGCACGACGAGCGCACGCACGCAGGCACGCCACGAATTTATGTTTGTGCACATAGTATCGTCGAATGAATGTTTATTGTTTCTGACTGTATCACACGATGAGAAAATTTAGTACGTAGTTGAAGAATTGCTTACTTTATTGTTTCTGACTGTATCACACGATGAGAAAATGCACCCACCCTATCAGTGAATATGACTGCCAGGATAGACGGACGCGTCTTGTTTCATTGAATATTTGTGCAATTTTGGCAATCAGTGGATCGCGTGCCTTCGTTTTCTAGCACCTAGTGTCTTGTGTGACTAATGTAGTTTTATCTCCGAGTTAATTAGGGATTATTAACTTGGCATTCATCTAATTGATTTCATCTTTGCCTTTTGCAGTTATGATGGGTTCTTCATCTTGGTCTGTAATCAACTCATATGTGATACGATCGGACTCCTCTTTCTATATCCATTCAACTTCTATCTCTCACGCTTCTATCGTTTTGAATTATAGATATATGTAGTTTGGAAAAAAACACTATTGTACGTATGGGCATATATTATAGGAAGTCACAATAGTATATGTCCTTCTTATTACGTAGCTTGAAAAATACATACAAAAAATTAAGGGCCTTACTGAATGTGCATCCAATTTGTAAATCCGTATCGCGTAGTCTCAGCAATCAAATCAGCAACTATGCAGTGAAACTGTTACTGGCTACTTTGTGAAATGTGATTTCCAGATCTATAGCTCAAATACTCTGGTTCCCAGTGTTAACTTGTCTATGTTCCCAACAGTTTTTTCGTTGAAAAATGGGTATCATAATTCAGAAGTTCTCCTGTTCCCATATGGTTGTCCAGATTTTGTTCTTAAAAGATAAGCATTCTACTGAATTGTACTGGAAAAAAGAGCAGTGCTATCCGTTTCTTGTACATGTTTGCTGTCTTGGCAGATCGACCGGCGGAGGATTTATACGACATGTTCATCAACAAAGTCCGGCGCGAGCGCCTGCCCGAGATGCTGGAACAATTCAGGGGTGAGCGAGAAATTTGGTGCCGCCGAGGCGCGTCCGTAGCAGATTTCCCTGCTGCTGCTGGTGTCCTTTGACTGCTGCAGATTTCCCTTCACATTCTAGTGTTTATGATGGATGGTCTGTGCTGCCATATTTGAAGTTGAGATCATTCACATAGGATCACAGCCTACTGCTCCTACTTCTCTCAGTCACATCTGTTTTTTGTACAATGAGGCTAAGTGCAGCAGGAAAACATTATTTTTTCAGATAATTATTGCTTCAGTATATTTACTTGGACCGCTTAATTATATCTTGTTGGGAAAAACACCACACACATGTTTCTTTTGAAAGACACAAACATGTCTTCATTGTTGACCTTCTAAATAGCACACCGCCAATTTCTAGTTGTTGATTTGGCAAGCAGTGAGTGAGATTTATCATATATATCCTCTAGGTTTAGTTTTGAGTACAAATTAAAAGCTCATGCTTGTTAGTACAACAGTGCAAGTCTGATTAATTAACTATTTGAGAGATGCATGCTAGGGGCATATATGATTCTAGACACCTAAAACTTTTTAGTCCCTTACATACTTTTGGCTAGCTCATGTCACACTGCAAGCAATTCAATAATGTGATATCTGAAACTACTTTACCATCTCTTACAGGCAAGGTGCATGGAGGTAGGCTCAGCTTCGGCGTCTTCCATTGGATTGCCCCGCTGCTGTCGACGATGCTGTTTGGCATCGGCACGGTGAGCTCCTCTCCCTCCTCTGCTTTGTGCCTTCTGTTCCCGGTTGCTCTGATGATCCTCGTGGCCTTCGAACCACGGTCATGGTGTGGGTCTATGGCCATCGTTCCATGGTTGTCTGGTTAGGCTGCTAGAGTCCTTTCATAATCATCATGCCACTGTTTGTTTTTAAAGTTTGCTCGTTCCTCTGCTTGTCATGCTAGCTAACACTAGCCTACCTGATGCAAACTTGCTTAATATATGTATGGGTAATTCCTGGTGGTCACTTATTATCCAAGGGAGTAGTATTGGTACTTAACGAATGGTGTTTCAGCTAGCTTGCACCTCATCTAGCTACTCACTGTTATTGTTACACCCGAGATGATATTTTGTTCTTCGAAAGACGTTTTACAATTTAGCATTGCCATCTAGTTCCTGCGCCTCAACAATACATTACTTTGTTTGGATGCAGGTATACTAGAGCCCATAAAAGCTGGTATCAGGGATGCAAAACTAGGAGTGGGGAAGCAAGAGCAAGATGACTTCTTCACAGCGAGTGCTAATTTCTGTATTTTCTTTTGAGATTCTTTTGGGTTGATGCTTCAGCTGTGAAAATTGGTATCTGATTGTCAACTGTGAATCAGATCAGTTATTGTATTATGTAAACCTGGAGATGTATTATGTGATGTTATATGATGAATGATTTTAATTCAACTTGGAGTTTTCTTGATTTGAATATGAAATAGTGCTGCATTTAATATTGGAAAAATATTTGGTTGAAAAGGCCCAATAAATAGAAATGAAACCAAGTTCTGGAAAAAAAGTTGTTGAATTCAAAAATAAAAAAGGCCAAAACTGAAACTGGACCAAATGTATTTGGGCACTAAAAGGCGAGGGCCCAAAAAAAATTCAAAAAGGAAAAAACATTAAAAGTGGCTATAAATGGGCTAAGGCCCAAAAAGAAGACCAATAAAAAAAAGCCCAAAAAAATAAAACCAGCCCATGTGATCAATTGAAATGGGTTGGGCTGATTTCAACTATGATGTTTTGATTTCGTCGTAACTTTGCCACGTAGGACTGCCACGTAGGACTGGGTTATATTGTCAACGATGATTTAGGATCGTTGTAAAGGTTACGACGATCCAGGAATCGTCGTAGAAGTTACGACGATTTCGATCAAAACGTCGGTGTTGTTCATTTCTGACGCTCCGTTTTCGACGCTTGGTTTCTCGTCGTGAGATCGTCGTAAACTAAAAACCATGACGATGTAGCGACGAAAATATAGCGTCGTGTATTAGCATATTCCTTGTAGTGTTACTGGAAGGTTTTCGTGCATTACCGGAAAAGTTTCGGGCTCATCGATAGTGTACTGGGAGTGCCGGGAGGGGTGCCGGGGACCATCAGGAGGGGTGTCACGCCCCAAGGGGTCTCATGGGCTATGGGAAGAGATAAACCAGTCCCTAGTGGGCTGGAATAAGTTCCCACTAAGGCCCATAAGGTTTGAGAAGGAAAAAACACAAGGTGGAAAGAGTTTCCAAGTGGGAAGGTGGAATCCTACTCCAAGTAGGATTGGAGTAGGACTCCTCCACCTCCAATTTTGGCCAAACCTTTAGGTTTTGAGGCTGCCTCCTCCCCTCCCTCCCTCCTATATATAGTGGGGTTTTAGGGCTGATTTGAGACAACTTTTGCCACGGCAGCTTGACCACATACCTCCACGGTTTTACCTCTAGATCGCATTTCTGTAGAGCTCGGGCGGAGCCTTGCTGAGATTAGATCACCACCAACCTCCGGAGCACCGTAACGTTGCGGGAGAACTCATCTACCTCTCTGTCTCTCTTGCTGGATCAAGAAGGCCGAGATCATCGTCGAGCTGTACGTGTGCTGAACGCGGAGGTGCCGTCCGTTCGGCACTAGATCGGAGCGGATCGTGGGATGGATCGCGGGACGGTTTGTGGGACGGTTTGCGGGGCGGATCGAGGGACGTCAGGACGTTCCACTAAATCAATCGCTTTTCTTAACGCTTCTGCTGTGCGATCTACAAGGGTACGTAGATCGGAAATCCCCTCTCGTAGATGGACATCACCATGATAGGTCTTCGTGCGCGTAGGAAATTTTTTGTTTCCCATGCGACGTTCCCCAACACCTAGGTAGCGCAACGAGGCCTGACATCGCGTTTGCTGTGAGCAAACTTAGCCGGTTTGTTGCAAACCCGGACGATGTTCATTGGCGTGCTGTTGAAAGAATTATGCGCTACTTGAAAGGTACTGTCAACCACGGACTTCACTATACGGGATACCCATCGGTACTTGAAGGGTATAATGATGCGAATTGGATCTCTGATGCTGATTAGATGAAGGCCACTACTGGGTATATGTTTACTCTTGGGGGTGGTGCTGTTTCCTGGAAGTCTTGCAAGCAAACGATCTTAACGAGATCGACAATGGAAGCAGAATTAACAGCATTAGACACATCTGGTGTCGAAGCAGAATTTCTTCGAGATCTTTTGATGGACTTACCTGTGGTTGAGAAGCCGGTTCCGACTATCCTTATGAACTGCGATAATCAAACAGTTATTGTTAAAGTGAAGAGTTCAAAGGACAATATGAAGTCCAACTAACATATAAGAATGAGATTGAAGTCTGTCAGACGTTTGAGAAACTCCGGAGTGATAGCGTTGGATTACATCCAAACGGCTAAGAATCTGGCAGATCCCTTTACTAAAGGGCTATTACGTGTTGTGATAGATAGTGCATCGAGGGAGATGGGTATGAGACCCACATGAGTAGCCATGGTAGTAACCCAACGTATATGATCGGAGATCCCGTGAAGTAGGACCTGGGAAAACAAGCCAGTGGTGAACTGAGGAGAGTAACTTTACTAACCCACTCCGTTGGAGATGCAATACTCTTGGATACTGTATGGTAGGATAACTACTGTCTTAATGTGTTCTAAAGCTTATATGTAAGCAAGATGCTGTCCTACAGAGCGATCTTTGGAGGAACACACCTATATGAGCTTGACTGCTGGTCACAGTCTATGAGATTTGGGTGATCTCTAGTAAACTCATGAATAGGCCAGGAGTGTGACTAATATGCTCCACCCGAGGGGTCACCTTCGGCAGCCTAGTACTAGTAAGATTTGTGGTGAAGCTCCTTTACGCCAAACTGACAATTCAAGGCATAGTCCATTGTTCAGTTGTAAAGGGGTGTAGCTACTTGCTCTAGGTGAAGCTCAATCTTAACAGGTCTTCACTGAAATGCTGGTATATTAAAACAGTGATTGGAACGAGCGAACACGATGTGCCCTTGAGATCTGGTGGGGATTGTTGAAATTGGTAGTGGGCCTTAGGCCCATGAGAGAATTTCAGAAAAATCTCCAAGGGCCCATGTAGGTGGTGGCATGACAAGGTGGTGGGAAGTTTAGTCCCACCCCGCTAGTGGAGGAGAAGTTGGACCCCTTTATAAGGGTCTCTCTTCCACATGCTATTGGAGAGTGAGAAGAGAAGGTGCCCTCGCGCACTCCTCCTCCTCCGTCCGCCTCGTCACGTCACGACACGACACGACACGACACGACACGACACGACGTGGGTTGTGGGAATGAGCCGAGCCGAGCTCATACCTACGCGCTTATTTTTGCCGGTCAGGAACGGAGAAACCTACGCCCTTATTTTTGCCGGTCAGGAACGGAGAATACGTAACGGACACGACACGATCCGAGACGTCGGATCGTGGGCTGTTACCGACTCGGAAGTGGGTGCGGCCCACGTCTCTCCACCCAGCCGCATTTATAAGCAGGCTATCGCCTACCCTAGCCGTCATGACAATCAGATCACATCTGCCTCATGCGTTCGTTCCTTTTGTTGCTGCTGCCGCCGGCGACTCCGTCCCGTTTACCGCGTACACGGTCGACGGGAGAGCAGGCCTCCAAAACCTCGCCTCTCCGGTTCCTGTACGGGAGAGGGGCAATTAGGTTTTTGGGGAGCGATCACGCGAGTGCTCGCCTCCGTCCGTCTGCTTCGTCTACGTCTGCGTCGCCCTCGTCATCGCCATGTCTTCACCAAGCGAAGCTGACCGTCTCGTCCGCAAGAAGGCCAAAGCCGAGAAGAAGGCGGCAGAGGATACTGCCGCCGCCACCACTGCTGCTACCGCCAATTGGCCGATCGAAGGGTATGATATGTTTATCTCTCTCCTGTTTCTGTCTGCACTAGTAGTACTATCTATATGCGTAGATGTTTCTGCTATATGAGTAGTACTTGCTACTATACTCCGTGATCAGTATGTCATGAATCTAGTCAATGCCATGTTAGTAATTATTTCATGGATTAATCTACTCGGAAAATTGCCTATTTACTCAACAATATCTGCTTGAGGGTCCAGCCAAACATTGGAGGCGAAGAGGGCTCAACATCCTTCAACAAAGACAGCTTGTCGAGTAAGGATCTTCCCGGAAGTTCACCAGAGCCACGCGAGCATCAGCCACTGGGTTTACCCACTGAAAGTATCTATCGGCAAACCTAGTATAATGCCTCGATCCGTAAAATAATCATCAAAATACGAATCCACATAAAAAATGTTGCCTAATCACAGCCCGCAAATACGTCGGATCCATAAATATTTTTGCGTTGCGCGGCAAAATTCCCAACCCAACCCACGAAAACGCGGGTTCTGCCCCTTGACCCGTCGATGCCATTTATATAGCGGGAGCGGTTGGCGGATGGGACATTTCAGCCCGCTCTTTTCCACCACCCACTGCCGTCGGGCTGCCGCCTACGATTCCGGCCATACCATCCACCAGGATCATGCCGACGGGTTGCCACACGCACGGCATTGACCTCTACCCCTTCCCGCTGCCTCGGCCGGCCGGAAAGTTGCAAATCGGCGATTGTTTCTCGTGTCGGTCGGATCTGGCATATTCGGCCACCAGCGGCTACGTCAAGCCATGGATTGGTCGGGGAGCACCCCGCATAGTCCCACCAAAGCGCCATCGCCATGTACTGGTCCATCCTCTAGTCACCGTCGTCGGTTTGCCGAGAGGGACTCGGTCAACCATCGCCCGGGCTCGGTGCTCGCGTAGAGGCTTGTCAGCTTGCCGATGTCGCTCATACAGTTCAACGACTGTACGAAGACAGTGCTGCGGCTAAGCCCTAGCATGCGGCAACACCTCAGATGGGTATTCTTCAAATGCAATAACAACGAGGGTATGTTCTTGTTTCTGTTCGGCTTTGTCAACTTATTTGGTTCGATTTCGGTAGCTTATTGAGATGTTCATGTGTATAGGAAGGTGAATGCTCATTTTGGTAGTGAAAAAAAGAATACATCGATTTATTGATAGGAAGTAACTTAATAGATATTCGTGCACTCCTTGGTATAATTGAGGCTAATGATGCAGTTGCATGTGTAATTTGAAAAGAAATTAGAGGGAAAACAACGTCCAATTCTTTAGAATCAAAACCGAAGAATAAAGAATGTAAGATCAAGAATGTGCAGATCAACAATGACTGCATAGAGAAGATGTTGGTCGAACTAGTGGGAGTAGTTATGGGAGTTGGATATCTTCTAAAATGCCTAATTAGGATTCTTGTTTTCTTTGATCTTGCTATTTTAGCAAAGATTTAATGTATTATTATGTATCCAATGCCTTTGAAGAAAATAATGAAGTAAAAAAATGTGTTTTCATGCTCCAAATTAAAATGTAAATTACTGATTTACGGACGGACGACAAACGACGGCCGAGCAGACCCCGCAAATCAGACCCGTAAAAAAGGATATTGAGTTCGTTTTGCAGGATCTGCTCGGCCGCCGTCCACGTCGGTCTGCAAAACAGGTTTTTTCGTGAACTGTAAACGACTTTTACAAATCGATGATATACAGAGTGTGCTAGAGATGCTCTAATTTTGGTAAATGACCCCTTTACATCCGTATTGCTGTTCTTATGTTGTTGCCCATCCAGCGGATAGTTGGCTGATGCGGACATTAGAAAAAGACACAATTATATTGATGATTTGGGGGCATTCATAATGTGCACCATATAATTTACATATGTGCTGTCAAGATTGCGACGCGTAGTTGATCATTCATCATGTAGTAGTTGGCTGGAGTAGAACAAAAGCATAAAATTCCCTTGTAAGCTAAAAATATCAAGTCACTTGATTGTAAAAAGAAACCGGTTCTCTGAACTACGGTTATCTTAGCTAGAAATATCAAGTCAAATGACCCATGGGTCTCTGATTAGTGTTGTCATGCACTCTAGGTCAAGGTAGTGAAGCCTATCTATATCTATATCTTATAATAAAATCTTTGGTTTTGTCCCATTTAGATGATTTCTAAATCTTTAATATTGTGGAAATCGTTTATCTTTAACTGGCTGATCCATGCAGCTTGTAAACCGTCTCATCCTAGCGACACGTGTCACACGTGGACCCGGCAAGCACACACCTTATTCCCTTCGCATCGTCTGTCCCTGTCCCTTGTCTCCCACCTTTGGAACCTTGTCCCCTCCTTCTTGATTGTTCCTTTTCCTTTCTTTCCATCGTTCCCATCTCCACTTCTCCCCATGGTTATTTCCTCCATCGAGGAAGTGAGCGTCAATTGTGCCGTTTGGCGTCTTGCTGTGAAGCTTTTGCCGTGTGTCGATCCTATGCTGCTGGTGCAGGCGCAAGCGATGGCCGCGGGTTCGTCCAAGCACGTCGGCGCTGCAACCAGTGTCGATGCTGCAATTGAAAGGTCTTGCCGATAACAGATGCTGCAACGCCCATCAATGAAGCCCCATCGACGCTGCAATGGAACTTCGTCAGGCTGCGGCGCAGCTTTTGCCGCACTACCGACGCCCTAATGGAGCTTCGTCGACGCTGCAACAGAGCTTTCCGGGACTGCGTTGGAGCTTTTGACGCATCGCCAGTGTTGCAATGCAGCTCCGTCGAGGCTGTGATGGTGATGCAATGGAGCTCCCCGGAGGTTTTCTATTGAAACATTTGTTCGTGGTACGATGATGGGGCTGGCGTGACCAGAATCAACACACAGGCGAACGACGCTGGCCGAGGAAGGGTTGCTGCTCCAACAACACACTACTTCATTCGCGATAGAAGGATTCAAATAAGAGAAAAGGAAAAGACCGTGCACTGCGAGCCTACGATCAATGGCCAAGCACGTCTCAATCAGACGGCCGCACATGCGGACGATCAACGGCCGACTAATATTAAAAAAGATTGTTTCTCCTAAGATTTTCTTTTACAATGGGACCCACATGCACTAGTGGGGACGGGGCCTTTAGCCCCGGCCCGTAAGGGGCTTTAGTCCCGGTTCACCAACCGGGACTAAAGGGGCGGGACTAAAGGCCTAACCTTTAGTCCCGGCCGTGTTACAATCCGGGACTAAAGGTGCTCCACGTGGACGCCTCGTAGCGCCCCAGGGGCAGGCCATTTAGTCCTGGTTCGTTACACGGACCGGGACTAAAGATTTTCAGATTTTGCTGGTTTTTGGGTTTTTTTTTTGAATGAAATTATTTTTGTGTTTTTGGGTTTTAGGGTTTAGGTGTTCGGGAGATTAACGTGATGCCTCGTTTGGTGTTCGGTAATTAGTTTTCATATAATTTAAATAGAAATAATTATGGATATATATATATAAGATTAACTTATCTTACAAGCGAGCATATATATACAATTATATGGAGATCTGAATTAACGGGACTAGAGCCCGTCTATTCGATTACATGGACGAACATCAGTAATGGCCCCTAGTTACACTAAATCGTCCTTTGTCATCTATAGCTTCCGTCCTCAGAAATCCCGCAAGCTCCTCTGCAACAGCAATCGCGCGTTGCTCTGGTAGGACCTTCTTCCTCATGGCCGTGTGCTATATAAGAAGAGGAGATGAATATGAATATCAATCATGATAACAAAGAATGACGGGTAAAAATAGAGGTGTGAATGTTCATTGCTTACGTCGAATATGTGATCCTTGAGCTCACAGGTAAACGTGCGAATGGTCTCGCAAACATAGTATCCGCATAGATGCGTTCCCCGTGGCTGCTGGTCGCACTTTACGAGAATAGAATATATATAATCAAAAAAATAATCTAGCATCATAAATGTATTGAAAATTAATAGAAGTATATCATACTACTACTTACCTGAGCCGCTCTAAAGGTCAGCTTCTCAGGAAAGTTACCGGGAGTCACGCACTTGAACCGCTTCCAAACCCTGCCCGACAAGGATAATGATTTGCTAAGTTTTTCATTAATTGATATATCAGAAAATAATCGAAAGAGACCGATAGAGTGCAAGGATGATTAAAATTACCCTTGGAGCATGTCCTGCAGGCTTTGGAACTGTTCCAAGGGTCTCGATAATGGGTCGAAGGCATCAACTCTTCCCTTATCAATTTGAATGTCCAACAGAATCCAATGAAAGCTGCACATGTATATGTATATATATATATATGTGTGTCAGTAACTTATCAATTACACTTATAAGTGAATGGACACAACAGAGTAAAGACCCTTACCTGAAGTTGTATGGAAACAGTATGTGGTCACATAAATTTTGATCTATTAGAAACCTTAGAAGGTTTTCCTCCGTCTCCTTGGGTTTATCAGTTAGCGTCGCTATATGTATTTTATCTGGGTCAATAAACCCAATATTTAGGATGGTCTTACTTTTACAATCCAGAATCTTCATTCTGCATAATAGAGTACACGTTATATATAGACAATGAATTGAAATAACTAAACAAGTTATATGTAGACAACGAATTGAAAAACTTACAGACAATAGCAACTCATAAGCGGTTTGTCGAGGGCGTCGCCATTGTACATCTGGAAGAGTTCATCAAAGTCGATATGGATTTCTTTGGAGCGGCCGTAGTACTCCCGTGGGACACTCAGCACGATCATCGTTCTCCCATTCTTTGATTCACTTAATTACCATTGATGCAAGTAACACATATTTGTTGGGAGATCATCTTTGCTGACCAAAGGCTCTCCCATGACAAACTGTGGCTTAGGGGCTACCACAGCCTTGGGTATCCTATCGTTTTGGGAAGCCAGCAAATCTTCAACCGAGATACCACATTCAGCCACCAACTCCTTTGCTCTTTCAAAAGCTTGCCCCTGCACCGGAGGGGGAACATTCTCGGTTAACACCTTGAGGGGTGGGATCGACTGTTTGGCCTGTTGTCCAAGCCGAGGAACGTCTGATTTTTTCTTGCTTGTAGTTGAACTTGATTTGCTCCCACTTGCACTTGCACGTGATCTGCTCTTTTTCACTTCCTTCTGCAATGTGCGTGTATAGTCATCAGGCTTATAGTGTAAGTCATACTGTGATGGAAGGGTTATGAAGTCTTTTGCCCATGCTATTTGCTTCTCGATGTATTCCGGGCGGGGCTCGGGTTCCTTCTTTTTCATCTGCGCATCATGATGTTCCTTTGCTATCCTGGCGTTTTCCTCGGGGGTACGATCATAAGGTCTGATAGGAAGATTAGCATGAGGTACCTTTGGGAGGGGCGACCATTTGCGCTTTGGGGGGCTCCGTCGCTTGGGAATCGTCGGCGGAGCGTTCTTGGTGGCACGCTTCCGTTTAGTATCCTGTGCGGGCGGCGGCGGAGACGGACGACCCAAGTCCGGCGGCGGTGATCGAGATGGACTCGTGTTGTGCTGGCCGACGTCATGTGGAGGGCTTGGAGGTAATGGAGGTGTAGGTGACCTGCGACGACTCGGACGCGGTGTTGTCCTTGGGGCCGAGCCTGGAAGCTTGATGTAGTTCTTGTCCCATAGGATGACTCCACCCAGTACTTCTCCGAGTGTCCTCTCATCTTCGGTCCAGCTATGTCGAGCTCCATATCATGAAACCCCGTCATGATTTCATCCACCCCGACTTTAGCAAAGCCAGCTGGAATCTCACGGCCATGCCAGCGTGCATCAGGGCCAGAAGGTAAAGCTTGTCCGATGGCCACCTTCATGGATATGTTCTTGAATTTCTGATGGAGTTCACATGATGTTGACTCCTTGATTCCATCCAAGGGGTAGCCGGGACCGCCCTCTATCATTCTTCGTTCATCGTCGGGCGGGGCCTCAGATTCAGCCACGCTGCTTTTCCGGTTAGATGGGGCGCCGGTAATATCAACTGCAGGATCTTCCTGGCGCGGTACTCCTCTAAGCTCATCAATCCGCTTCTGTTGCTCGCTAATCTTGGCAAGCAACTGGTTGAACTTGTCATTCTCCTCATCCTGCTGCCGCTTCTTTGCTCTCTCTCGGCTTCTGTAAGTGTCTTGGTCTCTGGCAAACCCAAGCCACCACGGGTAAGAAGGACCAAAGCCTCGCGTTCGTCCTCCATGTTCGTCATTGCCGAGGACCACTATGAGCAAATCTTTCTCTCTATCTGCAGTGAACTTTCTTCTTCCCTCCTTAATTTCTTTCACCATCCTTTTCCAATTCTCCCTGGGTATCCTAAGATTGTCATTGCAGATGAGGTCCCCTGTTGTTTCGTCGTACAACCCATCATGCGCAAGGAACCAATTTCTTGCTCTCAATTCCCACTCATCACGGAGTGGTTCAGGTACAACGCCTTTATCTATCAGATCTTGCTCTTTCTTATCCCACTTTGGGATGGCAGTCTCATAGCCCCCTCGCCCCAGCTTGTGGTGATATATCTTCTTGTCGGCATTTATCTTGTTCTTTTCTGATAATGTCTGGGCATCTTCTGACTCCTTGTACTCTTGAAATGCCTTCCAGTGATTCACCTGCTTGGCTAGATACCCCTCGAATACTGGCACTTTCTGTGTCTTCAGATAGTTTTTACATAGCTTCTTCTTCCAGCTATGGAACAGTTCGACCATCTTCTTCAGAGTCCACTGCTTGACTTTGGCCGTCAGTTTGTCTGCGGCGTCTTCATTCTCACATTCTGGCAGGTTGAAATGTGACATGAGATCATTCCAAAGATTATCTTTTTACCTTTCGGCGACATAGTCACTATCGGCTGCCCCTTTGCGCTTGTTCCACTCCCGAACGCTGATCGGGACGTGATCCCTAACGACAGCTCCGCATTGCTTCTTGAATGTGTCAGCAACATTCTTAGGAAGCTTGGGTTCGCCCGTAGGCAATATCACCTCAAAGGTGTAATGCGTCCGTGCATCCAACTTTCTAGTCGGGCCTCGTTTCGTAGTTTTGCTCGATGTGGAGGCCTAAGAGGGAGAAACATTCGTCAAATGAATGTATATGTATACAATATAGAGCTATCTTCAATATTTTTCACATATTACAAGTGATTGTCGAACTTCATATGTATACCTCGCCGGACTTTATTATTTCTTCACCAGCTTCTCCATCAGTGGAGCTATCAACTTCTCCATCATTGGACCTATCTCCTGCCCCATCGGCTTCATCTTCGTGTCGCTCGACCTCCATTCCAACTTCGTGGTTTAGATATGACGACGGAGATTCAGCTGGTTCAACGTCGGGGTTGTCTTTGATTATATCTTCGAGAAGTTCTTCCTCTTCGAAGTTCCTGATATGCGGATCCATAGTTCTGCAAAAAACGGATTCTCTTAACCTTTGTACCAAAAGAGAATTATTCTATCAGGAACTCCGTTCCAAACCAACTTTAGTCCCGGGTCGTGGCTCCACCCGGGACTCCTTGATTTCTGCATAGTATTCAAAGTAGGAGTACTTTTCCAATTTGAGCATTCAATAAGCAAAACCAAATCGTAAAATAAAGTAGTATTCAAATTAGCATGCATTCAATTATAAGCAAATACATCATCTCTTTTGTCCGTACATCGTCGAATATTATCACTAATACTCCTCGAATACTATCATACATATAGCATCACTGATACATCTAGAACCGTAGCGCCCGACGGGTATCGGCGCGGGCGGTGGACACCCAAAGAGAAGGAACCATCACAGGATCATAGCTCCAGTGAGATCCCCGAAGAACCTGCCAGGTATGCTCGAACCTGCCCTCCAACGCAACCATGTAGCGACGGACGTGCTCATCCTCCTCGCTGACACGGTGACATACCACCTCCGCGGTGTCCGGAAGCCTCGGCACCCTCACTGGCCCACGCGACCGCCACCAAACAAGGATCGGGTCAACGACGAGCTGGCTCCTCACCAACCTACGCCTCCCGGAAGGTAGCACCTCCCAATACCAGCCGGGCGGAGCCCAGTCCCGAACAGGGCCCCTCTGATCAAGCAGGTGTCCTCCGCCGAGTCGACGACGAGGATGCAGGACAGGCATCGTAAAATGAACTAAAAAAATAAACTAGTTAATTTTCTTGCTAAAAATAAACTATTAACACTTAAGCATATAGAATAGGAAAATTAAACTATTAACACTTAAGCATATACAATAGCAAAATTAAGCAATAATCTAAGAAACACTATTAACACTTAAGCATATACACTATACAATATTTCTTGTTCTTGTAACCCTAAACTAATTTTTCCTCTTCTTCTATTTCTCCTCTTCTTCTACTTCTTCTTCTACTTCTACTTCTCCTCTTCTTCTACTACTTCTCCTCTTCTCTTCTTCTACTTCTCCTCTCCTCCTCTTCTAATTTTTTCTCTTCTTCTACTTCTCCTCTTCTTCTATTTTTCCTCTTCTTCTCCTCTCCTCCTCTTCTTATTCTCCTTTTTCTTCTTTTATTCTCCTCCTCTTCTTATTTTCCTTTTTACTAATTCAAAATATTACTAACCCTAATAATCTACACAAACCTAATAACAATAGGAATTAAATGACAAAAAATTGTTTTTCTTCTTTTCTTCCCTTTTTCTTCCTTTCTTCTCCTTTTTCTTCTTTTCTTCTCCTTTTTCTTCTTTTCTTCTACTGGCCGCAGTGTTGGGGAGGAGGGGGCGGGGGGGCTTACCGGCCGCGGCGAGGAGGACGGCGCGGCGGCGAGGAGGACGGCGCGACGACGAGGAGGACGGCGCGACGGCGAGGAGGACGACAGGCGGCGGCGAGCAGGACGGCAGGCAGCCTGACGGCGTCGTCGAGTTCGTCGCTGTGCCGCGCCGGGCAGGAGAAAAAGAGGAAGAAGAAAAGAAATGAACGATTTGGGCTGGAATTTTTCGAAGTCCCGCTTATATAGGTGGATCTTTAGTCCCCGCGCGTGGGTCGAACCGGGACTAAAGACCCCCTTTAGTCCCGGTTGGAGCCACGACCCGGGACTAAAGGCCTCTTTTCGGGCAGACCAGGAGGCGGGAAGCAGGGGGTCCTTAGTCCCGGGGCGTGGCTCCACCCGGGACTAAAGGGGGTCTTTAGTCCCGGGGCGTGGCTCCACCCGGGACTAAAGCCCCTCCTCGGCTACACGATAAGTTTAGTCCCACCTCGCCCAGCGAGGGGGACTAACACTTGTTTATAAGCCCCGTCGCAGCTTCTCCATCGAGCTCCTCTCTAAAGCAGGCTTACGGACCTAAACTCGCTGAAAATTGAAACTATATTCGAAATTGTAGAGAAAATTCAATCTAAATTCAAAGTGAATTTAGATTTGAATTTTCTCTATGAATTCTCATATAGTTTCAATTTTTTTCTATTTTCATAATTAATAATTTTGACTATCCAAACTATTATCTATTTTGTTATTTTCAATTAAAAACTATGTTTATTAAAAATTCTTTTTGCATATTTGAGAATTTGACAAAACTATGATAATGAAAAGTGTTTGAAATAGAATAAATAATGCAAAACTATTTTCAATTTTCAAAAGTAATTATTTTGACTATCCAAACTATTATCTATTTTGTTATTTTCAATTAAAAACTATGTTTATTAAAATTCTTTTTGCATATTTGAGAATTTGACAAAACTATGATAATGAAAAGTGTTTGAAATTGAATAAATAATGCAAAAATATTTTCTATTTTCAAAAGTAATTATTTTGACTATCCAAACTATTATCTATTTTGTTATTTTCAATTAAAAACTATGTTTATTAAAAATTCTTTTGCATATTTGAGAATTTGACAAAACTATGATAATGAAAAGTGTTTGAAATTGAATAAATAATGCAAAACTATTTTCAATTTTCAAAAGTAATTATTTTGACTATCCAAACTATTATCTATTTTGTTATTGTCAATTAAAAACTATATTTATTAAAATTCTTTTTGCATATTTGAGAATTTGACAAAACTATGATAATGAAAAGTGTTTGAAATTGAATAAATAATGCAAAACTATTTTCAATTTTCAAAAGTAATTATTTTGACTATCCAAACTATTTGAAATTATTTTTTCAACTTATTTGAACTCCATACTTTTTGTATGTTCAAAATGCACCATTCAAAGGCACATCACAAAATTTCAACAATTTCTCACTTCATTTGGTATTCTTCGTGCATTTACTTTTTTTTTTTTGAGCTAGTTGACCCTGAAATTGAAAAGCATTACAAATGAACTCTGAAAATGTTGAAAGTTGGCATGCTATCATCATTTCACCCACATAGCATGTGTTAAAAAGTTGAGAGGGCTACGACAAAAACTGGATGCACTTCGTGTACAAAACGGACAATCTCTCTCGAAGTATCAGGGTTTCGAACGAGAACTCATCTCTTACAAAGGGATTTCATTTTTTTGAACTTATTTGAACTCCATACTTTTTGTGTGTTCAAAATGCACCATTGTAAGGCACATCACAAAATTTCAACAATTTCTGACTTCATTTGGTATTCTTCGTGCATTAACTTATTTTTTTTTGAGCTAGTTGACCCTGAAATTGAAAAGCACTACAAATGAACTCTGGAAATGTTGAAAGTTGGCATGCTATCATCATGTCACCCACATAGCATGTGTTAAAAAGTTGAGAGGGCTACGACAAAAACTGGATGCACTTCGTGTACAAAACGAACAATCTCTCTCGAAGTATCAAGGTTTCGAACGAGAACTCATCTCTTACAAAGAGATTTCATTTTTTTGAACTTATTTGAACTCCATACTTTTTGTGTGTTCAAAATGCACCATTCTAACGCACATCACAAAATTTCAACAATTTCTGACTTCATTTGGTATTCTTCGTGTATTAACTTTTTTTTTTGAGCTAGTTGACTCTGAAATTGAAAAGCACTACAAATGAACTATGAAAATGTTGAAAGTTGGCATGCTATCATCATTTAACCCACATAGCATGTGTTAAAAAGTTGAGAGGGCTACGACAAAAACTGGATGCAGTTCGTGTACAAAACGGACAATCTCTCTCGAAGTATCAGGGTTTCGAACTAGAACTCATCTCTTACAAAGGGATTTCATTTTTTGAACTTATTTGAACTCCATACTTTTTGTGTGTTCAAAATGCACCATTCAAAGGCACATCACAAAATTTCAACAATTTCTGACTTCATTTGGTATTCTTCGTGCATTTACTTATTTTTTTTGAGCTAGTTGACCCTGAAATTGAAAAGCACTACAAATGAACTATGAAAATGTTGAAAGTTGGCATGATATCATCATTTCACCCACATAGCATGTGTTAAAAAGTTGAGAGGGCTACGACAAAAACTGGATGCACTTCGTGTACAAAACGGACAATCTCTCTCGAAGTATCAGGGTTTCGAACGAGAACTCATTTCTTACAAAGGGATTTCATTTTTTGAACTTATTTGAACTCCATACTTTTTGTGTGTTCAAAATGCACCATTCTAAGGCACATCACAAAAATTCAACAAATTCTGACTTCATTTGGTATTCTTCGTGCATTAACTTATTTTTTTGAGCTAGTTGACCCTAAAATTGAAAAGCACTACAAATGAACTCTGAAAATGTTGAAAGTTGGCATGCTATCATCATTTCACCCACATAGCATGTGTTAAAAAGTTGAGAGGGCCACGACAAAAACTGGATGCACTTCGTGTACAGAACGAAGAATACAAAGAGAAGAAGGAGAAGCAAAGAGAAGAAGGAGAAGCAACCCCCACAACAACAGTCGGCATTCTTCTTCTCTCATGTATGGTGGACACTCCCTCACCTGATTTTTTGACCGTCGATGATGGTCGCTATTCCTTCTTTCCCTAATGCATAACAAATATCTAGCACAAGGAGAAGAAGGAAAAGCGACCCCCACAACAAAAGTGGTTCCACGACACGCCACGTGGTTCCGCTGCACGCCACGTGGTTCCACTGGACGCCACGTGGGACTCTGCACGCCACGTGGTTCCGCTGGACGCCACGTGGGACTAATGGTCTTTCATTTTTAAATGACTGTTTTAATCAAAAATAGATCTGTTACAAAAGGGATTTCATTTTTTGAACTTATTTGAACTGAAGACTTTTTGTTTATATATGTGATCGAAATGCATGATACCATGAAGTTAGAAAGGGCTAAACCATTCAAAAGTAGCAAATGAAGTTAGAAAGGGCTAAACCATTCAAATTTGGAAACTATAATGGCACAAACAGAAACTAGACATATATAAATTGGTCCAAGCAGTACATGATACTAGTCCAAACAGTACATAATAATAGCTACCATAGATATATATACAAGTGTTCGACGTTGAGAACACTACTCGTCTGAATCATCTGAATCAGAATGTCCACCTTCCTCAAGGTGACGCTGGCCATAGTTGACGACTCGAATCTTGCGGTACAACTCGTATGAAACGTATGCATCTTTTGCTGCATACTCAATGTTGATAGGATCAAGTGGGGCTTCTCCCAAAGTTGTGCCGAGACTTTGGGAAACTGGTCTTCATATCACCATATTCCTCGTCGATCAAGGCAACTGCCATATGAGCCATCGAAGTCCTGACATGTCGAAGCCTGAATACCGTTTGAAGATCAATGAGGCAACCAGTTGGTATCTCAATACCGAAGCTGTACCTCATCTTCAGCTTGTCATTCCTTATGTCAAAGGTAGCAAAAGTGATGCCGCTGCGAAGGAAGTCCATGAGTTCTGGACAATGCTTGTCACTACTGCAACAGAAACAAATTAAAATGGAACAAATGTTACATACTGCTGCAATAAGGAAACATATTTCACCACAACTAAAGAGAAAATTATCTTTAGGATTCAAATAGAACATATGCAATGGAACCTAGAGAGATCACTATAGCTATCCAATGGAACCTAGAGAGATCACTAGCTATATGCAATTTTCATGACTATGACATATCATATTGCTATCCAATGGAACCTAGAGAGATCACTAGCTATATGCAATTTTCATAACCTTGGATCAAAGAACACCGCATAAAATTGTATCACTACAACTATGATTTCAATGGAACATATTGAACCAATCAGATTTTTCAGATTGTGGAACACTATTCCAATCAGATTGTGTTCCCTTCAACTAATCAAAATTGTTTCACTACAACTATTTGAAGCGAACCAACTATGATTCCAATGGAACATATTAAACACTAGTTGATTCTAATACGATTTTTCAGATTATGGAACACTATTCCAATCAGATTGTGTTCCCCTTCAACTAATCAAACTTGTTTCATTACAACTATTTGAAGGGAACCAACTATGATTCCAATGGAACATATTAAACACTAGTTGATTCTAATACGATTTTTCAGATTATGGAACACTATTCCAATTAGATTGTGTTCCCCTTCAACTAATCAAAATTGTTTCACTACAACTATTTGAAGGGAACCAACTATGATTGAAACAAATAAACTTACAATGTCATTATCTTGGATCAAAGAAAGCCTCAAAACTTACCTCGCCCATTGGAAGATCAAGACATGGCGTGCAAAGCATAGTTGGATGACGGCAACACCGCGTTGATCGGCCGTGTACTCCAGATCAAGCCCCAAGAACTTCTCATGATCCATTGCAGCGTCAAGCCATTTTTCCTTCAACTGTTCAAGAAAAAATGGCACCTCCCTGCTCTCGTTCGTGTACACGACATCGAGCATGGTCGTGCCATGTGCGAGCACCTTTTTAAAGCGAGTTGGCATGATGGAAGAAGAGAAGGGAAGAAGAGAGGAGAAGAACAGAGAGGGAGAGCGAGAGAGAAGAAGAAACAGAGAAATGGCGACTGTGCTTCGGTTCATGCTTTTCATCGCCCGAAACGACGCGGGATGCAAACCGTTTGGGCCTTTAGTCCCGGGTTGAGCCACCAACCGGGACTAAAGAGGTATACCAACGGTTGCCACCACTACGGCAGGCCACGTGTTAGGCCTTTAGTCCCGGGTTGAGCCACCAACCGGGACTAAAGGGGGGATACGAACGGTTGCCACCACCACTGCCCGCCGCGTAGCCCTTTAGTCCCGGTTTGGGACACAAACCGGGACTAAAGGCTCCTTACGGGCCGGGACTAAAGCCTCGAGGGAGGCATTGAGAATTGGAGCGACGTGGTCGGGCCTTTAGTCCCGGCCCAGAGACAGGCCGGGACTAAAGGGTCCCGGCCAAAGGCCCGTTTTCCACTAGTGATGAATTTTCATCCGTCGGCACCCGTTCTCTCAATTAGCGCACAGAGCCGAGATAGGCCGACCCATTAGCGGAAACTGTCCAAGAAAGAGAAAAAAAATACCGCCCATTAGGAATCGAACTCCTTCGCCACTATACTAAATTGAGCAACTCGAATATTTCGCAAAGTTCTCAAAAAAACTCTAAGATTTTTTCTAAAGAAAAAAAAATCGTTTTTTAGTTTTTTAAACCAGATTATTTATTTAAACACACACAATTTTCTAAAACTAGGTGGTACTATATTGAAAGTTATTTTTCCGAATTTGCGAATAGTTTTTACGAACACAAATATTTTTTGAACTTTAAACAAGAAAAGACGAAGTTTTTTCAAAATATTATTTTTTTCAAAAACAATCCGAGTTACTATAGCTAACTTTTTTAAATTCTATACCTACAAACCAAACTGGGTGAATTTTTCAAATATGCCACAAAATGCATTGTGTTAATTCAAAAGGAATATTTTTATGGAAAATTTTAAAATATTTAGAACACGAATATTTTTGCAAAATTGTGAAAAAAAAATCAAATATATTAACACGGAAATCCAAAGCGGCTCACTTAAGACCTAAGATATGTCATTTATAGCCTATCTCTTTCTATATATGGAAAGTCAATAAATTCTCATCTAAACATCGAGATTACATCCTTCCCAACCGACACCAACAAAGATTTATTTAGCTAATGTAGTTAAAAATATATACTTCCATTCGCAACTGTTCTTACGTGCAATGAACTTCGGCACAATATACTTCCATAGTAAGTTACTACAAAATACATGAGCTTGGCAACGCTACTTGTGATCATTTGATATGACTTACAAATAGATTATACTTTACATCATTCCAGTGCCTCTAAACCTATATATGGTCATAAAGGTTGGACGGACATCCCACCAGAATCAAAAAACAATATATGGTCATAATATGGATTATAAGATAATATTTTGTATCTAGCCCGTGAGAATGCACGGGTTGACGACTAGTCTATTTATAATGAAAAATCCACATATTTGATAGAAAAACATTATTCAGGAAAATCCATACATATGGTGGCGGATCATTTATTAGCAAAAAGTCCAAAAAAAACATAGGAAAAATATCAAAGTTCAGAAGTACCAAAACAAAGACAAGTCGTACTATTTTCCTTTCGCAAAACACATTAAATGGAGTAGAACAGTAAGATACAATTTATTAGAGGAGCTGTATGTAAATATATATTTCATGCTCATGATATACCTTCAGATAGCATGCATTAAGAGTGCCCCGAAGATCTGAAAAATGAGACGGTCCAAGCACCTATAAATGTAGGGTCTCTCTCGAACTCCACTCTTCAGTCTTCACATCTTTGTGAAATAACTATAAGAAGGAGGACCATGCTGATTACTCTTCTCGTTGTTTTGCTCGCCTTTTCAGGTATTATCATCCATCTATGTCATACATGTACTTCATCTTGATACGGTTAATATATCCAATATACGTCTAACGCCAAGTTGGTTGGTAAATACGTACCAAGATGCCGAGAGAAGGACTATTAACTTTTTGTGTGTTTCACTTGTTAATTTCGTGTCTGGTTTGAACAACAGGCCCAATCAAAGGACAAGATCACTTGGGAAGAGGTGATGGCAGTGACTTGGCCCCTCCTCCGGATCCAGGGAGCAGTCATTTGGCTCCTCCTCCACCTCCTCCATCTCGAAAGATCAATCCACCTCCACCTCCAAAGACAGATTTGCCTCCTCCTCCACCTCCACCTCCAAAGACTGATTTGACCCAGCCACTTTCAGAACCATGTGTGGAATGAAGTTGTACAGAGGGCCGTGCATCAACATCCTTTGCGCTACTGCATGTGTCGCACAGTTGCATCAGGGCGGCCACTGTCGTGGGAATTTTTTTAAAGGTGGTTGCTATTGTTTCGTGTGTTCCGTAGCAAAGTCTAGTCCAACATTACATTGATGTGGAACATGCAGAATGTGGCTTGAGTTTTTTATTGGTTCAATCCAACAATAAAGGATGTGCTTATTATTGTATTTCTCTTTTAATAACGAAAATTAAGTGAATAGGCTTTCTACTCTGTTCGAGTGTCTAGAACGGATTCGGCCTCATTACAACAATGTTTCTAAGGGGATATTCAAGATCCACACCCAATTCTTTGTCCCGGCAGAAACTATCGACCCTATACTCCCTTACTTTTTTTTTGGAAAAGGAGGCTTGACCCCCGGCCTCTGCATCAATCGATGCATGCAACCTATACTCCCTTACTGGATTTGCATGTTGTCGGAAATTCCACCTCTTGTTCATACCCTGTTTCGACCCAACGGATCGAGTGCCCTTAATTATATTCTAAGGGGATATACAAGTTTTTCTTATGCTGATTCACTGCTTCATTAACTAGGAATACATGCTTTAAGTCTGACAAGACAACCAAGTTAGAAAATCTGGAATAATAGTAAAACAAGAAGCAATTATGCTGCTAATAGCGTGCTTATATAGCACATATAAATGTGCATCGTACTTCTCCTCTCACCTAACAAATGAGATATCAAAATTCTGAAGGAGTTGCAAAGATTGTTAGGGTTCCTTTAGGCTACCCACAAATCAGCCAGTGTATAATACCGAAAACTAACATGGATAATTTTGAAGATGAAAATTGGAAATTTAAGATGCTAACTTCTTTTAAATACATAATTGTGATCATTACATAGTAAGTTACTAGCGTGCTTATACTTCCATCGTAAGTTACTACAAAATACATGAGCTTGGCAACGCTACTTGTGATCATTTGATATGACTTACAATATAGTTTCTAATTTACATTATTCCAGTGCCTCTAAACCTATATATGGTCATAAAGGTTGGACGGACATCCCACCAGAATCAAAAAACAATATATGGTCATAATATGGATTGTAAGATAATATTTTGTATCTAGCCCGTGCAAATGCACGGGTTGACGACTAGTCTATTTATAATGAAAAATCCACATATTTGATAGAAAAACATTATTCAGGAAAATCCATACATATGGTGGCGGATCATTTATTAGCAAAAAGTTCAAAAAAAACATAGGAAAAATATCAAAGTTTAGAAGTACCAAAACAAAGACAAGTCGTACTATTTTCCTTTCGCAAAACACATTAAATGGAGTAGAACAGCAAGATACAATTTATTAGAGGAGCTGTATGTAAATATATATTTAATGCTCATGATATACCTTAAGATAGCATGCATTAAGAGTGCCCCGAAGATCTGAAAAATGAGACGGTCCAAGCACCTTTAAAATGTAGGGTCTCTCTCGAACTCCACTCTTCAGTCTTCACATCTTTGTGAAATGACTATAATAAGGAGGACCATGCTGATTACTCTTCTCGTTGTTTTGCTCGCCTTCACCTTCAGCAGCCTAGTACTAGTAAGACTTGTGGTGAAGCTCCTTTACACCAAACTGACAATTCAAGGCATAGTCCATTGTTCAGTTGTAAAGGGGTGTAGCTACTTGCTCTAGGTGAAGCTCAACCTTAACAGGTATTCACTGAAATGGTGGTATATTAAAACAGTGATTGGAACGAGGGAACACGATGTGCCCTTGAGATCTGGTGGGGGATTGTTGAAATTGGTAGTGGGCATTAGGCCCATTAGAGAATTTCAGAAAAATCTCCAAGGGCCCATGTAGGTGGTGGCATGACAAGGTGGTGGGAAGTTTAGTCCCACCCCGCTAGTGGAGGAGAAGTTGGACCCCTTTATAAGGGTCTCTCTTCCACATGCTATTGGAGAGTGAGAAGAGAAGGTGCCCTCGAGCACTCCTCCTCCGCCGCCCGCCTTGCCACGCCTCGACACGTCACGACGTGTCGCGGGTTGCGGGAATGAGCCGAGCCGAGCTCATACCTACGCGCTTATTTTTGCCGGTCAGGAACAGAGAAACCTACGCCCTTATTTTTGCCGGACAGGAACGGAGAATACGTAACGGACACGGCACGATCCGAGACGTCGGATTGTGGGCTGTTACCGACTCGGACGTGGGTTCGGCCCACGTCTCTCCACCCAGCCGCATTTATAAGCAGGCTATCGCCTACCCTAGCCGTCACGAGAATCAGATCGCATCTGCCTCATGCGTTCGTTCCTTTTGCTGCTGCTGCCGCCGGCGACTCCGTCCCGTTTACCACGTACACGGTCGACGGGAGAGCAGGCCTCCGAAACCTCGCCTCTCCGGTTCCTGTACGGGAGAGGGGCGATTAGGTTTTTGGGGAGCGATCACGCGACTACTCGCCTCCGTCCATCTGCTTCGTCTACGTCTGCGTCGCCCTCGTCATCGCCATGTCTTCACCAAGCGAAGCTGACCGTCTCGTCCGCGTGAAGGCCAAAGCCGAGAAGAAGGCGGCAGAGGATACAGCCGCCGCCACCGCTGCTGCTACCGCCAGTTGGCCGATCGGAGGGTATGATATGTTTATCTCTCTCCTGTTTCTGTCTGCACTAGTAGTACTATCTATATGCGTAGATGTTTCTGCTATATGCGTAGTACTTGCTAGTATACTCCGTGATCAGTATGTCATGAATCTAGTCAATGCCATGTTAGTAATTATTTCATGGATTAATCTACTCGGAAAATTGCCTATTTACTCAACAATATCTGCTTGAGGGTCCAGCCAAACCTTGGAGGCGAAGAGGGCTCAACATCCTTCAACAAAGACAGCTTGTCGAGTAAGGATCTTCCCCGAAGTTCACCAGAGCCACGGCGAGCATCAGCCACTGGGTTTACCCACTGAAAGTATCTATCGGCAAACCTAGTATAATGCCTCGATCCGTAAAATAATCATCAAAATACGAATCCACATAAAAAATGTTGCCTAATCATAGCCCGCAAACGCGTCGGATCCATAAATATTTTTGCGTTGTGCGGCAAAATTCCCACCCCAACCCACGGAAACGCGGGTTCTGCCCCTTGACCCGTCGATGCCATTTATATAGCGGGAGCGGTTGGCGGATGGGACATTTCAACCCGCCCTTTTCCACCACCCACCGCCGTCGGGCTGCCGCCTACGATTCCGGCCATACCATCCACCAGGATCATGCCGACGGGTCGTCACACGCATGGGATTGACCTCTACCCCTTCCCGCTGCCTCGGCCGGCCGGAAAGTTGCAAATCGGCGATTGTTTCTCGTGTCGGTCGGATCTGGCATATTCGGCCACCAGCGGCTATGTCAAGCCTTGGATTGGTCGGGGAGCACCCCGCATAGCCCCGGCAAAGCGCCATCGCCATGTACTGGTCCATCCTCTAGTCACCGTCGTCGGTTTGCCGAGAGGGACTCGGTCGACCGTCGCCCGGGCTCGGTGCTCGCGTAGAGGCTTGTCAGCTTGCCGATGTCGCTCATACAGTTCAACGACTGTACGAAGACAGTGCTGCGGCTAAGCCCTAGCATGCGGCAACACCTCAGATGGGTATTCTTCAAATGTAATAACAACGGGGTATGTTCTTGTTTCCGTTCGGCTTTGTCAACTTATTTGGTTCGATTTCGGTAGCTTATTGAGATGTTCATGTGTGTAGGAAGGTGAATGCTCATTTTGGTAGTGAAAAGAAGAATACATCGATTTATTGATAGGAAGCAACTTAATAGATATTCGTGCACTCCTTGGTATAATTGAGGCTAATGATGCGGTTGCATGTGTAATTTGAAAAGAAATTAGAGGGAAAACAACGTCTAATTCTTTAGAATCAAAACCGAAGAATAAAGAATGTAAGATCAAGAATCTGCAGATCAACAATGACTGCATAGAGAAGATATTGGTCGAACTAGTGGGAGTAGTTATGGGAGTTGGATATCTTCTAAAATGCCTAATTAGGATTCTTGTTTTCTTTGATCTTGCTATTTTAGCAAAGATTTAATGCATTATTATGTATCCAATGCCTTTGAAGAAAATAATGAAGTAAAAAAATGTGTTTTCATGCACCAAATTAAAATGCAAATTACTGATTTATGGGCAGACGGTGAACGACGGCCGAGCAGACCCCGCAAATCAGACCCGTAAAAAAGGATATTGAGTTCAATTTGCAGGGTATGCTCGGCCGCCGTCCACGCCGGTCTGCAAAAGAAGTTTTTTCGTGAACTGTAAACGACTTTTACAAATCGGTGATATACAGGGTGTGCTAGAGATGCTCTCACTTTGGTAAATGACCCCTTTACATCCGTATTGCTGTTCTTATGTTGTTGCCCATCCAGCGGATAGTTGGCTGATGCGGACATTAGAAAAAGACACAATTATACTGATGATTTGGGGGCATTCATAATGTGCACCATATAATTTACATATGTGCTGTCAAGATTGCGACGCGTAGTTAATCATTCATCATGTAGTAGTTGGCTGGAGTAGAACAAAAGCATAAAATTCCCTTGTAAGCTAAAAATATCAAGTCACTTGATTGTAAAAAGAAACCGGTTCTCTGAACTACGGTTATCTTAGCTAGAAATATCAAGTCAAATGACCCATGGGTCTCTGATTAGTGTTGTCATGCACTCTAGGTCAAGGTAGTGAAGCCTATCTATATCTATATCTTATAATAAAATCTTTGGTTTTGTCCCATTTAGGTGATTTCTAAATCTCTAATATTGTGGAAATCGTTTATCTTTAACTGGCTGATCCATGCAGCTTGTAAACCGTCTCATCCTAGCGACACGTGCCACACGTGGACCCGGCAAGCACACACCTTATTCCCTTCGCATCGTCTGTCCCTGTCCCTTGTCTCCCACCTTTGGAACCTTGTCCCCTCCTTCCTGATTCTTCCTTTTCCTTTCTTTCCATCGTTCCCATCTCCACTTCTCCCCATGGTTATTTCCTCCGTCGAGGAAGTGAGCGTCAATTATGCCGTGTGGCGTCTTGCTGTGAAGCTTTCGCCGTGTGTCGATCCTATGCTGCTGGTGCAGGCGCAAGCGATGGCCGCGGGTTCGTCCAAGCACGTCGGCGCTGCAACCAGTGTCGATGCTGCAATTGAAAGGTCTTGCCGACAACAGATGCTGCAGCGCCCATCAACGAAGCCCCATCGACGCTGCAATGGAACTTCGTCAGGCTGCGGCGCAGCTTTTGCCGCACTACCGACGCCCTAATGGAGCTTCGTCGACGCTGCAACGGAGCTTTCCGGGACTGCGTTGGAATTTTTGAAGCATCGCCAGTGTTGCAATGGAGCTCCACCGAGGCTGTGATGGTGATGCAATGGAGCTCCCCGGAGGTTTTCTATTGAAGCATTTGTTCGTGGTACGATGATGGGGCTGGCGTGACCAGAATCAACACACCGGCGAACGACGCTGGCCGAGGAAGGGTTGCTGCTCCAACAACACACTACTTCATTCGCGACAGAAGGATTCAAATAAGAGAAAAGGAAAAGACCGTGCACTGCGAGCCTACGATCAATGGCCAAGCACGTCTCAATCAGACGGCCGCACATGCGGGCGATCAACGGCCGACTAATATTAGAAAACGATTGTTTCTCCTAAATTTTTCTTCTACAATGGGACCCACATGAATTTTCATCCGTCGGCACCCGTTCTCTCAATTAGCGCACAGAGCCGAGATAGGCCGACCCATTAGCGGAAACTGTCCAAGAAAGAGAAAAAAAATACCGCCCATCAGGAATTGAACTCCTTCGCCACTGTACTAAATTGAGCAACTCGAATATTTCGCAAAGTTGTCAAAAAAACTCTAAGATTTTTTCTAAAGAAAAAAAATCGTTTTTTAGTTTTTTAAACCCGATTATTTATTTAAACACACACAACTTTCTCAAACTAGGTGGTACTATATTGAAAGTTATTTTTCCGAATTTGCGAATAGTTTTTACGAACACAAATATTTTTTGAACTTTAAACAAGAAAAGACAAAGTTTTTTCAAAATATTATTTTTTCAAAAACAATCCGAGTTACTATAGCTAACTTTTTTAAATTCTATACCTACAAACCAAACTGGGTGAATTTTTCAAATATGCCACAAAATGCATTGTGTTAATTCAAAAGGAATATTTTTATGGAAAATTTTAAAATATTTTAGAACACAGATATTTTTGCAAATTTGTGAACAAAAAATCAAATATATTAACACGGAAATCCAAAGCGGCTCACTTACTTGATCCATCCAACCGGTCAATAAAAGCAAGTACAATAGGATGACGTATGCGAGCTGTAAGACTTAAAATAATATAATTGTGATGAGTTGGAAGAGAGAGAAGATGAGAGAGAAGAGAAGCGGGCTACAAACTAACAGCCGGCTGTAACACGTGCTTCTAGACACTTTGTGAGAGAGAATGGTGGGCCTTGTATCAATAAAGTAGTACTCATTTACATCTACCTATTGTACTTGTGGACTATAAACTTGGCTATAGATGACGTGTCAACATCATATAACCAGCAGCTGGCTGTACTATTAACCATGCTCTAAGACCTAAGATATGTCATTTATAGCCTATCTCTTTCTATATATGGAAAGTCAATAAATTCTCATCTAAACATTGAGATTACATCCTTCCCAAACGACACCGACAAAGGTTTATTTAGCTAATGTAGTTAAAAATATATACTTCCGTTCGCAACTGTTCTTACGTACAATGAACTTCGGCACAATATACTTCCATAGTAAGTTACTACAAAATACATGAGCTTGGCAACGCTACTTGTGATCATTTGATATGACTTACAAATAGATTATATATACTTTACATCATTCCAGTGCCTCTAAACCTATATATGGTCATAAACCTATAAACTCCACTCTTCAGTCTTCACATCTTTGTGAAATAACCATAAGAAGGAGGACCATGCTGATTACTCTTCTCGTTGTTTTGCTCGCCTTTTCAGGTATTATCATCCATCTATGTCATATATGTACTTCATCTTGAGACAATTAATATACCCAATATGTCTAACGCCAAATTGGTTGGTAAATTCGTACCAAGATGCCCAAAGAAGGACTATTAACTTTTTGTGTGTTTCACTTGTTAATTTCGTGTCTGGTTTGAACAACAGGCCCAATCAAAGGACAAGATCACTTGGGAAGAGGTGATGGCAGTGACTTGGCCCCTCCTCCGGATCCAGGGAGCAGTCATTTGGCTCCTCCTCCACCTCCTCCATCTCGAAAGATCAATCCACCTCCACCTCCAAAGACAGATTTGCCTCCTCCTCCACCTCCACCTCCAAAGACTGATTTGACCCAGCCACTTTCAGAACCATGTGTGGAAGTGAAGTTGTACAGAGGGCCGTGCATCAACATCCTTTGCGCTACTGCATGTGTCGCAGTGTTGCTTCAGGGCGGCCACTGTCGTGGGAATATTTTTAAAGGTGGTTGCTATTGTTTCTTGTGTTCCGTAGCAAAGTCTAGTCCAACATTACATTGATGTGGAACATGCAGAATGTGGCTTGAGTTTTTTATTGGTTCAATCCAACAATAAAGGATGTGCTTATTATTGTATTTCTCTTTTAATAACGAAAATTAAGTGAATAGGCTTTCTACTCTGTTCGAGTGTCTAGAACGGATTCGGCCTCATTACAACAATGCTTCTAAGGGGATATTCAAGATCCACACCCAATTCTTTGTCCCGGCAGAAACTATCCTTTAGCTACTGGGTCGCCTATACTCCCTTACTTTTTTTTAGAAAAGGAGGCTTGACCCCCGGCCTCCACTGGTGGAAAAAGGGCCTTTGGTCGCGGTTCGCAACTGCCATTAGTCGCGGTTGCGCAACCGCGACCAAATAGGCGCGACTAAAGGCCCCCCCCCCTTTTAGTCGCGGTTGCTTAAGAACCGCAACTAAAGGCCCGTCCACGTGGGCGCCAGGCGGCCGTCGGGGCGGAGGACCTTTAGTCGCGGTTCTTCTGGCCAACCGCGACTAAAGGCCGCCACAGGGTTTAGCCCCCCCCCCCTAAACCTGTTTTCTGTTTAATTTGTATTGTTTTATTTCTTTTGTGCTTTATTTTAATTTTGAAGGAGTTTCACATATTCTACGGTACTACATACATGCATATGAATGTACAATTTCAAACAAATTTGAAATTAGAACCAAAAAGAATTCAAGAGGAATATACAATATATATTCAATATCATCGGATGACCATATACAATTTTGAACAAGTTTCCATACATAATTTAATGCATATAAAGTTCTACGTCCTCGTAATGGTGTTCTCCTTTACGATGGAGGACTTCCCTCCTGAACCATCCAGCTAGTTCCTCTTGAAGTGGTCGGAAGCGAGCTTCTGGACTAAGCATCACCCGGAGGTTATTCCGCTGAGCATTGGTATCACTCGGAACCCGCTCAGAGGTGTATCTCCGGATCATCTCACAGACATAGTATCCACATAGATTGGTCCCCGCTGGCTGAATATCCCCACCATTCTTAGCCTTTGACCTTTTGAATTCTAGCTCTTTTTTGAATTCACCGACCTTTGTATCTACGAACCGTCTCCAAACCCTACGAGGCAAAGAAAATTAAATGAACAAGAGAGTTATTAGTTACTTGATATTAGGAAATGAACGAAATAGGCCGATCGATATAGAGCGCAAATGAATGAAAATAATTACTTCTGCAGCATTCTTCTCATGCCGCCCCAAAGCTTTGGATCCATATTCAGAGAGTCGTGGACGAGACATTCTGAGGTGTCAACTTTAATTACTAGCAGAATCCAGTGGAACCTGCGGACACGATACATGCACAGTACGTCATGCATAACTCATCGATTAGCCGGCCACATACCATGCATGGAGTAAACAAAAGAGAATGTGCTCAAGACAGAAACACTCACCCAAAATGGTAAGGAAATAGAATATCACTTTTGAGTTCCTGCTTTGTAAGAAACTGCCACAGGTCTGCCTCCATGTCGGCGGGGTGATGCTCCAACACATATCCATTAACGATGTGTAGGTCAATGAACCCAACATCATGGATGTTCCTTACTCTGCATTCCTTAATCTTCATTCTGCATGTATAATAGCGGACACAACAATATAGTTACGACATATATATAGTGCAGGCAATATGAACGAGATGGGGTATAAATAAATCACTTACAGAACGTAGCAACTGATGATAGATTTGTCGAGCTCGCGCATATTGAAAAGCTGGAACAATTCACTCAGATGAATTTGTACATAGTAATGTTTGAAGTGATGCTCATATCTAACTTCCGCATAAATATAATCTTTGGCGTTTTTATTTTTTATGTAACCCTTGTACCATTTCAGCAGACCTTTCATTTGTGGAGGTAGATCCTCTTCCTGCGCAAGCTCGACGAGAGGCCCATTCTTCACATATGTAATTACTACCTCCTTCACTGGCGCCTCATCAAGGCCTAACATTTCACGAAGAGTAATACCTAAGTTGGCCGCTTGTTCTCTGGCACTCGTTACAGTCAATCCATGTGCTGCCGCAGCTGCTATGATATCGGGGTCATCCGGACCGGCGGCTTTCACTATAAGCGGGGCAATCGATTGTTTACTTTGTTCCCCGAGCTGGGCAACTCGTTTCCCGCTTTTTTTACTTTCTAATTCCGTTTTCTCGGCCTCCTCCAAGGCTTTGTTCTCCTGGTTCTCCGCCCGCTCTTTCTTCTCCTTCAACATGAATGCCTGCCTACGAAGTTCACGTGCATAGTCGTCAGGCAGATTCTTCGCGGCTTGGGACGGTGTGCTCAAAAATGACTTAGCCCACTTCTTTTGCTCATCAGAAAATACTGGCTTGGGCTCGGGCTCTCTTTTCTTCTTGCAGTCCGCCTTCCATTTCTCATGATCAGCAGCCGCCCTCGCGGCAGTTTCCTCGGCACTACGTTCCCAAGGCCTTGTGGGGAGAGGCTTCAGTGATGGCTCCGGTACCTTTGTGGTCTTAGGTACATAAGGGTCCGGGTTAATAATCCAGGACTGCTTCTGCTTCTTTGCCGGAGGTGGATTGGGGGGTGGCGTCTGATCACCCGCCGGACGAGGACTGGGGGGCGGCGTCTGATCACCCGCCGGACGTTGTGGACTGGGGGGCGTCGGCTGACGTGATGGAGGTGTAGGTGAACCGCCACCACCACCACCACCACCACCACCGCCACCGCCACCACCACCACCGTAGGGGGGTGGACTTGTTGTCCTTGGCGCCTCGCCTGGAAACTTGATAAACTTCTTTTGCCATAGAATGAAATGGCGCTTGACATCTCCAAGTCTTTTCTCCCCTTCAGGTGTAGCAATGTCAATCTCCAGGTCCTCAAACCCTTGGACTATGTCCTCCACCGTGACACGAGCATAGCCATCTTGAATGGGGTTGTTGTGGTGGAGTGCTCCAGGTAAACATGGTAAAGCACTGCCGATGGCTACCTTCATGGACATGTTCCCGATAGGATAATACAGATGACATTCTTTCATCTCCTTTATATCGTCCACGGGGTAGCGAGGAGGCTCCGGTGCAGTAATTTCGACCACCAGAGGCTCCGGTGCAGTAATTTCGATCGTCGTTGCATCTGCACCAGCTGGTGGGGCCTCCGTGGAAGCCACGCTGCTTCTCCGCTGCTGGCTTCCGAGATCCGCTGGATGATCTTCATGCTGCACCCGAGCTACATCTCTTTCGGCTAATAGTACACTCACGGTTTTCTTCATCACATCCATTTCCGATGCCAACCGCGCCACAACATCTGCTTCCCGATCCATCTTTCTCTTACGGCTTCTGTAACCGTACGGGTCATCGTTCTGGGGGAACCCTATTTTCCACGGAATGTTCCCCATGCCTCGTACACGTCCTCCGTGTTCAGGATTCCCGAGGGCTTTTGTCAGCGCGTCGTTCTCTCTGTTGAACTTGATCTTCCCCTCTTGAGCATCCCTCATTGCGTCAATAAGGGCTTGGGTGGGTTTAATTAATTTGCCCCGGTAAACACACTCCCCTGTCTCCGGGTTCAGCGTTCCCCCATGCCCGTACCACTAGCTTTTGGCCCTTTGGTCCCATCCCTCCGTACCTGGACGGATTCCTCGCGCCCTCAGCTCGTTCTCCATCTTCTCCAACCTAGGCACCCAAATGCGATACCCTCCTGGCCCCATAATATGATTGTACTCCTTCTTAGCCGCATTTTCCTTATTTCTTTTTGATATTTGAATGAACTGCTCCGATTTCTTTTGCTTCACAAATTCTGGCCAATCATGTTACAGTTTCTCATATTGTCCTTTGAAATCCGGAGTCTTGTTCTGCTTGACAAAGTCATGGGCTAGATTTTGCTTGAATTTCCGGAATGCGTCGGCCATCTTATGAAGAGCGAACTGTTTGACTAGCCTCCTCCTCTCCTTGTTTTCCTCAATCTTGTTACCCTCCTCATCGAATTTGTTGTATTCCGGAGGTAGAACGAAATGTTCCATAAGCTTCTTGAAGCAATCTTTTTTTGTTCTCTTATCGACAAAAGTGAAACCAGCAATTCGTGCCTTCTTTGGCTCATTCCACTCCTGGACGGTGATCGAGACGTTGTCTCTAACAACGGCTCCGCATTGGCTGACAAACTTGGTGGCATTCTTGCGGGGCTCCAGCGGCCTGCCGGTTGCACTGTCGACAACCTCGATGGTGCATGTTTCTCCTTGTTTCATCGTCTTGGTTGCGCCACGCTTTGACGACGTACTCGATTGTTTCGACGATCCGGCCGAGGGCTAAAATAAGAAAGAGAGTCGCGCGCGTTAGTACACACATATTTATTCAAATCAGTTAGTTTGTATCACCAGAGGCTCAATGTATATATATACCTCGGCGCCGGAGGTGGTTGCTACTTCCATTTGAAGATCGTCGTTTATCGACATTTGTTCGGCATCATCTTGCTGACGGCGCCCTTCATCTTCACCGTCAAGGTTCAGATAAGAAGAGATATCATCTTCTTCTTCTCCGGTCGGCACATATAGAATATCGCCGTTTATGATGCCGAACATATGTGCTTCATCGTCCGGATCATAGTTGTCCATAATCGGGTCAGCTCTATCGTCCGCCATTATGTCAGTCCTGAAAACATGTAGTAAAAACAAATTAATTAAGTGAAGAAGGGGGGCGGTGGCGGTGGCGAAAGGGCGGTGGCAAAAGGAGGGGGCGAGGAAGGGGTGGGAGAGGGTGTCGCGGTAGAGCGCGAGACGGGGCGGCAGACGACGGCGTCACGGAGAGGGAGTTATTTTACCGTTTTTGTTAAACTAATTCTTACCTTATGGGATTTTACCGTTATTTTACCGTTGAGGACATTCATTAAAACAAACATGGATTGTGTGAAAGTTTTTAAGGAAGTTTATGTTATTGGAGTTATTGTCCCGATAAAAAAATAAACATCAATGAAAAAACTATACCATATGGGATTTATTCCTACAACTTAAACAATCCATGTCAAGAAAATTTATACTCCATCCATTCCATAATGTAGTATGTATAGATTTTTTTCAAAAGTCAAATATCACAAACTTTGACCTTGTTTACACACAAATTATGTCCATTAACTTACGAAATGCATGTCATTGGATACACCATCACTTATATTTTTGTATTGTATATGTTTGGAATTGTATATACAAAGTTTATACTCTGTAAACTCTGTAGAAATTTGCGGCGTTGGGCGGGCGAGCGAGGCGGCGAGGGCGGGCGAGCGAGGCGGCAGTACCGAGGCCGGCCGGCGTCGTTGAGGGCGGGCGAGCGAGGCGGCGCGCGCGGTGGGCGAGGGCGACGGCGGGCGGCGTCGAGGGCGAGGGCGACGGCGGCAGGCCTTCGGCGCGCGCGGCAGAGAATCGGAGAAGACGGCGGCAGACCCTTGTATTTATAGCCCCCCCCTTAGTCGCGGTTGGGAAGGCGACCCGCGACTAAAGGTTACCTTTAGTCGCGGGTCGCCACCCCAACCGCGACTAAAGGGTTTTTGGCGGGTTTTTGCGTTCCCGCCCCCCCCCCCCCCTTTAGTCGCGGTTGGGAGGCGACCCGCGACTAAAGGTAACCTTTAGTCGCGGTTGGCAAAACCAACCGCGACTAAAGGGTTTTTTCGTTCCCGCGCGCAACGACCTTTAGTCGCGGTTGGTCTGGCCAACAGCGACTAAAGGTATTTTTCAAAATACTTTTCTTTTTCAATATCTTAAAAATACAAATAATATATCAAAAAATTCAGAAAAATAAAACTAATTCAATTCAATATGTTAAAAACACAAAAAATTATATCAAAAAATTAAGAAAAATAAAACTAATTCAATTCAAAATGTTAAAAATACAAATAATATATCCAAAAATTAAGAAAAATAAAACTAATTCAATTCAAAATGTTAAAAATACAAATAATATATCAAAAAATTCAGAAAAATAAAACTAATTTAATTCAAAATGTTAAAAATACAAATAATATATCAAAAATTTTTAGAAAAATAAAACTAATTCAATTCAATATGTTAAAAATACAAATAATATATCAAAAAATTCAGAAAAATAAAACTAATTCAATTCAAACGTCCTTATCCCACCGACAGTTTTCTTAGATGACACAAAAACCACATTTAGTCCCGGTTGCACCAACCAGCCGGGACTAAAGGTTAGATGACCAGCTCTGGATTCCTCTTCTTCCCGCCATTTGTTCCCTGTCTTCCCGCCTCTTTCTTCCCGCCACTTTCTTCCCGCCTCCTGTCTTCCCGCTCCCATTTTTCCCGCCATTTCTCACTACATATATGTAGCCCGGCTTGGCCAGCATTATCACATCTCTACAATCTCTCATCACTCTCTCATGGCTTCCACCGCACCCACTCTAACCTACCAGCAGGTGGAGGAGCTTTGCGCCTCGAACTACCCTTGTCCACCGGGCTACCGCGTCCCCACCGGCTGGAGCCTAAGCGCCGGCGGCGTGCCGGTCCCTCCCGTCCCTCAGGGTACTGCGCGCCGGGCGGCCATCACGAACCACTACTACCTCGACCTCACGCCGGAGCAGCGGATGAATCCCCGCTGGCATCCCGATAACCAGCATACTTGGGACGCCTTCTTCATCAATCGGCGTGAGAGGGCGCTCGCCAGGTATGAGGAGGACGGTCTGCCTCCTGGGAACTTCCACGAGGCCGGCCGTCGGTTATGGTGATACGGCCGGACTCTGCAGAGCGTCATGGACTACATCACGGCCGGCGATATCCCCCGCCTGCGCTACCCTCAGTTCGAGCCACGAGCGCCGCCCGACGACAGCGACGACAGCAGCGACGACGACGGCGGCAACTTAGAAGGCGACGACTACCAGTACAACGACGACAGCGGCTATGAAGACTACGAGTATGCATATTATACGCCTAGGCAGGAGTATGACTAAATCACTCCAAATTTCATGTATCATCAGTGGTATCTCGAATCATTCGAAAATGGACACCAAACACATCACGGGTAATATAATTCACATGATCCATTCAACAAAGTTTGGTACAATAAATTATTACACATCATTTCTTCCCTTGTGTCCCTGCTTGCTTACGATTGTGCCGTATCCATGGAGCATCCTCATCATTTAACTTAATGCTTGGGTCGGTGTTCACTTTGAAGGGCGGAATTTCAGCAAACATATTATAATCTTCTGACATGTCTGTCTTGTCCTCCACTCCCACGATGTTTCTTTTCCCTGAAAGAACAATGTGGCGCTTTGGATCATCGCATGATGTACTGATCGTTTTCTTATCTTTCCGTTTCCTCGGTTTGCTACTCATGTCCTTCACATAGAAAACCTGAGCGACATCTTTCGCTAGGACGAATGGTTCGTCAAGGTAACCAAGATTGTTGAAATCCACCATTGTCATTCCGTATTGCTGGTCCACCTTTACCCCACCTCCTGTTAGCTTGAACCATTTGCACCGGAACAAAGGGACCTTAAAGGAGGGTCCATAGTCAAGTTCCCATATCTCCTCTATGTAACCATAATATGTGACCTCTTGCCCATTCTCGGTTGCTGCATCAAAGCGGACACCACTGTTTTGGTTGGTGCTCTTTTTATCTTGGGCGATCGTGTAAAATGTATTCCCATTTATCTCGTACCCTTGGAAAGTCCTTATAGTCGAAGATGGTGTCTTGGCCAACATGTACAGCTGATCTACAACATCATTGTCATTCATTAAATGTTTTCTCAACCAACTGCCGAAAGTCTCCATGTGGGCCTTCCTAATCCAGGATTCAGGCTTCCCCGGGTTGTCCGAGCGTAAAATATTCTTGTGTTTCTCAAAGTACGGAGCCACCAAGCTGGAATTGGTCAGTACAGTGTGGTGTGCTTCAGTCAGAGAATGGCCGTCCATACATATCGTTGATTTCCTTCCGATCGTGCCTTTTCCACTTAGTCTCCCCTCGTGCCGCGATCGAGGAAGACCAATCGGCTTAAGGTCAGGAACAAAGTCAACACAAAACTCAATTACCTCCTCATTTCCATAGCCCTTGGCGATGCTTCCTTCTGGCCTAGCACGGTTACGAACATATTTCTTTAATACTCCCATGAACCTCTCGAAGGGGAACATATTGTGTAGAAATACAGGACCGAGAACGAAAATCTCTTCGACTAGGTGAACCAGGAGGTGCGTCATAATATTGAAGAAGGATGGCGGGAACACCAACTCGAAACTGACAAGACATTGGATCACATCGTTCTGTAACCGTGGTAGAACTTCTGGATTGATTACCTTCTGAGAGATTGCATTGAGGAATGCACATAGCTTCACAATGGCTACTCGAACATTTTGCGGCAGGAGCCCCCTCAAAGCAATCGGAAGCAATTGCGTCATAATCACGTGGCAGTCGTGAGACTTCAGGTTTTGGAACTTTTTCTCCGCCATGTTTATTATTCCCTTTATATTGGACGAGAATCCAGACGGGACCTTCATACTGCTCAGGCATTCAAAAAAGATGACCTTCTCTTCTTTGGTCAGAGCGTAGCTGGCACGACCTTGAAACCATTCCGGATGCCGGTCATCAGGGTCTTTCAAACGTTGCTGGTCCTGCCGTGCTTCCTTTGTATCATTTGTCTTCCCATACACGCCCAAGAAGCTTAGGAGGTTCACGCAAATATTCTTCGTAACGTGCATCACGTCGATTGCAGAGCGGACTTCTAGGACTTTCCAATATTCTAGCTCCCAGAATATAGATTTCTTCTTCCACATGGCTGCGTGCCCGTCAGCTCCCTTCGAAACTGATTGTCCGCCAGGACCCTTTCCAAAGATGACTTTCAAATCCTTGACCATATCAAATACCTCAGCACCAGTGCGTTCCGCAGGCTTCGGCCGGTGATCTGCCTTGCCGTTGTAATGCTTGCTTTCTTTCTTACTGGATGAATTTTCGGAAGAAATTGACGATGCCCAAGGTACACGTTCTTCTTACAATTTGGCAAATGTACACTTTCAGTCTCATGTAAGCAGTGCGTGCATGCATTGTATCCCTTATTTGACAGTCCCGAAAGGTTACTAAGAGCAGGCCAATCGTTGATGGTTACGAAAAGCAACGCTCGTAGGTCAAATTCCTCTTCTTTGTGCTCATCCCACACACGGACACCAGGTCTGCCCCACAGCTGTAAAAGTTCATCAACTAATGGCCTTAGGTACACATCGATGTCGTTGCCGGGTTGCTTCGGACCTTGGATGAGCACTGGCATCATAATGAACTTCCGCTTCATGCACAACCAAGGAGGAAGGTTGTAGATGCATAGAGTCACGGGCCAGGTGCTATGGCTGGAGCTCTGCTCGCCAAAAGGATTCATGCCATCTGTACTTAGACCAAATCTTATGTTCCTTGCGTCAGCTGCAAAATCTTTGAACTCTCTGTCGATCTTTCTCCATTGCGTTCCATCTGCGGTGTGTCTCAACTCCCCGTCCGACTTACGGTCCTCTTTGTGCCATCGCAACAACTTGGCATGCTCTTTGTTCCTGAACAAACGTTTCAACCGTGGTATTATAGGAGCATACCACATCACCTTGGCGGGAACCCTCTTCCTGGGTTTCTCGCCCTCAACATCGTCACCAGGGTCATCGCCTCTGATCTTATAACGCAATGCAGTGCATACCGGGCATTCATTCAAATTCTCGTATTCACCGCGGTAGAGGATGCAGTCGTTGATGCATGCATGTATCTTCAGAACCTCTAAACCTAGAGGGCAGACAACCTTCTTTGCTTCGTACGTACTGGCGGGCAACTCGTTATTCTTTGGAAACATATTCTTCAACATTTTCAGCAAGTTTTCAAATGCCGAGTCAGCTACACCTGCCTGTGCCTTCCATTTCAGCAAATCCAGTGTGCAGCCCAGCTTTTTCAGACCATCATCGCATCCGGGGTACAACGACTTTCTGTGATCCTCTAACATGCGATCCAAATTCTCCCTCTCCTTTTCAGTTTTGCAGCGTCTCCGTGCATCAGCAATGGTCCGACCAAGATCATCAACGGTCTCATCACGTGCCTCTTCTTCACCTTCACCTTCCCCTTCACCTTCCCCTTCACCTTCAGCATCCTCCATGAAAGTATCACCGAAATGAGCAAGATAGCTTTCATCCATGAAATCATCCCCTTCTTCATCTTCTTCCATTATAACCCCTCTTTCTCCATGCTTGGTCCAACAATTATAGCTTGGCATGAAACCGTGCCGAAGCAGGTGCAGGTGAACTTCTCTTGAGGAAGAGTAACCCTTCTGATTCTTATAGTCAACACATGGACAGATAACAAAACCCTTCTGCTTGTTCGCATTAGCCACTACGAGGAAATCTTTCAAACCCGTAGTGAACTCGCGGGAGAGTCGGTTACCGTACATCCATTGCCGATTCATCTGCATTATTATAATATAAAATATATAATTAACCATCATGCATTTGTTAAACTAACTAGCTATAAACAATAGAAATTAAACAATGAACAACACACATGCATATTTTATCAATGACACACATGCATGAAAGGTTCAAGTTGCTAACCGCGATCGAGGAGGAAAAAATAAATGAGGAACCTCAAGTGTGGCTCCAACACTTCATATCATGTTTGTTTCACGCTCTTGGGCATTTCATCAAACACCTTGTGTGCATAAGAGGAACCAAAAGCAAACCTACACTCCCTTGTGAAGCTTGTGAAGAGAAGTGGCACCAAATGGCTAAGTGAGTGTGCTGAACTGGTATCTATAGGGGAGGAGATTTAGTCGCGGTTGGCATGGCAAACCGCGACTAAAGGCCTTTGGGCACCTTTAGTCGCGGTTGGCCTGGCCAACCGCGACTAAAGCCCCTCACGTGCACCAGCTGGCCACCGAGCGCCCTGGCCCAGGCCTTTGGTCGCGGTTCGTCTGCCGAACCGCGACTAAAGAAATCATTAGTCGCGGTTCCTACAGTGTCGCGACTTATGGGGCTGGACGGAAGCCTCTTTTTCTACCAGTGCTCTGCATCAATCGATGCATGCAACCTATACTCCCTTACTGGATTTGCATGTTGTCGGAAATTCCACCTCTTGTTCATACCCTGTTTCGACCCAACGGCTCGAGTGCCCTTAATTATATTCTAAGGGGATATACAAGTTTTTCTTATGCTGATTCACTGCTTCATTAACTAGGAATACATGCTTTAAGTCTGACAAGACAACCAAGTTAGAAAATCTGGAATAATAATAAAACAAGAAGCAATTATGCTGCTAATAGCGTGCTTATATAGCACATATAAATGTGCATCGTACTTCTCCTCTCACCTAACAAATGAGATATCAAAATTCTGAAGGAGTTGCAAAGATTGTTAGGGTTCCTTTAGGATACCCACAAATCAGCCAGTGTATAATACCGAAAACTAACATGGATAATTTTGAAGATGAAAATTTGAAATTTAAGATGCTAACTTCTTTTAAATACATAATTGTGATCATTACATAGTAAGTTACTAGCGTGCTTATACTTCCATAGTAAGTTACTACAAAATACATGAGCTTGGCAACGCTACTTGTGATCATTTGATATGACTTACAATATAGTTTCTAATTTACATTATTCCAGTGCCTCTAAACCTATATATGGTCATAAAGGTTGGACGGACATCCCACCAGAATCAAAAAACAATATATGGTCATAATATGGATTGTAAGATAATATTTTGTATCTAGCCCTTGCAAATGCATGGGTTGACGACTAGTCTATTTATAATGAAAAATCCACATATTTGATAGAAAAACATTATTCAGGAAAATCCATACATATGGTGGCGGATCATTTATTAGCAAAAAGTCCAAAAAAAACATAGGAAAAATATCAAAGTTCAGAAGTACCAAAACAAAGACAAATCGTACTATTTTCCTTTCGCAAAACACATTAAATGGAGTAGAACAGCAAGATACAATTTATTAGAGGAGCTGTATGTAAATATATATTTAATGCTCATGATATACCTTAAGATAGCATGCATTAAGAGTGCCCCGAAGATCTGAAAAATGAGACGGTCCAAGCACCTATAAAATGTAGGGTCTCTCTCGAACTCCACTCTTCAGTCTTCGCATCTTTGTGAAATGACTATAAGAAGGAGGACCATGCTGATTACTCTTCTCGTTGTTTTGCTCGCCTTTTCAAGTATTATCATCCATCTATGTCATATATGTACTTCACCTTCGGCAGCCTAGTACTAGTAAGACTTGTGGTGAAGCTCCTTTACGCCAAACTGACAATTCAAGGCATAGTCCATTGTTCAGTTATAAAGGGGTGTACCTACTTGCTCTAGGTGAAGCACCTATAAAATGTAGGGTCTCTCTCGAACTCCACTCTTCAGTCTTCGCATCTTTGTGAAATGACTATAAGAAGGAGGACCATGCTGATTACTCTTCTCGTTGTTTTGCTCGCCTTTTCAAGTATTATCATCCATCTATGTCATATATGTACTTCACCTTCGGCAGCCTAGTACTAGTAAGACTTGTGGTGAAGCTCCTTTATGCCAAACTGACAATTCAAGGCATAGTCCATTGTTCAGTTATAAAGGGGTGTACCTACTTGCTCTAGGTGAAGCTCAACCTTAACAGGTCTACACTGAAATGCTGGTATATTAAAACAGTCATTGGAACGAGGGAACACGATGTGCCCTTGAGATCTGGTGGGGGATTGTTGAAATTGGTAGTGGGCCTTAGGCCCATTAGAGAATTTCAGAAAAATCTCCAAGGGCCCATGTAGGTGGTGGCATGACAAGGTGGTGGGAAGTTTAGTCCCACCCCGCTAGTGGAGGAGAAGTTGGACCCCTTTATAAGGGTCTCTCTTCCACATGCTATTGGAGAGTGAGAAGAGAAGGTACCCTCGCGCACTCCTCCTCCGCCGCCCGCCTCGCCACGGCACGGCACGTCACGTCACGTCACGTCACGTCGTGGGTTGCGGGAATGAGCCGAGCCGAGCTCATACCTACGCGCTTATTTTTGCCGGTCAGGAACGGAGAAACCTACGCCCTTATTTTTGCCGGTCAGGAACGGAGAATACGTAACGGACACGGCACGATCCGAGACGTCAGATCGTGGGTTGTTACCGACTCGGACGTGGGTTCGGCCCACGTCTCTCCACCCAGCCGCATTTATAAGCAGGCTATCGCCTACCCTAGCCGTCACGAGAATCAGATCGCATCTGCCTCATGCGTTCATTCCTTTTGCTGCTGCTGCCGCCGGTGACTCCGTCCCGTTTACCACATACACGGTCGACGGGAGAGCAGGCCTCCGAAACCTCGCCTCTCCGGTTCCTGTACGGGAGAGGGGCGATTAGGTTTTTGGGGAGCGATCACGCGACTGCTCGCCTCCGTCCGTCTGCTTCGTCTATGTCCGCGTCGCCCTCGTCATCGCCATGTCTTCACCAAGCGAAGCTGACCGTCTCGTCTGCGAGAAGGCCGAAGCCGAGAAGAAGGCGGCGGAGGATACAGCCGCCGCCACCGCTGCTGCTACCGCCAATTGGCCGATCGGAGGGTATGATATGTTTATCTCTCTCCTGTTTCTGTCTGCACTAGTAGTACTATCTATATGCGTAGATGTTTCTGCTATATGCGTAGTACTTGCTAGTATACTCCGTGATCAGTATGTCATGAATCTAGTCAATGCCATGTTAGTAATTATTTCATGTATTAATCTACTCGGAAAATTGTCTTTATACTCAACAATATCTGCTTGAGGGTCCAGCCAAACCTTGGAGGCGAAGAGGGCTCAACATCCTTCAACAAAGACAGCTTGTCGAGTAAGGATCTTCCCCGAAGTTCACCAGAGCCACGGCGAGCATCAGCCACTGGGTTTACCCACTGAAAGTATCTATCGGCAAACCTAGTATAATGCCTCGATCCGTAAAATAATCATCAAAATACGAATCCACATAAAAAATGTTGCCTAATCACAGCCCGCAAACGCGTCGGATCCATAAATATTTTTGCGTTGCGCGGCAAAACTCCCACCCCAACCCACGAAAACGCGGATTCTACCCCTTGACCCGTCGATGCCATTTATATAGCGGGAACGGTTGGCGGATGGGACATTTCAACCCGCTCTTTTCCACCACCCACCGCCGTCGGGCTGCCGCCTACAATTCCGGCCATACCATCCACCAGGATCATGCCGACGGGTCGCCACACGCACAGGATTGACCTCTACCCCTTCCCGCTGCCTTGGCCGGCCGGAAAGTTGCAAATCGGTGATTATTTCTCGTGTCGGTCGGATCTGGCATATTCGGCCACCAGCGGCTACGTCAAGGCATGGATTGGTCGGGGAGCACCCCGCATAGCCCCGGCAAAGCGCCATCGCCATGTACTGGTCCATCCTCTAGTCACCGTCGTCGGTTTGCCGAGAGGGACTCGGTCGACCGTCGCCCGGGCTCGGTGCTCGCGTAGAGGCTTGTCAGCTTGCCGATGTCGCTCATACAGTTCAAACGACTGTACGAAGACAGTGCTGCGGCTAAGCCCTAGCATGCGGCAACACCTCAGATGGGTATTCTTCAAATGCAATAACAACGGGGGTATGTTCTTGTTTCCGTTCGGCTTTGTCAACTTATTTGGTTCAATTTCGGTAGCTTATTGAGATGTTCATGTGTGTAGGAAGGTGAATGCTCATTTTGGTAGTGAAAAGAAAAATACATCGATTTATTGATAGGAAGCAACTTAATAGATATTCGTGCACTCCTTGTATAATTGAGGCTAATGATGCGGTTGTATGTGTAATTTGAAAAGAAATTAGAGGGAAAACAACGTCTAATCTTTAGAATCAAAACCGAAGAATAAAGAATGTAAGATCAAGAATCTGCAGATCAACAATGACTGCATAGAGAAGATGTTGGTCGAACTAGTGGGAGTAGTTATGGGAGTTGGATATCTTCTAAAATGCCTAATTAGGATTCTTGTTTTCTTTGATCTTGCTATTTTAGCAAAGATTTAATGCATTATTATGTATCCGATGCCTTTGAAGAAAATAATGAAGTAAAAAAATGTGTTTTCATGCTCCAAATTAAAATGCAAATTACTGATTTACGGCGGACGGCGAACGACGGCCGAGCAGACCCCGCAAATCAGACCCGTAAAAAAGGATATTGAGTTCGTTTTGCAGGGTCTGCTCGGCCGCCGTCCACGCCGGTCTGCAAAACAGGTTTTTTTCGTGAACTGTAAACGATTTTTACAAATCGGTGATATACTGGGTGTGCTAGAGATGCTCTCACTTTGGTAAATGGCCCCTTTACATCCGTATTGCTGTTCTTATGTTGTTCCCCGTCCAGCGGATAGTTGGCTGATGCGGACATTAGAAAAAGACACAATTATACTGATGATTTGGGGGCATTCATAATGTGCACCATATAATTTACATATGTGCTGTCAAGATTGCGACGCGTAGTTGATCATTCATCATGTAGTAGTTGGCTGGAGTAGAACAAAAGCATAAAATTCCCTTGTAAGCTAAAAATATCAAGTCATTTGATTGTAAAAAGAAACCGGTTCTCTGAACTACGGTTATCTTAGCTAGAAATATCAAGTCAAATGACCCATGGGTCTCTGATTAGTGTTGTCATGCACTCTAGGTCAAGGTAGTGAAGCCTATCTATATCTATATCTTATAATAAAATCTTTGGTTTTGTCCCATTTAGATGATTTCTAAATCTTTAATATTGTGGAAATCGTTTATCTTTAACTGGCTGATCCATGCAGCTTGTAAACCGTCTCATCCTAGCGACACGTGTCACACGTGGACCCGGCAAGCACACACCTTATTCCCTTCGCATCGTCTGTCCCTGTCCCTTGTCTCCCACCTTTGGAACCTTGTCCCCTCCTTCCTGATTCTTCCTTTTCCTTTCTTTCCATTGTTCCCATCTCCACTTCTCCCCATGGTTATTTCCTTTTGTCCAAAAGGACCCCCTGTCGAACGAGATTGTCAAAAGAGACCAGCTGCGAATGGAAAGGAGGGAAAGGACCCCCACCCCGGGTGGTGGCAGGCGCGCCAGGCGGCACCTGGCACCTGCCGCCACCGCACGAGGCGGCTGGGGCCTGCCGCCACGGGCGCAGGCGGCCGGCAGGGCTGCCGCCATGAGGCCAGGCGGCCGACGCCAGATCCCGTTCCCGCCCGGCTGCAACGTAACGGCGACAGAGCGGTGGGCCCTGCCGCCTCGGCAGCAGGCGGCCAGGCGGGCCCTGCCGCCTCGGGAGGAGGCGGCCGACACTGTTTCCGCGCGGCAGACCGGCCGTCACTGTTGCTGATTGCGCTGATTTCCGTACGCGCTGATTCCCAGGCTGAGACAGATATTTCCCGCTCCCACCGACGAAACAGTGGGAATTTTTCCCCCTCCCACCGACGAAACAGTGCGAAACTTCTTCTTTATAAGCGAACCGCATCGCTGTCTCCTCTCTCACTCTCTTCTCCTGTCGTTGCCTCCCGTGTCACTCTCTTCTCTTTCTCTTTCTCACTCTCTTCTCTTTCTCTCAAGAGCTACTCCGTATGAATGTTTAAGTGGCGATTTAGGACGGTTTAAAGTTAGATTTTGAAGACGTTGTAGTTGAAGAAAAGATAGATCAAGGTAAGAGCTTTCCATATCTGTTGGTCGTGTTTGCATGCATGATGTATTTATTTTGTTTGATTAGTTTCTAAGTATGTGTTTTATTTTGTCTTAGGGAGCGTATTATCACTTTTGTGGAACTATTTTGAAGACGGTGTAGTTGAAGAAAAGATAGATCAAGGTAAGAGCTTTCCATTTGTGTTGGTCGTGTTTGCATGCATGATGTTTTTATTTTGTTTGATTAGTTTCTAAGTATGTGTTTTCTTTTGTCTTAGGGAGCGTATTATCACTTTTGTGGAACTATTTTGTCATGCGATATGAACTACTAAGTTGAAGATCAAGGTATGAGACTTTGTTCATATTTGTGTTCATGTGATAATAGGTCGACTATGTTCATATATTACCGATGATTTGTTCGTGTTTGCATGCAACTGGTATTTAGAAAGGAGCCGGAAAAATGCCTATGTAACTAGCATTTTTGTAAAAAACATGTAATAATATGTTAACTCCATTAGTATTATTACATGCAAGACGCGTGTGTAATATATTTGTTTATTTGATAATTTGTCAACCCCGTAGAAATATGACTCGTGATATATATATATATATATATATATATATGCATGCAGTATGTATTTTTAGACTTTTGCTAGCACGGAAATAATTATGTGTGTAATATTTTTTGTTCATATGAAAATAGGTGGAATTCGCTGATATTATGCTGGTGATATATTATATTCGGAAGGATATCCTTATTTAAACCAGAGGTATGAATGACATATTGTAATTCATCTTCTATTTATTTTATAGATGTAGTGTCACAATAAATGATACAATATAAATTATTATGCGTAGATGTAATGGATGTTGTTAAATTGTTATATGTAAAAAAGATAATTAATGGATGTTGTTATTACAATGTAAATATAAAAATATGATTTTTAATGGACTAATGATGTAAATATGGCTGCTCGTTAGGTACTATGGAAAATTTGTTAGTGTTTTATGGGCACATCGTACGTGAGGGTCCTTCTGGTGTGGATGTGTCTAGGTGCGGGATGACTACGGTTGTAGTGAAAGACATGGTTAATGTAGAGTATGCGGCAGTTAGAAGGTGCATCCGATCGGTGTTTGGTTCAGCGATGAATGGAAAAAAAATGACCCTGGAGGCTTTCGTGGTTGAGGGAGGAAATCGTTGGCTTCTGCGACGGGTTACTGGTGAAAGAGCATGGGCGTCGTACATGGGTTTTGCAAGCAATCCCAATAACTCCATGTATGGACAACCCATGGTTTATGTGGAGTTCATTTCTGTCAGTGATGTCGCCGGGTGCAGTAGCGGTGCCGGTGAGGCCGAGTTGGCCATAACTGTAACCCCCGACGCCGGCCCATTGGAACCAAGGGGTAGCCAACAAGTGGCCATAACTGTAGCCCCCGACGCCGGCCCAACGGAACCAACAGGTGGCCAACAAGTGTATGACACGGGATATTGGTCTGCGGTCCTTGACATGAGCGAACATGTCGAGGGATTGCCGGAGGCGCTAGATGATGACGATGATGGTCATTCTTCTGCGTCTTCGGAATCAGATGATGATGAAGTTGTTCCTCCTGAGAATGCGGTCGCTGCAGCAATCAACCCAGAGTTTTTATAGGTTATGAGCATCACCAATGAATTTCACTCTGTTGCTGGCCTAGACGCGGGGAGTCTGGCCGTTGGACAGATTTTCCCAGATAAGAAATCTGCTAAACAAGCAATACATAGCTATGCAATTGCTATACACAGGCAACATAGAGTGAAGCAGTCTGATAAAAAGGAGTTGAAGCTCATATGCATCCATCGCGAAGCGGGTTGCCGCGGAAGAGTTATTGCTCGCCAGAAGCCTGGGGTATGTCAGCCATGGCATGTCACAAAAATAGAGCAACATGGTTGTGAGCAAACCGGCACTCTTTCATAGCACCGCAATGTGACTGCAGAATATGTGTCACAGGTGATGCAAACCATTGTGCAGCGAAGTCTTAATATTAGTATTAGGGCTTTGCGTGCAACTGCATCTGATCTGATTGGTTTCCCTGTCAGCTATAACAAGGCTCGTCATGCAAAGGAAAAGATATTTCAGAGGTTGTATGGAACCTATGAGGAGGCGTACTCTTTTGCCCCTAGAATGTTGCATCAGATTTCAGTTGCTAACAGGGGGACTCAAGTTTTCCGGAAAGAACGTCCAAATCCATTGAACCCGGACGAGCAAATCCTGGACCGCTTATTCTGGGCATTCGCCCAGACTATACAAGCATTCAAGCATTGTCGTCCGGGTGTATCAATTGATGGTACATTTCTCACTGGAAAGTACAAGGGCACACTCTTAGTGGCGATGGCAGCTGATGCAAACAATCAACTTCTTCCTATTGCCTATGCACTAGTGGAGAGCGAAAACAAACATAGTTGGCTATGGTTCCTGTGTTGCCTGAAGATGGGTGTCATCAAAGATCGGGAAGGGGGTTGCATCATCTCTGATCGCAACACCGGACTATTAAGCGCGCTTGAGATAATTAAGGCTTCACAAGATCCAGATTGGGGGTGGCCCGATCTGGAGACAAGGTGGTGCATGAGGCATTTGGCAGCTAATTTTTATTCAAAATTCAAAAACAAAGATTGGTTCAAGCTATTCAAGAGGATGTGCATGCAGAAAACTATAGCAAAAATGAATGCTATCTGGGCAGGTATCAATGGTCAGATCGAGCGCGCATCCCTCCCGGCGAGAGAAGACCGGAGGGGTCGTCGAACAGCAATAAATTTGAGCCAGTGGATTAATGAGAATTGTCCCAATTTGTACAAGTGGGCGCAGTCTCATGACACTGGCTCTAGATACGGTATAATGACAAGCAACATGTCCGAGGTGTACAATGGTGTTCTTAAAGGGGTGAGGGCACTACCTATCACAACACTAATTGATGAAACTTGGAACCGGACTGTGTCATACTTTGCAGATAGAGTCACCGTTGCCAAGGCGCTAGTTGATTTGAACAAGACCTGGTCTGAGAAGATGCAAAGACATCTTGATGACAAAGCAAAGAAGTCGCAAAGACATGGGTGCAGGCAGGTAGATGCACTTAGGAATAAATGGGAAGTTAGTGTGCGAGCAAAGTTTGTGAAGGGTCACCACAGGGGAGCAAAAAAACAAGCTGTGACGCTTGGCGCAACCTCGTGTGAGTGCACTTGCAACAAGCCCAAGCTTCTGGGATATCCTTGCAGTCACGTATTGCGGGCAGCTGCAGATCAACAAATTAGTGTCGAGCCATATGTATCACCATACTTTAACATGCACAATTTGTACAACACTTGGAACAGTGAGTTTTGGGCATGGGGCATTGATACGAACTACAAGCAATTATGGCCAGAAGGCACCACATGGGTTCCAGATCCCGCATTGATGCGAACCGGCAAGGGACGGCGTCAGTCTAGGCGTCATCGCAATGACATGGACCACAGCCAGTTGGGAGAACCAAGGCGATGCCGCGTATGTAGGTGTGCTGGTCACCCGCGTAGGGAGTGTCCGTATCGTAACAACAACACTGCGTGATATGTAATCATGCTATGTATTTTAATTTAATCGTGATGTAATATTCGGAATATGCATTTTAATTTCATCGTGATGTAATATTCGGAATATGTATTTTAATTTAATAGTGATGTAATATTCGGAATATGTATTTTAATTTCATCGTGATTGCAGGTTATGCCTGAAATGCCCCAGCTTTTGAATGGTTATCACGACAACCACCACCGTTGCCAGCTTTTCATAAATCTAAATCATGAAAATCCTCCTCAGACCTTCCGGCTTCGAACTGTAAAGACGCCCTGGTCAATACATAATCGGTTCCTTGAACACCTTGAGGCTTATGGACTCCTACATTTTGCGAACATCGCAGCTCGTCGAGGTAGTTTTACTGCCGACCCATCCCTTTTGACATCCCTCGTTGAGACCGGAGACCCACACATTTCACTTTCGATGTGGAGAGCTTGCACCTACTCTAAAAGATGTGTCAATGATCACAGCTTTACCAATTAGAGGTGTGCCAGTGGTACATCCACGAGTTTCTCCTAATTGGCCAGCAGATGTCTCTGCCCGTCTGAGGCTCGAAATGCCCATATCAGATCGTTCTGGTCCGCCTCGAGGTGTCCCACTCAGCTGGCTTCGTATTAACTTCAAAATTTTATCTACCCATGCTGATCCTGAGACAACGAAGAGACACTTGTTTGCATATTTGTTGTGGCTCTTCGGTGTGATGTTTCCTAATTCTCATGGGGAGGTAGTTTTGCCTGGTCTCATCTATTTTGCCGCAAAGATAGTAGACGAACCTTTACCCCAAAATCCACCATATAGCTTTGGTTCTTCTTTGCTTTCTCACACATACTGAGGGTTGTGTGATGCCACTCAAAAAACTTCATTCACATCTAAAGCTCCATTACTTTGTGTCTCCTACGAGTTTCTACAGTTGTGGTCCTGGGAATACTTACCTGTAGGACGACCGCAGATAGTAGAACCCGCAACCCCGTACAACTATGGTGAGGGTGTTGTAACTATGTCCAGTCGGTGGATGCTGGGTCGAAAAAAATGGTCTACTAAAATTGCAAAAAATTGTTACCCCATATACCATGATCAGTTTGAGCTTCTTAACGACTCACTAATAACATGGAACCCGTGGACTGAGGCGCACATTGATATGGTATTTGGTTCGCAACACATGCCAGTGGAATGCGTGAGAGATAGTGCCTTTTGGATGACTCGCTGCAATTTACTCTATCTATGGTTTGTGGAACCGTATAATCCTGACCGTGTCATGAGACAGTTCGGTCTATATCAAGATATTCCACCACCGGTTCCAAGATGTATCGACGAAGAAACTCATAAGTAAGTAAGATGTGACCTAGCTAAATAGATATTCCATCAACTATTCTTGAATTTTTTTTGTTATCTATAATTACAGGATGAGCAATATGGGCAGATCTGGTGTGGACTGGAATGCAGAAAACATTGAATGGATAAATCAGTGGAATAATGAAGCTCTACAAAATATAGTGCCTCAGCAACGGTAATTTTACTAATGTTAATTTAATTATGTGCTTATAAAATACAGAATGTGATGTCAATTTAGTAATGTTAATTTATTTATGCAGAACGTACGATGCAACTACGACAGAAGCGTACTATAATTGGTATCGCATGAGCACGCGTACTAGACTGACGAGTGAACCACGTACGATGCCAACACATCCAATGCATATGGAACAGTTGCAGAGACGGATGGACACATCATCAGCTTACTATGCAGAGCTCTCGCCCTTTGACATACATAAAATAACATACATAAAATAAGATACATAAAATAACATACATAAAATAAGATACATTAAGATGTAGAGTTCATAAAAAAAACTACATAAAGTCGTCGTCATCCTTCGACGATGCAGAGCTCTCGCCCTTTGACGAAGCGCTACTCTTGGCCTTCGTCGATGATGCGCTCTTGGCCTTCGTCGATGACGCGCTCTTGGTACTCGGCATGAAGATATCGTATTCGTCCTCACTATCGTCAATCCATAAGAAGGGATGTTTTACTCCACCTCCACCGCGTATGTGTTGGCCTTTCTTCTTCCATCTTTCATTCAACCGCAGAAGTTCTTTCCGAATCTCCTCATATGTCCTTGCAGGCCACCCCTTCCTAGCTAATGCGTGGGCAACCTCATTCAGTAGCATGTCACTACTGATGAGTTCGTCCCATGAAACTATTCTATTATCTATCTTGAAATTGCTAGCTAAGCGCAGAAGACACTCGGACATACCACTATGAAAACTACGATCGAAAGGATAATGAGACATTTTCAGCACACTCCTTACCCACCTTGGTATGGAGGGGGTTTTATAGGTGCAGCAGAGCGAGACAAATAACTAATGGCGGGAAAACGAGGAGGGAAAGTGAGGCGGGAAAGCGAGGGAGGGAAAGCGAGGGCGGGAAAGCGAGGCGGGAACAAAATGGCGGCAAAGCTATACGCGGGATAAAATGGCGGGAAAGCGAGGCGGGAAATAAATGGCGGGATAAAATGAACATACACGTAGCTGAAATTAAGATACCCATTGCGGAAACTAAGATACACATTACTGAAAATAAGATACAATTTGCCGAAATTAAGATACATCTTACAGAAATTAAGATACAACTAAGACAACTTAACATACAATAAAATAAATCTACTGAGTCCAACGTGGATATTTTCCTTTTCCATCAGCAGCTTCTTCTGCTGCCTTGGCGGCACGAGCCTTTTCTCTCTTTCTCTCCCTCTCAGCTTCACGGGCCTGTTCTCGCTGTCTGTAAACCTCCTCCAGCCGAAGTTTCTCTTCTTGATTTTTCCTTTTCATCTCATCAAGAAAAGCCCTCTGCTCCACACAGTAATCTTCCCACTCTTTCTTCTGCTCTGCTTTCTCGTCTGCTTCAGCCTTCTCACGACGCTCTTCCAAGTCCAAGCTAGCCCATGCACGACGACCTCTTTCACGAATCTCGGTCACCGCCCAGTCCGGCATTTCCGTGTCAATCCAACGATAGTACATGAAGAGAGGAGGAGGAGACTAAAGGATGGATCAGATTCAAGTAAACAATAATATCAAATAACAATAATCTGGATGACTTGAGCATACCGGAGGCCTGACGTACGCAGAAATAGATTCGGGTGGATCAGATTCATAATTGGCGCACATGAAAAACTTCATGCCCAACCAATCTGAAAAATCCGTCACCTCCTTCACCTTGCACACATCTCCGCACCAACATCGAACTGCTTCCACCCCCCGAGGCAAGCTTGCACTCTGCATTTTCCTAGGCCTAATGCTCTGATCCGAACAAGGCAAACTCATACTGACTATGGAGGTGCAGGTGCTTTGAAGTCTGGCTGATGGTGAAGAGAGTTTCACTCCCTGCCTCCTTTTATAGGCCCTGCCGGATGTCTACGCGGGAAAAAAGGGCGCGAAAACGAGAAACTGCAGCGGGAAAATTTGGCGGGAAACTTAGGTGAGAAAATAACGCGTGGGAATTTAGCCGGGAAACTGCAGCGGGAAACTTAGGCGCACATGACTATATACAAAGCAAAATGACAGAATCTACATTTTAAAATGAGTCCATATACATCATATGTAGTCTTCTAGTACAAACTTTTTAAAAAACTTATATTTAGGAAATCTCCCTCCGTAAAAAATAAACTCCCTCCGTTGCTAAATATAAGGCATTTTAGAAATTGTATAATAAACTACATACGGATGTACATAGATATACTTTAGAGTATAAATTAACTCATTTTGTTCCGTATGTAGTCTCCGAATGAAATACCTAAAAGGTCTTATATTTTGGAACGGATGGACTACATCCAATACCACATGCAACTTAGAGCGGCAAAATTTCGAGCGGGAAGCGCGGCCTCGTACTCAGCGAAATACATCCAATACCACATGCCTCGAGCGGGAAGAGCAGCACAGAGCGGCCGTCCGCCTTGGGAGGTGGCGGCAGGGCCCACCCAGCGCTGTCCGTTACGGGCAGGCGTGGCGGGAACGGGGTCACCAGCCGGCCGCCTCCGCTGGTGGCGGCAGGCCCCAGCCGCCTCGGGCGGTGGCGGCAGGCCCCACGGCCGCCTCGTGTGGTGGCGGCAGGTGCCACGTGCCGCCTGGCGCGCCTGCCGCCACCCGGGGTGGGGGTCCTTTCCCTCCTTTCCATTCGCAGCTGGTCTCTTTTGGCAATCTCGTTCGACAGGGGGTCCTTTTGGACAAAAATTCCCGTCGAGGAAGTGAGCGTCAATTATGCCGTGTGGCGTCTTGCTGTGAAGCTTTCGCCGTGTGTCGATCCTATGCTGCTGGTGCAGGCGCAAGCGATGGCCGCGGGTTCGTCCAAGCACGTCGGCGCTGCAACCAGTGTCGATGCTGCAATTGAAAGGTCTTGCCGACAACAGATGCTGCAACGCCCATCAATGAAGCCCCATCGACGCTGCAATGGAACTTCGTCAGGCTGCGGCGCAGCTTTTGCCGCACTACCGACACCCTAATGGAGCTTCGTCGACGCTGCAACGGAGCTTTCCGGGACTGCGTTGGAACTTTTGACGCATCGCCAGTGTTGCAATGGAGCTCCGCCGAGGCTGTGATGGTGATGCAATGGAGCTCCCCCGAGGTTTTCTATTGAAGCATTTGTTCGTGGTACGATGATGGGGCTGGCGTGACTAGAATCAACACACCGGCAAACCACGCTGGCCGAGGAAGGGTTGCTGCTCCAACAACACACTACTTCATTCGCGACAGAATGATTCAAATAAGAGGAAAGGAAAAGACCGTGCACTGCGAGCCTACGATCAATGGCCAAGCACGTCTCAATCAGACGGCCGCACATGCGGACGATCAACGGCCGACTAATATTGAAAACACGATTGTTTCTCCTAAAATTTTCTTCTACAATGGGACCCACATGAATTTTTATCCGTCGGCACCCGTTCTCTCAATTAGCGCACAGAGCCGAGATAGGCCGACCCATTAGCGGAAACTGTCCAAGAAAGAGAAAAAAAATACCGCCCATCAGGAATTGAACTCCTTCGCCACTGTACTAAATTGAGCAACTCGAATATTTCGCAAAGTTGTCAAAAAAACTCTAAGATTTTTTCTAAAGAAAAAAAATCGTTTTTTAGTTTTTTAAACCCGATTATTTATTTAAACACACACAATTTTCTAAAACTAGGTGGTACTATATTAAAAGTTATTTTTCCGAATTTGCGAATAGTTTTTACGAACACAAATATTTTTTGAACTTTAAACAAGAAAAGACAAAGTTTTTTCAAAATATTATTTTTTCAAAAACAATCCGAGTTACTATAGCTAACTTTTTTAAATTCTATACCTACAAACCAAACTGGGTGAATTTTTCAAATATGCCACAAAATGCATTGTGTTAATTCAAAAGGAATATTTTTATGGAAAATTTTAAAATATTTTAGAACACGGATATTTTTGCAAAATTGTGAACAAAAAATCAAATATATTAACACGGAAATCCAAAGGGGCTCACTTACTTGATCCATCCAACCGGTCAATAAGAGCAAGTACAATAGGATGACGTATGCGAGCTGTAAGACTTAAAATAATATATTTGTGATGAGTTGAAAGAGAGAGAAGAGAAGCGGGCTACAAACTAACAGCCGGCTGTAACACGTGCTTTAGACACTTTGTGAGAGAGAATGGTGGGCCTTGTATCAATAAAGTAGTACTCATTTTCATCTACCTATTGTACTTACGGACTATAAACTTGGCTATAGATGACGTGTCAACATCATATAGCCAGCAGCTGGCTGTACTATTAACCATGCTCTAAGACCTAAGATATATCATTTATAGCCTATCTCTTTCTATATATGGAAAGTCAATAAATTCTCATCTAAACATCGAGATTACATCCTTCCCAAACGACACCAACAAAGGTTTATTTAGCTAATGTAGTTAAAAATATATACTTCCGTTCGCAACTGTTCTTACGTACAATGAACTTCGGCACAATATACTTCCATAGTAAGTTACTACAAAATATATGAGCTTGGCAACGCTACTTGTGATCATTTGATATGACTTACAAATAGATTATATATACTTTACATCATTCCAGTGCCTCTAAACCTATATATGGTCATAAACCTATAAACTCCACTCTTCAGTCTTCACATCTTTGTGAAATAACTATAAGAAGGAGGACCATGCTGATTACTCTTCTCGTTGTTTTGCTCGCTTTTTCAGGTATTATCATCCATCTATGTCATATATGTACTTCACCTTGAGACGGTTAATATATCCAATATAGGTCTAACGCCAAGTTGGTTGGTAAATACGTACCAAGATGCCGAGAGAAGGACTATTAACTTTTTGTGTGTTTCACTTGTTAATTTCGTGTCTGGTTTGAACAATAGGCCCAATCAAAGGAGAAGATCACTTGGGAAGAGGTGATGGCAGTGACTTGCCCCCTCCTCCGGATCCAGGGAGCAGTCATTTGGCTCCTCCTCCACCTCCTCCATCTCGAAAGATCAATCCACCTCCACCTCCAAAGACAGATTTGCCTCCTCCTCCACCTCCACCTCCAAAGACTGATTTGACCCAGCCACTTTCAGAACCATGTATGGAAGTGAAGTTGTAGAGAGGGCCGTGCATCAACATCCTTTGCGCTACTGCATGTGTCGCAGTGTTGCTTCAGGGCGGCCACTGTCGTGGGAATATTTTTAAAGGTGGTTGCTATTGTTTCGTGTGTTCCGTAGCAAAGTCTAGTCCAACATTACATTGATGTGGAACATGCAGAATGTGGCTTGAGTTTTTTATTGGTTCAATCCAACAATAAAGGATGTGCTTATTATTGTATTTCTCTTTTAATAACGAAAATTAAGTGAATAGGCTTTCTACTCTGTTCGAGTGTCTAGAACGATTCGACCTCCTTACAACAATGTTTCTAAGGGGATATTCAAGATCCACACCCAATTCTTTGTCCCGACAGAAATTATCCTTTAGCTACTGGGTCGCCTATACTCCCTTACTTTTTTTTTGAAAAAGGAGGCTTGACCCCCGGCCTCTGCATCAATCGATGCATGCAACCTATACTCCCTTACTGGATTTGCATGTTGTCGGAAATTCCACCTCTTGTTCATACCCTGTTTCGACCCAACGGATCGAGTGCCATTAATTATATTCTAAGGGGATATACAAGTTTTTCTTATGCTGATTCACTGCTTCATTAACTAGGAATACATGCTTTAAGTCTCACAAGACAACCAAGTTAGAAAATCTGGAATAATAGTAAACAAGAAGCAATTATGCTGCTAATAGCGTGCTTATATAGCACATATAAATGTGCATCATACTTCTCCTCTCACCTAACAAATGAGATATCAAAATTCTGAAGGAGTTGCAAAGATTGTTAGGGTTCCTTTAGGATACCCACAAATCAGCCAGTGTATAATACCGAAAACTAACATGGATAATTTTGAAGATGAAAATTGGAAATTTAAGATGCTAACTTATTTTAAATACATAATTGTGATCACTACATAGTAAGTTACTAGTGTGCTTATACTTCCGTAGTAAGTTACTACAAAATACATGAGCTTGGCAACGCTACTTGTAATCATTTGATATGACTTACAATATAGTTTCTAATTTACATTATTCCAGTGCCTCTAAACCTATATATGTGTTGGGGATCGTCGCACGGGAAACAAAAAATTTCCTACGCCCACGAAAACCTATCATGGTGATGTCCATCTACGAGAGGGGATTTCCGATCTACGTACCCTTGTAGATCGCACAGCAGAAGGGTTAGTGAACGCGGTTGATGTAGTGGAACGTCCTCACGTCCCTCGATCCGCCCCGCGAACCGTCCCACGAACCGTCCCGCGATCCGTCCCACGATCTACTCCGATCTAGTGCCGAACGGACGGCACCTCCGCGCTCAGCACACGTACAGCTCGACGATGATCTCGGCCTTCTTGATCCAGCAAGAGAGACGGAGAGGTAGAAGAGTTCTCCGGCAGCGTGACGGCGCTCCGGAGGTTGGTGATGATCTTGTCTCAGCAGGGCTCCGCCCGAGCTCCGCAGAAACGCGATCTAGAGGTAAAACCGTGGAGATATGTGGTCGGGCTGCCGTGGAAAAGTTGTCTCAAATCAGCCCTAAAACCTCAGTATATATAGGAGGGAGGGAGAGGAGGAGGCAGCCTCAAACCCTCAAGGTTTGGCCGAAATTTGAGGTGGAGGAGTCCTACTCCAATCCTACTTGGAGTAGGATTCCACCTTCCCACTTGGAAACTCTTTCCACCTTGTGTTTTTTCCTTCTCAAACCTTATGAGCCTTAGTGGGAACTTATTCCAGCCCACTAGGGGCTGGTTTATCTCTTCCCATAGCCCATGAGACCCCTTGGGGCGTGACACCCCTCCCGATGGTCCCCGGCACACCTCCCGGCACTCCCGGTACACTACCGATGAGCCCGAAACTTTTCCGGTAATGCCCGAAAACTTTCCGATAACCAAATGAGGTCATCCTATATATCAATCTTTGTCTCCGGACCATTCCGGAAACCCTCGTGACGTCCATGATCCCATACAGGACTCCGAACAACATTCGGTAACCAACCATATAACTCAAATACGCATAAAACAACGTCGAACCTTAAGTGTGCAGATCCTGCGGGTTCGTGAACTATGTAGACATGACCCGAGAGACTCCTCGGTCAATATCCAATAGCGGGACCTGGATGCCCATATTGGATCCTACATATTCTACGAAGATCTTATCGTTTGAACCTCAGTGCCAAGGATTCATATAATCCCGTATGTCATTCCCTTTGTCCTTCGGTATGTTACTTGCCCGAGATTCGATCGTCAGTATCCGCATACCTATTTCAATCTCGTTTACCGGCAAGTCTCTTTACTCGTTCCGTAATACAAGATCCCGTAACTTACACTAAGTCACATTGCTTGCAAGGCTTGTGTGTGATGTTGTATTACCGAGTGGGCCCCGAGATACCTCTCCGTTACACGGAGTGACAAATCCCAGTCTTGATCCATACTAACTCAACGAACACCTTCGGAGATACCTGTAGAGCATCTTTATAGTCACCCAGTTACGTTGCATTCCTCCGGTGTCCGTGAGTTATATGATCTCATGGTCATAGGAACAAATACTTGACACGCAGAAAACAATAGCAACAAAATGACACGATCAACATGCTACGTCTATTAGTTTGGGTCTAGTCCATCACATGATTCTCCTAATGATGTGATCTCGTTATCAAGTGACAACACTTACCTGTGGCCAGGAAACCTTGACCATCTTTGATCAACGAGCTAGTCAACTAGAGGCTTACTAGGGACAGTGTTTTGTCTATATATCCACGCAAGTATTGTGTTTCCAATCAATACAATTATAGCATGGATAATAAACAATTATCATGAACTAAGAAATATAATAATAACTAATTTATTATTGCCTCTAGGGCATATTTCCAACAGTCTCCCACTTGCACTAGAGTCAATAATCTAGTTCACATCACCATGTGATTCCAACGAATCCAACACGCATATAGTTATGGGGTCTGATCACGTCTTGCTCGTGAGAGAGGTTTTAGTCAACGGTTCTGAAACTTTCGGATCCGTGCGTTCTTTACAAATCTTTATGTCATCTTATAGATGCTGCTACTACGTGCTATTCGGAAATGCTCCAAATATCTACTCTACTATACGAATCCGTTTCACTACTCATAGTTATTCGGATTAGTGTCAAAGCTTGCATCGACGTAACCCTTTACGACGAACTCTTCAACCACCTCCATAATCGAGAAAAATTCCTTAGTCCATTAGTTACTAAGGATAAATTTTGACCGCTGCTAGTGATTCAATCATGGATCACTCTCTGTACCTCTCAACAGACTTTGAGTCAAGGCACACATCAGGTGCGGTACACAGCATAACATACTTTAGAGTCTACGGCTAAGGCATAGAAGACGACCTTCGTCTATTCTCTTTATTCTGCCGTGGTCGGGTTTTGAGTCTTACTCAAATTCACACCTTACAACGCAACCAAGAACTCCTTCTTTGCTGATCTATTTTGAACTCCTTCAAAAACTTGTCAAGGCATGCATCTTGTTGAAACTTCTATTAAGCGCTTTCGATCTATCTCCATAGATCTTTGATGCTCAACGTTCAAGTAGCGCAATCCAGGTATTCCTTTGAAAAACTTCTGTCAAACAACCTTGTATGCCTTACAGAAATTCTACATTACTTCTGATCCACAATATGTCAACAACGTATACTTATCAGAAATTCTATAGTGCTCCCACTCACTTCTTTGGAAATACAAGTTTCTCATAAACCTTGTACACACCCAAAATCTTTGATCATCTCATCAAAGTGTATATTCCAACTCCGAGATGCTTGCACCAGTCCATTGAAGGATCACTGGAGCTTGCATACTTGCTAGTATCTTTAGGATCGACAAAACCTTCTGGTTGTATCACATACAATGTTTGCTCAAGGAAACCGTCGAGGAAACAATGTTTTGACATCCTACGTGCAATATTTCATAAATAATGCATCAACAACTTCTAACAGACCTTTAGCATCGCTATGAGTGAGAAAGTCTCATCATAGTCAACTGTTTGATCTTGTCGAAAACATCTTTGCGACAAGTCGAGCTTTTCTTAATAGTGACTTATCACCATCATCGTCTGTCTTCTTTTAAAGATCCATTTTTACTCAATAGTCCTATGACCATCAAGTAGTTCTTCTAAAGTCTACACTTTGTTTTCATACATGGATCCTTTCTCGGATTTCATGGCTTCCAGCCATTTTGTCGGAATCTGGGCCCACCATCGCTTTCTCCATAACTCGTAGGTTCACTGTTGCTCAACAACATGACCTCCAAGACAGGGTTACCGTACCACTCTGGAGTAGTACGCGACCTTGTCAACCTACGAGGCTTGTAGTAACTTGATCCCATGCTTGATGATCACCATCATCAGCTTCCACTTCAATTGGTGTAGGCGCCACAGGAACAATTTCCTGCGCCCTGCTACACACTGGTTGAAGTGATGGTTCAATAACCTCATCAAGTTCTACTACCCTCCCACTCAACTCTTTCGAGAGAAACCTTTCCTCGAGAAAGGATCCGTTTCTAGAAACAAACACTTTGCTTTCGGATCTGAGATAGGAGATGTACCCAACTGTTCCGGATATCCTATGAAGATGCATTTATCCGCTTTGGGTTTGAGCTTATCAGACTGAAACTTTTTCACATAAGTATCGAAGCCCCAAACTTTCAAGAAACGACAGTTTAGATTTCTCTAAACCTCAGTCTATACTGTGTCATCTCAACGGAAATACGCGGTGCCCTATTTTAAAGTGAATGCGGTTGTCTCTAATGCATAACCCATAAACGAAAGTGGTAATTTGATAAGAGACATCATAGCATGCACCATACCAAATAGTACGTGGCTATGACTTTCAGTCACATCATCACACTATGATGTTCTAGGTGGCATGAACTGCGAAACAATTTCCACATTGTCTTAACTGCGTACCAAAACTCGTAACTCAGATATTCATTTCTATGATCATATCGTAGACAGTTTATCCTCTTGTTACGACGAACTTCACTCTGAAACGGAATTGAAATTTTCAATATTTCAGACTTGTGATTCATTAAGTAAATACTCCTGTATCTACTCAAGTTGTCAGTGAAGTAAGAACATAATGATATCCACTGCGTGCCTCAGCACCCATTGGACTGCATACATCAAAATGTATCACTTCCAACAAGTTACTATCTTATCTCATCTAAATGAAAACAAGGCCTTGCTCATGTGGTATGATTTGCATATCACTAGTGATACGAAATCAGGTGAGTACAAAGATCCATCAGCATGGAGCCTCTTCATGCAATTTATACTAACATGACTCAAGCGGCAGTGCCACAAGTAAGTGGTACTATCATCATTAACTCGTATCTTTTGGCACCAATATCATGAACATGTGTAACACTACGATCGAGATTCAATAAACCATTGAAGGTGATTATTCAAGCAAATAGAGTAACCATTATTCTCTTTGAATGAATAATCGTATTGCAATAAACACGATCCAATCATGTTCATGCTTAACGCAAGCACCAAATAACGATTATTTAGGTTTAACACCAATCCCGATGGTAGAGGGAGCGTGCGACGTTTGATCATATCAACCTTGGAAACACTTCCAACACGTATCGTCACCTCGCCTTTAACTAGTTTCCGTTTATGTCGTAGCTTTCATTTCGTGTCACTAATCACTTAGCAACCGAACCGGTATCTAATACCCTCGTGCTACTAGGTGTACTAGCAAAGTACACATCAACATCATGTATATCAAATATACTTCTCCCGACTTTTGCCAGCCCACTTATCTACCAAGTATCTAGAGTTGCTCCGCCTCAGTGACTGTTCCCCTCATTACAGAAGCACTTAGTCTCGGGTTTGGGTTTAATCTTGGGTCTCTTCATTAGCGCAGCAACTGTTTTGCCGTTTCACGAAGTATCCCTTCTAGCCCTCGCCTTTCTTGAAACTTAGTGGTTTTACTAACCATCAACTATTGATGCTCCTTCTTGATTTCTACTTTCGCAGTGTCAAACATCGCGAATCGCTCAAGGATCATTGTATCTATCCTTGATATGTTATAGTTCATCACGAAGCTCTCACAGCTTGGTGGCAGTGACTTTGGAGAACCATCACTATCTCATCTCGAAGATTAACTCCCACTTGATTCAAGTGATTGTCGTACTCAGACAATCTGAGCACATGCTCAACGATTGAGCTTTTCTCCTTTACTTTGTGGACAAAGAATCTTGTTGGAGGTCTCGTACCTCTTAACAAGGGCATAAACATGAAATCACAATTTCATCTCTTTAGAACATCACTTATGTTCCGTGACGTTTTACAACGTTTTCGACGCCTTGCTTCTAAGCCATTAAGTATTTTGCACTGAACTATCGTGTAGTCATCAGAAACGTGTATGTCGGATGTTCATAGCATCCACAGACGACGCTCGAGGTGCAGCACACCGAGTGGTGCATTAAGGACATAAGCCTTCTGCGTAGCAACGAGGACAATCCTCGGTTTTACAGACTCAGTCTGCAAAGTTTGCTACTATCAATTTTCAACTAAATTTTCTCTAGGAACATATAAAAACAGTAGAGCTATAGCGCAAGCTACATCGTAATTCGCAAAGACCATCAGACTATGTTCATGACAAGTAGTTCAATTAATCATATTACTTAAGAACTCCCACTCAAAAAGTACATCTCTCTAGTCATTTGAGTGGTACATGATCCAAATCCACTATCTCAAGTCCGATCATCACGTGAGTCGAGAATAGTTTCAGTGGTAAGCATCTCTATGCTAATCATATCAACTATACGATTCATGCTCGACCTTTCGGTCTCATGTGTTCCGAGGCCATGTCTGCACATGCTAGGCTCGTCAAGCTTAACCCGAGTGTTCCACGTGCGCAACTGTTTTGCACCCGTTGTATGTGAACGTTGAGTCTATCACACCCGATCATCACGTGGTGTCTCGAAACGACGAACTGTAGCAACGGTGCACAGTCGGGGAGAACACAATTTCGTCTTGAAATTTTAGTGAGAGATCACCTCATAATGCTACCGTCGTTCTAAGCAAAATAAGGTGCATAAAAGGATTAACATCACATGCAATTCATAAGTGACATGATATGGCCATCATCATGTGCTCCTTGATCTCCATCACCAAAGCACCGGCACAATCTTCTTGTCACCGGCGCCACACCATGATCTCCATCAACGTGTCGCCATCGGGGTTGTCATGCTACTCATGCTATTACTACTAAAGCTACATCCTAGCAAAATAGTAAACGCATCTGCAAGCACAAACGTTAGTTATAAAGACAACCCTATGGCTCCTGCCGGTTGCCGTACCATCGACGTGCAAGTCGATATTATCTATTACAACATGATCATCTCATACATCCAATATATCACATCACATCATTGGCCATATCACATCACAAGCATACCCTGCAAAAACAAGTTAGACGTCCTCTAATTTTGTTGTTGCATGTTTTACGTGGTGACCATGGGTATCTAGTAGGATCGCATCTTACTTACGCAAACACCACAACGGAGATATATGAGTTGCTATTTAACCTCATCCAAGGACCTCCTCGGTCAAATCCGATTCAACTAAAGTTGGAGAAACTGACACCCGCCAGTCATCTTTGAGCAACGGAGTTACTCGTAGCGATGAAACCAGTCTCTCGTAAGCGTACGAGTAATGTCGGTCCGAGCCGCTTCGATCCAACAATACCGCGGAATCAAGAAAAGAGTAAGGAGGGCAGCAAAACGCACATCACCGCCCACAAAAACTTTTGTGTTCTACTCGAGAAGACATCTACGCATGAACCTAGCTCATGATGCCACTGTTTGGGAACGTCGCACGGGAAACAAAAATTTTCCTATGCGCCCGAAAACCTATCATGGTGATGTCCATCTACGAGAGGGGATTTCCGATCTACGTACCCTTGTAGATCGCACAGCAGAAGCGTTAGTGAACGCGGTTGATGTAGTGGAACGTCCTCACGTCCCTCGATCCGCCCCGCGAACCGTCCCACGAACCGTCCCGCGATCCGTCCCACGATCTACTCCGATCTAGTGCCGAACGGACGGCACCTCCGCGCTCAGCACACGTACAGCTCGACGATGATCTCGGCCTTCTTGATCCAGCAAGAGAGACGGAGAGGTAGAAGAGTTCTCCAGTAGCGTGACGGTGCTCCGGAGGTTGGTGATGATCTTGTCTCAGCAGGGCTCCGCCCGAGCTCCGCAGAAACGCGATCTAGAGGTAAAACCGTGGAGATATATGGTCGGTCTGCCGTGGCAAAGTTGTCTCAAATCAGCCCTAATACCTCAGTATATATAGGAGGAAGGGAGGGGAGGAGGCAGCCTCAAACCCTCAAGGTTTGGCCGAAATTTGAGGTGGAGGAGTCCTACTCCAATCCTACTTGGAGTAGGATTCCACCTTCCCACTTGGAAACTCTTTCGACCTTGTGTTTTTTCCTTCTCAAACCTTATGGGCCTTAGTGGGAACTTATTCCAGCCCACTAGGGGCTGTTTTATCTCTTCCCATAGCCCATGAGACCCCTTGGGGCGTGACACCCCTCCCGATGGTCCCCGGCACCCCTCCCGGCACTCCCGGTACACTACCGATGAGCCCGAAACTTTTCCGGTAATGCCCGAAAACTTTCCGATAACCAAATGAGGTCATCTATATATCAATCTTCGTCTCCGGACCATTCCGGAAACCCTCGTGACGTCCGTGATCCCATACGGGACTCCGAACAACATTCGGTAACCAACCATATAACTCAAATACGCATAAAACAACGTCGAACCTTAAGTGTGCAGACCCTGCGGGTTCGAGAACTATGTAGACATGACCCGAGAGACTCCTCGGTCAATATCCAATAGCGGGACCTGGATGCCCATATTGGATCCTACATATTCTACGAAGATCTTATCGTTTGAACCTCAGTGCCAAGGATTCATATAATCCCGTATGTCATTCCCTTTGTCCTTCGGTATGTTACTTGCCCGAGATTCGATCGTCAGTATCCGCATACCTATTTCAATCTCGTTTACCGGCAAGTCTCTTTACTCGTTCCGTAATACAAGATCGCGTAACTTACACTAAGTCACATTGCTTGCAAGGCTTGTGTGTGATGTTGTATTACCGAGTGGGCCCCGAGATACCTCTCCGTTACACGGAGTGACAAATCCCAGTCTTGATCCATACTAACTCAACGAACACCTTCGGACATACCTGTAGAGCATCTTTATAGTCACCCAGTTACGTTGCGACGTTTGATACACACAAAGCATTCCTCCGGTGTCCGTGAGTTATATGATCTCATGGTCATAGGAACAAATACTTGACATGCAGAAAACAGTAGCAACAAAATGACACGATCAACATGCTACGTCTATTAGTTTGGGTCTAGTCCATCACATGATTCTCCTGATGATGTGATCTCGTTATCAAGTGACAACACTTGCCTATGGCCAGGAAACCTTGACCATCTTTGATCAACGAGCTAGTCAACTAGAGGCTTACTAGGGACAGTGTTTTGTCTATATATCCACACAAGTATTGTGTTTCCAATCAATACAATTATAGCATGGATAATAAACGATTATCATGAACTAAGAAATATAATAATAACTATGCCTCTAGGGCATATTTCCAACGATATGGTCATAAAGGTTGGACGGACATCCCACCAGAATCAAAAAACAATATATTGTCATAATATGGATTGTAAGATAAAATTTTGTATCTAGCCGGTGCGAATGCACGGGTTGACGACTAGTCTATTTATAATGGAAAATCCACATATTTGATAGAAAAACATTATTCAGGAAAATCCATACATATGGTGGCGGATCATTTATTAGCAAAAAGTCCAAAAAAACATAGGAAAAATATCAAAGTTTAGAAGTACCAAAACAAAGACAAGTCGTACTATTTTCCTTTCGCAAAACACATTAAATGGAGTAGAATAGTAAGATACAATTTATTAGAGGAGCTGTATGTAAATATATATTTAATGCTCATGATATACCTTAAGATAGCATGCATTAAGAGTGCCCCGAAGATCTGAAAAATGAGACGATCCAAGCACCTATAAAATGTAGGGTCTCTCTCGAACTCCACTATTCAGTCTTCACATCTTTGTGAAATGACTATAAGAAGGAGGACCATGCTGATTACTCTTCTCGTTGTTTTGCTCGCCTTTTCAGGTATTATCATCCATCTATGTCATATATGTACTTCATCTTGAGACAATTAATATACCCAATATATGTCTAACGCCAAATTGGTTGGTAAATTCGTACCAAGATGCCCAGAGAAGGACTATTAACTTTTTGTGTGTTTCACTTGTTAATTTCGTTTCTGGTTTGAACAACAGGCCCAATCAAAGGAGAAGATCAGTTGGGAAGAGGTGATGGCGGTGACTTGGCCCCTCCTTCGGATCCAGGGAGCAGTCACTTGGCTCCTCCTCCACCTCCTCCATATCGAAAGATCAATGCACCTCCACCTCCGAAGACAGATTTGCCTCCTCCTCCACCTCCACCTCCAAAGACTGATCTTACCCAGCCGCCTTCAGGATCATGTGTGGAAGTGAAGTTGTACAGAGGGCCGTGCATCAACATGCTTTGCGCTGGTGCATGTATCGCACAGTTGCATCAGGGCGGCCACTGTCGTGGGAGTATTTTTACTGGTGGTTGCTATTGTTTCGTGTGTTCCATAACAAAGTCTAGTCCGGCATTACATTGATGTGGAACATGCAAAATGTGGCTTGAGTTTTTTATTGGTTCAATCCAACAATAAAGGATGTGCTTATTATTGTATTTCTCTTTTAATAACGAAAAATAAGTGAATAGGCTTTCTACTTTGTTCGAGTGTCTAGAACGGATTCGACCTCCTTACAACAATGTTTCTAAGGGGATATTCAAGATCCACACCCAATTCTTTGTCCCAGCAGAAACTATCCTTTAGCTACTGGGTCGCCTATACTCCCTTACTGGATTTGCATGTTGTCGGAAATTCCACCTCTTGTTCATACCCTTGTTTCGACCCAACGGATCGAGTGCCATTAATTATATTCTAAGGGGATATACAAGTTTTTCTTATGCTGATTCAGTGCTTCATTAACTAGGAATTCGTGCTTTAAGTCTGACAAGACAACCAAGTTAGAAAATCTGGAATAATAGTAAAACAAGAAGCAATTATGCTGCTAATAGCGTGCTTATATAGCACATATAAATGTGCATCATACTTCTCCTCTCGCCTAACAAATGAGATATCAAAATCTGAAGGAGTTGCAAAGATTGTTAGGGTTCCTTTAGGATACCCACAAATCAGCCAGTGTATAATACCGAAAACTAACATGGATAATTGTGAAGATGAAAATTGGAAATTTAAGATGCTAACTTCTTTTAAATACATAACTGAAGGTCAAAGAGTCTTCACATCGTACCCTTGTTGAAATGGTTGGATTGAAGTTCCGCACAGAGGGTGATAGCTCCAGATTTCACTTGTGGTCAGATTGGACAACATCGATGTTCGAGCTGTAATTCTATCTTTAAAGTATTGTTGTAGGTCGTTGTGCCCTTTATCTTTATTGGATCACAATATTCCTCGACTAGTGGATTATGGTGCATGAAATCCATAGAGTCCGTTGGAGGTGTAGCGTGAAGAGGTCCTACATAGATGGCCATATCTATCTATCTATGTACTCCCTCCGGTTTTTTTTAGTCTGCATATAATGTTTGGTCAAAGTCAAGCTTAATAAAGTTTGACTAACTTTATATTAAAAAAATATTAACATTCACAACATGAAATCAATGTTATCAGATGCACCACGAGATGTATTTTCATATTATATAATTTTAATATAGTAGATATTCATATTTTTCGATATAAATTTGGTCAAACTTTATGTTGTTTGACTTTGACCAAATCTTATACGCAGAGTAAAAAGAAACGGAGGGAGTATTATATTATTATTACAATGATAGAAAACGAACGGCTTAAATCTATATTTATATCTACGTCTATATCCATATCTATATCTATATCTACATCTATATCTATATCTGTATCTATACCTAATCTTTACCTACTATTAATATCATAATTATAATTGTATTATAGAATAATACTAATACTAATACTGATACTGATACTGATACTGATACTGATACCACCTAGACACATCTACCACCTAGACACAAGGACAATGCCACCTAGACACATCCGCGGAAGAAAAAACTGGAACGGGGGTACCAGATTTGTGGACACACATCATCCTCCACATGCCTCCTAGCGATACGAAGAAGCACCACTTAAATGAAGGTGAGTCAGGCAGACCTTATTCTACAACAAGGGATGCCATCGTGTCGCCGCCGTAGATCAGAGACATCACCTTTTTTATAGACCTACCATCACCGGAGCAATGGCCTAGGGTACCGGCTCCCTCTCATCACCCTGAGGTATAGACAGAGAAAGAGGGGGCATTGTCTCACTAGGGAGTCTGGGAATATTGGATGTTGGATCCTAAATCATGGGATCCATGGGAAGGGGATACCCCCCTCTTTACGGCTCAAAAGGTTCACCACGCACTAACCGAGGATAATTAAGCATGCATATCACTGTGTAGTTAGGAGGTGGTGCGTGGTCGGGATATGCAAGGAGTTGGTTCCTCGCATATAGTATATGATTATGCATACATGAGGGTCATCAGACTAAGGCTATAAGCGGAAGACGTCCCTATTAAGAGAGTCTCATGTTGCAGCATAACCCATATGTTCTCCACTACACCCCATCATGACCTCCGTCGAACCTTCCTTGTCGTTCAGCAACGCGAAGAAAGCAATTGTATCCGGACATTTCTCGGTGATTGGCGGCCTAAACATGCAGTATAGAGATGATGTTTCTAGGAAGTGTTTTGCACAACTACTACGTTGTCTTGTTCGACTGCTATATCATCATCATCTTCATCAACAACCTTGATATATGAAATTCCTCATTATGGTTGAGTACTTCTTATGCAATATTATTGCCATTTAGTTTTATGTGGAACTAAGGTTTATTTTGTTGGTAGACGACATGTAGTTTCTTTATATACATACGTCATATCAATTATGGAAGATTTATCATTGTCATCCATGTTGTTGTTCGGTCGATCCTTGCATACCCCCTCGCGTCGCCTCCCCTCGGGCGACGCTAGGGGCCCCCGAAGCCCTAGCCGCCAGAGCGGTTCCCTCCTTCCTCGGCCGCCGCTGCCGCCGGCAAGGGCCGCGGGGGCGGCGGGCCCTGCGCCTTAGAGCCAGGGCGGGTGGTGCCGCGGAGCCCCAGCGAGGCGGAGGGGCCGTCGCGCGCGGGGAAGACGGGGGCGGCGGTCAGGGCGGCGGACCTGATGTGCGGCGGCGTTCGTGGCCCCATGGCCGGCCGTGGTCGGGTTGGATGGCGACGGAGGCGCTCCATACGGCGAGGGCAGCGGCTGGCGCAAGGGCGGTCATCGAGGGCTGTGGATCTGGCGTTTCCTGTCCAGATCCGTCACGGCTTGGACTTCTTCGGTCTGTGGCGCGAGGAGGATCGGTGTGGGGTGGCGAGGCCTCTGCCGGCATGGCGACGGCGGTCTTCGTCTACATGACGTGCCTCCCTCGGTTCCATCCAGTCACGAGATCGGGGGGTCGCGACTTCCGGTGAAAACCGCGCCGACCTCGGTCATGGCGAACGATGGCGGCGTCTAGGACGTCGTTACCAGCCCATGGCATCGTTGTTGCAGGTCGTGGCACCACACTCGTGATGCTCCGAGGGAAACCTTAGATCGGGATCTACCGGTCGGACGATGATGGCATCTTCGATGTCATTTCCCTCATGAGGGCATCATTTTGGAGTACGTGCTGGGTGGAGGGGACAAGAGGAGGAGCGGTGTTTGGTCTACTGTGAGCCATACGGTGTAGCCCGGCGGCATGGCGCTGCGGTGGTTCGTCGACAGGCACGTGTAGGCGGACACGTGCAGGATGGTGGCGCTGTCTGGCACCGTGGTGGCGTCGACGGCAGACCTTGCAAGGATGATGCGTTTGTTCTAGCTCTGGAGAGGGTACGGTGGTAGATGGTGGAGGCGGCCTCTGCGCCGGACCAGTTTGGGATCCAGTCTCAGTGGTGGTTGGGCTGGAGCATCAGACTATAGATGTTAGGATTTGGTGCGATATCTATTTGGTATTTGGCCCGGATATTCAGCACACCTTCATCAAGGAATAGGAGTAGCAACGTGTGTTGTCTAGATGGTGGCTTCAGGCTGACTGATGTATTACTTTGTATGGTCTCTGTGAATAATTAATAAAATGACTGTATGCATCGTCTAGATGCAGAGGCCGGGGGTATATCCTCCTTTTCTAAAAAAAAAATCCATGTTGTTGTTCATTTAGGAGTTTATTAATGGTAACCTTTCCATTATGTGCAAAAGAGTGCAAAAGTGTTGCCTTTCATTATAACAAAAAGCTATAACATTGTTAGTTAAATCAAGGTTGACCTCCATGTTCAGTTGTCAGAGCATGTTTGAATGTGATGGTGAACATAATGATAGGTAGGCTCCTGAAGCTTGTTTTTTCAATTGGGGTTGAATTATATATTGTTGGTTCATTCTTCACAAATTTCCGTTATACATATGTTTTTAGATTGTGTAATGGATGCAAAAAAATTTCTCTACTCTATTGAACAACATAAATTAAGCATAAAGATACCCTAAGGATATAAAGTTTTCCCAACATGTACTATGGGGGCCTGGAGGGCTCTATGCTTAATGAATTAAAGCCTTTGAATAAATGCATGACGTCCCTCTATTTATTATAGAAAATCCATATATGTTGATAGAAAAAAATAATAACTAAAATCCATTCAGGGTGGAAAATTATGTACTAGCAAAAAGTTCAGTAGAAAATTAGTGATTAAATTCAAAGTTTATCAGCACCAAAACCAACAAAAGTCCTACTTTCTTTCACAACACACATTAAATGAGAGATGTTTTCAATACAACAATAAGATGGAATGCATTGGAGCTATATATAAGACATATATTAAATGCATATGATATTGCTTAAGGCTGGTCATAGTGGGGAGTATCATATAGTAGTATCATGTATATGATACTATTGTATGATACTACCTTTATAGTGCATAGTATCATAAACTAGTATTATAGATGACCTCATTTATTGACATGCATGACACATACTAAATATGTTACGGTATCTACCTTCATAGTGCATGGTATCATAAACTAGTATTATAGATGACTTCATAGTGTACATCTGACACCGATCGAATGGGTTATCAAATACGTATGACAAGGCCTAGAGAACGAGAATCAAACATAAGTTTGATCGTTCTATCGTCCTAATTATTCTGTATTTGCCTTGTTAATTTTGTATTCGGTTTGAACAACAAGCCCAATGAAAGGAGAACACCATTTGGATGCAGGTGGCGGCGGTCTCGTGGCGCCTCCTCCTGGTCAGGAGAGCAGTCATCTGGCTCCTTCTCCTCAAACTTCTCCAAAGGGTAATCCAAATCCACTTCCAGTGACTGGTCATTTGCCTCATCCTCGGGCTCCATTGACCCAGCCGCTTCCAAAAGGCTGTGTGGAAGTGAGGATAAACGAAGGGCCGTGCTTCCTCGTTGTCTGCGCAGCAGAATGTCTCCTGGAGTCATACACGGGCGGCCTGTGTCGTGGTGGACGTCTTCTTTCCGGTGCCTGCTATTGTGTCCAGTGTCCCGTAGCCAAGACTAGCCCACATGTGGCTTGAGTTTTCAGTTGATCTATAAAATAATACTCTCTCCGTCCCAAAATAACTGTCTCAAGCTTAGTACAACTTTATATTAGAGCTAATTACAAAGTTGAGACACTTATTTTGGGACGGAGGGAGTAAACGATATGGTGATCGTGTTCCACGATTAAATAAATAATTGGACATATGGCATGTGTTGCTCCTGCTCGCATCTTTGTCCTCGTGATCGCGGGAGCTATAGAATTCCTCTGGTTCCCAACATGAATATCTATAGGCTCTGGATGGGCTGTAGCATTTGTCGGCCGTACCAGGCACCTCCTCTCTAGGTTGCATTCCATGTGAGAGAGTGAGAATAAATGCACATGAAAAGATTTACATAGACTTAGTGATCTTGGTGTCGAGGCTCCGCATAGGGAAAATCGAGCGATCGTTTTAACTGGACCAGTCCATTCAAGCGAAACATCTCCAGAAGGATTTTCTTGTTTTAGAAGGTCCTTGATCCGGTTTATTTTCCGTTTCCTTTTTTTCATTTCTGTTTCTGTTTCAAAAAATGTTTTGGATTTTTAAAAATTATTCTTCAAACTCAAAAATGTTTTTTGCTTTTTTCCAAAATGTTCTGAATTTCAAATAGTTGCTTTTAAAAAAAACATTCATAACATAAAAAATATTCGGGACTTTCAAAAAAATGTTCGGTGTTTTAAGAGAATGTTCGGTATTTTCAAACAATCTACCAAATATAAAAATTCTGTTTAAATTTTAAACTAAGTTTGTATTCGATTTTTTTCTTAAATTTCGACAAATGTCCTTGCTTTTAAAAATGTTCCAAATTTCAAACAATTTCCATTCTTCAAACTTTGTTCATAAGTGCAAATCTGTTCTGGATTTCCAAAAAATATTCTGGATTTTAGAAAATTGTTTTTCAAATTCGCAAAAAATACTATTTAAAAAATAATATGTTGTAAATTGAAAATAGTTGTCGTTTTTAAAAAAAATCATAACTTCAAAAAGTTTTCGGTATTTTTAGAAAATGTTCGTTATTTTATGAGAAATCTTCGGTATTTCAAAACAAATTAAAATATCAAAAATTTGTACAATTTATAATCTAGTTTAGTGTTCAAAAATTGTTCTGAAATTTTGAAAACTTTTCTTGATTTTAAAAAATGTTCCAAATTTCGTACAGTTGTCATTTTTCAAACCTTCATAAATTTAAACAATGTTCTGGATTTTTAGAAAATTTTCTTTAAATTCGAAAAATGTTTTTGCTTCAAATTTGAAAATAGAAGGAAAAGGAAATAAAAAAGAACCAAAAAATAATAAAAAGATAGGAAATAAACAGAAAAGGAAAAAGGAACAAAAAAAGAACAAAAAAGGAAAATATCAGATTTTCTTTAGACAAACAAAAAACTGGACCGGCCCAGCCTGGCGAACCCCCTGTGCATCCGCTCGGCAGTTCGCCGCAATGACTGGTGCATAGGAGGCCTCCTCTGTTCGTCCCAAAATAAATGCCGTTGATTTAATACTAAATTTACACTAACTTAATATTAAATTAACGACATTTATTTTGAGACGGAGGGAGTGTATACATAGCATTGTCTGCCGTGAGCAGCATGGAGCGATCGCTTGCTCGCGTCATGCGCTGTGGTCTAGCCGATTATGGGTATCTGATAGCTAGTTGGTGCCGGCTTACTATGGTTTGCTGATTTCTTTTACCGTTGGGTTTCATCGTTTTTCCTTTTGGTATATATTTTAAATATTCTGAAATACATATATAAGAAAAATATATGGCTCATCTTTTTTCATTTTGATATAGATTTTAAATATTCTGAAATACATATATATGAAAAAATGTAATCCCTCTGATCTATATTAATTGTCGAAGCTTGAGTACATAGTTGTACTAAGGATGCACAATTAATTTGGATCAGAGAGAATACTAAATTTTAAAAATGTATAAAGAGAAATCATCAATAATTTTGATAATATTAATTATTTATTTAAATAAATATTCATTGTGTCTTAATAAAATATTTATCGTGTATTTAACAATATTTCTCATGTTTCTTTTAGATAATCCCTAGCTGTTAGTATGGGCTGGTTTCTCGCACTTAATGGAAGTGGTTCAGGCGGCATGGGTCGATCGTCAACACTATGAAGGACCAAGGACGACTAATTACATATTTCCAGCATGGACTGGCCCAACGACATCGACGTCGTTTATTTTAAAACTCAATAAGCCTATCCTGCTTGTTCTGGCCTTTGTAGCACCGTTGTATCGGGATCCTATAGCGCGAAATCACTAATAAAAAGTTATCAGTTGCACACGTCATTCTCACCTTCATAAACACTCGCAAGTGGCACATTGCATGTGTTTCACTTCTACATAGCAACCTATGATTCTTCTCCTTTCTACATAAATTTATTTATTCAAAATGTTTTATCTATTGAACCATAAGTTCGAATCCTGAACTTTTTTCTTCGATGAATTTTCCGCGTCGAGATCTTTTAGACTACATCCCATGTTCATAGCTTTTGACCAGTTTTTACACGAAAAAAGGAAAAAAACTGAAGAAGGGACCCAAAAACCATAAAAGCAATAAAAATAAGAAAAGGTGAAAACCAAAATAACTCGTAACCAGAAAAGGAATGAAGAAAAAAAACAGAAGATGGAAACACAGTTTTCCCCACTTTTTCTTTTCTTTTGATAAGCACAACTGTGCTCCACGCGGAAGCAAATTTGTGCCTCCATGAGAAGAAAATATCTGCTTCTTGTGGAGGCACATTTTTTTTAGAAGCACAACCTTGCTTCTAACGGAAGCAAATTTATGGCTCCACAAGAAGAAAATATCTTCTTCTTGTGGAAGCACATATTTTTTTTAGAATCACAACCATGCTTCTTACCGAAGCAAATTTATGCTTCCACAAGAATCAAATATGTGCATCTCATCAAAGCACATACATTTTCTCTTGTTGAGAAGCACATTTTATTTCAAGAAGAACAGTTCATTCAAGCATAGCTATGACTCCATGAGAAACAAATGTGTGCTTCTCATGGAAGCACATAGTTTTTCCCCTATTGACAATCACATATGTGTTTCTCATGGAACCAAATCTGTGACTCGATGCAGAAAAAACTAGAACCTTTTTTTTGTCTCTAAAACCTACAGAAAACCAGGCGGAACCGATAACACGACCCTTCGCCCCTCCCCTCCACACCTATCTAAAACCCTAAAACATGTACTATAGATAAAAAAAATGGAAATCCAAATAGAGCACCCAGAATGCAACACGTGGCCACTATTGGACGCACCACTTCACGTGCTGCCAGGACACCAAAGGTCCATGAATGTAAAAAGTATTAAAGAATTTGAAAAACTATTACCATTTAGAAAAATTATTCTCACTGTGTTAAAATATAAGACATTTTTTACACAAGATTTGAAGAAATGTTTGCAGTTTTTGAAAGAGTTATAAAAAATTATGATTTTAAACAATATTCTGGAATTTTAAATGTGTTAGGTAACTTGAAAATGTTCTAGAATTTTTAAAAAACATTCCCACTTTTATTAAAGAATTTTTTTACAAATTAAAACAATTGTTCATCAATTTAAAAACATCCAGAATTTGAAAATTTTGTGAATAATTTGAAAGGTTCTAGTATTTATAATGAATTTATATAAATATTCCAAAAAATAAAGTACTCCCATGAATTTTTTTTCATGAACTAAATATGGAAAAATAATAAATACATCAAATATTGTTTGAGATTTATTTTTTAAGTCCCGGCAGAAATGTTCTAGAACCTTCCTAAAACCATAAGACAATGGCACAAGAGTAAGACGACACATATATGTGCTCTGCTCTCGGGTCCTCGGTTCACTTCCATGGCAATTTCTCTTTACGCGCATGTCTAAGCTACCGAAAAACATATTTTATTCAACTGGTTAAAGCAAAAGTTTCTTGGGCCTTATTTGGGCTAAAGCACAAGACGTATTTACACCATGACTGTACACTAATAGAGTGTTTTCTACGCTAGCTTCATCAGTAGCTCATAGCGGAGCCGTGCCCAGTACTCGAGCAACCCCGGTCGTATGAAAAAGCACAAGGCTTTACCACTCCAGTTACTTTGTATACTCATCACCAATATATTGCAGGGTTCATCATGACACACGATTTTACTCATGGAGCTATTTTTCCTTAGGGATTACAATACGAAGCATAATAGGATAATTTATTGGTAATAATGTTAGACCATAAAGTAGTCTTCATATCTTTATTGGCAAGGACCAACTTGATCCTCAAAAAATGACGCATACAAATTGGAAAATAAGACAAAAAAATTGATTAGAACAAAAAATAAAACAAAAATAATATCAGTGAAACCGATAGAGTAAAATTGAAACACTTTGAAACCTTCCAAAAGACAGAACACAATAGCACAATGGTGGGTATGTGCACGTATGCACTCTAGACACGGGGACGCCCCCCCCCCCCCCCCCCCCGGTGTATGGCGGGAATATGTTTTTTCCAACGTGTTATCTTTGCTTTATATGTAATAAAGTTGTTTTCGGCATCCAACGTTTTTTAATTTTTAAATTTTTTCCCACCAAGGAGCATCTTATTCAGGGTACACCCTTACTCATTCTTACATGAAATGCAATCCCGAAGATAGACACATAAGGCTAGGTTTGCACGATGTTATATTTTCTCACCAAGGAGGAGTGAATTGCAAAAGCCACATAAGGCTAGGTTTGCACGGAATACGTTTCTACAGGTTGTGCGAAAAAACCACTAATTTGGATCTACTTTTTTGCGGAAACCACTAGTTGCTCGCTAATTTTAATCATATTTATGATAGATCGGAACTAAAAGACAGGGTGACGTGCAGGATAAGGCCGCGGCAGAGGGCTAGGAGCAGCAGCGAGCTCCGCAGCAGGCGAGTTTGAGCTCGTAGGAGTGCGCACCGAGGACGACGGGCCGCGAGTAGAAGCTCCACTAATAATCTTTTGGTCAAAGAGGAGTCCTTGACGGCCTATTTCTTTGCTATTTCCAACGGTAGGAGGCGTCATTGCCTCATTGATAATATTCTGGTCGAAGGAGTGCGTATGTCGTCCCGTGATGCCCTCCTCCAGCATGCTCATGATCTTTTCCTTGAGATTCTCTCTGCTAGGCTTGCTTCGGGATTCTCTATCTCTAATAACCTCTGGGAAAGCTAGTTCCGGGAAACTAATGAGGACAATGCCTACCATGTTTTAGCCTTTCCTCTGATGAAATTGAGGTGTTTGTCTCGTCCTCTAAGTCCAAATCCACTCCTGGGCTTGATGGGTTCTCTATTGCTTTCTTTAAAAAGTTTTGGGCGGTGTTCTACCAGTTGGTGTGTGTGATCATCCAGGGCTTCTGTTTGAGGACGGTAGACATTTCAAGGCTGAATTGTGTTGTCCTCTCTCTCACTCCTAAGGTCAAAGGAGTTGATCCCTTCTCGCAATTCCTACCGACCACACTTATAAATTTTTTAGCCAAATTACTTGCCAAGGGCTTTGCAGTCCACCTCTCTCCTATGGCCCAAAGTTCTTAGCCATACCCAATCGGCCTTTGTCAAAGGTAGGTTTATCCTAGACGGCATCCTGAGTTTACATGAGATTGTCCACGACCTCAGAGTCAAGGAGACAAAAACCTTAATTCTCAAACTCGACTTTGAGGAAGCTTAAGACTCGGTCAGCTGGGACTTCCTGTGTAAGGTTTTGCTGGCCAAGGGCTTTGAAGGAGCATATGTTCATAGGCTTATGCAATGTGTCTCGGGTGGACACACGGTTGTGGCAGTTAACGACAGGGTCAATAACTTCTTTGCCAATGGTCGAGGCTTAGGGGATCCTATCCCTTCGCTCCTTTTTAACTTTGTAGTCGATGCACTTTCCTGCATCCTTTCGAGGGCTGCCTCTGAGGGCCATATTTCCCCTGTTGTCTCACATCTTATCCCAGATGGTGTCACACACTTGCAGTACGCGGATGACACGATTATTATGGTTGAGCTCAGCGATCTTTGCATTTCCAACCTAAAATTCCTTCTCATGTGTTTCGAGGCTCTCTCGGTTCTGAAAATCAATTTTGCCAAAAGCGAAGCTCAGGTCATCGGGGTGACCAAGGATGAGGATAAGGCAGTTTTCGAATTGCTCAACTGTCAGCGTGGGTCCTTCCTGTTTAAGTACTTTGGTCTCCCTATTGCTCCTTCCAAATTAATCGCTAAATATTTTGCTCCCCTCGTGGCCAAGGTTGGCAATAGGGTTATGCCATGGCGAGGCAGATATAACACCAACGTTGGCAAGGTGTGCATTACTAATACATGTCTTTCTTCCCTCCATATGTACACCATGGGTTTATATCGCCTCACGGATGGGACTCACGCGGGTTTTGACAAACATAGGGGTGCCTTCTAATGGAACTCCGCTGACAACCATCGTAAATACCGCTTGGTTAAGTGGCAACATATCTTCACCCTAAGTCCTTTGATGGTTTGTGTATGCTCAACACCTCCATCATCAATAAAGGCCATATTATCAAATGGCGGTGGAAGATTTGGCACTCTCTGGTTTGCCCTGTTGAAAAGTAAATACTTCCCTAATAGCAACCCTCTTTGTGTCTCACCGTCGGGAGGATCCCAGTTTTAGCGTGATCTAATTAAGGTGTGTGATGATTTCAGAGCCCAGGTGAAATTTGTGGTGGACAACGGATTTTCTATGTGTCTATGGCTCGACTGGTGGTGTGGCAAGTCCACTTTAGCCATGGTTTTTCCTACCCTTTTTGCATATGCTTCGACCGAGAGATCTCAATATGTGAGCTCGCCCGGGCGGGATGGGACTTAGGCCTCAAGAGAACCCTCCCTCCTGAAGAGTTGGGTGAGTGGTAGCTCCTGGCTGCGCGTTTCCCTGTTCTCTCGGAGGAGGTTGATTCTGTAGTTTGGCCCCACACCCCTTGTGGCAGATTCTATGTGAAGTCCTTGTATGATCGCCTCATCTCCGACTTTACTACTAAAAAAAATCAAGGTTGTTTGGTAGGTGACGGTGTCGCCCAAGATTAAAATATTTCTCTGGCAGGACATTAGAGGTCGCCTTCCTGCGGTTGATCAAATTCGAAAGAGGAATGTCCCCGGATGTGATCGGTGTGCTCTTTGTAACTCTATTGAAAACTTGGACCACATCTTCTTTGGTTGTGTTCTCGCCAAGCTAGCATGGTCGTGCATCTAGGAGTGGATGGGTATCCTTGGGCCCGTCTTCGTTTGGTGAGCTCAGACCAGGAGAAGCAGAAGCTACACCTAGTACTATTGAAGGCATGCCCAGCCCATCGAAACCTGACAACGATGTCGCCCAACTGCCTCGATGAGACGGCTCATCCTCACGTGCGTCGACCTGCTGCACCATGCCTCCCCTGCTCCAGCTGCTCACTGACACGGGCAGCGTCAGTGCTGGCTACGGACTGGAGCAAGTAGCACATGTGCCGGTGCGCACGAGCATGAGTAGTAACGGTGTCGTCCGCGCTCACCGGTCATCCCGGCCTTGCGCCGCCTTTCTCACGGCACAAGCGTCCGCGTTGACGTCGTGGGTCTTAGCGGTGGTAGCGTAGAGAGGGAGTGGCCGCCGACGTCCACCACCTGACTTTAGGTATTTTTTTGCAAATTAAAATTGTATTGGCATCTAATTGGCATTTTTATACCACGTCACCTTGTACAGTGCCCAAAGCCACGAAATGTCGACCAAAGTAGCACTAGTTGCAGCACAAGTTGGACAGGACAGAACAAGTTGCAGCACAAAGAGGAGACTATGAAAGTGAAGCCAGAATTACCAGCTGCCAACAAATGCAAAAGCGATACATGTAGCCCTCAATCCCGCCGACTGACCAAATAGATGGTTGTTAGAGTTAAGCACGATCTAGCTTGCACGACACGTATCTAGAGCAAAAGGCAATGGCTCGGGCCTATTGCAAATCTGACGACTCACACTTTTGAGCTGGCCTATTAGCGACAAAGAAAAACCTCTTTCACTTTGGGCCTTTCGCGATAAAGGACGGGTCGGAAATTCGTTTCTGCGAAGACATATGGCTAGGCAATGCCAGTCTCCGAGAACAATACCTAGCCTTATACGCCATTGCTCGCGATAAAAATAATAATATTGCGCATGTGCTCAGTTCATCCCCGCCGATTATCTCGTTCAGGCGGGTTTTGGTTGGCTCCCAACTTTTTCCATGGCATAATCTTTTAACCCGTCTGATTAATCTGACACAAAGCCGGGATGTTTTTCGCTAGAACCTTACTACATCGGGTTTTTTCACAGTAGACTCTATATATCGTGCGTTAACACATTCTGAGGTATCAACAAATAATAACAAGGAAATTTGTAAGTCGAAGATTCCACTAAAAGTTAAATTTCGTTCATATCTCATACCCAGTGGCGGAGCAACAGGGTGGGCTGCGCTCCACCATGTAATTTTGGTTTGACATGTATAGCCATGCGATGGAAGAAGACCGCACGAAGAGCGCACACGCGATTCAGATCCACGCCCAGCTGAGCGCCTGCTTCGTTGTCGCGGCATTGCCTCGCCTGCCATCGGGAAGCCGGAGCAACCGTCCTGACACCCGCGGTCCGGGTGCCCTGCCTATTCGCTACTATGCTCACCACCTACTTTCTCCGCCCGCCGACCTGTGCAGCAGCGTGCCCAGCAGCAGCCCTCTGCCGAGTCAACTGCAGTGCTTCCAGAAGAGCTTATCATCTCACACAGAGAGAGATATTGTCCTGTCCCGGTGAGGCCATGACTGTGCCGATCCACTGAACGCCTACCCGAGGATTGCCATGGCACCGGCGCAACACACGACCTCGCCATCCGGCATTCATCTAGTCTTCCTCTGTAGGCACTGCGACGCTTGTGTAAAGGAGCCATGGCCACACGCAGCATATACATCAACAGACACGGGTATATCATGATGGGGCTTCGCAATAGATTTACTCCATGCATCCACACCCACATCCACCCATCCAACCAAAGGAAGGTTCGGAGGCAATCGATTTGCCGGAGGGGAGCATGCTTTGTGGGGTTTTCCAGAAGGAACGATTGTTTTTTAGGTTGGCGGGAGCACTGTAGGTGGCGAATCCATGTGACATGAGGCGTTCGATCCAATAGCTTGGAAGGCTATAAACGAATTAATTCATTCTTCAGGCGGCGGGTAAAACAACTGAGATGAGGGTAGATTCAATTTTCAAAAAAATGTGTACTATAATAGTAGAGATAAGAACGGATGGAGTAGTTACGAGCACAACACTACATAAGATTACATAACATGGCGGAGTGTTCAAATACGAAATTCAGTATTGGCATTCAAGTGGCTCATGCAATTCTTAATTTAGATTTGAGATTTGGTGCTGCTGCTACAACTCTCTGCAGCTTTTCTGGTGTCTTTTCATTGCATTTATAGGAGTATGACCCGGGGACCGGGGTACTAATCCGACATAGAGTCTTAGAGACTTAGACACAAACCAAAACCAAAACCAAACATGCTAATGTGTACTGCTACTCGGACGAACCTATGATACATGACATGCATGCTTATTGTTACATTACATGATACACATCACACATATGTCTTGTTTTGGACCAAGAAGAACAAGCATAAATATACATGCATGCTGCATATACAATATCAAATGGAAAACTCTTTATGTTACGCCAATAGCTTCATCAAGCAACCGAAAGAAGCATCCGCACAACATTTTCCATGGTGGGCCTTTGTCTACCATCTTCTTCTACACATGAAACAGCCAACTTGAACATCGCCCTTGCTTGCAAGCTGTCGAACTGGCCGTTCAACCTTAAGTCAATGAAGTCGGCTATCCATAACTGTTGGCCACCCTCCAGCATTAGATTTTCTGCAAGCATCCTGATGACCCTTCCAAAGACCATTTCCACTTCCTCGTCCGCATTTGATGCCCAGTCTGAAACACGAGCCCCCTTCAGCAGTTCCAGAAGAACCACGCCGAAGCTGTAGACATCAACCTTCGCCGTTATTGGCTGGCTAGAAACCCACTCAGGAGCTATGTAACCTCTAGTTCCATGGATTCTCGATACATTTTTGTTGGATCCGCTCCTATTTACAAGTTTTGCCAGGCCAAAGTCGCTGATCTTCGGCTGTAAGTTGTCGTCCAACAGTATATTTTCAGGCTTCAAGTCACAATGGATAACCCACTCCAAGCATTCGTGATGAAGATAGGCCAATCCTTTTGCCACCCCTAAAGCAATCTTAAACCTTTCACTCCATTCAAGTAACCTTGTGCTACTAAACAAAGTTTTATCCAAAGAACCATTCTCAACATACTCCAAAACCAATATCCTGTGTGGGCCATCCGAACAAAAACCCCATACCCTCACCAGATTCATGTGGTAAATCTTTCCAATCACACTGAGTTCATGTTGGAATTCTTCTCCGCCTTGGTTTATGTCTGCCAACCTTTTCACCGCTACTGCCCTCTTGTCTTTCAAGACCCCCTTGTATACATGACCAGATGCGCCACACCCAATTTGATCCTTGAACTTTTGAGTCGCTCTTTGCAACTCCTTGTAAGTGTATCTGCGGAAATGGTTGGTTATCATTTCATAGCCAACCTCAGCTGGCCATACTCCTGTTAACTGCTTGCTCTCCCTTCTCAACATAAACCAGCACCCTAGTGCCACAAATATTACCTCCACACAAAATATCGCTAACAAGAATCCATACAATAAGTACAAGTACTGTGATTTTAATCCACTTTGAGTATTCTTCGGTTGATCCAGAAAATCTACAGTGAAATATTCGCTCTTTGCACTACAGTTAGGAACATACCTAGAACCAAAAGGTTGCGAGTGAGGAATTGAGGAATCCGAGACCTGGAATGTCTTAGGATACTTGAGATACATAGAACGCCGAATATACGGAATGGTTACACCGCCGACAAGGGACCACTTTGGATAGCAATCTCCAGTTGCTTGCAGGTATGAGAAACCTTTGCAGTTGCAGTCGTTCAAGCATATCTTCTTGCAAGTATCAAGTGAAACTAAGTTATGGCTACTTTGATCATTACCTCGGAAATCAGTGCTAGGAAGCTTCACAAACATCTCCTGGCCGTCACAGCTGAGATTGAATTTTGGCCTGCAACCTTTGCTCCGGTCAGTTGGGTCGACGATCTCGTGTCCAGGGGAACATGCACAAGCTGGACATTTGGCTAACTAAGATGGCACATTCGGTCGTGCAATCTTCGCAGACAGCTTTTATGCCTGGCAGGAATATTCTTGAAGGGGTGGTCGTCCTTCATGAGATTCTTCATGAACTACATTCCAAGAAACTCAATGGAGTTCTATTTAAGGTTGATTTCGAAAAGGCATACGACAAAGTTAAATGGTCTTTCCTGCAACAAACTTTACGTATGAAAGGGTTTGGGGACATTTGGCGTAAACATGTGGATTGTTTTATAAAAAAAGGAAGTGTCGGTGTTAAAGTAAATGATGATGTTGGTCATTTCTTTCAGACACTTAAGGGACTTAGGCAAGGAGACCCTATGTCACCTATTTTATTTAACATAGTTGCGGATATGTTAGCGCTAATAATCAGGAGGGCTAATGACAAGGACTTAGTAGGGGGACTAGTACCACATCTAGTTGATGAGGGTGTCTCGATCCTACAATATGCAGATGACACGATCCTTTTCATGGAACATGACCTCAAAAAGGATAGAAACTTGAAACTTATTCTTTGGTTGTTTGGGCAGTTATCAGGGTTGAAAATTAATTTTCACAAAAGTGAGCTTTTCTGTTTTGGGGAGGCACAAACTGAACAACTCACGTATTACCAACTTTTTGGGTGTCAGGGCGGTACATTACCGTTCTCATATTTAGGGATCCCTATTCATTATCGAAAGTTGACCATCAAGGAGTGGAGATGTATCGAGGATCGTTTTGAGAAAAAACTTAGCTGCTGGAAGGGCAAGCTATTATCCTACGGAGGACGGTTAGTTCTTGTCAACTCAGTGCTGACAAGTATGCCGATGTTTCTCTTATCCTTTTTCCAAGTGCTTGTTGGGGTAAGGAAAAGATTGGATTTCTATCGATCTCGATTTTTTTGGCAGAGCGACGAGGTCAAGACTAAATATAGGCTTACTAGATGGGACATTATTTGCAGACCCAAGGATCAGGGAGGCTTGGGCATTGAAAATCTAGAGGTCAAGAACAGGTGTCTGCTTAGCAGGTGGTTATTCAGATTATCTGTCGAATCGCAAGGGATGTGGGTACAAATTCTAAAGAACAAGTATCTGTAGCATAAAACCCTAGCCCAGGTCACTGCGCGACCGGGTGATTCCCCTTTTTGGAAGGGTCTAATGAGGACAAAGACCGCTTTCTTTAACAGAACTAGATTCATTATTGGTAATGGTGGAAATACTAGATTCTGGGAGGATACTTGGCTAGGACCACAACCTTTGGCTCTACAGTATCCGCAATTATATAACATTGCACAACGAAAACAGACCTCAGTCGCAACAGTGTTACGGCATATTCCTCTTAACATTCAATTTCGCAGAGCATTGTTTGGAAATAGATGGGTTAGTTGGTTACATCTAGTCAGACGACTGATGGATATTAACCTCTCCGATCTACCAGATACTATTCGTTGGAAGTTGACCACGAATGGTACATTCTCAGTGAAATCGATGTACGAGCATATTATTAATACGTTGCCTATCCCAAAGTCCATGCATATTTGGAAGGTCAAGGTTCCCCTTAAGATAAAAATCTTCATGTGGTTTGTTCACAAGGGAGTTATTTTAACTAAGGATAACTTGGCTAAAAGGAATTGGAAAGGAAATAAAAGATGTAGCTTTTGTCAAACGCATGAGACGATTAAACACCTCTTTTTGGAATGCCCTATGGCTAAACTATTATGGCGCTCACTACAAATTTCTTTCAATATTGAACCACCTACTAGCATTCACATGTTATTTGGGACGTGGCTAAATGGGGTTAATGTTCTTTTCGCCAAACTCATTCGGGTTGGAACTTGTGCCATGCGGTGGGCGATATGGAACTGTAGAAATGATCTAGCTTTTAACAGACTGAATTACATTAACTTTTTGCAGGTCATCTTCAGAGCTACCGCCTCGATCCGCACATGGTCCTTACTCACTCCTATGGAAACCAGGGAGCCTTTGGTTACTGGGTGTGTCCGATGGGAGATGGTAGCTCAGGTTATCTTCAACCGATATGGATGGAGGCATGCTAATAGGATTGGACTTTAGTCCAGTTTATTAGAGGGTTATTCTTAGCTATTCGGCGGTCTGAGCGCCGTGTAATTTTCGTCTTCTGCTTTTTTCTATGTTGGGAATCCTTTGTTTCTTTTCAGACTATTTTGCTATTAATAAAATGGCTATATGCATCACTCGATGCAGAGGCCGGGGCGTCGCCTCCATTTCGAAAAAAATGCACAAGCTGGACCAGGTGTATACACACATATTCCATTCATGCCACACAGACCACGTACAGAGCAGGTCTGAGGATATGCCATCCATGTGACCGACCAACTTCCATCTGTCTTGTTTAGACTGTATAATCTAAGGTTGCCATCATAATTCAATGTTAGCCTTCTCATAACCTTGGAACCCCAATCAGCAGCCTTAATAGTTAAATTGTCACTTCCAAGAAAATACCCCCAGCTATCAAGGACCCCAATTGTGGTGCTATTGAATGAGTTTCTTCGCTTTTCCCACACACTCATTCTTGGATCCGGCCAATAGATAAAAGATATATCCTTCTCATCATAAAATAGTGTGAGTAAATGTTGATCATCAAAATGGAAGCTGTAACGCCCAGCAAGAAGTAACCTATGAGTAGATACCAACTTTGTAGCACTAGTAATATTCTGATATGGAAGCAGTGTATCAGTAGGAGAATCAAAGCTTTGCCATAGAATGATATCACCTTGGCCCTTTACAATGAGATTCCCAGTGTCCAGCAGCTGAGCTTGTTCGGCTTTTGAGGAAGAGTTGACATTGTTTTCCCACACGAGTTGGCCATTATAATCTTTTACAATCATTCTTCCATCTGTGCCTAGCATGACTTGGGAGCCCCAGGAGTACACGGGGTGGAAATGATTTGCACTCCAGACGACAGTCTTCTCGGCTGTGTTGGAGAACCAAATAGAGAAGACGGAAGCATTTTTGGAAATGTTGTTGAAGCCACAGATGAAAGTACCATCTGGTGAATGGAGAACGTCAGAGCTATCCTCCACAGAGAGATAAGAGCCTGGCGAGAGGAATTCACGAGCGGAGATGTGCAAAAATAAATGAATGAAATTTAGTAGAAGCAGAGGAATAGAGTGTGCATCCATGTTTGATGAGACACTCGAGATGACCATTAGAATGATCACAAATGGACGTATTATATAGGAGACAACTGTCGGTATACACTGGAGAGGAAGCAATATGCTTCTACTTATATAATGCCAAACTGATAGGCGCGTGTCCTTTTCTTGAGAGTGATAACATGTTCTTGTTCGTCAAAGATTTAATCAGTAGTTTTTTTTTTTTTTGAAAAGGAGGAAACGACCCAGTCTTTGTCATCAAGTTTGAGAGTTGCAGAATTGTCTTCTATTTCAGCTGGTTGATGTATAATCCGGAAATAAGGCCCTTTCCTTGAATGGTAACTTGTTCTATTCAGTCAACAATTCAACTACTCCCTCTGTCCCAAAATAAGTGTCTCAACTCTAAAGCAAGGCCGTCTCCAGAAAATTGAGGGTCCGGGACAAAAATAAAATAAGGTCCTATTTTTTATTAAACATCAAACTGAAGAACTAATGTAAGCAGAGCATACTCTTACTTAATTATTTAACTTTAAATATGTCTTATTTGATACAATATTTAAAAAGTCTATAAAATACAGTAAAATAGTAAATATGATACTAACGCAATAAACTTATAAACTGACCTCATTTTCTACCAAAGAGTAGCATTCTTCAAGTATTTCTTGAAATGAAATCTTCGATCATATCTTTATAATTAATCTTCTCCAAGACGTGACCTTCAGTGGCAATATTAGCAGTGTCTCCTTCATCAACATGATTAGGATCATCATCTTCGTCGACATTCTTAGTATCATCACCTTCATCGGTTTGTGCAATGTGAGCCTCAACCTCCACTGGATCACCACCATGCGCATCAGCAATATTAGCATCTGGAGTTTGGTTTTCAAAACTGGGCTGAGGTTCTTTCACAACAAATTTATCAAGAGAACCCTTTTGTACTCGAGCATCTTCTTCTACTTTTTGTTTCTTCCTTCGCTTTGAAGCACCGGAATCATACTTCCTGCCTCGATGCATGATTCTTTCTGTTTAATAAGATAAAATATAATCTGGATCAATTCAAACCATAATTATAAACCTCTGTAGCTAAAAATAGAAAAGACTTCACCTAGACCTAAATGTAAGATTAAGACCATACCATGTTCCTGAATCACGATAGGCCAAACATTAGGATTCAGAGTTTCAGACAGATGCACAACAAATCGTTTATTGCACACCGTCAGAATCCTGAATCGTTTATTGCACACCGTCAGATGTACAGAGACTTACGCTTGCAAGGGGAAGATGATGCGCTGCAGCACTGGTCGCCGGCCACCGGCCGCATAGGTGCGTACGTCTGGCCTGGCGTCTTCCCTCTGCCGCTGTCGACTCGACCCGTCGCTGCCGTCTGCTGTCGCCTTGCTCGATACCTGCCGGCTGCCGCCGTCGCCACTCGCCAGGCACGCAACCGCCGTTCAGACCGCTAATCGTGATTACTGATTACGACGACAAAGGCAGGGATGTATAAGGGCTACGTGCGTACGTGGGCTACTTGGCATTGCTTTTTCAATGGGCTTTTTTTTCATACATATGTAGACTTATTTTTTACTAGACTCGGGGCCCCACAATTTTGGGGCCCTGTGCGGTCGGCCAATTTGGCCATCCTCATCGACGGGGCTGCTCTAAAGCTTAGTATAATTTTATACTAGAGCTAGTAGAAAGTTAAGACACTTATTTTGGGACTGAGGGAATATTATTGAAGGCTGTCTTGCAAGGTCCACCCTTATTGAAGGCTTTTAGCTGGCTGGTTTCAGGCAGCTGCTGAGGGAAATGAAATATGTACTATTTCAACAGATTGGTGGCACTGATATACGTGAGTAATTGGTTTGCTACTTCTGACACAGGTTGTCGGCAAAATCCCAGTTACTATCAGAAAGAAATGGTAGACTTGGCAATATTTGAATTTTATTCCTGCAGATAGATATAGTGTTCACCGTGTTTCACGAGAAACAGACATGACAATGACAGTATATGAAAATTCAAACCTGTCCATTCAGACAGGAAAATAATAGGTTATGGCTTTATGCGTTGCACTTGATTTCCAAAGTGAAGACATATCCGTTTCGCTTTCGGAGCAATAATTATCATCAGACTGAAGGGTGGAGCCTTCTCAAATTTATCTCCAGTCGTCGTGCAGCATGACCACGAGCTAGTGGTCTGAATTCAGAAAATACGACCAGATGCTTTTCACATACAATCCTACTCCTCTGGCCCGTGATAGAGGATGAGTTTCAGTGTAAATCCTCTAAAGCAAGCATGTTGGTCAGTGCTTGATTTCCTGGCGTCCTTGGATAACTAATTTCTTTGGAAAAAAGAAATCTCCTCTATGATTACTAATTGTCTCACGGATCTATCCAGTAGTTGTCTGAGACATATCAGGTCACACATCAACATCTATCATTCGGCAAGATACACAAATGGAGACTTGAGACCGCTTCATGAACCACACCGGTTATCACTTCGATGATAACTTTGATTCACGGTGGTCACTTATGTTTAACATGGTTATTGAGAGTCTCGATTTGAGGAAGATTGACCTCACTGGTAGACAATTCACATGGGCGAACTCACTACCGGTGCCAACATATGAGAAGTTGGACCGGGTACTGACCAGTGTTGAGTGGGAACAGAAGTACCCGCTGGTTACAGTGCAGGCTTTACAAAGAGCCATCTCAAATCACACACCTCTCGTAGTTGACTCAGGGGATGCCTACCATGCGGGTAATAGAAATGTCTTCTCCTTTGAATTAAGCTGGTTCGAACGAGAAGGTTTCATGGATCTCATAGCTAATGAATGGGCTAGGGATTCCGGTGGATCAACGAGTATAGAAAGATGGCAAAACTAAATCCGACATTTACGCCAGTTCTTGAGAGGATGGACGAAAAATCAGAGCGGTATATATAAACTGAAAAAAGAAAGACTCATTCGTCTTATTGATGAATTATACTTCAAAGCTGAATCTGCCCATCTCAATTTAACAGATAGGAATAACAAGATTGAAACTGAGAATAAGTTGCAAAAACTTTTCAAAGAAGAGGAGATGAAATGGGAACTTCGAGCCAAGGTGACAAAGGTGGTTCATGGGGACGATAACACTCAATTCTTTCACATGATTGCAAATGGCAAACATTGAAAGAAAAAAAAAACCCAACTTGAACAAGATGAAGGAACAATACTAGGTCACGAGAAGTTAAAACTATAAATCTCTGAATATTACAAGAAATTATTTGGTACACCAGAAGAGATGGTGGTCTCTCTGGATGAAAGCATAACTCATGATATACCTCAACTCAATGCAGATGAGAATAGAGGTGTTATCAACTCCATTTACAGAGAATGAGGTGTATGACTCAATAACACAAATGAAACTAAATAAAGCACCGGGGCCGGACGGGTTTCCGGCAGAATTTTATAAGAAATGCTGGCATATAATTAAGGGAGACCTCATGCCTATGTTCCATGATTTATTTAATGGTCAGTTGCAACTATTCCACCTTAACTTTGGAACAAATACGTTGTTGCCAAAAAAGGCGGAGGCTATACGCATTGAGCAGATTAGACCGATATGTCTGCTCAATGTCAGCTTCAATTTTTTTACAAAGGTTGACACTAATAGATTGACAAAGATAGATCATTCAGTAGTCCAACTGACGCATACTGCGTTTATGCCTGGGAGACACATGTTAGAGGGTGTTGTTGTCCTGCATGAAACGCTGCACGAAATTCATACAAAAAAACTAGATGGGGTTATCTTTAAAGTGGATTTCGAGAAAGCATATGATAAAGTCAAATGGCCATTTCTTCAACAGGTCTTACTATGAAAGGATTCAATGAAAGATGGAGAGATCAGGTTGATACTTTCATTCAGAAAGGCAGTGTAGGTGTTAAAGTTAATGATAACACAGGGCATTTTTTTCAAACACGCAAGGGACTAAGGTAAGGTGATTCAATGTCCGCCGTGTTGTTCAACATAGTAGCAAACATGTTGACAATACTCATTCCGAGAGCCAAAGAAAAGGGCCAAGTAGGAGGTCTCATTCCACATCCTGTAGGGGGGGTGTCCATACTACAATATGTGGATGATACGATTATTTTCATGGAACATGATTTGGCCAAAGCGATAAATATGAAACTATTATTGTGCTTATTTGAACAGCTCTCGGGGCTGAAAATTAATTTCAACAAAAGCGAACTTCTCTGCTTTGGGAAGGCAAAAGAGGAGCAAGACGCTTACATGCAACTATTTGGATGTGAAATGGGATCACTACCATTTAGCTATCTCGGGATTCCTATTCATCATAGGCGACTGACGAATAAGAAATGAAAATGTATTGAAGATAGATTTGAAAAAAAAACTAAGTTGCTCGAAGGGCAAGCTTATGTCATACGGAGGGAGGCTAGTGTTAATAAATTCCGTGTTAACAAGCCTACCCATGTTTCTCTTGTCTTTTTTTAAAATACCGGTAGGGGTATGAAAAAGACTAGATTTCTATAGATATCGTTTCTTCTCGCAAAGTGATGAGGCTAAAAAGAAATACAGATTGGCACATTGGGATATTATATGCAGATCGAAAGACCAGGAGGGTATGGGCATTGAAAACTTAGAAGTGAAGAACAGATGCCTGCTTAGCAAATGGCTTTATAGGTTATCCACAGAGACCGAGGGAATGTGGTTTTAATTACTGAAGAATAAATGCCTACATTCAAAAAATTTAGTCCAGGTTACAACTAGACCAAATGAATCACCTTTCTGAAAAGGGTTAATGAAGATAAAAGTGACCTTTTTACAGAGGGTGAAGTTTGTAGTTGGTGATGGTGGCTCAATAAGATTTTGGGAGGATACTTGGCTTGGAGACACCCCTTTATCACTTCAATACCCCATGCTTTATAATATTGCTCAACCTAAAGAGGACTATGTGTCCACGGTACTACAATCGGTACCTCTTAACATGCAGTTCAGGGGAGCTTTAGTGGGAGCATGCTGGAATGCATGGTTGCATCTGGTCAGAAGACTTATGCAGGTACAATTATCTGACCAGACAGATAGTGTTCATTGGATATTGACTACCAATGGGGTATTCTCAGTAAAGTCCATGTATGCGGATCTGATAAACACCGGACCTCTATCCAGATCATTACATATTTAAAATATCCAAGTGCCGCTCATGATTAAAAATGTTATGTGGTTTATACATAAAGGTGTGGTATTAACCAAAGATAACTTAATAAAACGAAGACGGAGAGGGAGGTCGAATTGTTGCTATTGTGAGCAGATTGAAACAATAAGACACGTCTTTATAGATTGCCCTCTTGCAAAACTACTATGGCGCACCGTTCATATAGCTTTTAATGTTACCCCACCTACATGTATTAGCTCGCTATTTACAACGTAGCTCAGTGGAGTGGACGTTAAAATATCGAAACTTATCAGAATTGGGATCTGCGCTTTATTTTGTGCTATATGGAATACCAAGAATGACATGATTTTTAATGGCAAGAACTTCAACAACTTTTTGCAGGTTATCTTCCGAGCGACGTCTTGGATCCGTACGTGGTCGTGACTCTTATGGATATTGGATGCAACCGATGAGAGATGGTCCACGGGTTATCTTCAACCGATTTGGATGGCGTGCTAATAATAAGCTAGGTGTATAGGCATCATAGTCTGCTTTTAGCTACGCCGGATGTGGCAATTTTTTTATATCATATTTTTTTTAATTTTCATTTCAAGCTTCAGAGCTTTGTGGACCTAAGACATTATTTTAAACTCTGTTAAATAATATGGCTGCATGCATCGGTTGATGCAAAGGCCGGGGACTCGTTTCCTCCTTCTAAAAAAAAAGAACCACACCGGTCGACCTCTAATGGGTAACGGTATGTTTGCAGATTCCGCCCAGGGTCGTTAAATCTTCAACGTTTCTTTCGCAAGGAGAGTCCAACTACCGAAAGGAAATTCATTGTGACACTACTAGAATCATTCTTTGTCCCGAGTTCTAATTCTTGGTCGAGTGCATTTTATGGCGCACTCGGCAAACTTTTTGTCTGCCGAGTATTTTTTAAAACTGGACTCGGAAGTAGTAAGCAACTCAGCAGAGTAGTGACTTTGCCAGGTTCTATAAAAAACGACTCGACGAACAAAAAAACTCGACGGACTATGAGGTTCACCGAGTTCCCGCCTCGTCTAGAAACGGTAAGCTACGGTCATCATTGCACCCTTTGTGGAAGATATTACTGTCACTATGAATCTTCTCTGCTTAACATAAGTAAATATTCTTTGCTTATGATGGGCAGATAAGTTTCATAATGACAGATTGTTTCCCTTACAAAAGTGAGCATTGCTGACTGCTCGGCTTTTTTTTAGTCATTTCATTAAGCTTCGAGGGTTCATATCTTTGCTGAGTTCCTGATAGAAAGAACTCGGCAAATGTAGCTGGTGGTTTAGTCCCACCTGCCTACTTGAGGAGCGACCGGACCAGGTTAAATTGCTGTTTTATTCAGATGCAGTAAGCTAAGGTCATCATTACATTTTGTAGTGGGTATGTCTGTCACTATGAATCTTCTCTGGTTATCTCTCTGCATATAATAATCAGATAAGTTCCTTAGTTACAGATTGTATCCATCATGATCAATTCCAACAATCTGTCCAGAACAGGGAAGAGCGACCACCATAACGAGATGATGCCTCCGAATATTGAGCTGAACTGCATCCCGTCACGCCACCATAACGAGCCGCATGGATATGAGGCATGCGGGATGGAGTCTCTATAATATATATCCCAGACTAAATGCACCCAAGGAACATCATGACGGTTTTAGAATTTATGTAGAAATTTTAGCAGCATCGCATCATTCAGGATATGTAAATTTATCACCAAGTCCACCATGTGTTTTGGGGCGGCAAATCATATCCTAGGCAGCGAGAGAGTTACATTTTTCTTCACTTTCAATTTCTTTCGCCATAGACAACGCATCCTGATCTTGTCAATGTGAGCAACAATATTGGGGTGAAGTTGTATCGTGCCCATGGTGAACATGGATAATAAATATTCTTGATGTATGCAAGAAAATGTAGACACCAAAATATATAATTTCTTAAAATGTTAATTTTGTATTTTTCAATTGATAATTGAAAATAATGTTTGACATGTATACGAAAAATGTACACGATGCATGAAAAAAGTAGACAGTACACCATATATAATAATAAATGGCCATAAAGATATAAATTTTAAGATATATTAATCATGTATGGAGAAAATGTTAACTATGTATAGAAAAATGTTCTTAATGTATAACAAAATGTTGAACGATGTACTGGAAAAAATGTCTTGAAAAAAGAAGCTGATGAAAATCGGAAAAAATCACAGGAAATGAAGAAAACCATTTAGAACCAATAAAGAAAAGAAAAAATAAAATAAAATCAAAGAAAACCAGTAAAAAGGAATGAACCTGAGAAGAAAACAAAGGAAAAACAGTGAAAACCAAGTAAAAACCAAACAAAAAGAAAACATGAAATCAGTAAAAATTATGAAGGAAACAAAGAAATCTGGTAAAATCAAAGAAAAATAGACAATTAAAAAAGAGCTGTGAAAAAACAAAAGAAAACCGAAAGAAGTAAAAAAACCAGAAAAAGATCTTATTCAGCAGCTAAGGGGCGTCTGATTGCAAATCAGTGGTGATGGGCATAGGTAATGGCACTACGGGATCAATTGCATCAATTGTCCATAACATAGTAGATAATTCTAAGGGTTTTCTTACTTGTAATTTGTGTTTGAAAGTAGGCTGTTCAATATGGAAGCACATAGGCTAGCTAGACATGTTTTACATCTAGAGGAGGGGCGCCATGTGTTGCCGATGAACCCCCATGATCCCTCTGTAATTCCTGTTCTTCGAACTCTTGAGCAAGAAACCGAAGTATGTTAACCCTAAAAAAGATGATAGATCATGGATGCGATCATTCGTTCTGCTCCCGCCTCACGATCAGATCGATCGATCTATCTCACAGCCATAGCGCTAGGAATCTACCATCGCTCACAAGTCATTGTCCTTCGACTTGATTGTCGACTTGTGAAGCAGTGGAGCAGCGAATACAGCGGCTGCCCCTAATCGTCCTTAGCTGCTTGCATACGTCCAGCCACTGCCAGATCATTAGGCAAGGTGCATACAATGTGTTACTATACATAAAAGTACTGCAAGTATGATATAACCCCTTTTTGCCTTAGTTTGACTATACTTTGTTAGTTGCAAACGACGACATTTTTTTCACGCCCATTGCCTCAATCTCAAATCTGTACTAGTGCCGAAAATTTGGATCAAGACATTGGTGAAGGGTGCCGGTAGAGCTATATACATTTTTATCAAAAAAGGGCAAACATACATTTTCCTTATCAATTTGAAGTTGTTTCTTTGAAATATGAATTTCAGTATTTGAGATGATTTTTATTGACATATTTCCAAGCATATGTTGATACACTATTTCGGTTGATATGTCGTACTATAGTTATGATCGACATCACTCGACCACCCTATGCCCTAATCATGGCTCCGCCCCTGCGTTCCATTAAAAGGATTTGTATGAAATTTCATGCTAATATCATTGGGTATACAAAAAAAAGTTTGTGACATTAAAAAATGGTATATGAACTGTTGAAAGTGTTTACTTCTATTAAACAATGTATGTGGCATTTGAAAGTAATATTTTCGAGTTTTAAAAAGTGTGTAAAATTTTCAAAAATGTTATACAATGTAAAAATGTATTTTTTGTTTAAAAAATGTACACAATGTATTTCTAATATGTTACTGTGTATTCAAAAAGTGTTCCAAACTTGTACTTTCAGAAAATGTACATCATCTATTTGAAAATTTTCCAACGTTGTAGAAAAAACATTTCACGTCTTCTCTGAAAATGTACATTCTGTGCCAAGAAAAATAATACATGCATTAAAAAAACAAAACCAAGAAAGAAACAAAATTAAAATGAAAAAACCGAATAAAACCAAAAAAGAAACAAAGAAAATCAAAGTATACCAAAGAAAAACCAAAAACGGCCAATGAGAAAACAAGAAAACCAAAATAAATGAAGCAAAAAATAAAAACCATTTAAAACCAGTGAAAGGAAAACTTAGTGGAAAATACTTGAAAGAAAACAACAAAAAGAATGAAGAAAACCAGAGCAAGTGAAAGTAGAATGCGGCAGCGCGCAACCAAAATAAACTAAGTGGGCTAACCAACTAGTCATCGTCATAGGTGATTCCTATTAGGAATCAATAGGGCGACAGGGAGTTCCTATATGGCACCTTTTGCGCCCGTTAGCCCAACCCGGTGCCTGCATATAGAATGTGTTGGTCCTTTACAAATCGAAAACAATTGATGATATTTCAAAAAAAAAATAGATTTGCGAAAAAATTCAAAGATTACAAAAAAAGTTCACTGATTTTTGAAATATGTTTATGTATTTTTAAAAAGTTCCCAGAATTTGCAAAACAATAATTGTTTTTCAAACAAAATTCATCGTTTTTCAAAAAGAAATTATCAATTTTTAAAAACAGTTCAGCTACTTTGAAAACAAATCATGAATTTAAAATTATGTTCACCGTTTCAAACATGTTCAGCGATTTTGAAAAAATGTCATTGATTTTACAAAAAGTTCACCAATTTTCAAAAAAGTTCATCGATTTGAAAAAAAGTTCACGGGTTAAAACACAGATCATATCTCTAAATGGACCGGCCCATGACGGAGTGCTGCAGGCGCCGGTTAACATAGTTTGCATGTAACCGGTGCCTGTGACGTTAAATAGGGTTTGCCTGGGCGACACATAGATGTTGTGCACTCGAGTTCCTCACTGCAATCCGGTAAATGGGCCAGGCCCATCGCACCCGAAACATCTACATATCACGGAGTGACTCGCGAAATTACGATTTTTTCCTTTATTTCATTTTTTTCATATTTGTTCTATGACGTTTATATATGGACAGCCCTAGCCGTCGGTCGACTGACCCAGCCCGCAAATTACGATTAAGGGATTTGGAGCCGCACGATGTCCTTCCTTCCCCTCATGTGCCTTCTTCTCTGATAAACAACCCCATCGCGCCGCCATGGGCTAGCGATACGCCCGACCTCGAAGCACCGCCCTGGCACACCTCATCTATTGCCGCCCTTGCATCCATCATCTCCTATGTTTCTCGTCAGCTCCGCGGATGCAGCAACAATCCCCCTTGGTTGCATCTCCCCATGGAGAAGGTTACGCTTGCTGTATCAAGCACCTTCGATGATGAATTCGCAAAAAATGTACTCTCCCTCGATTTGCTGGTAGCAGCAAAATGGAAGGCAGGTTGTAGCAAAAAGGCGTGCTAGGTCAAGCAAAAAATAGGTCGCTGGTGCCTTTACTCCGTCGCCATGATAGCATCAATTGTAGGAGTGCGGCATTTCGGTGCCCAGGCTCATCTGCACCCGTTTAGTAAAAAAAATAAAGAAAAATACTAAAAATTGCAAACAACTCCAAAAAAATTTGGGTAATAGATGATATGGCTCGTGAGGTCCGCTCCAATGTTTTTTATCATTTGAACATCTAAGAAGTTCTCAGCAAAAAGGACAAATCGGGTCAAAATGGTGCATCTGCGATACACTTTTTAGAGACCCCAAATTTGTCTTCTTTGTCGAGAGCTGCTCTGACGTTCAAATTGTACAAAATTTGAAACGAACCTCACGCATCAAATTATCTATCACCCAAAAAAATGGAATTTTTTGAATTTTTTAGTATTTTGTTTTGATTTTTTTACTCAGCTGGGATGCAGATCAGCCTGGGCTCAGAAATGGATTTTCGCAATTGTAGCTTTTGTGGTTGTCGGTTGCAGTAAAAAATGACCCGGTTGTAGCAAAAATAATTTACACCGGGAACTATTGTGTATGGTGGTAACAAAACATGTCGCCGATGGTATCAAAAGTTATGTGGTTTGCAGCAAAAAGAATGGTGTCCCCCTCCGTCGGGGTCGCACCATCTGCATGAGTGATGTGGCAAGCAAAATTCATCGCTGATAGTAGCAAATGAAGTCGATGGTAGTATCAAAATGAAACGCACATTTCAAAAATCAAATTTCAGCAACAAACTCCAGTAACAAACAGTTTGTTGGTTGTAGCATCCCTCGTCAGCGGATGTAACATCTCTAGCATCGAGTTGTAACAAGTCGCTCCCCGGGTTGCATCCATGACGACGGTTGCATAGTCGTGTTTGTCGACCTCACATCGGTGTGTGAGCGGTAGTAGCAGGGAAAGCGGAACCTCGGCCATGAGGTGACTGACGTGCAACATCGGCGTCCCTTGTAGCATACCTCCCCGCCCCCATGCCGCACTGGCAGCTCGCAATGGTTTTGCTGTGGGAAAAAAGGACATGAAGAAGCAGTGAAGTAGAGTGCATACGAACTGAGGAACATAATTAGAATAGGGAAACACTTCCCATCATGCGTCTGAAGCAAGAAACTCTTCAGACCAGTCGTGTGTCGTTGGTTTGTGTTTCATCCACCCATGTGTTTTGTCAGAGAAATCCTGTTTAAACCTTCCAAATTAGACGCACGCACATCCCCATAATCACTCGCCCGTTTCTGTCTCGCCTCATTAATCGCCATGTACCTCACCTCTGAACTGATCACAGCTATCCGACAGTGCGTGCAGCCCCAGTTCCACCTCACCGATGCGCCATGGCATGACCACCACTAGCACTAGCGAGTTTATTGCCTCATACGATGGCCGGAGTACTAATAGTGGTGAGTATTTTTTTTCTTCATGATGGGTCAATGGAAGCAGAAGAGTGAGCGCACATCTGGGATCTGGAAGCATGAACATCTGAAAGGTGATGAATAGGACTTGCCATGCGGCCGTGTTTCTTGTGCACCCAGGGTAGCAACTTCCTCCCCCGCCAATGATGTTGATGGTGCTTCCTCTGGATGATGGCGTGGCCTGCGAGGACAGGGTGGCCCGGCCTCCTACACCAGCGACTCAATTCACACTCACTTCTCTGATACTGTCAGGACGCATCCGGTAGCAATTTTTGAAGCAATACTAATGAACCTGTCATCCATCGTCATTCAGGTGGACCACGTCGTCAATTTTGGCCACACGGCACATAAGACATGTTATTCTTGTTGTGCACAAGCAAATTGCAATTCCATTGGAAGCAAATTGTATCTTTGTTGAAGCAAATTCTAACATTTTTGGAAGCAATTTAATTATATTTTGAAGCAGTTCAATATTACACGAAGACCGTCCTATAACTGTTCGGAGCACAATATGGTAATACTAGATGTGGATTTTTACTGATCAAAATAATTTGTAGTGGAAGCAATGTTACTAGCAGCCTGACGTGGAATATTTTTGGATAGGAAACACAAATAAGTTGCACTCAAAGCAGTTGGAAACAATGTTCTTTTAGAAATGGATCCCTATTTTGTCTAAGCATATGTAATCCTAAAAGTGAAAAAAAAAATTAATTGTTGAAAACAAAATTGTATTTCATTCCAAGCAATTCATTACTGGCCGAAAACAATAATTTGATGTTATGGAAACAAAATATGTCATTATACTACAAGGCAAAAGGTGATGTTAAACTGAAGCAAATTTCAGTCAAAGTTGAAGCAAATTCTTATACTATGAAAACATTGTTTTCTCGTGTTGAAATTTTTTCTATAGATTCAGAACATTAAATCGAAGCAAACTCCAGTCGAGTTGGAAGCAAAATCTGCTACATTAGAAACATAAACGAACGGTTAAAAAAATATTCTCCAACCCAATTTATCCTAATGGAAAAAAAACATGAAAAGTGATCCCACTTCATTCACGGAGGCAATTATTACAAATTAAAGAAGAAAAATCTTACATGGCAAATATAACTACCTAGGTACACCTTACCACAAGCCGTTATATTCATGCATCAAATGCACCGGTACTCACTAATTCAATGGCAAGCAGCTGGTCTGATGGATGGCAAGGCATCAGACGCCTGATGCCTGGTGCCTCCCATTAGAATATAAGGTATGCGTCGTGTGGAGTGAGCCACGTGACCCAATCCAATAGTAGACGAGAAAACAGAAACGGTCCGTTGGATCTGCCTTGATGTGGGCGAGGCCGGCCGAGGCTTCGGTCGGCCGGCCACCCAGCAGGAATCGTTTCCTTTATATATAATTCTGCTGGTTGGTTTTTTATTTGGTCATTTTGTTGAAAATTTTCATGCATCCAAAAATATTCACGAATATGAAAATGTCTGTGACTACAAAAATGTTCACTAATGTAAAGAAAGTTTGTGAAATCAAATAATTTCATCTAAAATTTCACTAACACAAAAATTTGTCAATTCAAATAAAAGTTTAGTAATAAAAAAGAAGTTCGTTAATTCAAGAAAAACATTCACGAATTTAAAAAATGTTCATGATACCCACCAATTTTTGCAAATTTAAAAAATCTTTACAAGTTTGTGAATTTGTCAAAAAAGAACAACACGAACCTTTGCGGTCATGTAGCTAGGCGAACGGCTTCCTCTTCCTGTCTTTACCGAAAAAGGCTTTGGTCCCGTTTTATAAATAAAGCAAACCACCGAAACACAACGTCCAACAACAACCACAATAGACCCTCCCACACACGCAAACACACGCTATCACCACACACACACACACCCAAGACAGGATACATAGGTGAGGTGATGAGCGCACCAACACCATCCTAGCACTATCACCACGATGAGATGAAGCCGCATACGACGAACCGTGGACTCCAAAGTGGCGCCTTCAGGAAGGAACCGTGGACACCGGAGCGTCGCCACCCGCCCGATCCGAGGATCAGAGTTTCCCGTGGAGCCGCACAATGGGCGGTGAGAGCCGCGACGACGCTTTCAAGAAGGGAACGAGCTACGCCGCCGCCGGTCCATCAGACGGTAGAACAGGTTTTCACCCCGGACAACACTCACCGCCACTGAACACCACACCCTGGCTACCACGCCGCCCACACGGCCATGGCCACCGGGCAGCACCAAGCCACGACCTCCGCCCAAGAGCACCGCGCTACCACCACGAGAGTCGGCGCCCCGCATCCAAGACCTTGACACCACCTCACCCGAGACCAAACGCTACCCCAACCAAAGAGATGGGCGAAAAGGTCCAACCTTTTGCACCCCTGGGAGACCCCCAGCGCTAAGACCCAATAGGCCGGCCAGCGCTGGCCTCCATCGACCCGTCCTGCAGCACCGAGCGGGAGACGAGTTTGGTCCTGCAGCACCGTGAGGGGATGAGGTCAGTCCTGCTACACCGTGCGCGAGACGAGCTTGGTGCTGCTGCACGTGTGCGAGACGAGCTCGGTCCTTCTACACAGGATGCGAGACGAGCGATGGACTGCAGCTGGGAGAGGGCCAACCCTTAGATGGAAGTAGCGCATGGGCGACGCGGAAATGGAACAAAGGTTAAAACAGTCTGAACGGAGACGAGCCAACACCGGAGAAGCCGGCCGCCACCGCAGGCAGAACCACCGAGCCATCGTGAAGCCACCACGACGCCATAAGGCACCATCGTCGGACCACCCCATGCCGCCACCCACGAACAGAGCAACGGCCACGCCCGACCGCTACCCTACCCGCATCGACCGACGAGCTCCAAGCGCCGGAGCCGCTAAGCATGCACCACCGCTGCCACGCGCGCCGCCGGTTGACCCCCAATGCCAGATCCAAACGGATCCAGGAGGAGGTCGTCCGTGCGCCACCTGAGACGGGGGCGCCGCAGCCGCCCCACCCTGTGCGGGGCCTAGGACACCGACCACCCCGCCGCCCCATGAGCCCGCCACCACATCGATGCGCCACGGGGCCTCCCAGTGCCGCCACCCGAGGTATCCGCCCCGCGCCGGAGCCCCATGAGCATAGGGGGAAGAAGGGCCCCGCCGCTGCCGCACCCACCGGCTTTGCCCGACAGCGCACGTCGACGACGGCGGGGAGGAAGGGAAGGAGGCGGGGTCAAAGTGTAGGGGCGGCTAGGGTTCCCCCCTCCCCCCCAACCGGCGCGCACGGGCACGTCGCGGGAGGGGAGAGGAGGGGAGACAGGGGAGATGTTGTGGGAAAACCTGCCTTGGTCCATTCTCTTCCTGTCTTTGCATTGACTTGATCGCAACATCGGCCCTAGTGTATGGCTAGAGGGGAGACCGGCTAGGGCCTATGCTTGGGAGGTGGGCCATGATCTGATAAGTATACTCGGTATAGCTTAGCAAAAAAATTAAGTAAAAAAATTAAGGGAGGAACAAACAAAATGGGCCAGCCGCACGCGTGAATTAGTCTGGTTCAGAAATCTGAATATGTTGATCGCTTCATTCGGGCAAACAGTCGCTCGGCCTCTCCCGCTCGGGATTTTCGTTCTTGTCGACGATGTGTCGTGTGGCAGCCTGTCCCCTGGTGTTGCGTCATGCACCCATGCCGGACACCCGGCATGACGCCATTGCATGCTTGCCTCACGTCCAGCCATCCCTGAGACTGCGACCGCAAGTCTGTCAAGTCATCCCTCAAACTGCGACCACGAGTTGAGCAAGTCTTTCACAAGTATATGTATTCACCCAATCCCAAATTCCAATGTACATGATAAAGGTTCTAATGTAGAAATTTATAATTCTTTGTTTTCTCATTTCTTCATAATTTTAATACATTAGTCTTCTTGTCGTAAAATGGCATTGTTCAACAATTATTATAGACATCTCACAAGATGTATGGTTGAAAGCTTATTATGTACATGAAGTTACATATATTCATTGATGTATATATAGGCACATGTCGTCGAGTTCGCTGTGAGAGCTAGGGTTTGAATTCATCCAATTTCATTCATCCCAAGATACAAGGAGGATACAGATTGAGAGGGGAGGAGGAGAGGAGTAAGAACACTCTACTACACACGCCACACACGCTGTTCCTCCGTTCGCTCCCCACCACCTGAGTACTGGCTCGTAATATAGGATAAGCCCGGGCCTTAAGCCCATTTGGGCCCAGCGAGCCGAGCCGATTTGCGAGGCTCCCTTCTAGGCCGGTCTTGCTCTGGCTTCATGGGCCTCTAAGCCGCCTAACCGCTGACAATCCCTCCCCCCTTAGAAACGTCTTGACCCTAAGCCGGTGCTCGAGGAAATTGTTGTTGCAATGAGACCTTGTCCTCCCGGGTAACCATGTCTTCAAGCATATTGCTCCATTTGTCAGCACTTGAATCACAGAATTAGAGCCACGCTTGACCACCCGTTGCTACAACACTTGCTCGGGAACTTGAAACTGATCATCTGAGGTAGGCACCTGGGGTAATACTTGACACTCTGGAGAAAGAACTCTCTTGATTAGCGACACATGGACAACTGGGTGCACTTTGTTGGTGGGAGGTAGCAACAATTTGTAAGCCACTTCACCGACATGCTCCACGATCTCAAATGGTCCATAGAATTTAAAAGCAAATTTGTGGTTAGCTCTGGGCACCGCTGAAGAGTGAAGATAGGGCTGCAATTTGAGGAACACCTGATCTCCAACAACAAATGACCAATCTGTGCGATGCTTATCAGCTTGATGCTTCATTCGTTGTTGAGCGCGAAGCAAATGTTGTTTAACTAAATCCGTCACCACTGCTCGATCCGCCAACCACTGCTGCAAGTCTGGTGACTGAATCGTGTTGTGAGGCGAAAGCCAAAAGTGACGTGGACTGTGGCCATACACTATCTCAAACGTAGTCTTTCTAGTAGCTGAATGCCAATTGGTATTATACCAAAACTCACACAATGGAATCCAGTTTGCCCAACGAGATGGATGCCCACTGACAAAACAACGAAGGAAGCACTCCACCTGTTGATGGACTCGCTCAGTCTAACCATCAGACTGAGGGTGCCTGGCAGAGCTCATGCAAAGAAGAACACCAGCCTTTTGAAAAAGCTCACTCCAAAATTTGCTGGTGAAGGTCTTGTCCCTATCAGACACAATAGATTGCGGCATACCATGTAATTTGTAGATAGTGTTCAGGAAAACTTCAGCAATAACCTCGGCCGTAAAAAAGGATGGTGGACAGGGATGAAATGCCCATACTTGGATAGCTTGTCAATTACCACAAACGGACAGTTGAATCTGCGAGACATTGGGAGGCCTTCCACAAAATCCATAGGGACCATTTCCAACGGAAGATTAGCTATAGGTAAGGGTTGCAACAGGCCATGATAAGGTATTCTTTCTGGTTTTGCTTGTTGGCATGTCATGCAGTGCTACACATAAGTCTTGTTGAACCCTTTCATGCCTTTCCACCTGAAGAACTGCTTGACGCGTGTGTAAGTCATAGGGAATCCTGAATGACCACCCAAAGTGTTGTCATGGAATGCAACCACAATTTTGTTATGCACTTGTGAGTCACTCCCAACCCAAACACATTTTCCTAACCTTAGAATACGAGGCTTGAGAGAAAAATTTACATCAGCTGTAGGGTTTAATGTCAATTTCTGAATCAGGTTAGTAGCAACAGGATCAGAAATGTAACTTTGATGTATATCATTAAGCCAAGAAGGTTGAACTGAGGAAATGTGATGCACTTTTGGTAAGGTATCCTGAACTGAATGTGGTTTCCTGGACAGGGAATCTGCTGCTGAGTTTTCTATTCCGTTCTTATACTGAATAGTATACTGCAACTCCAGCAGCTTTGTTAGTGCTTTCTACTGCCATCTAGTGTGCAGTCTATGTTCAGATAGACAAGCCAAACTACGCTAGTCAGTTTTGATACCAAAAGTTGCAAGTTGCAAATATTGTCTTGAGTTTTCCATTGCCAAAAGAATAGCTAAGTACTCCTTCTCATATACTGACAATGTTTGTTTCCGTGTGCCAAGAAATTTACTGACATAAGCAATAGGGTGACCCTCTTGCATAAGTACTGCACCTATGCCTACATCACAAGCATTAGTTTCAACAACAAATGTTTTGGAGAAATCTGGTAGGGATATAACAGGAGCTGTCATCAAGGCTTGCTTCAATAGAAGGAATGCTTGTTGTTCATTGGAAGACCAGATAAATAGAACACCCTTTCAACAAATTTGTTAATGGCTTTCTTAACATACCATATTGGGATATAAATTTTCTGTAGTAACCAGCAAGGCCTAAGAATCCCCTGACTTCCTTGACAGAGCTTGGAATTTGCCAATCTTGAATGGTTGATATTTTAGCTAGGCCAGTGGCAACACCCTGCCCACTGATTATATGTCCCAAATACCCAATCTGAGTTTGTGCAAAAGCACACTTAGAGAGTATGACTTTCCACTGGTGTTGCGGCAAAAGATTCAAAACCTCAGCCAAATGTTGCAGATGCAGCACATAAGAAGCACTGAAGATTAATATGTCATCAAAGAAAACCAAAGCAAATTCCCGGAGATAGGGAGACAAGGTATCATTCATTGCAAAATTGAATTTATTGGCCGCCCCTAGTTAAACCAAAAGACACCACCAAGAGCTCAAAATGGCCCAAGTGAGTCTGGAAAGCAGTGTTATGTTCTTCTCCTGGTGCCGGTCTGATTTGATGGTAGCCAATTCTCACATCCAACTTGGAAAACCAGCTAGCACGTGATAATTCATCCAACAATTCATCAATGATTGGCATAGGTTATTTGCTTTTGACAGTAATGGCATTCAATTTTCTGTAATCATAGACACGTCTCTAAGTTTTATCTTTCTTCTAAACCATGATGATAGGTGAAGAGAATGCACTGTTACTGCTTCTGATGATGCCAGTTGCATGCATTTCTTGTACCTGTTTCTCTACCTCATCTTTAAAAGCACAGGGTAGTCTATATGGTCTGGTGTAAACTGGTTGGGCTCCAGGAATCAATGGAGTGGTATGATCTTATTTTCTTCTCAGAGGTAAACGGTAGGCTGTTCAAAAACAGTGGCAAATTGATCAAGAATAGCTTGGATTTCCTTGGGAATTTCAGGCCGTGTATTGTCAGCAGTTACAAGAAAAGCTGACACCTCAATGAGAGCAATGAGTTGAGGGGATGCATCCTGACCCAACATAGTTACATGGTCATCTCCAAGCTGGAAACTTAGCCAATGTGCTGCCTAGTCTACTTGCATAGGACTGTGAGAAGCCAGCCAATCTAGACCAAGGATACCATCATAAGAACCCAGAGGTAAAACTCTAAAGGTGCCGACAAAAGTATGGTTATCACAAGACCATTGTCCATTCAGCAATTGCTTATCACAGGTAATCACCTGGCCATTGGCCACCTTAACCATACTCACTGGCATAGAAGAGACTCCTTGCAATTTTGTAGCCACAGATCCATCAACAAATGAATGAGTACTGCCAGAATCCACCAAAACCACTAGAGATAAGCCTTGCAATGTAATCTTCAACTTCATTGTGGTTGAGGCTAGTGCAGATAAGTCCCCATAGCAGCCGTTGAAATAGAAACACCGTTGAGTTCAGTTTCTGAAGTTTCTTCAGTATCACTGTGTTCTCTGATAGAATGGAGCATATAATCCCACATCTCCTGGACCACATGCAACTGAATTTGTTGCTTGCATTAGTGTTCCCAAGCCCAACGTTCACCACAAATAAATCAAAGCTCCTTGGATTTCCTATATGCTCGCAGAGCAGCTCCTCTATCCTCTGCAGCACAGATTTGACGAGTACTGTCAACACTCCTTTTTCAATCAGCAACTTTGATAGCAGAATTGGTTCCAGCCTCACGAATCACTACTGAAGAAGATGAAGACTTGTAACTTGGTGACATTTGGGACACCACCAATGTATCATCCAGTTCGTAATGCAATCGGGACTAAAAGTTGGGGCCTTTTTCTAGATTGCCTAGTACCAGTTGCAGAACCGTGACTAAAGGCCCTTAGGAACCAAAAGTGATGCCATGTTTTCAACTAGTGATCTCGTTAGATCGCATTCAAATCTTCCATATTCTCCTCAATATCAATATACATCCGCGACCTTTGAACAACCTAGCTCATGATATAACTTGTTAGAATAAATCCAATGCATGTAGTCGATCATTCAAGGACCAAACAATCACACGTACACGACAACAAGATTTGTTAGTTAGGTTCATCGATATGGCTACATCTCCAGGTCCTGACTTCGGGCGCTCCTCCCCGTACCACCTTCACAATACCGCACCTCGGCTGCCCTGGGCACCGGCACACGCCGTCGGCTTCACCTGCGCACACGTGCTATTATGTTGGCATAGGTTACAATGTGCACTTAGCCCTGCTATATATGAGAGGCCTACGATACAAGTGTCCTACTTGGACACGACTTCATATCCTATCTAAATATAATACAAGTACAAGTCCAATTATAACCTACCTTGTACACTATATTCGAGACAACTCTAACTATACTTTGGGCAGCGGAGACATTGTACACTGATTTAGTTAGCGAGGCATTGTTCAAAACGCTATAGCATACTATTAGCGATGCTATAGCATGCTATTTTTTTCACTGACGTGTATCGGGAAATGGAAGTTAGCCATCTCATAGGGAGTGATAGCTGGGTTTTTCAAGGATTTTGTTTGTATGACTGGAAACATATTGCTCTAGGTCGGAGAAAACAAGAAAAAGGGTTTTCACCAGTCTATCTTCTAACCTCTTTAAAGCAGCTACCTACCATAATCTGCCTATCTCACAGGGGGTGTTTGTTTTCAGGGACTTTTTGGTCTAGGGACTAAAAAAGTCCTAAAAAGTCCCATGTGAAACAAATAGGAGGGACTTTTAGGGACTAAAAGGGGGTATTTTGGACTATTTGGAGAAGTCTCTACGGGAGGGTCTTTTTGGGACTTTTTTCGTATTTTTCCCAACAATGCCCCTACTTTTAGCATGTCATTTAATAACTAGTACTACATTACTAAGAATAACATGGTCTTTTTATATGTCATTTAATGACCTCTAGTCCCTATTTAGTCCCTGGAAACAAACGGATAGGGACTAGAGACTTTTAAGTTGGGACTAAAAAAGTCCCGGAACTTCTGAAACAAATAGGGCCATAGTACCGCTAAGTTTACTGGATGGAGCTAAGTGGACTCGAACCACTGACCATCCATCAAAGCATAGACCACCTCCGCTTCCTCTCAGTCCTTCCCGACGGGTTCTATCATAGAGGCCAACAATAGACAATACCCCCCCCCCCCCCCCCCCAAAACACAACCTACAACCTCCATCGCCTTGTTCCTGTAATAGGATTTGCCCAAGATTGTTTAAAGCAATTCCCTTAATTGTCGACCCCTGCCAATTGATTCTTGCTAGCTAGCCGCATGCAAGTGTGCATACATATATGTAGCAAACCGAGGAAGAAGGGCAAGTTTACTTTTGGCTGATAGCTAAGTTGACTCTGACAATAATAATTTATGCCCATTGGGTCCATGTGATTAGATGTCTTGCAGATATATATGGAAGAGCCTAGGAAGGTGTGGACACACACACACACACATTGAAACATGATACAATACATTTTTAATACAATGAAAACACTATTTAAAATTTTATAAACTTTTTAAAAAATGTCACAAACATATTTTTAATCTTGTGAACACTTTTTAAATATAATGTAGATTTTTTGGGTGGTACCAAACATTTTTTTATGAATTACATGAAGTTTTTTTAATGTCATGTACATTTATTGAACCACGTGAGCATTTTACTTGTTATAATTATTTTTGGAACTTATAATTTTAAAAACAATATGGTAACAATCTTTTTCCAATAGGTTAACATTTTCATATTCAGAGGAACATTTAAATTTATTTAGAACACATGTATTTAGGGCCTGTTGCCACTGTTCCGCTCCCAAAAATTCGGCTCCGGTCTAAAAAATGCAAGCCAAATGAGGTATCTCGATGACATGCCGTTCCACAAGAAACTAGAATCTCGGGTATAACTTTCTGTTTTTTTTTGTGTGTACCTCTTCAAGTGGTGCCCCAAAACCTCTAGAAGTTGGAGTTTGGGAACATTACCAAGCACTACCACCAGTACGTCGATACTATTTAGTTTGTTCCCACATCATTCAATTAAATAGATCATTTCCATAAAATTACACATTCTTGAAGCTGTAGGAAGTTAAAAGTCAAACATGATAAATTTCTGTTTGTTGGTGCCACAACTCCTATGTGAAACCGTTCCAAAATGAAACTGCTTGACGATGACTCCGGGTATTAGCTAGTGGCATAATAAGAAAATATGGTACGTCATGTTTAACAGGATTACACACGCCCGAATTTGACAGATAGATAGCAAACCCACGCTCTGTGATACTTTGCAACGTTTAACTCAATTTCATGTACTATTTGCGGACATGCGCAGATTTCGTCGTCATTGACCCATCAAACTAACAAATAAGATGATGCGCAAAATAAAGAAACTAACAGATAACACACTTCGTAGCCAAGAGGACCAAGATATGTTCCTTGCATTTCAGAACGGATGGAACATACAGTAACTTGTAAGAAGGTAAATAAAGTCAACAAAGACAAATGCTTTGTGACCATACCTTTGAAATCCACTCCATCGGTACGCACATCGTATTGTATGACATAATGAAATGGTGTAATAAAACAAACTCCATATTACAGTGATCCAGATTGAGGGAGAATTTGTGACCACTGACCATCCTGAGTGACACCAGTTAATGCACACAGGATGTGTGGCCGGAATGAAATAAAATCTAAAAGGGGGAAATGGGACTACAAGACCGGGATGAAATAAAGCTGAAATGGGAAATGGGAGTAAAAGATGGTAAAGGACGCGGAAGATGCATGCGGTGGATGCATCGATCCATCTATCTGGACCATACTACATGCTTCGGTCACTTAACAGCCGGCACTGACCTCCCGGCAGCCCTCGTAACAAGCGTTTCCGCAATGAAATGGTCCTGTCAGTCCGTCGCATAAACATTGCCCGGACGCACTAAATCCAACGCACGCCGGGGAACAATACGGAGACTGGCCATCGCCAACGCAGTTATTGCAGTCGTATGCGGACGCCGGCTGGCTCAAACTGAGACCAACCAGCACGACGACGCAAACGACGGCGAGCACCTTCAGAGGGGAAGCTGAGGCTGGAGCCATCAGTTGATCGGTTCTTGTGGGAGATCAAGAAAGAAAGGGCAGAACAAGATTGGAAGTGCGAGATGAAGAGCTATGGGTACGGGATCCATGCCTATTGTTCCTAGACTATTTATAGGCCAAACATTGGAAACCTTGGCCCTAATTTGCTAGAGAACAGACATCAATTGCCGGAGTATAATACGCAAGTTGCAAGTCGGGTCAACCGATCCACCCTCAGTATGTACGTAGCATCCAAGCCAGATCTGCCCTGTCTTGATTCTATCTCTTGTAGAGCCTTATAAATATTTGATACTACTATAAATATCACTGTCCAAAATCAGTAGTACCACGCGATGCACAAGTTGACGACGATATTTTAAACCCACCAGCATTCGATCGAGTAGCCAGACATCAACCGTGAGACTTTACCAAATTTGGTTAGTTTAGGCAACGTCCATGTGACTATGTCGCGTGATCCCACGTCCCACGAAACTGCCCATTCATTCTCAGATCTAACTAGTTCATGAAATTAAACTATTTATGGGAGAAGCCACCAAAATGGCCTATGGGGTGATGTGGCCTCAGCAAGTTCGCTCTCTTGATACGACATCAATACCAACAAACCAAGATTAAAAATCCTAGTACTCATACTTAAAAGCATAGGCGGAGCTCTTGGTAGGGCGAGGTTAGGCGCTTGCCCTACCTTGATTTCCTGCCAAACGTTATACGTACGTATGTACTCCCTCCGTTTCAAAATATAAGACTTTTTAGGAATTTCACTAAGAGACTATATACGGAGCAAAATGAGTGAATCTATACTTTAAAATATGTCTATGTACATTCGTATGTAGTTTATAGTATAATCTTTAAAATGTCTCATATTTAGGAACGGAAGGAGTATATACGACGCATAGGCCAAATCGATCGCTAATTTTTTGAGGGAACTAAATTGCATCGCTAGAAAGAGAAAATGGCAAAGGTCTTTAGTCTATCTGTTGTTGGGCCATACAGTGGATGCATTTGTTCATTGGTCTGCACGCACATTTGCACTACACTTTGTTCATTGGTCTGCACGCACATTTGCACTACACCATGTTATCACTTACGAACCCTATAACAGCTAGCAGTGCTCGGCGTTCGCAGATCAATCGTGTGCGACACACGACCTGGCGCTAGCCGCTAGCACTAGCAGGCAGTAGCAGCGGCCACATCCAATCAGACGACGGCAACCAGCAACAGGCAAGACTTGGCGTATGATGCTACGACGTTCTTGACTTACAGTATAAGTGGATAGGCCACTTCCATTGCCAGGTTTTCTATATCACATTAGCTTTATTGCGGATATATTTTTAGGTTGTTTCTATCGAAATATGTTCCGATATTCATTATATTGGGTTATTATTCCTAGGATCAAAGAAACGGATTTGTGCATTAGTAGTTGTAAGGGCTACTTTTATCGTGCATGAAATTTTGTTATGTGCTTCATAATCCGCCCCACCTCAAAGAAGATTCGTCCTCCGCCACTGCTTAAAAGGCTGTATGCATCCTTAGTTGGTGAAGAGGTCTTGAAATGAAATTCTCCCCCATTTTTAGATGAAACAGGACAACGTTTCAGTTCCTATCCCGATCTTGGTAGAACCAGGGTCGACTCGCACCAGAAAAAGTCCCCCACGGGCGACTCGGGTGGATCCGCCGCCCCATGCCTAGCTCCCTCCATCCTTTGGCTCTCCTCCCGCCGCTGGCAGGCGTCGCCAGGGGACCTCGTGGTTGGCCGACGGCGGGGCCTTCTTCCACCTCGGTCGGGGCGCACAACGCGGGATGTGGCGACCTGGCGAGGATGCAGCACTCGCGCGGGGCGTTGTGACGGCGGCGTGAGCAGCCGGGCTGACGACGCGGTTGGGTGGCGCAGCTGCGGTGGCTGCGTGGTGACCCGAGAGCGTGGCGACGGCATACCCTGTAGGTCTGACGCGGTGGTGTCCCGATCTAGTGAATTGGGATCTACGGGCGATGCGGGGGGGGGGGGGGGGGGGTGATGGCGGCCGCCGTGGGTCGCTGCAGCGGGGTCACAACTCGTGGTGCTGGTGGTCTTTAGTTGTTGGAAATATGCCCTAGAGGCAATAATAGATTGGTTACTATTATATTTCCTAGTTCATAATAATTGTTTATTATCCATGCTAGAATTGTATTGATTGTAAACTCAAATACATGTGTGGATACATAGACAACACACTGTCCCTAGTGAGCCTCTAGTTGACTAGCTCATTGATCAAAGATGGTCAAGGTTTCCTGGCCATAGACAAGTGTTGTCACTTGATAACGGTATCACATCATTAGGAGAATGATGTGATGGACAAGACCCAAACTATGAACTTAGCATATGATCGTGTCAGTTTATTGCTACTGTTTTCTGCATGTCAATGTATCTATTTCTATGACCATGAGATCATGCAACTACAGGACACCGGAGGAATACATTATGTGTATCAAACGTCGCAACGTTACTGGGTGACTATAAATGTGCTCTACAGGTATCTCCGGACGTGTCTGTTGGGTTGGCATGGATCAAGACTGGGGCTTGTCACTCTGTATGAAGGAGAGGTATCTCAGGCCCCACTCGGTAATACAACATCACAACAAGTCATGCAAGCAATGTGACTAAGGAGTTAGTTACGGGATCTTGTACTACGGAACAAGTAAAGAGACTTGCTGGTAACGATACTGAACTAGGTATGGAGATACCGACGATCGAATCTCGGTCAAGTAACATACCGAAGGACAAAGGGAACATCATACGAGATTAACTGAATCCTTGACATAGAGGTTCAACCGATAGAGATCTTCATAGAATATGTAGGAGCCAATATGGACATCCAGGTCCCACTATTGGTTATTGACCGGGGAGTGTCTCAGGTCATGACTACATAGTTCTCGAACCCGCAGGGCATGCACACTTAAGGTTTGGTGACGTTTCGGTATAGTTGAGTTATAGGTGTTGGTGACCGAAGTTTGTTCGGAGTCCCGGATGAGATCCTGGACGTCACCAGGAGCTCTGGATTGGTCCGAAGGTAAAGATTGATATATAGGAAATCCTCTTTTGGTCACCGGAAAAGTTTCGGGCTCATCGGTAGTGTACCAGGAGTGCCGGGTCATACGTCTCAAATGTATCTATAATTTTTGATGGTTTCACGCTGTTATCTTGACAACTTTGGATGTTTTGTTTACCTTTAATATCTTTTTTGGGACTAACTTATTAACTCGCCAGTTCCTGTTTTTTCTGTGTTTTTGATTCTTTTCAGATCTGATTTTGGAACGGAGTCCAAACGGAATAAAATCCCCAAAATATTTTTTCCAGAACGAAAGAAGATCAGGAGGCTTGAGGGCCAAGAAAGTGGGCCCACAGGGAGCCCACAAGCCCTGTTGTCGCGGCCAGGGGGGAGGCCGCGGCAACCAAGCTTGTGGCCTCCCTCGCGCTCCCCTGTCCTAGGTCTTTGGACTATATATTCCATAAAAATCCAGAAAAAATCAGGGCGTCCATGAAAACACTTTTCCGCCGCCGCAAGCTTCCGTTTCCATGAGATCTCATCTGGACACCCTTCCCGGTGCCCTGCTGGAGGGGACTTTGGAGTTGGAGGGCTTCTTCATCAACATCATTGCCCCTCCAATGACTCGTGAGTAGTTCACTTCAGACCTACGAGTATGTAGTTAGTAGCTAGATGGCTTCTTCTCTCTCTTGGATCTTCAATACAAAGTTCTCCATGATCTTCATGGAGATCTATCCGATGTAATCTTCTTTGGCGGTGTGTTTGTCAAGATCCGATGAATTGTGGATTTGTGATCAGATTATCTATGATATATATTTGAGTCTTTGCTGATTTCTTTTATGCATGATTTGATATCCTTGTATGTCTCTCCGAGTCTTGGGTTTTGTTTGGCCAACTAGATCTATGATTCTTGCAATGGGAGAAGTGCTTGGTTTTGGGTTCTTACCGTGTGGTGACCTTTCCCAGTGACAGTAGGGGCAGCAAGGCACACATCGTGTAGTTGCCATCAAGGGTAACAAGGTGGGCTTTGTCGTAGATATGAGATTGTCCATCTACATCATGTCATCTTGCTTAAGGCGTTACTCTATTCTTTTGGACTTAATACACTAGATGCATGCTGGATAGCGGTCGACGTGTGGAGTAATAGTAGTAGATGCAGAAAGTATCGGTCTACTTGTTTTCGACGTGATGCCTATAGATATAATCATTGCCATAGATGACGTCACGATTTTGCGCGGTTCTATCAATTGCTCGACAGTTTTTCGTTCACCCACCGTCTACTTGCTTTCATGAGAGAAGCCACTAGTAAACACTACGGCCCCCGGGTCTATTCACAACTATCGTTTACATCTCTGCTTTTACTTTGCTTTGTTACTTTGTTGCTTTCACCTCTCACTTGGCAAACAATCTATAAGGGATTGACAACCTCTTCATAGCGTTGGGAGCAAGCTTTTTGTGTTTGTGCAGGCACTTGTGATACTCCTTCACTGGATCGATACCTTGGTTCTCAAAACTGAGGGAAATACTTACCACCGTTGTGCTACATCACCCTTTCCGCTTCGAGGGAATACCAACGCAAGGCTCCAAGGCCGCGGGGAAATCCTTTGCATATTTGCCTAGGAAGTCCCTAAAGGTGTAGCCATAGCAGAAGGATTCCTGGTGCCGTTGCTGAGGAGTAAAGAACAGTCTCCCGTCAGCACTGTTTCTCGCGCCGTTGGAAGGTCTTTTGTTGCATCAGCAAAAGTATTTCTGGCGCCGTTGCCGGGGAAGGAGATATCTATCCAAGTAGGTCTCACAAACTCATCTCCTGCATTTACTTTTTTGCCAGTTGCCTCTCATTTTCCTCTCCCCCACTTCACATTTGCCATTTTCATTTGCCTTTCTCCTTTGCCGGTTTTCTTGCTTGCTTGTGTGCTTGTTTGTTTGTTGAAGTCATCATGGCTGAAAACACCAAACTTTGCGACTTCTCGAGCACTAATAATAATGATTTTATTAGTACTCCGATTGCTCCTGCCACTAGTGCAGAATCGTGTGAAATCAACGCAGCTTTGCTGAATCTTGTTATGAAAGAGCAATTCTCTGGCCTTCCTAGTGAAGATGCCGCATCCCATCTCAATACCTTCATTGAGCTTTGCGATATGAAAAAGATAAGAGATGTGGATAATGACATGATTAAGTTGAAGCTTTTTTCCTTTCTCGTTGCGAGATCACGCAAAAACTTGGTTTTCTTCTTTGCCCAAAAATAGTATCAATTATTGGGATAAGTGCAAAGATGCTTACATATCCAAGTATTTTCCGCCGGCTAAGATCATCTCCTTACGTAACGATATCATGAATTTCAAGCAACTTGATCATGAACTCGTTGCACAATCTTGGGAGAGGATGAAGCTTATGATTAGAAATTGTCCCGCTCATGGCTTGAGTTTGTGGATGATTATACAAATCTTTTACGCTGGTTTGAATTTCGCATCTCGCAATATCTTGGACTCCGCCTCAGGTGGAACGTTCATGGAAATCACGTTAGGAGACGCTACAAAACTCCTAGACAATATCATGACCAACTACTCTCAGTGGCATACTGAAAGGTCACCTGCTAGCAAAAAAGTACACGCTATAGAAGAAATTAACTCGCCTAGTGCTAAGATGGACGAGTTGATGAATTTGGTTGCTAGTAGAAACGCTCCTTTAGATCCTAATGACATGCCACTATCTTCCTTGATTGAGAGTAGCAACACTAGTTTGGACGTTAATTTTGTTGGTAGGAACAATTTTGGCAACAACAATGCTTTTAGAGGAAACTATGTTCCTAGGCCTTTTCCTAGTAACTCCTCTAACAATTATGGCAATTCCTACAACAACACTTATGGAAATCAAAACAAATTACCCTCTGATTTAGAGAGTAATATCAAAGAGTTCATCAACTCTCAAAAGATTTTCAATGCGTCCATAGAGGAAAAACTACTCAAAATAGACGATTGGGCTAAGAGCGTTGATAGGATGTCTTGTGATATTGATGCTTTGAAAGTTAGATGTGCTCCTCCCAAGGTCAACTTGGATGAAACTTTGAAAGCTATGCGTGTCTCCATGAATGAGAGCAAAGAAAGAACCGCCCAAATTCGCGCTAGGCATGAATGGTTTAAAAGGGTGCGTTCTAGTGATGCAAATCACGAAGATCTTAAAGTGCTTGGTGTGTCTCCTCTTGAATCTTTGTTTTCGCGTGTCAAACCTATTGATGAAGGGGCTGGATATGAATCCACTTTGGTTGAAAAATGCCCCAATGATTCGGAGTCCACCTATCTTGATGATAAAGGTGTGGAGAGTGGAGTAGAAGAAATCAAAATTTTGGGTAGTAATGAAACTCCCACTTTGGATTTCAAGGAATTCAATTATGACAATTGCTCCTTGTTTGAATGCATCTCTTTGATGCAATCCATTGCAAACTCTCCACATGCTTATAGCCAAAGCAAAGCCTTTACCGCGCATATCGTAGATGCTATGATGAAATCTCTTCAAGAGAGGCTCGAACTAGAAGTGTCTATACCTAGAAAACTTCATGATGAGTGGGAACCTACTATCAAAATCAAGATCAAAAACTATGAGTGCAATGCTTTGTGTGATTTGGGTGCTAGTGTTTCTGCGATTCCAAAATCTTTATGTGATATTCTTGGTTTTCATGAGATGGAAGGGTGTTCTCTTAATTTGCATCTTGCGGATTCTACTGTCAAGAAACCCATGGGAAGGATCGATGATGTTCTTATTGTTGCAAATAAGAACTATGTACCCGTGGATTTGATTGTACTTGACATAGAGTGCAATCATTCATGTCCCATTATTCTTGGTAGACCTTTCCTAAGGACTGTTGGTGCTATCATCGATATGAAGGAAGGGAATATTAGATTTCAATTTCCCTTAAAGAAGGGCATGGAGCACTTTTCAAGAAAGAAAATAAGATTTCCTTATGAATCTATGATGAGAGCTACTTATGGTTTGAGCACCAAAGATGACTATATGTGATTCCATCACCTTATGCCTAGCTAAGGGCGTTAAACAATAGTGCTTGTTGGGAGGCAACCCAACGAATCTATCCTTTTTATTTCTGTTTTGTGTTTTTCACACTTTCATAATTCTGTTATGATTGTGTTTTTTGTGTTTCTTTTTGCGTTTGCGCCAAGCAAAACTGTTATGATAAGTCTTGGGGATGATCGTTTGGTCATGCTGGAAAAGACAGAAACTTTCTGCTCACGAAAAGAATTTTCATTTTTTTCTGTAAGAGCTTTTGAGTTGATTTTTTTTTTGCTTCTGATTGCTATGAAAATTATTCAGACTGTCGTAATCTTTCAGAATTGTTGAAGTACCATAAGTATACGAAGTATACAGATTGCTACAGACTGGTATGCTGTTAATAGATTCTGTTTTTGTTGTGTTGGTTGCTTATTTTGATGAAACTATGGATAGTATCGGGGGGGTATTAGCCATGGAAGATTGAAAATACAGTAACCCAACATCAGCATAAGTAGAATTCAAGTTTTCTACAGTACCTAAGGAAGTGGTGGTTTGCTTTCTTATACTAATGTTATCACGAGTTTCTGTTTAACTTTCGTGTTGTGAAGTTTTCAAGTTCTGGGTGAAGTTCTTATGGACAAAAATATAAAAAGTGGCAAGAGCTCAGGCTTGGGGATGCCCAAGGCACCCCAAGAGATTCAAGGATGCCGTAAAAGCCTAAGCTTTCGTCTTCAATCCATCGGTAACGTTACTTGGGGCTATATTTTTATTCACCACATGTTTTGTGTTTTGCTTGGAGCATCTTGTATCGTAGGAGTCTTTTATTTTTGTTATGTCACAATCATCCTTGATGCACACCTAGAGAGAGAGAGACATGCACTCACCGTGATTTTGTCGAGCTTCACTTATATCCTTTGGTAGACAATTCAGCTCACATGTGCTTCACTTATATATTTTGAGCTAATTGATTTTGCTCTATGTGCTTCACTTATATCTTTTAGAGCACGGCGGTGCATGGCTTGGTAGTTGATCTATGCTTTGAAAGTAGTCTCAAAAGGGGTAGTTACCCAAAGGGATACGAAAACTCCCACCTTCATGTGCATTGAATAGTTAGAGAAGTTTGATCCATCTCAACTAGTTTTGAGTTGTGGTTATGGTAATATTGAAGTTATGCTAGTAAGGTGTTGTGGATATAGAAATACTTGTGTTGAAGTTAGTGATTCCCGTAGCATGTACGTATGGTGAACCGCTATGTGATGAATGTTGGAATTATGCCCTAGAGGCAATAATAAATGTATAGTTATTATTATAATTCCTGTATCAAGATAATAGTTTATTATCCATGCTATAATTGTATTGAATGAAGACTCATTTACATGTGTGGATACATAGACAAAACACCGTCCCTAGCATGCCTCTAGTTGGCTAGCCAGTTGATCGATGATAGTCAGTGTCTTCTGATTATGAACAAGGTGTTGTTGCTTGATAACTGGATCACGTCATTGGGAGAATCACGTGATGGACTAGACCCAAACTAATGGACGTAGCATGTTGATCGTGTCATTTTGTTGCTACTGTTTTCTGTGTGTCAAGTATTTATTCCTATGACCATGAGATCATATAACTCACTGACACCGGAGGAATGCTTTATGTGTATCAAACGTCGCAACGTAACTGGGTGACTATAAAGATGCTCTACAGGTATCTCCGAAGGTGTTAGTTGATTTAGTATGGATCAAGACTGGGATTTGTCACTCCGTGTGACGGAGAGGTATCTCGGGGCCCACTCGGTAATACAACATCACACACAAGCCTTGCAAGCAATGTAACTTAGTGTAAGTTGCGGGATCTTGTATTGCGGAACGAGTAAAGAGACTTGCCGGTAAACGAGATTGAAATAGGTATGCGGATACTGACGATCGAATCTCGGGCAAGTAACATACCGAAGGACAAAGGGAATGACATACGGGATTATACGAATCCTTGGCACTGAGGTTCAAACGATAAGACCTTCGTAGAATATGTAGGATCCAATATGGGCATCCAGGTCCCGCTATTGGATATTCACCGAGGAGTCTCTCGGGTCATGTCTACATAGTTCTCGAACCCGCAGGGTCTGCACACTTAAGGTTCGACGTTGTTTTATGCGTATTTGAGTTATATGGTTGGTTACCGAATGTTGTTCGGAGTCCCGGATGAGATCACGGACATCACGAGGGTTTCCGGAATGGTCCGAAAACGAAGATTGATATATAGGATGACCTCATTTGATTACCGGAAGGTTTTCGGAGTTACCGGGAATGTACCGGGAATGACGAATGGGTTCCGGGAGTTCACCGGGGGGGGGGGGGGGGGGGGGCGCAACCCACCCCGGGGAAGCCCATAGGCTTTGGGGAGACACACCAGCCCTTAGTGGGCTGGTGGGACAGCCCCAAGGGGGCCTATGCGCCAAGAGAAGGAAATCAAAGGAAAAGAAAAAAAAAAGAGGGAGGAAGTGGGAAGGGAGGGGGACTCCTCCCACCAAACCAAGTCCAACTCGGTTTGGGGGGGGGGGAGTCCTCCCCCCCTTGGCTCGGCCGACCCCTTGAGGGTCCCTTGGACCCCAAGGCAAGGTCCCCCTCCCTCCTCCTATATATATGGGGCTTTTAGGGCAGATTTGAGACGACTTTCTCACGGCTGCCCGACCACATACCTCCATAGTTTTTCCTCTAGATCGCGTTTCTGCGGAGCTCGGGCGGAGCCCTGCTGAGACGAGATCATCACCAACCTCCGGAGCGCCGTCACGCTGCCGGAGAACTCTTCTACCTCTCCGTCTCTCTTGCTGGATCAAGAAGGCCGAGATCATCGTCGAGCTGTACGTGTGCTGAACGCGGAGGTGCCGTCCGTTCGGTACTAGATCGTGGGACTGATCGCGGGATTGTTCGCGGGGCGGATCGAGGGACGTGAGGACGTTCCACTACATCAACCGCGTTCTCTAACGCTTCTGCTGTACGATCTACAAGGGTACGTAGATCACTCATCCCCTCTCGTAGATGGACATCACCATGATAGGTCTTCGTGCGTGTAGGAAATTTTTTGTTTCCCATGCGACGTTCCCCAACAGTGGTATCAAAGCTAGGTTCATGCGTAGATGTCTTCTCGAGTAGAACACAAAAGGTTTTGTGGGCGGTGATGGGCGTTTTGCTGCCCTCCTTAGTCTTTTCTTGATTCCGCGGTATTGTTGGATTGAAGCGGCTTGGACCGACATTACTCGTACGCTTACGAGAGACAGGTTTCATCGTTACAAGTAACCCCCTTTGCTCAAAGATGACTGGCAAGTGACGGTTTCTCCAACTTTAGTTGAATCGGATTTGACCGAGGTGGTCCTTGGATGAGGTTAAATAGCAACTCATATATCTCCGTTGTGGTGTTTGCGTAAGTAAGATGCGATCCTACTAGATACCCTTGGTCACCACGTAAAACATGCAACAACAAAATTAGAGGACGTCTAACTTGTTTTTGCAGGGTATGATTGTGATGTGATATGGCCAACGATGTGATGTGATATATTGGATGTATGAGATGATCATGTTGTAATAGAAATATCGACTTGCATGTCGATGGTACGACAACCGGCAGGAGCCATAGGGTTGTCTTTATACTAACGTTTGTGCTTGCAGATGCGTTTACTATTTTGCTAGGATGTAGCTTTAGTAGTAATAGCATAAGTAGCACGACAACCCCGATGGCAACACGTTGATGGATGATCATGGTGTGGCGCCGGTGACAAAAAGATTGTGCCTGTGCTTTGGTGATGGAGATCAAGAAGCACGTGATGATGGTCATATCATGTCACTTATGAATTGCATGTGATGTTAATCCTTTTTGCACCTTATTTTGCTTAGAACGACGGTAGCATTATGAGGTGATCTCTCACTAAAATTTCAAGACGAAATTGTGTTCTCCCCGACTGTGCACCGTTGCTACAGTTCGTCGTTTCGAGACACCACGTGATGATCGGGTGTGATAGACTCAACGTTCACATACAACGGGTACAAAACAGTTGCGCACGCGGAACACTCGGGTTAAGCTTGACGAGCCTAACATGTGCAGACATGGCCTCGGAACACATGAGACCGAAAGGTCGATCATGAATCATATAGTTGATATGATTAGCATAGGGATGCTTACCACTGAAACTATACTCAACTCACGTGATGATCGGACTTGGGATAGTGTAAGTGGATCATGAACCACTCAAATGACTAGAGAGATGTACTTTTTGAGTGGGAGTTTAGCATATAATTTGATTAAGTTGAACTCTAATTATCTTGAACATAGTCTAAGTCCACTCTGAATATATTTTTGTTGTAGATCATGGCTCACGCAAGTGTCATCCTGAATTTTAATACGTTCCTAGAGAAAGCTAAGTTGAAAGATGATGGAAGCAACTTTGTAGACTGGGCTCGTAATCTTAAGCTAATCTTACAAGCTGGAAAGAAGGATTATGTCCTTAATGCTGCGCTAGGAGATGAACCACCCGCTACGGCTGATAAGGATGTTAAGAACGCTTGGTTAGCACGTAAGGAGGACTACTCAATAGTTCAATGTGCAGTCTTGTATGGCTTAGAACCGGGACTTCAACGTCGCTTTGAGCGTCATGGAGCATTTGAGATGTTCCAGGAGTTGAAGTTTATCTTTCAGAAGAACGCCCGGATCGAGAGGTATGAGACCTCCGATAAATTCTATGCTTGCAAGATGGAGGAAAACTCGTGTGTCAGTGAACATGTGCTCAAAATGTCTGGGTACTCAAACCGTCTAGCTGAACTGGGGATTGAACTCCCGCAAGAAGCTATCACTGACAGAATCCTTCAATCACTGCCGCCAAGCTATAAAGGCTTTGTGTTGAACTACAACATGCAAGGGATGAACAAGTCTCCCGGCGAGTTGTTTGCGATGCTGAAAGTCGCAGAGTCTGAACTCCGTAAAGAGCATCAAGTGTTGATGGTAAGCAAGACCACTAGTTTCAAGAGAAATGGCAAAGGCAAGAAGGGCAATTCGAAGAAGAGCGGCAAGCCTGTTGCCAATCCGCCCAAGAATCCCAAGGCTGGACCTAAGCCTGAAACAGAGTGCTTCTATTGCAAGGGTATGGGTCACTGGAAGCGCAATTGCCCCAAGTATCTGGTAGATAAGAAGGCGGGCAAAGAAAAATCAGGTATATTTGATATACATGTTATTGATGTGTACTTAACCGGCTCTCGTAGTAGTGCCTGGGTATTCGATACCGGTTCTGTTGCTCACATTTGCAACTCGAAGCAGGAACTGCGGAATAGACGAAGGCTGGCGAAAGACGAAGTGACGATGCGCGTAGGAAATGGTTCCAAGGTTGATGCAATCGCCGTCGGCACAGTGTCACTTCAACTACCATCGGGATTAGTGATGAACTTAAATCATTGTTATTTAGTGCCTGCATTGAGCATGAACATTATATCTGGATCTTGTTTATTGCGAGACGGTTACTCTTTTAAGTCTGAGAATAATGGTTGTTCTATTTCTATGAGTAACATCTTTTATGGTCATGCACCGAATGTGAGAGGATTGTTCATATTGAATCTTGATAGCGATACACATATACATAACATTGAGACCAAAAGAGTTAGAGTAAACAATGATAGCGCCATATTTTTGTGGCACTGCCGCTTGGGTCATATTGGTGTAAAGCGCATGAAGAAACTCCATGCTGATGGACTTTTGGAGTCACTTGACTTTGATTCACTTGACACATGCGAACCATGCCTCATGGGCAAGATGACTAAGACTCCGTTCTCCGGAACAATGGAGCGTGCAAGTGACTTGTTGGAAATCATACATACCGATGTGTGTGGTCCAATGAGCGTGGAGGCACGCGACGGATATCGTTATTTTCTCACCTTCACTGACGATTTAAGTAGATATGGTTATGTCTACTTGATGAAGCACAAGTCTGAAACATTTGAAAAGTTCAAGCAATTTCAGAGTGAAGTGGAAAATCATCGTAACAAGAAGATCAAGTTCCTACGGTCTGATCGTGGGGGTGAATATCTGAGTTTCGAGTTTGGTACTCACTTAAGACAATGTGGAATTATTTCGCAGTTAACACCGCCTGGAACACCACAGCGTAATGGTGTGTCCGAACGTCGTAATCGTACTTTGTTAGAGATGGTGCGATCTATGATGTCTCTTACTGATTTGCCGTTATCATTTTGGGGTTATGCATTAGAAACAGCTGCATTCACTTTAAATAGGGCACCATCGAAATCCGTTGAGACGACACCATACGAACTGTGGTATGGCAAAAGGCCAAAGTTGTCGTTTCTTAAAGTTTGGGGATGTGATGCTTATGTCAAAAAGCTTCAGCCTGAAAAGCTGGAACCCAAAGCGGAAAAGTGCGTCTTCATAGGTTACCCAAAAGAGACAGTTGGGTACACCTTCTATCTCAAATCTGAGGGCAAAGTGTTTGTTGCTAAGAACGGAACTTTTCTCGAGAAGGAGTTTCTCTCGAGAGAATTGAGTGGGAGGAAGATAGAACTTGATGAGGTTTTCGAACCTCTCATCCCTCTGGATGGTGGCGCAGGGCAAGGGGAAACCTCTGTCGTTGCGACGCCGGTTGAGGAGGAAGTTAATGATGATGATCATGAAACTCCAGTTCAAGTTTCTGTTGAACCACGCAGGTCGACGAGATCACGCGCTGCTCCAGAGTGGTACGGTAATCCCGTCTTATCAATCATGTTGTTAGACAACAATGAACCTGCAAATTATGAAGAAGCAATGGTGGGCCCAGATTCCAACAAATGGCTAGAAGCCATGAAATCCGAGATAGGATCAATGTATGAGAACAAAGTGTGGACTTTGGAGATACTACCTGAGGGCCGCAAGGCTATTCAGAACAAATGGATCTTTAAGAAGAAGACGGACGCTGACGGTAATGTGACCGTTTATAAAGCTCGACTTGTGGCAAAGGGTTTTTCACAAGTTCCAGGAGTTGACTACGATGAGACCTTCTCACCCGTAGCGATGCTTAAGTCCGTCAGAATCATGTTAGCAATAGCTGCATTTTTCGATTATGAAATCTGGCAGATGGATGTCAAAACGGCGTTCCTTAACGGTTTCCTTAAGGAAGAGTTGTATATGATGCAACCCGAAGGTTTTGTCGATCCTAAAAATGTTGACAAGGTGTGCAAGCTCCAGCGATCCATTTATGGACTGGTGCAAGCATCTCGGAGTTGGAACAAACGCTTTGATGAGGTGATCAAAGCATTTGGGTTTATACAAGTGGTTGGAGAATCTTGTATTTACAAGAAAGTGAGTGGGAGCTCTGTGGCGTTTCTGATATTATATGTGGATGACATATTACTGATTGGAAACAACGTAGAGCTTTTGGAAAGCATAAAAGGTTACTTGAATAAAAATTTCTCTATGAAGGACCTAGGAGAAGCTGCTTACATTCTAGGCATTAAGATCTATAGGGATAGATCAAAGCGCGTGATAGGACTTTCACAAAGCACATACCTTGATAAAGTTTTGAAGAGGTTCAAAATGGAACAGTCCAAGAAAAGGTTCTTGCCAGTGTTACAAGGTACGAGATTGAGTAAGACTCAGTGCCCAGCAACTGATGAAGATAGAGAGCATATGTGCTCCGTCCTCTATGCTTCAGCCATAGGCTCTATCATGTATGCAATGCTGTGCACTAGACCGGATGTTAGCCTGGCCATAAGTATGGCAGGTAGGTTCCAGAGTAATCCAGGAGTGGATCACTGGACGGCGGTCAAGAATATCCTGAAGTACCTGAAAAGGACTAAGGAGATGTTTCTCGTGTATGGAGGTGACGAAGAGCTCGCCGTAAAAGGTTACGTCGATGCAAGCTTTGACACAGATCTGGACGACTCTAAGTCGCAAACCGGATACGTATTTATTCTTAATGGGGGTGCAGTAAGCTGGTGCAGTTCCAAGCAAAGCGTCGTAGCAGATTCTACATGTGAAGCGGAGTACATGGCTGCCTCGGAGGCGGCTAAGGAGGGTGTCTGGATGAAGCAGTTCATGACGGATCTTGGAGTGGTGCCAAGTGCACTGGATCCAATAACCTTGTTCTGTGACAACACTGGTGCCATTGCCTTAGCAAAGGAACCAAGGTTTCACAAGAAGACCAGACACATCAAACGACGCTTCAACCTCATCCGCGACTACGTCGAGGAGGAGGACGTAAATATATGCAAAGTGCACACGGATCTGAATGTAGCAGACCCGCTGACTAAACCTCTTCCACGGCCAAAACATGATCAACACCAGAACTGTATGGGTGTTAGATTTATTACAATGTAATTCACATGGTGATGTGAGGGCTACATTATTGACTCTAGTGAAAGTGGGAGACTGTTGGAATTATGCCCTAGAGGCAATAATAAATGTATAGTTATTATTATAATTCCTGTATCAAGATAATAGTTTATTATCCATGCTATAATTGTATTGAATGAAGACTCATTTACATGTGTGGATACATAGACAAAACACCGTCCCTAGCATGCCTCTAGTTGGCTAGCCAGTTGATCGATGATAGTCAGTGTCTTCTGATTATGAACAAGGTGTTGTTGCTTGATAACTGGATCACGTCATTGGGAGAATCACGTGATGGACTAGACCCAAACTAATGGACGTAGCATGTTGATCGTGTCATTTTGTTGCTACTGTTTTCTGCGTGTCAAGTATTTATTCCTATGACCATGAGATCATATAACTCACTGACACCGGAGGAATGCTTTGTGTGTATCAAACGTCGCAACGTAACTGGGTGACTATAAAGATGCTCTGCAGGTATCTCCGAAGGTGTTAGTTGATTTAGTATGGATCAAGACTGGGATTTGTCACTCCGTGTGACGGAGAGGTATCTCGGGGCCCACTCGGTAATACAACATCACACACAAGCCTTGCAAGCAATGTAACTTAGTGTAAGTTGCGGGATCTTGTATTGCGGAACGAGTAAAGAGACTTGCCGGTAAACGAGATTAAAATAGGTATGTGGATACTGACGATCGAATCTCGGGCAAGTAACATACCGAAGGACAAAGGGAATGACATACGGGATTATACGAATCCTTGGCACTGAGGTTCAAACGATAAGACCTTCGTAGAATATGTAGGATCCAATATGGGCATCCAGGTCCCGCTATTGGATATTCACCGAGGAGTCTCTCGGGTCATGTCTACATAGTTCTCGAACCCGCAGGGTCTGCACACTTAAGGTTCGACGTTGTTTTATGCGTATTTGAGTTATATGGTTGGTTACCGAATGTTGTTCGGAGTCCCGGATGAGATCACGGACGTCACGAGGGTTTCCGGAATGGTCCGGAAACGAAGATTGATATATAGGATGACCTCATTTGATTACCGGAAGGTCTTCGGAGTTACCGGGAATGTACCGGGAATGACGAATGGGTTCCGGGAGTTCACCGGGGGGGGGGGGGGCAACCCACCCCGGGGAAGCCCATAGGCTTTGGGGAGACACACCAGCCCTTAGTGGGCTGGTGGGACAGCCCCAAGGGGGCCTATGCACCAAGAGAAGGAAATCAAAGGAAAAGAAAAAAAAAGAGGGAGGATGTGGGAAGGGAGGGGGACTCCTCCCACCAAACCAAGTCCAACTCGGTTTGGGGGGGGGGGGAGTCCTCCCCCCTTGGCTCGGCCGACCCCTTGAGGGTCCCTTGGACCCCAAGGCAAGGTCCCCCTCCCTCCTCCTATATATATGGGGCTTTTAGGGCAGATTTGAGACGACTTTCTCACGGCTGCCCGACCACATACCTCCATAGTTTTTCCTCTAGATCACGTTTCTGCGGAGCTCGGGCGGAGCCCTGCTGAGACGAGATCATCACCAACCTCCGGAGTGCCGTCACGCTGCCGGAGAACTCTTCTACCTCTCCGTCTCTCTTGCTGGATCAAGAAGGCCGAGATCATCGTCGAGCTGTACGTGTGCTGAACGCGGAGGTGCCGTCCGTTCGGTACTAGATCGTGGGACTGATCGCGGGATTGTTCGCGGGGCGGATCGAGGGACGTGAGGACGTTCCACTACATCAGCCGCGTTCTCTAACGCTTCTGCTGTACGATCTACAAGGGTACGTAGATCACTCATCCCCTCTCGTAGATGGACATCACCATGATAGGTCTTCGTGCGCGTAGGAAAATTTTTGTTTCCCATGCGACGTTCCCCAACAATGAAGTCTGAGCATGATTAGTCTATTGATTGTCATCCTTTGTGTGGCGGTCGGGGTCGCGCGATGGTTTATACCTACCAACCCTTCCCCTAGGAGTATGCGTTGAATGCTTTATTTCGATTACTAATAAAACTTTTGCAACAAGTATATGAGTTCTTCATGACTAATGTTGAGTCCATGGTTTAGATGCACTTTCACCTTCCACCATCACTATCTTCTTTAGTGTCGTGCAACTTTCGCCGGTGCACAAAACCCACCATTAGCCTCCCTCAAAACAGCCACCATACCTACCTACTATGGCTTTTTCAAAGTCATTCCGAGATATATTGCCATGCAACTACCACCATGACATGTGCCACCACGTCTACATTTCCATTGCATGATCGTAAGATAGCTAGCATGATGTTTCCATTAATGTCCATGCCATGCTAGATCATTGTCACGGTACACTACCGAAGGCATTTCATATAGAGTCATCGTTGCTCTAAGTTTTGAGTTGTAAGTGTGATGATCATCATTGATGGAGCATTGTCCCATGTGAGGAAATAAAAGAGGCCAAAGATGCCCACCAAAAAAAAGAGGCCAAAGAGCCCATCCAAAAAAATGAGAGAAAAAGAGAGAAGGGACAATGCTACCACCTTTCCACACTTGTGCATATTAAGCACCATGATCTTCATGATTGAGAGTCTCTCGTTTTGTCAACACCATATAGCTAGTGGAAAATTTTCATTATATAACTTGGCTTGTATATTCCAATGATAGGCTTCCTCAAAATTGCCTTAGGTCTTCGTGAGCAAGCAAGTTGGATGCACACCCACTAGTTTTCTTTAAGAGCTTTCACATACTCTTAGCTCTAGTGCATCATTTGTATGGAAATCGCTACTCATTCACATTGATATCTATTGATGAGCATCTCCACAGCTCATTGATATGCCTAGTTAATGTGATCATCTTCTCCTTGTTTGTCTTGCAACTTCCACCACACTCCACACCACTTATAGTGCTAAAACCATGGCTCACGCTCATGTATTGCGTGAGAGTTGAAAAAGTTTGAGAAAGTAAAGGTGTGAAAACAATTACTTGGCCAATACCGGGGTTGTGCATGATTTAAATTCGTTGTGCAATGATGATAAAGCATAGCCAGACTATATGATTGAAGTATTACTGTTTCCACGTCAAAAGCAAACTATTGTTTTGAATCTAATGGATATGAACATTCACGTCACATAAGAGGAGTTACAAAGGACATCTATGCTAGGTAGCATGAAAGCATAAAAAATTCATTCTTTATCACTTCCCTACTCGAGGACGAGCAGGAGTTAAGCTTGGGAATGCTTGATACGTCTCAAACGTATCTATAATTTTTGATGGTTTCACGCTGTTATCTTGACAACTTTGGATGTTTTATTTACCTTTTATATCTTTTTTGGGACTAACTTATTAACTCAGTGCCAAGCGCCACTTCCTGTTTTTTCTGTGTTTTTGACTCTTTTCAGATCTGATTTTGGAACGGAGTCCAAACGGAATAAAATCCCCAAAATGATTTTTTCCAGAACAGAAGAAGATCAGGAGACTTGAGGGCCAAGAAAGTGGGCCCACAGGGAGCCCACAAGCCCTGTTGCCGCGGCCAGGGGGGGGGGGCGTGGCAACCAAGCTTGTGGCCTCCCTGGCGCTCCCCTGCCCTAGGTCTTTCGCCTGTATATTCCCTAAAAATCCAGAAAAAATCAGGGCGTCCACGAAAAAACTTTTCCGCCGCCGCAAGCGTTCGTTTCCGCGAGATCTCATCTGGAGACCCTTCCCGGTGCCCTGCCGGAGAGGACTTTGGAGTTGGAGGGCTTCTTCAGCAACATCATCGCCCCTCCAATGACTCGTGAGTAGTTCACTTCAGACCTACGGGTCTGTAGTTAGTAGCTAGATGGATTCTTCTCTCTCTTGGATCTTCAATACAAAGTTCTCCATGATCTTCATGAAGATCTATCCGATTTAATCTTCTCTGGCGGTGTGTTTGTCGAGATCTGATGAATTGTGGATTTGTGATCAGATTATCTACGATATATATTTGAGTCTTTGCTGATTTGTTTTATGCATGATTTGATATCCTTGTAAGTCTCTCCGAGTCTTGGGTTTTGTTTGGCCAACTAGATCTATAATTCTTGCAATGGGAGAAGTTCTTGGTTTTGGGTTCTTACCGTGTGCGGACCTTTCCCACTGACAGTAAGCTCAGCAAGGCACACATCGTGTAGTTTCCATCATGGGTAACAAGGTGGGCTTTGTCGTAGATATGAGATTGTCCATCTACATCATGTCATCTTGCTTCAGGCGTTACTCTGTTCTTTTGGACTTAATACACTAGATGCATGCTGGATAGCGGTCGACGTGTGGAGTAATAGTAGTAGATGCAGAAAGTATCGGTCTACTTGTTTTGGACCTGATGCCTATAGATATAATCATTGCCAATAGATGACGTCACGACTTTGCGCGGTTCTATCAATTGCTCGACAGTAATTCGTTCACCCACCGTCTACTTTCTTTCATGAGAGAAGCCACTAGTAAACACTACGGCCCCCGGGTCTTCACACATATCGTTTACACCTCCGCTTTTACTTTGCTTTGTTACTTTGTTGCTTTCAGTTCTCACTTGGCAAACAATCTATAAGGGATTGACAACCCCTTCATAGAGTTGGGAGCAAGCTTTTTGTGTTTGTGCAGGTACTTGTGATACTCCTTCACTAGATCGATACCTTGGTTCTCAAAACTGAGGGAAATACTTACCACCGCTGCGCTACATCACCCTTTCCGCTTCGAGGGAATACCAACGCAAGGCTCCAAGGCCGCGGGGAAATCCTTTGCATATTTGCCTAGGAAGTCCCTAAAGGCATAGCGGTAGCAGAAGGATTCCTGGTGCCGTTGCTGAGGAGTAAAGAACAGTCTCCCGTCAGCACTGTTTATGGCACCGTTGGAAGGTCTTTTGTTGCATCAGCACCGGGAGGGTACCGGGGGACCACCAGGAGGGGTGTGACGTCCCAAAGGCTACATGTGCTGTGAGAGGAGGTAGACCAGCCCCTAGTGGGCTGGCCAAAGCCTGCCCTAAGACCCATAGCTGGAGTGGAGGAATAAGGCAAAAAGCGAAAAGTTGGAAAGAGTTTCTAAATTAGGAAGGAGTCCTAATAGGATTCCACTTCCCTTATGGGAGGTGGATTCCTCCCTTGTTGGCTTCGGCAAACCTCTCCTTGGAGGAGGGGCCATGGAAAGCCTCCCCTCGTCTTCCCCCTATATATACTAGAGTTTTAGAGGTGAGGACTAACCCTAATTGCCACGTGCTCCCTCTACTTCTGTCTAGATCGGTTTCTTCTCTAGTCTAGTTCGGCGGTCCTTAGGCGAAGCCCTGCTGAATTTGTTCACCACCACAACCACGCCGCCATCGTGCTGGAGAACTCATCTATCTCTCCGCCCCTCATGCTGGATCAAGAAGGCGGTGATCGTCATCGAGATGTACGTGTGCTGAACGCGGAGGTGCCATCCGTTTGGCACTAGATCGGGATGGATCGTGATGGGATTGCGGGATGGATCGTGATGAGATCGCTGGACGGGTTGCGATTTGGATCGCGAAGATGTTCCACTACATCAACCGCGTTATATACGCTTCTGCTTAGCGATCTATAAGGGCATATAGATTCACTCTCCCCTCTCATAGATGATCATCACCATGGATAGGTATTGCGTGCGCGTAGGAATTTTTTTGTTTCCCATGCAATGTTCGCCAACACTAGTCGGGCGGCTATCTGATCTTCGAGCGACCAGGGCCTGGCGTGGATGCTCTGGCAGCCGGCGGCGCTTGATCCGGTCGCTGTCCTCTAGCTCTGATCGGTGTGCTTCTCTCCTGCGGGTTCCTGGAGGTACCAGATGAAGTTGGTGGTGGAGATACAGATTGGGGGTAACCCCTTGGTCGGCCCAGACGGGTCATGTCGCCGCCGACGCTCAAGGGCGCCGTTGTTCTTCTTGGAGACGTCGGTCTACGTCCGGTCCTCCACTTCTCACCTCCCTGCCTCTCGGGTGAAAACCCTAACTCCGGTGGGTGGTTGAGGCATCCTTGATGTTGTGACCTTCCTGAAGACGTCGCCTTGAGGGCTGAGTGGTGGTGGGCACTGTGTGGGTCCTCGACGGTTGCTGGTGGTGGGCACTACTTTGGGGGAAACTCTAGAATCTGGTCTTCCAGATCGGACGAGGGTGTTATATGCGGTGTCGTTTCTCTCTTAGGAGCATCGTTTGTGGAGCAGCGCTCGATGACAGAGGCAGGAGGTGGAGAAGCTTCGTCTTGCATGGAGCTTTGGTGGAGCTGTCAAGTCATGCCTGGCCGACAGGTGCTACGTCGAGCCATGCCTGGTTGGTAGGTGCTACGCACGACAGTTCTTCTAGAATCTTCGCGTCAGAACGGATGAGCGCAGGGAGGTGATGCCTTTGGGCGTCGTCGTGGCGTCGACGGATGTTCGGACATGCAAGGATTATGCGGATCTCTCTCCCGAAGACCGGTCAGTGGACCAATAATGATGGCTGCTTCTAAATATGTGTGTGCACTTTAGGTCTACTGCACCGGCTGTTTGTCCTGATGCGTTATGTTGATGGATTGGCGACGACACCCATTTTAGATATGGAGAGTGAGAGCACTTCACATTATCGAGTTTGTAGGTGTGAATGGTGGCTTCGGATGGGTTGATGTACGTTGTTGTGTGACCTTTGTGGAATAATTAATAAAGATTGCTGCATGCATCGATTGATGCAGAGGCCGGTGGTTTAACCTCCTTTCCAAAAAAAACCAGCAAACCACCACGATAAGTGAGGTCACAACTAATGAAAGCTGGTCTATATACTTGAGAAAGCACACGAAGTATTTTATTTTAGTACAGTATAATCGAAGTCGTTAACATATACGAGCATACAGTTATCCCTATGAACATGCATACCCTATCCGTATGAGCATCTCGGAGAGACTACGCCGCACATCATCTTGAGATTAAAATAGTAGCCGCAGACCCATTCGTAGTTGATGGAAACGTCGCCTCCCACTAAACGCACCTCGTCGAAAGTCCTCGAATAAATCCAAAAAAATATGAGCACCAATTTCTAGTCTGAGACATGAACTCTCATAGGCAGGGGATACCATTGTCTTCCTTACTATTCAACGATAGGTTGGTTCGCAAATACCAAAAGGTAAATTAGAGCCAACCGTCCAACGGCCTTCATTTGTGAAACAGTCCAGGTTAAATAAAATGTACTGGCACATGAAATACTTTGGGCAATGGAGACATCAGACATTGGGGACGCTATAGCTTGTTATTTTTTTCACTGGGGTGTATCGGGAGTTTGGAGTTAGCTAGGTGGGTTTTTTCAAGGAGTTTCTTTGTACGACTGAAAAATAGTGTTCTAGGTTGGAGAAAAGAAGAAAAAAATTATTCACAAGTGTCTCCCAACCTCCTTAAAGCAGCTACCTACCATGATATGGCTATCATAGTATCGGGTAAAGTCGATACGTTGGAGATACGCGGACTCGAACTACCATCCATCACAGGGTAAACCACCGCCTCTAAGGCCTTCTTGACCAGTTCTACAATAGAGTCCAACGGTAAATACATCTTACAATCTTAATCGTCTTGTTCCGGTATAAATAGTAATTATCTGCTCTTCCACTAAGAGAGGATTTGCCCAAAATTGTTTAATCAATTCCCTGAACCGTTGACCCCTTGCCAATTAGTCCATGCTACCTAGCCACATGCAAGTGTGCATATAATAAGCAAAGGAAGAAGGGAAAGTTGATTTTGGCTGAAAGCTAAATTGAGTCTGACAAAACTAATGTATGCCCATTTGGTCCATGTGGTTAGATGCCTTACTGATATATATGGAGGAGCCTAGGAAGATGTGGACACACACACAGTGAGTAACCAAGATATGCAGGCAGTCTTATTTCTCGGAACCAATGGGGCAAAAACGTAAACAAACTCAACAGGGTGAGAGTCCAACTCAGAATGAAAAATGAGAAAAGAAACATACGAATACATGTTTCTGAATATGTTTTCAAACACATGTTAAAGTTTTTCAAACACACATTGAAACATTTTTTGTATGATAGAAAACATTTCTAATACCATGAAAACAATATTTTACATTCTGTAAACATTTTAAAATTTATAACGAACATATTTTTAATCTTGTGAACAGTTTTGCAATATAATGTAGATTTTCTAAATGGTACTGAACATGTTTTATGAATTACATGAATTGTTTTTAATATGATGTATATTTTTTGAACCACTTGAACATTTTAAATGTCATAATTATTTTTGGCAGCTATATTTTTTAAGAAAATACGATACAATCTTTTTTACAATAGGTCAATATTTTCATAGTCATAGGAACTTTTAAATTTTTGAAGTAAATTAAGTATTTGTTTAGAACACATGTATTTAGGGCCTGTTGCGACTGCTCTGCTCCCTAAAATTCAACTCCGCTCTAAAAAATGCAAGCAAAATGAGATAGCTCTACGACATGCTATTCTACAATATAGTATAATCTGGGGTGCAACTTTCTATCTTTTGGGGAATCTCTTCAAGGGGTGCTCCAAAAACTGTAGAACCTGGAGTTGGGGAAAATGTTAATTTTGTATTTTTTGAAAATGTTAATTTTGTATTTTTTGATTGACAATTAAAAATAATGTTTGACATGTATACAAAAAATGTTCACGATGCATGAAAAAAGTAAACTTTAGACCATATGTAATAATAAATGGCCGTAAAGACATAAATTTTCAAATATATTAATGATGCATGGGGAAAATGTTAACTATGTATATAAAAATGTTCTTAATCTATAAAAATATATTTAACGTGTACTGGGAAAAAATGTGTTGAAAAAAGGCATTGATAAATTGCTTTTTCAGTTCAGGAACACTCAAGTTCAAATTGGCTAAATCAGTTGTGAACCTTCTCTTCCAAGCTACGATAGTGGGAGGAATGCCTCTATTTTTTGTTGTTGTTTCTCTCTTTCACTAGGCACCAAGCAGCCACCAAGAATTTATCCATGAGCATTGGTTGTTCTTAGCCAGCTTAATGAGGTGCAGTCTGTCACCATGCTGAGTCTAGTTAATGCCCAGGGCATCCCAACACTCTTCGCTGAATCTGAAGTGGAAGAACAAATGTTCCACCATCTCTTCGACATGGGTTTCACATAGCAGGAAGCTTAGGTTATTTCCAATGTTGTAGTGTCTTCTTTTGAACATGTTTCTAGTATTGAGTCTATCAAAAAAAAGGAACCAGCCAAAGACCTTAAGTTTGGGTGTATAGCCGGACTTCCATAGCCATCTGAATACATCATGGCCTTGTATGCTTCTGAAGTGGAAAGTGTAGAAGGCACCGGTCTTGAAGTATGCAGCCCTCCACACGTAAACCTAAGAGTCATGTACTTGCCCAGAAACACCAGTATCCATGGTAACAGTTTGCATTTATTTCACCTCATCATATGCTTGGATTGAAAAGGGTAACACGAAATGAAAGCTACGGCATAAACGGAGACTAGCTAAAGGCGAGGTGACGATACGTGTTGGAAGTGTTTCCAAGGTTGATATGATCAAACATCGCACACTCCCTCTACCATCGGGATTGGTATTAAACCTGAATAATTGTTATTTGGTGCTTGCGTTAAGCACGAACATGATTGGATCATGTTTATTGCAATACGATTGTTCATTTAAAGAGAATAATGGTTACTCTATTTGCTTGAATAATCACCTTCAATGGTTTATTGAATCTCGATCATAGTGTTACACATGTTCATGATATTGGTGCCAAAGGATACAAGGTAATGATGATAGTAGCACTTACTTGTGGCACTGCCGCTTAAGTCATGTTGGTATAAATTGCATGAAGAGGCTCCATGCTGATGGATCTTTATACTCACTTGATTTTGAATCACTAGTGACATGCAAATCATACCACATGAGCAAGGCCTTGTTTTCATTGAGATGAAACAAGATAGTAACTTGTTGGAAGTGATACATTTTGATGTATGCAGTCCAATGGGTGCTGAGGCACGCAGTGGATATCATTATGTTCTTACTTCAATGACGATTTGAGTAGATACAAGAGTATTTACTTAATGAATCACAAGTCTGAAATATTGAAAAGTTCAATTCTGTTTCAGGAGTGACGTTCGTCGTACCAAGAGGATAAACTATCTACGATATGATCATAGAAATGAATATCTGAGTTACGAGTTTTGGTACGCAGTTAAGATAATGAGGAAATTGTTTCGCAGTTCATGCCACCTGAAACATCATAGTGTGATGATGTGTCTGAACGTCATAACCGCGCACTATTTGGTATGGTGCATGCTATGATGTCGCTTATCGAATTACCACTATCGTTTATGGGTTATGCATTAGAGACAACCGCATTCACTTTAAATAGGGCATCGCGTATTTCCGTTGAGATGACACAGTATAGACTGAGGTTTAGAGAAATCTAAACTGTCGTTTCTTGAAAGTTTTGGGCTTCGACATTTATGTGAAAAAGTTTCAGTCTGATAAGCTCGAACCCAAAAGCGGATAAATGCATCTTCATAGGATATCCAAAACAGTTGGGTACATCTCCTATCTCAGATCCGAAAGCAAAGTGTTTGTTTCTAGAAACGGATCCTTTCTCGAGGAAAGGTTTCTCTCGAAAGAATTGAGTGGGAGGGTGGTAGAACTTGATGAGGTTATTGAACCATCACTTCAACCAGTGTGTAGCAGGGCGCAGGAAGTTGTTCCTGTGGCGCCTACACCAATTGAAGTGGAAGCTGATGATGGTGATCATCGAGCATCGGATCAAGTTACTACAAGCCTCGTAGGTTGACAAGGTCGCGTACTACTGCAGAGTGGTACGGTAACCCTGTCTTGGAGGTCATGTTGTTGAGCAACACTGAACCTACGAGTTATGAAGAAAGCAATGGTGGGCCCGGATTCCGACAAATGGCTGGAAGCCATGAAATCCGAGAGAGGATCCATGTATGAAAACAAAGTGTAGACTTTGGAAGAACTACTTGATGGTCATAGGACTATTGAGTAAAGATGGATCTTTAAAAGGGAGACAGACGATGATGGTGATAAGTCACTATTAAGAAAAGCTCGACTTGTCGCAAAGATGTTTCCGACAAGATCAAACAGTTGGCTATGATGAGACTTTCTCACTCGTAGCGATGCTAAAAGTCTGTTAGAACTATGTTTGTAGTTGCTGCATTATTTATGAAATATTGCACATAGGATGTCAAAACATTGTTTCCTCGACGGTTTCCTTGAGCAAACATTGTATGTGATACAACCAGGAGGTTTTGTCAATCCTAAAGATACTAGCAAGTATGCAAGCTCCAACGATCCTTCAATGGACCGGTGCAAGCATCTCGGAGTTGGAATATACACTTTGATGAGATGATCAAAGATTTTGGGTTTGTACAAGGTTTATGAGAAACTTGTATTTCCAAAGAAGTGAGTGGGAGCACTATAGAATTTCTGATAAGTATATGTGGTTGACATATTGTGGATCAGAAGTAATGTAGAATTTCTGTAAAGCATACAAGGTTGTTTGAAAGGAGTTTTTCAAAGGAATACCTGTATTGCGCTACTTGAACGTTGAGCATCAAAGATCTATGGAGATAGATCGAAAGCGCTTAATAGAAGTTTCAACAAGATGCATGCCTTGACAAGTTTTTGAAGGAGTTCAAAATAGATCAGCAAAGAAGGAGTTCTTGGTTGCGTTGTAAGGTGTGAATTTGAGTAAGACTCAAAACCCGACCACGGTAGAATAAAGAGAATAGACGAAGGTCGTCTTCTATGCCTTAGCCGTAGACTCTAAAGTATGCCATGCTGAGTACCGCACCTGATGTGTGTCTTGCAGCAAGTCTGTTAAGAGGTACACAGAGTGATCCAGGATTGAATCACTGATCAGCGGTCAAAGTTATCCTTAGTAACTAAATAGACTAAGGAATTTTTCTTGATTATGGAGGTGGTCAAAGAGTTCGTCATAAAGGGTTACGTCGATGCAAGCTTTGACGCTAATCCAAATAACTATGAGTAGTGAAACGGATTCGTATAGTAGAGTAGATATTTGGAGTATTTTCGAATAGCACATAGTAGCGGCATCTATAAGATGACATAAAGATTTGTAAAGAACACACAGATCTGAAAGTTTCAGAACCGTTGACTAAAACCTCTCTCACGAGCAAGACGTGAACAGACCCCATAACTATATGGGTGTTGGATTCGTTGGAATCACATGGTGATGTGAACTAGATTATTGACTCTAGTGCAAGTGGGAGACTGTTGGAAATATGCTCTAGAGGCAATAATATATTAGTTATTATTATATTTCTTTGTTCATGATAATCGTTTATTATCCATGCTATAATTGTATTGATTGGAAACACAGTGCATGTGTGGATACATAGACAAAACACTGTCCCTAGTAAGCCTCTAGTTGACTAGCTCGTTGATCAAAGATGGTCAAGGTTTCCTAACCATAGGCAAGTGTTGTCACTTGATAACGGGATCACATCATTAGGAGAATCATGTGATGGACTAGACCCAAACTAATAGACGTAGCATGTTGATCGTGTCATTTTGTTGCTACTGTTTTCTGCGTGTCAAGTATTTGTTCCTATGACCATGAGATCATATAACTCACTAACACCGGAGGAATTCTTTGTGTGTATCAAACGTCGCAACATAACTGGGTGACTATAAAGATGCTCTACAGGTATCTCCGAAGGTGTTCGTTGAGTTAGTATGGATCGAGACTGGGATTTGTCACTCCGTGTGACGGAGAGGTATCTCGGGGCCCACTCGGTAATACAACATCACACACAAGCCTTGCAAGCAATGTGACTTAGTGTAAGTTGCGGGATCTTGTATTATGGAACGAGTAAAGAGACTGCCGGTAAACGAGATTGAAATAGGTATGCGGATACTGACGATCGAATCTCGGGCAAGTAACATACCGAAGGACAAAGGGAATGACATACGGGATTATATGAATCCTTGGCACTGAGGTTCAAACGATAAGATCTTCGTAGAATATGTGGGATCCAATTTGGGCATCCAGGTCCCGCTATTGGATATTGACCGAGGAGTCACTCGGGTCATGTCTACATAGTTCTTGAACCCGCAGGGTCTGCACACTTAAGGTTCGACGTTGTTTTATGTGTATTTGAGTTATATGGTTGGTTACCGAATGTTGTTCGGAGTCCCGGATGAGATCACGGACGTCACGAGGGTTTCCGGAATGGTCCGGAAATGAAGATTGATATATAGATGACCTCATTTGATTACCGGAAGGTTTTCGGAGTTACCGGGAATGTACCGGGAATGACGAATGGGTTCCGGGTGTTCACCGGGGGGGGGGGGGCAACCCACCCCGAGGAAGCCCATAGGCCTTGGGATTGGCGCACCAGCCCTTAGTGGGCTGGTGGGACAGCCCAAGAAGGCCCTATGCGCCATAGGAAGAAAATCAAAGAGAAAAACAAAAGAGGAGGTGGGAAAAAGGGGAAGGACTCCTCCTTCCAAACCTAGTTGGATTCGGTTTGGAAGGGGAGGCCTCCCCCCCTTGGCTCGGCCGAACCCCTTGGGGGTCCTTGGACCCCAAGGCAAGGCTCCCCCTCTTCCCCCTATATATACGGAGGTTTTAGGGCTGATTTGAGACAACTTTGCCACGGCAGCCCGACCACATATCTCCACGGTTTTACCTCTAGATCGCGTTTCTGCGGAGCTCGGGCGGAGCCCTGCCGAGATAAGATCATCACCAACCTCCGGAGCACCGTCACGCTGCCGGAGAACTCATCTACCTCTCCGTCTCTCTTGCTGGATCAAGAAGGCCGAGATCATCGTCGAGCTGTAGGTGTGCTGAACGCGGAGGTGCCGTCCGTTCGGCACTAGATCGTGGGACTGATCGCGGGACGGTTCGCGGGGCGGATCGAGGGACGTGAGGACGTTCCACTACATCAACCGCGTTCACTAACGCTTCTGCTGTGAGATCTACAAGGGTACGTAGATCGAATATCCCCTCTCATAGATGGACATCACCATGATAGGTCTTCGTGCGCGTAGGAAAATTTTTGTTTCCCATGCGACGTTCCCCAACAAAATCATCGCAGTCCCATCTGCATCAGAGGGAAGTGATGAATATGATGATGAAACCCTGCAAGCCATCATCAGAAACAAGCAAGAAAGGGTAGCTCAAGCATCAGGCAGTGTTATTCCTCTGGCCATGGACCCCAAGGTCCTCCTTGACTACATCAATATCTGGTATGAGGACCCAAACACTCCCATTGATAATTTGAAACTTCCTCCTGGCATCAGCCACATGGTGGCCACCTTCATAAATGAAGCCAAGTGGAAAGAAGAGCAGGCCAGGCAGGCAAAGGTTGCAAAGATCAAAAAGGAGAAATTCCTCACGCAGAATCTCCTCAAACTGACTCCTGATGCACTGGTGTCAACCCAGGTAGAGCTGCAAATATTGACTGACAAGTACACCAAGCTGTGAGATCGCAAAAGCATCAAGAGAAATTTCATCAAGCTAGCCACTAGTGTTGTTGATGACTACAACAAGAGAACCGCACCCCCAGCACCAACTCCTCAGCCCTTGGTTGAGCAGCCAGCAGATGCATCTCCTCATGAGGAGGAAACTCTTCAAGCCGAGGAAGAACACCAAGAGCGCCGTGTTGATGAACCGGCCATTGAAGAAATCATCACGGAAACTGCAACTTATGAAATTGCTGCCACTGATGAGACTGCTCCTGATCCAGCTGCTTCATCAAAGCAGGCTGATGACTCTGTTCCAGCTGGTTCCTCACTACCAGCTGAAGAATCTGAAGAAAGAACACCTTCACCAAAAGCTTCAAAGGTGAAGAAGATAATTCCGTCTGCATCAGACGTGAAGAAAACAAGGGCTGCTGAAAAGGAAGCCAAGAAGAGAAAAGCCTCCTCAGCAGTAGAAGAGACACAGGCAAAGCGCCTCAAAGAAATTGAAGAAACTGCTCCTCTGGACCCAGTGCCTCTCAATGTCGCCCCTTCCTATGAGATGGTCGTCATTGATGACCCAACTACAAGGGCAGATGAGGAAATAAAGGATATCGCCTCTGAGGAACACACTGATGAGGAAATTCAGATTGACGATAGTCCTCAACCTCTTATTCCTCAGACAGAGACTGCTCAAGCATCAGCTGCACCAGCTGATGAAACTGCTTCTGCCACAAAGCCAGCTGAGGAAAAACAAGCTAAAAATCCTCATGCTGATGAAATTGTACATTCTGAGAAGACTCCTCAAGATGAGGAACAGGCTGACCCAACTCCTCCAAATTAGAAAGAAGCAAAAATTCCTCAGCCTGAAGCTCAGCCTGAGCAAGCATCATCTCCTCAGCATGAAGTACCAGCTGATGAAATTCCTCACCCTGAGGAAAATGCTGAAGAAAATGTACCCGCCCAAGACAACGACTTCATTGTGCTCAACCCAGAGACTGTTATTGTTGTCTCCTCCCCTATTCCTCAGCAAAATCTTCAGCCAGTTCAGCGTCAGCCCTTCTCCAAGCGTCCAAAGTTTCAGAAAGAAAATTTCTTTGAAGAACGCATGTACTTCATCGGAGAGAACCCTTATGACAAGCCTCAAATGAGGCATCTGAAGTTTTGGACAAGGACTCAGATGAACTACTATTCCTCTGTGCTCTGTGGACGCAACAAGATATTCCAGCACAGGCACATTCCTCATGTTGAGCTTGAAGCAATACCTTGCCTGGAGGCAGTCCTCAGTGTACTCCACGATGCAGGTTTGCTCCCAATGTGCTCGGACATATCAGACTGGAACAGCGAGCTTATTCTTCAGTTCTATGTCACTCTTCATATATTGGGCAACCCTGACGACATCAGCACTTGGGTGTTTGACTGGATGCCACAAAACACTCACTACAAGGCTCCTCCTTCTGAACTCCTCAGAGAACTGCCCGTACCAATTCCCTCAGATGGGGCAGTGAAGCTTTATGGTGAGCGTGAGTTGCCAAATGGTATGATGGAAGTCCTCATGAAGCCTTTGGCTGCTGGCAAACCCTCAAAAACAACCTTCCTCGTCCACGAGCTCAAGTACACACCCCGGTCTGTCTACAGAATCCTCTGCAGTGTACTCGCGCCAATCAAAGGCCATGACGATGAAGAAGATGTTGTAGGCCTCATGAAGAATATCCTCTTCAACATCATTCACGGTATTCCTATTAATATCCATGATTTCTTCTTGAGGACTTTGGCCGACAATGCCATGTGCTCCTATGATCACAAATTTTATGCCTCGTGGATCATGAGATTCATCAGGACAAGGACAGGCATCAACTTCCATGCTGATTTCCAAAATCACATGGGTTATATGCCTCCTATCTAGGTCAACAAGAAGACTTTCGTGACCATTGAAGGAAAAGGAAAATCTATGATTGAAGAAGGCAGCAAGCCCCTTGATGGCCAGTTCAAAGAGCCCGAAGCATATTCTTCATGGGACGATACTGAGACTCGTCCAGCAAGCCCCGTTCCTCCTCGCGTGCTGAACACCAGAGAGCTCCTCCTCAGTCTTCACCGGAAGGTGGATCGCAACCACAAATGGGTCAAACGCCAGTTTGGTGCCATTGTGAAAACCCTCACTGAAACACAGAACTCTGTGAAGATTAACCATCACTATCTGCATGAGGTTTTCGATCGCACGTGGGCTACACTTGCACATCTGAAGACTCGGACTGAGCTTGAAGAAATGGACTTTGAGCGAGACTTTGATTGGTCGTGGCCTCCCAAGAGGAAGTTCAGGCCCATTCCAGTGCCATACCTTGAAGACAGCTCCTTTTCTTCATTCCGCACTGCTGAATCTGATGAGGAACAACTCGACACAGCCACCGGCCCAAGGAAGAAGACTACTCCCAAGAAGCATCGCGGCTCTTCCTCAACCGCCAAGAAATGAAGTCTTCACGGGCGTTAGTCCTCAGTTTGTCCCTTTTTGTCACTTGATGACAAAGGGGGAGAAACTCGAGAGTTAGTCTTCAAGCGGGATATTTTTGGGGTTTATAAACTATATTAAGTTACAAACTCTTGGCTCTTCTAAAGTTTTTATGTAATGAGTTGTAACTTAAGCCCGATGGTACTCTGACGCTTTTGAACATTTTTCTTCGCATGCTTATTTCTCAATTTTTAATGCACGCATGCTGGAATTCGTCAGATACCATTTGCCATCATGCATCTTCATTTTCTTCATATGATGTTATATGTATGCATGATTTACAAGACTCAGGGGGAGATCTCCATGATATAAATCATCAATGTGCATCTGCTATAAAAGCAAAATCCTCAAGATATGCACATCTTCAGGGGGAGTCTCTCTGAATCTTGCTTTCAAATTCCTCAAATGAGTATTTACACTTCATATTTTTGATCCCTGTTGAAGACTTAACCTAATTGTCATCAACCACCAAAAAGGGGGAGATTGTAAGTGCATCTAGTGCCCCTTAGTGATTTTGGTGGTTTGAAGACTTATAGGTTAAGTATCTAATGTGTTTATAAGTGTACACAGGATCTATAAGTCATTGAGGAGTTTGAGATATTTGAAGAATATCGACCCCTAAAAATGTATGTCTTCAGTTGAAGAAATTGGTCTGAAGCTGAAGAAATGAATCGCGAGGAATCTGCGATGAAATTGATATTCCTCATGAAGATACTGATATTGAGAAGTCCGGTGGTTCCTGAAGAAATTCATTCTGAAGAATTTGAAGCGTGAAGATTTACACTTTCTGTTTTACTTTCTTCGCATTTGAGTAATAGGAACACCGTACTGTTAAAGGGGGTCGAAGTTACACTATGGAATGGATTTCCTCATGATGCTCAACCCAAGCCAAATCCTACCAAAAGCCTCAAGTGAGGAATATGAGTGACATGAGGACTCTCACAGTTGAGGGTTCCGACCGTTTCGATAACCACGCCAAGTCACTGGTCTTATTCACTCCAATGGTCATATTATTTAAGGGCATTAGTTTCAAATCATGTCGGGATGCTCCCAGGCTATAAATAGCCACCCCCCCCCCACAACCACTAGCTGGTTGGCTACTCCGTTAGAAACTGACACTTGTCATAAGAGCAACCCAAATTCCTCAGAGTCTTCGAGAGTAATTCATCAGTGAGGAAATACACCATCCACCGAAACCACAGACCAAACCTAGTGATTGAGCATCACTGAAGAAGTTGTTCCTGTGTGGGGCTGAAGCCTTTTACCTTTGAGGACTGTGCATCCTCCAGACGGTTAGGCGTCATGGTCTAGAACGTTCCAGCAGTTAATTGTGGATCGTCGAGTGACCGAGTTTGTGAGGGTTTGGAAGTCTGCCCTGAAGACTTACCACGAGTGTTGGGCGAGGACTGTGTGTCCTTAGCTCAAGGAGAATACGGTAGGGACTGTGTGTCCCGGGACTGGGTGTCCTTTGGTTTCAATACCAAGCCGCTCCAAACCATATGTACAACTGTCACAACAGTTGGAACTGGGTCATCAACGACTGTCTTCACTGAGAAACGGGTTCTAATTCCTCAACTCTTTACTTTCTTTGTATTATGTGTTGATGACTTTCACTGTGACTGTTTGAAGAATTTGCTGAAGACTTTCTCTGAATTTCCTCAACCCCAAATTCTTCACAATAGTTAATCATCATCTGTATTCTGCGTGCCTGCTTACTGTGCAATCTGTTTTCACATTCTTCACTCTGAAATACTGCTGGTGTGATCGTTTGCACGTCTGATCCTTTACTGTTTCCGCTGTAAATTAGTCATCAGTGAGGAATTTCCTCAAAAGGAATTTCCTCAGTGATGAAATTCTAAAAATCTCCTATTCACCCCCTCTAGTCGATATAACGCACTTTCACTACTGCAAATCTGGTGACTCATACTTTTGAGCTGGCCAAATGGCGACAAAGAAAAATCTCTTTCGCTTTGGGCCTTTCGCGATAAAGGATGGGTGGCTCAGGCCTATTGCAAATCTGGTGACTCACACTTTTGAGCTGGCCTAATGACAACAAAGAAAAATCTCTTTCGCTTTGGGCCTTTCGCCATAAAGGATGCGTCGGAATTTCGTTTCTGGGAAGACATATGGCCCACTGATCCATCTTCAGGAGAGAGATCCGTATCATCTTTGCCAGTCCGACCGTCGACGCCACCACGGCGCCAAACAGCGCCACCACCCTGTGCTCATCCATCCAGACGCGAAGATTCTGGAAGAACTGTCGTGCGTAGCACCTGCCAAGCAGGCATGACTCAGCGTTGCACCTGTTGGCCAGGCATGACTTGCCAGCTCCACCAAATCTCCGGGCAAGACGAAGCCACTCCATCTCCAGCCTCTGTCATCCAGCACTGCTCCACAAACGATGCTCCCAAGAGAGAAACGACACCGCAGTACCGCCATCATCCGATCTGTAAGGCCAGATCTTAGGGTTTCCCCGAAGCAGTGCCCACCTCCAGCAACCATCAAGGAACCACACAGTGCCCACCACCACTCAGCCCTCAAGGCGACGCCTTCAGGAAGGTCACGGCGTCAAGGACGCCGCCGCCGCCCACCGGAGTTAGGGTTTTCACCCGAGAGGCCGTGAGGCAGGAAGTGGAGGAGCAGACGTAGACCGACGTCTCCAAGAAGAACAACGGCGCCCTTGAGCATCGTCGGCAGCGTGGCCGGCCAGGGCCGACCAAGGGGTTTCCCCCAATCTGAATCTCCTCCACCAGCTTCATCCGCGGTCACACCGGCACTGCCAGGAACCCGCAGGCGAGAAGCACACCGATTAGGGGCCACATGACAGTGACAGGAACAGCCGCCGCCGGCCACCAGAACAGCCAACGACTCCATGAGCCGTGACCCCTGCAGCGACCCACGACGGCCGCCACCACCCCTCGCGCCGCCTGCAAATCTTGATCCTGGTAGGCAGTCGACCAGCCGCAACCCCAGCCCGAACCACCATGGCCCCAGGCTGGAGAAGACGCTGCAGGAGACCTCCAGGACGCGCATAAACGGAGCCGAGCCTCCCACCACCGTCCGCGCCGTCCACGCTAGCCGACGTCCGCGGATCCCAGATTGGATCAGGTGACTACCGCCGCCAGCCGACCGCAGGCCCGTTGCGCACCAGATCCCCGCGAAGCCGCCGCAGCCATGTCCTCCCACGACGCCTCCAACGCGCCGGATGACTCGCCGCCGTCGCGCCCCACGCAAACGCTGCGCCTCCAACTAGATGCGGCAGCCCGCGCTGCACACACCCATAGGAGGGGAAGGGAATTCCCCGCCGCCTCCTCCACCGATCGGGCTTTGCCGGCGGTGTGCGCTGGCGGCGGCAAGGGGCGGATGGAGCGGAGGGGACTGGGGGCGGCGCGGGGAGGGTTCGCCTTCCCCGCTCGCGGGAGCGGGTCGGGAGCACAACACTATATAAGATTACATAACATGGCGGAGTGTTCAAATACGGAATTCAGCATTGGTATTCAAGTGGCTCATGCAGTTCTTAATTTAGAGTGACATGGTCGCCTTGTCCTGCTTCAGTGGTTCCACAGGAGCCCACGCGAGGACTCACGTACCTGAAGCCGATCGATTTGAGATTTGGTGCTGCTGCTACAATTCTCTGCAGCTTTTCTGGTGTTTTTTCATTGCATTTATAGGAGTATGACCCGGGGACCGGGGTACTAATCCGACATAGAGTCTTAGAGACTTAGACACAAACCAAAACCAAAACGAAACATGCTAATGTGTACTGCTACTCGGACGAACCTATGATACATGACATGCATGCTTATTGTTACATTACATGATACACATCACACATATGTCTTGTTTTGGACCAAGAAGAACAAGCATAAATATACATGCATGCTGCATATACAATATCAAATGGAAAACTCTTTATGTTACGCCAATAGCTTCATCAAGCAACCGAAAGAAGCATCCGCACAACATTTTCCATGGTGGGCCTTTGTCTACCATCTTCTTCTACACATGAAACAGCCAACTTGAACATCGCCCTTGCTTGCAAGCTGTCGAACTGGCCGTTCAACCTTAAGTCAATGAAGTCGGCTATCCATAACTGTTGGCCACCCTCCAGCATTAGATTTTCTGCAAGCATCCTGATGACCCTTCCAAAGACCATTTCCACTTCCTCGTCCGCATTTGATGCCCAGTCTGAAACACGAGCCCCCTTCAGCAGTTCCAGAAGAACCACGCCGAAGCTGTAGACATCAACCTTCGCCGTTATTGGCTGGCTAGAAACCCACTCAGGAGCTATGTAACCTCTAGTTCCATGGATTCTCGATACATTTTTGTTGGATCCGCTCCTATTTACAAGTTTTGCCAGGCCAAAGTCGCTGATCTTCGGCTGTAAGTTGTCGTCCAACAGTATATTTTCAGGCTTCAAGTCACAATGGATAACCCACTCCAAGCATTCGTGATGAAGATAGGCCAATCCTTTTGCCACCCCTAAAGCAATCTTAAACCTTTCACTCCATTCAAGTAACCTTGTGCTACTAAACAAAGTTTTATCCAAAGAACCATTCTCAACATACTCCAAAACCAATATCCTGTGTGGGCCATCCGAACAAAAACCCCATACCCTCACCAGATTCATATGGTAAATCTTTCCAATCACACTGAGTTCATGTTGGAATTCTTCTCCGCCTTGGTTTATGTCTGCCAACCTTTTCACCGCTACTGCCCTCTTGTCTTTTAAGACCCCCTTGTATACATGACCAGATGCGCCACACCCAATTTGATCCTTGAACTTTTGAGTCGCTCTTTGCAACTCCTTGTAAGTGTATCTGCGGAAATGGTTGGTTATCATTTCATAGCCAACCTCAGCTGGCCATACTCCTGTTAACTGCTTGCTCTCCCTTCTCAACATAAACCAGCACCCTAGTGCCACAAATATTACCTCCACACAAAATATCGCTAACAAGAATCCATACAATAAGTACAAGTACTGTGATTTTAATCCACTCTGAGTATTCTTCGGTTGATCCAGAAAATCTACAGTGAAATATTCGCTCTTTGCACTACAGTTAGGAACATACCTAGAACCAAAAGGTTGCGAGTGAGGAATTGAGGAATCCGAGACCTGGAATGTCTTAGGAAACTTGAGATACATAGAACGCCGAATATACGGACTGGTTACACCGCCGACAAGGGACCACTTTGGATAGCAATCTCCAGTTGCTTGCAGGTATGAGAAACCTTTGCAGTTGCAGTCGTTCAAGCATATCTTCTTGCAAGTATCAAGTGAAACTAAGTTATGGCTACTTTGATCATTACCTCGGAAATCAGTGCTAGGAAGCTTCACAAACATCTCCTGGCCGTCACAGCTGAGATTGAATTTTGGCCTGCAACCTTTGCTCCGGTCAGTTGGGTCGACGATCTCGTGTCCAGGGGAACATGCACAAGCTGGACCAGGTGTATACACACATATTCCATTCATGCCACACAGACCACGTACAGAGCAGGTCTGAGGATATGCCATCCATGTGACCGACCAACTTCCATCTGTCTTGTTTAGACTGTATAATCTAAGATTGCCATCATAATTCAATGTTAGCCTTCTCATAACCTTGGAACCCCAATCAGCAGCCTTAATAGTTAAATTGTCACTTCCAAGAAAATACCCCCAGCTATCAAGGACCCCAATTGTGGTGCTATTGAATGAGTTTCTTCGCTTTTCCCACACACTCATTCTTGGATCCGGCCAATAGATAAAAGATATATCCTTCTCATCATAAAATAGTGTGAGTAAATGTTGATCATCAAAATGGAAGCTGTAACGCCCAACAAGAAGTAACCTATGAGTAGATACCAACTTTGTAGCACTAGTAATATTCTGATATGGAAGCAGTGTATCAGTAGGAGAACCAAAGCTTTGCCATAGAATGATATCACCTTGGCCCTTCACAATGAGATTCCCAGTGTCCAGCAGCTGAGCTTGTTCGGCTTTTGAGGAAGAGTTGACATTGTTTTCCCACACGAGTTGGCCATTATAATCTTTTACAATCATTCTTCCATCTGTGCCTAGCATGACTTGGGAGCCCCAGGAGTACACGGGGTGGAAATGATTTGCACTCCAGACGACAGTCTTCTCGGCTGTGTTGGAGAACCAAATAGAGAAGACGGAAGCATTTTTGGAAATGTTGTTGAAGCCACAGATGAAAGTACCATCTGGTGAATGGAGAACGTCAGAGCTGTCCTCCACAGAGAGATAAGAGCCTGGCGAGAGAAATTCACGAGCGGAGATGCGCAAAAATAAATGAATGAAATTTAGTAGTAGCAGAGGAATAGAGTGTGCATCCATGTTTGATGAGACACTCGAGATGACCATTAGAATGATCACAAATGGACGTATTATATAGGAGACAACTGTCGGTATACACTGGAGAGGAAGCAATATGCTTCTACTAATATAATGCCAAACTGATAGGCGCATGTCCTTTTCTTGAGAGTGATAACATGTTCTTGTTCGTCAAAGATTTAATCAGTAGTTAGTTGTGAAGTCTTTGTCATCAAGTTTGAGCCTTGCAGAATTGTCTTCTATTTCAGCTGGTTGATGTATAATCCGGAAATAAGGCCCTTTCCTTGAATGGTAACTTGTTCTATTCAGTCAACAACTCAACTACTCCCTCTGTCCCAAAATAAGTGTCTCAACTCTAAAGCTTAGTATAATTTTATACTAGAGCTAGTACAAAGTTAAGACACTTATTTTGGGACTGAGGGAATATTATTGAAGGCTGTCTTGCAAGGTCCACCCTTATTGAAGGCTTTTAGCTGGCTGTTTTCAGGCAGCTGCTGAGGGAAATAAAATCTGTACTATTTCAACAGATTGGTGGCACTGATATACGTGAGTAATTGGTTTGCTACTTCTGACACAGCTTGTCGGCAAAATCCCAGTTACTATCAGAAAGAAATGGTAGACTTGGCAATATGTGTTCACCGTGTTTCACGAGAAACAGACATGACAATGACAGTATATGAAAATTCAAACCTGTCCATTCAGACAGGAAAATAATAGGTTATGGCTTTATGCGTTGCACTTGATTTCCAAAGTGAAGACATATCCGTTTCGCTTTCGGAGCAATAATTATCATCAGACTGAAGGGTGGAGCCTTCTCAAATTTATCTCCAGTCGTCGTGCAGCATGACCACTAGCTAGTGGTCAGAATTCAGAAAATACGACCAGAAGCTTTTCACACACAATCCTACTCCTCTGGCCCGTGATAGAGGATGAGTTTCAGTGTAAATCCTCTAAAGCAAGCATGTTGGTCAGTGCTTGATTTCCTGGCGTTCTTGGATAACTAATTTCTTTGGAAAAAAGAAATCTCCTCTATGATTACTAATTGTCTCACGGATCCATCCAGTAGTTGTCTGAGACATATCAGGTCACACATCAACATCTATCATTCGGCAAGATACACAAATGGAGACTTGAGACCGCTTCATGAACCACGCCGGTTATCACTTCGATGATAACTTTGATGCACGGTGGTCACTTATGTTTAACATGGTTATTGAGAGTCTCGATTTGAGGAAGATTGACCTCACTGATAGACAATTCACATGGGCGAACTCACTACCGGTGCCAACATATGAGAAGTTGGACCGGGTACTGACCAGTGTTGAGTGGGAACAGAAGTACCCGCTGGTTACAGTGCAGGCTTTACAAAGAGCCATCTCAAATCACACACCTCTCATAGTTGACTCAGGGGATGCCAACCATGCGGGTAATAGAAATGTCTTCTCCTTTGAATTAAGCTGGTTCGAACAAGAAGGTTTCATGGATCTCATAGCTAACTAGAGGCGTTGGTTTCGGCCCATGGAGCAGCAGCCCACAGGACAGATGGGCTAGATTCAACATACTACGGATCAGATCGGCCTAAACAGTAAATCTGACGGCTAGAAATTCCCAGATCGCCAAAACGGACGACCGGAAATGCTAAGCGCTGAGAGGGCAGGGATTAGGTGTAGTTTTACTGTCCTTAATGAATGGGCTAGGGATTCCGGTGGATCAACGAGTATAGAAAGATGGAAAAACAAAATCTGACATTTACGCCAATTCTTGAGAGGATGGGCGAAAAATCAGAGCGGTATATATAAACTAAAAAAAGAAAGACTCATTCGTCTTATTGATGAATCATACGTCAAAGCTGAGTCTGCCCATCTCAATTTAACTGATAGGAATAACAAGATTGAAGCTGAGAAGAAGTTGCAAAAACTTTTGAGAGAAGAGGAGATGAAATGGGAACTTCGAGCCAAGGTGACAAAGGTGGCTCATGGAGACGATAACACTCAATTCTTTCACATGATTGCAAATGGCAAACATTGAAAGAAAAAAATAACCCAACTTGAACAAGATGAAGGAACAATACTAGGTCACGAGAAGTTAAAACTATATATCTCTGAATATTACAAGAAATTATTTGGTACACCAGAAGAGATGGTGGTCTCTCTGGATGAAAGCATAACTCATGATATACCTCAACTCAATACAGATGAGAATGAGGTGTTATCAGCTCCATTTACAGAGAATGAGGTGTATGACTCAATAATACAAATGAAACTAAATAAAGCACCGGGGCCGGACGGGTTTCCGGCAGAATTTTATAAGAAATGCTGGCATATAATTAAGGGAGACCTGATGCCTATGTTCCATGATTTATTTAATGGCCAGTTGCAACTATTCCACCTTAACTTTGGAACAATTACGTTGTTGCCAAAAAAGGCGGAGGCTATACGCATTGAGCGGTTTAGACCGATATGTCTGCTCAATGTCAGCTTCAAAATATTTACAAAGGTTGGCACTAATAGATTGACAAAGATAGCTCATTCAGTAGTTCAACTGACGCATACTGCGTTTATGCCTGAGAGATATATGTTAGAGGGTGTTGTTGTCCTGCATGAAACGCTGCACGAAATTCATACAAAGAAACTAGATGGGGTTATCTTTAAAGTGGATCTCGAGAAAGCATATGATAAAGTCAAATGACCATTTCTTCAACAGGCCTTACGTATGAAAGGATTCAATGAAAGATGGAGAGATCAGGTTGATACTTTCATTCAGAAAGGCAGTGTAGGTGTTAAAGTTAATGATGACACAGGACATTTTTTCAAACACACAAGGGACTAAGGCAAGGTGATTCAATGTCCCCGGTGTTGTTCAACATAGTAGCAAACATGTTGACAATACTCATTGCGAGAGCCAAAGAAAAGGGCCAAGTAGGAGGTCTCATTCCACATCCGGTAGAGGGGGGTGTCCATACTACAATATGTGGATGATACAATTATTTTTCATGGAACATGATATGGCCAAAGCGAGAAATATGAAACTATTATTGTGCTTATTTGAATAGCTCTCAGGGCTGAAAATTAATTTCAACAAAAGCGAACTTCTCTGCTTTGGGAAGGCAAAAGAGGAGCAAGACGCTTACAGGCAGCTATTTGGATGTGAAATGGGATCACTACCATTTAGCTATCTCAGGATTCCTATTCATCATAGGCGACTAACGAATAAGAAATGGAAATGTATTGAAGATAGATTTGAAAAAAAAAACTAAGTTGCTCGAAGGGCAAGCTTATGAAATACGGAGGGAGGCTAGTGTTAATAAATTCTGTGTTAACAAGCCTACCCATGTTTCTCTTGTCTTTTTTTGAAATACCAGTAGGGGTACGAAAAAGACTAGATTTCTATAGATATCGTTTCTTCTGACAAAGTGATGAGGCTAAAAAGAAATACAGATTGGCACGTTGGGATATTATATGTAGGCCGAAAGACCAGGGGGTATGGGCATTGAAAACTTAGAAGTGAAGAACAAATGCCTGCTTAGCAAATGGCTTTATAGGTTATCTACAGAGACCAAGGGAATGTGGTTTCAATTACTGAAGAATAAATACCTACATTCAAAAAATTTAGCCCAGGTTACAACTAGACCAAATGAATCACCTTTCTGGAAAGGGTTAATGAAGATAAAGGTGACCTTTTTTCATAGGGTGAAGTTTGTAGTTGGTGATGGTGGCTCGATAAGATTTTGGGAGGATACTTGGCTTGGAGACACCCCTTTAGCACTTCAATACCCCATGCTTTATAATATTGCTCAATGTAAAGAGGACTATGTATCCACGGTACTACAATCGGTACCTCTTAACATGCAGTTCAGGCGAGCTTTAGTGGGAGCACGTTGGAATGCATGGTTGCATCTGGTCAGAAGACTTATGCATGTACAGTTAACTGACCAGACAGATAGTGTTCATTGGATATTGGCTACCAATGGGGTATTCTTAGTAAAGTCCATGTATGCGGATCTGATAAACACCGGACCTCTATCCAGATCATTATATATTTGAAATATCAAAGTGCCGCTCAGGATTAAAAATGTTATGTGGTTTATACACAAATGTGTGGTATTAACCAAAGATAACTTAATAAAACAAAGATGGAGAGGTAGGTCGAATTGTTGCTATTGTGAGCAAAATGAAACAATAAGACACCTTTTTATAGATTGCCCTCTTGCAAAACTACTATGACGCACCGTTCATATTGCTTTGTTATCCCACCTACATGTATTAGCTCGCTATTTACAACGTGGCTCAGTGGAGTGGACGTTAAAATATCAAAACTTATCAGAATTGGGATCTGCGCTTTATTTTGGGCTATATGGAATACCAAGAATGACATGATTTTTAATGGCAAGAACTTCAACAACTTTTTGCAGGTTATCTTCTGAGCGACGTCTTGGATCCGTACGTGGTCGTGACTCAGCCATGCGGACTCTAGGGAGCTTATGGATATTGGGTGCAACCGATGGGAGATGGTCACACGAGTTATCTTCAACCGATTTGGATGGCGTGCTAATATTAGGCTAGGTGTATAAGCATCGTAGTTTGCTTTTAGCTACGCCGGATGTGGCAATTTTTTCATATCATCTTTGTTTTAATTTTCATTTCAAGCTTCAGAGCTTTGTGGACCTGAGACATTATTTTAAACTCTGTTAAATAATATGGCTGCATGCATCGATTGATGCAGAGGTCGAGGACCCGTTTCCTCCTTCTCAAAAAAAAAATGAACCACGCCGGTCGTTAAATCCTAAAAAAAACGAGTCGACGAACAAAAAAACTCGACAGACTATGAGGTTCACCGAGTTCCCGACGGAAACAACTCGGTGAATACTGACATGTGGGCCAGGCCTTGCAGCAAGCAACGGAGCCATGATGGCGGCCTTCATTTGCCGAGTTTCGACTAATGGTAACTCGATAAACATTTTCTATTTAAAAAAAAATTGTAATTCCAGGGGTCTTATCTTTGCCGACTTCCCAATAGAAAAACCTATGTGAAGTTATGGCCCTGGACTTGTGTTTAGTCCAATCTCGGTGCTTGAGGAGCGGCGGGACCAGGTTAAATTGCCGCCTCGTCTAGAAACGGTAAGCTACGGTCATCATTGCACCCTTTGTGGAAGATATTCTTGTCACTATGAATCTTTTCTGCTTAACATAAGTAAATATTCTTTGCTTATGATGGGCAGATAAGTTTCATAATGACAGATTGTTTCCCTTACAAAAGTGAGCATTGCTGACTGCTCGGCTTTTTTTAGTCATTTCATTAAGCTTTGAGGGTTCATATCTTTGCTGAGTTCCTGATAGAAAGAACTCGGCAAACATAGTTGGTGGTTTAGTCCCACCTTCCTACTTGAGGAGCGACCGGACCAGGTTAAATTGCTGTTTTATTCAGATGCAGTAAGCTAAGGTCATCATTACATTTTGTAGTGGGTATGTCCGTCACTATGAATTTTCTCTGGTTATCTCTCTGCATATAATAATCAGATAAGTTCCTTAGTTACAGATTGTATCCATCATGATCAATTCCAACAATCTGTCCAGAACAGGGAAGAGCGACCACAACGTATCTGAACCGAGATGATGCCTCCGAATATTGAGCTAAACTGCATCCCGTCACGCCACCAGAACGAGCCGCATGGATATGAGGCATGCGGGATGGAGTCTCTATAATATACTCCCTCCGTTCCTAAATATAAGTCTTTTAAGCGGTTTTAAAAGGTGTCTACATACGGAGCAAAATGATTGAATCTACACTCTAAAGTATGTCTATATAGATCCGTATGTAGTCTATTAGTGAAATCTCTACAAAGACTTATATTTACGAACGGAGGGAGTATATCCCAGACTAAATGCACCCAAGGAACATCATGACGGTTTTAGAATTTATGTAGAAATTTTAGCAGCATCGCATCATTCAGGATATGTAAATTTATCACCAAGTCCACCATGTGTTTTGGGGCGGCAAATCATATCCTAGGCAGCGAGAGAGTTACATTTTTCTTCACTTTCAATTTCTTTCGCCATAGACAACGCATCCTGATCTTGTCAATGTGAGCAACAATATTGGGGTGAAGTTGTATCATGCCCATGGTGAACATGGATAATAAATATTCTTGATGTATGCAAGAAAATGTAGACACCAAAATATATAATTTCTTAAAATGTTAATTTTGTATTTTTCAATTAATAATTGAAAATAATGTTTGACATGTGTACGAAAAATGTACACGATGCATGAAAAAAGTAGACATTACACCATATATAATAATAAATGGCCATAAAGATATAAAATTTAAGATATATTAATCATGTATGGAGAAAATGTTAATTATGTATAGAAAAATGTTCTTAATGTATAAAAAAATGTTGAACGATGTACTGGAAAAATGTCTTAAAAAAAGAAGCTGATGAAAATCGACAAAAATCACAGGAAAATGAAGAAAACCATTTAGAACCAATAAAGAAAAGAAAAAATAAAATAAAATCAAAGAAAACCAGTAAAAAGGAATGAACCTGAGAAGAAAACAAAGGAAAAACAGTAAAAACCAAACAACAAGAAAACATGAAATCTGTAAAAATTATGAAGGAAACAAAGAAATCTGGTAAAATCAAAGAAAAATAGACAATTAAAAAAGAGCTGTGAAAAAACAAAAGAAAACTGAAAGAAGTAAAAAAACCAGAAAAAGATCTTATTCAGCAGCTAAGGGTGGCGTCTGATTGCAAATCAGTGGTGATGGGCATACGTAATGGCACTACGGGTTTTCTTACTTGTAATTTTTTTTGAAAGTAGGCTGTTCAATATGGAAGCACATAGGCTAGCTAGACATGTTTTACATCTAAAGGAGGGGCGCCATGTGTTGCTGATGAACCCCCATGATCCCTCTGTAATTCCTGTTCTTCGAACTCTTGAGCAAGAAACCGAAGTATGTTAACCCTAAAAAAGATGATAGATCATGGATGCGATCATTCGTTCTGCTCCCGCCTCACGATCAGATTGATCGATCTATCTCACAGCCATAGCGCTAGGAATCTACCATCGCTCACAAGTCATTGTCCTTCGACTTGATTGTCGGCTTGTGAAGCAGTGGAGCGGCGAATACAGCGGCTGCCGCTAATCGTCCTTAGCCGCTTGCATACGTCCAGCCACTGTCAGATCATTAGGCAAGGTGCATACAATGTGTTATTATACATAAAAGTACTGCAAGTATGATATAACCCCTTTTTGCCTTAGTTTGGCTATACTTTGTTAGTTGAAAACGACGACATTTTTTTCACGCCCATTGCCTCAATCTCAAATCTGTACTAGTGCCGAAAATTTGGATCAAGACATTGGTGAAGGGTGCCGGTAGAGCTATATACATTTTTTTATCAAAAAAAGGGCAAACATACATTTTCCTTATCAATTTGAAGTTGTTTCTTTGAAATATGAATTTTAGTATTTGAGATGATTTTTTATTGACATATTTCCAAGCATATGTTGATACACTATTTCGGTTGATATGTCGTACTATAGTTATGATCGACATCACTCGACCACCCTATGCCCTAATCATGGCTCCGCCCCTGCGTTCCATTAAAAGGATTTATATGAAATTTCATGCTAATATCATTGGGTATACAAAAAAAAGTTTGTGACATTAAAAAATGGTATATGAACTGTTGAAAGTGTTTACTTCTATTAAACAATGTATGTGGCATTTGAAAGTAATATTTACGAGTTTTAAAAAAAGTGTGTAAAATTTTCAAAAATGTTATACAATGTAAAAATGTATTTTTTGTTTAAAAAATGTACACAATGTATTTCTAATATGCTACTGTGTATTCAAAAAAGTGTACTTTCAGAAAACGTACATTATCTATTTGAAAATTTTCCAACGTTGTAGAAAAAAAAATTCACGTCTTCTCTGAAAATGTACATTCTGTGCCAAGAAAAAGAATACATGCGTTGAAAAAAAAAACAAAACCAAGAAAGAAACAAAATTAAAATAAAAACACCAAATAAAACCGAAAAAGAAACAAAGAAAATCAAAGTATACCAAAGAGAAACCAAAAACGGCCAATGAGAAAACAAGAAAACCAAAATAAATGAAGCCGAAAATAAAAACCATTTAAAACCAGTGAAAAGCAAACTCAGTGGAAAATACTTGAAAAATAACAACAAAAAGAATGAAGAAAACCAGAGCAAGTGAAAGTAGAATGCGGCAGCGCGCAACCAAAATAAACTAAGTGGGCTAACCAACTAGTCATCGTCATAGGTGATTCCTATTAGGAATCAATAGGGCGACAGGGAGTTCCTATATGGCGCCTTTTGCGCCCGTTAGCCCAACCCGTGCCTGCAGTGCTGCTCCTTGTGGGCCGGCTCATATAGAATGTGTTGGTCCTTTAAAAATCGATAAAAGTTCATGAAATTTCAAAAAAATCAGATTTGCTAAAAAATTCAACGATTATAAAAATAGTTCACTGATTTTTGAAATATGTTTATGTATTTTCAAAAGGTTCACAGAATTCGCAAAAAAATCATTGTTTTTCAAACAAAATTCATTATTTTTCAAAAAGAAATTATCAATTTTTAAAAACAGTTCAGCTATTTTGAAAAAGTTCATGAATTTAAAATTATGTTCACCGATTTTTAAAAAGTTCAACGATTTTGAAAAAAGGTCATCGATTTTACAAAAAGTTCATCGATGTGAAAAAAGTTTACGGGTTAAAACACAGATCATATCTCTAAATGGGTCGGCCCATGATGGAGCGCTGCAGGCGCTGGTTAGCATGTAACCGGTGCCTGTGACGTTAAATAGTGTTTGCCTGGGCGACACATAGATGTTGTGCACTCGAGTTCCTCACTGCGATCCGGTAAATGGGCCAGGCCCATCGCGCAGAAACGTCTACATATCATGGAGTGACTTGCCAAAGCGCTTACATGGACGTTTTTCCTTTATTTCATTTTTTTCATATTTGTTCTATGACGTTTATATATGAACAGCCCTAGCCGTCGGTCGACTGACCCAGCCCGCAAATTACGATTAAGGGATTTGGCGCCGCACGATGTCCTTCCTTCCCCTCATGTGCCTTCTTCTCTGATAAACAACCCCATCGCGCCGTCATGGGCTAGCGACACGCCCGACCTCGAAGCACCGCCCTGGCATGCCTCATCTATTGCCGCCCTCGCATCCATCATCTCCTGTGTTCCTCGTCAGCTCCACGGATGCAGCAACAATCCCCCTTGGTTGCATCTCCCCATGGAGAAGGTTACGCTTGCTGGACCAAGCACCTTCGACCATGCATTCGCAAAAAATGTACTCTCCCTTGATTTGCTGGTAGCAGCAAAATGGAAGGCAGGTTGTAGCAAAAAGGCATGCTGGCTCAAGAAAAAAGTAGGTCGCTGGTGCCTTTACTCCGTCGCCATGATAGCATCAATTGTAGGAGTGCGGCATTTCGGTGCCCAGGATAATCTGCACCTGTTTAGTAAAAAAAAATATACTAAAAATTTCAAACAACTCCAAAAAAATTTGGGTAATAGATGATATGGCGCGTGAGGTCCGCTCTAATTTTTTTTTATCATTTGAACATCTGATAAGTTGTCAGTAAAAAGGACAAATCGGGTCAAAATGGTGCATCTACGATACACTTTTTAGAGACCCCAAATTTGTCTTCTTTGTCGAGAGCTGCTATGATGTTCAAATTGTACAAAATTTAAAGCGAACCTCACGCATCAAATTATCTATCACCCAAAAAAATTAGGATTTTTTGAATTTTTTAGTATTTGTTTTGATTTTTTTACTCAGCTGGGATGCAGATCAGCCTGGGCTCAGAAATGGATTTTCGCAATTGTAGCTTTTGTGGTTGTCGGTTGCAGTAAAAAAATGATCCGGTTGTAGCAAAAATAATTTACACCGGGAACTACTGCGTATGGTGGTAACAAAACATGTCGCCAATGGTATCAAAAGTTGTGTGGTTTGCAGCAAAAAGAATGGTGTCCCCCTCCATCGGGGTCGCACCATCTGCATGAGTGTTGTGGCAAGCAAAATTCGTCGCTGATAGTAGCAAATGAAGTCGGTGGTAGTATCAAAGTGAAACGCACATTTCGAAAATCAAATTTCAACAACAAACTCCAGTAACAAACAATTTGTTGGTTGTAGCATCCCTCGCCAGCGGATGTAGCATCTCTAGCATCCAGATGTAACAAGTCGCTCCCCGGGTTGCATCCATGGCGACGGTTGCATAGTCGTGTTTGTCGACCTCGCAGCGGTGTGTGAGCGGTAGTAGCGGGGGAAAGCGGAACCTCGGCCATGAGGTGACTGACGTGCAACATCGGCGTCCCTTGTAGCATACCTCCCCGCCCCCATGCCGCACCGGCAGCTCGCAATGGTTTTGCTGTGGGAAAAAAGGACATGAAGAAGTAGTGAAGTAGAGTGCATGCAAACTGAGGAACATAACTGGAACATATGGTATGCGTCGTGGGGAGTGAGCAATCGTGACCCAATCCAATAGTGGCCCAGAAAACAGAAACGATCCGTTGGATCTGCCTAGGTCCAACGAAGGCTGGGCGAAGCTTCGGTCGGCCGGTCAACCAGCAGGAATAGTTTCCTTTATACTTCCTTCGTTTAAAATTTTTGTTTTAAATTTATCTAGATATGAATGTATCTAGTCATGTTTTACTATTTTGATACATTCATTTTTAGACAAACCTAAGACAAGAATTTTAGGATGAAGAGAGTATATTCTGGCTGGTTTTTTTATTTGATCTTTCTGTTGAAAAACTTCATGCATCCAAAAATATTCACGAATATGAAAATGTCCGTGACTAAAAAAATGTTCACTAATATAAATAAAGTTTGTGAAATCGTTCATCTAAAACTTCACTAACACAAAAAAGTTGTCAATTTAAATAAAATTTCAGTAATAAAAAAGAAGTTCTTCAACTCGAGAAAAACATTCATGAATTTTTAAAAAATAATGATACACCCCAATTTTGCAAATTTAAAAAATATTTGCAGGTTTGTGAATTGTCAAACAAATAAGAACAATACGAACCTTTGCGGTCATGTAGCTAGGCACTCTTCCTGTCTTTGTGTCGACTTTATCGCATGCCCGGCCTTAGCTATGGCCAGAGGGGGGTCATGATCTGGTATCTATACTCAGTATAGCTCAGCAAAAAAAATGAAGTAGAATTTTTTTAAGGGAGGAACAAACAAGATGGGCCAGCCGCACGCGTGAATCAATCAGATTCAGAAATCTGAATATGATGATCGCTTCATTCAGGCAAACTGTCGCTCGGCATGTCCGGCTCGGGATTCTTATTCTTGTCAATGATGTGCCGTGCGGCAGCCTGCCCTGGTGTTGCGCCATGTGCCCATGCCAGACACCCCGCGTGACGCCGTTGCATGCCTGCCTCACATCCAGCCATCCCTGAGACCGCGATCACAAGTCCGTCAAGTCATCCCTGAGACGGCGACCACAATTTCATCAAGTCTTTCACAAGTATATGTATTCACCCAATCCCCAATTCCAATGTACATGATAAAGGTTCTAATTTATAAATTTATAATTCTTTGTATTCTTATTTCTTCGTAATTTTAGGACATTAATCTTTTTGTCATGAAATGGCATTGTTCAACAATTACTATAGACAACTCACAAGATGTATGGTTGAAAGCTTATTAAGCAGATGAAGTTATATATATTCATTTATGTATCATGCACATATATACACATCTCTACTACTCCCTCTGTAAACTAATATAAGAGCGTTTAGATCACTATTTTAGTTATCTAAACACTCTTATATTAGTCTACAGAGGGAATACTATAGTACATAATTTTTTGAATATTTGAATCTACCTTCGTCTCACCTCTTTTACCCGCTCCTGTCAAAATGAATTCAACTATAGCCGTCAAATCTATTGAATCAAAGGGCCAAGGTCGTGTGGATTCGCCACTCACATTGCTCCCGCCAATATGAAAATCAGTCGCATCTTCTCGAAGACTTCATAAACCACGGTCGCCTCCTGGTTGTACATTGATTATTGAGCCCATTCGTTGTGGGGCCGTGGAGACGTGCATTGTGGCACATGCATTATGGGGCCGTGGAGACTTGGAATGTAGCACATGGGTCAGTGGCTGCTAAGAGCATCTTCAGCCGCGCCCCAAACAGGCGCCTTCCAGGCCATTTTTTGTCGCCGGCGGGGAAAAACGTCCCAATCGCGCCTCTAAGAGCCCATTTTCATCGGTTAGGGTCGAAATTGGTACCGGCGGTCTCAGACTGAACCCAGCAAGCCGTGGTCGTCTGAGAGCGCTGGCGCTATTTTTTTACATACAATAGGTCAACTGTCAATCTCCCACTCCCTCTCTCATCTCTCTCTCTCTCTTTTGCATGCAAGAGGCCCACCCATGTGCATGCCTCTCATCTGTTTCATCTCTTTTTTCTCTTATCTCTCTTATCTTCTAGTATTGGATGGGGGCATAGCTGAAAAACTTTTCGCTCATGCCAAAATATTTGCCGGCATGATCCCAACCGACTGAAAAAGTGGGCCCACGAGTGAAGCTGCTCTAAGGGTGGCAGGAGGGACGGCGTGAGCGGGGCTGGCAGGAACACAGGCTGTGGCCTGGAGTGGCTATAGCTGGCCCAGTGGTAGGCGCACTTTTTTTTAGGCAACAGTTGCAGGCTGCATGGCCTGTATGGCCGAGTGTCAACCAAAAATCGTATTCCAGCGCCGTCGGAAAGGCTATCCAAAAATAAACATGCGGAAAGGCCAGGAGCATAAGAGGGAGCGGGACGACTATTTGCCACGCTTTTTCACAAGTTTTAGATTTTACAAATGCTACCATGATGGACATATATGTCGGTGAAGATATTTGGGACAAGGTTCTAGGCGCACCCTGCATAACTTTTTTTTCTTTTTTCAAAAAATGAACAAAAATAAAACAGTTCATAATTTTTTCTTGGCAAATATGATCAAGTCTTCCACTCAAGTCTGAAGTTTCATGAAGAAATGACTACAGTGTTCTTCTAGATGAAATAAGAAATATTGCAACTTAAAATATTGAATCGTATCCTTTTAAAGCAAAAAAAAAAAAGGAATAGAAACTTTCATATAGAAATGATTTTCACTTTTGGCACACAAGACCATGAAAGTCATTTCTTCGCAAAACTATACACACAAGTATAACACTGAACCATATTCGAAAAACATTTATAATTATTTTGTTAGGTTGATCTCTTTCGCGTGGGCCCAACGGCCCACCGGGCCCTTGATCCATGCGCCCTGATCGGGGGCGCCCAACCCGTTATGGTTGGTGGGCCCCTGTGACCTGCGCTATAAATAAAGAGGTGGGGGCCGGGGCGCACGGTACGAGGTTCACCGCGCCGCCAGACTCCCCACCGAAATCCCCTTCCGATCTAGGGTTTAGCGCAGTGTTCACGGGAAGCACCACCTTCGTCTACATCCTTCTCTCGCGTCACCGACGACTCCACCGCACCGATGGTCAGTGCTGGGAGTTCATCAGGCTCGGGATTAGGTGAGTACAAGGGTTACACCGGATCTATCTATGCCTAGTCGATCTACGGTTTCAACATATTTAACTCTTTGAATATATTTGTAATTAGGGTGTGCGTATATCCTAACTAGTTCCATTGTTTTTTTCCGCATATATACCATTTTGGGCAACTCATTTTGGGAATCTGACCCCTTAAACATTCTAGCCTACCCCTGGCTGCGTTCCATCTACATAAGTGATGTAGAATACATGGAGATTATCATTTTCTCAGCAAAATATGATCATGTGATGTGAATTGCCATTTTGTAAATTAGTATTACTATATCTTAATGCTCTTATATTTCTTTTACGGAGGAAGTACTAACCAACATTTCTTGACATATTGTGGCAATTCGAGAAACTAAAAAATTATCAAGACATGGTAACTTGGCACAAGGTTTCAAACCGAAAACAATCAATGTAAAAGTTGCTCAGTTTGTATTGAATCTTTGCTTGTTTATGTGAATCTTTTAATTAATAATGTACACGTGCTTGTGCCTTCCACTAGTATACATAGCCTTAGTATTCAAAGGCCCATGTCGTCGAGTTCGTCTAGGGCCTTCCCAAACATAGGGTCGGCCCTGCTTGATGGTGATGCTGCTCCTGCCTGCCTGCTCGTCCGCTGTCCGAAGGAAACTGCTAGTACATGCACTATCAGTGTAGTGTAGACTCGTCGCCCGTTCAATGGTTCCAGTCAGCATCCAGCTACTACGCCATGGAATCACTGGCTTTGGGTCTGGGGCGACGCAGGCTTGACCCAGCTAGGTACGTCCCCTCTGGGAAGATCATCATGACACTAAGTACTCTAGTTCTAGTACGACAATGCAAGGTGCATCTTTGTACAGTGTCCAAAGCCACGAAATGTCGAGGAAAGTAGCACTAGTTGCAGGTGCAGCACAAGTTGGACAGGACGAACAAGTTGCAGCACAAAGAGGCGAAAGTGAAGCCAGAACAAATGGTTCCTATAATACTAGCCTCCATTTGTGACCATTCCAGAGATCAACTCTTCATCAGTGCCTCACCAAACATGGATGCACGATCCACCCCTTTGCTCCTACTACTAAATTTGGTCCTTCTGTTTCTGCGCGTCTCCGCTCGGGAGTTCCTCTCGCCGGGCTCCTCCATGCCCGTAGAGGATAGTTCCGACGTGCTCCGGTCACCGGATGGCACTTTCACCTGCGGCTTCAACAAAATTTCCCAAACTGCCTCCATCTTCTCCATTTGGTACTCCAACACGGCTGAAAAGACGGTGGTCTGGAGCGCGAATCATCTCCACCCCGTTTGCTTCAAGGGTTCCCGGGTCACGCTAGATCCGGATGGCCGGATGGCCGCAGAAGACTACGACGGCCGCCCCGTCTGGGAAAACAATGTGTCTTCTTCTTCTTCTTCGAATGCCCTGCGAGCTCAGCTGCTCGACACCGGGAACCTCGTCGTCAATGGCCAAGGTGACATCATTCTGTGGCAAAGTTTCCATTCTCCTACCGACACATTGCTGCCCTATCAGAACATTACCAGTGCTACAAAGTTGGTATCTGCTAGCAGGCTACTTGTCCCTGGGCGCTACAGCTTCCATTTTGATGATGAACATATACTCACACTGTTTAATGATGAGAAGGATATCTCTTTTAAATATTGGCCAAATCCTAGTAATGATATATGGACAAAGAACAGAAATGCGTTTAGTACCACCACAGTTGGGTTCCTCGATAGCTCGGGCTATTTTCTTGGTAGTGACAACTTAACTTTGAAGGCTGTTGATTGGGGTCAAGGGGTTACGAGGAGACTAACATTGGATTATGATGGCAACCTTAGATTATACAGTCTAAATAAGATAGATGGAACATGGTCAGTCACATGGATGGCATATCCACAGACTTGCTCGGTTCATGGGCTGTGTGGCATTAATGGGATATGTGTGTACACGCCCAAGCCTGCTTGTGCGTGTGCTCCTGGGCATGAGATAATCGACCCAAGTGACCGGAGCCAAGGTTGCAAACCAAAATTCAATCTCAGTTGTAATGGACAGGAGATGTTTGTGAAGCTACCCGCCACCGACTTCCATGGTAATGATCTTCGATTGAATACCATAGTTTCACTTGATGAATGCAAGAATATATGCTTGAAGGACTGCAGTTGCAAAGGTTTTGCATATTGGCAAGGAACCAGGCTTTGCTATCCAAAGGTTGATGGTTCTATACATATCAAGATTCCTAAAACACTACAGGTCCCAAAGTCATCAGTTCCTCACTCGCAACCTTTTGGTCCTAGATATGTTCCTAATTGCAGTGCAAAGAGTAACTATTTCACTCCATATTTTTCGGATCAACCTAAAAGTAGTCAAAGTGGATCACACTCACAATACTTGTACTTGGCATATGGGTTCTTGTTAGCGATATTTTGTGTGGAGGTAATATTTGTGGCACTAGGATGCTGGTTTTTGTTCGTAAGGGAGGGCAAAAAGTTAATAGGAGTATGGCCAGCTGAGGTTGGTTATGAAATGGTAACCAACCATTTCCGCAGATACACTTACAAAGAGTTGCAGACAGCAACTCAAAAGTTCAAGGATCGGATTGGATGTGGAGCATTTGGTCTTGTATACAAGGGGGTCCTAAAAGACAAGAGGGCTGTAGCGGTGAAAAAGTTGGCAGACATAAACCAAGGGGAACAAGAATTCCAACATGAACTGAGTGTGATTGGAAGGATTTACCCTATGAATCTGGTGAGGGTTTGGGGATTTTGTTCTGATGGCTCACACAGAATATTGGTTTTAGAGTACATCGAGAATGGTTCTTTGGATAAAACCTTGTTTTGTAGCGAAAAGTTACTTGGATGGAACAGAAGGTTTAAGATTGCTCTAGGGGTGGCAAAAGCATTGGCCTATCTTCATCACGAGTGCTTGGAGTGGGTTATCCACTATGACATCAAGCCTGAGAATATATTGTTGGATGAGAACTTGGAGCCAAAGGTCAGCGACTTTGGCCTTGCAAAACTTGTGAACAGAAGTGGATCCAATAAAAATGTATCAAGGATTCATGGAACTAGAGGTTATATAGCTCCTGAGTGGGTGTCTAGCCAGCCAATAACAGCAAAGGTTGATGTCTACAGCTTCGGAGTGGTTCTCCTAGAACTACTCATGGGGGCTCGTGTGTCAGATTGGGCGTCAAATGCCGGCGAGGAAGTGGAAATGGTCCTTCGAAGCATCGTTAGGATGCTTACAGAAAATATGATGCTGGAGGGCAGCCAACAGTTATGGCTTGTTGACTTCATTGACTCGATGTTGAACGGGCAGTTCGATGATCTGCAAGCAAGAACAATGGTCAAGTTTGCTGTGTCATGCCTAGAAGACGACAGTAGGAAAAGGCCCACTATGGAAAATCTCGTGCAGATGCTTTTGTCGGTTGATGAAGATAGTGGTATAATGCAGTAGTATGCTACCAACTATACAAAGGAGTTTGACGCTTTACACAACATGTCATGTATGGTTATTTTTTGATCGAAAACAAGATATTGGGATGTGTGTCATGTATTCGTACTGTTGTCATTACATGGACATCATAGTTGTATACTTAGCAAGTTTCACTTTTCTTTTGGTTTGTGTCTAAACTGGGTTAGCACACTAGGTGGAGTCATATTGGGTGTGCCTTGGAATTCTTCAAGGAATTGAACACTGAGTTGGTTTGTAAGAAAGTTATATAATGCAATGAAAATTCACTAGAAAAATCGGTGGAGTTGGAGCAGCCCAAAATCCACCAATCTATTCTTCCATTTGTTGCAGAGAGAGATGTATCGATCAGCTGCAAAAAAATTCGACCAGTTTGACGTACCTGAGTCCTAGGATGTGATCCTCTGTAACAAGCTATATGCCCGTAGTGAATTTCAATTTCACATTTTGACCACACCGCCAGATATGTATCGTTCAAGTACTAATATTTGTGTGAAAGTTATGCTAGTAACTAATCGATAGTAACTTTCTCTATCACTATTAGGACTTGTTCGGTTACTTCAAATTGGAAGGGATTTGAAGGGGATTGAGAGGGATTAAATCCCCTACAAGTCAAATTCCACTTCAATCCCCTCCAATCCTCTCCAATCTCCTCGTGGAAGGGATTAACCGAACAAGCCCTTAGCGAGTTAGAGTTTTCAATTAGCGCTATTGATAGCTACCGACCCGCTACCAAACTCAGCTATATATAATTACTTTTCTTTGTATTTGCTATTACCGAATTTTGCTAAGTCTTTGGTTCCTAACAGAATTTCGAAATCATACACGGTCTCTATTGAGAGGAACGACCCATCAAGGCACCTCCGGAGTACTATCACTGCTGCTCCTTTCCGTTAGGTATTTATACTGAGATTTGGGTGAAAGGGAGATGGAGAAAGGATAACAAACACAATAGTTAGCCGGAATATACAACCGTGTATCAGATTTAAAAAGAGTTGTAAAATGAAGTTTTCTAAATCGTGTCCCTTAGGTATCTGGTTCACAAATAAAGGAGTTGTTTGGTTAGTTTGCACAAACCCAGAAAACAACGATTACACCACATCCACTTGAAAGGATACCCCATCGATCAAGAGCATCGAGGACCAGACAGCTCCGACTTTAATCAAGAGCCTCACTAATGAAAGAAGTATGCCTTGCACCAACCCTAGCCGCCTCCCCCTCCCCCTCCCTTCCTCGTCGTCGTCTGAGGCAGCCGCCGGGCAAGCCCGGGGCGCCAAGGATGGTGGCGGCGGGGCCTAGGCTGCCCTGCATCTACATGCGGAGACCCGGATCTGGAGCGGCGGCTCCATTGACGAGGCACGGCAGGCTAGCAGCCGTGCAGGAGGTGGATCCGGCGTCTCGGCCGCGTGGGCGGCGAGATCCGGTGGTCGTTGGCGTCCTGCGGCGGCTTTTGCGGTGGCCGGTGCGCGCGATCTGGCGCCTCTCCCCTCCTCCCCTGTTAGGCGTGCGGGGCAGCCTGGTCGGGCCGCGCTTTCTTGGATTGCCGGTTTTGTACAGGAGGTGCTGCTGGTGGTGGGGATCTAGTTCGGGCGAAATCCCTGGTCGGCCATGGCCGACCGCATCGATGGCGACACCTGAGGGCGTCGTTCCCCATCTTGGAGGCGTCGGTATGGACTGATCCCCTCACTTCCCCTTCCCCTAGGTCTCCCGGGCGAAAGCCTTAACTTTGTTGGGCGGCGGCGGCGCTCACGGCGCCATTCCCTTCTTGAAGGCGCCGCTTTGGGAACCTTGGGGCTGGGTGGCGCTTGTGGGTGGTGGGCGATGGCGGTGGTGCGACCCTATCCTAGCATGGATCTCCGTCTGTTGCTTGGAGATGGACTCGCGTAGGTGGAGGTCGTCGTTTGGCGTCATGATGGCGTCGATGGCGAAGGCACCTGCCAAGGCCGTTACCTCAATCTGATCTGAAGATGGACTAGTGGAAGATGGCGGCGACGACACATGTGAGTGCGTTGGATCGGTTTGTGCCCCGGACCCGGTATGTGGCTCGGTCAGGGTCTCCGGCTTTAGATGTTAGGCTTAGGTGAGAGGTCTGGGTATTTGGTTCAGCTTGCACCCCTTCATCATATGAATAGGAGTAGCGATAGATGTTGCCAAGATGGCGGATTCAGACATATTGTTGTACTGCTTTGTAAGGTCCTCGAAAATAATCAATAAAATGACCGCATGCATCTCCCAGATGCAGAGGCCGGGGTTCATCCTCCTTTTCTAAAAAAATGCCTTGCACCAACATAGCCCGAACTACCAATCACACGACAACATTGCCGCATTGACGCCCCGCGACGGTACAACACCGACTTCATGCTTGGGACATGACTGACAGTCGATGACAAAGAAAATATGAGACTTTGCTCCTCAAGTTATTACCATGCTTGCCGCACAGGTCGCAACACGCACAGAAACACTGCTTGCGTCGAGTGTCCAATAATTGAGCCCTATCGGCTTCTGATGAAGAGTTGACATTGTTTACCACACAGGCTCGCTATTGTTATCCTCTACAACCATTTCGTCATCCACATATAGCATGACTTGGAACTACATGAGCACGTGGGGGTGGAGATGCTTTTCGCTCCAGATGAGAATATCGTCTCTTTTTCTTTTTGGGACATCATATGACAGTCTTCTCAAACTACTTATTTTTAAAGTGTAAGTGAAAGTACCATCTGGTGAATGGAAAACGACCGAGCTATCGATGAGCAAGAGGAATTCATGAGCTGAAATGCGCAAAAATAGATGATCAAATTCAACAGGAGAGAGTTAGAGCATGCATCGATATTTGTTGAGGCAAGTTAGATCTTAACTTCTTAAGATTGATAAAAAATGGATGCTATTATAGGAAACGACTAATGGTACACACTCCAAGGGAAGCCATGTGCTTCTATTATAATTAAATAAAAAATCATGAACAGAAATAAATTTGAAATTATTAGTTGCTTGTCCATTCCTGGAGAGCAATAGCTCATCAACGATGCAACCAATAGTTTTTTTTTGTCTTTTTTTTTTTTGGCAAATAGATGCAACCAATACTCCAATAGTTAGTTGGAAAGTCTTTGCCATTAAGTTTGAGGATTGTTGAATTGTACTCCTGCCGATCCACATTACTAAGGCCGTGTCAATTAATATGGATTGGAGGTAGTATGTTTTTTTCAGCTGGCTGATGTATGTACCACGACCATGCCGATGCTGCTGTTGGCCTAGCACTTGGGCCGATGGTGATGGATTTGGCCCAGCTCGCAAGATGAAAGCAGCCCTACAAGTAGCAAGAGGCAAGAGGCATGATGAATGATAAGTAATTAGTTTGCTACTTGTTTGTGACAATTATAAGTATATATGATTCGTCAGTATTATTCAACAGTTTGTGACAATGGTAAGTAATTAGTTTGCTAGTTGTTGGCAAGCTCCCAATCACTATCTGAAAGAAATGGTAAACTTGGCAACATATGGATTTTATCGCTGCAGATAGACTGATGATGCTCACCATTTTTCAAAAAGAAATAAAAAACTGACATCACAGTAACAGTACATGAAAATTCAAACATGAGCATTCGGACAGGAAAATAACAGGTTATGCTTTGCAGCACATGATTCAGTGCAATAATTATGTCCAGTCGTCGGATAGCAATCATAGCATGGCGACTAGTGGTCTTAATTCAGAAAGTTCAACCAGAAGCTTTCCAATCACAACGCTGCTAGTACTCTGGGGGATGAGTTTCAAATTGTAAATCCTCTCAAGCAAGCGTCTTACTAAGTTCCTGATTTCCTGGCGTCCTTGGCTAAAAAATTCCGTGGAAAAACAGTTCACCTCTTTGATTATTAATTGGCTTATGGATCCATCCAGCATTGGTTTGAGACATGTCAGTTCACACATTATCATCTATCGCTCCGCGAGATACACAAATGAAGACTTGAGACTGACGCAAGAACCTTTATGGTGGCCATGGTGCGTAGTGACATATTTGCATACCCTACCTGCCTCAAAGTTTCGTTCATGAAGAGATTCCTATACTACTAAAAACAGATTCATTGTGAGAGAGGATATTTCAAGGTAGTTATCTTTAGTATTTTAGTTCCTACAACGACTACTTCTCATGTTACTAATTTATCTTTAGTATTTTAATTCTTACAACTTTTCTCTTGTTACTAATTATTATCTTTAGTATTTTAATTCTTAAGGGATAATACAAGTTCAAGATAGAAAATTGAAACAAATTAAAGGTGGCTACAAATTTAATTTCACACTTTCTCTCATTTATCTTTGCCCAAGATTCCTTACTACTTTAGTAAGGAAGTACTTTGTATTCAAATATTTTCAAACCTCCTCGCCAGATATCAATGTGGTGCCGAGCGACAAACCCTAAAATTGGGAAAACAAATATTACGAAAAATAGAAATAATGGTCATGTTCCACGTTTTTGTACATATTTAAACAATTCATCGCTTATTGAAAAATGTACGTCAGATATTTATAAAATATTCATCTCATTTAATAATATATTCATTGGGTAGTTTTTGAAGAAAATACACGTGTGCACAAAAACATAGAACGGAAGAAAATGACAGAAAATGAAAATAAAAGTGAAAAAAAGCTGGAATAGGCTAGCAGAAAGTCAGAATGAAAAAAGAAATGTTGCTTGTGGTGGAACCAGCCCATCACGGTTCAGTCCTAAACTTGGCATGGATGCTCGCATAATTCTGTGTTTACTTCTGACTTTTCGGCAATGTTTTTTCAGTGGAGGAGATGTTTTCATCGACTACGAGGCGAATGAGACGACTTCATCAATCTTAAGATATTTTGTCAGCTCGGTCTTCTGTAAGTGCTTATAGGGATAGAGTATATGTGCATGCGTGCGTTCATAAGATGATTGTACTACATTAAAAGCGTCAGAAATAAATAAATAAGTAAACAAGAGAAGCAGAGTAACTGAAGAAAAGAATGAGCCACTAGTGCTGGACAACAAAAACCCATGAGAACTTCTCCCGCTTATTCATCTTTTGCTCCTATATGACGCAAGCGTGACACACTGGAACGAAGTAATTATGTTCGGTAACGCCGAAGTTTGAGCACTTGTCAGAACATGGTTAATAGTATAGCCAACTGCTGGCTATAAGCAGTCTTATAGCTCACTTTATAGCTAGCTTGTATAATAGTTAGCTATAAAAGAGTACTACTTTTATCATATATGGCCCATGTTTCATTCTCATAAAGCGCCTAGGAGCACGTGCTAGAGCTGGCTCTTCGCGAAGAGCCCGCTTCCCTTCTCTCTCCTCTTCTCTCTCATCCAACTCAGCAGAAATATAGTATTTTAATCCTTACAGCCTGCTGACTGTACCTTATTGTACCTGCTCTCACAAGCCACATGAGCTGATGTGTTTCGGTGTCTGCACAGGAAGTCCGACGTATAAGAAATATCAGCAGAGAAAGTTCTAAAATTTATGAAGAACACTTGAAAAGCGCAAACATTCTTTTGACATTTTACACAATACTTAAATAAATATTATGTTTTAAGATTCCCGAATATTTTGAAAATTATGAAGAACACTTGAAAACACGAATTTGTTAATTTGAACAGTTCTTAAAACATGGATATTTTAAAAATACACAATTGTTTTCGAACGCAACAATGTTTCTACAAACAAAAATAAACTTGATAGTTGGACAAAAATTAAAGTAAAAAGGAAAGTAAGAGTAAAACAAAACAGAAAAAGATTGAATACAAAAATAGAAAACGATAAAAGAATTAATAAACTCGGTTCAAAGAGCCTTCTGGAAAGTTCCAAAAAACCAGTGAAATTCCTGAACCAAATAAAGTAAAGAGCCCATTTCTCGTACTGCGAGGTTTCCCCTATGTGTGCGCCCGACACTTTGATGCAGAGATTCCATGCCAAACTAGAAATCCAGGAAAATGCAATTCTTTGTTGGGGGCCTCCTCTTTGGGCAAATCGCACATAATGAGCGACGATGGACCCGCCCATGTAGTTTAACGTACGAGCATCCTTCCAATGTTTGTATAATTTTTTTTCTTTGGTGTTTTTAGTCTCAGTTTTTATTTGTATTAGCTTTCCTTTTTCCTTGTTACCTTTTCCTCTTCATTTTCCCTTTTTATTTTATGAAACCGTTTGAGATCATTTTTATTATTAGTAATATTTCATAAGTTCAACAAAATGGAAATGCCAGTGGCAAAAAAAATGACAAGGTTCAAAATTAAAAAGCAGGATTTTACAATATGTTAAAAAAAATATGTTCATTATTTCTATAAATTCTTCAAGAATTCTTTTAAAATATGCGAAACTTTAAAAAGGTTTAAAAAATTAAAAGCTATTCACCTTACAAAAATCGCATTTTCACTCTGTCAAATAGATAAATATTTGTGTATTGTTTGAGAAAACCGAGTGAACACAAGTAAACCATGAAAGGTAAAAGAACAACTAGAAAACCAGGATGTAGAAATGCCTCAGTCACTAGAGCATCTAAGCGGTAATAGGTCGGCAGATTCGCTTGTCGCTTGTTTTGTGCGATCTGCGGACATTTTACAACACTAGGGGCTCTCTACCTATTCTTTACTTTAGATGGCAAATTTTGCTAAATATCATAGTGGGTTGTGCCCAATACTGTAGCACATCTTGACACTGAGCTCGCATGCTCCCACCGATTTTTAGACAAATCGTTCGCTCACTCTCATGTACGTCCTGCTATTTTTCTTGATTGATTTTAAACATGAATTTGAAATTGTTCATGGATTTATAAGTAGATCATCACAAGTGATTTTTAAAATAGCTTGGGAAAAAATGTTCTTGTATTTACAGAAAGTTCGTGTATTTTGAAAAATGCTCCCGGATTTTAATAAAATGTTCATCAATTGGTTTTTAGCTAATCATGGAGACAAAAACATCTTCATGAATTTTAAAAGTCAAAAATATTAATCTAAAAATGCTGACTAAATAGAGAAGGAAAAAACAAATGAAGAGAAATAGAAAAAAAGGAAAAACAACAAAATAAAGAAGTAAGGGCGTGTTCAGATCCCCTCCAGCTTCTATCTCTACCAGCTTCACAAATGATTTTAACTCAAACACTTGGGTTGCAAGAAGCAAAATTGTCGAAGCTGACCCAATCATAGTGCAAAAACCTGAAAGGTCGGTCGGTCTAGCTAAACCGATCGAAAAATCCGAAGTTTGCCCAATGTACAACAACTTGCCACAACCAAACATAACGATCCGTAGTCCACCACAAAGCCTTCTTGTGCATGTGCCCGTGGAAATGAGATAATCGACCCTAGTGACCAGAGCCAATGTTGCAGACCAAAATCCAATCTCAGTTGTGATGGACAACAGTTGTTTGTGAAGCTAGCCGCCACCTGCTTCCAAGGTATGCTCTTAGACTGAATACCATATATAGTTCCACTCGATGAATGCAATAGTATATGCTTGACGGACAGCAATTGCAAAGGTTCTGCATACTTGCAAGGAAACGGGCTTTGCTATCCACGTGACCCTTGTTGAAAGTGTAATTGGGCCGACTACATTGGTGGTTCTATCCATATCAAGATTCCTAAGACACTACATGTACCAAGGTATTCCAGTCCTGACTCGCAAACTTTTCTTCCTGGATATGTTCGTAATTGGAGTGCAAAGAGAAAATATTTCACTCGATACATTTTGGATCAACCTAAAAGCAGTCAAAGTGGATCACGCTCACAATAATTGTACTTGGCATATGGGTTCTTGTTAACAATATTTTGTCTGGAGCTAATATTTGTGAAACTAGAATGCTGGTTTTTGCTTGTAAGGGAGGGTAAAAAATTAATAGGAGTATGGCCAACTAAGGTTGGCTATGAAATGGTAATCAACAATTTCCGTAGATACACTTGCAAGAAGTTGCAGACAGCAACTCAAAAGTTCAAGGATCGGATTGGACATCCGGTCTTGTTATACAAGGGCGTCTTAAAACAAAAACGGGTTGTAGCGGTGAAAAGGTTGACAGATATAAATAACGAGGAGAAGAATTCCAACATGATCTTAGTTTGATTGGAAGCATTTACCATATGAATTTGGTGAGGGTTCTTGGGTTTGTTCTTAAGGTCCACATGGAATATTGGTTTTAGAGTACATCGAGAATGCTTCTTTTGATAAAACCTTGTTTCGTAGGGAAAAGTTACTTGGATGGAACATAAGGTTTAAGATTGCTCTAGGGGTTCCAAGATCGTTGGCCTATCTTCATCACGAGTGCTTTGAGTGGGTTATCCAATGTGACATCAAGCCTGAGAATATATTGTTGGATGAGAATTTGGAGCCAACGGTTAGCGACTTTGGCCTTGCAAAACTTGTGAAGAGAAGTGGATCCAATAAAAATGTATCAAGGATTCATGGAACTAGAGGTTATATAGCTCCTGAGTGGGTTTCTAGCCAGCCAATAACAGCAAGGGTTGATGTCTACAGCTTCGGAGTGGTTCTCCTAGAACTACTCATGGGGGTAGCATATCCCACACTACTGTTGCGATTCTATATATAAGGTTTTTCCTAGTAGTGTTGACAGAGTAGGGCATGTGTGCAATTATAGTCAGCTCATGTGCGATGTGAGCATATTCTGTACAACCACGTCTACTGTAATGTGTGTGATGTGTACTCATTGCATACAGACTACAAGGGTGAGTCGTGTAGGATTAAACACCTCTACAAAATAGGTATTTTTGCAGAGAAAAATGGTTAGATTAGTTGTAAAATCAACATTGCAAACATTAAATTAATAATAATTTCACCATTACTCACCAAATAAAAGAAGTGAGACAAGTTCATCGACATAAATTCCCATCCATATCTAAGAAGTTTATAGCCAAGTCCACAACCATCTGTTAATATTTGTCCATAATTTCACAAATCACAACACATCCATTGATATAAGTTCACAACCATGCACCCAAATCACGTAAAGTTCTAGAAATCCAAATACTATTAGAAACCGACAACTAGAAAGCATTACCAATTTACAATAGAATAGAAAAATAAAACAAATACTCAGAAAAACAATATAGTATAGTTAGTTGATTAAGAATTGAAAAGAAAATGGATTTCTTGGTTAGGTCAGTGATTATGAGTATCATGTGAAGTAGAGTAAATATAAGGGAGTGCAACAGGAGGAAGAAGGTCGACATTCTTTCAAAGAACCTAGACCCACAGTTCTACTAGAGAATCTAATCAATATCCAACGTCTCAGAGTGTGTTGGAACCATGTGTGGTTAAAATATACAATAGATAGAGTTAGTTAGACATAACTATACATAAATTTTAGGCTGGGGGCTAAGTTCCTCCTTTAAAAAAAAACTATACATAAATTTATAAATCTAACTGGAAAGGAATATAATTTACAGCAACATGTCAAGATTAATGTGGATGCTAGCTACGTCAATGATTTTGGGTAGGTGAGTGAGCGTTGTGGTCGGGGTCTGGTGGGCTAGGCCCTATTGTTGTAGTTTTATTGCCCCAATGTTCCAATAGCATGGACTATAAGCTCCGTTCATGTCTTGCGGGTATTTACATCGATGTGTCCTTGAATCAGCCTATTTTCGAGGCAGGTTGCCTCTTTATTCATACGTTCTTGTCAATAACTCCATGGATCGGTCTTCTCTTGTTGATTCAAGGAAAGTGGCACATGAGATAGCAAGCTTTTCTTTTGTGTTAAGTCTGACGTTGTATTAGTGGGAGGTATGCATCCTGCATGCATGGCACCTAGTGTGGACTCTGATTGCATGAACATTTTTTGGCAATATATTGAGTTTTGAAAAGGAACACGACAACATACAAAATCACTCAAACTCAAGAAAATCTACCATGTCTTGCAATTTTCAAGGAATCAATCAATCAATCATCAGAATTAAAGGCGTTTATTTCTGAACAGACGTTTCAACCATGGTATTATATGAGCATACCACATCACCTTGGCAGGAACCCTCTTCCTGGGTGGCTCGCCATCAATATCACCAGGGTCATCTTTTCTGATCTTATACCGCAATGCAGTGCATACCGGACATTTATCCATATTCTCGTACTTCTCACCGCGGTAGAGGATGCAGTCATTAGGGCATGCATGTATCTTCTGCACGTCTAATCCTAGAGGGCAGACAAGGTTCTTTGCTTCGTACGTGCTGGCGGGCAATTCGTTCTTTCTTGGAAGCATTTTCTTCATCAGTACCAGCAACTTTTCGAATGACGAGTCAGTCACACCGGTCTCTGCCTTCCACTTCAGCAATTCCAGTGTGCTACCCAGCTTCTTCTGGCCATCTTCACAAGTTGGGTACAACAATTTGTTGTGGTCCTGTAACATCTGCTCGAACTGCAACCTCTTCTTTTCTGTGTCGCAACCTCGCAGTGCATCAGAAATGACCCGACCAAGATCATCAGCGGACTCATCTGGTTGCCGTTCTTCATCCTGATCTTCTTCTTCATTGTCTTTCATTGCGGTATCAGCATACTCAGGGAACATAGATCGGTAGTTGTCATCATCGTTCTCTTCTTCTTCATCGTCGTCTTCCATCATAACCCCTCTTTCTCCGTGCTTGGTCCAAACATTATAGCCCGACATAAAACCGGACCGAAGCAGGTGGCTCTGAATGACTCTTGAGGAAGTGTAATCCTTCTCATTCCGACATTCAACACATGGACAAAACATATAGCCACCACCATGCTTGTTCGCATCGGCTGCACCTCAAAAAGAATGCACGCCTTCTCTGTAAGCGGTTGTGCGTCGATCATCGTACATCCATGGATGGCTCATCTGCGTTATACGACAGTATATCAAATACAATCACGATCCTAAAAATTAGTACCGCACGGTCTAAACGAGGAAATATAGTTGCTAACCTTTTAGAATAAGTAGAAATAAAGAGGAAGAGGTTTAAGCGTGGCTCGGGCATCTCATATCGTAGTTGTGTTCGGTGAACTGAAGCGGCATCGCTCTAACACACATTTCAACAAACACCTCTAGTGCATAAAAAAAAATGGAGAGCTAGCACAAACCCACACTCTTCCATCCAAGAAAATGCAAGGAAGAGAGGAGAGGGGGGTTGTGCTATATATAGGCAGAGGACTTTAGTCCCGGTTTGAGACACAAACCGGGACTAAAGGTGGCGCACATGCGGGCTGCACACCGCGTAACCCTTTAACCCCGATTTGAAACACAAACCGGGACTAAAGGCTCCTTACGGGTCGGGACCAAAGCCTCGTGGACGGCATTGCGATTTGGGGCGACGTGGCCGGGACTAGAGGGGGCTGGGACTAAAGGGTCCAGGCCAAAGGCCCGTTTTCCACTAGTAATCAGCCTATTTTCGAGGCAGGTTGCCTCTTTATTCATACATTCTTGTCAATAACTCCATGGATCGGTCTTCTCTTGTTGATTCAAGGAAAGCGGCACATGAGATAGCAAGCTTTTCTTTTGTGTTAAGTCTGACGTTGTATTAGTGGGAGGTATGCATCCTGCATGCATGGCACCTAGTGTGGACTCTGATTGCGTGAACATTATTTGGCAATATATTGAGTTTTCAAAAGGAATACACAACATACAAAATCACTCAAACTCAAGAAAATCTACCATGTCTTGCAATTTTCAAGGATTCAATCAATCAATCATCTCTTCTCGCCCAGCTCCTTGAAGCTGATGGGTGCGGTGATCTTTGTCGGACCGTCGACGAAGAGCGCCTGCGCACTCACCTCGGCAGCCCGCTGGCTGGGGTGCACATTGTCAAAGAAAGCATACGCATCGCGGTCACTGCACAGCGTCGCGTTCCTCATGCACTTACCCTCCGCGCCCAACCTCCCGCTCCCGCAGCACGCGCTATCGGCGTTCTTGAACACGCTCGCTTGGGGGTTGTCGAAGTTGGCCTGCGAGGCGGCGAAGGAGTCGGCGAGGGAGTACATGAGGTCTGGGAGCCTCGTCGGGGCGAGGGCGGTGGCGAGGCCAGACTTAAAAGCCGCGGCGAGGCCGGCCGCGAGACGGTTCATGCCATCGTTGCAGGCGCCCGTCGCGTTCAACAAACGCACCCTTGGCACACACCCCACTGGGCCCGTGTTGATGATCCCGAACTTTCTTGCGCCCATTCGATAAAGGTCAGTGATGGCGGCGGAGTAGTTCGAAACGAGGGTGGCATACAGTGCGGCAACATCGGCTTGGGACTTTGGTTTGGTCTGGAAGAGATCGTTGCTACCGGTTCCAAGAAGGAAGAAGGAGTTGGTGATGTGCTTGGAGACTTTACGTCTGCCCCATACAACCTCCATCTCGGCCTTGGTGGACGCAAAGTATTGCACCTGTTTTGATAATGGTATGTTCTTTCCCGCGTTCTGCATGCAAAACATATATATGTCTAACTATTAGAGTTACAACAGATGCGTGGTTATTTCGCTAAGAAAAACAACCAAGTGGTCGATTAGGTTTGTCAAAACAAATATTTGACTAAGCCATTTATACTATAACACTTAATTTATGTGACATGGAGTTATTGTCGTCGAATTGGTAGGTAAAAACATTAGCAATTAAGGCCTTGTTTGAAACTACTCGGATTATATAATTCAATTTTTATAATTTATTATGTCTTCAGATTATGATGTAAATTATAAAAATCAGATGGACAGATTATTAAAAACTCACAATCTACTCTAACCGAGCTAAAATCAGATTATGAATTGCTAATGACTCATTACCCTTGTAAAGTTGGAAATAGTTACATTCCTGCAACCGCCACCCTCCTCTTTTAAATAAAAAACAAAGGACAGACATGTCATTATGCAATGTAAAACCTGGATTACAGTTTATATAATTTGACCTCCAAACATGCCCACCTAAATTATTTTTATAAATCAGATTATATAATCTATCTTCATAATACAGATTATCATAATTTATTGTGGTTCCAAACAGGGCCTAAATTTGTATTATAAACCACATGGAACACTCCACACCAATACTTGCAGTTAATTGACAACTGTGGTTTGTACACGTGCCTCCATACAATCATATAAGCATACAAGAATATAATCCACGTCAGTCAAACTAGGTCTCGGTCTAATATGGAGTGCTTGTTTTGCGTGTGCAATGATTAGTTGGTTATTACCTAACTGCTCCATCCGTTTCAGAATAAGTATCTCAACTTTAATACATATTTATAGTTTTAAAATAAGTTACTATTAATACAACTTTTAAAAATATTTGATGGGCAACTTGGGATAGGCTTTCCCCTGCTATACAGATACAACACAACACTATATGCCTCTAAAGTACTTGTCAACCGTTTATATTGTTCATAACCAATAAAACCACAGTACTAATAGTACTATACATAACATGATGCTATATCTACATACCAACTCCGTTAGAACAAAGAAATGAAAAGAAGCTGGTATTATCTAGCTAGCACATAACCAAGCATCTGTACATAAATTAAAGTTACTTACGGTGGAGTCGAGGATCCCGGATCCCGCCGAGGCGTAGCTCACCCCTCTGGTGAGAGCGCTGGGGATGAGATAGTTGCGTGATTTCAGCACCAGGTAAGCCAGAGGGCTCCTCTCGAACCCCAGATGCATCGCTGAATCCATCCATGATGTTAACACACGATCTTCACATACATGCATACATAGGGTTGTGAGCTTGCGTGATACGTACCGACGAAGTCGGCGATGTTGTAGCCGTTGCTGAACCTCCCGGTGGCCCTGGCGCCGCCGGGGAAGTCGATGCCGTAGAAGGGCTCGTTGGCCCTGGGCACGTCCTTTCCCGGCAGGTGGTTGTTGTTGCCTACATCCAGCGTCGAGTCCCCCAGCACGAACATCGCCGGCACCACCGGCCGCCGCGCCGGGCTAGCACCAATGGCACTAACTAATGCAAGGCCCAGAAGCACCACCACGAGACCCTTCATGGCTGGCTGTCTAGGAATCCAGATAGCCAGAAGGTAACCTTGTGTATAGCACAGTACAGTGGAGGTGTGTGCGTAGTAACTGGCCGCCCACTAATGGTGATTAAGGTGATGCCAAGAGGCTGGTACTTATAGGCCCAATTAGCACGGTTTCATCGATCGAAATGATCAGATCACCTAGCTTGCTAGTCAATGAAAGTACCTAGTCGATCGGGGAACACTATATAATTGTGGAGTACTACTTTACAGGTGCGCATGTATGCTTCTAAAATATACACACATGTGAAAGTGATCGGATGCCTTCCGGGAAAAGTTGTGGATGTTCAATCTTCTATCTAAACGAGATGAAGGCTACCCCTCCATCACTTTAATTAGTTATACTCCCCCGTTCTGAATTATTTCTTGTAGAAATGGATATATCTAGAACTAAAAATACATTCAGATATACCCATTTTTATGATAAGTTATTCAGAACAGAGCGAGTAGTAAATTAGCATGCTATGCTTAATTATTGTATCTTCGGTCGAGATCTTCTCCTCAACTCTCTGTCTAGTCGATCTCTACGCTCCAGAGATGATCACAGGTTCTTGTATATTTTGTTTTATTTCCGATGATGACAGGTTGATTCTATACATTCTTAGGGGCAACCAACTCAAAGCCACCATGTGCATATAGTACAGCATGATTGTAGAGCGCTGGCATCCAAGAGCTCACCTTATAAGGCGTAGATATGTACAAAAAAGAGTATAATGTAGAGCTGGATCGATCGGCATGGAGTAGAGCTACAAGTTTAAACAACTTCCTTTAAATCTATATGTCCACATCTCCATCTCTTGCTCTCCTTGCTTTATGCATGGGCTAAAAGAACAATGCAGTGGGTGTGGCTCATGAGTACTAATTATCGGAGGAGTGCATCATAGAGTACGACTACTCGTAAGCGCTGCTTTGGCATGGATAATTAGTTGGTACCAGATAGTAAATTGTGATACTACCAATTCCATGATTAACTTTGATGATAATTTAATCCCATGATTCATGTGTGTAGGTACTCCATTAGCGACTTACTAGCTAGTACAGTACGCTATTTCATACTCCACATGTGCGTGTTGCTTGTCACCATGATGTTTAATTTTGTCGACTGATCATGTGCATCTGCACTTATCACGAGGAATGCAAGTGAAAGCCATGCAAGCCGACAGCTCGAAGCTTAACAGACAACTAATTGCATGTTTTGACCACTAATATTTCATAACGATATTCATCGATCTGCTTGCTGCTTGCATGCTTTTGGACTGATTCATGTATCCTGTAGTGCACCGACTATTGACGAGCGAACTTAATTTTTCAGTCGTTAGGCGTCCAAAAAAAGGGAAAGCGGCGATGTTAGACAAATCCCGTCTGTTCTTGGTTTGACTTCTACAAACATGCAACGGCCAAAAGCTACTAAATGCTGTTCTTGGTTGGAGTAATAAACTAAATGCTGGAGACTCTAAAAGGTCTCAAATGCTATGCCAAGACCTGATTTTTTGCAATGTCAGTTGCCAAAGAAAATATTTATCACAGAGCGACGACGCGTATGGATGTGACCGCTATTCTGAAAAAACGTTCTTGTTTGTGGGTTATACAAAAAAAAGGAAAATAAATTAGGACTGGCAGCAACGTTTGGATTTATTCTGCATGTCTAGAGTACATTACATGCGTGTATGACAACTTATTGGCCATCTACTGACGTAATTAAGGTGATGTCATGGTGCAGGTATGCGTATATATTTGTATAGCACATATGCTTAATTAGGCATATCTTCTATAGAAACAAGCACTTGTGCTTAAACAAAATCAATTTATTTTTACAAGCATCTCTCTAAGCAACCTTCCATTGTAGGAGTACAAGGTATTATAAGCCCATCAAGTGTGTGTTTGATCGATTGATATATGATCAGATCAACCGGGTAGCTAATCAACAAAGTTACCAAGTCTAGGGTCTCTTTTTTTAGAAAAGGAGGCATAGCCCCGACCTCTGCATGGAATGATGCATGCAACCTTTTATTAAAATAAATCGTAACCAAGTCTCAACAAAGTACACTTTGGTCTTAGAAAAGAAATAAAAAGATACAAGGCATCTGTCGCGCCACAACCGGAAATGATAATAGGCCTAGATGACTATCCACCTATCCTATTAATATGTCGCCATTCAAATCGGTTAAAGATATCCTGAGCTACCATCTCCCAGCGGACACACCCAGTAACCAAAGGCTTCTGGGTCTCTTGTTGTATAGATACAACAAATATGCATGGATCCAGAGGACTTTGCACGTTATAAAGCCATTGCATGGAGTAATATACACACATGTGAAAGATTGGTGACTCCCAAGGAAAATTAGTTCATGCTCGACCAATCCATCAAAACGAGAGGATGACTCCCTCGATCACTTCACCTTAATTATTTAATTAGCATGTTAACCACTAAACATGTCTGCATCGAGATGACAGTATCTCCGCTTGGCGTATCGGCTATCGACCTCCTTGTCAACTCTGCGATCTTAGATCGATCAACACATCCTTCTATTTATCTGAACTTATTTCATTTTTGAGGAGATCGATTATATACATTCTTGGTACGTTACAACTGAACTAACCAAACGCAGTCATGTCTATATAGTACATACTGACTGAGCTCAAAATATATGAAATTGATACAGCCGGTTCCAGTAGCAGCCTCCACCTTTTGAGGCGTGTGTACAAAAAGACATAGTGTATGTGAGCTGGATTGATCAGCTTGGTGTATAATGTACAAATTTTAGAAAATGATAATCTCCTGACAGTGAATATGTATATATGTCCGCATCTCTATATTATTTTGTTATCCTTGTTTTATGTGTGCTAGATAATAATGCAGTAGGTGGCTCATGACTCATGAGTAGTATCATTGCTAAATAATGGGATGGTGAATTGTTGAACTTTTCTTACGGGGAAGCGCATTGTTGAGCTTGTGAAACAATATTGAATAAATAACTCGTGAGCACATTATTTTCCTTTTCTTTTGCTTCACTAAAAGAGCCCTAAAAATGAAACACTGACTATTACTACTTTTTGTAAACCAACCTGTAGTTGGATGGTTAGAGGGACCGTGGTGTGGTATGATGATAGGACACACGAGATAAGAAACAAATGAGGGGACTACCAGCACTAGCAGCCATGATCAAACTGTACAAAATGCATGATACAAGTTTAATGGTCATTGAGAAAAATCAAAACTGTTCATTGAAAGTAATTAAGTTGCAGAAAAATAGGAGATACCATTTTTTTTACAAGAAGTACCAAATATGTGAGGCCTATAAAAAACAAGGTTTCAGTGGCAGCCTCTTCCTTATGAGGCACATGCACGCATGCATATAGACGTAGGTCTGATCTGGGAGGATGAGCTTGGAGGAGATATATTCATCTATATATGTCTTTGTGGATCTGTATATTCTATCTTGTTGTCGATCGCATGCATGACTCGTCAAGAACTGCAATGATGGTCAGAATCGATTGTCATCATCTCCTACTACATACATGCTTATGTGCACGCAGATTAAAAATGTGGTACTCATGCTTACATCTACATGGTTTTGATAATGGTTAAAGCAACTCTAGCAGATCCCCAAACCGGGCCATCCAACAAAATAACCGCTGAGTTTACAGGACGACGGCCATTTTCCCGACCTAAACAGTTCTCGAAAATTCATCGGTCTCAGAATATTTTTTGGAGGATCCTCCAAACAGAGGTCCATTTCCTTCATATGTGCGGTAGGAGCGCCTGTTTCTGTGACCTCCCCTTTCGTCAGCCGAAGCACTTTCTGCTCGCTTCCATTCCCACCTCCACCCCCTGCCGTCGCCGGTACACCTTCCCAACGGTTCTTGTTGTCCCCTGCCGTCCACTAGCATCCATTCCATCAAGTTTGAGCACACGCGAGGGGGGGGGGGGGGTTGCCCATTTGTGTTCGTGGGCTTGTGTCATGGATCCGCGGCCTTGTGACCGGCGGATCCGGTTGGTTCTAGGACCGGTAAGCCTCGGAATCGGTCGAGGCCGCCCGCGTGGGCTGGAGGACGGGTTTGGCTTGCTTTCCTCCGGCGTTTGCGGGAGAAGAGAGGACTGCCCTATTTGCTTCGGTCGACGGGGAAGATGAAAGGGGCTGTCGGCTTTGCTTCGAGAAATGTATGTTGAACGCCCGCCTATTTTGTAGGCTATATCGAATGCATAGGTCTCTTTTCGTGCATATAGTAAAAGCTTGCAAGTAGAATTGCCGTTTTTTCACTCGACCTGGGACTGTCAGGGAAGAACATGAGATTTATGCATTTCTTGAGACCTACCGGAAGATCCAACACCGTGATTCACACGAGCAACTCCAGCATGATCTTATTGAGCATCGTTGGCAACTCTATGGGGGATAGATCCCCCATCTTATTCATTTGTATTTGTGTTGATTTGAACCATTTGGTGTTGTAATAATAATTCAAATTCAAACATTTGTTGGAACGAGAATGATTGTTGTATTATGATTTGCGTTTCGGACCATTCATATGTTAATTTTATATTATTATTCTGTTCGGTTCACAATGTTGAAGATCTAGAATTTGGAAAGATATAAACTTTTTTACGGTACCGCGAGCCCTGCGGCCGAACAGATACCGTAAACGCGTCCCGCAAAAGATCTACAGGAAGGGTTTATGGACTTTGTTATGTCGGAGGGCTGGGATCTGTTCTGCTGGAGGGCTCGTGGAGGAACCCGCAAGCCATATTTAGGGGAGGTCTGTTAGAATTGCTCTTAGTGGGTTAGTAGTGGGTAATTGTACATGTAAAACGACACTAGTATAGTCAAACTGTAGAAAAAAAAATAGGGTTAAAATCAACCGATGCTTTCTTCAGTTCGATTCATGACTAAGCAAGTTAGCATGCAGCTACCTGGATGCATCAATATGCGTGCATGTGCTGTTGACCTGCCTCGTACAACTTCAGACACTTGCTGCATAGGCAAAAGGGAAAGTGTCATTCACAAGTTGTCCTTTCGAGGACCCATGCGACGACCGGGACTGGTTCCATGTTTCAAGCTAGTGAGTTCCATTCATAAGTAGTAAAAGGCTAGACGGATAATTTGAATTCTAGAAATATTTTTGTTGTATGTCTTTGCTCTTGAATTTGTCAATAAATATATGAGTAGCACAGAGAGGAAACATGATCAGCTAGAACTACTAATGTTCACCTTTAGGCCCTATTTGTTTAAAAAGTCCTAGGATTTTTTTTAGTCCCAACTAAAAAGTCCATAGTCCCTACCTGTTTGGTTTCAGGGACTAAACATGCACTAGATGTTATTAAATGATATCCTAAAAGATCATGTTACCCCTACTAATGGACTAGAGGTTATTAAATAAAATGCTAAAAGCAGGGTCGCTGTTGGAAAAAGTCCCAAAAAAACTCTCCCTTAAGGACTTCTTTCTTTAGTCTTAAATGCCCACTTTTAGTCCTTAAAAGTCCCTCATGTTTGGTTTAGATGGGACTAAAAGGGACTTTTTTAGTCCATACATCAAAAACTCCCTGTAAACAAACACCCCCTTAGTAGTCCACGGTAGTGCTGTAAATGCTAATAAAATTTACAAACATGTGTAAGTCATCGCTTCCCCTTCGATCACTTCAATTAGTTAGTCAATTTGCATGTTTTGCTTGCCGTATCCTGCGTCGAGATCTTCTTGTAACTCTCTGTCTGGTCAATCTCTACTCTCTAGGGATGACTACTTGTTCTTAGGACGTTCCAGAGAAACTAACTCCTCCCTATCTATGAAATATAAGATGTTTCTTGACACCATACGCAGGGAGTAGACTATATCATGTGTATCATGATATATATAGCTGTCAGCCTAGCTCGAACTATACAAAAATGATCGTACGGTTTCAGCGGCAGCCTCTACCTTTTGAGGCGTACATATGTACAAAAGAGTGTAACCAAGACCTGGATCCATCGGCGTGAAGTATATATCTACAAGTTGAAACAATATGTTAATCTATATGTCCACATCTCCTTCTTATCTTGCTCTCCTTGCCTTATGCATGGGCTAAAAGAACAATGTAGTAGGTGGCTCATGAGTACCAAATAGTGGGTTGGTGCATCATTGAGTACTACTACTACTACTCGTAAGCACATACTGATGCTCGGTATGGATAATTAAGTTGGTAAATATGATACCATCATGATTATCTTCAGTGGAAATTTAATCCCGTGATTATGTGTACTCCAATAGAGATTGAGAAGCTACTAAGTACCCTGGTTGATTACAAGTGGCCACATGGTCTAGTTTTGTCGACTAGCCGCGTGCGTTTGCAATTTCACGTGAAAAGCAAGTGACGCTATGTACACCGACAGCTCAAAAGGTTAACCGACGACTAAATGAAAATTTTGACCACTAATGATTTTATAATGATATTCATCGATCTGCATGTATGCGTCCTTTTGGAGTGGCTTATTTATCCTGTATTGCACCGAGCATTGCGAACTTAATTTTGCAAACAAAGGAAAGTGGTGATGCCGCGTTGGCCCTTTTTATGAAGTAGTTTCATGTTTCACACAAATCCGTCCCCGGTCTGTTATTGATGTTTCAACTTGGACTTTGTTGTTGCTACGATTTCAACAAGCATGCAGTTGAATGGGCTATACTAGATGCTATGCCAAGACATGTTTTTTAGACGGTCAGTTGTGAGACGAAATATATTCCGCAAAAATGAAGTTGCGAAAGGAAATATATACGTCAGAGCGAGCACGCGTATGGATGTGGCCGCTATTCTGAAGAAAAATGAAAGAGAAATTAGAATTAGCTACAAAGTTTGGATTTCTCGTGTACTTTCATTTTTAATTAAATTTCTACCTTACAATAGAGTACAGGCGAGTATGGCTACTAATTGGTCATCCTGTCTCTAATGCGATTAACATCAGGTCAAGGTGCAGGTATACTTATTTGTATAGCAAAGATACTTAATTAGACATTTGTGCTATAGAAATAACAACCGGTGCTTAAGCAAAAAAAAAATATTTTGCATCTTTTTAAGCACCGCATTGTTGGAGCACATGGTCTTATAAGGCCAAGAAGTGTGAGTGTTTGGTCGACCGATATATGACCAGATCAACGGGGTGGCTAATTAATCAACAAAGGTACCAAGTCTGGGGTCTCCTGTTGTACAGATACAATATGTGTATGCGTGGAGTACTTTACACCTTCTAAAGTGATTGCATGGAGTAATATACACGCATGTGAAAGCAATTGGTGCCTCCCAATGGAAAGTCGTTCATGCTCGATAAATTCATCAAAATAAGATGATGACTAAGCCTCGATCACTTCACTCCAATTAGTTAATTAGCACGTTAACCACTACGTACATACCTCTGCATCAATCGGTGATGACCTCTACGATTGGTGTGTCTGCCGTCGACCTCCTTGTCAACTCGGGGATCGTGGAGATCGACGACCACATCCTTCTATTTATCTTACTTTATTTCATTTTTGAGATGACCGACTGATTATCTACATTCTTAGGATGTTACAGCTCAACTAACCAAACGAAGTCGTGTGTATATAGTACATGTTGATCGAGCTCTAAATATGCAAAAGTTGATATGGCCGGTTCCAGTGGCAGCCTCCATCTTTTGAGGTGTATGTACAAAAGAATAATGTATGTATAAGCTGGATCGACCAGCTCGGAATATATATTACATGTTTTAATTTTTTGGTAATCTCATGTTAATATATGTATGTCCACGTCCAGACAGCCGTTAGACCGCGTGAGACGGCGCCGTCTGCCCGCCGCGGGGACAAAAGAACAGAGGGGAGATGGAGGCAGATGGCGCCGTCTAACGGCTGTCGGGACGGCCGTTAGTGACACGTATGCAAAAAAAGGGTCCCACCTGTCATAAACTGGCTTAACTGACCCTGATCCGTCGATCGATGTTTTTTGCAAAAAGATTACTGAAGACATGGTGTCTTTTGCAAAAAAAATGTATTGTAATGTTTTCGTAAACTAATCTTTAAAGTGGTGGTTTTCTGCAATTTACTCCACCTGTAGTCCTATACTCTACTGTATTATAGAAATTTAAGCAGCTATTGCACTGCATGAAAAATCTAGACTTTATCGCTAGTCTAATTTATCTTACCTTGATTTGTAAAACCCACAAAAAAGAACCTTTTCTTCGGAATAGCGGGCATATCTATAGTCGTGGTCGCACTGATTTTGACAACTGACCGTGCAAAAAGTCAAGTTTTGGCCTAGTTTATCGGCCGTTGCATGTTTGTAGAACTCACAACTAAAACGAAGTCCAATTTGAAACATCAAGAACATAAGGGATTTGTGTGAAACATGAGATTACTCTTGAAAAGTGTCCAACATTTCAGGATCACCACTTTCCCTTTCTTTGGAGACCTGACAAGTGTAAAATTGAGTTTGGCCGTAAATGGTCGGTGCACTACAGGATAAATAAATCACTACAAAGCACACAGACAAGAAAATCGATAAATATCATTATTAGTGGTGAAAATTTTCATTTAGTCATCGGTCAAGCTTCAAGCTGTCGTCGTGCATGGTTTCACATGCTCTTCGCGTGAAACTGTACATCCATGCGGCTAGTCGCAAAATTAAACCGCGTGGCCACATACAACACACTGATGTGGAGTATCAAACATGGTACTTGCTAACTGTTAAATCTCAATTGGGTTAAACATAATCACGGGATTAAATGGCTACCAAACATAATCATGGTAGAACCCCATTTACCAACTTAATTATCCATACCTATTCGCATAAAAAAACTTAATTATCCATACCGGAGCATCAGTACGTATGTGCTTACGACTTGTACTCAGCGATGCACTAACCCAGCTGTAATTAGTACTCATGAGACACCTACTGCATTGGTAAGCATAACATGCTAATTAACTAACAACTTGAAGTGATCGAAGGATAGTCGTCGTCCCGTTTTGACGGATCGAAGTGATCACTTACACATGTGTGTATATTTTATTAGCATAGTATATGGCATTTCCGTTGACTACTAAAGGTGAAATTAAGTAGTTCTAGCAGATCATGTTTGTTCTATGAGTTTCTCATACATTTATCCACAAACTCAAGAGCAAAAGATTCAAACCAAATATATTTCTGGAGTCCAAATTATCTGTTTAGCCTTTTCCTTCTTAAGTTCTAACACATTTGACACAAAGCACGGGAGTCGCTAGCTTGGAACATGGGTCCAAAAAAGGACAACGCGTCGATGCCACTTTCCCTGTTTCCTACGTACGCGACAAGTGTGAAACGTCCTAGGCTGCAGGTCAATAGCACACACACGCATATTGATGCATACCAATATGAAAGTAATGGTCAAGAGTCAACTTGCAATGGGTCGGCCATATAGTACAGTAGCAACTGTTAGGTTGATCTCTTCCGAGTGGGCCCAACGGTCCACCAGGCCCTTGATCTATGCGCCCTGATCGGGGGCGCCCAACCCGTTATGGTTGGTGGGTCCCTGTGACCTGCGTTATATATAAAGTGGTGGGGGCCGGGGCGCACGGTACGAGGTTCACCGCGCCGCCAGACTCTCCACCTAAATCCCCTTCCGATCTAGGGTTTGCGCAGTGCTCACGGGAAGCACCACCCACGACCACACCTCCTCCCTCACGCCACCAACGACTACACCGGCACCGATGGCCGGAGCAGGGAGTTCATCGGGCTCGGGATTAGGTGAGTACATGGTAGCTCCGGATCTATCTATGCCTATTCGATCTATGGCTTCAATATTGGTATCAGAGCCACTAGGCAGAGATTTATTCGGTACAAAGAAAAGAAAGCATGTTCCCCACACCTACGAACCCTAGATGGGCATGGCACCGAGGATGGCTACGGCCTCATCGGAAAAGAAGCGCCGCCGCAAGGCCGCGCCTGTTCCTCTCGATCCCCACACGCATCGGCAAGCCGAGGTGCAGGGAAGAAGAACCTACCCCTCGGGGGCTAAGTACGGATCAAGATCCGAAAGGAAAAACAAAAGAAGATCGGATTGAAACCGACAAAAGACAACAAAAAGAGAAGGGGGAACGATGCAAAACAAAGGCAAAGGGCGCCACTACCGAACCGTTTGACGGCGGCGCGTTCACCCTAGAGATGCTCGCGCAGCCGGCAAAGGGGACGGAGGCGGCGCCATAGAATCACGCAACCAGGGCCATGGTTCTCGGTTGTGGTGGTCTAAGTTAAAAGAAAACGAACCGCAGCCGACCGCTCGACGGCGGAGCACCCACCGCAAGGCGTGTGCGCAGCCGGCGAGGGGAAGGCCACGGCTCCGGTATGCAAAGGCCGCCCGAGAAGTATGATGCGGGACTCAGGGACCTCCTCGGCGGGGCATGCATGCCACCGACGCGAGGGAAGGCCACGGCCGCCGCGGAGAGCAAAGGGAAGAGGAGCGGCGCCAGCTGCTCCCCTCCAAAGCACCTCGCTGGAGGTAGATAGAGGGCGCGCTCGGCAGGAGAGTTGAATCTCACCGCCGGCGGCCGGCTCCACTCCTGGCCACGGGATGCTTGGGAGAGAAGGGGCCGGCGCCGAGAGGTACTGCCGCTTGAAAAGAAGAAAAGAGGCCGATGGCCGGCGCCGAGAGGTAGTGCGCCGAGAGGAGCCGTCGGGCAAGAAAGGTTAGCGCGGCGCGGGCAAAATGAGGGGTAGGGTTCCCCTCCCCACCGGCTCGCTGGTTTTGATCCTCCGAGCGGCGCGCTGCGCCGTTGGATCTACCCGGACGGCTGAGATGGCCTCCAGGGGAAACCCTAGCGCCAGGAGGGGCGGCTAGGCCTAACAGGCCGCGAGTTGCGCCAGGCCAAGGCCCACCCGGGGCCGAGGCAATGCCTCTGGCCAGCGGGAGCAAGCCGACCCAGGCCGAAGCCGGCCCAAGGAAGAAAAGGCCTCGGCCATTTTCCTTTTTTAAGGAATTTTAGTTTTCTGTCTATTTAGACAGATATAAAAATGTGTTCTAGACATTTTTTCTATGGAAATATGTTTAGAAAAATAGAAATTAAAAAATGTTCAAAGTTTCTGTAATTTTATACAGAATTGTTATATTGTTTTTCTGCAAAGAAAAGTAAAAGGGTTTTTGAGAATAAAATAGCTTTCTCAGAAAAGGAATAGTTCATGAATTTTATAAAAGCATTAATAAAGTTCATGAATTTTATTTTAAATGTCAGAATTATTTTCTGTTAAGTTAAGAGGCACATGAAATTTTATTTCACGTTTTCCGCTGCTAAAAGCAATATGAAATATGATCATGTTGTTATTCTGACCGACGTTGTTTAATCACACGGTCATATTGCATATTGCAAAATGATGCATTTATTTCTATCATTTGCCCAACGGTAATGTAGATTAATATGCATAGGCAATTATATGATTATGTTAACCAACGTTATTTAATGCATATGATTGTCGTACTGACTTCGCTTATTTGGTGATTTCAGGAGGTTTCCATCTGATGAGCTGCCTCAAGGAAATTCCGACACTCAGGGGAGACAACTACTCTGAATGGAGGAAGAAGGTGGACATGGCCCTCTGCATTGCAGAGGTAGACTGGGTGCTGGAGGAACCACAGCCAGCTGCACCTGCAGACCCAGTGAGAGAGGCTGATGAGGATGATGAGAGCTGGGACAAAAAGAAAGGAAATTATGAAAAGGAGGTGATGTCCCACTCCATCAGCAAGAGGCTATGGTTGAATGCCAACAAGAAATGTTTGGCGTTCATAAAGAACACCATTGAGACCACTATCATGGGATCAATTGCTGATTGCCGTACGGCAAAAGAAATGCTGAATAAGATTAAGAGTCAGTTTACTGGCTCTTCTAAGACGTATGCCACCCAGTTGATCAAACAACTGGTGACAGAGAGCTACCATGGTGGTGGCCATGGCATAAGGGAGCACATCCTTAGGATGAGCCACACGGCGGCTAAGCTCAAACCTATGGATGCGGAATTGGAGATAAAACCAGCTCTCCTTGTCCACCTGGTGATGGCATCTTTGCCCAAGGAGTTCGAGACTTTTCTTGTCAACTACAACATGCAGCCCGAGACTTGGGACATAGAGAAAGTCATCGCAATGTGCACTCAGGAGGAGGAGAGGATTAAGGCCTCACATGGTGGATCTATCAACTATGTGAAGGAAAAGAAGAAGGGCTTTCCGCCCAACAAAGCTTCTCCCTCCAAGCCACAGGGCAATGGCAATGGCAATGGCAAAGCCCCTGTCTATTTTCAGCATAGGCACATTCCAGTGGACAGGGAAACTTGCGTTCACTGTAAGGAGAAAGGGCACTACAAGAAGGATTGCCCTGTTTTTCTAAAGACCTTCATGGCGAAGAGAGGTAAAGATATAGTTTCTTTTGTTAATGAATCCTTGTATACAAAGTTTATGAAATCTACTTGGTGGATTGACTCAGGAGCAACTGTTCATGTTGCAAATTCTTTACAGGGATTCAGTTCGACGATAACTTTGCCAAGAAATTCAAGAGGAATTGAAGTTGCGAACGGTGTCCAAGCCGAAGTTGAAGCTGTGGGTGACGTCTCCTTGGAGCTAGCCGGTGGTTTCAAACTTCTGCTTAGGGATGTGCTTTTCGTACCTTCATGTAATAGGAACTTAATAAGTGTTTCCTGTTTAGACAAAGATGATTATCAATGTTTCTTTGGACATGGCAAATGCGCCATTTGGTCTCATAATGATTATGTTGGGGATGCATTTCTTCATGATGAGCTTTATTTATTATCGCTATGTGAAAAAGCGCCCTATGTGTTGAATGTGAATGAACAAAGTACTTCGTCGAACAACGATCAAAAGAAAAGAAAAAGAACTCACGACTCCTCGAAACTATGGCACTTTCGATTGGGCCATATTTCCAGGGGGAGAATAGAAAGATTAATCAAAAATGAAATTCTTCCAAAGTTGGAGTTCTCTGACTTAGAACAATGCGTGGATTGCATTAAAGGGAAATATGTAAAACAGATAAAGAAAGGAGCAAACCGAAGCACAGGAACACTGGAAATTGTCCACACTGATATTTGTGGACCGTTTCCGGTGAAAAGTGTGGACGATTATGATTCGTTCATAACGTTCACAGACGATTACTCCCGCTTCGGTTACATTTATCCAATCAAAGACCGACATGAAGCATTGGATAAATTTAGGATATTCAAAGCTGAAGTTGAAAATCAGCTTGCTAAAAAGATTAAGATAGTGAGGTCTGACCGTGGGGGGGAGTACAACGGTCGACACACTCCATATGGCCAAGTCCCTGGACCTTTTGCGAAATTCTTGCAAGAGACTGGCATTGTTGCCCAGTATTCCATGCCAGGCGAGCCTCAGCAAAATGGAGTAGCTGAAAGGCGTAACCGTACTCTCATGGATATGGTACGCAACATGATGAGCTACTCAGACCTTCCGTTGAGATTGTGGATGGAGGCGCTTAAAACCGCCATTCACATTCTCAATAGAGTTCCAAGCAAGCCGGTGCCCAAAACACCGCACGAGCTCTGGACAGGAAGAGTTCCATCCCTACAACACTTAAGAGTGTGGGTGTTGGGGAACGTCGCATGGGAAACAAAAAATTTCCTACGCGCACGAAGACCTATCATGGTGATGTCCATCTACGAGAGGGGATGAGTGATCTACGTACCCTTGTAGATCGTACAGCAGAAGCGTTTAGAGAACGCGGTTGATGTAGTGGAACGTCCTCACGTCCCTCGATCCGCCCCGCGAACAATCCCGCGATCAGTCCCACGATCTAGTACCGAACGGACGGCACCTCCGCGTTCAGCACACGTACAACTCGATGATGATCTCGGCCTTCTTGATCCAGCAAGAGAGACGGAGAGGTAGAAGAGTTCTCCGGCAGCGTGACGGCGCTCCGGAGGTTGGTGATGATCTTGTCTCAGCAGGGCTCCGCCCGAGCTCCGCAGAAACACGATCTAGAGGAAAAACAATGGAGGTATGTGGTCGGGCAGCCGTGAGAAAGTCGTCTCAAATCTGCCCTAAAAGCCCCATATATATAGGAGGAGGGAGGGGGACCTTGCCTTGGGATCCAAGGGAACCCCAAGGGGTCGGCCGAGCCAGGGGGGAGGACTCTCCCCCCCCCCCAAACCGAGTCCTACTTGGTTTGGTGGGAGGGAGTCCTTCCCCCTTCCCACTTCTTCCTCCTTTTTTTTTTCTTCCTTTGATTTTTCTTCCTTGGCGCATAGGATTTGGTGGGCTGTCCCACCAGCCCACTAAGGGCTGGTGTGACCCCCACAAATACCTATGGGCTTCCCCGGAGTGGGTTGCCCCCTTCCGGTGAACCCCCGGAACCCATTCGTCATTCCCGGTACATTCCCTAAGGGCTGGTATGTATGATCATTGTTTACTCTAAGGGCTGGTATGAGATGATCATTGTTTACTCTAACTCTTTTGGTCTCAATGTTATGTATATGCGTATCTCTATCAAGATTCAATATGAACAATCCTCTCACATTCGGTGCATGACCATAAAAGATGTTACTCATAGAAATAGAACAACCATTATTCTCAGATTTAAAAGAGTAACCGTCTCGCAATAAACAAGATCCAGATATAATGTTCATGCTCAACGCAGGCACTAAATAACAATGATTTAAGTTCATCACTAATCCCGATGGTAGTTGAAGTGACACTGTGCCGACGGCTATTGCATCAACCTTGGAACCGTTTCCTACGCGCATCGTCACTTCGTCTTTCGCCAGCCTTCGTCTATTCCGCAGTTCCTGCTTCGAGTTGCAAATGTGAGCAACAGAACCGGTATCGAATACCCAGGCACTACTACGAGAGCTGGTTAAGTACACATCAATAACATGTATATCAAATATACCTGATTTTTCTTTGCCCGCCTTCTTATCTGCCAGATACTTGGGGCAATTGCGCTTCCAGTGACCCATACCCTTGCAATAGAAGCACTCTGTTTCAGGCTTAGGTCCAGCCTTGGGTTTCTTCGGCGGATTGGCAACAGGCTTGCCGCTCTTCTTCGAATTGCCCTTCTTGCCTTTGACGTTTCTCTTGAAACTAGTGGTCTTGCTCACCATCAACACTTGATGCTCTTTACGGAGTTCAGACTCTGCGACTTTCAGCATCGCAAACAACTCGCCGGGAGACTTGTTCATCCCTTGCATGTTGTAGTTCAACACAAAGCCTTTGTAGCTTGGCGGCAGTGATTGAAGGATTCTGTCAGTGATAGCTTCTTGCGGGAGTTCAATCCCCAGTTCAGCCAGACGGTTTGAGTATCCAGACATTTTGAGCACATGTTCACTGACAGACGAGTTTTCCTCCATCTTGCAAGCATAGAATTTATCGGAGGTCTCATACCTCTCGATCCGGGCGTTCTTCTGAAAGATAAACTTCAACTCCTGGAACATCTCAAATGCTCCATGACGCTCAAAGCGACGTTGAAGTCCCGGTTCTAAGCCATACAAGACTGCACATTGAACTATTGAGTAGTCCTCCTTACGTGCTAACCAAGCGTTCTTAACATCCTGATCAGCCGTAGCGGGTGGTTCATCTCCTGGCGCAGCATTAAGGACATAATCCTTCTTTCCAGCTTGTAAGATTAGCTTAAGATTACGAGCCCAGTCTACAAAGTTGCTTCCATCATCTTTCAACTTAGCTTTCTCTAGGAACGTATTAAAATTGAGGATGACACTTGCGTGAGCCATGATCTACAACACAAATATATTCAAAGTGGACTTTAGACTATGTTCAAGATAATTAGAGTTCAACTTAATCAAATTATATGCTAAACTCCCACTCAAAAAGTACATCTCTCTAGTCATTTGAGTGGTTCATGATCCACTTACACTATCCCAAGTCCGATCATCACGTGAGTCGAGAGTAGTTTCAGTGGTAAGCATCCCTATGCTAATCATATCAACTATATGATTCATGATCGACCTTTCGGTCTCATGTGTTCCGAGGCCATGTCTGCACATGCTAGGCTCGTCAAGCTTAACCCGAGTGTTCCGCGTGCGCAACTGTTTTGCACCCGTTGTATGTGAACGTTGAGTCTATCACACCCGATCATCACGTGGTGTCTCGAAACGACGGACTGTAGCAACGGTGCACAGTCGGGGAGAACACAATTTCGTCTTGAAATTTTAGTGAGAGATCACCTCATAATGCTACCGCCGTTCTAAGCAAAATAAGGTGCATAAAAGGATTAACATCACATGCAATTCATAAGTGACATGATATGGCCATCATCACGTGCTTCTTGATCTCCATCACCAAAGCACCGGCACGATCTTCTTGTCACCGGCGCCACACCATGATCTCCATCATCATGATCTCCATCAACGTGTCGCCATCGGGGTTGTCATGCTACTTATGCTATCACTACTAAAGCTACATCCTAGCAAAATAGTAAACGCATCTGCAAGCACATATGTTAGTATAAAGACAACCCTATGGCTCCTGCCGGTTGCCGTACCATCGACATGCAAGTCGATATTTCTATTACAACATGATCATCTCATACATCCAATATATCACATCACATCGTTTGGCCATATCACATCACAATCATACCCTGCAAAAACAAGTTAGACGTCCTCTAATTTTGTTGTTGCATGTTTTACGTGGTGACCAAGGGTATCTAGTAGGATCGCATCTTACTTACGCAAACACCACAACGGAGATATATGAGTTGCTATTTAACCTCATCCAAGGACCTCCTCGGTCAAATCCGATTCAACTAAAGTTGGAGAAACCGTCACTTGCCAGTCATCTTTGAGCAAAGGGGGTTACTCGTAACGATGAAACCAGTCTCTCGTAAGCGTACGAGTAATGTCGGTCCAAGCCGCTTCAATCCAACAATACCGCGGAATCAAGAAAAGACTAAGGAGGGCAGCAAAACGCACATCACCGCCCACAAAACCTTTTGTGTTCTACTCGAGAAGACATCTACGCATGAACCTAGCTCATGATGCCACTGTTGGGGAACGTCGCATGGGAAACAAAAATTTTCCTACGCGCACGAAGACCTATCATGGTGATGTCCATCTACGAGAGGGGATGAGTGATCTACGTACCCTTGTAGATCGTACAGCAGAAGCGTTTAGAGAACGCGGTTGATGTAGTGGAACGTCCTCACGTCCCTCGATCCGCCCCGCGAACAATCCCGCGATCAGTCCCACGATCTAGTACCGAACGGACGGCACCTCCGCGTTCAGCACACGTACAGCTCGACGATGATCTCGGCCTTCTTGATCCAGCAAGAGAGACGGAGAGGTTGAAGAGTTCTCCGGCAGCGTGACGGCGCTCCGGAGGTTGGTGATGATCTTGTCTCAGCAGGGCTCCGCCCGAGCTCCGCAGAAACACGATCTAGAGGAAAAACTATGGAGGTATGTGGTCGGGCAGCCGTGAGAAAGTCGTCTCAAATCTGCCCTAAAAGCCCCATATATATAGGAGGAGGGAGGGGGACCTTGCCTTGGGGTCCAAGGGAACCCCAAGGGGTCGGCCGAGCCAGGGGGGAGGACTCTCCCCCCCAAACCGAGTCCTACTTGGTTTGGTGGGAGGGAGTCCTTCCCCCTTCCCACTTCTTCCTCCTTTTTTTTTCTTCCTTTGATTTTTCTTCCTTGGCGCATAGGATTTGGTGGGCTGTCCCACCAGCCCACTAAGGGCTGGTGTGACCCCCACAAATACCTATGGGCTTCCCCGGAGTGGGTTGCCCCCTTCCGGTGAACCCCCGGAACCCATTCGTCATTCCCGGTACATTCCCGGTAACTCCGAAAACCTTCCGGTAATCAAATGAGGTCATCCTATATATCAATCTTCGTTTCCGGACCATTCCGGAAACCCTCGTGACGTCCGTGATCTCATCCGGGACTCCGAACAACATTCGGTAACCAACCATATAACTCAAATACGCATAAAACAACGTCGAACCTTAAGTGTGCAGACCCTGCGGGTTCGAGAACTATGTAGACATGACCCGAGAGACTCCTCGGTCAATATCCAATAGCGGGACCTGGATGCCCATATTGGATCCTACATATTCTACGAAGATCTTATCGTTTGAACCTCAGTGCCAAGGATTCGTATAATCCCGTATGTCATTCCCTTTGTCCTTCGGTATGTTACTTGCCCGAGATTCGATCGTCAGTATCCGCATACCTATTTCAATCTCGTTTACCGGCAAGTCTCTTTACTCGTTCCGTAATACAAGATCCCGCAACTTACACTAAGTTACATTGCTTGCAAGGCTTGTGTGTGATGTTGTATTACCGAGTGGGCCCCGAGATACCTCTCCGTCACACGGAGTGACAAATCCCAGTCTTGATCCATACTAACTCAACTAACACCTTCGGAGATACCTGTAGAGCATCTTTATAGTCACCCAGTTACGTTGCGACGTTTGATACACACAAAGCATTCCTCCGGTGTCAGTGAGTTATATGATCTCATGGTCATAGGAATAAATACTTGACACGCAGAAAACAGTAGCAACAAAATGACATGATCAACATGCTACGTCTATTAGTTTGGGTCTAGTCCATCACGTGATTCTCCCAATGACGTGATCCAGTCATCAAGCAACAACACCTTGTTCATAATCAGAAGACACTGACTATCATCGATCAACTGGCTAGCCAACTAGAGGCATGCTAGGGACGGTGTTTCGTTTATGTATCCACACATGTAAATGAGTCTTCATTCAATACAATTATAGCATGGATAATAAACTATTATCTTGATACAGGAATTATAATAATAACTATACATTTATTATTGCCTCTAGGGCATAATTCCAACAGTGGGGATGCCCTGCGGAGGCCAAAATGTTTAATCCAAATCTTGGAAAGTTAGACCCGAAGACAGTGAGTTGCCATTTCATTGGCTACCCTGATAGGTCAAAAGGTTTTCGTTTCTACTGTCCAGAAAGATACACAAAGTTTGTGGAAACGAGACATGCTGTCTTCTTAGAGGACGAGATGATGAGGGGGAGCCGGGTAGCTCGGACAATTGATCTTGAGGAGAAAAGGGTGCATGCACCCATTCCGATGATTCAAGAGCCATTTTTCTCACTACCCGATGTAACTCCAACCATGACAACTGCGGGAGAAGACCCGGAACCTGTCCTTCAGGATCCGACTGAACCCGTTGTTGATCATGAATTGGAAGTGCAGCAAGAAATAGTAGAAAGTGTGCCCGACAATGAGGCACTTAGAAGGTCTAATAGAACAAGAAGACCCGCTATTTCTACTGATTATAAAGTATACAATATAGAAATGGCCCACATGAAAGGTGATCCCACCACATATGAGGAGGCCATTAAAAGCCCTCACTCATCAAAATGGATAGAGGCAATGGAAGATGAGATGAAATCGATGAGTTCCAATCATGTTTGGGACTTAGAGATTATTCCTAAAGGAGCAAAGACAGTAGGTTGCAAATGGGTCTACAAAACAAAGTATGACTCTAATGGGAATGTAGACAAGTATAAAGCCCGACTTGTGGCAAAAGGATTTACACAAAGAGAAGGGATAGATTACAACGAGACCTTTTCTCCGGTCTCTTGTAAGGATTCCTTCAGAATCATAATGGCACTAGTTTCTCATTTTGATTTAGAGCTGCATCAAATGGATGTAAAGACGGCGTTTCTAAACGGTGATTTAGAAGAAGATGTCTACATGAAACAACCCAAGGGTTTTATCATGGAAGGCAAGGAAGATCTAGGTTGCCGTCTAAAGAAATCCATTTATGGGCTAAGGCAAGCCTCTAGACAGTGGTACATCAAGTTCAATAATACCATTAAAAGATTTGGATTTCAAGAAAATGTTGAGGATAATTGCATTTATGCTAAGTTTAAACATGGGAAATATATTTTCCTAATCTTGTATGTGGATGATATCTTGCTTGCAAGCAATGGTATTGGTCTACTACAAGAGACAAAGAAGTTCTTATCCTCACATTTCGACATGAAATACCTTGGTGAAGCTTCATATGTTTTGGGCATTGAAATTCACCGAGACAGGAAGAATGGAGTCTTAGGACTCTCATAGAAAGCATATTTAAAGAAAGTTCTCCAAAAGTATAATATGCATAAGAGCAAAGCCACACCTGCTCCCATAGTCAAGGGCGATAGTTTTGGGAAATATCAATGTCCCAAGAACGAGTATGAGCTCAATTAAATGAAATCAGTACCGTATACTTCGGCTGTTGGAAGTTTACAGTACGCACAAGTGTGCACACGCCCTGACTTATCTTTTATCACCGGAGTACTCGGTAGATATCAAGCAAATCCAGGCCAAGAGCACTGGAGGATGGCAAAGAAAGCTTTGCGTTATGTGCAAGGCACAAAGGAAATCATGCTGACATATAGGCGATCTGATTCCCTAGAGATAAAAGGGTACTCCGACGTCGATTTTGCGGGAGATAGAGATGACAGAAAATCCACGTCTGGGTACATGTTCACTCTCGCAGGGGGAGCTATTTCATGGAAAAGCTCTAAACAGACCATAGTTGCATCGTCTACGATGCAAGCAGAGTTCATAGCATGTTTTGAAGCCACCGGGCAGGTGATATGGCTAAAGAAATTTATACCTGACTTGAAAGTGGTAGATTGTATCCACAAGCCACTAAAGATATACTGCGACAACCAGCCCGCAGTATTCTATGCTCACAACAACAAGTCCAGCAATGCTGCCAAGACAATAGATATAAAGTATTATGTTGTGAAAGATAAAATCCAGGATCAAACTATAAGTCTCGAGCATATAAGTACGAAGTATATGCTTGCGGATCCGCTAACGAAAGGCTTACCACCCAGTGTGTTCAAGGAACACTTAGCCGGCATGGGTTTGACGGAAAGCCTATGATCCCTGGATAATAAGAGGCCCAGAAGTAAATGAATTTGTTTCAAAACAAAAGGTGTGTTGTGGCTGTATGATTCTATCGGCAATCAAGCTGTGACAATGAGACATGCTCTACACGCCTATATGTGATGGAATAAATAAAAGTATAAAGTCAAAGTGAAAGTTGAGATCAAGGTGGAGAATGTTAGGTTGATCTCTTCCGAGTGGGCCCAACGGCCCACCGGGCCCTTGATCTATGCGCCCTGATCGGGGGCGCCCAACCCGTTATGGTTGGTGGGCCCCTGTGACCTGCGCTATATATAAAGTGATGGGGGCTGGGGCGCACGGTACGAGGTTCACCCCGCCGCCAGACTCCCCACCTAAATCCCCTTCCGATCTAGGGTTTGCGCAGTGCTCACGGGAAGCACCACCCACGACCACACCTCCCCCCTCACGCCACCAACGACTACACCGGCACCGATGGCCGGAGCAGGGAGTTCATCACGCTCGGGATTAGGTGAGTACATGGTAACTCCGGATCTATCTATGCCTAGTCGATCTATGGCTTCAACAGCAACAACTTGGGAAACTTTGGAGAGATTCAAACTCCATTGTAGTAACAACACTAATTATACTCCAAGTAAAATCATGGTAGTCAAGAGTCAGCTTGCAATGGGTCGGTCATATAGTAGCAACAACTTGGAAAACTTTGGAGAGACTTGATTCCATTGTAATAACAAGACTAATTATACTCCAAATAAAATCGTGGTAGTCAAGGGTCAACTCACAATGGGTCGGCCATATAGTAGCAACAACTCGGAAAACTTTGGAGAGACTCGATCGATTCCATTGTAGTAACAACACTAATTAAACTGCAAGTAAAATCATGGTAACGATGGAACGAAGCAGCTGCATGCTCACTTGCTCAGTCGCTAATCCAACTGCAGGAAGCATCAGACTGATTTTGGCCCCATTAGTTTTTCTACAGTTTCACTATAATACTAGTATCATTTTGCAGGTACGGATACGCACTACTAACGCACTAACCATTAGCAAAATCATGTAGATGTAAGCATTAGCCACCTACCACATTGCTAATTCGCATGCAGATAAAGCATGCATCTAGTAGGAGATGATGACAATGGATCGCCACGATAGTTGCAGTTTCTGACGAGATCATGCATGCAGTCTAAAACAAGATAAACTATCGAGATCGACATAGATATATATCTCACAGGAAACAAAAAGATAAAATTTGTCTTTGTACATGAATATATCTCCTTCATGCTCTTCATTCCAGATACTTTTAGTAAAACGATTTGATACCTCCCATTGTTAAAAAGCACGCCTAAAGCAAGGAGATCAAGATAAAATAGAGAGGGCGGGCGTACATTTGCATTGACAGGATACCAAAATTTTAGAACCTGGTCGATCCAGCTCACATGCATTATTGTTTAGTAAATACGCCTCAAAGTTGGAGGCTGCCACTGGAACCGGCCGTATCAATTCTATTTATTTTGTCGGCATGTACTATATACACACATGACTGCATTTGGTTAGTTGAGCTGTAATATCCTAAGAATGTATACAATCGATCTGTCACCTCAAAAATGAAATAAGATAAATAGAAGGCCGTGGTTATCCATCTCCACGGATCACAGAGTTGACAAGGAGGTTAACCCTAGACACGCAAGCACTCGATCGAATGAAGACATATGTAATAGTTAAGATGCTAACTAATTAAAGTGAAGTGATCGACGGTTAGCCATCGTCTGTGATGGATTGATCCAATATGAACGACATTTCCTTGGGAGGCACCAATCGCTCTCACTTTAAAAGGTGTAAAGTACTCCCTCCGTTCGTAAAGAAATATTCCCTCTGCCCTAAAATAAATGTCTCAAATATAACTTTATATTAGAACTATTATAAAATTCAGCCACTTATTTTAGAACGGAAGTAGTATAAGGGCATGTACAATGGTTGATAAGATAGTTTTATCTTAAATTTTGCATGTAATTTAGAGATGACAAAAATAAGAGTCTACAATGAGTCATCTCTTAGCCTTATCTTGTATAATTAGTTATTCCTAAAAACATGGTGAGACATATTGTGCTAAGAGATCACCTCTTGTCTTCTCTTAAATAAGAGAAGGCAAAGCCTTTTTTTTCTAGTTCTCTCTCCTCCACCTCATCATTTATCCTACGTGGCACTCTTAAGATAGCACCATTGTACATGTCCTAAGATATTTCGTTACAGAGAGAGTAGTCCGGATCCATTCGTATATATTGTACCTATACGACGGGAGACCCTAAACTTGCTACCTTTATGATTGGCTACCGGGTTGATCTGATCATATATGTCGATCAACCAAACATGCACAGTTGGTGGGCTTATTTAGGACAGTATAACCGCACCTAATCCGAGCTCTCTCAGGCGTTTGAGGATTTTGACCGTTAGATCTAAGATCTGGCTTGTCCTGGCCGTGTGATCTTAATCTTCTCGCTAACTGGGCCGCTGTCCTAAGGGGTTGCTACTCCCGAAGAAAAAACCGAGCACTCTGGTGACTTGGGCCGTTTCTCCAACCCATTTGGCCAATCTCCCAACCCGAAAGGAGACCAATCGATCGCTACCTCCCTCTACCTCTGGCTGCACATCCCTTCCATTTCGCCTTCTCCCTCGCCCCCTCCCGAACCGTAAGTTTGATCGAGCTACAACGATGCTGGTGATGTGGCCAGATCTGCTCTGCAGCTTCATCAGTTTTGCTCCCCTTTCCGTTTCCCTGCAACAAGTGATGGCAGATCCAAAACGTACAATTTGGCAGTGGCGACAAAGAGGGGGAGGCTGCTCCGGCGAAGACGTATGGTGGCTGTGGCGGTGGTGTGCGTGAGGAGAACGAGCCCACGAGTGACGAGTCTAGCACAAGGAGTTCCTTCAACGCTCTCCCTTCGCCGCTCGCACCGCCGCCGCCACACCATGCCATCCTCTGTTTGTCGGTTCCCCCTGCTTCTATTTGTTTTCTTTGATTGTTTTGGTTAGGTTCGGCTCTTTCTGTTGTTGCACGACTACGAAATGGCGCTTGCCGTTGGTGATATGTTGATTTGATTTTGTAGGGCCTGGTGATGGTGATGATATTTTGTTTGATTTAATTATAAGGCATGTGATGGCTGGATCAGCTAACCGCGTGATGATTTTGTTCCGATTATCGGTCCTTCTTTCACCCCCTTTTCCCTAATTCTTCCTCCATTTCTAGAATTTGTTTCTATTGATATTGTTCTTTGTGCTAAAAAAATGCAGGTTCTGTACGGACTTCAGCCTGATTCTGTTGGATTAGAAGGTGATGTCGGTTTGTGTGTGGGGAGCTGTATACTATGGTTGTGACGCCTTTTTTAGTTCCTGGTGATTTGGCTACCCAATTTATTTCTGTAGTCAGAATGACACAAATATAACCTTGGCTTAACCAAGGGATTATAGGTATACCACGAGCCAGTGTTCTTTGGTTCATAAGTTTTATTTTTGCTATGTTTGATGTCCCTTGTGATAGGATATGAGTGGAAAATAAATGACGACCCTGATCAAACAATACATCACATGTTTCTTAGTTGTTACTATCTTTGTTTACACAGGGAGTACATGCTTAGTCAACCGTATTAGAGAAAATTGTGACTTTCAGTGTTGCTGCTCCACAAATTTTCATATTCACAAGTAAATTTTTTTTTGCTTGCTTATAGTAGTCAAGTGTATGCTGCTCATGCTCCCTTCTTACTACTTGTATTTCTTGTAACTGGACATTTGGTGCTATATTTTTTCCTATCAGATATCAAATTCCTATGTGGTTTGAGTTATATAAATGATCAACATGTTGCAAACTCCACTCCACGTTGACTGCCAAATCAGGTGAAGGAAGAGGCAAGAAGGTCAGGATCCCCCATTGAAGCAAGTTCTGAAATTATTATCACTATATTAGTGGTCAAGAACTCAGAAGCTGGTGCAGGTTGGCTAAAAGTTCTAGAATCATACTAGCTCTCACTCACACTTATGGGTTCAGTCCTCACAGTAACATGTTCACGGTGCAGGTTAGCTACAGGCTCTAGAATCATACTAGGTCTCACTCACACTTATGGGCTCGGTCCTTCTACAGTAACATGTTCATGGTGCATGTTAGCTACAGGTTCTAGAATCATACTAGGTTTCACTCACACTTATGGGTTCAGTCCTTCAGCAGTAACATGCATATCTAATCAATGAATTGCGCCTCAAGGGGAAAACACTGAATGTGTTAATTGTAGTGCCATTTAGGACAGTATAACCACACTTAATGCCAGCCCTCTTAAGTCGTTGTTTGCATAGCAATGACAAGATCCCAGTTCCTAATTCCTAAATTGGATTTTTTTTACCCTGATGCCATGTTATACCATGTACCACTCTGTTATCTGTCTAATTTATAATTTGAAATGATCGCAGGTTCTCTACAAGGACGAATTTGAGCTACGTACTGTTGGATTTCTTTCTTTCTTCCAGTTTAATATGTGGGTCGGTGGCGTGCAACAAGTGGAGGAATTCACCCATCAATCATAACGATTGTTTATCTTCGCGTCCTCCTACTCGACGATGTTATGTGGTGGTATCTAGCTGCCACACCTTCACTCCAGCCTGCTGCCCTGTGCCTCCACCTCGAGTCATGCAATCACTCTGAGTCCATAACACATGAACTCAAGTTAATGTCGTGTTGATGTATTGTCAGTATTAAGGTGCATTGTTTACACACTTGGCTATTCTGAGCAAGGTAATTGGTACATGAGGTCACACCTTTCTAAGCATCCCACAAGTAGGGTGATTTCTTTAGGTTGCGACTAGGTCGGCGAAGCTGCATGTATCCATGTATGATAATCGCCATAGGTAGAGCTTTCGGCTCCTCCTAGCTGAAACAATGATGATCTCGCAAGCTATATTTACTACAGAAAGATAATGTATGCAGAGAACGAAAAGAGTACTGATTTGTGTATTTGTTGCCCTTTATTGCTCAGTTAAGTTAGTTCCTCCAATTACATGTAAAGTGGCACAACAAATTTTAAGCCGGACTGGAAAAAAATTGTAGTGCCATCGGAATTTGTATAAAGAATTATTTTTTTTGGCAAAATTACATTCTTGTGTTAGAAGATATTATTATCGATCTCTGTTAGCACGAAAGATATGATATGTAAGCATGTAGTGACTTCCTTTTGATGTGGTAATCAAGATTCTTAATTTCCTTAGATAATATACGATTATGTTTCTCATGTCCTCTGCTCTATCTCATGTATCCATAATTATATATAAGGTTTGGTGTTTCTGGTGCCTATTTGAGGTCTGCATCCCTCTCCAGTTCACTCTATGGCTCTATGCTGTCATAAAATATACTTCCCTCTCTAAAGAAATATAAGATCTTTTAGTTCACTTATTTTCGAAGTATTGTGTATATTGTCATGCTGCCATCTTCCATCATTTTTCATTGCCATTTTACATTGTGTTTAATTCCATGTTTGTTTGCAACTGCAAACAAGCTTGTATGCTTCAGCCAAACTATGCATAGCCATCCATTTTTTATCGTCTTGTCTTATGGTGCTTCCAACATTTATAAATAAGCTTATGTGCACATGAAAGTTGTAATGTTTCCCCAACTGAAGATGAGTTACATACTAAGAGATGTTGAAACAATCAACTTCCTCTCTTTAGTTACATAATACTATTATTTTGAAAAGTCAGAAAGCATAATATTTAAATCAATGGAAGAAAATGTATACAAAGTTACAAACTAAATTATATCCTGAATAAATAAGAGCCAAAATAGAAGGGTGCGGCAACGCGCGCCATCAATGATCTAGTAATACCATGTAGTCCCGCGATGCAAGTTGTTTAGGGAGATGCTTGTAAAAATAAATACATTTTCTCTTAAGTACTGTTGCTTGTTTATATAACAGAGATGCCTAATTGAACATATGTGCTATACAAATAAATATACCTGCAACATGACATCACCTTAATAGCATTAGTAGAGGACCAATTAGTTGTCATACACGCCTGTACTCTACTACTCTGTAGACAATTAAGCTGCAATTGCAGTAGACGAGAAATCCAAACTTTGTCGTGAGAGGCGTGATTCAGGACCATGGTTCAGCCGAACCTATACTCCACATCGTACAATTTAACATCTTTTTACATGTGGATTCTCGTCATGCATGTTAAATTCAGCCAACACTTCATGTCATGCATTGTTTAACACGTAAATATTTTCTGCCGTGCATTTTTAATCAACCATGCACCGACCCTTATGAACAGAGTTCAAAAATCAATGATGTCGAGCGTAGGTTCAGCTAAACCATGGTTCAATAAAATATTTTCGCTTTGTCACCACTCCTAAGTTTTATTTCCTTTTTTTCTTGTGTATAGCCAACAAGAAAGCACCTTTTCTTGGGAATAGTGCTCGGATCCATATGGGCCATGGCCCTAAGATACGTATTTCTTTGACAAATGACCATGCAAAAAATTTAGTGTGGCCATAGCATTTAGTTTTGGTATCGGCCCTTGCATGTTTGTAGAACTCAAAGCAAGAATGAAATCTAACTTGAAACATCAAGAACAGATGGGATTTGTCTTGAAGATAAAATTACTCCATAAAATTGACCAACGTGCATCATCACTTTCCCTTTCTTTGCACACATGATGACTGCAAAATTAAGTTCCCACGTCAATGGTCGTGCACTACAGGATAAATAATTCACTCCAAAAGTATGCAGGCCAGCAGATCGGTGAACATCATTATGAAATTATTAGCGGTCAAAACTTGCAATTAGTCGTTAAGTTTTCGAGCCGTCAGCATGCATGGTTTTCACTTGCTCTGCACGTGATACGTGTAGACGGATGTGACCAGTCAAAAAAATTAAACCGCGTGGCGACATGCAACGCACACATGTGGAGTATGAAACGGGGTACTTACTAGCTGCTCAGTTGCATGAATCATGGGATTAAATTGCCACAGAAGATAATCATGGCAGTATCACATTTTATTACTTATCTTTTACCAACTTAACCACATATCCATACGATAGTAGTGCTTAGGCTGGACATAATGGGAGTAACTTAGATAGTATAATATACTTGGGACTAGCAAACATGCTGATGTGGCAAACAATTAATGAAGAAAGAGAGGGTTAGAGCAACATAGGATCTATGATACGGAGGTAGTATATAAATGAGGTCATCTATGATACGGAGATAGTATCATACAATAATATCATATACATCATATTACTATATGATACTCCCTACTATGGCCAGCCTTATGAGTAGTAGTGCTCAGCGATGCACTAACCCACTACTTAAACTCATGAGAAATCTTCTTTTCTGATAAATGGTAGATTTCTTGGGTCAAAACAGGCATTAAGAAGATACAAACCTAATGAACAGGCACCCGACCTCTACACTCTAGGATGCACACTGACACGGCCAATGAGACACCCACTGCATTTTTCTTTTAGCCCATGCATAAAGCAAGGAGAGCAAGATAAGATGGAGATGTGGACATATAGACTAACAATTTGTTTAAACTTGTTACTAATATACTCCACGCCGATCAATCCAGCCCTGCATTATCCTCTTTTTTGTACATATCTACACCTCAAAAGGTGGAGGCTGCCGCTGAAACCGTATGATCATTTTGTATAGTTCGAGCTCTCGGCTGCTAGCTCTACAATGATACTGTACTATACACACATGATGGCGTGTACATGTTAGTTGTGCTGTACCGTCCTAAGAATGTATAGAGTCGACCTGTCATCCGGAACGAAACAACAAACACTAGAACGTGTGGTCATCATCTCCTCCCCCATAAAACGTATAAAGGAAAATGTATACCCACCTCATATTGTACACTATAGACCGTCATACGTATGCTATACGAGGTGAATATACGTACGGCGGCTTATAGTGTACAATACGAGATGGATATATATTCTCCTTTATACGTTTTGTGGGGAAGGGGTTGTACCGAAGCAAAAGTGTTCTTGAGAGTATACAAGAAGATCTCGACGGAAGATATCGGTGGTGCCGGCGATGTTCGTGCTGGGGGATTCGACGCTGGATGTGGGCAACAACAACCACCTCCCGGGAAAGGACGTGCCCAGGGCCAACGAGCCCTTCTACGGCATCGACTTCCCAGGCGGCGCAAGGGCCAACGGGCGGTTCAGCAACGGCTACAACATCGCTGATTTCGTCGGTATGTATTACACAAATTCACAACTATATTTACCATGCATGTGTTCGTGTGTTAACCTGATGGATGGGTGGTGCAGCGATGCATCTGGGGTTCGAGAGGAGCCCTCTGGCTTACCTGGTGCTGAAATCACGCAACTATCTCATCCCAAGCGCTCCGACAAGAGGAGTGAGCTATGCTTCCGCGGGCGCCGGTATCCTCGACTCCACTGTAAGTCACTTTAATTTGATTACATTAGCTACAAATATGGTTGGTTTGTTTTTGTTCTTCATAGAATTGTTTGGTTAGTTACATATGTACTAGATCAGCCATGCACCAGTCCGTGTACGTTTAGCATCCATTTATTTTAGAGGATTTGTTGTGTACTCCCTCCGTAAACTAATATAAAAACGTTTAGATTACTAAACTAGTGTTTTAAATGCTCTTATATTAGTTTACGGAGGGAGTATAATATATTTGTAGTAGTACAATATAATGTTTTGGTATATATGGCATTGCATGAGGAACGGAGGCACATCGATCGATCATGTCGGCACGTTACCTAGCTACAGAAACTAGTAAGAATAATCTAATAACTAAGTTGTCTTATGGTTACGCAGTCATGACATGCTCACAACAGTAATCATCAAAATGCACCATCAGTAATTAATCTTCTCCACTTCTAGTACGAGAGCCACGTTTGTCTGTCAATTAACTGCAAGTGTTGCTCTGAAGTGTCCTTGTGGTTTGTAATTCAAACTGAGTTTAATAATTTTAAATAAAAAATTAACGGCGGTAACTCCATGTCACAAGAGTTGCAGGTTATGTAGAGTTGCAGGTTATATAGAGCAAATATATTGTTACTACTAATGAACCGAGCGCAGCTGTTTGAACTCTAATAACTAGCCCAACCTACTAATTGTATCGTATGTGTTGTGCGTGCAGAACGCGGGAAAGAACATCCCGCTGTCAAAGCAGGTGAGCTACATGGAGTCGACGAAGGCCGAGATGGAGGCCGTGGGGGCAGCCACAAAGTCTCCAAGCACCTCGCCAGCTCCTTCTTCCTCCTGGGCTTCGGCAGCAACGACCTCTTCCAGAGCATACCAACGTCCCAAGCCGATGTGGCCGCACTCTATGCCACGCTCGTCTCGAACTACTCCGCCGCCATCACTGACCTGTATGGGATGGGCGCGAGGAAGTTCGGGATCATCAGCCCTGGACCAGTGGGGTGCGTGCCCCGGGTGCGTCTGTTGAACGCGACGGGCGCCTGCAGCGATGGCATGAACCGCCTTGGCGCCGGGCTCGCCGCGGCGTTCAAGTCTGGCCTCGCCACCGCCCTCGCTCCGACGAGGCTCCCGGGCCTCACGTACTTCCTCGCCGACTCCTTCGCCGGCACGCGGGCCAACTTCGACGACCCCCAAGCGGCCGGGTTCGTGAACGCCGATAGCGCGTGCTGCGGGAGCGGTAGGCTGGGCGCGGAGGGTGAGTGCTTGCGGAACGCGACGCTGTGCGGTGACCGCGATGCGTATGCTTTTTCTTTGACAGCGTGCATCCCAGCCAGCGGGCTGCCGAGCTTGGTGCGCAGGCGCTCTTCGTCGACGGCCCGACACAGGTCACCGCACCCATCAGCTTCAAGGAGCTGGCTCACAAGAGATGATTGATTGATTCCTTGAAAATTAATACAATACGTCGTAATTGATTGTGTTGAGTTTTAGTGATCTTGTATGTTATTGTATTTCTTTTGAAAACTCCATATATTGCCAAATAATGTTCATGCAACCTGCAGGGTAAACATTAGGCGTCATGCAGGATGGCAGGCCTCCCACAACACAGCGTCAGACTTAATACTAAGTTAATACAAAGTCAGTACAAAGTTAACACTAAATTTAGGATGAGTTACTGTGTTTGCCTCCCTTTTATATTCTACTCGTATAAAGTTAGTACAAAGTCGATTCATTTATTTTAAAGCAGAGGGAGTATTAACTTTAGACCATGGGATCTTTTGCAGCAGTTTCATTTGGATCGAGTGATCATGTGATTTGCGAAATTAACCAAAGTCATCTCCCATGGAAAAGCGACACGCCTAATTTGTGAATTAACCTGTTGTCTTATATGCAAGTAAACAAAATCACTAGACTACTGGATTGAAATCGACCAACATAATACAAACTAGTACTACCTCTGTGAACTAATATAAAAGCTTTTAGATCTTTATTCTATCAATTTAAATGCTCTTATATTAATTTACGGAGGAAGTACTTAATACATACCTTTAGATACAAGAAAAGATACGCCGATATAGTACAGCGTTCCACGGACTGAAATACTCTATGTGGCACCGCACTGCTGTCAACGTAGGATCAATAGAGACATTGTAAGTTAATAGAATCGATCTGAGCGGCAATGGATTGACGCTAAGTCTTCAAACATACAAAAGAAACTGACAATTTATCATGGTGGCCTAAATACATGAAATCGCTAATTAAGAATTACTCCTTTCAAAGATCACTCTCATCTTTTTATTTTGAGAAAAATGACGCACTGCATGTGTGCCACTTATAGTAACATGAGAGTTTTTTTTTCATAGATCAGTATTTTCAAAATGTTTTATCTCTTAAACCATGTGTCTAAATCTCAAACCGTTTTTACCATTGGGTTCCTCACATCGAGATCTTCAAAACTAGATCTCTTGTTGATAAGTTTTGATGAACTTTTTTCACGAAAATACCGGACAGAAAAACCATGCCTCTTGCGAAAGGAAAAAATAAAAAACATATTTTTTTTCGTTTCCGAGAGGCATGGCCGTGCCTCTCCCGAAATCAAAAGTTTGCCTCTCGCGAAAGCAAAACCTTGCCTCAAGCGAAACCAAAAAACAAAAAATGCATTTTTTTTTCATTTCCGAGACGCACGGCCGTTGCTCTCGCGGAAGCAACACCGTGTCTGTCAGGAAAGTAAAACAGTGTCTCTCGCAAAAAACACAAAAAACACGTTTTTTTCGTTTCCGAAAGGAACGGCCGTGCCTCTCGCGGAAGCAAAATCGTGTCCCTCCTGAAAAAAATTTAGAAAACCTTTACTTCATTTCCGAGAGGCACGGTTTTTGAAAAAAAAAACAGAAAATGCATTCTATCATGAAAAAAACATTTTTTTAATCATTGGAAAGCTAGGAAAGACAGATGTAAAACTGAAACAATAAAAAGATCAGAAAAAATCAATATAAAAAGCCGAAAACACGTGTAAAAATAATAAAATAATAAAATTCAAAGGAAACACAGGGGACACGACATGTGGCGAAAGGAAACACAGGGGACACGACATGTGGCGATCGCTGGAGGCTCCTGGAGAAGTGTTCTTTAACTATTTGCTCTCCTAAATAGAGGATAATGGACGTGGGCTCTTTTGGGCTTCAGTACACAACACATCAAGGTAATTGTGGCTGGGCCTAAACTAATTATATCTCCACGTAGAGTACACCACAACCGTATCCTGAAATCACTAATTAAGGAATCTAATATCGAAGCAGATATTCTCGCTAAGCATACTTTAGAGCTTTCTTTTGCGCGCTATGTGTGCTCCTTAAAACTCCCATCCTAAATTGTATCCCAATGTATTTCGACTATGATAAATAAATAAAGTATGTTTAGACTAAAAATAAACAAAATTAGTAGTACTCTTTGAGAGATCACTCCCAGCTTTCAGGTCGGCACACTGCATGTGTGCCATTTGTCGTATTCTAGATGTTTTTCTTTTTTTTCTTGTTTTGTATTTTCAACAACAAATTATCTCTTAAAACGTATGTACAAATCTGAACCGTTTTCATCGTTGGATTCCTTGCGACGATAACTTCAAAAGTAAATCCCATGTTGATAGGTTTTTACGAACTTTTCTTTCACGGAAAAACCGGACGAAAAGACCGTACTTCTCTTGAAAGAAACAAAATAAGAAATGTGTTTTAATGTTCCCGAGAGGCCTCTCGCGGAAGCCAAAAAATGTGTTTTTTCGTTTTCACCGTGCCTCTCACGGAAGAAATACCGTGCCTTTCGCGAAAAAACAGAATTTTTTTTCTATCCGAATGCCTCTCACGAAAGCAAAGTCGTGCCTCTCACGAAACAAAAGAGAATAGAAAATGCGTTGTTTTTCCGATTCCGAGAGGCACGGCCATGCCTCTTGCGAAAGCAATTCTTTGCCTCTCGGGGAAGCAAAACCATGCCTCTTGAGGAAGGAAAAATACGTTTTTTTCGTTTTCGAGAGGAGCAGACGTGTGTCTCACGGAAGCAAATCGGTGCCTCTCGTGCAAAAAAAAGTGCTTTTCTGGGTAAAAAATTGTGTTTCCTTGCGAAAGAAAATAATTTTTTCTTCAAAAGCTAAGAAAGATTGGTGGAGAACAGGAACACTGAAAAAGCCCTAGAAAAAGCCCATCTAAAAACCGAAAACATGTGCGGAAAAATTAAAAAAATAAATTCCAAAGGTAACGCTCAGGGTACGATATGAGGCGGCGACTGAGAACGCGTCGAGTAATCATTGGGAGGCTTTCGGAAGAGCGCTCGCCAACTAGTTACTCCCACCGTATCCTAGCGCTACCTGAATCAAATCTTAGCACCCTGAATCTTTTGAGGGTGGCGATCGTTGGCCGGCTCGAAATACCCTATTTGACACATTTTGCGTTAAACTGTCGAGCTTTCCCATAGTCTGGCGATGCAGCGAGGAAGTTGGGTCGGCCTGTTAATGTGTAGCAGCGTTTTCGGTTTTAGGAACGTTCCAAAGATTAGAACCGGGTTTTCTTTTTCTTTCTTTGTTATTTTTTTGTCCATCTTTTTCCATTTAATTTTATTTTTACTTTCTGGTTTTGATTTCTTTTTTATTTTGTTATTTTCTGTTTTTTGATTTGTAAATTTCAAATATTTTTCAAAAGTTTAAAATATATTCTCGTCTTAAATTATTGTTTACTATTTAGAAATATATTCATACCTGAAGAAATCTTCAGTAATTTCAAAGACAATTCTCCTAATCAAAATTTATTCAAATTTTGAAAAATGTTCTCGTGTTTGTTCACTTTTGAGAAAAATATTCATGTTTAAAATATATTCGCGGTTTCATCAATTTGTTTGCAGTTCAAAAAGTATTCCCTTGTTTCAGTTTTTGTTAGCATTTCCACAAAAGCATATAATACAAGTTTTGTTTGCAATGGAAAATGTTATATTTTAACTTATGTGTTCTGAATTAAAAAAAATCATGTTTCCCTTTTTTATTCAGAACTTAAAATATGTTCATGATCTTAGAAAATATTCAGAAAACTTTTTGAAAAATTTCAACAATTACAAAATATGTTCGAGAACTTCAGATATGTTCCTACTTTGAAAATTTTAAAAGAAACCATGTTTTTAAATTTCTCCAGAAATTCAAACAATGTTGGAAAAGTTTAGTAAATGTTCCCACTTTCAAATAAAAATCACAAATTTAGAAGTATTCATTTTGAAATTTTGTTCCTAAGTTCAAATAATGTTTTGTGAATTAACAAAGATTTGCATGCAAAAAATGTTTGGGCAATTTAAAAGTTCAAAAAATATTATGTTTCCAAATTTTGTTCGTGAATGCAAAAAATGTTTGGGCAATTAAAAATTGTGCATACTTTGAAAATTGTGCTTTTATTTTTGAATAAAATTGTCTTTTCAAATTTTGTTCCTGTTTTTCGGAAAACTCTTTCTAAAAATTGGTCGTGATTTAAAAATTGATATTGTTTTCAGTTTTCTTCCTTTTTTTTAGAAAAATGGTGGGGAATACCCAAAAATAGTCACATTTTCGGGAAATGTTCAAGGTTTTAGACAAAGATTCCTAGGAACTAAGGTCACCCTTACTTGTACTTTAGTTTGTGGGTTTTTTTTTTTTGCGAATGTTTAACATTTTACCATTTTAGTTTAGTTCTTTTAACTTTGCATTGCAAGTTTAGCACAAATGCTAAACTGTCGCAACGGCTAGCGCATCATGCCTGCGTGGACGTGGCTTATGCCCATCGAAAACTGCTGCATCCATGGAATTACTAGCTTCATGTATATACGTTGATTTAATATTTAATTGAATGATAGGTTCATGCACGCAAGTTTACTTGTCGAGTACTAGTATAATCTTGCACTCACGACTTCGACGTGAGTTTAGTAGTCATGTACACAACAAGGATAAAAATTTTCTACATGAAGATCTGCATCTTAGGTAGGACTTTTCATGGGTTGACGCAGCCATGGGCGCTACCAATATACTTCATCCGTTCTTTAATACAGTATAAGTTTTTTTTAGAGATTTTACTAAAAGAGTACATACAGATGTATATAGGCATATTTTGAAGTGTATATTCACTCACTTTGCTCCATATGTAGTTCCTAGTGGAATATCTAAAAAAAACTTATATTGAGGAACCGAGGGAGTATAAGACTGGTGCTGGAGGACTACAACAAAACTAACATTGATGTTTTATTGTTAAATACGGCTTTGTTATTAACAAGAAACGATTCACCATGTCATCATGTTTGGCCACCGTTTCTCCGTACGCCTGCAAAATCAGAGGCTCTAGGACATTTTTTTCTACATGATGATACTGGACATTAGGTAGGACTTTTGATGGGTTGATGCACAAGTTCTTGACGGCTGCCGTGAGCACTACCAATATATAAAACAGGTGCTGGAGGACTACAACAAAACCTACATCTTGTCGTTTTCTTGTTAAACACGGCTTCGTTATTCACAAAATATGATCCGTCGCCATCACAAGGTCACCATCTTGTTTCTGCCTGAGCCTGCAAAATCAGCGACTATAGGACATTTTTTAGAAGTTCTTGTTGACAGCCATAGCCACTACCAATATATAAAACTGGTGCTGGAGAACTACAACAAAACCAACATTGACCGGTTTTGTTGTCAAACATGGCGCTGTTATTAACAATAAACGATCCATCTCCATCACAAGATCACCATATTTGGCCACATATTTTGTATGCGACATGACATTTTTTTCTACATGATGATATTGGACATTAGGTATGACTTTTGATGGATTAATGCACAAGTTCTTGATGGCAACCGGACCAATACCATTATATAAAAGAGATGCTAGAGGATTACAACAAAACCAACATCGACGGTGGTTTTCTTGTTAAAAATAGCTGTGTTATTAGCAATAAACGATCCATCGCCATCACAAGGTCATAATTTTTGGCCACCCCTTTTGCATGAGCCTGCAAAATCAAAGGCTATATGACATTTTTAGAAGTTCTGGCTTGCACCCATGGCTATTACCAATATATAAATCATGTGTTAGAAGACTACAACAAAAACAAAATTGACAGTTGTTTTCTTTTTAAACACGGCTCTATTATTAGCAATAAACGATTCATCGCCATCACAGGGTCACCATGTTTGGGCACCATTTCTGTATGAACCTGCAAAATTATAGGCTATAGGGCATTTTTTTCTACATGATGATACCAGACGTTAGGTAGGAATTTTGATGGATTAATGCACAAGTGCTTGATGACATCCCTGGCCACTGCCACAATATAATACAAGTGGTGGAGGACTACAACAAAACAAACATTGACTATGGTTTTCTTGCTAAACATGGCTCTGTTATTAACAATAGACAATCCATCGCCATCACAAGGTTACCATATTGGGCCACCGTGTTTTGTGTGCGCCTGCAAAATCAGAGGCTATAGGTATATGATTGTGTTAGACATTAGGGATTTTGATAGGTTGATGCAGAAATTCTTGACGGCAGTTGTGGCCACTATCAATAACACATGTGCCGGAGGACTACAAAAAATCATCATTGCCAATGCTTTCCTCGTTAAATACGTCTCTGTTATTAAGAGTAAACGATCCATCGCCATCACAAGGTCATCATGTTTGGCCACTATCCCTACATGTGCCTGCAAAATCAGATGCTATAGGACATTTATTTCTACATCATGATATTAGACATTGTGAATTTTGGTGGGTTGATGCACAAATTTCTGATGACAGCCGTGGCCACTTCCAATAAAAGAGGTGTTGGAGGACTACGACAAAATAAACATTTGCCCGTGTTTTCCTTGTTAAACACGACTCTATTACTAACAATAAACGATGCATCTATAGGAGATATGCCCAAGAGGCAATAATAACAGTTGTGATTTATCTCCAACTTTGTAATTAAAGTTTCTGTTCTATGCTATAACTGCAATGGTCCTTGAGCCCGTATATCCATAAGGATCCGATAAAATCCCATGGGCTTGTTTGGAATAATAAACGGTAAAATATATTCCTAGTGATGCCTCTAAGACAAGGTCAATTGTTGCATGATGGGCACGTTTTCTAGATCATAGGCATGACTATGTGACAAATTCGAGGACACAATGATAAAAGAACACTAATGTTGTACCGACCCAAATTGACGTTATGCTATGAGATACATTCATCACAAGTGAATTGTACATTACACAGGGAAGGTTAACGTTTCACATAATTCTATAGACCATGTGAGTATCGAGATCCTTCATGCAAGCTTCATGAACTTCAGGGTTTGTTAAACATCATCTGTAATAGGGCGGCTATTACAGCATCATACTGGTTCATGGATAACTATGACAAGGGACTTGGTAGCTCAAGATTGGAAATTGCTCCTCCATCGTTGGAAATAAATTATCAGGGCCCTCTCTGTATTACGTTATCCATCATCTTTTGACCAGACATAGTGTGTGATTTGATCACAGGGATGCCAGAACGTGCGAACGCGAAAAGAGAACAAAACCAGAAACGAGGTAACCGGCATACTGAACAAGTTGTTAATTCATTAGTATGCCATTAAATCTCATCTTGGGTATTTGTAACATATCGTGAAGCAGCAGAAATAGTATTCAGTAACTACATATGCACTAGAGTATTCATTTATGTGCATATGGGGATCAATATGGATGTCCATGGTTCAGTTGTTTATTATTGATCAAAAAAGAGTTTGGGTCATGTCTATACTTCACCGAACCTACAAGATCACACACTTAAGGATCATCTATCTGCTGAGTAATAGACAGGAAGTTCAAGAAAAACACTACTTGGAAAATTCTTATAGGTGAACTCAAATAAGTGAAGGGAGCGAATAGGGAAAGTAGCAGTGGCGGGTGACATATTACAACCACGAGAGTTATAGACAGAACAGTGGAGCGGGCGAAGTCTCATACCCGCCACAATAAGCACTTTTGAGTATGTTGATGTGAGGAATGCTAATGATATCGGGTGGTAAATCGGACCCTTCACTGGTCTGCAAGGCAATATTGGTCGGCATGTCACAAGCCCCGTCACTGATAAGTGGCTACAACCGGTGCCCAAAAAAACTATCCAGATATTAGCTATGGCGAGAACAAGTTTGTTTCCTCCACACATAAGTTAGATGTGATCTTTCGAATTCAACTCTAAGATTTCCGCCTGCCACCCCAAAGTAGCACGCGCGGGTTGTCCGGCATGCACGTCGCAGTAGAAGAAGTCTATCTGCACGCGCATGCCCCCTCCCCTAAGGAGGCCGGTAGTGTAGTGCCCTATTGGTATTTTCCCGTCAGCAAGTTCGACGAGATTAAGGAGATTTGGATGGACTCCGCAGCAAGGCGCAAGCCACATGGAAAGATGGAGAATTAGGCACGGTGTCAAGCTCCACAACCCTTTCGCTGATGAGGTTGAGGATTGGGCATGTGAGATGACGCTGGTGTAATCCGGCGCACGCTATGGATCGAGACTTTATTTCAATTTCAAATTGCCCATTACTAGCGGATGTTAGCTTTGGATGACCGGCTTCATATGTCTGCGGGCTGGTCCCTCTGTCCGCAAAAGGATGCGGGCGAAATTTTGCATGTTAGTTTTGGATGATCGGCTTCATATGTCTGCGGACTGGTCCCTCTGTCCGCAAACAGATGCGGAAGAAATTTTGCATGTTAGTGATGGAGATGACTTAATATTAGATATGATCATGTCGTAGATTGAAGTTGTCTCAAAAAAATAACGTGGTACATTGAAGAGTTCTATTCTTTCTGTTCTTCTTTTTTTATTCGTTTGCAATCCAACTGTTACAGTTTCTGTCGAGTTGATCGATGGAATTGATCTAGCTAGGTTCTACGGGGCTCATTTATGTACGCGAGTGTTTGGCTGGACACGCAAGCAGTGTTGGTTGTAAAAGAATCAGTCAAGCTCTGCTTGCTTTGCTAGGTTTAGGTTTGCATTTACGTATACAACTTCACCTGAATTAGTTCTATAGTACTCTCTTCGTTCCAAAATAAACGACTTAAAAATGATTTAATTTTACACTATTTTTAGTGCAAAGTTAAATCATTTTTAAATCACTTATTTTAGAACGTATGAAGTACTATAAAACCAACCAATGAGATATAGTGAAAAAAATCTGTAAAATGCTGGGTACACCCTCTAGGTCCGCCAATGGCAGCACGTACACAAGTGGGGATGCAAATGGGCCAAAGGGGATCAGCCCAAGTGGGTAAGAGAATCTGTCGTGCTCACGTTCCATCGTCGACTCGCCTTCCCTGCCACGATATCCAAGCGCGCGCTATAAGAGAAGCCGCTCCTCCCATGGCAGTGGCACACACGGCAGTACCTCGCCACCACCCCCCGCACTTCCATTTCGCCATTGTCGACTCCATCTCCATGGCGCTCCCAGCAGCAGCAACCCTCGGCTCCTCCCCGCTCGTACCTAATATTTCCGATCTGCTTATCAAAGGCTTACCGCCCAGTGTGTTCAGAGAACACACAGTCGACATGGATTTTATGGTATAGTACAATATTTCCGGACAATAAAGGGCCCAAGGTTAAAGAATCTGTCTCAAAATAGAGAGGTACATTGTGGCTGTCTGATTCCATCGGCAATTGAGCTGTGACGATGAAACATGCCCTATGTATTGATTTGTTGCGAAACGAGTAAAGTTAAAAGCATATGATGAGATCAAGGGAGAGAATGTTAGGTTGATCTCTCGTTCAATGGGCCCAACGGCCCATTGGAACCTTGACCCACGCCCTGATCGGGGGCGTCCAGCCCAAGCAAGGCTGGTGGACCCCTGTCGCGCAGTTCTATAAAGAGGAGGTGGGGACCATGGCACAAGATACGAGGTTCATCGCCGTCACTGGTTCCCCACTCTCAACCCTAATCCGATCCAGAGGGTAGCACTGAAGCGATGAGAAGTCCATCACCGCCGCTACCGCATCTCTCTCTCCTTCCCCACCGTCGTCACCACCTCACTACGGTCGCTGGAGGGAGGTCATCGAGTGCACAACAAGGTAATAAATCACTATCTCATCCCGAACACATCTAGCCTAAGATCCACGGGATCTATCAAATATCACAAATTATTTGAAAACCCATCATTCTGTCACATGAGCAATAATATGATACGTTTGTCCAAAGAAAACATGTGTGAAATCATAAACATTAGAGGATTCTTTAATTGTATCGAAGGAATACACATCACTATAGCACCCTTGGAATAAATCACATAGATTGTAAACCGTCAATATCAGTGCCGGAGCTATGTTGGGGCCATCCGTGCTGCCCACTTATAATTAAGTGGGCCGGCCAATCAGCACACACAATACAACGTGCATGTTCTTTTTTTATCCGGTTTAACCAACCATACAAGTCCCATTTAATTAGAGTGAAGCACAGCATGCATCTCCTCCTTTATAGGTTCTTTCTCTCTAATTATCACGTGTAGGGCTTGTATATATATCCACACCTTTAGAGCTAATTATTGTTAGTTCAAGCTAACAACTGACGTATATAAATTAATGAGACTCAATAACAAAGAGCGATGTGGGACTATTTAATAAAGTACAAATCCAAATAGTAAAACATAGATATTAGTTAGCTCGGTTGGTTGTTGAATTTGCAAAACACTACACTGATCGTGAGTTCGATTCCAACTTGGTTGCAATATTTTTTCTACTTTGAAAGAAGCCTAAGGCAGGCCCAGAAAGCGCAGCAGAGAGGTAACTGGGCCACAGGTTCGCTTACGTCGCTTGGCCCATAATTTTGAAAACGTTTCCTTTTTAGCTTCTTATTGGGCTGCGGGTTAATTGTGATAAAACAGAAGGTTTTTTCTGTAAAACATGCATGACGGACTAAGAATATCTATTTCTTTTATTAGTAGGTACAGAGATATAGATCTTTAGAACTTTATTTATTATTAGCACAAATCCACGTGCGTTGCAACGGAGAAAACAATCCTTCCTCTCCACCTCCTTCACACACACAAGACAATATTACAAATTATTTGAAAACCCATCATTCTGTCACATGAGCAATAATATGATACGTTTGTTCAAAGAAAACATGTGTGAAATCATAAACATTAGAGGATTCTTTAATTGTATCGAAGGAATACACATCACTATAGCATCCTTGGAATAAATCACATGGATTGTAAACCGTCAGTATCAGTGGCGGAGCTATGTTGGGGCCATCCGTGCTGCCCACTTATAATTAACAAGCCGGCCAATCAGCACACACAATACAATCGTGCATACTCTTTTTTTTATCCGGTTTGACCAACCATACAAGTCCCATTTAATTAGAGTGAAGCACAAAATGCATCTCCTCCTTTATAGGTTATTTCTCTCTAATTATCACCTGTGTAGGGCTTGTATATCCACACCTTTAGAGCTAATTATTGTTAGTTCAGGCTGACAACTGACGTATATAAATTAGTGAGACTCAATAACAAAAAGCGATGTGGGGCTATTTAATAAAGTACAAATCCAAATAGTAAAACATAGACATTAGTTAGCTCAGTTGGTTGTTGAATTTGAAAAACACTACACTGATCGTGAATTCGATTCCAACTTGGTTGCAATATTTTTTCTACTTTGAAAGAAGCCTAAGGCAGGCCCAGAAAGCGCAGCAGAGAGGTAACTGGGCCACAAGTTCGCTTACGTCGCTTGGTCCATAATTTTGAAAACCTTTCCTTTTTAGCTTCTTATTGGGCTGCGGGTTAATTGTGAAAAAATAGAAGGTTTTATCTGTAAAACATGCATGACGGATTAAGAATACCTATTTCTTTTATTGATAGGTATAGATTAAAGAATACTCCATCCGTCTTAAAATAACTGTCTCAAGCTTAGTACTCCATCCGTTCCATAATATTAGTCTTTTTAGAGATTTCATTAGAGGACTACATACGGATGTATATAGACATACTTTCGAGTGTAGATTCACTCATTTTGCTCTGTATGTAGTTCCTTAATGAAATCTCTTAAAAGACTTATATTTAGAAACGGAGAGAGTATAATTTTGTACTAGAGCTAGTACAAAGTTAAGACACTTATTTTGGAATGGAGAAAGTATGCAGCACACAAGTGGGGATGCAAATGGGCCAAAGGGGGGCAGCCCAAGTGGGTAACAGAATCTATCGTGCTCCTCCAAGCGCGCGCTATAAGAGAAGCAGCTCCTCCCGTGGCACCCGCGACAGTATCTCGATCGCCACCACCCCAAGCACTTCCATTTCGCCATCGTCGACTCCATCTCCATGGCGCTCACAGCAGCAGCAACCCTCGGCTCCTCCCCGCTCGTACCTATCTTCGTCACCGCCGCCGGGATGAACAGCAGCGGCATGTCCGTGTCGTTCGGGGCGCGCAGCGTGCCGGGGATTTCTCTGGCTATTCATTCCCGGCGGAGGAGGATTGTCGCGGTGGGGGCGGCGGCGAGAGGGGAGGAAGCGGCGGAGAAGACCTTCGTGGAGGAGATGCGGGCTGTGGCGATGCGGATGCACACCAAGGACCAGTCCAGCGAAGGGGAGAAGGAGCAACGAGGACCGTCGCTCAGCGAGCTGGAGCCTAACCTTGAGGCCTACCTGCGCTTCCTCGTCGATAGCAAGCTTATCTTCCAGACGCTCGAGAATATCGTCGACCGCGCCGCCGTCCCATGGTGTGAGTCACTGCAAACCCCCTGTCCTTTCTTGAAGTTTTGCGAAAACATATTCTGTTTTGTCCGTCATAGTACACTTCAGTTTTACGTTGATGTTGTTAACTTGTTATAATGTTTCCACTGGTTGTTGGTTATGGACTGGTTTGGCTGGCTTGGTGTGATAAACTTTGTTCTGGTTAATTATTCTGTTTTTTGGAACGAAAAGAATAGCTGGCCATATCTAGATTGTCTATATTAATCTGGTTTGACGAATAGATGTTATACTTATCTGTTTTAGTTGAACTTGTGAAATTAATCCATGGTTGTTTACTTTGAAGAAACAAAGGGACCTTTAGCTGCATAGTAATATTATTAACAGTAACATTGTATGGTCACTAGGTTGGAACTGGAATGTTAGCTCAATGAATGTACTTTGTTTATTCTGCTTAGAACAATAAATGCCGTAATTACTGAAATATCAGCAGATTCTGTACTGTACTGTAACCTTTTTCTGCCGTAAATTACAGTTCCCTAAGAAGGAGCTGGCACAATTCTTTAATCATTGTTGGCTAGATGCTGCTCATTGACATTTCAGTTATCTATCGCTATCAGATGGGGAGTTTCGGAATACTGGGTTAGAGAGATCGGAGGCACTGAAGAAAGATCTGAAATGGTTAAGTGAAACGGGTCACACAATTCCAGAACCATCTGCTGATGACACTAGATATGCTTCATATCTGGAAAAGTTGTCTGAGAAGGACCAGCATGCATTTTTCTGTCACTACTATAATATGTACTTTGGGCAATCTGCTGGAGGTCGAATGATCGGCAAGAAGGTACCACTTTTCAGCACACAACCTTATACCAAAACTTTCATGTGAGGTCAAATAGTGTGTGTATTTGAATGGCTTCACATATTGTTGTTAACAATGTGTTGTTGGCACCGGTTCTTCTGATTGAAATTCCAAAAGAAGGTAGTAATATGCTATTATTGTATGCACTCCGTTGAGGGTCACTTTATATACAGATATGTTTCATATATCCTTCTTCTGCTATATGCAAATACTTCTACATTCGTTCTATTGCTGGCCATTTCGTTGTCGAGCATGAATCCTTATCTTTGCTTATCCAAAACAATTCAGGGCATCATCGCTGACTGTAATCTGTCAGTGTGTTGCGAGAGGTTCTTGTTCCTCCGTTGATAAATATCGTTTAACCTAGTAATCATGCCCTCTATTCTTTTCAGATTGCTGACAAGATTCTGAACAAGAAAGAGCTGGAATTCTACAAGTGGGAAGGTACCCTGTCCGAGTTGCTGCAGAATGTCCGTGAAAAACTTAACCAAGTTGCTTCTGTAAGTCCAAAAGCGTTGATTTCGTGTTCCATATTTTTCTGCCCGTGTGTCTCTCAGTGTCTTACCCCGATCGCATCTATGCTCAGAGCTGGACCCGGGAAGAGAAGAACCGCTGCCTGGAGGAGACTGAGACGTCGTTCGCCTATTCAGGAGAGCGTCTGCGCAAGATATTCACCAGAGCCTAAGGTTTTACGTTGTATCAATTTCTTGTCAGTTGTATCAGATCGTCCGATGGTATCGTAGTACCACGATACTATGTGATCTTCATTTTTATTGTTCTCAGTCTTGGGGAGCTCACATGAGCTGGTGTGCTAGGCAGCCCAAGTTCAAGCGTCAGCACTCTCTTAATAAAATACCATTGTGGTTCCTCCACCGTTAGTCTTGTTTTTCATATTGAAAAATAGGGATTTTTTCACTGTTTTGATCTATTGTTTGAAGTTGTGCATAAAATGAACCCAATTTGAAAAGATTTGACGATCTAACCCTTTTTGAAACGCCATAAGCCGTGGCGTTTCTGCCCCACTATGAAACGTCAGTCTACCGAGGCGTTTTCTGGCACCACCATAACGCCAGTCCACCGTGGCGTTGCAGCCCACCGCAGAAACGCCAGCCGTCTTGGCGTTGCAGCCCACCTCAGAAACGCCAGAGGCCTCGGCGTTTCTTTAAACCAGAAACTGTCAACACTTTTCCAACTTACACACAATATGAAGTTAGTACATGTTCCAACTTGCTAGTTTGTTCCAGTACAGATTTTGATTCAAACTAGCACTTCCCATACCATAGCATTCAACCATCCGCATATCAAAAGTATAAGTAGCATGACATGACAAGTTCACTAGTTCATAAAACTTGAAACATCATAAAACTCCATAAGACAAATTCACTAGTTCACAATTCATACTTCAAAGTATTTAAGCCAAATTCATACTTCAAACTTGAAACTACATAAAACTCCATAAGACAAGTTCATACTTGAAACTACGTAAAACTCCATAACCCAAGTTCATACTTCAAACTTGAAACTACATAAAACTCCATAAGACAAGTTCATACTAGCATGACATGACACTAGTTCATACTTCATTTCCTCCCTCTCTTCGCAACCATCTTGCCCTTAGTGACGTAGCCCTCTGGAGTATTCTGCCAGCCAGGACGTCGGATGTTCCTTGAGCTAGCTCGACGTGTTTCTTCCATCGCCTGAGTGGGTTGACTTGGCTGCGGAGCATCTTCCATCTGCGAAGCCCCAAACTCAATGAAGTCCGGATCCGCGGCCTCGTTGTCTGACTCCTCTTCTTCTTCAATCTCCTCAACATGTGCTCGGCTAGAAGAAGCATGTGCTCGACTCGAAGACGGACGAGCGGAAGAGGACCGTGGACGGCTGGCAGACGGACGAGCGGAAGACTGCACATCCATCGTGTACTGCGCACGTGCCCTCACATCGGTGGACAAAACACCGTGGCAAGAAAGTAAAGCCGCTAGTGTGCGGCAACGATTGACGACCTTCTGCGCAAGGAAAAGATAATGACATGTTAATATGCTAACAAAGGTAAGACAAAACAAAGGTTAACAAGACATCAAACCTGCAGAGTAGTTCTAACAAGCCCGTCCGTTTATGGACATGGGGCACGACCAAGGACCACGTTACTACCGTTGATACATCTCCATAGCTCCGTGCCCTGGATAAAACACATGTGACATACCACCCACGAATAAATGATACTTGTTCATATTTTAAAGGAGGGACGTACCACTCGGCCATGGAGAGGACCATAGTCAAGATGCGCTCCAACTGTCTCCCCAATTGAATTATTGAATGCAGCATCAGCAGCCTCACTGGGCAGTAAGTCCAAGCAATCGGAACGAGTCCAGGAAGCCTTATGGATAACACTGTACTCTGTACGCATCCACTCCAAATGACTTAAGTATGCCGCCTCGTCAGTGTCGGGTGTTTGATCATTTTCAACTCGATGTTGTCTCTGAGCATTCCACATGTCCACCCAACTCATGTGGTGCTCCTCCCAATTGATAATTGATGACGGTCTTATTGCTTTGCCGGTTTGTCCTACAAAGCATTAGAATACTACATCAGTTTCATTTTTTCGTGTTAGACATTGATGAACAGGAGAAACACGTGATACAAAATACTCACTTATGTAGCTTCACACTTGTCTCGACGTAATCCGGCGGGGTGCGTTGTTGTACCGCGAACTGCTTTGAAACACGATAAGGAAGATGCCACTCCACCGCATACTCAGAGGGAACTGCCTAAGTACCATGTACGACCTCCAATTGACCTACATAACAACAAGTCACTCGACCATCCACGAAAAAAATCAGCAAATTTGATAAAGCATTTACCTGTTCGTAAGTTAGCATGTCAAGCTCGCTTATGTATGCCTTATACCGCCCCATAGCCGCGATACTCGTCCATTGGACATTAGCCCATGTGTGTGCGATAGTGGGGTATCGCTCCTCATCCCCGTCAAGCGGGTACTTCTAGGGTTTTTTCGGAGAAAGGCTGAAGTTCCGGCCAACAGGGATACGCTCCCACATACAAACCTGTAGGGCCCAGACGAGACCTCCAAGACTGGACGTCGGCTTACTTCTCATACATGCTCCATCCAACTACAGATTTAATAAAATGAAAATGCAACATATACCCATTTAATATAATGAAAATGCATCATATCCCATTGAATAAAAATAAAATGCATGATATTAAGCCATACCTGACGGTACAAGAAGGCTAGTGTTGGAAATATGCCCTAGAGGCAATAATAAAATGGTTATTATCATATTTCCTTGTTCATGATAATCATCTATCGTTCATGCTATAATTGTATTAACAGGAAACAGTAATACATGTGTGAATGAATAGATCACAATGTGTCTCTAGCAAGCCTCTAGTTAGCTAGCTCGTTAGTCAATAGATGATCATGGTTTCCTGATCATGGACATTGTATGTCATTGATAACGGGGTCACATCATTGGGAGAATGGTGTGGTGGACAAGACCCAATCCTAAGCCTAGCACTAGATCGTATTGTTCGTATGCTAATGCTTTTCTAATGTCAAGTATCTTTTCCTTCGACCGTGAGATTGTGCAACTCCCGGATACCGTAGGAGTGCTTTGGGTGTATCAAACGTCACAACGTAACTGGGTGACTATAAAGGTGCACTACGGGTACCTCCGAAAGTGTCTGTTGGGTTGGCACGAATCGAGATCGGGATTTGTCACTCCGTGTGACGGAGAGGTATCTCTGGGCCCACTCGGTAGAACATCATCATGAGCTCAATGTGACTAAGGAGTTAGTCACACGATGACGTGCTACGGAACGAGTAAAGAGACTTACCGATAACGAGATTGAGCAAGGTATAGGTATACCGACGATCGAATCTCGGGCAAGTTCTATACCGACAGACAAAGGGAATCGTATACGGGATTGATTGAATCCTTGACATCGTGGTTCATCCGATGAGATCATCGTGGAACTAGTGGGAGCCACCATGGGTATCCAGACCCCGCTGATGGTTATTGGCCAGAGAGGTGTCTCGGTCATGTCTGCCTGTCTCCCGAACCCGTAGGGTCTACACACTTAAGGTTCGATGACGCTAGGGTTATAGGGAATTGTTATACGAGATTACCGAAAGTTGTTCGGAGTCCCGGATGAGATCCCGGACGTCACGAGGAGCTCCGGAATGGTCCGGAGGTAAAGATTGATATATAGGACGGATGGTTTCGGACACCGGAAGTGTTTCGGGCATCACCGGTAACGTACCGGGACCACCGGGACCACCGGAGGTGGTCCCGGGGGACCACCGAAAGGGGGCTGCGACCCCAAGAGGTAAGATGGGCTAAGTGGGGGTGGGAACCAGCCCCTAGTTGGGCTGGTGTGCCTCCCCAATCAGCCCATGGCGCAGGGGAAAGAAAAAGAAGGGGGGAACCCTAACTTAGGTGGGCCTTAGGCCCACCAGAGGGGTGCGCCACCCCTCCCCCTTGCCCTGGCCGCCACCCCTCTCCCATCTAAGGGCTGCCGCACCCCTTAGGGGTGGAAACCCTAAGGGCTGCGCCCCCTCCCTCTCCCCCTATATATAGATGAGGTTCGGGGCTGTTTGAGACACGGTTGAATCTCTCTCTCTCGACGCAGCCCTGCTCCTGTCCCTCCTCCTCTCTGCCGGCGCTTGGCGAAGCCCTGCCGGGAGACCTCGTCTCTCCACCAACACCACGCCGTCGTGTTGCTGGTCTTCTTCCCCAACCTCTCCCTCCTCTTTGCTGGATCAAGGTGCGGGAGACGTCACCGGGCTGCACGTGTGTTGAACGCGGAGGTGCCGTTGTTCGGCACTAGATCGGAATCGCTGCGAGTACGACTCCATCAACCACGTTCTAGCAACGCTTCCGCTTAGCGATCTTCAAAGGTACGAAGATGCTCTTACCCCTCTCTCGTTGCTGGTCTCTCCATAGGAAGATCTGAACATGCGTAGGAATTTTTTTGAATTTATGCTACGTTACCCAACAGTGGTATCAGAGCCAGGTTTTCTATGCGTAGATTCCATGCACGAGTAGAACACAAAAGTTGTGAGCGATGGTTTGTCAATTTGCTTGCCGTTACTAGTCTTATTCTTTTCCGGCGGTATTGTGGGATGAAGCGGCCCGGACCGAACTTACACGTACGCTTACGTGAGACTGGTTCCACCGACAAACATGCACATCGTGCATAAAGGTGGCTAGCGGGTGTTTGTCTCTCCTACTCTAGTCGGATTGGATTTGATGAAAAGGGTCCTTATGAAGGGTAAATAGCTTTGGCATATCATCGTTGTGGCTGTCACGTAGGTAAGAAGGCGTTCTTGCTAGAAACCCAAATCAGCCACGTAAAACTTGCAACAACAATTAGAGGACGTCTAACTTGTTTTTGCAGGGTTTGACATGTGATGTGATATGGCCAAAGTTGTGATGTTGCATGTATGATGTATGAGATGATCATGTTATTGTAATAGGTTTCACGACTTGCATGTCGATGAGTATGACAACCGGCAGGAGCCATAGGAGTTGTCTTAATTTATTGTATGAGATGCAACGCCATGTGCTTACTACTTTTACTTCATTGCTAACGGTTAGCTATAGTAGTAGTGATAGTAGTAGTTGGCGTGACGACTTCACGGAGACACGATGATGGAGATCATGATGATGGAGATCATGGTGTCACGCCGGTGACGATGATGATCATGCGATGCCTGAAGATGGAGATCGAATGAGCAAAGATGATAATGGCCATATCATGTCACTATATGATTGCATTGTGATGTTTATCATGTTTTACATCTTATTGCTTAGAACGACGGTAGCATAATAAGATGACCCCTCTTAAAATTTCGAGAACGTATTCCCCTAAGTGTGCACCGTTGCGAAGGTTCGTTGTCTCGAAGCACCACGTGATGATCGGGTGTGATAGATTCTAACGTTCGCATACAACGGGTGTAAGCCAGATTTACACACGCAAAACACTTAGGTTGACTCGACGAGCTTAGCATGTACAGACATGACCTCGAATACAAGAGAGCGAAAGGTCGAACATGAGTCGTATGGTTGAATACGATCAACATGAAGTTGCTCACCATGGTGACTAGTCCGTCTCACGTGATGATCGGACACGGGTTAGTCAACATGGATCATGTATCACTTAGATGACTAGAGGGATGTCGATTTAAGTGGGAGTTCATACTTAATTTGATTAAATGAACTTAATTGTCATGAACTTAGTCTAAAAGTTGTCTTTATAAATATTGTAGATGTCCAACGTCAACCTCAACTTCAACGCATTCCTAGAGAAAAACAAGCTGAAAGATGATGGTAGCAACTATGCGGACTGGGTTCGCAACATGAAGCTCATCCTTGAAGCAAGTAAAAAGGCTTATGTCCTTAATGCGCCGCTAGGTGACCCTCCCGCTCCCGCAGCAGCCCAGGACATTCTAAACGTCTGGCAAGCGCGGAGTGATGACTACTCTCTGGTCAGGTGTGGCATGTTATACAGTTTAGAAACGGGGCTCCAAAGACGTTTTGAGCAACACGGGGCATATGAGATGTTCCAAGAGCTGAAGCTAGTTTTTCAAGCTCATGCCCGTGTCGAGAGATATGAAGTCTCCGACAAGTTCTTCAGCTGTAAGATGGAGGAGAACAGTTCTGTCAGTGAGCACATACTCAAAATGTCTGGGTTACACGGTCGTCTGACTTCACTTGGAGTCGAACTTCCGGATGATGCTATCATTGACAGAATCCTCCAGTCTCTCCCACCAAGCTACAAAGGCTTTGTGCTTAACTACAACATGCAAGGGATGGAGAAAACCATTCCCGAGTTGTACTCGATGCTCAAGTCTGCAGAAGTAGAAATAAAGAAGGAGCATCAAGTGTTGATGGTCAACAAGACCACTAGTTTCAAGAAAGGCAAGGGTAAGAAGAACTTCAAGAAAGACGGCAAAGCTGTTGCCACGCCCGGTAAGCCAGATGCCGGGAAGAAGAAAAAGAACGGACCCAAGCCAGAGACTGAGTGCTTCTACTGCAAGGGAAAAGGTCACTGGAAGCGGAACTGCCCCAAATACTTAGCGGACAAGAAGGCCGGCAACGTTAAAGGTATATGTGATATACATGTTATTGATGTGTACCTTACCAGCGCTCGTAGTAGCTCCTGGGTATTTGATACCGGTGCTGTTGCTCACATTTGCAACTCAAAGCAGGAACTGCGGAATAAGCGGAGACTGGCCAAGGACGAGGTGACGATGCGCGTCGGGAATGGTTCAAAAGTCGATGTGATCGCCGTCGGCACGCTACCTCTACACCTACCGTCGGGATTAGTTTTGAACCTCAATAATTGTTATTTAGTACCAGCTTTAAGCATGAACATTGTATCAGGGTCTTGCTTAATGCGAGACGGCTACTCATTTAAGTCAGAGAATAATGGTTGTTCTATTTATATGAGTGATATGTTTTATGGTCATGCTCCGCTGGTGAATGGTTTATTCTTGATGAATCTCAATCGTGATGTTACACATATTCATAGTGTGAGTACCAAAAGATGCAAAGTTGATAATGATAGTCCCACATACTTGTGGCACCGCCGCCTTGGTCATATCGGCGTTAAGCGCATGAAGAAGCTCCATACTGATGGACTGCTAGAGTCTCTTGACTTTGAATCATTTGACACATGCGAACCGTGCCTCATGGGCAAGATGACTAAGACTCCATTCTCAGGAATAATGGAGAGAGCCACCGACTTATTGGAAATAATACATACTGATGTGTGTGGTCCAATGAACGTTGAAGCTCGCGGTGGTTATCGTTATGTTCTCACTCTCACCGATGATTTGAGTAGGTATGGGTATATCTACTTGATGAAGCACAAATCTGAGACGTTTGAAAAGTTCAAGGAATTTCAGAGTGAGGTTGAGAATCAACGTGACAGAAAAATTAAATGTCTACGATCTGATCATGGAGGAGAATATTTGAGTCACGAGTTTGGCACACACCTAAGGAAGTATGGAATCGTTTCACAACTAACACCGCCTGGCACACCGCAGCGCAACGGAGTGTCTGAGCGTCGTAATCGCACTTTATTAGATATGGTACGATCTATGATGTCTCTCACCGACTTACCGCTATCATTTTGGGGATACGCATTAGAAACTGCAGCATTCACTTTAAATAGGGCACCGTCTAAATCCGTTGAGACGACACCGTATGAACTGTGGTTTGGCAAGAAACCTAAGTTGTCGTTTCTTAAAGTTTGGGGCTGCGATGCTTATGTGAAGAAACTTCAACCAGAAAAGCTCGAACCCAAAGCGGAGAAATGCGTATTCATAGGATACCCTAAGGAAACTATTGGGTATACCTTCTATCTTAGATCCGAAGGTAAAACCTTTGTTGCCAAGAACGGATCCTTTCTAGAGAAAGAGTTTCTCTCGAAAGAAGTAAGTGGGAGGAAGGTAGAACTTGATGAGGTAATTACACCCCTCTCGAACAGGAAAGTAGCGCAGCGCAAGAAGTTGTTCCTGTGGTGCCTACACCGACTGAAGAGGAAGTAAATGATGATGATCATGAAGCTTCGGATCAAGTTACTACTGAACCACGAAGGTCCACAAGGGTACGCTCCGCACTAGAGTGGTACGGCAACCCTGTGATGGAGATCATGTTGTTAGACAACGGTGAACCTTCGAACTATGAAGAAGCGATGGCGGGCCCGGATTCCAACAAATGGCTTGAGGCCATGAAATCCGAGATAGGATCCATGTATGAGAACAAAGTATGGACTTTGGTGGACTTGCCCGATGAACGGCGAGCCATAGAAAATAAATGGATCTTCAAGAAGAAGACTGATGCAAACGGTAATGTAACCGTTTACAAAGCTCGACTTGTCGCAAAGGTTTTTCGACAAATTCAAGGAGTTGACTACGAAGAGACTTTCTCTCCCGTAGCGAAGCTGAAATCAGTCCGAATCATGTTAGCAATTGCCGCCTTTTATGATTATGAAATTTGGCAAATGGACGTCAAAACAGCGTTCCTTAACGGGAATCTTAAGGAAGAGTTGTATATGATGCAACCAGAAGTTTTTGTCGATCCTAAAGGTGCTAACAAAGTATGCAAGCTCCAGCGCTCCATCTATGGGCTGGTGCAAGCATCTCGGAGTTGGAACATTCGCTTTAATGAGGTGATTAAGGCGTTTGGGTTCATACAGGTTTACGGAGAAGCCTGTCTGTACAAGAAAGTGAGTGGGAGCTCTGTAGCTTTCCTCGTACTATATGTGGATGACATATTATTGATGGGGAATGATATAGAGATGTTGGAGAGCATAAAGGCCTTTTTGAACAAGAGTTTTTCAATGAAGGACCTTGGAGAAGCTGCATACATATTAGGCATCAAGATCTATAGAGATAGATCGAGACGCCTCATAGGTCTTTCGCAAAGTACATACCTTGACAAGATACTGAAAAAGTTCAATATGGAAAACTCAAAGAAAGGGTTCTTGCCAGTTTTGCAAGGTATGAGATTGAGTAAGACTCAGTCGCCGACCACGGCAGCAGATAGAGAGAAGATGAGTTATGTCCCCTACGCTTCAGCCGTGGGCTCTCTAATGTATGCCATGCTGTGTACCAGACCTGATATAAACCTTGCGATAAGCTTGGTAGGGAGGTACCAAAGTAATCCCGGTGCAGAACACTGGACAGCGGTCAAGAATATCCTTAAGTACCTGAAAAGGACTAAGGAAATGTTTCTCGTTTATGGAGGTGACGAAGAGCTCGTCGTAAAGGGTTACGTCGACGCTAGCTTCGACACAGATCCGGATGACTCTAAGTCACAAACCGGATACGTATATGTGTTGAATGGTGGGGCAGTGAGCTGGTGCAGCAGCAAGCAAGAAGTCGTGGCAGCATCTACATGTGAAGCGGAGTACATAGCTGCTTCAGAAGCGGCTCATGAAGGAATTTGGATGAAGGAGCTCATCACCGACCTTGGAGTGGTTCCAAGCGCGTCGGGTCCTATGACACTCTTCTGTGACAACACTGGAGCCATTGCCATAGCCAAGGAGCCCAGGTTTCACCGGAAGACGAAGCACATCAAGCGCCGCTACAACTCCATCCAGGACCATGTCCAAACTGGAGTGATAGATATTTGTAAAGTACACACGGATCTGAATATTGCAGACCCGTTGACTAAACCTCTTCCACGAGCAAAACATGATCAACACCATGATGCTATGGGTGTTCGATACATCACAATGTAACTAGATTATTGACTCTAGTGCAAGTGGGAGACTGTTGGAAATATGCCCTAGAGGCAATAATAAAATGGTTATTATCATATTTCCTTGTTCATGATAATCATCTATCGTTCATGCTATAATTGTATTAACAGGAAACAGTAATACATGTGTGAATGAATAGATCACAATGTGTCTCTAGCAAGCCTCTAGTTAGCTAGCTCGTTAGTCAATAGATGATCATGGTTTCCTGATCATGGACATTGTATGTCATTGATAACGGGGTCACATCATTGGGAGAATGGTGTGGTGGACAAGACCCAATCCTAAGCCTAGCACTAGATCGTATTGTTCGTATGCTAATGCTTTTCTAATGTCAAGTATCTTTTCCTTCGACCGTGAGATTGTGCAACTCCCGGATACCGTAGGAGTGCTTTGGGTGTATCAAACGTCACAACGTAACTGGGTGACTATAAAGGTGCACTACGGGTACCTCCGAAAGTGTCTGTTGGGTTGGCACGAATCGAGATCGGGATTTGTCACTCCGTGTGACGGAGAGGTATCTCTGGGCCCACTCGGTAGAACATCATCATGAGCTCAATGTGACTAAGGAGTTAGTCACACGATGACGTGCTACGGAACGAGTAAAGAGACTTACCGATAACGAGATTGAGCAAGGTATAGGTATACCGACGATCGAATCTCGGGCAAGTTCTATACCGACAGACAAAGGGAATCGTATACGGGTTTGATTGAATCCTTGACATCGTGGTTCATCCGATGAGATCATCGTGGAACTAGTGGGAGCCACCATGGGTATCCAGACCCCGCTGATGGTTATTGGCCAGAGAGGTGTCTCGGTCATGTCTGCCTGTCTCCCGAACCCGTAGGGTCTACACACTTAAGGTTCGATGACGCTAGGGTTATAGGGAATTGTTATACGAGATTACCGAAAGTTGTTCGGAGTCCCGGATGAGATCCCGGACGTCACGAGGAGCTCCGGAATGGTCCGGAGGTAAAGATTGATATATAGGACGGATGGTTTCGGACACCGGAAGTGTTTCGGGCATCACCGGTAACGTACCGGGACCACCGGGACCACCGGAGGTGGTCCCGGGGGACCACCGAAAGGGGGCTGCGACCCCAAGAGGTAAGATGGGCTAAGTGGGGGTGGGAACCAGCCCCTAGTTGGGCTGGTGTGCCTCCCCAATCAGCCCATGGCGCAGGGGAAAGAAAAAGAAGGGGGGAACCCTAACTTAGGTGGGCCTTAGGCCCACCAGAGGGGTGCGCCACCCCTCCCCCTTGCCCTGGCCGCCACCCCTCTCCCATCTAAGGGCTGCCGCACCCCTTAGGGGTGGAAACCCTAAGGGCTGCACCCCCTCCCTCTCCCCCTATATATAGATGAGGTTCGGGGCTGTTTGAGACACGGTTGAATCTCTCTCTCTCGGCGCAGCCCTGCTCCTCTCCCTCCTCCTCTCTGCCGGCGCTTGGCGAAGCCCTGCCGGGAGACCTCGTCTCTCCACCAACACCACGCCGTCGTGTTGCTGGTCTTCTTCCCCAACCTCTCCCTCCTCCTTGCTGGATCAAGGTGCGGGAGACGTCACCGGGCTGCACGTGTGTTGAACGCGGAGGTGCCGTTGTTCGGCACTAGATCGGAATCGCTGCGAGTACGACTCCATCAACCGCGTTCTAGCAACGCTTCCGCTTAGCGATCTTCAAAGGTACGAAGATGCTCTTACCCCTCTCTCGTTGCTGGTCTCTCCATAGGAAGATCTGAACATGCGTAGGAAATTTTTTGAATTTATGCTACGTTACCCAACAGCTAGTGCCGCCGAACCCCAACTCCACTTAACATCCCAGTCACGAAGAGGATCCAAGAACATCCATGAGGATGTGTCCCCAGTGCCATCCGGAAACACCACTTGGGTCAAAAGATTCCAGAGATAAGCTCTCGCGAACCTCTCCACAACAACCGGACTAGCATCCTTTGGGCACCTGCGAAAATGTCTCTGTATCCAAGAGAACAACACACCGGATGGCCTAGGATCCTTCCTAGTTTCATCAGTCCATGGCTTGGGTTCAACACCAACCAATGCTGCAACCCATTGTCGCCACCCATCTGACCTAACCTTCCCTGTGAGAGCCCTGCCCTCGATAGGAAGCCCGGTGATCATAGCAATATCCTCCAAGGTTATGCTCATCTCACCAAAAGGAAGGTGAAAAGAGTGCGTCTCCGGCCTCCAACGGTCCGTAAGTGCGGTTAGGGCCATGGCGTTCAACCATGATGGTGTGCCTTTAAAGTTGAGCACAAATTGAAGAAGATCCATTCTTCTAAAATAAGGCTCGTAATGAGGGTCATATAAAAGAGTTTCATTCGGGTTGTGCTCCCTCAAACGAAGTAGTGGAGGAACCTAAACAAACAAACGCATAATTTTTTCGTTGACTCAATTGTCATAATATAAAAATCATGGAATATAGAAAAATAATCATCAACGCCATCATAATTACCTCTCCTCTTTCAACTAGCACCGCACGATGCTTCTGCTCGTAGTACTCATCAAGACCCAGATATTTATCCGGCTGAAACATCCTACATAATATGAACAAAATTCTTACCGGCCTCTTCGAATAATATGAACTAAACCTAGGCATAAACCTAATGCGAATAATATGAACAAAACCTAGGTTATACCTATAACCACCAAAAACTACACCTAGAGACACCATAAACTACACCTATTAACAATCACAAAATAAATTTTACTTCAAAACATACGTACACCTAGTGCAAGAAAAAGCTACACACATACAAAGTCATTGCAAAAACTAATTGGAGGGATTGGAGGAGCTTACCGGCCTCTTCGATTTGCCCCAAAGAACCAACAAAACGGTTGGGGGAGGAGGGAGATCGAAGGGGGGGATCTGGAGGAGGAGGGAGAGCTTTTTCGTGGAGAGGAAGAGGGAAAGAAGAGGAGGTGGACGAAGGGGCGGGCGCTGGGCAGTTTCATAGCCCCCGAGAAACGCCAGCGTCCTTGGCGTTTCACATAAGGCCTGCAACATCGAGTAGACTCGCGTTTCACATAATGCCTGCAACGTCCAGTGGACTGGTGTTTCCTTATTCGTCTGCAACGCCACGGTTTCTGGCGTTTTTAAAAGGGTCAGATCGTGAAAAACTTTCAGATCGAGTTCATTGTGTGCATTTTTTTCGTCTCGTGGGTCAAAACAGTGAAAAAATCCGAAAAATAGAGCAAGTGTATTTATATCTAATTGTAAAATTGAATTATGAGCATATTGTATCTCCTTCATAAAGGTGATCAATGTTGCTTTCATATATTGAATATAAATATAAACCCGTAAAAGAAGTGATACCGTAGCATCAATATAGTACATACAACCATTGACACAAAAAATCCCCAACATAAATGTGTGTTGGTCAGCGGATAATATAGAACCACACCATCAAATCATGGGCAGTTTTTTTTTCTTCAAGTTCCTACGCCTACAGCTTCAAGAAACTAGCAGCACGTCATGCTGTCTGCGGATGACCAACCAGTTGAAATGTTACAACCCTATATCCCAACCTAAAAGTTGTTGGAACTCGCCTATAGGATTGATCACATCATCACACGATGAACACGCGTACATAAAAACTTGATAGCCAAGGTACTTTGTCGTGTCCATTTTTCCCTCTTTTTATTTTCTTATTTTCTTCACGATGTTACAAACGACTCGCGGCCTGCTGATAGTATATAGAACATGTGGGGTAACTACCCATAGGTGGTAGGATGTATTTTCATAGAAAAAATACATTGTACCACCTAGTGATAGTTACCCCACATGTCTCATAGACTATCATGTGGTAGTATATATACTACTTATATATAATATATATAAGATATTTTAAAATAAGTTACATGAAAAAAATTAAATAGGCCCGTGATTTTTACTATATTTATGAAATACGTATATATTTCTACGTAAAAAAGAAGTATACACAAAATACGAGACATACTACCAAAAGTATTATATATACTCTCTAAACAATCTTATATACTGCATACTACGCGTACATACTCTCTGATTTGATAGATACTATATAGAACATACAAAACACGAGTGATGGTAACTACGAACGCTGGTAGATAAAATTTGTCTTATGTCCCGTACGAAATCGACCCACCACGATCCAATGCTCTGATCCTCCGCATACCAAGCAGCACCTCCAGGAAGGAATGCGATGCCGATGACGCTGCTACCGAGACGTATCCTAGGGTTTCCCCCGGCACGTGGAGGGGAGTGGGGGATGGAGACCACCGGCACCCTCCACGAAGGAATGGTGGCACCCGCAGGCGTCACCGCATTGGGGTCGGAAGAACCGGCAAGGATTTCTCCCGCACTCCTAACACCACCGCCCAACCGGACCGGAGCCAACCAACCAACTCACCGCCCACCAGCATGCGCCACCGCGGTCGCGACGCCACCCGCGCTGCCTCACTGAGATCACCAGCACGAGGCCAAGAGTATGAAGAGAGGAACGTTGGGCGACGGGAGCAACAGCACCGCAGCCGCGTGGGAGCGAACGACCTCCACCGCCGTTGTGCTGGAGGCCCGTGCCTCCAGCACCGTCGCGGTCGCCGTATGGATGCAGTAGCAGGACATACCAGGCCACCCCTGACCCAGCTAGGCCCGAATCGGACCCGCTAAGCCTCGTTGTGTTGGAAATATGCCATAGGGGCAATAATAAAGTAGTTATTATTATATTTCCTTGCTCAAGATAATCGTTTATTATCCATGTTAAAATTGTACTGACTGGAAACTCAAATACATATGTGGATACATAGACAACACACCGTACCTAGTAAGCCTCTCATGGACTAGCCCGTTGATCAAAGATGGTCAAGGTTTCCTAGCCATAGACAAGAGTTGTCATTTGATAACGGGATCACATCATTAGGAGAATGATGTGATGGATAAGACCCAAACTATTAACGTAGCATGTGATTGTGTTAGTTTATTGCTACTGTTTTCTGCATGTCAAATATTTGCTTCTATGACCATGAGATCATGTAGCTCACTAACACCGGAGGAGTACCTTGTGTGTATCAAACATCGCAACGTAACTGGGTGGCTATAAAGGTGCTCTATAGGTATCTCTGAGGGTGTCTGTTGAGTTGGCATGGCTCAAGACTGGGATTTGTCACTCCGTGGGACGGAGAGGTATCTCAGGGCCCACTCGGTACTACAACATCACAATAAACTTGCAAGCATGTGACTAAAGGGTTAGTCACGGGATTTTGTATTACGTAACGAGTAAAGAGACTTGCCGGTAACGAGATTGAACTAGGTATGGAGATACCGACAATCGAATCTCAGGCAAGTAACATACCGATGGACAAAGGGAACAACATACGGGATTAACTGAATCCTTGACATAGAGGTTGAACCGATTAATGATCTTCGTAGAATATGTAGGATCCAATATGAATATCCAGGTCCCGCTATTGAATATTGACCGGAGAGTGTCGCGGTCATGTCAACATAGTTCTCGAACCCGCTGGGTCTGCACACTTAAGGTTCGGTGACGTTTTGGTATAGTTGAATTATTGATCTTGGTAACTGAATGTTTTTCGGAGTGCCGGATGAGATCCCGGATGTCATGAGAGTTTCCAGAATGGTCCGAAGACAAAGATTGATATATAGGAAGTTTCCATTTGGCTGACGGAAGGATTACGGGCATTACCAGTGAAGTACCGGGAGTGACGAATGAGTTCCGAAATTCTACCGGGAGGAGCCACCCACCCGGGAGGGGACCAAACAAGCCCAAGGGTGGCGCACCAGCCCGGCCAGCCCAAGAGGGCCTACCTAAGTGGAGAAGGAAAGGAGAGGTGGGGCCAAACCAAATTGGAGAGGAGTCATCCTCCTCCAAACCGTATTGAAGGAGGACTCCTCCTCCTCCTCCTTGGCGCGCCGGCCAACCCTAGGGATTTTTACCTCGGGCGCCACCCCTCCCTCACACCTATATATAGTGGAGGTGAGAGAGGATTTTGGCACCTCAAGCCATGCCGCAGCTCTCTCCCCCTCCACCACCTCGTGACACCCCGTAGCTAGTTCGGTATGGTACGGCAAATCCCTGCTGGAGTAGCTCCACCACCATCACCGTCACGCCGTCGTGCTGCCGAAGAATTCGCCTATCTCTTCTCTCCTCTTGCTGGACCAAGAAGGCGGAGATCATCATCAAGATGTACATGTGTTGAACGCGGAGGTGTCGTGCATTCGGCGCTAAATCAGGACGGAGTTCGTGGGACGAATCATGATTGGATCGCGAAGACGTTCGACTACATCAACCACGTCTATTAATGCTTCCCACTTAGAGATCTACAAGGGTATGTGGATCCAATCTCTCATCTCGTAGATGGTCATTACCATGGATAGATCTTATGTGTGTGTAGGAATTTTTTTGTTTCCCATGCAATATTCTCCAACAGTGGCATCATGAGATAGGTCTATGCGTAGATGATATCTCGAGTAGAACACGAAGAAATTTGTGAGCGTTGATATTCAGATTTCTGCCCTCCTTAGTCTTTTCTTGATTCGGCGGTATTGTTGGATGAAGTGGCCCGGACCAACATTACTCGTACGCTTACGAGAGACCGGTTTCATCGACTAACATGCAACTTGTTGCATAAAGATGACTTGCGGGTGTCTGTTTCTCCAACTTTAGTTGAATCAGATTTGATCGAGGCGATCCTTGGAGAAAGTTAAATAGCAATTTGCATATCACAGTTGTGGTTTTGCGTAAGTAAGATGCGATCATACTAGATACCCATAGCAGCCACGTAAAACATGCAACAACAAATTAGAGGACGTCTAATTTGTTTATGCAGGGTATGTTGTGATGTGATTGTTGGAAATATGCCCTAGAGGCAATAATAATTAGTTATTATTATATTTCTTTGTTCATGATAATCGTTTATTATCCACGCTATAATTGTATTGATTGGAAACACAATACTTGTGTGGATACATAGACAACACACTCTCCCTAGTAAGCCTCTAGTTGACTAGCTCGTTGATCAAAGATGGTCAAGGTTTCCTGGCCATAGGCAAGTGTTGTTACTTGATAACGGGATCACATCATTAGGAGAATCATGTGATTGGCTAGACCCAAACTAATAGACGTAGCATGTTGATCGTGTCATTTTGTTGCTACAGTTTTCTGTGTGTCAAGTATTTGTTCCTATGACCATGAGATCATATAACTCACTGACACCGGAGTAATGCTTTGTGTGTATCAAATGTCACAACGTAACTGGATGACTATAAAGATGCTCTACAGGTATCTCCGAAGGTGTTCGTTGAGTTAGTATGGATCAAGACTGGGATTTGTCACTCCGTATGACGGAGAGGTAATACAACATCACACACAAGCCTTGCAAGCAATGTGACTTAGTGTAAGTTGCGGGATCTTGTATTACGGAACGAGTCAAGAGACTTGCTGGTAAATGAGATTGAAATAGGTATGCGGATACTGACGATCGAATCTCAGGCAAGTAACATACCGAAGGACAAAGGGAATGACATACGGGATTATATGAATCCTTGGCACTGAGGTTCAAACGATAAGATCTTCGTAGAATATGTAGGATCCAATATGGGCATCCAGGTCCCGCTATTGGATATTGACCGAGGAGTCTCTCGGGTCATGTCTACATAGTTCTCGCACCCGCAGGGTCTACACACTTAAGGTTCGACGTTGTTTTATGCGTATTTGAGTTATATGGTTGGTTACCGAATGTTGTTCGGAGTCCCGGATGAGATCACGGACGTCACGAGGGTTTCCAGAATGGTCCAGAAACGAAGATTGATATATAGGATGACCTCATTTGGTTACCGGAAGGTTTTCGTGCATTACCGGAAAAATTTCGGGCTCATCGGTAGTGTACTAGGAGTGCCGGGAGGGATGCCGGGGACCATCAGGAGGGGTGTCACGCCCCAAGGGGTCTCATGGGCTATGGGAAGACATAAACCAGCCCCTAGTGGGCTGGAATAAGTTCCCACTAAGGCCCATAAGGTTTGAGAAGGAAAAACACAAGGTGGAAAGAGTTTCCAAGTGGGAAGATGGAATCCTACTCCAAGTAGGATTGCAGTAGGACTCCTCCACCTCCAATTTCGGCCAAACCTTTAGGTTTTGAGGCTGCCTCCTCCCCTCCCTCCCTCCTATATATAGTGGGGGTTTTAGGGCTGATTTGAGATAACTTTTGCCACGGCAGCCCGACCACATACCTCCACGGTTTTACCTCTAGATCGCGTTTCTGCGAAGCTCGGGCGGAGCCCTGCTGAGGTTAGATCACCACCAACCTCCGGAGCGCCGTAACGCTGCCGGAGAACTCATCTACCTCTCCGTCTCTCTTGCTGGATCAAGAAGGCCGAGATCATCGTCGAGCTGTACGTGTGCTGAACGTGGAGGTGCCGTCCGATTAGCACTAGATCGGAGCGGATCGCGGGACGGATCGCGAGACGGTTCGCGGGGCGGATCGAGGGACGTGAGGACGTTCCACTACATCAACCGTGTTTCTTAACGCTTCTGCTGTGCGATCTACAAGGGTACGTAGATCAGAAATCCCCTCTCGTAGATGGACATCACCATGATAGGTCTTCGTGCGCGTAGGAAATTTTTTGTTTCCCATGCGACATTCCCCAACAGTGGCATCATGAGCTAGGTTCATGCGTAGATGTAATCTCGAGTAGAACACAAAAGTTTTTGTGGGCGGTGATGTGCGTTTTCTGCCCTCCTTGATTCTGCGGTATTGTTGGATCGAAGCGGCTCGAACCGACATTACTCGTACGCTTACGAGAGACTGGTTTCATCGCTACGAGTAACTCCGTTGCTCAAAGATGACCGGCGAGTGTCGGTTTCTCCAACTTGAGTTGAATCTGATTTGACCGAGGAGGTCCTTGGATGAGGTTAAATAGCAATTCATATATCTCTGTTGTGGTGTTTGCGTAAGTAAGATGCGATCCTACTAAATACCCATGGTCACCACGTAAAACATGCAACAACAATTAGAGGACGTCTAACTTGTTTTTGCAGGGTATGCTTGTGATGTGATATGGCCAACGATGTGATGTGATATATTGGATGTATGAGATGATCATGTTGTAATAGTTAATATCGACTTGCACGTCGATGGTACGGCAACCGGCAGGAGCCATAGGGTTGTCTTTAAACTAACGTTTGTGCTTGTAGATGCGTTTACAATATTGCTAGGACGTAGCTTTAGTAGTAATAGCATGAGTATCACGACAACCACGATGGCGACACGTTGATGGAGATCATGATGATGGAGATCATGGTGTGACTCCGGTGACAAGAAGATCGTGCCGGTGCTTTGGTGATGGAGATCAAGAAGCACATGATGATGGCATATCATGTCACTTATGAATTGCATGTGATGTTAATCCTTTATGCACCTTATCTTGCTTAGAACGACGGTAGCATTATGAGGTGATCTCTCACTAAAATTTCAAGACAAAATTGTGTTCTCCCCGACTGTGCACCGTTGCGACAGTTCTTCGTTTTGAGACACCACGTGATGGTCGGGTGTGATAGACTCAACGTTCCCATACAACGGGTGCAAAACAGTTGCACACGCGGAACACTCGGGTTAAGCTTGACGAGCCTAGCATGTGCAGACATGGCCTCGGAACAAATGAGACCGAAAGGTCGAGCATGAAGCGTATAGTTGATATGATTAGCATAGAGATGCTTACCACTAAAACTATTCTCAACTCACGTGATGATCGGACTTGAGATAGTGGATTTGGATCATGTACCACTCAAATGACTAGAGAGATGTACTTTTTGAGTGGGAGTTCTTAAGTAATATGATTAATTGAACTAATTGTCATGAACATAGTCTAATGGTCTTTGCGAATTACGATGTAGCTTGCGCTATAGCTCTACTGTTTTTAATATGTTCCTAGAGAAAATTTAGTTGAAAGTTGATAGTAGCAAACTTTGCGGACTGAGTCTGTAAAACTAAGGATTGTCCTCGTTGGTGCGCAGAAGGCTTATGTCCTTAATGCACCACTCAGTGTGCTGCACCTCGAGCGTCGTCTGTGGATGTTGTGAACATCCGACATACACGTTTCTGATGACTACGCGATAGTTCGGTGCAAAATACTTAATGGCTTAGAAGCGTGGCGCCGAAGACGTTTTGAAACGTCACGGAACATGAGTGATGTTCTAAAGAGATGAAATTGTGATTTCATGCTTGTGCCCTTGTTAAGAGGTATGAGACCTCCGACAAGATTCTTTGTCCATGAAGTAAAGGAGCAAAACTCAATCGTTGAGCGTGTACTCAGATTGTCCGAGTACGACAATCACTTGAATCAAGTGGGAGTTAATCTTCCAGATGAGATAGTGATGGTTCTCCAAAGTCACTGCCACCAAGTTGTGAGAGCTTCGTGATGAACTATAACATATCAAGGATGGATACAATGATCCTTGAGAGATTCGTGATGTATGACACTACGAAAGTAGAAATCAAGAAGGAGCATCAATGGTTGATGGTTAGTAAAACCATTAAGTTTTATGAAAGGCAAGGGCTAGAAGGGATACTTCGTGAAACAGCAAAACAGTTGCTGCACTAATGAAGAGACCCAAGTCTAAACCCAAATCCGAGACTAAGTGCTTCTGTTATGAGGGGAACGGTCACTGAGGCGGAGCTACCCTAGATGCTTGGTAGATAAGTAGGCTGGCAAAGTCGAAAGTAGTATATTTGATATACATGATGTTGATGTGTGCTTTACTAGTACTCCTAGTAGCGCGAGGGTATTGGATACCGGTTCAGTTGCTAAGTGATTGGTAACATGAAATGAAAGCTACGGAATAAATGGAGGCTAGCTAAAGGCGAGGTGACGATACATGTTGGAAGTGTTTCCAAGGTTGATATGATCATCGCACACTCCCTCTATCATCGGGATTGGTGGTGAAACCCAAATAATTGTTATTTGGTGTTTGCGTTGAGCATGAACATGATTGTATCGTGTTTGTTGCAATACGATTATTCATTTAAAAGAATAATAGTTATTCTATTTGCTTGAATAATTACCCTCAATGGTTTATTGAATCTCGATCGTAGTGTTACACATGTTCATGATATTAGTGCCAAAAGATAAAAAGTAATAATGATAGTACCACTTAGTTGTGGCACTGCCACTTGAGTCATGTTGGTGTAAAATGCATGAAGAAGCTCCATGCTGATGGATCGTTTGGACTCACTTGATTTTGAATCACTTGAGACATGCAAAACATGCCACATGAAACAAGTAGAGTAACTTGTTGGGAGTAATGCATTTTTGATGTGTGCAGTCCAATAAGTGCTAAGGCACGCAGTGGATATCATTATGTTCTTACTTCACTGACGATTTGAGTAGATACAGGAGTATTTACTTGATGAATCACAAGTCTGAAATGTTGAAAAGTTCAAAGCTATTTTAGAGTGAAGATCGTCGTGACAAGAGGATAATCAGTCTACGATATGATCATAGAGATGAATATCTGAATTACGAGTTTTGGTACGTAGTTAAGACAATGTGGAAATTGTTCCGCAGTTCATGCCACCTGGAACACCAAAGTGTGATGATGTGTCTGAACGTCTTAGCCATGCCCTATTTGATATGGTGCATACTATGATGTCTCTTATCGAATTACCACTATTGTTTATGGGTTATGCATTAGAGACAACCGCATTCACTTTAAATAGGGCACCGCGTATTTCCGTTGAGATGACATAGTATAGACTAAGGTTTAGAGAAATCTAAGCGGTCGTTTCTTGAAAGTTTGGAGCTGCGATGCTTATGTGAAAAAATTTCAGTCTGATAAGCTCGAACCCAAAGCGGATAAATGCATCTTCATAAGATATCCAAAACAGTTGGATACATCTCCTATCTCAGATCCGGAAGCAAAGTGTTTGTTTCTAGAAACGGGTTCTTTCTTGAGGAAAGGTTTTTCTCGAAAAAATTGAGTGGGAGGGTGATAGAACTTGATGAGGTTACTGAACCATCACTTCGACTAGTGTGTAGCAGGGCACAGGAAGTTGTTCCTGTGGCGCCTACACCAGTTGTTCATGTGGCGCCTATACCAATTGAAGTGGAAGCTGATGATGGTGATCATTGAGCTTCGGATCAAGTTACTACAAACCTCGTAGGTCGACAAGGTCGCGTACTACTACAGAGTGGTATGGTAACCCTGTCTTGGAGGTCATGTTGTTGAACAATAATGAACCTACGAGCTGTGGAGAAGCCATGGTGAGCCCGGATTCCGACAAATGGCTGGAGGCCATGAAATCCGAGAGAGGATCCATGTATGAAAACAAAGTGTAGACTTTGGAAGAACTATTTGATGGTCGTAGGACTATTGAGTAAAGATGGATCTTTAAAAGGAAGACAGACGACGATGGTGATAAGTCACTATTAAGAAAAGCTCGACTTGTCGCAAAGATGTTTCCGACATGATCAAACAGTTGACTATGGTGAGACTTTCTCACTCGTAGCGATGCTAAAAGTCTGTTAGAATTATGTTAGTAGTTGTTGCATTATTTTTGAAATATTGCACATAGGATGTCAAAACATTGTTTCCTCGACGGTTTCCTTGAGCAACCATTGTATGTGATACAACCAGAAGGTTTTGTCGATCCTAAAGATACTAACAAGTATGCAAGCTCCAGCGATCCTTCAATGGACTGGTGCAAGCATCTCGGAGTTGGAATATACACTTTGATGAGATGATCAAAGATTTTGGGTTTGTACAAGGTTTATGAGAAACTTGTATTTCCAAAGAAGTGAGTGGGAGCACTATAGAACTTCTGATAAGTATATGTGGTTGACATATTGTTGATCAGAAATAATGTAGAATTTCTGTGGAGCATAAAAGGTTGTTTGAAAGGAGTTTTTCAATGGAATACCTGGATTGAGCTACTTGAACGTTGAGCATCAAGATCTATGGAGATAGATCAAACGCTTAATAGAAGTTTCAACAAGATGCATGCCTTGACAAGTTTTTGAAGGAATTCGAAATAGATCAGCAAAGAAGGAGTTCTTGACTGTGTTGTAAGGTGTGAATTTGAGTAAGACTCAAAACCCGACCACGACAGAATAAAGAGAATAGACGAAGGTCGTCTTCTATGCCTTAGTTGTACACTCTAAAGTATGCCATGCTGAGTACCGCACCTGATGTGTGCCTTGCAGCAAGTCTGTTAAGAGGTACACAGAGTGATCCAGGATTGAATCACTGATCAGCGGTCAAAGTTATCCTTAGTAACTAAATAGACTAAGGATTTTTTCTCGATTATGGAGGTGGTTAAAGAGTTTGTCGTAAAGGGTTACGTCGATGCAAGCTTTGACACTAATCCGAATAACTATGAGTAGTGAAACGGATTCGTATAGTAGAGTAGATATTTGGAGCATTTCCGAATAGCACGTAGTAGCAGCATCTATAAGATGACATAAAGATTTGTAAAGAACGCACGGATCTGAAAGTTTCAGAACCGTTGACTAAAACCTCTCTCACGAGCAAGACGTGATTAGACCCCATAACTATATGGGTGTTGGATTTGTTGAAATCACATGGTGATGTGAACTAGATTATGGACTCTAGTGCAAGTGGGAGGCTGTTGGAAATATGCCCTAGAGGCAATAATAATTAGTTATTATTATATTTCTTTGTTCACGATAATCGTTCATTATCCATGCTATAATTGTATTGATTGGAAACACAATACTTGTGTGGATACATAGACAAAACACTGTCCCTAGTAAGCCTCTTGTTGACCAGCTCGTTGATCAAAGATGGTCAAGGTTTCCTGGCCATAGGCAAGTGTTGTTACTTGATAACGGGATCACATCATTAGGAGAATCATGTTTTGGACTAGACCCAAACTAATAGACGTAGCATGTTGATCGTGTCATTTTGTTGCTACTGTTTTCTGCTTGTCAAGTATTTGTTCCTATGACCAGGAGATCATATAACTCACTGACACCGGAGGAATGCTTTGTGTGTATCAAACGTCGCAACGTAACTGGGTGACTATAAAGATGCTCTACAGGTATCTCCGAAGGTGTTCATTGAGTTAGTATGGATCAAGACTGGGATTTGTCATTCCGTATGACGGAGAGGTATCTCGGAGCCCACTCGGTAATACAACATCACACACAAGCCTTGCAAGCAATGTGACATAGTGTAAGTTGCAGGATCTTGTATTACGGACCGAGTAAAGAGACTTGCCGGTAAACGAGATTGAAATAGGTATGCGGATACTGATGATCGAATCTCAGGCAAGTAACATACCGAAGGACAAAGGGAATGACATACGGGATTATATGAATCCTTGGCACTGAGGTTCAAACGATAAGGTCTTCATAGAATATATAGGTTCCAATTTGGGCATCCAGGTCCCGCTATTGGATATTGACCGAGGAGTCTCTCGGGTCATGTCTACATAGTTCTCGAACCCGCAGGGTCTGCACACTTAAGGTTCGACGTTGTTTTATGCGTATTTGAGTTATATGGTTGGTTACCGAATGTTTTTCGGAGTCCCGGATGAGATCACGGACGTCACGGCGGTTTCCGGAATGGTCCGGAAACGAAGATTGATATATAGGATGACCTCATTTGGTTAGCGGAAGGTTTTCGTGCATTACCGGAAAAGTTTCGGGCTCATCGGTAGTGTACTGGGAGTGCCAGGAGGGGTGCCGGGGACCATTAGGAGGGGTGTCACGCCCCAAGGGGTCTCATGGGCTATGGGAAGACATAAAGCTGGCCCAAGTGGGCTGGAATAAGTTCCCACTAAGGCCCATAAGGTTTGAGAAGGAAAAAACACAAGGTGGAAAGAGTTTCCAAATGGGAAGGTGGAATCCTACTCCAAGTAGGATTGGAGTAGCACTCCTCCACCTCCAATTTCGGCCTAACCTTTAGGTTTTGAGGCTGCCTCCTCCCCTCCCTCCCTCCTATATATAGTGGGGTTTTAGGGCTGATTTGAGATAACTTTTGCCACGGCAGCCCATCCACATACCTTCACGGTTTTACCTCTAGATCGCGTTTCCGCGAAGCTCGGGCGGAGCCCTGCTGAGATTAGATCACCACCAACCTCCGGAGCGCCGTCATGCTGCCGGAGAACTCATCTACCTCTCTGTCTCTCTTGCTGGATCAAGAAGTCCGAGATCATCGTCGAGCTGTACGTGTGCTGAACGTGGAGGTGCTGTTCGTTCGGCACTAGATCGGAGCGGATCGTGGGACGGATCGCGGGACGGTTCGCGGGACGGTTCGCGGGGCGGATCGAGGGACGTGAGGACGTTCCACTACATCAACCGCGTTTCTTAACGCTTCTGCTGTGCGATCTACAAGGGTACGTAGATCGGAAATCCCCTTTCGTAGATGGACATCACCACGATAGGTCTTCGTGCGCGTAGGAAATTTTTTGTTTCCCATGCGACATTCCCCAACAGTGATATGGCCAAAGACATGATATGATATATTTGATGTATGAGATGATCGTGTTATAATAGGAAAATATTGACTTGCACGTCGATGTTACGGCATCCGGAAGGAGCCATAGGGTTGTATTTAATAATTTTGCGCTTGATGATGCTTTGCTTTATTGCTAGTCAGTAGCTTTAGTAGTAGCAACATAGTTAGCGCGACAACCACGATGGCAGCACAATGATGGAGATCATGGTTTGACGCCGGTGACGATGGAGATCATGCCGGTGCTTTCGTGATGGAGATCAAGAAGCACAAGTTCATGGCCATATCATGTCACTTATGATTTGCATGTGATGTTAATCCTTTTTATGCACCTTATTTTGCTTAGGACGACGGTAGCATTATAAGGTGATCCCTCACTAGAATTTCAAGATAAAATTGTGTTCTCCCCGAGTGTGCAATGTTGTGACAGTTCATCATTTCGAGAGACCACGTGATGATCGGGTGTGATAGACTCTACGTTCACATACAACGAGTGCAAAACAGTGCACAGGCGGAACACTCGGGTTAAACTTGACGAGCCTAGCATGTACATACATGGCCTCGGAACACAAGATACCGAAAGGTTGAACATGAGTCATATAGTAGATATGATCAACACAGAGACGTTCTGTGACAGCCCGATGCCGACGTTCCAGAAGATTCCCCTTTTCTTTCCGATTTCATCGTGTGTCTATTTTCTTTTGTCGCATCATCATCGCATCATGCGCATCATCTGCATTGCATCGGCATCTCCGTCGCCGCCAGTTTTCAAAAGTTGCATCCGTTGTTAGTTGCCGGTTCTCGTCGTTGTCCGTTCTGAGCCCGACCGCACACGCACGCGCCCGCGGCATCGTCAAAACCCTGTTTTAAAAGTGTGTTGAAAACTTTCTCTGATCGGGGTGAAACTTGGCATGCGGTCGTGATTAAATATAGGTAGGCCGCCTGTCAAGTTTCATCGCAATCGGAGTACATCTGGTACCCGAATGGTCGATCGTAGAGGCACCGTATTCGGTCTACCGTCGGACGTTTTTCGTTGTTTTAAAATCGCGTTGCCGCGCCGCACCGTTTCCCTCTCTTCCCCTCCTAGCCTACTCTACATGTTCACTTGGCCTACCCTGCGTTCGAGTTCGTACGATTCCGATCGCGTGGGCGAAAACGGGGCCGAATTCGGATAAGCCTAGCCCCCCCCCCCCGTTTGTCTATATATAGATCCCCCTATTATTTAGACAGCAAACCCTAGGTCTTCCTCGTTTTCCGCGCCCGAAACCCTAGCCCCCACTCGCTCTCTCTCCTCTCCAGCCCCCCTCTCTCCCTCAGCCGCCGTCGGGGCCCGCTCGGGCCCGAGGCAGGCCCGCCAAGCCCATCTGGCCGGCCGCCGCCGAGCAGCAGTAGCCCGAGCCGCCTTCAGCGCCCGAGGTGCCTCCAGCCGCCTTCGCCGCCGCCTGCCCACCTCGCCGCCGCCGCCTCCCTCCGGGCGCCGGCCGGAGCCCACCGGAGGAACTCGCCGGATCGAGCAGGCCCTCGCCGGCGTCCTTGTTCCCCTCACAGTTGCGGATCCCGCGGGGCCTCACCGCCTGCAGCCGCCGGTCCCTGTCGGATCCGGACGGCCCGGCCGTTCCTCGGGCTCCTTGTGCCCCGCGCCGGCCACGGGAGACACCGGTCTGAAGCACCGCCTCACCGTCGTGCAAGGTGCGCCGCCGCTGGTCCCTACTCCTCGATCCAGGCGGGATCGGGAGAGCGCCGACCGACCCAGCGACCACCCCGCCTGGGCCCCCTCGCCCGGGTGGGCCTGCCTCTCCGCCCAAGCCAGGCCGAGGCCTCCGCTCCACCAGGCCGGCCCAAGAGGCCTCAGCTGAGCAGTCCCCAGCCCTTTTATTTACGCCCTAGGCGTTGTTAGTTAATTTGCGCCCCAACTCGGCACGTTAGTGTATTAGGTTATTTTCGGATTTTTATTTAAATCCAGAAAAATAGACGATTTTCAAACGACCGTATCTTTTATTCCGTTATTCGGATCGAGACGTGTAATATATGGTTTTCATGTAGAATTCCGCGTAGATTTTGAATTTCTAACTTGCATAATTATTTGAGGCAGTTTGAAGTGCCTAATGCATCGTTTTGCGAGCTGTTTCAATAGGATCCGTTCCGTAGTTATTTCTCGTGCGTGTCCGGACAGCCCGTATACCGTAGATTAAATGTCCATGTTTTAGGAACCATTTTTTCCATGTAATTTAGAGCGGTCATTGGTATTTTTGCGCGTAGGGATTGCCGGTAGTTTATTTTTCCCGTGTATAGGTTATTTTTCCCGCATTTTCGTGTGGCATTATTTTGTTGCGCAACCCCACATATTTTTCTGTGAAGTTAGTTTTAGCTTTTGAGTAAGTTAGTTCGCGCGATATTTTGCCGTGATGCCCTTTTGTTTAATTCGTAGGATTTATTCCGTGCTCCGTTTGATTAAGTTGTCAACTAGGGAGTTGTTCTTGGGTGTTTTGTCTAGCCCCTAGTATTTGTGGTTGCAATAGAAATGCATGTTTAGGTGTGGTTTTTCTTGCCCTCAAGTTGCTACAAATAGTGCTGATTTGGAGGTGCTGAAATATTTCTAAGTCTGGAATCTGTTATATTTTGTTGCTTTCTTGTCGTGCTTCTATCTTTTGATCTGTAGCTCTTTTGAGGTTGGTCCAATGGAGTAAGTTGTAGCCCTTGTATTTCTCTAGAAAGCTGTAAATTTTCATGCCATTTGGAGTCCTCTAGATATTGGTTTTACTTCTGTCAATATGGCTTCAGATCAAAAACTGCACTTTCATGAGGTGTAATTTTCACTAAGTCTGAAATAGTGTGAGAAATGCCATTTTGTGACTTCTTTTCCTAGTGATCCATGATGCCATGCTAGTTGTTGTTAGTTGCTTGTAGTAGTGCTTCTTGCCCTCTTTAGTGTCATGCCTTTCTTGAGCCAATTGGGATTTTGTAGCTCATAGTTGTGAGGGGTAGAAAATGCTATGTGGCTGATTTTTGCAGATTGTAGTGATTTCTTGTTTTGCTCGTATCTTCTGAACCGTAGCTCCATTTTGATCGAGTCCTACGTGAAACTTGCTTAGAATCTCATGTAGTTTCATTTTCTCTTGCTGGTTGTATGTTTTGAAGTGCTCGTGACCGCCGTTGCACACATGTTGCATTCATGCCATCATATCTTGCGGTGTCCGTATCTTTTGATCCGTAGCTCCGTTGGAGATGTTCTTTATGTGTAGATTGCTTGAAATGACGCGTAGAATCACGTGAATCTATTTTTTTGCTGTTTAACAACTCATTAAATGTCATAATTCAGATCTGGACAGAATTGTAAATTAACATATGAGGTCGTCTCGGCGATGCTATATGTCATTTCCGACCTCATTTAAAATGTCTAGATAGGTAGATTATGTTGGAAATATGCCCTAGAGGCAATAATAATTAGTTATTATTATATTTCTTTGTTCATGATAATCGTTTATTATCCATGCTATAATTGTATTGATTGGAAACACAATACTTGTGTGGATACATAGACAAAACACTGTCCCTAGTAAGCCTCTAGTTGACTAGCTCGTTGATCAAAGATGGTCAAGGTTTCCTGGCCATAGGCAAGTGTTGTTACTTGATAACGGGATCACATCATTAGGAGAATCATGTGATGGACTAGACCCAAACTAATAGACGTAGCATGTTGATCGTGTCATTTTGTTGCTACTGTTTACTGCGTGTCAAGTATTTGTTCCTATGACCATGAGATCATATAACACACTGACACCGGAGGAATGCTTTGTGTGTATCAAATGTCACAACGTAACTGGGTGACTATAAAGATGCTCTACAGGTATCTCCGAAGGTGTTCGTTGAGTTAGTATGGATCAAGACTGGGATTTGTCACTCCGTATGACGGAGAGGTATCTCGGGGCCCACTCGGTAATACAACATCACACACAAGCCTTGCAAGCAATGTGACTTAGTGTAAGTTGCGGGATCTTGTATTACGGAACGAGTAAAGAGACTTGTCGGTAAACGAGATTGAAATAGGTATGCGGATACTGACGATCGAATCTCAGGCAAGTAACATACCGAAGGACAAAGGGAATGACATACGGGATTATATGAATCCTTGGCACTGAGGTTCAAACGATAAGATCTTCGTAGAATATGTAGGATCCAATATGGGCATCCAGGTCCCGCTATTGGATATTGACCGAGGAGTCTCTCGGGTCATGTCTACATAGTTCTCGAACCCGCAGGGTCAGCACACTTAAGGTTCGACGTTGTTTTATGCGTATTTGAGTTATATGGTTGGTTACCGAATGTTGTTCGGAGTCCCGGATGAGATCACGGACGTCACGAGGGTTTCCGGAGTGGTCCGTAAACGAAGATTGATATATAGGATGACCTCATTTGGTTACCGGAAGGTTTTCGTGCATTACCGAAAAAGTTTCGGGCTCATCGGTAGTGTAGTGGGAGTGTCGGGAGGGGTGCCGGGGACGATCAGGAGGGGTGTCACGCCCCAAGGGGTCTCATGGGCTATGGGAAGAGATAAACCAGCCCCTAGTGGGCTGGAATAAGTTCCCACTAAGGCCCATAAGGTTTGAGAAGGAAAAAACACAAGGTGGAAAGAGTTTCCAAGTGGGAAGGTGGAATCCTACTCCAAGTAGGATTGGAGTTGGACTCCTCCACCTCCAATTTCAGCCAAACCTTTAGGTTTTGAGGCTGCCTCCTCCCCTCCCTCTCTCCTATATATAGTGGGGTTTTAGGGCTGATTTGAGACAACTTTTGCCACGCCAGCCCGACCACATACCTCCACGGTTTTACCTCCAGATCGCGTTTGTGCGGAGCTCGGGCGGAGCCCGGGCGGAGCCCTGCTGAGATTAGATCACCACCAACCTCCGGGGCGCCGTCACGCTGCCAGAGAACTCATCTACCTCTCCGTCTCTCTTGCTAGATCAAGAAGGCCGAGATCATCGTCGAGCTGTACGTGTGCTGAACGCGGAGGTGTAGTCCGTTCGGCACTAGATCGGAGCGGATCGTGGGACGGATCGCGGGACGGTTCATGGGACGGTTCGCGGGGCGGATCGAGGGACGTGAGGATGTTCCACTACATCAACCGCGTTTCTTAATGCTTCTGCTGTGCGATCTACAAGGGTACGTAGATCAGAAATCCCCTCTCGTAGATGGACATCGCCATGATAGGTCTTCGTGCGCGTAGGAAAGTTTTTGTTTCCCATGCGACGTTCCCCAACAGTGGCATGATGAGCTAGGTTCATGCGTAGATGTCTTCTCGAGTAGAACACAAAAGTTTTTGTGGGCGGTGATGTGCGTTTTGCTGCCCTCCTTAGTCTTTTCTTGATTCCGCGGTATTGTTTGCGCGAAGCGGCTCGGACCGACATTACTCGTACGCTTACGAGAGACTGGTTTCATCGCTACGAGTAACTCCGTTGCTCAAAGATGACCGGTGAGTGTCGGTTTCTCCAACTTTAGTTGAATCGGATTTGACCGAGGAGGTCCTTGGATGAGGTTAAATAGCAATTCATATATCTCCGTTGTGGTGTTTGCGTAAGTAAGATGCGACCCTACTAGATACCCATGGTCACCACGAAAAAACATGTAACAACAATTAGAGGACGTCTAACTTGTTTTTGCAGGGTATGCTTGTGATGTGATATGGCCAACGATGTGATGTGATATATTGGATGTATGAGATGATCATGTTGTAATAGTTAATATCGACTTGCACGTCGATGGTACGACAACCGGCAGGAGCCATAGGGTTGTCTTTAAACTAACGTTTGTGCTTGCAGATGCGTTTACTATATTGCTAGGACGTAGCTTTAGTAGTAATAGCATGAGTAGCACGACAACCCCGATGGCGACACGTTGATGGAGATCATGATGATGGAGATCATGGTGTGACACCGGTAACAAGAAGATCGTGCCGGTGCTTTGGTGATGGAGATCAAGAAGCACATGATGATGGCCATATCATGTCACTTATGAATTGCATGTGATGTTAATCCTTTATGCACCTTATCTTGCTTAGAACGACGGTAGCATTATGAGGTGATCTCTCACTAAAATTCCAAGGCGAAATTGTGTTCTCCCCGACTGTGCACCGTTGCGACAGTTCTTCGTTTCGAGACACCACGTGATGATCGGGTGTGGTAGACTCAACGTTCACATACAACGGGTGCAAAACAGTTGCACACGCGGAACACTCGGGTTAAGCTTGACGAGCCTAGCATGTGCAGACATGGCCTCGGAACACATGAGGCCGAAAGGTCGATCATGAATCGTATAGTTGATATGATTAGCATAGAGATGCTTACCACTAAAACTATTCTCGACTCACGTGATGATCGGACTTGAGATAGTGGATTTGGATCATGTACCACTCAAATGACTAGAGAGATGTACTTTTTGAGTGGGAGTTCTTAAGTAATATGATTAATTGAACTAATTGTCATGAACATAGTCTAATGGTCTTTGCGAATTACGATGTAGCTTGCGCTATAGCTCTACTGTTTTTATATGTTCCTAGAGAAAATTTAGTTGAAAGTTGATAGTAGCAAACTTTGTAGACTGAGTCTGTAAAACCGAGGATTGTCCTCGTTGCTGCGCAGAAGGCTTATGTCCTTAATGCGCCACTCGGTGTGCTGCATCTCGAGCATCGTCTATAGATGTTGTGAACATCCAACATACACGTTTATGATGACTACACGATAGTTCAGTACAAAATACTTAATGGCTTAGAAGCAAGGTGCCGAAGACGTTTTCAAACATCACGGAACATAAGAGATGTTCTAAAGAGATAAAATTGTGATTTCATGCTTGTGCCCTTGTTAAGAGGTATGAGACCTCCGACAAGATTCTTTGTCCACGAAGTAAAGGAGAAAAGCTCAATCGTTGAGCGTGTGCTTAGATTATCTGAGTACGACAATCGCTATAATCAAGTGGGAGTTGATCTTTCAGATAAGATAGTGATGGTTCTCCAAAGTCATGCCACCAAGATGTGAGAGCTTCGTGATGAACTATAACATATCAAGGATAGATACAATGATCCTTGAGCGATTCGCGATGTTTGACACTGCGAAAGTAGAAATCAAGAAGGATCATCAATAGTTGATGGTTAGTAAAACCACTAAGTTTCGAGAAAGGCAAGGGCTAGAAGGGATACTTCGTGAAATGGCAAAGCAGTTGCTGCACTAATGAAGAGACCCCAGATTAAACCCAAGCCCAGGACTAAGTGCTTCTGTTATGAGGGGAATGGTCACTGAGGCGGAGCAACTCAAGATACTTGGTACATAAGAAGGCTGGCAAAAGTCGAAAGAAGTATATTTAATATACATGATGTTGATGTGTACTTTACTAGTACTCCTAGTAGCACCAGGGTATTGGATACCGGTTCGGTTGCTAAGTGATTAGTAACACGAAGTGAAAGCTATGGCATAAACGGAGACTAGTTAAAGGCGAGGTGACGATACGTGTTGGAAGTGTTTCCAAGGTTGATATGATCAAACGTCGCACGCTCCCTCTACCATCGGGATTGGTGTTAAACCTAAATAATTGTTATTTGGTGCTTGCGTGAAGCATGAACATGATTGGATCATGTTTATTGCAATACGATTATTCATTTGAAGAGAATAATGCTTACTCTATTTGCTTGAATAATCACCTTCAATGGTTTATTGAATCTCGATCGTAGTGTTACACATGTTCATGATATTGGTGCCAAAAGATACGAGGTAATGATGATAGTACCACTTACTTGTGGCACTGCCGCTTGAGTCATGTTGCTATAAATTGCATGAAGAGGCTCCATGCTGATGGATCTTTATACTCACTTGATTTTGAATCACTAGTGACATGCAAATCATACCACATGAGCAAGGCCTTGTTTTCATTGAGATGAAACAAGATAATAACTTGTTGGAAGTGATACATTTTGATGTATGCAGTCCAATGGGTGCTGAGGCACGCAGTGGATATCATTATGTTCTTACTTCAATGACGATTTGAGTAGATACAAGAGTATTTACTTAATGAATCACAAGTCTGAAATATTGAAAAGTTCAATTCTGTTTCGGAGTGAAGTTTGTCGTAACAAGAGGATAAACTGTCTACGATATGATCATAGAAATGAATATCTGAGTTACGAGTTTTCGTATGTAGTTAAGACAATGTGGAAATTGTTTCGCAGTTCATGCCACCTGGAACATCATAGTGTGATGATGTGTCTGAACGTCATAGCCACAGACTATTTGGTATGGTGCATGCTATGATGTCTCTTATCGAATTACCACTATCGTTTATGGTTTATGCATTAGAGACAACCGCATTCACTTTAAATAGGGCACCGCGTATTTCCGTTGAGATGACACAGTATAGACTGAGGTTTAGAGAAATCTAAATTGTCGTTTCTTGAAAGTTTGGGGCTTCGACACTTATGTTAAAAAGTTTCACTCTGATAAGCTCGAACCCAAAACAGATAAATGCATCTTCATAGGATATCCAAAACGTTGTTGGGTACATCTCCTATCTCAGATCCGGAAGCAAAGTGTTTGTTTCCAGAAACGGGTTCTTTCTTGAGGAAAGGTTTCTCTCGAAAGAATTGAGTGGGAGGGTGATAGAACTTGATGAGGTTATTGAACCATCACTTCGACTAGTGTGTAGCAGGGCACAGGAAGTTGTTCCTGTGGCGCCTACACCAATTGAAGTGGAAGCTGATGATGGTGATCATTGAGCTTCGGATCAAGTTACTACAAACCTCGTAGGTCGACAAGGTCGCGTACTACTACAGAGTGGTATGGTAACCCTGTGTTGGAGGTCATGTTGTTGAACAATAATGAACCTACAAGCTATGGAGAAGCAATGGTGGGCCCGGATTCCGACAAATGGCTGGAGGCCATGAAATCCGAGAGAGGATCCATGTATGAAAACAAAGTGTAGACTTTGGAAGAACTACTTGATGGTCGTAGGACTATTGAGTAAAGATGGATCTTTAAAAGGAAGACAGACGACGATGGTGATAAGTCACTATTAAGAAAAGCTCGACTTGTTGCAAAGGTGTTTCCGACATGATCAAACAGTTGACTATGGTGAGACTTTCTCACTCGTAGCGATGCCAAAAGTATGTTAGAATTATGTTAGTAGTTGTTGCATTATTTTTAAAAATTGTACATAGTATGTCAAAACATTGTTTTCTCGACGGTTTCCTTGAGCAAACATTGTATGTGATACAACCAGAAGGTTTTGTCGATCCTAAAGATACTAAAAAGTATGCAAGCTCCAGCGATCCTTCAATGGACTGGTGCAAGCATCTTGGAGTTGGAATATACACTTTGATGAGATGATCAAAGTTTTTGGGTCTGTACAAGGTTTATGAGAAACTTGTATTTCCAAAGAAGTGAGTGGGAGCACTATAGAATTTATGATAAGTATATGTGGTTGACATATTGTTGATCAGAAGTAATGTAGAATTTTTGTGAAGCATAAAAGGTTGTTTGAAAGGAGTTTTTCAAAGGAATACCTGGATTGAGCTACTTGAACGTTGAGCATCAAGATCTATGGAGATAGATCAAAACGCTTAATGGAAGTTTCAACTAGATGCATGCCTTGACAAGTTTTTGAAGGAATTCGAAATAGATCAGCAAAGAAGGAGTTCTTGATTGTGTTGTAAGGTGTGAATTTGAGTAAGACCCAAACTAATAGACGTAGCATGTTGATCGTGTCAATTTGTTGCTACTGTTTTCTGCGTGTCAAGTATTTGTTCCTATGACCATGAGATCATATAACACACTGACATCGGAGGAATGCTTTGTGTGTATCAACTGTCGCAACGTAACTGGGTGACTATAAAGATGCTCTACAGGTATCTCCGAAGGTGTTTGTTGAGTTAGTATGGATCAAGACTGGGATTTGTCACTCCGTATAACGGAGAGGTATCTCGGGGCCCAGTCGGTAATACAACATCACACACAAGCCTTGCAAGCAATGTGACTTAGTGTAAGTTGCGGGATCTTGTATTACGGAACGAGTAAAGAGACTTGCTGGTAAACGAGATTGAAATAGGTATGCGGATACTGACGATCGAATCTCAGGCAAGTAATATACCGAAGGACAAAGGGAATGACATACGGGATTATATGAATCCTTGGCACTGAGGTTCAAACGATAAGATCTTCGTAGAATATGTAGGATCCAATATGGGCATCCAGGTCCCGCTATTGGATATTGACCGAGGAGTCTCTCGGGTCATGTATACATAGTTCTCGAACCCGCAGGGTCAGCACACTTAAGGTTCGACGTTGTTTTATGCGTATTTGAGTTATATGGTTGGTTACCGAATGTTGTTCGGAGTCCCGGATGAGATCACGGACGTCACGAGGGTTTCCGGAGTGGTCCGGAAACGAATATTGATATATAGGATGACCTCATTTGGTTACCAGAAGGTTTTCGTGCATTACCGGAAAAGTTTCGGGCTCATCGGTAGTGTAGTGGGAGTGTCGGGAGGGGTGCCGGGGACCATCAGGAGGGGTGTCACGCCCCAAGGGGTCTCATGGGCTATGGGAAGAGATAAACCAGCCCCTAGTGGGCTGGAATAAGTTCCCCTAAGGCCCATAAGGTTTGAGAAGGAAAAAACACAAGGTGGAAAGAGTTTCCAAGTGGGAAGGTGGAATCCTACTCCAAGTACGATTGGAGTAGGACTCCTCCCACTCCAATTTTGGCCAAACCTTTAGGTTTTGAGGCTGCCTCCTGCCCTCCCTCCCTCCTATATATAGTGGGGTTTTAGGGCTGATTTGAGACAACTTTTGCCACGGCAGCCCGACCACATACCTCCACGGTTTTACCTCTAGATCGCGTTTCTGCGGAGCTCGGGAGGAGCCCTGCTGAGATTAGATCACCACCAACCTCCGGAGCGCCATCACGCTGCCGGAGAACTCATCTACCTCTCGGTCTCTCTTGCTGGATCAAGAAGGCCGAGATCATCGTCGAGCTGTACGTGTGCTGAACGCGGAGGTGCCGTCCGTTCGGCACTAGATCGGAGCGGAACGTGGGACGGATCGCGGGACGGTTCGTGGGACGGTTCACGGGGTGGATCGAGGGACGTGAGGACGTTCCACTACATCAACCGCGTTTCTTAACGCTTCTGCTGTGCGATCTACAAGGGTACGTAGATCGGAAATCCCCTCTCGTAGATGGACATCACCATGATAGGTCTTCGTGCGCGTAGGAAATTTTTTGTTTCCCATGCGACGTTCCCCAACAGTTTAATTTCCGCTTCACCTCTTGCATGTTTAACCACAATTAATATTGCCGTGTATCTAATCGGGACAGAACTAAATAATTAACGTGTAGTTTCGTCAATAGGCAACTCGTTGCATATCGAGCTTCATTTAATGTGTAGTGTTTGCGTGGGGTGAATTGCCATGCCATCACTTGCATCATTGATCTGCTCATGCATCATTTGTGTTGTGCATCGTGTGGTGAATTCCGTGTGTTGATTCGTGTTTCCGGTTTGCTTCGTCTCGACAGAGTTCCGCAGCGTGCCGGATTGTGAGGACCCGTTCGACTACCTCGGTTCGTCTGCTTCACGGAGGCGTTCTTCTTCCAAGCGGGATCTCAGGCAAGATGACCATTTCCCCATATACCATTAGTATCAGTGCCATGCTAGTTTTATCCCTTCTATCGATTATGTCTCATTGCCTACCACATGTTAAATATCAGCCTATCAACAATGCCATGAAACCTTCAACCTGTTCAACCTAGCAAACCACTGATTGGCTATGTTACTGCTTGCTTATCCTTGTGTTAGCGTTGCTAGTTGAAGGTGCAGTTGCTTCCATTTGAAAACATGGGTTCCTTGTCATATCACCATATTAATGCTATTTAATTTAATGCACCTATATACTTGGTAAAAGGTGGAAGGCTTGGCCTTTCTAGCCAGGTGTTTTGTTCCACCCTTGCCCCCTTAGTTTCGGCTACCGGTGTTATGTTCCATAATTGAGCGCTCCTAACACGATCGGGGTTGTTATGGGGACCCCCTTGATAATTCGTTTTAGATTAAAGCTGGTCTGGCAAGGCCCAACATTGGTACTACATTTGCATAACATAATAATTCTGTTAAATTGAAATGCATAGGGAGTTAGCGCTACCCGAGGAGTAATTCTACATAATACAGGGGGGGCAGTGCTATTGGTGCTGGTCCAAAACTAGAGCCGTTTGCGGGGCCAACCCAGGGCAACTTGGGAGATTTCTATCAGGCCACCGTACGCTCTGCTTATCCGTCGTGTCCTGAGAACGAGATACGCGGCTCCTATCGGGATCGTCGACACGCCGGGCGGCCTTGGTGGATTAGTTTTACCTTCGACGAGATATCTTGTGCATCGGGATTCCGGTGATGCTTTGGGTAATCTCAGAGTTGAGGTTTTCCACTAGGGAATCCGACGAGATTGCGAGCTTCGCGGTTGAGGATTTCTATGCGGCTTGTGGTAATTTGTGATGGACTAGTTGGAGCAACCCTGCAAGGTTAAATCTTTTCGGATAGCCGTGCCCGCAGTTATGTGGCAACGTGGAAACTTTGTTTAACACTGGTTCTAGATAACTTGAAGTAATTTAATGAAAAACATGCCAACTGTGTGCGTAACCGTGACTGTCTCTTTCGTGAGTTCTTTCTCCGATCGAGGACACAGTGGGGTTATGTCTGACGTAGGTAGGTGTTCAGGATCATTCATTTGATCATCAATAGTCATGTCCGTTATGCGTAGATCTTCCCCCTCTTATTCTTGTACTCGTAAGTTAGCCACCAAATATATGCTTAGCCGCTTCTGCAACCTCACCACTTAACCATACCTCACCCATTAAGCTTTGCTAGTCTTGATACCTTTGGAAATGAGATTGCTGAGTCCCCTGTGGCTCACAGATTACTACAACACCAGTTGCAGGTACAGGTAAAGGTTAGTTGACGCGAGCGCGTTGATTGTTCATTTGGAGTTGCTTCTTCTTCTTCTTCATCGATCTAGGATGGGTTCCAGGCCGGCAGCCTGGGATAGCAAGGATGGACGTCGTTCTTCTTTTCTCGTTTGTTTTCGTCCGTAGTCGGACCCTGCTCTTACTCTTGATGATTATGTAATGTACTGACGTGACTCGGATGTAGCTTGTGGCGAGTGTAAGCCAATCTATATATATATCTCATCTTTTCAGTACATGTACTTGTGACGATATCCATTCTTGCGACACGACGAGATGCGCTTCTATCCCTGACGAGGCCTTCGTGCCAAATTGAGGATAGGGTTGCATCTTGGGCATGACACGTTCATCATTAAAGCTAACTCAACTCACGTGATGATCAGACTTGAGTTAGTGAATTTTGGATCATGTGTCACTCGAATGACTAGAGGGATGCCAATTTGAGTGGGAGTTTATGAGTAATATTATTAACTAAACTCAATTATCTTGAACATAGTCTAATTAATCTTTGCAAATTTATGTTGTACATCAATGGCTCGCACAGTAGCAACCCTGAATTTTAATGTGTTCCTAGAGAAAACTAAGCTGAAAGATGATGGAAACAATTTTGTTGACTGGGCCCATAATCTGAGGCTTATCCTCATGGCTGCCCAAAAGAAATATGTCCTTGATGCGCCGCTAGGTGAAGCACCAGCACAACCGGCGACCCAAGACGTTATGAACGCCTGGTAGTCGTGTCAGGATGACTACTCATTAATTCAATGTGCAGTTTGTATGCCTTAGAACCACGACTTCAAAGACGTTTTGAATGTCATGGAACATATGTGATGTTCCAGGAGTTGAAGTTTATCTTTGAGAAGAAAGCCCGGATCGAGAGGTATGAAACCTCTGATAAATTCTATGCTTGGAAAATGGAGGAGAACGGGTCTATCAGTGAACATTTGATCAGAATGTCAGGGTACTCTAATTGTCTAGCTGAGCTGGGAATTGCTCTCCCGCAAGAAGCTATCACTGACAGAGTTCTTCAATCATAGCCACCTAGCTATAATAGCTTTGTGTTGAACTACAACATGCAAGGGATGAATAAGTCACTCGTCGAGCTGTTTGTGATGCTAAAAATGGCTGAGTCAAAAACCTAGAAAGAACATCAAGTGTTGATGGTCAATAAGACCACCAATTTCAAGAAAAAGAGCAAGGGCAAGAAGGGTAACTCCAAGAAGAGTGGCAAAGTTGTTGCCCCTCCGACGAAGAAACTGAGTGTTATCATTGGAAGGGTACTAGTCACTCAAAGAGGAACTGCCCCAAGTATCTGGCCGATAAGAAGGCGTCCAATACCAAACAAGGTATATTTGATATACATTTTATTGATGTGTACCTCAGCAGCTCTCGTAGTAGTGCCTGGGTATTTGATACCGGTTCTGTTGCTTAAATTTGCAACTTGAAACAGGAACTACGGAATAAACGAAGCTTGGCGAAGGATGAAGTGACGGTGCGCGTGGGAAATGGTTCCAAGGTTGATGCGATCACCATCGACACGCTTTCACTTCATTTACCATCAGGATTAGTGATGAACCTAAATAATTGTTATTTAGTGCCTGCGTTAAGCATGAACATTATATTTGAATCTTGTTTATTGTGAGACGGTTACTCATTTAAGTTAGAGAATAATGGTTGTTCTATTTATATGAGTAATATCTTTTATGGTCATGCACCCAATGTGAGGGGTTTGTTCATTTTGAATCTTGATAGTAATGATACACGTATACATAACACTGAAATCAAAAGATGTAGATTTGATAACGATAGCACCACTTTCTTGTGACACTGCCGCTTAAGTCATATTGGTATAAAACGCATGAAGAAACTCCATGTTGATGGACTTTTGGAGTCACTTGATTTTGAATCACTTGACACATGTGAACCATGCCTCGTGGGCAAGATGACTAAGACTCCATTCTTCGGGACAATGGAGCATGCAAGTGACTTGTTGGATATCATACATACTGATGTGTGTGGACCAACGAGCATAGAGGCGCGCAGTGGTTATTATTATTTTCTCACCGTCACAAATAATTTGAGTAGATATGGTTATATTTACTTGGTGAAACACAAGTCTGAAACGTTTGAAAAGTTCAAGCAATTTCAGAGTGAAGTTGAGAATCATTATAACAAGAAGATCAAGTTCCTGCGATGTGATCGAGGCCGTGAGTATCTGAGTTATAAGTTTGGCACTCACTTAAGACAATGTGGAATTGTTTCACAATTGACGCCGCTTGGAACACCATAGCGTAATGGTGTGTCTGAACGTCATAATATCACTTTATTAGATATGGTGCGTTCTATGATGTCTCTTACCGATTTGTCGTTATCATTTTGGGGTTATATGTGCATTAGAGACAGCTGCATTCACTTTAAATAGGGCACCATAAAAATCCGTCGAGACGACGCCATATGAGATGTGGTTTTGCAAGAAGCCAAAGTTGTCGTTTCTTATAGTTTGGGGATGTGATGCTTATGTCAAAAGGCATCAGCCTGAAAAGCTGGAACCCAAAGCGGAAAAGTGTGTCTTCATAGAATACCCAAAAGAGACAGTTGGGTATATCTTTTATCTCATATCCGAGGGCAAAGTGTTTCTCACTAAGAAAGGAGCTTTTCTTGAGAAAGAGTTTCTCTCGAATGCATTGAGTGGGAGAAAGATAGAACTTGATGAGGTTATTGAACCTTTGCGTCAACTAGATGGTGGCATAGGATAGAAAAATGTTTGTGTCGAAGCTACACCAGTTGAAGAGGAAGCTAATGATGATGATCATGAAACTTCCGATCAAGTTGCTATCGAACCTCGTAGGTCGACACGGGACCGCACCGCTCCTGAGTGGTACGGTAACCCTATCTTAACAGTCATGTTGTGATCGAAAATGGGTCATTTCTAGAGAAAGAGTTTCTGACATAGGATCCGTATATGAAAATAAAGTATGGACTTTGGAAGTATTACCCGAAGGGCAAAAGGCCATTTAGAATAAATAGATCTTTACGAAGAAGACGGACGTGGACAGTAATGTCACTCTCTATAAAGCTCGACTTGTGGGAAAAGGTTTTTCACAAGTTCAAGGAGTTGACTGCGATGAGACTTTCTCACTCGTAGCAATGCTTAAGTCCGTCAGAATCATGTTAGCAATAGATGCATTTTTCTATTATGAAATTTGGCAAATGGATGTCAAAACAGTGTTCCTTAACGGTTTACTTAAGGAAGAGTTGTATATGATGCAACCAGAAGGTTTTGTCGATCGAGAGAATGCTGACAAAGTACACAAGCTCCAACGATATATTTATGGACTGGTGCAAGCATCTCGGAGTTGGAATCAGCGCTTTGATGAGGTGATCAAAGTGTTTGGGTTTATACAAGTTTATGGAGACGCTTGTATTTAAAAGAAAGTGAGTGGGAGCTCTATAGCATTTCTAATATTAAATTTGGTTGACATATTGCTGATTGAAAACAATATAGAATTCCTGGGAAATCTAAAGGAATATTTGAACAAGATTTTTTCAATGAAGGACCTAGGAGAAGCTGCTTACATATTAGGCATCAAGATCTATAGAGATAGATCAATACGCTTAATAGGACTTTCACAGAGCACATACCTTGACAAAGTTTTGAAGAAGTTCAAAATGAAAAAGTCCAAGAAAGGGTTCTTTCTTGTATTGCAAGGTGTGAAGTTGAGTAAAACTCAATGCCTAGTGACTGCAGAAGATAGAGAAAAGATGAGTGTCGTCCCCTATGCTTCAGCCATAGGCTCTATCATGTATGCAATGCTTTGCACAAGACCTGATGTCAGCCTTGCCATAAGTATGGCGCGAAGGTTTCAAAGTGATCCGGGAATGGAACACTCGACAACGGTCAAGAATATTCTGTAGTACCTGAAAAGGACTAAACAAATGTTTCTCGTGTATGGAGGTGATAAAGAGCTCGTCGTAAAGGGTTACATCGACGCAAGATTTGACACTGATTCGGATGACTTTAAGTCCCAAACCAGATACGTATTTATTCTCAATGGGGTTGCGGTAAGTTGGTGCAGTTCCAAGCAGAGTGTGGTAGCCGATTCTACATGCGAAGCGGAGTACATAGCTGCTTCGGAGGCGCCTAAAGAAGGTGTATGTCTCGATTGAGGAGTTCATGACAGATCTTGGAGTTCTTCCCAGTGCACTGGATCAAATGACTTTGTTCTGTGACAACACTCGTGCCGTGATCAAGCCACGGAAGGGACGCTTCAATTCCATCCGCCATTACATCAAGGAGGAGGACATAAGTATTTGCAAAGTGCACACGGATCTGAATGTTGAAGACACGTTGACTAAGCCTCTTCCATGAGCGAAACATGATCAACACAGGAATTGTATGGGTGTTAGATTCATTACAATGTAAATCACATAGTGGTGTGAGCTAGATTACTGACTCTAGTGCAAGTGGGAGACTGTTGGAAATATGCCCTAGAGGCAATAATAAAGTAGTTATTGTTATATTTCATTGTTCAAGATAATCGTTTATTATCCATGGTAGAATTGTATTGATTGGAAACATAGACAACACACTGTCCCTAGTAAGCCTCTGATGGATTAGCTCGTTGATCAAAGATGGTCAAGGTTTCCTTGCCATATACAAGAGTTTTCATTTGATAATGGGATCACATCATTAGGAGAATGATGTGATGGACAAGATCCAAACTATGAACGTAGCATGTCAGTTTATTGCTACTGTTTTCCGCATGTCAAGTATTTGTTCCTATGACCATGAGGTCATGTAACTCGCTGACAGAGGAGGAGTACCTTGTTGGAAATATGCCCTAGAGGCAATGATAAATAGTTATTATTATATTTCCTGTTTAAAGATAATCGTTTATTATCCATGCTATAATTATATTGAATGAAAACATAGATACATGTGTGGATACATAGACAAAACAATGTCCCTAGAAAGCCTCTAGTTGGCTAGCCAGTTGATCAATGATAGTCAAGGTTTTCTGGCAATATGCAAGTGTTGTCACTTGATAACTAGATCACATCATTAGGAGAATCATGTGATGGACTAGACCCAAACTATGAACGTAATATATAGATTGTGTCATTTTATTGCTATTGTTTTCTGTGTGTCAAGTATTTGTTCCTATGACCATGAGATCATATAACTCACTGGCACCGGAGGAATACCTTGTGTGCATCAAACGTCACAACGTAACTGGGTGACTATAAAGGTGTTCTACAAGTATCTCCGAAGGTGTCCGTTAAGTTAGTATGGATCAAGACTGGGATTTGTCACTCCGTGTGACGGAGAGGTATCTCGGGGCCCACTCGGTAATACAACATCACACACAAGCCTTGCAAGCAATGTGACTAAGTGTAAGTCACAGGATCTTGTATTACGGAATGAGTAAAGAGACTTGCCGGTAACGAGATTGATATAGGTATGCGGATACCGACGATCGAATCTCGGGCAAGTAACATACCGAAGGACAAAGGGAATGACATACGGTATTATATGAATCCTTGGCACTGAGGTTCAACCGATAAGATCTTCGGAGAATATGTAGGATTCAATATGGGCATCCAGGTCCCGCTATTGGATATTGACCGAGGAGTGCCTCGGGGCATGTCTACATAGTTCTCGAACCCGCAGGGTCTGCACACTTAAGGTTCGATGATGTTTTAGTATAGTTGAGTTATATGTGTGGTTACCGAATGTTGTTCGGAGTCCCGGATGAGATCACGGACGTCACGAGGGCTTCCGGAATGGTCCGGGAACGAATATTGATATTTAGGGTGGTTTCATTTGGTTACCAAAAAATTTCGGGCAATTCCGGCAGTGTACCGGGAGTGACGAATGGGTTCCGTGAGTTCACCAGGAGGGGCCCACCCACCCGGAAGTGAGCCCAAGGCCATAGGGTGGTGCCACAAGTCCCTAGTGGGCTGGTGGAGTCAGCCCAAGGGGCCCATGGCGCCACTTAAAGAAATACCAAAAAGAAAATAAAGAAAAGAAAAGGAAAAAGGGGAGGTGGGAAGGAAGGGCAGGACTCCTCCTTCCCCAAACCAAATTAGAGGAGGAGTCCTCCTTCTCGTAGCGTTGGCGCACCCCTTGAGGGCTTGGCCCTCAAGACAGGCCCCTCCCCCTCCCTCATATATATAGTGGTGATTTAGGGCTCATTTGAGACAACTTTTGCCATGTGTAACTCAACCCTAGACAACATAGTTCTACCTCTAGATCGAATTTCTGCGGAGCTCGGGGGGAGCCCTGCAGGAGTAGATCATCACCACCATCGGAGTGTCGTCACGCTGACGGAGAACTCATCTACTTCTCCGTCTTTCTTACTGGATCAAGAAAGCCGAGATCATCGTCGAGCTGTACGTGTGCTCAACGCGGAGCTGCCGTCTGTTCGGCACTAGATCGGAACGGATCGTGGGAATGATCGCGGGACGGTTCATGGGGCGGATCGAGGGACGTGAAGACGTTCCACTACATCAATCGCATTTTTTAATGCTTCCTGCTGAGCGATCTACACGGATACGTAGATCCAAATCTCCTCTCATAGATGGACATTGATACGTCTCCAACGTATCTATAATTTTTGATGGTTTCATGCTATTATCTTGTCAAACTTTGGATGTTTTGCATGCCTTTTATATATTTTTTGGGACTAAATTATTAACTCAGTGCCAAGAGCCAGTTCTTGTTTTTTCCATATTTTTTACCCCTTTTAGAGGAGGATTTTGAACGGAGTCCAAACGGAATGAAACTGTCAAAAAGATTTTTTCAGGATCAGAAAAAGATCGGGAAGCGAGAGAATCAGGGCAGGGGGCCACCAGGGACCCCACAAGCGCTCATGGCGCGGCCAGGGGGCCCGCGCCCCCTGGCTTATGGGCTCCCTGAGGCTCCTTTGCCCTAGGTTTTGCGCCTATATATTCCCTAAAATCTCATAAAAATCAGGAGATCATCGAAAGTACTTTTCCGCCGCCGCAAGCTTCTGTCTCTGCAAGATCCCATCTGGGGCACGTTCTGGTGCCCTGCCGGAGGGGGGATTCGGATATGGAGGGCTTCTTCATCAACACCATGACCTCTCCGATGATGCGTGAGTAGTTCACCATAGACCTACGGGTCCATAACTAGTAACTAGATGGCTTCTTCTCTCTCTTGGATCTTTAATACAAAGTTCTCCATGATCTTCATGGAGATCTATCCGATGTAATCTTCTTTTGCGGTGTGTTTGTCGAGATCTGATGAATTGTGGATTTATGATCAGATTATCTATGAACCTTATTTGAGTTTCTTCTGATCTCTCTGATGCATGATTTCATATCCTTGTAATTCTCTTCGAGTTGTGGGTTTTGTTTGGCCAACTAGATCTATGATTCTTGCAATGGGAGAAGTGCTTGGTTTTGGGTTCATACCGTGCAGTGACCTCACCCAGTGAAAAAAGGGGTAGCGAGGCACGCATCGTGTTGTTGCCATCAAGGGTAAAAAGATGGGGTTTTCATCATTGGTTTGACTTTATCCCTCTAAATCGTGTCATCTTGCTTAAAGCGTTACTCTGTTCGTCATGAACTCAATACACTTGATGCATGCTGGATAGCGGTCGATGTGTGGAGTAATAGTAGTAGATGCAGAAAGTATCGGTCTACTTGTCTCGGACGTGATGCCTATATGTATGATCATTGCCTTAGATATCGTCATGACTTTGCGCGGTTCTATCAATTGCTCGAGAGTAATTTATTCACCCACCTTGATATTTGCTATTTTGAGAGAAGCCTCTAGTGAACACTATGGCCCCGGGGTCTACTCCACACCATATTTTCAGCCTTACACTTTTTACTTCGTTACACTTTCTGCCTTCAGATCTCACTTTGCAGTCAATCTTGAAGGGATTGACAACCCCTTTATAGCGTTGGGTGCAAGCTCTTTTGTGTTTGCGCAGGTACTTTGGACTTGACAAGATTCTCCTACTGGATTGATACCTTGGTTCTCAAATTGAGGGAAATACTTACTGCTCATGTGCTGCATCACCCTTTCCTCTTCAAGGGAAAAAAACCGACGCAAGCAAGAGAAGTAGCAAGAAGAATTCCTGGCGCTGCCGGGGAACGACTTTTGTAGCCGTAGCAGAAGAATTTCTGGCGCCGTTGCCGGGGAGGATCAAGTCAAGAACTCATCCAAGTAGGTGTCTCAAACTCATCTCTTGCATTTACTTTGTTTGCCAGTTGCCTCTCGTTTTCCTCTCCCCCACTTCACAATTTGCCTTTTTCGTTTGCCTTTTCGTTCGCCCTTTTCTCGCTTGCTCTTTGTTCGCTTGTGTGCTTGCTTGCTTGCCGAACTCACCATGAATGAAAACACCAAACTTTGTGACTTCTCGGATACTAATAATAATGATTTTATTAGTACTCCGATTGCTCCCGCCACTAGTGTGGAGTCATACGAAATCAATGCCGTTTTGCTGAATCTTGTTATGAAAGAGGAATTCTCCGGCCTTCCTAGTGAAGATGCCGCATCCCATCTCAATACCTTCATTGAGCTTTGCGATATGCAAAATAAGAAAGATGTGGATAATGATGTGATTAAATTGAAGCTTTTTCCTTTCTCGTTGCGAGATCGCACAAAAACTTGGTTTTCTTCTTTGCTCAAAAATAGTATCGATTCTTGGGATAAGTGCCCTCTACATCATGTCATCTTGCTTAAAGCGTTACTCTGTTCGTCATGAACTCAATACACTAGATGCATGCTGGATAGCGGTCGATGTGTGGAGTAATAGTAGTAGATGTAGAAAGTATTGGTCTACTTGTCTCGGACGTGATGCCTATATGTATGATCATTGCCTTAGATATCATCATGACTTTGCGCGGTTCTATCAATTGCTCGACAGTAATTTGTTCACCCACCGTGATATTTGCTATTTTGAGAGAAGCCTCTAGTGAACACTATGGCCCCCGGGTCTACTCCACACCATATTTTCAGCCTTACACTTTTTACTTCGTTGCACTTTCCGCCTTGAGATCTCACTTTGCAATCAATCTTGAAGGGATTGACAATCCCTTTATAGCGTTGGGTGCAAGCTCTTTTATGTTTGCGCAGGTACTCTGGACTTGATGAGATTCTCCTACTGGATTGATACTTTGGTTCTCAAACTGCGGGAAATACTTATTGCTCCTGTGTTGCATCACCCTTTCCTCTTAAAGGGAAAAAATCGACGCAAGCAAGAGAAGTAGCAAGAAGAATTCCTGGCGCTGCCGGGGAAGGACTTTTGTTGCCGTAGTAGACATCACCATGATAGGTCTTCGTGTGCGTAGGAAATTTTTTGTTTCCCATGCAACGTTCCCCAACATACCTTGTGTGTATCAAATGTCGCAACGTAACTGGGTGACTATAAACGTGCTCTCCACGTATCTCCGAGGGTGTCTGTTGAGTTGGCTTGGATCAAGACTAGGATTTGTCACTCCGTGGGACGGAGAGGTATCTCAAGGCCTACTCGGTAATACAACATCACAACAAGCTTGGAAGCAATGTGACTAAAGGGTTAGTCATGTGATTTTGTATTATGTAATGAGTAGAGAGACTTACCTGTAACGAGATCGAACTAGGTATGGAGATACCGACGATCGAATCTCGAGCATGTAACATATCAATGGACAAAGGGAACAACATACGGGATTAATTGAATCCTTGACATAGAGGTTCAACCGATAAAGATCTTCGTAGAATATGTAGGAACCAATATGGGCATCCAGGTCCCGCTATTGGTTATTGACCGAAGAGTGTCTCGGTCATCTTTGCATAGTTCTCGAACCCGCAGGGTCTGCACACTTAAGGTTCGGTGACATTTTCAGTATTGTTGAGTTCTATCACGAGGAGCTCTGGAATGGTCCGGAGGTAAATATTTATATATAGGAAAGTGGTACTTGGGTTCGAGAAAGATTCCGGGAATTTCCTGTAGTGTACCGGGAATGACGAATGGGTTCCGGGGGTCCACTCGAAGGGTCCGACCCACTCCGGGGGGCACATGGGCCCAGGAGGCGGCGCACTAGCCTCATAAGGGGTCCATGCGTCCAAGAGGGAACAAGTTCTTGGGTGGATGAGTCCTTGTTGGAGTAGGACTCCTCCCCCACACCCACCTCCTTGTAGGAGGTGGATTCCACCCCCTTGGCCGGTGGCCAAAGGCCCTAGCGGAAACCCTAGGGCGCCTCCTCCACCCCTTCCTATTATTTATAGTGGAGGTTTTGAGGGCAGCCACCACCTGAAAATCCATGTGTTGTCCTCTCCTCTGTAGATCGTCTTCTTCGTCTAGATTAGTTTGGTAGAGCTCGACGAAGTCCTGTCGGGTTAGTTCACCACCACCGCCACCGCACCGTCGCACTGCCGAAGAACTCATCTACCTCTCCGCTCTCGCTTGCTGGATCAAGGAGGCGGAGATCGTCATCGAGTTGTACGTGTGTTGAACGTGGAGGTGCCGTTTGTTCGGCTCTAGATGATGAGTGGATCGCTGGATGGCTTGCGATTTGGATCGCGAAGACGTTCGACTACATCAACCGCGTTTATTAACGATTCCCGCTTAGCGATCTACAAGGGTATGTTGATCCGATCTCCCCTCTCGTAGATGCTCATCACCATAGATTGATCTTGTATGTGTGTAGGAAATTTTTTGTTTCCCATGCAACGTTCCCCAACACGCCGGTCCTGCTCGAGCAGGGCGGCGCCAGCGCCGCCACCACCCCACTACCCATTGTCGCTCCCTCGTCTCCCAGAAGTCACGTCCCCGACCCGCCCCACTGTCGGCCCGCCTAGACCCATATGGGAGTTGTGAGCTCTGACGAGGGGGTGGCGCCCTAGGATGCAGGGTCACAGGGGAGCGGTGACGAGGGGCGGAGCGCTGGAATGCAGTGTCACGGGGGAGCGGTGACGACGGTCAGTGTGCTGGCATGAAGGGTCACAGGGGTGTGGTGATGAAGGGCACCGTCTCGTATTTTGGATTCACCATTGGTCACACGGAGCAGTGACAAGGGATAGCATGCAATGATGCACGGTTACCGGGGAGTGGGGACGAGGGACGGCGGGCCGGGATGGAGGTTCGCATGGGAGTGTTGAGGGGTGGCGCGGACACACGGTTGTAGGGGAGTGGTGATGAGAGACACGCCGGGATAGAGGATCGTGTGGCAATGGTGATGGGCGGCCACTAACGTGGGGTGGCGGCCGGGGTTAGATGGCTCGAGAGGAATAAAGGAACCTAGGGACGTGGAGTATCTGCTCCCGAGCTCATTTGAGCTAGGGTGAACAGTAAAATCGGAAAATTTTCAAAAAATGTTCCAAAAATTCTGAACTTTTTTTGAGACCAACTTTGACAAAAGTTCTAAGAGCATGCAAAAATTTGGCATGAACTAACATTTCTACAAGGCGTGGAAATATAAACAAAATAGACACTCTGAAAATGCGCATTTTCAGAGCATCCATTTTGTTTATTTTGCCACGCCTTGTAAAACTGTTAGTTCATGCCAAATTTTTGCATGCATTTAAAATTTTTGTCAAAGTTGGTCTCAAAAACATTTCAGAATTTTTTGAACATTTTTAGATTTTATTTCGATTTTCCTGTTCACCCGAGCTCAAATGAGCTGGGGAGTAGAAATGCACTTTCGGGAACCTAGGGACTAATATTATCCTCAAAGCCAACTTGGGCTGGCCAAGATGAGCGGTTGGGTTAGTGCACTTGGGCTCTACTTGGAGTTGTGGCCGGCTCCAATCTATGTACTAGAATAGGTCACGGAGCTGCAAGTCTACAAAGCATACATTACAATGCTTATATGTGTATATCTTATGAACCACGCGTCTCCTTGGAACCAGCACGCCCCACCTTTGTGTATTTTTTAACCCATTGTCGTATTCTCTCCCCACCGCATCTTCTCCAACATTCCTTTCCTGCTCATAACCCACCGCCTTCGCCATGGGCTTCTGCTTCGACCGAGATGAGCTGACCCAACCGCCATGGTTGTGCCGGATGAACCCCTTTGAATCACCATGGTTATGCCGGATGCAACCCTCTCGATGGCTGCCCACGCGCTCGTCGCCTTGCCAGCCTCCGCCAACAGCTGGATGTGCGCCTTCTCCATGGTTGTTGCAGCCAGGGTGCATGGTCGCAACCGTCCACAACGAGTTAGTGCTGGAACCAGGTATTTCTTTTTGCTGTATTCACCTTATTGTTTTGCTACAACCCCTTCTGCTTTTTGCTACCATCCCCATTTGATTTTGATGGACATCCTTGTTTTTTGCTGAAACTGGGGCCCCGATTTGCTGCAACCAGCTTGTGTATTTGTTACTAGGTTGATGTTTCACGTTGTTGCCGAAGAAGGAAGGGGTCGTTCACATTGAATAGTTTCGTCCTATCTGCCTACTCAATGTGAGTTTCAAGATCTTTACAAAGGCTGGGACAAATAGATTGTCCCATATTGCGCATACAGTAGTGCATCCTAGTCAGACGGCGTTCATGCCGGACAGGAACATAATAGAGGGTGTGGCCGTCCTACATGAAACACTACATGAAATTCACTCGAAGAAGCTAGATGGGGTGATCTTCAAAGTGAATTTTGAGAAAGCATATGACAAAGTTAAATGGATCTTCCTACAACAAGCCTTACGTATGAAAGGATTTCATGAGGTTTGGAGGAAGCACGTTGAATCATTTGTACAAAAAGGTAGGGTTGGAATTAAAGTCAATGATGATATCACTACAGGAATCAGGCATTTTGCCGTCAGGACGCTACAGACGGCAAAGAGAGAATTACAGACGGCAAAAATTTTGCCGTCAGCCCACGACGGCAAACAATGTCGTCAGACCATGTTCCCACAAAGCGTATTTTTGCCGTCAGCATTTGTTCGGGAAGACGGCAAAAATTTTGCCGTTAATACAAACGCTTTGTCGTCATCTATTATAAGACAGACGGCAAAAAAAGCACTCTGATCTAACGGACGGCGTCAATTGTTTGCCGTCAGCTGGACCAAAATGCCAGATGGCAAAAGGTTTTTGCCGTCAGCAAAAAATGACAGACGGCAAAAAATGCATTCTACAAAAAATGGTAAACCAACAATGTACACGTAGGCCAAAATCTAAAAACATAAATTTGTTTGAACTGCCAATTTCTTCTACGAAAAAGGCACAAAAAGGTCTGGAAACTATATTAGTCAACCAGTGCATGCAAATTTATACAAAGAACCTGCATTAGAACAAGTACTAAAGCAGACTTAACATATTACATAAAACACCCTGGAACTACAAATAAAAAAGCAATCCGATCCCTCGTCTTTGCTACTGCAACAAAAGACCTTCCAACGGCGCCAGCAATAGGAGTGTTGCTTGATACTCCTCAGCAACGGCACCACGAATTCTTCAGCTGCGGCTACGCCTTAAAGGACTTCCTAGGCAAGTATGCAAAGGATTTTCCCCCGTGGCCTTGGAGCCTTGCGTTGGTGTTCCCTCGAAGCGGAAAGGGTGATGTAGCCTAGCGGTGGTAACTATTTCCCTCAGTTTGAGAACCAAGGTATCAATACGGCGGAAGAGTATCTCAAGATCCTGCACAAACACAAAAGCTTGCACCCAACGCTATGAAGGGGTTGTCAATCCCTTATAGATTGTTTGCCAAGTGAGAACTGAAAGAAACAAAGTAACAAATCAAAGTAAAAGCGGAGGTGTAAACGATGGATGTGAATAGACCCGGGGGCCGTAGTGTTTACTAGTGGCTTCTCTCATGAAAGCAAGTAGACGGTGGGTGAACGAATTACTGTCGAGCAATTGATAGAACTGTGCAGAGTCGTGACGATATCTATGCAATGATTATTTCTATAGGCATCACGTCCGAAACAAGTAGACCGATACTGTCTACATCTACTACTATTACTCCACACGTCGACCTCTATCCAGCATGCATCTAGTGTATTAAGTCCATAAGAACATAGTAACGCCTTAAGCAAGATGACATGATGTAGAGGGATAATCTCAAACCAATGATAAAAACACCATATTTTTACCCTTGATGCCAACTGCTTGATGTGTGCCTTGCTACCCCTACTGTCACTGGGAAAGGTCACCACGTGGCAGAACCCAAAACCAAGCACTTCTCCCATTGCAAGAATCATAGATCTAGTTGGGCAAACAAAACCCAAGACTCGGAGAGACTTACAAGGATATCAAATCATGCATATAAGAAATCAGCAAAGCCTCAAATATATATCATAGATAATCTGATCACAAGTCCACAATTCATCGGATCTCGACAAACACACCGCCAAAGAAGATTACATCGGATAGATCTCCATGAAGATCATGTGAAACTTTGTATTGAAGATCCAAGAGAGAGAAGAAGTCATCTAGCTACTAACTACGGACCCGTAGGTCTGAAGTGAACTACTCACGAGTCATTGGAGGGGCGATGATGATGATGAAGAAGCCTTCCACCTCCAAAGTCCCCTCCGACAGGGCGCCGGGAAGGGTCTCGAGATGAGATCTTGCGGAAACGGAAGCTTGCGGCGGCGGAAAAGTATTTTCGAGGCTCCCCTTTTTTATGCGGAATATTTGGGAATATATAGGCGCAATACCTAGGTCAGGAGGCGGCCAGGGAAGCCACAAGCTTGCCCACCGCCGCCTCCCCCCTGGTGGCGTGGTGCAAGCTTGTGGGCTTTTGGGGCCCACCTGGCTTGGCCCAACGGCTCCCTGGTCTTCTTTCGTTCGCGAAAAAATCATTTCGGGGATTTTATTCCGTTTGGACTCCGTTCCAAAATCAGATCTGAAAAGAGTCAAAAACACGGAAAAACAAGAACTGGCACTTGGCACTGAATCAATAAGTTAGTCCTCAAAAAGATATAATTAGGTACATAAAACATACAAAGAAAACAAGATAACAGCATGAAACCATCAAAAATTATAGATACGTTTGAGACGTATGAGTCTTCTTCTCCACTGCATCGTCACGGTTCGAGGTTCCGCGTGGAGCTGCTCGGGTGACGGGGGAGGGCACAGGCCAGGGTCGCCATGGCTGGCCGCCTACAACTGCTCGAACGATGGGGAGGGCCGGGCCGATAGCGCCATGGCCGGCCGCGTGCAGCTGTTTGCGCGACGAGGTGGACGGGGACTGTGGCACCGTGGCCGGCAGCGTGTGGCTGCTTGAGCGATGTGGTGGGACGGGGCCGACGGTGCCACGGCCAGCCGCCTGCGGCTGCTCGCTCGATGGGGTGGGACGGGTCCTGTGGAGCCATGGCCGGTCGCTTGCGGCTGCTCGATCTATGGGGAGAGCAGGGCCGGTGGCGCCATGGCCGGCCGCATGTGGCTTCTCGAGCGACGGGGAAGGCTGGGGCAGGCGGAGCCATGGCCGGCCACCTACGGCTGCTTGGGACGGGGGACTGCGAGCCGAGGCAGGGCCGGTGGTGGAGGGGTGGGTATTGGGGAACGTCGCATGGGAAACAAAAAAATTTCCTACGCGCACGAAGACCTATCATGGTGATGTCCATCTACGAGAGGGGATGAGTGATCTACGTACCCTTGTAGACCATACAGCAGAAGCGTTAGTGAACGCGGTTGATGTAGTGGAACGTCCTCATGTCCCTCGATCCGCCCCGCAAACTATCCCGCGATCAGTCCCACGATCTAGTGCTGAACGTTCAGCACACGTACAGCTCGACGATGATCTCGGCCTTCTTGATCCAGCAAGAGAGACGGAGAGGTAGAAGAGTTCTCCGGCAGCGTGACGGTGCTACAGAGGTTGGTGATGATCTCATCTCAGGAGGGCTCCGTCCGAGCTCCGCAGAAACGCGATCTAGAGGAAAAATCGTGGAGGTATGTGGTCGGGCTGCCGTGGAAAAGTCGTCTCAAATCAGCCCTAAAACCTCCGTATATATAGGTGGGAGAGGGGGGGCCTTGCCTTGGGGCTCAAGGAGCCCCAAGGGGGTCGGCCGAGCCAAAGGGGGGAAGGACTCCCCCCCCAAACCGAGTCCTACTTGGTTTGGTGGGTGGAGTCCTTCTTTCCTTTCCCACCTCCTCCTTTTTTTTATTTTCTCTTTGATTTTTCTTCCAATGCACGTAGGGCCCTTTTGGGCTGTCCCACCAGCCCACTAAGGGCTGGTGCACCACCCTCAAGGCCTATGGGCTTCCCCGGGGTGGGTTGCCCCCCCCCCCCCCCCGGTGAACTCCCGGAACCCATTCGTCATTCCCGGTACATTCCCGGTAACTCTGAAAACCTTCCGGTAATCAAATGAGGTCATCCTATATATCAATCTTCGTTTCCGGACCATTCCGGAAACCCTCGTGACGTCCGTGATCTCATCCGGGACTCCGAACAACATTCGGTAACCAACCATATAACTCAAATACGCATAAAACAACGTCGAACCTTAAGTGTGCAGACCCTGCGGGTTCGAGAACTATGTAGAGATGACCTGAGAGACTCCTCGGTCAATATACAATAGCGGGACCTGGATGCCCATATTGGATCCTACATATTCTACGAAGATCTTATCGTTTGAACCTCAGTGCCAAGGATTCATATAATCCCGTATGTCATTCCCTTTGTCCTTCGGTATGTTACTTGCCCGAGATTCGATCGTCGGTATCCGCATACCTATTTCAATCTCGTTTACCGACAAGTCTCTTTACTCGTTCCGTAATACAAGATCCCGCAACTTACACTAAATTGCATTGCTTGCAAGGCTTGTGTGTGATGTTGTATTACCGAGTGGGCCCCGAGATACCTCTCCGTCACACGGAGTGAAAAATCCCAGTCTTGATCCATACTAACTCAACGAACACCTTCGGAGATACCTGTAGAGAATCTTTATAGTCACCCAGTTACGTTGCGACGTTTGATACACACAAAGTATTCCTCCGGTGTTAGTGAGTTATATGATCTCATGGTCATAGGAACAAATACTTGACACGCAGAAAACAGTAGCAACAAAATGACACGATCAACATGCTACGTCTATTAGTTTGGGTCTAGTCCATCACGTGATTCTCCTAATGACGTGATCCAGTTATCAAGCAACAACACCTTGTTCATAATCAGAAGACACTGACTATCTTTGATCAACTGGCTAGCCAACTAGAGGCTTGCTAGGGACAGTGTTTTGTCTATGTATCCACACATGTAAATGAGTCTTCATTCAATACAATTATAGCATGGATAATAAACGATCATCTTGATACAGGAATTATAATAATAACTATATTTATTATTGCCTCTCGGGCATAATTCCAACAGTCTCCCACTTGCACTAGAGTCAATAATCTAGCCCTCACATCATCATGCGAATTACATTGTAATAAATCTAACACCCATACAGTTCTGGTGTTGATCATGCTTTGGCCGTGGAAGAGGTTTAGTCGCGGGTCTGCTACATTCAGATCCGTGTGCACTTTGCATATATTTACGTCCTCTCCTTCGACGTAGTCGCGGATGAGATTGAAGCGTCGTTTGATGTGTCTGGACTTCTTGTGAAACCGTGGTTCCTTTGCTAAGGCAATGGCACCCGTGTTGTCAAAGAACAAGGTTATTGGATTCAGTGCGCTTGGCACCACTCCAAGATCCGTCATGAACTGCTTCATCCAGACACCCTCCTTAGCCGCCTCCGAGGTAGCCATGTACTCCGCTTCACATGTAGAATCTGCTACGACGCTTTGCTTGGAACTGCACCAGCTTACCGCACCCCCATTAAGAATAATTACGTATCCGGTTTGCGACTTAGAGTCATCGGGATCTGTGTCAAAGCTTGCATCGACGTAACCTTTTACGGCGAGCTCTTCGTCACCTCCATACACGAGAAACATCTCCTTAGTCCTTTCAGGTACTTCAGGATATTCTTGACCGCTGTCCAGTGATCCACTCCTGGATTACTCTAGAACCTACCTGCCATACTTATGGTCAGGCTAACGTCCGGTCTAGTGCACAGCATTGCATACATGATAGAACCTATGGCTGAAGCATAGGGGATGGAGCGCATATGCTCTCTATCCTCATCAGTTGCTGGGCACTGAGTCTTACTCAATCTCGTACCTTGTAAAACTGGCAAGAACCCCTTCTTGGACTGTTCTATTTTGAACCTCTTCAAAACATTATCAAGGTATGTGCTTTGTGAAAGTCCTATCACGCGTTTTGATCTATCCCTATAGATCTTAATGCCTAGAATGTAAGCAGCTTCTCCTAGGTCCTTCATAGAGAAACCTTTATCCAAGTAATCCTTTATGATCGCCAAAAACTCTACGTTGTTTCCAATCAGCAATATGTCATCCACATATAATATTAGAAACGCCACAGAGCTCCCACTCACTTTCTTGTAAATACAAGATTCTCCAACCACTTGTATAAACCCAAATGCTTTGATCACCTCATCAAAGCGTTTGTTCCAACTCCGAGATGCTTGCACCAGTCCATAAATGGATCGCTGGAGCTTGCACACCTTGTTAGCATTCTTAGGATCGACAAAACCTTCGGGTTGCATCATATACAATTCTTCCTTAAGGAAACCGTTAAGGAACGCCGTTTTGACATCCATCTGCCAGATTTCATAATCGAAAAATGCAGCTATTGCTAACATGATTCTGACGGACTTAAGCATCGCTACGGGTGAGAATGTCTCATCGTAGTCAACTCCTTGAACTTGTTAAAAACCCTTTGCCACAAGTCGAGCTTTATAAACGGTCACATTGCCGTCGGCGTCCGTCTTCCTCTTAAAGATCCATTTGTTCTGAATAGCCTTGCGGCCCTCAGGAAGTACCTCCAAAGTCCACACTTTGTTCTCATACATGGATCCTATCTCGGACTTCATGGCTTCTAGCCATTTGTTGGAATCTGGGCCCACCATTGCTTCTTCATAATTTGCAGGTTCTTTGTTGTCCAACAACATGATTGACAAGACGGGATTACCGTACCACTCTGGAGCAGCACGTGGTCTCGTCGACCTGCGTGGTTCGACAGAAACTTGAACCGGAGTTTCATGATCATCATCATTAACTTCCTCCTCAACCGGCGTCGCAACGACAGAGGTTTCCCCTTGCCCTGCGCCACCATCCAGAGGGATGAGAGGTTCGACAACCTCGTCAAGTTCTATCTTCCTCCCACTCAATTCTCTCGAGAGAAACTCCTTCACGAGAAAAGCTCCGTTTTTAGCAACAAACACTTTGCCCTCGGATTTGAGATAGAAGGTGTACCCAACTGTCTCTTTTGGGTAACCTATGAAGATGCACTTTTCCGCTTTGGGTTCCAGCTTTTCAGGCTGAAGCTTTTTGACATAAGCATCACATCCCCAAACTTTAAGAAACGACAACTTTGGCCTTTTGCCATACCACAGTTCGTATGGTGTCGTCTCAACGGATTTTGATGGCGCCCTATTTAAAGTGAATGCAGTTGTTTCTAATGCATAACCCCAAAACGATAACGGCAAATCGGTAAGAGACATCATAGATCGCACCATCTCTAATAAAGTACGATTACGACGTTCGGACACACCATTACGCTGTGGTGTTCCAGGCGGTGTCAACTGTGAAACAATTCCACATTGTCTTAAGTGAGCACAAAACTCGAAACTCATATATTCACCCCCACGATCAGACCGTAGGAACTTGATCTTCTTGTTACGATGATTTTCAACTTCACTCTGAAATTGCTTGAACTTTTCAAATGTTTCAGACTTGTGCTTCATTAAGTAGACATAACCATATCTACTCAAATCGTCAGTGAAGGTGAGAAAATAACGATATCCGCCGCGTGCCTCTACGCTCATCGGACCACACACATCGGTATGTATGATTTGTTGGAAATATGCCCTAGAGGCAATAATAAAATGGTTATTATCATATTTCCTTGTTCATGATAATCATCTATCGTTCATGCTATAATTGTATTAACAGGAAACAGTAATACATGTGTGAATGAATAGATCACAATGTGTCTCTAGCAAGCCTCTAGTTAGCTAGCTCGTTAGTCAATAGATGATCATGGTTTCCTGATCATGGACATTGGATGTCATTGATAACGGGGTCACATCATTGGGAGAATGGTGTGGTGGACAAGACCCAATCCTAAGCCTAGCACTAGATCGTATTGTTCGTATGCTAATGCTTTTCTAATGTCAAGTATCTTTTCCTTCGACCGTGAGATTGTGCAACTCCCGGATACCGTAGGAGTGCTTTGGGTGTATCAAATGTCACAACGTAACTGGGTGACTATAAAGGTGCACTACGGGTACCTCCGAAAGTGTCTGTTGGGTTGGCACGAATCGAGATCGGGATTTGTCACTCCGTGTGACGGAGAGGTATCTCTGGGCCCACTCGGTAGAACATCATCATGAACTCAATGTGACTAAGGAGTTAGTCACACGATGACGTGCTACGGAACGAGTAAAGAGACTTACCGGTAACGAGATTGAACAAGGTATAGGTATACCGACGATCGAATCTCGGGCAAGTTCTATACCGACAGACAAAGGGAATCGTATACGGGATTGATTGAATCCTTGACATCGTGGTTCATCCGATGAGATCATCGTGGAACTAGTGGGAGCCACCATGGGTATCCATACCCCGCTGATGGTTATTGGCCAGAGAGGTGTCTCGGTCATGTCTGCCTGTCTCCCGAACCCGTAGGGTCTACACACTTAAGGTTCGATGACGCTAGGGTTATAGGGAATTGTTATACGAGATTACCAAAAGTTGTTCGGAGTCCCGGATGAGATCCCGACGTCACGAGGAGCTCCGGAATGGTCCGGAGGTAAAGATTGATATATAGGACGGATGGTTTCGGACACCGGAAGTGTTTCGGGCATCACCGGTAACGTACCGGGACCACCGGGACCACCGGAGGTGGTCCCGGGGGACCATCGAAGGGGGGCTGCGACCCCAAGAGGTAAGATGGGCTAAGTGGGGGTGGGAACCAGCCCCTAGTTGGGCTGGTGTGCCTCCCCAATCAGCCCATGGCGCAGGGGAAAGAAAAAGAGGGGGGGAACCCTAACTTAGGTGGGCCTTAGGCCCACCAGAGGGGTGCGCCACCCCTCCCCCTTGCCCTGGCCGCCACCCCTCTCCCATCTAAGGGGCTGCCGCACCCCTTAGGGGTGGAAACCCTAAGGGCTGCGCCCCCTCCCTCTCCCCCTATATATAGATGAGGTTCGGGACTGTTTGAGACACGGTTGAATCTCTCTCTCTCGGCGCAGCCCTGCTCCTCTCCCTCCTCCTCTCTGCCGACGCTTGGCGAAGCCCTGCCAGGAGACCTCGTCTCTCCACCAACACCACGCCGTCGTGTTGCTGGTCTTCTTCCCCAACCTCTCCCTCCTCCTTGCTCGATCAAGGTGCGGGAGACGTCACCGGGCTGCACGTGTGTTGAACGCGGAGGTGCCGTTGTTCGGCACTAGATCGGAATCGCTGCGAGTACGACTCCATCAACCGCGTTCTAGCAACGCTTCCGCTTAGCGATCTTCAAAGGTACGAAGATGCTCTTACCCCTCTCTCGTTGCTGGTCTCTCCATAGGAAGATCTGAACATGCGTAGGAAATTTTTTGAATTTATGCTACGTTACCCAACAGTGGTATCAGAGCCAGGTTTTCTATGCGTAGATTCCATGCACGAGTAGAACACAAAAGTTGTGAGCGATGGTTTGTCAATTTGCTTGCCGTTACTAGTCTTATTCTTTTCCGGCGGTATTGTGGGATGAAGCGGCCCGGACCGACCTTACACGTACGCTTACGTGAGACTGGTTCCACCGACAAACATGCACATCGTGCATAAAGGTGGCTAGCGGGTGTCTGTCTCTCCTACTCTAGTCGGATTGGATTTGATGAAAAGGGTCCTTATGAAGGGTAAATAGCTTTGGGTTTCAGGCTTAGGTCCAGCTTTGGGTTTCTTCGTCGGATTGGCAACAAGCTTTCCGCTCTTCTTTGAATTACCCTTCTTGCCTTTGCCGTTTTGCTTGAAACTAGTGGTCTTATTCACCATCAACACTTGATGCTCTTTACGGAGTTCAGACTCTGCAACTTTCAGCATCGCAAACAACTCGCCGGGTGACTTGTTCATCCCTTGCATGTTGTAGTTCAACACAAAGCCTTTATAGCTTGGCGGCAGTGATTGAAGGACTCTGTCAGTGATAGCCTCTTGCGGGAGTTCAATCCCCAACTCAGCTAGACGGTTTGAGTACCCAGACATTTTGAGCACATGTTCACTGACAAACGAGTTCTCCTCCATCTTGCAAGCATAGAATTTATCGGAGGTCTCATACCTCTCGATCCGGGCGTTCTTCTGAAAGATAAACTTCAACTCCTGGAACATCTCAAATGCTCCATGACGCTCAAAGCGACGTTGAAGTCCCGGTTCTAAGCCATACAAGATTGCACATTGAACTACTGAGTAGTCCTCCTTACGGGCTAACCATGCGTTCTTAACATCCTGATCAGCCGTAGCAGCTGGTTCATCTCCTAGCGCAGCATTAAGGACATAATCCTTCTTCCCAGCTTGTAAGATTAGCTTAAGATTACGAGCCCAGTCTACAACACAAATATATTCAAAGTGGACTTAGACTATGTTCAAGATAATTAGAGTTTAACTTAATCAAATTATACGCTAAACTCCCACTCAAAAAGTACATCTCTCTATTCATTTGAGTGGTTCATGATCCACTTACACTAGCTCAAGTCCGATCATCACGTGAGTTGAGTATAGTTTCAGTGGTAAGCATCCCTATGCTAATCATATCATCTATATGATTCATGATCGACCTTTCGGTCTCATGTGTTCCGAGGCCATGTCTGCACATGCTAGGCTCGTCAAGCTTAACCCGAGTGTTCCGCGTGCGCAACTATTTTGCACCCGTTGTATGTGAACGTTGAGTCTATCACACCCGATCATCACGTGGTGTCTCGAAACGACGAACTGTAGCAACGGTGCACAGTCGGGGAGAACAAAATTTTGTCATGAAATTTTAGTGAGAGATCACCTCATAATGCTACCGTCGTTCTAACCAAAATAAGGTGCATAAAAGGATTAACATCGCATGCAATTCATAAGTTACATGATATGGCCATCATCACGTGCTTCTTGATCTCCATCACCAAAGCACCGGCACGATCTTCTTGTCACCGGCGCCACACCATGATCTCCATCAACGTGTCGCCATCGGGGTTGTCGTGCTACTCATGCTATTACTACTAAAGCTACATACTAGCAAAATAGTAAACGCATCTACAAGCACAAACATTAGAATAAAGACAACCCTATGGCTCCTGCCGGTTGCCGTACCATCGACGTGCAAGTCGATATTATCTATTACAACATGATCATCTCATACATCCAATATATCACATCACATCGTTGGCCATATCACATCACAAGCATACCCTGCAAAAACAAGTTAGACGTCCTCTAATTTTGTTGTTGCATGTTTTATGCGGTGACCATGGGTATCTAGTAGGATCGCATCTTACTTACGCAAACACCACAACAGAGATATATGAGTTGCTATTTAACCTCATCCAAGGACCTCCTCGGTCAAATCCGATTCAACTAAAGTTGGAGAAACCGACACTTGCCAGTCATCTTTGAGCAACGGGGTTACTCGTAGCGATGAAACCAGTCTCTCGTAAGCATACGAGTAATGTCGGTCCAAGCCGCTTCAATCCAACAATACCGCGGAATCAAGAAAAGACTAAGGAGGGCAGCAAAACGCACATCACCGCCCACAAAAACTTTTGTGTTCTACTCGAGAAGACATCTACGCATGAACCTAGCTCATGATGCCACTGTTGGGGAACGTCGCATGGGAAACAAAAAAATTCCTACGCGCACGAAGACCTATCATGGTGATGTCCATCTACGAGAGGGGATGAGTGATCTACGTACCCTTGTAGACCTTACAGCAGAAGCGTTAGTGAACGCGGTTGATGTAGTGGAACGTCCTCACGTCCCTCGATCCGCCCCGCGAACTATCCCGCGATCCGTCCCACGATCTAGTGCCGAACGGACGGCACCTCCGCGTTCAGCACACGTACAGCTCGACGATGATCTCGGCCTTCTTGATCCAGCAAGAGAGACGGAGAGGTAGAAGAGTTCTCCGGCAGCGTGACGGCGCTCCGGAGGTTGGTGATGATCTCGTCTCAGCAGGGCTCCGCCCGAGCTCCGCAGAAACGCGATCTAGAGGAAAAACCGTGGAGGTATGTGGTCGGGCTGCCGTGGAAAAGTCGTCTCAAATCAGCCCTAAAACCTCCGTATATATAGGTGGGAGAGGGGGGACCTTGCCTTGGGGCTCAAGGAGCCCCAAGGGGGTCGGCCGAGCCAAAGGGGGGAAGGACTCCCCCCCAAACCGAGTCCTACTTGGTTTGGTGGGTGGAGTCCTTCTTTCCTTTCCCACCTCCTCCTTTTTTTTCTTTTCTCTTTGATTTTTCTTCCAATGCGCATAGGGCCCTTTTGGGCTGTCCCACCAGCCCACTAAGGGCTGGTGCGCCACCCTCAAGGCCTATGGGCTTCCCCGGGGTGGGTTGCCCCCCCCCCCTGGTAAACTCCCGGAACGCATTTGTCATTCCCGGTACATTCCCGGTAACTCCGAAAACCTTCCAGTAATCAAATGAGGTCATCCTATATATCAATCTTCCTTTCTGGACCATTCCGGAAACCCTCGTGACGTCCGTGATCTCATCCAAGACTCCGAACAACATTCGGTAACCAACCATATAACTCAAATACGCATAAAACAACGTCGAACCTTAAGTGTGCAGACCCTGCGGGTTCGAGAACTATGTAGACATGACCCGAGAGACTCCTCGGTCAATATCCAATAGCGGGACCTGGATGCCCATATTGGATCCTACATATTCTACGAAGATCTTATCGTTTGAACCTCAGTGCCAAGGATTCATATAATCCCGTATGTCATTCCCTTTGTCCTTCGGTATGTTACTTGCCCGAGCTTCGATCGTCAGTATCCGCATACCTATTTCAATCTCGTTTACCGGCAAGTCTCTTTACTCGTTCCGTAATACAAGATCCTGCAACTTACACTAAGTTGCATTGCTTTCAAGGGTTGTGTGTGATGTTGTATTACCGAGTGGGCCCCGAGATACCTCTCCGTCACACGGAGTGACAAATCCCAGTCTTGATCCATACTAACTCAACGAACACCTTCGGAGATACCTGTAGAGCATCTTTATAGTCACCTAGTTACGTTGCGACGTTTGATACACACAAAGTATTCCTCCGGTGTTAGTGAGTTATATGATCTCATGGTCATAGGAACAAATACTTGACACGCAGAAAACAGTAGCAACAAAATGACACGATCAACATGCTACGTCTATTAGTTTGGGTCTAGTCCATCACGCGATTCTCCTAATGACGTGATCCAGTTATCAAGCAACAACACCTTGTTCATAATCAGAAGACACTGATTATCTTTGATCAACTGGCTAGCCAACTAGAGGCTTGCTAGGGACAGTGTTTTGTCTATTTATCCACACATGTAAATGAGTCTTCATTCAATACATTTATAGCATGGATAATAAACGATCATCTTGATACAGGAATTATAATAATAACTATATTTATTATTGCCTCTAGGGCATAATTCCAACAGTGGGATGTTGGCAAGATAAGGGGGAGTGAGAGTAGTGGGGACGGGTATGGGATGGGTGGGGTCGGTCGTGTGGGGCATGGGCGGGACAAACGGCATGCGTTTTGAGGATGTGCGGACGAGATGCCGCAATGTCATCAATCCGCGGGACTGATCCACGAGATGTATTTTTTCTTTGCCGTCTGCAGATATTTTTACAGTCGGCAAAATATATTTGCTATCATAAGTTTTCCTTAGAGACGGCAAAAAAGTGGTCTTTGTCGTCTGCATTTTTTACCATCCGGCGCGTGTCATCCGGCGGGCGGGATCATGCCATGTCATCGATCCACGTGATCGATCCGCGTGGTGTGTTTCTTTTTTGCCGTCTTCAAAACAAATGTTGACGGCGAAGACATTTTTTGCCGTCTTCCATTGTTTTACAGACGGCAAAATATGTCTTTGTCGTCTGCATTTTATTTACAGACGGCATAATATGTCTTTGTCGTCTGCATTTTATTTACAGACGGCAAAATATGTCTTTGCCGTTTGTTATTTCTTGTCGTCAGCAGCTGACGGCAAAGACCACTTTTGCCGTTTGTATCGATGAAAAGCTGGCGGCAAAGATCTTCACAGACGGCAAATTACGTGATTCATGTAGTGTATAGGACATTTTTTTTCAAACGCACAAAGGGCTCCGGTAGGGAGACCCATTGTCCGCCATCCTATTCAATGTAGTTGTTGACATGTTGGCAATTCTAATACGGAGGGCCAAAGAGAAAGACCAGATTGGTGGACTAGTACCACATCTAGTGGATGGTGGCGTGTCTATTACAATATGTCGATGACATTATCTTGTTTATGGAAAATGGTATGCTGATGACACTATCTTGTTTGTTCGAAAAGTTGTCGGGACTGAGGATTAATTTCCATAAGAGTGAATTGTTCTGCTTTGGAAGAGCCAAAGATGAACAAGACACATATAAACAATTGTTCGGCTGTGAATTAGGAAGCCTACCGTTCACATATTTAGGTATACCTATTCATCACATAAAGTTAACAAACAATGAATGGAAATGTGTTGAGGACCGTTTTGAGAAAAAAAACTAAGTTGCGGGAAGAGTAAGCTTTTGTCTTACGGAGGAAGACTCATTCTGTTTAACTCTGTTCTCACAAACATGCCGATGTTCCTTTTGTCCTTCTTTGAGGTGCCGGTAGGGGTACGAAAAAGATTGGACTTCTATAGATCTCGATTCTTCTGGCAGAGCGATGACGTTAAGCAGAAGTATCGACTTAGTAGATGGGATATTGTCTGCACACCTAAAGATTAGGGACGATTGGGAATTGAAAAATTAGAGGTAAAGAACAGATGTCTGCTAAGCAAATGGCTGTACAGACTATCTCTGGAGACAGACGGCATGTGGGTACAAATTTTGCGTAATAAGTACCTATGATCTAAAACCTTGGCAAAAGTAATAGTGGCGCCAAATGATACTGCTTTCTGGAAAGGCTTGATGAAAGTGAAAACGACCTTTTTGTTGCAAATATGCCCTAGAGGCAATAATAAATTAGTTATTATTATATTTCTTTGTTCATGATAATCGTTTATTATCCATGCTATAATTGTATTGATTGGAAACACAAATGCATGTGTGGATACATAGACAAAACACTGTTCCTAGTTAGCCTCTAGTTGACTAGCTCGTTGATCAAAGATGGTCAAGGTTTTCTGATCATAGATAAGTGTTGTCACTTGATAACGGGATCACATCATTAGGAGAATAATATAATGGACAAGACCCGAACTATGAACATAGCATGTGATCGTGTCATTTTATTGATATTGTTTTCTGCGTGTCAAGTATTCATTCCTATGACCATGAGATCATGTAATTCATTGACATCGGAGGAATACCTTGTGTGTATCAAATGGTACAACGTAACTGGGTGACTATAAAGGTGTTGTACAGTTATCTCCGAAGGTGTCCATTGAGTTAGCAAGGATCAAGACTGGGATTTGTCACTCTGTATGACGGAGAGGTATCTCGGGGCCCACTCGGTAATACAAAATCACACACAAGCCTTGCAAGCAATGTAACTCAAGTGTGATTCACGGGATCTTGTATTACGGAACGAGTAAAGAGACTTACCGGTAACGAGATTGAAATAGGTATGCGGATACCGACGATCGAATCTCAGGCAAGTAACATACCGAAGGATAAAGGGAATGACATACGGGATTATATGAATCCTTGGCACAGAGGTTCAACCAATAAGATCTTTGGAGAATATGTAGGGTCCAATATGGGCATCCAGGTCCCACTATTTGATATTGACCGAGGAGTGTCTCGGGTCATGTCTACATAGTTCTCGAACCCGCAGGGTCTGCACACTTAAGGCTCGATGATGTTTTAGTACAGTTGAGTTATATGTGTGGTTACAGAATGTTGTTCGGAGTCCTGGATGAGATCACGGACGTAACGAGCGTTTCCGGAATGATCCGGAAACGAAGATTGATATATAGGATGGTTTCATTTGGTCAACGGAATATTTTGGGCAATTCTGGCAGTGTACCGGGAGTGACGAATGGGTTTCTTTCCAGCAGTGTACCGGAATATTTCGGGCAATTCCGGCAGTGTGCTGAACGCGGAGGCGTCGTTCGTTCGGCGCTTCATCTTCATAGGATATCCAAAACAGTTGGGTATATCTCATATCTCATATCCGGAAGCAAAGTGTTTCTTTCTAGAGACGGGTCCTTTCTCGAGGAAAAGTTTCTCTCGAAAGAATTGAGTGGGAGAGTGGTAGAACTTGATGGGGTTAGTGAACTGTCACTTCAACCAGTGTATAGCAGGGCACAGGAAGTTGTTCCTGTGGCGCCTACACCAATTGAAGTAGAAACCGATGATTGTGATCATTGAGCTTCGGATCAAGTTACTACAAACCTCGTAGGTCGACAAGGTCGTGTGCTACTAACAGAGTGGTATGGTAACCCTGTCTTGGAAGTCATGTTGTTGAACAATAATGAACCTACGAGCTATGGAGAAGCGATGGTGGGCCCGGATTCGGACAAATGGCTGGAGGCCATGAAATCCGAGAGAGGGTCCATGTATGAAAACAAAGTGTAGACTTTGGAAGAACTAGTTCATGGTCGTAAGACTGTTAAGTAAAGATGGATCTTTAAAAGGAAGACAGGCGATGATGGTAAAAGTCACCATTAAGAAAAGCTCGACTTATCGCAAAGATGTTTCCGGCAAGTTCAAAGAGTTGACTATGATGAGACTTTCTCACTCGTAGCGATGCTAAAAATTTGTTGGAATTATGTTAGCAATTGTTGCATTGTTTGTGAAATATTGCACATTGGATGTCAAAACATTGTTTCCTCGACAGTTTTCTTGAGGAAAGGTTGTATGTGATACAACCAGAAGGTTTTGTCAATCCTAAGGATGCTAACAAGTATGCAAGCTCCAGCGATCTTTCTATGGACTGGTGCAAGCATCTCGGAGTTAGAATATACACTTTGATGAGATGATCAAAGCTTTTGGTTTGTACAAGGTTTATGAGAATTTTGTATTTCCAAAGAAGTGAGTGGGAGAACTATAGAATTTCTGATAAGTATGTGTGGTTGACATATTGTTGATCGGAAGTAATGTAGAATTTCTGTGAAGCATAAAGGGTTGTTTGAAAGGAATTTTTCAAAGGAAGACCTGGATAGAGCTACTTGAACATTGAGGATCAAGATCTATAGAGATAAATTAAAATGCTTAATAGAACTTTCAATGAAATGCATGCCTTGACAAGTTTTTGAAGGAGTTCAAAATAGATCAGCAAAGAAGGAGTTCTTGGGTGTGTTGTAAGGTGTGAATTTGAGTAAGACTCAAAACCTGACCACGGCAGAAGAAAGAGAAAGGACGAGGATCGTCTCCTATGCCTTAGCCATAGACTCTAAAGTATGCCATACTATGTACCGCACCTAGTGTGTGCCTTGCCACAAGTCTGTTAAGAGGTACAAAGAGTGATCGAGGATTGAATCACTAAACAGCGGACAAAGTTATCCTTCGTAAATTAATGAACTAAGGAATTTTTCTCGATTATGGAGGTGGTTAAAGAGTTCGTCGTAAAGGGTTACGTTGATGCAAGCTTAGGCACTAATCCGAATAACTCTGAGTAGTAAAACGGATTCGTATAGTAGAGTAGATATTTGGAATATTTCCGAATAGCACGTAGTAACAACATCTATAAGATGACATAAAGATTTGTAAAGTTCACATGGATATGAAAGGTTCAGAACCATTGACTAAAACCTCTCTCACAAGCAAGACATGATCAAACCCCAGAACCATATGGGTGATGTATTCGTTAAAATTACATAGTGATGTGAGCTAGATTATTGACTCTAGTGCAAGTGGGCGACTGTTGAAAATATGCCCTAGAGGCAATAATAAATTAGTTATCACTATATTTCTTTGTTCATGACAATCATTTATTATCCATGCTATAATTGTATTGATTGGAAACACAAATACATGTGTGGATACGTAGACAAAACACTGTCCCTAGTAACCCTCTAGTTGACTAGCTCGTTGATCAAAGATGGTCAAGGTTTCCTGACCATAGACAAGTGTTGTCACTTGATAACGGGATCACATCATTAGGAGAATCATGTGATGGACAAGACCCAAACTATGAACGTAGCATGTGATCGTGTCATTCTATTGCTATTATTTTGTGCGTGTCAAGTATTCATTCTTATGACCATGAGATCTTGCAATTCACTGACACCGGAGGAATACCTTGTGTGTATCAAACTTCACAACGTGACTGGGTGACTATAAAGGTGCTCTACAGGTATCTCCAAAGTTGTCCGTTGACTTAGCATGGATCAAGACTGAATTTGTCACTCCGTATGACGGAGAGGTATCTCGGACCCACTCGGTAATACAACATCACACACAAGCCTTGCAAGCAATGTAACTCAAGTGTGAGTCACGGGATCTTGTATTACGAAACGAGTAAAGAGACTTACTGGTAACGAGATTGAAATAGGTATGCGGATACCGACGATCGAATCTCGGGCAAGTAACATACCGAAGGACAAAGGGAATGACATACGGGATTATATGAATCCTTGGCACTGAGGTTCAACCGATAAGATCTTCGGAGAATATGTAGGATCCAATAGGGCATCCAGGTCCCGCTATTGGATATTGACCGAGAAGTGTCTCGGGTCATGTCTACATAGTTCTCGAACCCGCATGGTCTGCACACTTAAGGTTCGATGATGTTTTAGTATAGTTGAGTTATATGTGTGGTTACCAAATGTTGTTCGGAATCCCGGATAAGATCACGGACGTCACGAGGGTTTCCGAAATGATCCGGAAACGAAGATTGATATATACGATGGTTTCATTTGGTCACCGGAAAGTTTTGGGCAATTCCGGCAATGTACCGGGAGTGACGAATGGTTTCGGGTATTCACCGGGAGGGGCCCACCCACCCGGGAGTGAGCCCAAAGCCCTAGGGTGGCGCCACGAGTCCTTATTGGGCTGGTGGAGTCAGCCCAAGAGGGCTATGGCGCCACATAAGAAAATACCAAAATAAAAAGAAAAAAGAAAAAGCAAAGAGGGAGGTGGGAAGGAAGGGGAGGACTCCTCCTTCCCAAACCGAATTGGAGGAGGAGTCCTCCTCCTCCTGGCATTCGGCGCACCTTGAGACCTTGTGCCTCAAGACTAGCCCCTCCCCCTTCCTCCTATATATAGTGGTGGTTTAGGGCTTTTTGAGACACAACTTTGCCACGTGCAACTCTAGCCTATTCCACATAGTTTTACCTCTAGATCGGATTTCTGCGGAGCTCGGGCGGAGCCCTGCAGGAGTAGATCATCACCACTACCGGAGCGTCGTCACGCTGTCGGAGAACTCATCTACTTCTCCATCTTGCTTGCTGGATCAAGAAGGCCGAGATCATCGTCGAGCTGTATGTGTGCTGAACGCGGAGGTGTCGTTCGTTCGGCGCTAGATCGGAACGGATCGCGGCACAGATCGCGGGACGGTTCGTGGGACGGTTCGAGGGACGTGAAGACGTTCCACTACATCAACCGCGTTTCTTAACGCTTCCCGTTGTGCGATCTACAAGGATACGTAGATCTAATCTCCATTCGTAGATGGACATCACCATGATAGCTCTTCGTGTGTAGGAAAATTTTTGTTTCCCATGCAACGTTAACCAACACTTTTTTCACAAAGCCAAATTTATTATTGGAGATGGTAAATCAACGAGATTCTGGGAGGATACGTGGCTAGGGGAGACGCCTCTAGCCATACAACATCATTTTCTCTATAATATTGTTCAACGTAAGGAGGCATACGTTGCCATAATATTACAGTCTAAGCCTCTAAATATTCAATTCCAGAGAGATTTGTTAGGGCATAGATGGGAGGCATGGTTGCATTTAGTCACAAGACTTATGGATGTTCAGCTTTCGGAAGAGACGGATAGGCTTAGATGGAAGCTTACGTCTACTGGCATGTTTTCTGTGAAGTCGATGTACTTGAGCCTCATAGACACAACAACATTGCCAAAGTCCAATTATATCTGGAAGGTCAAAGTGCCATTGTGTACCAAAGTCTTCATGAGGTCTGTGCACAAGAAGGTGATACTTACTAGAGATAATTTGGCGAAGAGAAATTGGGAGAGAAGTAAACGATGTTCTTTCTGTGACCATGATGAGACTATCAAACACATTTTTCTCAACTGTCCGCTAGCAAAACTTTTATGGCAAACTATTCGTATAGCTTTCAATATTACACCGTCGAATAACATTGACACGATGTTTGGGACGTGGCTAAATGGGGTTGAATTAACTTATGCAAGACATATTCGTGTGGGAGTATGGGAATTAATTTGGACTATATGGAACTGCAGAAATGATGTCACCTTTAACAGATTATCAAATATAAATTTCTTGCAGGTACTCTACAGGGCATCGGCACTGATCCGTACATGGTCGTTACTAACTCCTGCGGAGGCCAGGGAGCCTTTGGTTACTGGGTCTATCCGATGTAAGATGGTAGTTTGGAATATCTACAACCGGTTTGGATGGCGGTCAAGTAATATGATAGATGGCTAGGCATCTAGGTCTATGTTCGCCGGTTGTGGCATATTTTTGTACTATTTTTGCTCGTTGTAATGCATATTTGGACGTTTGTTGGTTTTCTTAAATAAAGTGGCTGCATGTATCGTTTTGATGCAGAGGTCTAAGGAAATCCTTTTTTTAAATTTTTTTTTTTTTTAAAGTGTTGCATCCAACGCCATTCGATGTATGGAGTTGCAACCGTGCAGGCCAGGGCTGCAACCGGCTACTGGAGGAGCTGCAAGAGGGGTGGCCGTCTTTTGCCCATGCGCCTTTCTTTATTGAACATTTTTTAAATTTTTTTTGGAACCGAGTCAATGTTTTGCTTCATCAGTGGCACAGCTCTCAAATGCTCATGTTGTTTTTGCTGGAAGCGTTTTTTGATTTTTCTTGAAACGACCACCTGACATCGACCCGCAGCGAAGATTTTTGTTGCTTGGCACTCTGACCCACGGCGTGCTGAAAGACGTAGAGAGTGCTGCAACCAGCCACCCGAGTGCACGGGCATCACAGGAAGCTGGATTCAGCAAATTGTTTCATCTTTGTTTTACTCATAACAACTCCAAATTTTGCTTCGACCATGCTCTGTTTTTACTGCATCCAGTTTTTCTTTTCTTTTTTTGCTTCCACCATAACGGCGACGAGCGGCCGGCAGCGATGACTGGCGGGGAGGGCAGCGACAGGTGCGAGCATGTGGGACGGTGTTTTTTTTATTTATTAATATTAAAGAAGACGTGTGATGAAAGAAAAGGAGACATATATATATCTGGATCCGTAGTACTTACACCTTTTAAAGTGATAGATTGCATGGAGTAATATACACACATGTGAAAGACTGGTGCCTCCCAAGGAAAAGTCGTCCATGCTCGATAAATCCATCAAAACGAGACAACGACTAACCCGAGGTCACTTCACTTTAATTAGTTATAAGCAGCATGCTAACCGCTAGATATGTCGGCAACTCGGCATCGATCGACGTCAATAGCTCCGGTTGGCGTATCTGCCGTCCACCTCCTTGTCAACTCTGTGATGTTTGGAAATCGATGAGCACGTCCTTATATTTAACTTACTCTCTCAACTCTGTGATCTTTGGAAATCGATGAGCACGTCCTTATATTTAACTTACAGCAGTTGGCGTCTCGCCAGGCAAGCCGCTCCGCACGGCGTCTTCGGCAGCTTTTCTTGTACACCTTGTACACATCACACGTATAACTTCTAACTACAGCAATATCTATCGACTTCTAACTACATGCAATAAGAAGTAAATTAAAATACAGATACAATCAAGATTAAACCTAACGGTGACCGATCGATTATATACATTCTTAGGACGTTACAGCTCAACTAACCAAACCCAGTCATGTGTATATAGTACAAGCTGACCGTGCTCAAAATATGCACAATTGATATGGCCGGTTCCAGTGCCAGCCTCCACCTTTTTTGAGTCGTTTGTACAAAATGATGATTTATATGTGAGCTGGATTGATCAGCTTTGAGTATATATTACAATTTTTAAAAACTGGTAATCTCCTATCAGTACATATGTATGTCGACCTCTTTTTTTTTTATCTTGATCTCCATGCTTTGTGTGTGCTACTCCCTCCCTTTTTAAATATAAGTTTTTTTAGAGATTTTACTAGGAAACTACATTCGAATGTATATATAGGCACATGTTAAAATATAGATTCACTCATTTTATTTCGTATGTAGTCTCTTAATAAAATATATAAAAAGACTTATATTTAGGAACGGTGGGACTAGATGACAATGCAGAACGTGGCACGCGACTCGGAGTATTTAACCAAAAAGTACCACAATTCATGAAAACGTGCCCAGGAACTATCATTATACTTTTTGTGCTGAAACCCACCATTTTTATCCTAATCAGTGGCAAAAAACCATCAAGTGTGAAAACTGCTCTATTAACCTATTCTAAACGCCTTTCCGACATGTTGGGCCCACAAGTCAAGTTGATCATTAACTTCAAAAATTGTTTTTTCTTTTTAGAAAAATGTACAGGGTTTTCAACAAAAAAATCAAGGTTTTAAATAATGTTCTTCAAATTTTGAAAATGTTTCTGTTTTCTCAAAAAAGCTTTTCTGAATTTTAAAAAATATCGGGATTTTCAACAATTGTTTATCAAATTCGAAAAATGTTTTTTCTTTTTAGAAAAATCTTCTGGATTTTCAAGATATGTTCTGGATTTTTCGAAAAAGCTCTTTTTTTTCAAAATTTGTTCGTAAAATTCAATAAATGTTCGTATTTTCAAAAGTTGTTCATGTTTATAAATTTGTTCAGGATTTTTCAAAATTGTTCTCATTTTCAAAATATGTTCTCAAGAATAAAAAAATGTTCGTGCTTTAAGAAAATTGTTAAAGCTTCCAAATGTTTTTTCGGGGTTTTTAAATTTTGTTCTTAAGATTCAAAAAATATCCATTCTTTCAAAATTTGTTTCTGGTCCAAAAAAATTTCATGATTTTTAAAAATTTGTAGAAACAATGTTCGTGATTTCACATAAATATTCGCGAATTTGAAAAGATGTTCACAAAACAATAAACATAAATTTTAACACAAAGAATAATTTTTAAAAATCATGAACAAATTTGGTGTAATTTTTTAAAATCCAGAATATTTTTCTAAAAAGCAAAAAAAAATCGAATTTGATAAACAATTATTGAAAATCCCGAAATTTTTTCAAAAATCTAGAAAGGTTTTTTGAGAAAACAGAACATTTTCCAAAATTTAAGAACATTTTTTAAAAACCCTGAATTTTTTTTAAAAACCCTAAAAAAATTCTAAAAAGAAAAACAATTTTTGAAGTTAATGGTCAACTTGACTTGTGGGCCCAACATGTCAGAAAGACGGTTACAAGAGGTTAATGAAGCAGTTTTCACACTTGGTAGTTTTTTGCCACTGATTAAGATAAAAATGGTTGTTTTCGACACAAAAATGTATAATGATAGTTTCGGGGCACGTTTCCATGAATTGTGGTACTTTTTGGTTAAATACTCTGCGACTCAGGAGTAGTATTGCTATATTGCGGGTTAGTGCATGTGCATCGTTGAACTCTTATTTGGGGGGAAAAGTGCATGGTTGAACTTGTGAAACAATATCGAACGAGTAACTCCTAAGCACATTTTTTTTTCTTTTGCTTCAGAAAGAGAAGCCTAAAAATGCAATGTTGACTATTATTATCAGCACTAGCAGCCAAGATCGAACTGTTTAAAATGATACAAGTTTTATACTAGTAATTAAGAAAAATCTAAAATGTAGAAAAATAGGAGGTACTAGTTTTTTTTACTAGAAGTGTCAAATAGGCGAGGCCAATACCAAAAATAAAAGTTCCAATGGCAACCTCCTCCTTTTGTGGCATATGTACGCAAGCATACATACGTACGTCTGAGCTGGAACGATAAGCTTGGAGGAGAGATATATTCATGTACAAGTTTTATCTCTGTTTGTTTCCTGTCGACATACATGTCTCCATCGATTCCGTATGTTTTATCTTGTTCTTGGACACATGCATGATCTCATCAAAATTGCAATGATCTTCGTGATTGATTGTCATCTTCTCCTACAACTAGTATGCTGTAGAGCATCTTCAATGACTATAAGATAGTTGTTGATAAACTTTAACACCTAGGATATATGATGATGTGGCAACAAATAAATGGTTAAATAGAGAGCAACTGCATTTATTTCTTTTTTTCTATTGGATAATTTAGATGCAACCATTGGAGAGTTGTATGATCCCTTGTTGGTTGATGAAATGGATAATTTTATCAACAAGACTACATACAAACTATTGGAGATGCCCTTAGGCCTGTGCCAATGCATCGTCTCTTAGCACGTAATCATATGTGTAATAAAAACATAAGAAATAACTAGTACAATGCATTGTATCTTATGTGTTGTATCTAAATTTAATGATTTGTGGCTAATCCATGCATGTGATAGGGTTAGCACCACTTTTTTGCCTATGACCACGTGCCAAGGTTGTATGTTAGTTAAGATACAACTTCACTATCTCTCTACATTAAATACAGTGCCACATAAGCAAAATGCCTATGAAACTGCGTTGAGGGACTTGCATTGGCACATGTCTTAGTCGTGGTATCTTAGGCTTGTGTTAATGGATGTGTCTTAGCACGAGTTCATAGGTATTTTATTGATGTGTCACACTAGTTAATGATGAAAGAGAGTAGCGTTGTATCTTATCTAAGATACTCCCTCCATCTCAGTTTATAAGTCCGGCACGTGTACCTATGTCGTCAATTTGACCAACTTAATGATAAGCATATATACAAAAAATATATCATTAAAAAATTTAGATGTTCTATTTTCTAATGATATAATTTTTATATTAAAAATAGATTTTATATAAGTTAAATGACGACCTAGGTACACGTACGTGTCTTCTAAACTGTGACGGCAGTAGTACAAAATTTGAACGCCACCATAGGTAAAAATGGTTAATAGCCCAACCACAACTATGCGTGAGCACCAAATTATTAAATTTAGAGACAATCTGTAAGAAACAACGCAATGGACTAGTAGTCTCTTAAGTTATTAATGCTTCTATGGTAACGTGTTAAGAAATGATGCATTGACACATGCCTTAGCTAGTAACATATACTCGGAAATAGCAAACATGCTGATGTGGTAGAGAATTAAAAAAGAAAGAGAAGGTTAGGCCTGTGTCAATTCATCGTCTCATAGCATGTAATCATATGCTTAATAAAAACATAAGAAACAACTAGTACAATGCATTGTATCTTATATGTTGTATCTAAATTTAATAATTTGTGGCTCATACATGCATGTGATTAGGTTAGCGCCTCTTTTTTACCTATGACCACGTGTCAAAGTTGTATGTTAGCTAAGATACAACATCACTATCTCTCTTCATCAAATGCAGTGCTACATATGCAAAATGCATATGAAACCGTGCTCAGAGACTTCCATTAACATATGCCTTATGCTGGTTGTAATGGGGAGTATCATATACTAGTATCATGCATATGATACTAGTGTATGATACTACATCCGTAATGCATAGTATCATGTGCTAGTATCATAGAACAGTTTATTTATTGTCATGCATGACGCATAGTAGCACAACATTTAATATGATATGATATCATAATATGATACTCGACCCTTTCTTTCTTCATTTAATTTCATGCCACCTCATCAAATATGCTTAGTTGGCATGCATGATACTACTTATGATACTTCCATTACGACCAACATTGGTAGATACCATATCATGTTAAATGATATGCTAATTTGTGTCATGCATCATAATAAATAAAAACATATATGATACTAGTCTATGATACTATGCACTATCACTAGTAGAAAACGGGCCTTTGGCATGGCCCTTTAGTCTCGGCCTGCCTCTGGGCCGGGACTAAAGGCCCGGCCACGTCGCCCCAATTCTCATATCCTCCCTCGAGGCTTTAGTCCCGGCCCGTAAGGAGCCTTTAGTCCCGGTTCGTGTCCCAAGCCGGGACTAAAGGGCTACGCGGTGGGCAACCCGCATGTGCGCCACCTTTAGTCCCGGTTTGTGTCTCAAACCGGGACTGAAGTCCTCTGCCTATATAAAGCACAGCCCCCCTCTCCCTCTTCGTTACATTTTTCTTGGATGGAGGATTGTGGGTGGGTGCTTGCTCTCCACTTTTTTTGATGCACTAGAGGTGTTTGTTGAAATGTGTGTTAGAGCGATGCCGCTTCAGTTCACCGAACACAACTACGATATGAGATGCCCAAGCCACGCTTAAACCTCTTCCTCTTTATTTCTACTTATTCTAAAAGGTTAGCAAATATATTTCCTCGTTTAGACCGTGCGATACTAATTTTGGGATCTTGATTGTATTTGATATACTGTCGTATAACGCAGAGATGAGTCATCCATGGATGTACGGTGATCGACGCACAACCGCTTACAGAGAAGGTGTGCATTCTTTTCGAGATGCAGCCGATGCGAACAAGCATGATGGTGGCTATATGTTTTGTCCATGTGTTGAATGTCGGAATGAGAAGGATTACACTTCCTCAAGAGTCATTCAGAGCCACCTGCTTCGGTCCGGTTTTATGTCGGGCTATAACGTTTGGACCAAGCACGGAGAAAGAGGGGTTATGATGGAAGACGACGATGAAGAAGAAGAGAACGATGATGACAACTACCGATCTATGTTCCCTGAGTATGCCGATACCGCAATGGAAGACAATGAAGAAGAAGATCAGGATGAAGAACGGGAACCAGATGAGCCCGCTGATGATCTTGGCCGGGTCATTTCTGATGCACGGCGAGGTTGCAACATAGAAAAGGAGAGGTTGCAGTTCGAGCAGATGTTACAGGACCACAACAAATTGTTGTACCCAACTTGTGAAGATGGCCAGAAGAAGCTGGGTAGCACACTGGAATTGCTGAAGTGGAAGGTAGATACCGGTGTGACTGACTCGTCATTCGAAAAGTTGCTGGTACTGATGAAGAAGATGCTTCCAAGAAAGAACGAATTGCCCGCCAGCACGTACGAAGCAAAGAAGCTTGTCTGCCCTCTAGGATTAGACGTGCAGAAGATACATGCATGCCCTAATGACTGCATCCTCTACCGCGGTGAGAAGTACAAGAATATGGATAAATGCCCGGTATGCACTGCATTGCGGTATAATATCAGAAAAGATGACCCTGGTGATATTGAGGGCGAGCCACCCAGGAAGAGGGTTCCTGCCAAGGTGATGTGGTATGCTCCTATAATACCACAGTTGAAACGTCTGTTCAGAAATAAAGATCATGCGAAGTTGTTGCGATGGCACATGGAAGATCGTATGAAAGACGATAAGTTGAGGCACACCGCTGATGGTCGGCAGTGGAGAAAAATCGAGAGAGATTCCCGAGATTTGCAGCTGACGCAAGGAACTTATGGTTAGGTCTGAGTACAGATGGCATGAATCCTTTTAGGGAGCAGAGTTGCAGTCACAGCACCTGGCCCGTTACTCTATGTATCTACAACCTTCCTCCTTGGTTGTGCATGAAGCGGAAGTTCATTATGATGCCAGTGCTTATACAAGGTCCAAAGCAACCCGACAACGATATTGATGTGTACCTAAGGCCATTAGTTGATGAACTTTTACAGCTGTGGGCCGAACCAGGTGTACGTGTGTGGGACCAGCACAAACAAGAGGAATTTGACCTTCGAGCGTTGCTTTTTGTAACCATCAATGATTGGCCTGCTCTTAGTAACATTTCAGGACAGTCAAACAAGGGATACAATGCATGCACGCACTGTTTGGATCAGACAGAAAGTATATATCTCGACAACTGTAGGAAGAATGTGTATCCGTACAATCGTTGTTTTCTTCCGCCCAAGCATCCCTTAAAGAAAAAAGGCAAGCATTTCAATGGCAAGGCAGAACCCCGGGAGAAGCCTGTCATCCGTACTGGTGCTGAAGTATTTGATATGGTCAAAGATTTAAAAGTAATCTTTGGAAAGGGTCCTGGCAGCCAACCTGTTCCTAACGGCCCTGATAAGCGCGTACCCATGTGGAAGAAGAAATCTATATTTTGGGAGCTACCCTACTGGGAAGTCCATGAGGTCCGCTCGGCAATCGACGTGATGCACCTGACGAAGAATCTCTGCGTGAATATTCTAGGCTTCCTGGGCTTGTATGGGAAGTCAAAAGATACACCGGAAGCATGGGAGGACCAGGAATGTCATAAAGGAAGAGATGGCATGCATCCAGGGCAGTTTCAAGGGCGTGCCAGCTACGCTCTTACTAAGGAAGAGAAGAAATCTTCTTTGAAGTCCTTTTCAGTATCAAGGTCCCGACTGGCTTCTCGTCGAATATAAAGGGAATCGTAAATATGAAAGACAAAAAATTCCAAAACCTAAAGTCTCATGACTGCCACGTGCTTATGACGCAATTGCTTCCGGTTGCATTGAGGGGAATTCTACCGGAAAATGTTCGCCTGGCAATTGTGAAGGTATGTGCATTCCTCAATGCAATTTCTCAGAAGGTAATCGATCGAGAAGGTCTATCAGGGTTACAGATTGATGTGGTCCAATGTCTGGTCAGCTTTGAGTTGTTGTTCCCGCCATCCTTCTTCAATATAATGACACACCTCCTAGTTCACCTAGTCGAAGAGATTAGAATTCTCGGTCCTGTGTTTCTACACAATATGTTCCCCTTCAGAGGTTCATAGGAGTCTTAAAGAAATATGTTCGTAACCGTGCTAGGCCAGAAGGAAGCATCTCCAAGGGCTATGGAACAGAGGAGGTCATTGAGTTTTGTGTGGACTTTCTTCCTGACCTTAAGCCGATTGGTGTTCCTGAATCTCGGTATGAGGGTAGGCTGACAGGAAAAGGCACACTAGGAAGGAAAGCAAAAGTATGTATGGACGGGCATTCTTTCTCTCAAGCACACTACACAGTTCTACACAATTCCACCGTGGTGGCTCCGTATATCGTGGGACACAAGAATATTCTACGCTCCGAAAACCCGGGGAAGGCTGACTCTTGGGTTAAAGGCGAACACGAGAAGACTTTGGCAGTTGGTTGCAGACACATCTCATGAATGACGACACCGTTGGAGATGAGCTGTACTGTTTGGCCAGGCCACCATCTTCGACTATAAGTACTTTCCAAGGGTATGAGATAAATGGGAATACATTTTACACGGTTGCCCAAGATAAAAAGAGCACCAACCAAAATAGTGGTGTCCGCTTTGATGCAACAGACGACTTTTATGATCCCTTTATTTCGGTGCAAATGGGTGAAGCTGACAGGAGGCGGGTTAGTTGTAGACCAAAAGTACGGCATGACAACAGTGGATCTTAACAATCTTGCGTACATGGACGAACCATTTGTCCTAGCCAATGATGTCGCTCAGGTTTTCTATGTGAAGGACATGTCTACATTAACGAGAAAAAGAAATCAGCAAAAGAAGATATCATCCGATGAGCCAAAACGCCACATAGTTCTTTCAGGGAAAAGAAACATCGTGGGAATAGATGACAAGACAGACATGTCAGAAGATTATAATAAGTTTCATGAAATTCCGCCCTTCAAAGTGAAAACTGACCCAAGCATCCTACTGAATGATGAAGATTCTCCATGGCTACGACCCAGAAGAAAACAGAAATAATAGATAGGAATATTGATGCAATAATGTAATAATGTATTAAACCTTTTATGTAATGCATGTGTGGAACGTACTAAATTTCAAACACTTTTCATTTTCATATTATCCATGTAAGAGATGAGTTCTCGTTCGAAACCGTCGTAGCCCTCTCAACTTTTTAGCACATGCTATGTGGGTGAAATGATGATAGCATGCCAACTTTCAACATTTTCATAGTTCATTTGTAGTGCTTTTCAATTTCAGGGTCAACTAGCTCAAAACAAATAAGTAAATCCACGAAATATACCAAATGAAGTCAGAAATTGTTGAAATTTTGTGTTGTGCCTTTGAATGGTCCATTTTGAACACACAAAAAGTATGGAGTTCAAATAAGTTCACAAAAATGAAATCCCTTTGTAAGAGATGAGTTCTCGTTCGAAACCGTGATACTTCGAGAGAGATTGTCCGTTTTTTACACGAAGTGCATCCAGTTTTTGTCATAGCCCTCTCAACTTTTTAGCACATGCTATGTGGGTGAAATGATGATGGCATGCCAACTTTCAACATTTTCATAGTTCATTTGTAGTGCTTTTCAATTTCAGGGTCAACTAGCTCAAAACAAATAAGTAAATCCACGAAATATACCAAATGAAGTCAGAAATTGTTGAAATTTTGTGCTGTGCCTTTGAATGGTGCATTTTGAACACACAAAAAGTATGGAGTTCAAATAAGTTCACAAAAATGAAATCCCTTTGTAAGAGATGAGTTCTCGTTCGAAACCGTGATACTTCGAGAGAGATTGTCCGTTTTGTACACGAAGTGCATCCAGTTTTTGTCGTAGCTCTCTCAACTTTTTAGCACATGCTATGTGGGTGAAATGATGATAGAATGCCAACTTTCAACATTTTCAGAGTTCATTTGTAGTGCTTTTCAATTTCAGGGTCAACTAGCTCAAAACAAATAAGTAAATCCACGAAATATACCAAATGAAGTCAGAAATTGTTGAAATTTTGTGATGTGCCTTTGAATGGTGCATTTTGAACACACAAAAAGTATGGAGTTCAAATAAGTTCACAAAAATGAAATCCCTTTGTAAGAGATGAGTTCTCGTTCGAAACCGTGATACTTCGAGAGAGATTGTCCGTTTTGTACACGAAGTGCATCCAGTTTTTGTCATAGCCCTCTCAACTTTTTAACACATGCTATGTGGGTGAAATGATGATAGTATGCCAACTTTCAACATTTTCAGAGTTCATTTGTAGTGCTTTTCAATATCAGGGTCAACTAGCTCAAAAAAAATAAGTAAATCCACGAAATATACCAAATGAAGTCAAAAAGTATGGAGTTCAAAAAACCATATTATGAAATTAAATATTATTATTGGCGATTCATCTCTATTATGAAATCAAATATATCAAAAAACCATTGCAGAACATATGACCAAATTAATACAAGTTCATCATCACATTAAAGCCAAAGAACAGTAGTGATCAAATGTTATTATTGCAAAAAATAAATACATAAAGTTCTCTCATAAAACAACATACAACTATGTAAAACATTTAAATGCAACAACAAACGCGATCAAAATCGCAACTAAGGTAACAATTGACCCAACAGCATAATGATACCAAGCCTCTTTATCAATGGCATATTTTTTTATATTCCTAATCTTCAAGCGCATTTCATCCATCTTCAAGCGCATTGCATCCATCTTCAACCGCATCGCATCGATCTTCATCTTGCGATCATCGATGACATCGGCGACATGCAACTCCAGTTCCATATTCTTATCCTCAATTATTTTCAATTTTTTCTTCAAGTATTTGTTTTCTTTTTCAACCAAATTTAACTTTTCGACAAGAATTTTTATGTGGGTTGGAATTTCCGGTTCACATACCTCTTAAATTAAAAAAATATATGTCATAATTGTCATAAACACTAAATAAAAAAAATTGTTATAAAAGATAATATATACCACATCCAAATCATAGACAGGACGAGGACCGACGGAGGCGGATACCAAAACCATCGCACTATATAATAACAAAAATAATGAAAGTGAGTAATTTATACAAGTATGTATGTAAATCATACAAGTAAGATTTTTTTAATTTTAAAAAGAAGATAAGAACAAGAGTCTCACCACGGTGGTGCTCGCAGTTGGTGCACGCCAAACCTAGACAAATATTAAGGAAAATGGAGCTTGGAGGTCGAGCTTGGAGAGGAGAAAGCTTAAGTAGAGTGGCTCGGGCATTTCATCGAACACGTCATGTGCATGAACTAGAGTGGCAAGAGCATGGCATGGTCACACTTCAACAACCAAAAAACAGGGGATATGTTGGGCAGGGGCGAGAGTTTATATAGGCAAAACTTTAGTCCCGGTTCTTTCCACGCCCCGGGACTAAAGGCCCCTGCTTCCCGCCTTCTGGTCAGCCGAAAAAGGGCCTTTAGTCCCGGATCGTGGCTCCACCCGGGACTAAAGGGGTGTCTTTAGTCCCGGTTCGAGCCATGCCCCGGGACTAAAGGCCCCTGCTTCCCGCCTTCTGGTCAGCCGAAAAAGGGCCTTTAGTCCCGGTTCGTGGCTCCACCCGGGACTAAAGGGTCTTTAGTCCCGGATCGAGCCACGAACCGGGACTAAAGATCCACCTGTATAAGCGGGAGTTAGCAAATTTCGAACCCAAATCGTCCATTTCTCTTCTTCTTCCTCTCGTTCTCCTGCCCGGCGCGGCAAGCGACGAACTCGACGACGCCGTCAGGCTGCCCGCCGTCCTGCTCGCCGCCGCCTGCCGTCCTCCCCGCCGTCGCCGTCGTCCTGCTCGCCGCCTCCGTCCTGCTCGCCGCGCGCCGCCCTCCTCGCCGCGCGCCGCCCTCCTCGCCGCGCGCCGCCCCGTCCTCCTCGCCGCTCGCCGCCGTCCTCCTCGCCGCGCGCCGTCGACACCTCCGGCCGGTAAGCCCCACGCCCCCTCCTCCCCAACACTCCGACCAGCACAAGCAAAGAAGAAAAAGGAGAAGAAAGGAAGAAAAAGGAGAAGAAAGGAAGAAAAAAGAGAAGAAAAGAAGAAAAAGGAGAAGAAAGGAAGAAAAAGGAGAAGAAAAGAAGAAAAAGGAGAAGAAAGGAAGAAAAAGGAGAAGAAAGGAAGAAAAAGGAGAAGAAAAGAAGAAAAAGGAGAAGAAAGGAAGAAAAAGGAGAAGAAAGGAAAAAAATAGAAGAAAGGAAGAAAAAGGAGAAGAAAGGAAAAAAAGGAGAATAAGAAGAGGAGGAGAAGAAAAGAAGAAAAAGGAGAATAAGAAGAGGAGGAGAGGAGAAGAAGAGGAAAAATAGAAGAAGAGGAGAGGAGAAGTAGTAGAAGAAGAGGAGAAGTAGAAGTAGAAGAAGAAGTAGAAGAAGAGGAAAAATTAGTTTAGGGTTACAAGAAGAAGAACTATTTTTTTTGTCATTTAATTTTGCTATTGTATAGTGTATATGCTTAAGTGTTAATAGTGTTTCTTAGATTATTGCTTCATTTTGCTATTGTATATGCTTAAGTGTTAATAATTTAATTTTTCTATTGTATATGCTTAAGTGTTAATAGTTTATTTTTAGCAAGAAAATTAATAGAACTAGTTTAATTTTGCTATTGTATATGCTTAAGTGTCCGGGACTGGGCTCCGCCCGTCTGGTATTTTAGAGTTTAGGTTCTAGCCAAGACCCGAGATTAAAGGTACTCCTATATAAAGCGAGCCTTCAAAGTTTCCAACCCCTCTTATATAGTTTGTTAGTTTATTAGTTAATCAAATGTCCGTTTTTTGCAGAACTATGGATCCACATATCAGGAACCTCGAAGAGGAAGAACTTCTCGAAGATATAATCAAAGACGGCGCTGACGTTGAACCAGCTGAATCTCCGACGTCATATCTAAACGACTCCGGATATGGAATGGAGGTCGAGCGACACGAAGATGAAGCCGATGGGGCAGGAGATAGGTCCAATGATGGAGAAGGTGATAGCTCCACTGATGGAGAAGTCGGTGAAGAAATAATAAAGTCCGGCGAGGTATACATATGAAGTTCGACAATCACTTGTAGTATGTGAAAAATATTGGAGATAGCTCTATATTGTATACATATACATTCATTTGACGAATGTTTCTCCCTCTTAGGCCTCCACATCGAGAAAATCTACGAAACAAGGCCCGACTAGAAAGTTGGATGCACGGACGCATTACACCTTTGAGGTGATAATGCCTACGGGTGAACCCAAGCTTCCTAAGAATGCTGCTGACACATTCAAGAAGCAATGCGGAGTTCTCGTTAGGGATCACGTCCCGATCAGCGTTCGGGAGTGGAACAAGCGCAAAGGGGCAGCCGATAGTGACTATGTCGCCGAAAGGTACAAAGATAATCTTTGGAATGATCTCATGTCACATTTCAACCTGCCAGAATGTGAGAATGAAGACGCCGCAGACAAACTGAGGGCCAAAGTCAAGCAGTGGACTCTAAAGAAGATGGCCGAACTGTTCCGTAGCTGGAAGAAGAAGCTATGGAAAAACTATCTGAAGACAAAGAAAGTGCCAGTATTCGAGGGGTATCTAGCTAAGCAGGCGAATCACTGGAAGGAATTTCAAGAGTACAAGGAGTCAGAAGATGCCCAGGCATTATCAGAAAAGAACAAGATAAATGCCGACAAGAAGAAATATCACCACAAGCTGGGGCCAGGGGGCTATGAGACTGCCATCCCAAAGTGGGAAAAGAAAGAGCAAGATCTGATAGATAAAGGCATCGTACCTGAACCACTCCGTGATGAGTGGGAATTGAGAGCAAGAAATTGGTTCCTTGCGCATGGTGGGTCGTACGACGAAAAAACAGGGGACCTCATCTGCAATGACAATCTTAGGATACCCAGGGAGAATTGGAAAAGGATAGTGAAAGAAATTAAGGAGGGACAAAGAAAGTTCACTGCAGATAGAGATAAAGATTTTCTCACACTGGTCCTCGGCAATGACGAACATGGAGGACGAACGCGAGGCTTCAGTCCATCTTACCCGTGGTGGCTTGGGTTTGCCAGAGACCAAGACACTTACAGAAGTCGAGAGAGAGCAAAGAAGCGGCAGCAGGATGAGGAGAATGACAAGTTCAACCAGTTGCTTGCCAGGATTAACGAGCAACAGAAGCAGATTGATGAGCTTAGAGGAGTACCGCACCAGGAAGATCCTGCACTTGATATTACCGGCGCCCCATCTAAGCGGAAAAGTAGCATGGCTGAATCTGAGGCCCCGCCCACCGATGAACGAAGAATGATAGAGGGCGGTCCCGGCTACCCCGTGGATGGAATCAAGGATTCAACATCATGTGAACTTCATCAGAAATTCAAGAACATATCCATGAAGGTGGCCGTCGGACAAGCTTTACCTTCTGGCCCTAATGCACGCTGGCATGGCCGTGAGATTCCAGCTGGCTTTGCTAAAGTCGGGGTGGATGAAATCATGATGGGGTTTAATGATATGGAGCTCGACATAGCTGGACCCGAAGATGAGAGGACACTCGGAGAAGTACTGGGTGGAGTCATCCTATGGGACAAGAACTACATCAAGCTTCCAGGCTCGGCCCCAAGGACAACACCGCCTCCGAGTCGTCGCAGGTCACCTACACCTCCATTACCTCCAAGCCCTCCACATGACGTCGGCCAGCACAACACGAGTCCATCTCGATCACCGCCGCCGGACTTGGGTCGTCCGTCTCCGCCGCTGCCCGCTCCGGATACAAACCCTGAGCCTGCCACGGATACAAAGCGGGAGCGTGCCACCAAGAACACTCCGCCGCTGCCTGCTCCGGATACAAACCCTGAGCCTGCCACGGATACAAAGCGGGAGCGTGCCACCAAGAACGCTCCGCCGCCGCCCGCTCCGGATACAAACCCTGAGCCTGCCACGGATACAAAGCGGGAGCGTGCCACCAAGAACGCTCCGCCGCCGCCCGCTCCGGATACAAACCCTGAGCCTGCCACGGATACAAAGCGGGAGCGTGCCACCAAGAACGCTCCGCCGCCGCCCGCTCCGGATACAAAGCCTGAGCCTGCCATGGATACAAAGCGGGAGCGTGCCACCAAGAACCCAACGCCGCCGCCCGCTCCGGATACAAAGCCTGAGCCTGCCACGGATACAAAGCGGGAGCGTGCCACCAAGAACGCTCCGCCGCCGCCTGCTCCGGATACAAAGCCTGAGCCTGCCACGGATACTAAGCGGGAGCGTGCCACCAAGAATGCAACGTTGCCGCCCGCTCCGGATACAAAGCCTGAGCCTGCCACGGATACAAAGCGGGAGCATGCCACCAAGATCGCTCCGCCGACGATTCCTAAGCCACAGAGCACCCCAAAGCGCAAACGGTCGCCCCTCCCAAAGGTACGTCTGCTAATCTTCCTATCAGACCTTATGACTTACACCATAAGCCTGATGACTATAACACACATTGCAGAAGGAAGTGAAAAAGAGCAGTTCAACTACAAGCAAGAAAAAATCAGACGTTCCTCAGCTTGGACAACAGGCCAAACAGTCGATCCCACCCCTCAAGGTGTTAACCGAGAATGTTCCCCCTCCGGTGCAGGGGCTAGCTTTAGAAACAGCAAAGGAGTTGGCGGCTCAATGTGGTCTCTCGGTTGAAGAATTGCTGTCTTCCCAAGACGACAAGATACCCAAGGCTGTGGTAGCCCCTAAGCCAAAGTTTGTCATGGGTGAGCCTTTGGTCAGCAAAGATGATCTCCCAACAAATATGCGTTACTTGCATACATGGTACTTAAGTGAATCAAAGAAGGGGAGAACGATGATCGTGCTGAGTGTGCCACGGGAGTACTACGGCCGTCCCGAAGAAATCCATATCGACTTTGATGAACTCTTCCAGATGTACAATGCCGACGCCCTCGACAAATCTCTTATGAGTTGCTATTGTCTGTAAGTTTTTCAATTCGTTGTCTACATATAACTTGTTTAGTTATTTCAATTCATTGTCTGTATATAACTTGTACTCTATTATGCAGAATGAAGATTCTGGATTGTAAAAGTAAGAGCATCATAAATATTGGGTTTATTGACCCAGATAAAATACATATAACGACGCTAACTAATTATCCCAAGGAGACGGAGGAAAACCTTCTAAGGTTTCTAACAGATCAAAATTTCTGTGACCACATACTGTTTCCATACAACTTCAAGTGACGGTCTTTACTCTGTTGTGTCCATTCACTTATAAGTGTAATTGATAAGTTACTGACACACACACACACACACACACACATATATATATATATATATACATGTGCAGCTTTCATTGGATTCCGTTGGACATTCAAATTGATAAGGGAAAAATTGATGCCTTCGACCCATTATCGAGACCCTTGAAACAGTTCCAAAGCCTGCAGGACATGCTTCAAGGGTAATTTTAATCATTCTTGCGCTCTATCGGTCTCTTCGAAGATTTTCTGATATATCAATTAATGAAAAACTTAGCAAATCATTATCCTTGTCGGGCAGGGTTTGGAAGCGGTTCAAGTGCGTGACTCCCGGTAAATTTCCTGAGAAGCTGACCTTTAGAGCGGCTCAGGTAAGTAGTAGTATGATATACTTCTATTAATTTTTAATATATTTATGATACTAGATTATTATTTTGATTATATATATTCTATTCTCGTAAAGTGCGACCAGCAGCCACGGGGAACGCATCTATACGGATACTATGTTTGCGAGACCATTCGCACGTTTACCTCTGAGCTCAAGGAGCACAGATTCGACGTAAGCAATGAACATTCACACCTCTATTTTTACCCGTCATTCTTTGTTATCATGATTGATATTCATATTCATCTCCTCTTCTTATATAGCACACGGCCATGAGGACGAAGGTCCTACCAGAGCAACGCGTGATTGCTGTTGCAGAGGAGCTTGCGGGATTTCTGAGAACGGAAGCTATAGATGACAAATGACGATTTAGTGTAAATAGGGGCCATTACTGATGTTCGTCCATGTAATCGAATAGACGGGCTCTAGTCCCGATAATTCAGATCTGCATATAATTGTATATATATGCTCGCTTGTAAGATAAGTTAATCTTATATATATACGCATAATTATTTTTATTTAAATTATATGAAAACTAATTCCCGAACACCAAACGAGGCATCACGTTAATCTCCCGAACACCTAAACCCTAAAACCCTAAAACCCAAAAATAATTTTCATTCAAAAAAAAACCCAAAAACCAGCAAAATCTGAAAATCTTTAGTCCCGGACTGTGTAACGAACCGGGACTAAAGGGCGTGCCCCTGGGACGCTACGAGGCGCCCACGTGGAGCACCTTTAGTCCCGGCGTGTAAGAGGACCGGGACGAAAAGGTTAGGCCTTTAGTCCCGCCCCTTTAGTCCCGGTTGGTGAACCGGGACTAAAGCCACTTACGGGCCGGGGCTATAGGCCCTGTCCCCACTAGTGTATGAAGGTAGTATCATACACTAGTATCTATGCATGATACTAGTATATGATAGTCCCCAATATGAGTAGCCTAACCTTCTCTTTCTTCATTAGCTCTCTGCCACATCAACATGTTTGCTATTTTCCAAGTGCGTGTTACTAGCTAAGATACCACCACTATGACCAGATACACCACTTTTGACACTACGTCAAGTAAGGAAAGGGGAAAGTGGCATTGCCGCTCTGTCATTCTTTTTGATCCATGGGATGACCGGGACTGGATCCATGTTCCAGGCTAGCGATTCCCATGCTTTGTGCTTAAAGTTTCGGAACTTAGAAGCAAAGGGCTAAAGGCGAATTTTCTGTCAGCTCGAGTTTGTCGATGAATATATGAGTACCTCACAGAAGAAACTAGGTCGGTCCAAACATGAATATTGATAATACACGATAAACATAACCTCTGGGATTGCACATTTCACCCGTGAAATTAAGCCATGAAAGCAATCCTTAAATATGGCTACTGTCACTAGTAGAAAATAGGGCTTTAGTCCTGGTATATAAGGGTCTTTAGTCCCGGGTCATCAACCGGGACTAATAACTTGGGACTAAAGGCTCCTTTCCCTTTAGGCCCGGTTTGTCATGACCCGGACTAATTCCCTTCCACGTGGCTGACAGCGTGCGTCGGGGGCGGGGACCTTTAGTCCCGCTTGATAACACCAACCGGGACTAAAGGATTTGGGGATTTGAGATTTTAAGGTTTTGGGGTTTATTGTTTATTTTTTCTTTTCATTTTTTGTTTTTCATTTAATTCTTTTCCATTTGAAACATATCTTACGGTACTACATACCGTACACGTTATGCATATATCATAGGATTTCTCGTAGGACCAATTATATATATATATATATATATATATATATATATATATATAGACACACACATATTATATATACAATTTGGTATATATAATTTCTTCTACAACTTGTAGATTATTACATGCATGCGTTAATTGGTGTAGTGTTATTCTCCGGCAGGATCTATGACTTGCTCAAACAAAATTTTCAAAATTTCCGCTTGAAGTGCTCGTATGCGTTCTTTTGGTAGGAGCCTATCCTACATCTCCTTCATCTTTAAAGAAGGAGATCAATATGAATATATTAGTTGTGTGTATATATATTAGACCATGATAAAAAAAATTGAATAGTGTTTACGTACACATAGAGTTCTTGCATCTGTGCGTCGTTCGGTCATAAAGCAAATGTTCTCGCAAACATAGTATGCACATAGATTTTTTCCCTATTCCTGTCGGATACACCACTTTACAAGAACAGAATTCAGTCAGATAATAATCAAGCATTATAATGGTATTGAAACTAGAACTCTAGCTAGTACCACTTAATTACCATGGGCGCTGACCATGACAACTTTGGTTTTCATTCACAGCGAACCTTCTTGATGAACCGTGTCCAACCCCTGACCGACAAAAAAAAAGAATAAAGGAGTCATTGATTACTTGATATCAGGAAATGAACTAAAGAGGCCGACATAGTGCGATAATGATTGAAATTACCTGTCGAGCATCAACTTCAGGTCCATGTACTCTTTATGGTCTTTTCTTAGTGAGTCTAGTACTTCAACTTTTCACACGTCAACCGTAATGATTAACAGGATCTAGTGGAAACAGTGTTGTATAAGCGGGCATGCATAACTCATCAAATACTACGTACACTTAACATCGAGTAAGCAAAATAGAATTTATAGTACAAGACAGTAACACTCACTGAATTTGTAAGGAAATAATATTTTTGGTTGCGTATTTAGTGTCTCCAAAAACCGGAACAATTTCTCCTTTGTATCATCTGCATACTGGATTACTGCCCTATCAAAAATGGTATTTGGGTCAGTGAAGCCAATGCCAAAGACTCCATCACTTTTCATTTCAAACATCTTCATTCTGCATAACACCACACAAAAGAATATATATATATAGTAAGGATAATTAGAGGCAAATAAGCGAGTTGATGAGCTAGAGACTTAAATTACAAAAAAATCACTTATAGACAATAGAAACTGACGAGAGATTTGTCGAGTGCGTCTTGATTGAATAACTTCCACAATTATGGATTATCAATCAACAAATCTTTTCATTGAAGAAATGCTCTGCCTTGACTTTCACCATGAAGCTCGCTCGCCCAAGTTTTGCTTCCCTCATGTACCAGGTATGCAAACTGCACATTTGTGTTGGTAGCTCCTCGACATGCTCAGGCCTGATGAGAGGTTGCCCGGGGACAAATGTCCATGCTAGTTTATCCCCTTCCACCGTGGGCATTTCCTCGTCACCTAGGAATTGTTCAACAGTGACACCGGACTCTCTAGCCATCTCTTTAACGGCAATGGGATCAATTACGACGTTGGTACCCATCTTGAGCGGCGTGATCGATTGCACTGACTATTCTTCCAGTTGGGGAATGGTTTTCTTGCTTTTTTTACTACGGAACGACTCCTTCATGAGCCTAAAGTACAACATAGCTGTATCCTGAAATCACTAATTGAGGAGTCTAATATCGAGGCACACAATCTCGCTAAACTTACTTTAGGAATTTCTCTTCGGCGCCATGTGGGGCTCCTTGAAACTCCAGGCCTAAATTGTATCCAATGTATTTTGACTATGATTAATAAACAAAATGTGTTTAGACTAAAAAACTAATTAAGGAGTACTCCTTTGAGAGGTCACTTCCACCTCCCAGGATGCGAAAAATGACGCACTGTATATGTGTCATTTGTCACAACCTGAAATTTTTCTTTTTTGGTATATTCATATTTTCAAAACTTTTTATCTCTTAAATCGTGCGTCCAAATCGCAAATCGTTTTCATCGTTGGATTCCTCACGTCGAGTATTTAAAAATAGATCCCATGTTGATAGGTTTTGACGATATTTTCTTTCATGAAAAAACTGGACAAAACATCGTGTCTCTCGTGAAAGGAAAAAACACGTTTTTTGTTCCCGAGAGGCACGGTCGTGCTTCTCGCGGAAGCAACCCCATGCCTCTCACGCAAAAAAAAAACAGCAAACACATATTTTTTTTCATTTCCAAGAGGCACGGTCGAGCCTCTCGCGAAAACAAATCCGTACCTCTCACAAAAAAATATGTCATGCCTCTCGGGGAAGCAGAACAATGCCTCTCATAAAAGAAAAAATACAGAAAACACGTTGCTTTTCCCGTTTTCGAGAGGCACGGCGGTGCCTCTTCCGAAAGAAAATCCGTGTCTCTCGCGAAAGGAAACTGTGCCTCTCGAGGAAGGAAAAAAACACATTTTTTCGTTTTTGAGAGACGCATGTGTGCCTCTTGCGAAGGCAAATTGATGTCTCTCGTGCAAGAAAAAGTGTGCTTTCCTCGGAAACAATTTGCTTTTTCTTTGCCAAAAAATGATTATTTTTGTCCTTCAGAAGCTAAGAAAGACCGGTAGAAAAATGAAACACTGAAAAAAAGGCACGTAAAAAGCCGAAAACGCATGCAAAATAAAATAAAAAATAAAATCTGAAGTTAACACTCGGAACGCGACACGTGACAACTACTGAAAAAGCGTCAAGTGGTGGCACGTCGAAATGATCATTGGAAGGCTCGTGAAGGAGCGCTCACCAAGTAGTTGCTCCACCGGTATCCTAGGGCTACCTCAATCAAACCTTAGCACTACCAGAATCTTTTGAGGGTGGCGATCATTGGCTGGCTCGGCATATCCTATTTGACTCATTTTGTGTCAAACTATCGAGCTTTCGCATAGGCTTGTTATAGAGCGAGGAAGTTGGGTCAGCCCGTTGACGTCCAACAGCACTTCTGGTTTTAGGAACCTTTTAGAGATCCCCAACCAATCTTTATCTATTCCTAAACCGGTTTCTTTCTATTTTGTTTTTTTTAAGTTTTTATTTCCTTTTTATTTTTTACTTCTTCTTTTTTTATTTGGAAATTTCAGATATGTTTTGAAATTTTAAAAATATATTCACGTCTTAAATTTGTGTTCATTATTTTAAAAAAATATTCATATTTGAAGAAATCTTCAGTAATTTGAAAAACAATTTTTGTATTCAAAATATATTTAAATTTAAAAAATATGTTCTCATTTTTAAATATTCTTCATCATTTCAAAAAATCATGTTCCAAAAAAAATTCAGGAATTTCAAAAAATGTTCCTGTTTCAAAAAATCATAATTCCAGAAAACATTCGTGTTCAAATATGTTCAGGAATTTCAAAAAAAATCTCATTTTTGGAAATCGTTTGTTGATTCAGAAAAATGTTCGCGGTTTCATCAATTTGTTTGCAGTTCAAAAGGTGTTCTGGTCTTTCAATTTTTGTTCGCGTTTCCAAATATGCATATAATACCAATTTTGTTTGCGATAAAAAATGTACTGTTTTAAATTATTTGTTCTGAATTAAAAAATTGTTCATGTTTCCTTTTTCTGTTTAGAACTTAAAATCTGTTCATGATCTCAGAAAAATTCAGAAAACTGTTTGAAAATTTTCAATAATTTCGAAAAATGTTTGGAATTTCAAATAATGCTCCCACATTGAAAATTGAAAAAATGTTCATGTTTTGAAATTTGTTCAGAAATTCAAATAATATAGTGAAATTTTAGAAAATGTTCTTACTTTCAAATATTTTTCAAAAATTTAGAAATGTTCATTTTTTAAATTTTATCCCTGAATTCAAATAATGTTTGGTGAATTTCAAAAAATGTTGGCATTTCACTTTTTTGTTCACAAATTAGAATGTTTAGGAATTTCCAAAAAATTCCAGCTTTCCAAATTTCTTAACAAATTCAAAAGCTGTTCATGAATGCAAAAAACATCTAGGCAATTAAAAAATTGTTCATACTTTGAAAATTGTGTTCGTATTTTTGAACATAATTGTGTTTTCAAATTTTGTTCCTGATTTTATGATTGTTTTTAAAAAAAATTGTTCGTTGTTTAAAAAATAGATATTGTTTTCAGTTTTGTTCCTTTTTTAGAAAATAGTTGAGAATCCCCAAAATAGTCACGTTTTTGTGAAATGTTCGAGGTTTTAGACAGAGGTTCCTAGGAATTAAGGTCACTAGTGACCCGGCTCGGTAGTTTAATTAAGGTCATATGTTCAATCCCTTAATTGTACTTTAGTTTTTGGGATTTTTTGCAAATGTTTAAAATTTGACCATTGTAGTTTAGTTCTGTTAGCTTTGCACTGCAAATTTAGCACAAACGCTAAACTATCACAGCGCCTAGCCCATCGTTACGAAGTTAGGGAACGAATCCCAGTGCTAGCAAAGCTTTTTTTATGTTTTTCCACCTCGTGAACGCAAAATGGGCCGGCCTAGGTGAGTTAGGAACCTGTGCGAAGCGTCGACTTTTTGACGCAAAGAACGTAACACATGACCACCAGGCGATCAATTTTGTTTGCGACCGATCCCGTTCGGCGTATCAAGCAGGCTGGTCGGACGCACCGAGGAAGAAATATACATAGGCCTTATAAAAATTTGGGGCACCTGAATCTATGGGCCATGTTCGGGCCGGACAGTCCGCACACCTATGGGCCCGGCCCTGCATATTACAACTGAGTTTATGACAAAAATAATATTTGCTTCCAATGTGATTTTGCCAAATAGAAAATTTGCTTCGACCGAATATGTGATTTGTTTCCATCACGAGCATAGCATTACAATTGTGTTTATGAAAAAAAAAACAATATTTGCTTCAAATGTGTTGTAAACGAATAGAAAATTTTCTTCCACCTCATATGAGATTTGTTTCTATTTAACAAAAAGTTGCACCCAATGTTAACCGTACATTTTTTTACAGTAAGGCAACATTTTGTTCACACCTACCTGAATCCAACAGCCCATAAAATTGCATCCAGAAAACAGAAAAACGCTAGTTTTCCATTTGATTACATAACTTGCTGAGACAAGAAAATTATAATTCACGGTGTTTCTTAAGAGCATGTCCTATAGAAGATACTAGAAGTGTTGGATTCAAAATATAAGGTGTATTATTATTTTTAAAGTGAAACATATTAAGTTTGATCATCTTATAGATAAGTATATGTAATTCATAATAACAAATTGGTATGATTAGATTCATCATGAAATGAATTTTCATACTTTTTTGGTACTGTTAATACCGATATTTTTGCTAACTTGGTCAAAGTTTAAGAAATTTGTCTTTGCAAAAAATAATACCCATTATATTTTGTAAATGATGGAATATTTAGTTTGCTGGGTGGGGGAGATGATATAGTGTGTTTATTCTTGTTTATAATATGGTGATTTGGTTGATCTTTCATGATGTGATTATTTGTTATCCACTAACCAATGTATATTTATTTGATAATTTTTCTGCGTTGATGGCTACACGTATTATACTGGTGTTATGATGTCGCGTAGTGATGCTTCTTTTTTAGGTGGTGGGAGAGTGCGCGTGATTAACATATTTTTGTAGGCTTGTCATTGCTGATTGGTTTGAAAAATTGTTGGCCGGTCCAAATTGTAAAGTAAATCCAAATTTGAATACTACAATTGAAGGAAAGAGCTTCAAAATTAGGGAACATGGTGAAATAAAAAAGTTGAATTAGAGAGCTTGAGAAATTGTTGACCTGGTCAAAATCGAGTGGCCCTATTCTAAATTTTATACTTCAATGAACTGGGAGTTCTTCAAAATTAAAAAAAGCATAGTGTATAGTATAAAAGAATTGAATGAAAAAGCTTTGAGCAATTGCTGACCCGGTCAAAATCGTGTGATCCAATTATAAATGGAGACCTCAAGTGAATATTATCTCTTTCGATCTAGGGAGCTTAGTGTTATAGACGATATATTTCGAGATGTAAAAGTAGATGCTATATAATTTACATCACCAAAAATGTTCTTTTTGCATCTCTAAAAAAGCCCCAACTCCAATAGATGGTGTATATTTGGTAATGTAAACCTGCTGCTCCAACAGATGATGTAAAAATGGTAGAAGGTCGAGCGGCAACAATGACACAACCCATGTACAATAGAAATTGAGTCGCACCGGCGATGAAAGTACCTTAGTGTATATTTGTAAAATGGGTGGTGTGCTAAAATTGTTGCACATCAATGATATCTACTAAACAACTTTACTCTTGTTAATTTGGTTGGGCCTTCCAGCACAAAGTTTTGGTGGACAACAACAAATTTTCCTCAAGTGAATGATCTAAGATTTATCAATCCGCAAGAGGTAGGATGAATATGGTTCTCTCTCAAGCAACCCTGCAAGCAAATACAAGTGGTCTCTTGTGTCCCCAACACACCTAATAAAAATTGTCAATTGTATAGATGCACTCATTCAAAAAAGAGATGATGATAGATGTGTAATATGAAAAAAATACATTTTTGTAATCTTAAGAAATAAAATAAGAAATACATGATGATAAATTCCCAAGAAGTAACGAAACTGGATAAAAATGATGTCTCAATGCTTGAAAACAAGGCCTAGGGTCGATACATTTACTAGTGCAATCTATCAACATTGTCATAATAATTGAACCACATATAATTTCTCAAAGTGGAAAAAAAACACTCTAAAGTTTCTATTCTATTGAATAAACTAGGTGAAACCATGAAGGTAGCAAAACTACCTCAAATTATCTTTCCGATCAATCTTTTGAATCACCCCCAATGTGTCACAAATAGTCCTAGAGATCATACTACGATATCATGTGATATGTATCGTTCAACATTGATGCCTATATTACCGCAATGTCACCACTAGTATCCCCAAATTAATTACTAGACATTCATCAAGTGATCTAAAATCCAAAGTATCCAATCTGACATAAAGAAACTTCAAAGAGAGAGGCTCAATTCACCACAATAAGAATAAAGGGAGATGAATATCATAAGAGCCATCATTATTAATAAAAATTATCATACATAAAAACCGTAATCTACGAAAAACATGGGAGAGAGAGAGATAAAACACATAGCTATTAGTATATATCGTCAGCCCCGAGGATGAACTACTCACATATCATCATGGAGGCACAAAGGATGATGAAGACGCCTCCATGGATGGTTTCCCACTCCAATAGAGTGAGAAAAGGCCTCCAAATTGGATCGTCACGAAATAGGAACTTGCGGTAGTGAAAATAATATTTTGGGCCTTGCTCCAAGGGTTTTGAAATATATGTGTATTTATAGTCCAGAGATTAGAAAGATGGAGCAACATGGGGTCCACAAGCTTGTGTGGTGCGCCTTAACCCCAGGGTGCACCCCCTTCCTTGTGGCACCCTTGTGGGTCTTCTGGCTACCTCCCAAAGCTTTCTAGGGTCTCCTTTGCTTATAAAAAGTCAAAGTTTTCTATTGTTTTTGGACCTTCGTAGGTATCAATTTTCTACGAAAGAAATATGCACAAAAAGAGAAACTGACAGTGGTCACTAGATGAATAAGTTAGTCCATAGAAATAATACAAAATGCATGAAAATCATACATAAATGATGTAAATATACCATGAATACTTCATAATTTATATATACGTTGGGGACGTATCAATCGACCTTTCATGCGCCTCAACCCGTTGTCCCCGGATGGACTAACGGCCAAACAAGGAACCGTCGTGCCTCAGCTTCTTCCTCTTCTCCAATCAAATCAAATTCCTCGTCGGATGAGGAATCGTTCACGAAAAAGGAGTCGCAATAGCTCATCTACAATACGAAACAATCACCGTCAAACTACATGTTCATGCCCACAAAAGAACTACTAGGTTGCACGATTTTTTACGGAATAACCGCCCATTCCACGACTTAAAGCAATAACATGATTCTGTTTGGAGGCAATAACAGGTGTGTTTGGGAGCATATAACCAAAGGTATGTTTGGTCAATTACTACTTGGAAATATGTACATGTCTAAAGAAAGAAAACAATACTGGAATTTAGAAGAAATAATAAATGAGTATGCAAGTATAGAATTACAGCCAATGACTATAAAAACCTTGTCGTGTGAATTTTGTTATAGGAAGCATGAGAGTATATAATGGAAGCAACTTGAAAATATTGTAGAATTAGATCATGGAAGCATAGACATACATACAATTGTGGAGTGAGTGCCCGAGGTGAGGTTCCGGAAATACGCAAGCACTGCATATTGTGGCATCAACACTGAATATATACATTACTTTTGGAACTATAAATCTACTTCAACATCTGTAACCTAAAATGGCTATTGTGAAAAAGATGTTCACTCACGACATGGATTCTTTGCACATAATATGAGAAATATAGGAAGCCCTATAATGTAAATATCAAAGGCTATTTGTGTTGTGGAAACACAAATACTAAATCAAGAAGGACATTTGCAGTGCCGCAATCCATCAGTACATCAAAAGCATACATATGATACCTAGAAATCTGGGATGTTTTAAAGCAAAATTTCTTGGTATAACAACATTTATGATACTTATTGGAAGCATTGGAGTTTGAAAACACAAATAATATGCTTCACTAAAGATCTGGGTGCAAAAAATTGTGATACACAAACCAATTTTATCAAAGTTAATTGGGTGTTCCGTGGTCTTATGTCAAACAAATGCTTGCAAAGACATGAAATTAACATAGTTATCAAGCTATATGACAATACAGTGAAACATGAGCAGATTTCAAACTTGAATGTTACAAAATCACTTGCTACCTATCTAGATGTCTACTTTAGGATTGCAAAAGAAACGTAAGCATAGAACAAGTTGAGGATCCCCCATGGCTTGGACGAGTCAAGCACGCCTACTACCGGTAAGGTGCAGTAGCGAACCGTTGGTGCAATCTAATTTAAATTTAGATGGCTACCTATGCACAGGAAATAGAAATACTAAATTGACAAGCATAGTTATCAGTACATAAGAAGCACATATATGAAACCTAGAAGCATGGATGTTGTGAAACAAAACAAAATGTCGGTATCAAAGTGAAAGCTTGGAACATTGAAATCAAGCTAATTTTGCAACCAACATGCATATGTATGTTTCACGCCACCTATGCACACAGTTCACCATGTTTATTTTTGCCCATTGAAATCAAACTTTCTACTCGAAAGAAGCATATGTTAAGAATCAAGGTTAGTAGGAGTAACCGAGTAAGAAGCATGAAAATGGTTCTAGGGAAACATGGAAATTAACAAGCATTCGGAAGCAAAATACATAGAGTCCAGAAGCATCTACGGAACTAAGGCCCTCTTTGGAACCACAATAGATTATAATAATCTGGATTATGAAGATAGATTATATAATCTGGTTTACAAAAATAATCCAGTGGACATGTTTGGAGGCCAGATAATATAAATTGTAATTCAGGTTTTACATTGTACAATGACATGTCTGCCATGTTTATAAAAATAGGACAGTGGCGGTGGCAGTAGGTAATTATCTCCAAGTTTACAAGGGTAATATGTCATTAGTAATCCATAATCTGATTTTTAGCTCGGGTAGAGTAGATTATGAGTTTTTAATAATCTAGTCATTTAGTTTTTAAAATCTACAATATAAACTGTTCAGTTTGGAAACATAATAGATTATAAAAACCAGATTATATAATCTGGGTGGTTCCAAACAGGGCCTAAGAAGCACAAACATATTAGTTTTGGAAACAGATCTAAACTTGGATGGAAGCATGGCGATTTGAAATCATGTCAAAAATTAATATTACTCCCTCCGTTTCTTTTTAGTCTGCATATAAGGTTTGGTCAAAGTCAAGCTTTGTAAAGTTTGACTAACTTTATATTTAAAAATATCAACATTCACAACATGAAATCAATATTATCAGATGCACCATGAGATGTATTTTCATACTATATAATTTTAATATAGTAGATATTCATATTTCTGAATATAAATTTGGTCAAACTTTATGTTGTTTGACTTTGACCAAATCTTATACGCGGAGTAAAAAGAAACGGAGGGAGTACCGCGAACATTGGGAATTATGTTATTGTGATCCGCATAGTGATTTACTACACATTGGGTATAACATATTTACACTCAATAATAATAATATAAGCAAGCATTGCATCAACAATATCGCGAATGAAAACAAGCAATTAATAATGAATCAAATGCTAGTTTGGTGGGTGCATAGGAGGGAGGGTGATGTATGGGATGCACAGACAACTTCTTTGACGAGCTAAAATGGCGGACCAACGCGTTGGAAATGGTGGTGACGGGACATGGTCTCACGGGGTCTCACGGGGGACTGGGGTGGCGATGGGGGACCGACACGGCGATGGGGATTGAAGGAGTAGACGGGGGTGGGACGCTGCACAATCGACGTCGATGACCTGTAATTGTGGTGGATTTTTTTATGTAGAGCGCGGAACTTGGGGAGGTTGCCGGCGCGGTGAGCGAGCTCAGGGACAAGGTTGCCCTTGCCCGTGAGATGTGAGATGGCTGGGTGGGTGGGTCGGGAGGTGAGATTTACTCTGGATGGATATTGTTGCGCACTTAGGGCCTGTTTGGGACTGCTCTACTCCAGAAAATTCAGCTCCACTCTAGAAAACATAAGCCAAACGGGGTAGCTTCACGATATACAGCTCCACAAAAAAACTAGAATCTAGGGTCCAACTTCCTGTTTTTTATGAAGCTCTCTATGAGGTGCTCCATAAAATTGTAGAAGCTGGAGTTGGAGCGAAATTACCCACCACTGCCACCCGTAAGTGGATACCCCTTCGTTTCTCCCCTCTCATCCAATCAAATAGATCCTTTCCACCAAATTTTCGATTCGTGAAGCTGGAGTTGGATAAAAGCCAAACGTTTTCTTTGAAAGAGCTACAACTTCCGTATGAAACTGCTCCAAAGTGGATTTGATGGAGCGGAGCTGCTTTTGATAGAGCAGAGCGGTCCCAAACAGGGCCTTAAGTGACGGGATTGGAGATTCTCTTGTAAATATAAACCGTGGGATTAGATAAAGGATGGACAACGCATGAGCATGACCCGTTTGAAGGAAGCTTCCTCTGAGACTTCTGATACGAAGTGTTCCCCTAAACATAACCCCTAGGATTGCACATTTCACCAGTGAAACGAAACCATGAAATCAGTCCTTGAATGTGGCAAACATAGGGGCAAGTAGATAAAATCTAAATGACAAGTACAGTGCTCATGAAGAAATAGTTTTGATTTTTTTATCTCCTTTCACTAGGGGTAATGTCTTGGATCGTTTATTTTTCTTGGATTAGAATGAAGAATTATTTCCTCTGAAAACAAACAACAAAGATGTTTTTAGACTGTCTAATTGATGGATTTTCTTCTTCGTTTGCTTCTGCTGTCTTTGAAGACTGTTATTTTATGTCTCTTGACTTCACCCATGTGGTCTATAAACACTGTAATAGAGAGAGAAATATAGTAGCTCATAAACTAGCTAGGATTGCCAGGTTTTCTACTCCGGATTTATGGTTAGAATCCGCACCTGAGGCGATAATTCCTTTTATTGTAACCGATGCCACTATCGTCATGAATGAATAAAGGAGGGGATGATTGTCAAAAAAAGGATGTTTTTAGACTGTAAATTTTGGCGGAAGGATTTTTTGGTTTTCTTTTGAGAAAGGCCGATGCCTTAGAGTTGGCCCATTTTCTAGGACAGTCCATTCGACGACGGCCTGCCCTGCCTCATTGCTCCACGAAAAAAACTTCCCTAGTCGCCTGCCTCCTCGCTCCACGGCACCACCGCCGCCCGTCGCCATGTCCATCGCGGCGGACAGCTCTCGCCCGCGGGAGGAAGATGAACATAGTGCTTCTACTTGCGCCCGGTACGCAGATCAGCAGCCACCATCACCCCTCCTCCTTCGCTAGCTGCTCCCCTAACCTCTCCTCCGTTTGTGTTTCTGTCCGCAGATCTTGTCCTACTTTCCCCAGCGAGATGCCGGCCGAGCGGCTCACCAACGACCTCCTCGTGGAGATCCTCTCGCGTGTGCCGGCCAAGGTGCTGTGCTGGTGCAAGTGCGTCTCCAGGCACTGGCTCAGCCTAATCGACCACCAGTGAGCGGCCTCTCAAACAACCCTTCCACTTCACCATCCTCTCGGGGAACCGCCGCCCGCCGTTCGACACATCCTTCACCTTCCTGCCCAAGCCCAGCCACCACAACACCGTCGATCTCCTCAACTCCTGCAATGGCCTCCTCCTCTGCCGCTGGCACGATGCTTCCGCCGAGGTTGGCGCATCCCATTATGTCGTGTGCAATCCCGCCATGGAGAAGTGGATCGCGTTGCCCAACTCGGGCAACGCCACGGATGATGTGGCCACCACATATTTGGGCTTCAACCCAGCCATGTCGTCGCATTTCCATGTGTTTGAGTTGGTATATGAGAACACCGACTTTTCCGGAGTGTTAGTGTACTCGTCTGAAACCGGAGGCTGGGTTTATAAGAAGGAGAGATGGAGCAGGCCAACCTGGCTCTGGCACTCCTCCTCGGCTGTCTTTCTTGATGGCCATCTGTTTTTTAGTGCCTTTGACCTCGAGTTAGGCAATTGTGTAGCCGCGGTGGACACCAAGGGAGAAACATGGATGAAATTCAGGTTCCCTAGTAGTCAGGTTGATGGCTTTATTCAGCTGTCGCAGGGCCGCTTACCTTATGCCTGTTTTGAGAGGGATATATATGGTGTTTCCATTCGGTAAGCAGTTTATGTTCTGGAGAACTATCAAGGGGGACAGTTGATAGATCCCGTGGATCGACAAGGCTAGATGTGTTCGGTGAGATAGTAGTTTATTACCTTGTAGCGTGCTCGATGAGCTCCCTCCTGAGACCGTCGTAAGGTGGTGACGACGATGGGGAAGCAGAGAGAGATTCGGCAACGGCGGTGATGGACTTTCCATCGCTTCAGTGCTACCCTCTGGATCGGATTAGGGTTAGGAGTGGGGAACCAGTGGCGGTGCTGAACCTCGTTACTTGTGCCATGGTCCCCACCTCCCCTTTATAGCACTACGCGACAGGGGCCCACCAGCCTTGCTTGGGCTGGACGCCCCCGATCAGGGCGTGGGGCAAGGTTCCAATGGGCCGTTGGGCCCATCGAACGAGAGATCAACCTAACATTCTCCCCCTTGATCTCATCATATGCTTTTAACTTTACTCGTTTCGCAATAGATCAATACATAGGGCATGTTTCATCGTCACAGCTCAATTGTCGGTGGAATCAGACAACCACAATGTACCTCTCTATTTTGAGACAAATTCTTTAACCTTGGGCCCTTTATTGTCCGGAAATATTAGACTATACCATAGAACCCATGTCGACTGTGTGTTCTCTGAACACACTACGCGGTAAGCCTTTGATAAGCAGATCTGCAAACACTTGTTTGTTGCTTCTATGCTTCAAGCATTTTTTTTCATAATTCCGGACTTTCTCCTTCACAACACGTAACTCTTTGTCAGTGTGTTTGGCCTCAACACTTGACTCGTTGTGACAGGAGCGAAAGAACTTAAAATGGTAATCGTTGTTGTCAACCATTATCCACTCCGGGTACAGGTAGCCTTAACCATGTTGCCTGTCCCTCAGCCTCATATCAAGTTATAACATATCATTGCATCACATTGATGACAATCGTTTTACTCATTTGGAGATTTTCCACACAAAACTCTGAGTATGAAAGTTAGCGACAATTGTGGATTTCGCTATACATTTCACAATTCATGCCTTTGTACTCACAATCTTTTGAGATCACTTATTTCTTTTAGCATGAGGCCGATATCTTTGACTCCATTCCATTGATTTATCTATGGACTGGACATTGCCAAAACAACCCGGATATATATGTGAACTGTGTCAGGGTAACATCTTGTGCTTCCAACAACTGAAGCATATGGTACCATATTGGTTTACAATCTTTTCTTATTAACTTTTGAAACACCATAGTTTCCAGTTCCATTACCCTTGATTATAAGAACAGACGTAGGTTTTCTCGTATGCATACTTTAGAAATCTTTCTTAGCATTTTCATGCGACATTCCTAATACCCCTTTTATTCTTTTGAACTCTAAGGACAAGAACTTCTTCTCTCCTCCTGCACTAGAATTGACATCACCACTAGCAAGTAGGACGTCATCCACATGCACAGGAATTGGGAAACGAATTTCCCATTCTATAACTTTGCATGAATGCAATTGTCCTCTCATTTTCTTTGCACAAAATCTTCCGAGTTCACAAAATGTAAAATGAAGTTATAAGTTAACTAGTATGGGAGTACTTTTTCCTCATTTCATTTCAGAAACTCAACAGAGTTCTTTATAGTTCTCACTTTTGCAAGTCACACTTGCATATCATTCTTGTCTTTAGGTTCGTCTGTTACTTTTATCCTTTATGGATTTAGTGATTGCATAATGACCGTTGCACATAAGGTGTACGGTCGATACTAGGAAAGACTAATAGCTACTCCATACTTTTCTCCCATAGTGGGACACATTAACTGCACATGAGTCATCATAACTTTCTCCTGTCATACAGGATAAGGCCTTTGCCAAAATTTCTCCCGCCATACACGGATTGTTGACATAATACAATGTCAACTTTACCCGATTACGCAGGCATTCTTTCCAGACTTTTCCCGCCATGCGGGTAATTCCCTTTAAGGGACATAAATGCCATAATTGGCTCTTTTGACTGCATCAAATTCAGAAATAAATCTGAATTATCTTTGACACACATGTTTAATCCGACGTTGGTCAAATTCAACATGCATGTTGCTTGTTTCATTTCAATCATGTTGACTGAAAAAAGGAGACTTCATCATAGAGAGTACATGAAAGACATTCGTCAACCAAGACTCTCAATGATCTATCTCTTTTTCTTTTCTTGAATTAATATCCAAGAGTTCTTTTATTGTGAAGCCATTCTTTAGAGAGAATTTATTCCCTCAAGTTATGACCTTTCTTTTCCATCTTTCGGGTCACTAGTACCCAAAACATTCGCTTTCATGAGTGAAAGCTTGAATAACTTTTAGTCTGAGAAAACTTAGCCAATAAACAACGGTAATGAGCATAAAAATAACCCTACGTTGGTCTGATTAAAATCATGCACATTAAACCCTTTAAAACTTTCTGGAATATTCTAAATCACCGTGGTGGCAGAATTAGAATAAAACATCATCCTTCTACATTAATTCCATATCACCGTTGGGCAGAAATGGAAATAATGCATATAACTCATAAACAATGTGATGATAGTATTTCTATTGAACAACTTTGCTAAGAAATAATAATCATCATCATTAACCATATGCATTTCTTTATTTGTGCTCTGAAAATTGATCACTTTGATACAAAATTTATCAGAGATTTGAGCTTTAAACATAAGATGACTCATACAATTATAGTATTGTTATCATCAACGTTGGTCAGAAAATAACAATACCATATTTAACTTTAAAACAAACATCATTCTATTGTCATGGTGGAAACAGTTTGAATCTTATTTCACCCACAAGGGAAAAACTTTGCTAATAACTGTTCTTTCAATTAAATTTTCCCGTTGGTTCCAATTTAATTAGAGGACTAAACCTTTTTACTTTGCAGCGGAAAAACGTGAATATAAAAATTCATGCACCTTTACAGAAAAATATTCTGTTAAAATTAAAAATTCATGAACTTTATAATCCCTTTTATAAAATTCATGAACTTTTCTTTTTCTGAAAATCTTCTTTTATTTTCAGAATATTTTATTTTTCTTTTCAGAAAAATCAGTGTACTATAACAGAAAAATATTCTGTTATAATTAAAAATTCATGAACTTTATAATCCCTTTTATAAAATTCATGAAGTTTTCTTTTTCTAAAAATCTTTCTTTTATTTTCAGAACCATTTATTTTCTTTTCAGAAAAATCAACATTGTTTTTACAGGAATCTCGAACATTTTAATTCCTCTTTTCTAAACATATTCTCGTAGGAAAAATGCATAGAAAAGCTATGTTAAATCTGTCTAAAAAGGAGAAAAATTGAAATTCCTGTAAAAGTACATGAAGGGCCACAGTCTATCTATCTGGGCCGGCCAGGCTGAAGCCGGCCTGCAACCTCGCTCCCCCCGGCCTGGGCTGGCCTGCCCCCCTTCGCGGCCCATAGGCCTCCTTTCGGCCCGAACTGCCTTAGGTCATCACCTTGGACCGTCGGATCTAATCCGACGGCCAGGCGCGTCTTTAGGTCGAACAAAACCGAGCCGACAGGAGGGAGTGAACCCTAGCGTCGTCATTTCCTCCCTCCCCGCGCCGCTCTCTCTTTCCCCTCTCCTCGAGCGCACCGCGGCACAGGGCCTCGCGCCGGCGGCAGCAGCCTCGCCGCGGGCGGCTCGCATGCCCCAACGAGGAGCCTCTCGTCCCTTGCCGTGGGGACGCTGATCCTCTTCTCGCGCGGCGGCTCTCAGGCCCCATCGACCGCCCTTCTTTCTTTCCTCCCCCGAGCGCTCCGCTCGGGCTCTGCCTCGCGCCGGCGGCAGCATGCCCCGCTGAGGAGGTTCCCTTTCCTAGCCTCTCACGGCACTCTTTCTTGTCGTCGCGCCGTTTTGGCCAACGGCGGTGACCACACCACCGCGCCTCGCGCTGGCCCCTAGGGTAGCCTCCTCTGTCCAGTGGCAAGGCAGACATGGTGGCTCCATCTTCGTTCCTTTGCCGGCGCGCGCGAGCACCTTCAAGGTGAACGCGCCGCCGTCAAGGGCGCGATGGTGGTGCCCTTTGCCCCGGTTGGGGTGTCTTTCCGTTTGCCTTTTCTTTGCCCTTTTTTTGTTTTGTATACCTTTTGGATCTTATCGGATCCGATCTTTGCCTCGGAAGAGGTGGATTCTGTTGGAATTATGCCCTAGAGGCAATAATAAATATAGTTATTATTATAATTCATGTATCAAGATAATCGTTGATTATCCATGCTATAATTGTATTGAATGAAGACTCATTTACATGTGTGGATACAAAGACAAAACACTGTCCTTAGCAAGCCTCTAGTTGGCTAGCCAGTTGATCAAAGATAGTTAGTGTCTTCTGATTATGAACAAGGTGTTGTTGCTTGATAACTGGATCACGTCATTAGGAGAATCACGTGATGGACTAGACCCAAACTAATAGACGTAGCATGTTGATCGTGTCATTTTGTTGCTACTATTTTCTGCGTGTCAAGTATTTGTTCCTATGACCATGAGATCATATAACTCACTAACACCGGAGGAATACTTTGTGTGTATCAAACGCCACAACGTAACTGGGTGACTATAAAGATGCTCTAAAGGTATCTCCGAAGGTGTTCGTTGAGTTAGTATGGATCAAGACTGGGATTTGTCACTCCGTGTGACAGAGAGGTATCTCGGGGCCCACTCGGTAATACAACATCACACACAAGCCTTGCAAGCAATGTGACTTAGTGTAAGTTGCGGGATCTTGTATTACGGAACGAGTAAAGAGACTTGCCGGTAAACGAGATTGAAATAGGTATGCGGATACTGACGATCGAATCTCAGGCAAGTAACATACCGAAGGACAAAGGGAATGACATACGGGATTATATGAATCCTTGGCACTGAGGTTCAAACGATAAGATCTTCGTAGAATACGTAGGATCCAATATGGGCATCCAGGTCCCGCTATTGGATATTGACCGAGGAGTCTCTCGGGTCATGTCTACATAGTTCTCGAACCCGCAGGGTCTGCACACTTAAGGTTCGACGTTGTTTTATGCATATTTGAGTTATATGGTTGGTTACCGAATGTTGTTCTGAGTCCCGGATGAGATCACGGACGTCACGAGGGTTTCCGGAATGGTCCGGAAACGAAGATTGATATATAGGATGACCTCATTTGATTACCGAAAAGTTTTCGGAGTTACCGGGAATGTACCGGGAATGACGAATGGGTTCCGGGAGTTCACCGGGGGGGGGGGGGGCAACCCACCCCGGGGAAGCCCATAGGCCTTGAGGATGGCGCACCAGCCCTTAGTGGGCTCGTGGGACAGCCCAAAAGGGCCCTATGCGCGTTGGAAGAAAAGTCAAAGAGAAAATAAAAAAAAGGAGGAGGTGGGAAAGGAAAGAAGGACTCCACCCACCAAACCAAGTAGGACTCGGTTTGGGGGGGAGTCCTTCCCCCCTTTGGCTCGGCCGACCCCCTTGAGCCCCAAGGCAAGGCTCCCCCTGTCCCACCTATATATACGGAGGTTTTAGGGCTGATTTGAGACAACTTTTCCACGGCAGCCCGGCCACATACCTCCACGGTTTTTCCTGTTGGGGAACGTCGCATGGGAAACAAAAAATTTCCTACGCGCACGAAGACCTATCATGGTGATGTCCATCTACGAGAGGGGATGAGTGATCTACGTACCCTTGTAGACCGTACAGCATAAGCGTTAGTAAACGCGGTTGATGTAGTGGAACGTCCTCACGTCCCTCGATCCGCCCCCACAAACAATCCCGCGATCAGTCCCACGATCTAGTACCGAACGGACGGCACCTCCGCGTTCAGCACACGTACAGCTCGACGATGATCTCGGCCTTCTTGATCCAACAAGAGAGACGGAGAGGTAGAAGAGTTCTCCATCAGCGTGACGGCGCTCCGGAGGTTGGTGATGACCTTGTCTCAGCAGGGCTCCGCCCGAGATCCGCAGAAACGCGATCTAGAGGAAAAACTGTGGAGGTATGTGGTCGGGCTGCCGTGGAAAAGTCGTCTCAAATCAGCCCTAAAACCTCCGTATATATAGGTGGGAGAGGGGGGACCTTGCCTTGGGGCTCAAGGAGCCCCAAGGGGGTCGGGCGAGCCAAAGGGGGGAAGGACTCCCCCCCCCAAACCGAGTCCTACTTGGTTTGGTGGGTGGAGTCCTTCTTTCCTTTCCCACCTCCTCCTTTTTTTTCTTTTCTCTTTGATTTTTCTTCCAATGCGCATAGGGCCCTTTTGGGCTGTCTCACCCGCCCACTAAGGGCTGGTGCACCACCCTCAAGGCCTATGGGCTTCCCCGGGGTGGGTTGCCCCCCCCCCCCCCCAGTGAACTCCCGGAACCCATTCGTCATTCCCGGTACATTCCCGGTAACTCCGAAAACCTTCCGGTAATCAAATGAGGTCATCCTATATATCAATCTTCGTTTCCGGACCATTCCGGAAACCCTCTTGACGTCCGTGATCTCATCCGGGACTCCGAACCACATTCGGTAACCAACCATATAACTCAAATACGCATAAAACAACGTCGAACCTTAAGTGTGCAGACCCTGCGGGTTCGAGAACTATGTAGACATGACCCGAGAGACTCCTCGGTCAATATCCAATAGCGGGACCTGGATGCCCATATTGGATCCTACATATTCTACGAAGATCTTATCGTTTGAACCTCAGTGCCAAGGATTCTTATAATCCCGTATGTCATTCCCTTTGTCCTTCGGTATGTTACTTGCCCGAGATTCGATCGTCAGTATCCGCATACCTATTTCAATCTCGTTTACCGGCAAGTCTCTTTACTCGTTCCGTAATACAAGATCCCGCAACTTACACTAAGTTACATTGCTTGCAAGGCTTGTGTGTGATGTTGTATTACCGAGTGGGCCCCGAGATACCTCCCCGTCACACGGAGTGACAAATCCCAGTCTTGATCCATACTAACTCAACGAACACCTTCGGAGATACCTGTAGAGCATCTTTATAGTCACCCAGTTATGTTGCGACGTTTGATACACACAAAGTATTCCTCCGGTGTTATTGAGTTATACGATCTCATGGTCATAGGAACGAATATTTGACACGCAGAAAACAATAGCAACAAAATGACACGATCAACATGCTACGTCTATTAGTTTGGGTCTAGTCCATCATGTGATTCCCCTAATGACGTGATCCAGTTATCAAGCAACAACACCTTGTTCATAATCAGAAGACACTGACTATCTTTGATCAACTGGCTAGCCAACTAGAGGCTTGCTAGGGACAGTGTTTTGTCTATGTATCCACACATGTAAATGAGTCTTCATTCAATACAATTATAGCATGGATAATAAACGATTATCTTGATACAGGAATTATAATAATAACTATATTTATTATTGCCTCTAGGGCATAATTCCAATAGTCTCCGACTTGCACTAGAGTCAATAATCTAGCCCTCACATCATCATGCGAATTACATTGTAATAAATCTAACACCCATACAGCTCTGGTGTTGATCATGCTTTGGCCGTGGAAGAGGTTTAGTCAGCGGGTCTGCTACATTCAGATCCGTGTGCACTTTGCATATATTTACGTCCTCCCCTTCGACGTAGTCGCGGATGAGGTTGAAGCGTCGTTTGATGTGTCTGGACTTCTTGTGAAACCGTGGTTCCTTTGCTAAAGCAATGTCACCCGTGTTGTCGCAGAGCAAGGTTATTGGATTCAGTGCGCTTGGCACCACTCCAAGATCCGTTATGAACTGCTTCATCCAGACACCCTCCTTAGCCGCCTCCGAGGCATCCATGTACTCCGCTTCACATGCAGAATCTGCTACGACGCTTTGCTTGGAACTGCACCAGCTTACCGCACCCCCATTAAGAATAAATACGTATCCGGTTTGCGACTTAGAGTCGTCCGGATCTGTGTCAAAGCTTGCATCGACTTAACCTTTTACGGCGAGCTCTTCGTCACCTCCATACACGAGAAACATCTCCTTAGTCCTTTTCAGGTACTTCAGGATATTCTTGACCGCCGTCCAGTGATCCACTCCTGGATTACTCTGGAACCTACCTGCCATACTTATGGCCAGGCTAACGTCCGGTCTAGTGCACAGCATTGCATACATGATAGAACCTATGGCTGAAGCATAGGGGACGGAGCGCATATGCTCTCTATCCTCATCAGTTGTTGGGCACTGAGTCTTACTCAATCTCGTACCTTGTAAAACTGGCAAGAACCCCTTCTTGGGTTGTTCCATTTTGAACCTCTTCAAAACTTTATCAAGGTATGTGCTTTGTGAAAGTACTATCAGGCGTTTTGATCTATCCCTATAGATCTTAATGCCTAGAATGTAAGCAGCTTCTCCTAGGTCCTTCATAGAGAAACTTTTATTCAAGTAATCCTTTATGCTCTCCAAAAACTCTACGTTGTTTCCAATCAACAATATGTCATCCACATATAATATTAGAAACGCCACAGAGCTCCCACTCACTTTCTTGTAAATACAAGATTCTCCAACCACTTGTATAAACACAAATGCTTTGATCACCTCATCAAAGCGTTTGTTCCAACTCCGAGATGCTTGCACCAGTCCATAAATGGATCGCTGGAGCTTGCACACCTTGTTAGCATTCTTAGGATCGACAAAACCTTCGGGTTGCATCATATACAATTCTTCCTTAAGGAAACCGTTAAGGAACGCCGTTTTGACATCCATCTGCCAGATTTCATAATCAAAAAATGCAGCTATTGCTAACATGATTCTGACGGACTTAAGCATCGCTACGGGTGAGAATGTCTCATCGTAGTCAACTCCCTGAACTTGTGAAAAACCCTTTGCCACAAGAAGAGCTTTATAAACGGTCACATTTCCGTCAACGTCCGTCTTCCTCTTAAAGATCCATTTGTTCTGAATAGCCTTGCGGCCCTCAGGCAGTACCTCCAAAGTCCACACTTTGTTCTCATACATGGATCCTATCTCGGACTTCATGGCTTCTAGCCATTTGTTGGAATCTGGGCCCACCATTGCTTCTTCATAATTTGCAGGTTCATTGTTGTCCAACAACATGATTGATAAGACGGGATTACCGTACCACTCTGGAGCAGCACGTGGTCTCGTCGACCTACGTGGTTCGACAGAAACTTGAACCGGAGTTTCATGATCATCATCATTAACTTCCTCCTCAACCGGCGTCGCAACGACAGAGGTTTCCCCTTGCCCTGCGCCACCATCCAAAGGGATGAGAGGTTCGACAACCTCGTCAAGTTCTATCTTCCTCCCACTCAATTCTCTCGAGAGAAACTCCTTCTCGAGAAAAGCTCCGTTTTTAGCAACAAACACTTTGCCCTCGGATTTGAGATAGAAGGTGTACCCAACTGTCTCTTTTGGGTACCCTATGAAGACGCACTTTTCCGCTTTGGGTTCCAGCTTTTCAGGCTGAAACTTTTTGACATAAGCATCACATCCCCAAACTTTAAGAAACGACAACTTTGGCCTTTTGCCATAACACAGTTCGTATGGTGTCGTCTCAACGGATTTTGATGGTGCCCTATTTAAAGTGAATGCATCTGTTTCTAATGCATAACCCCAAAATGATAACGGCAAATCGGTAAGAGACATCATAGATCGCACCATCTCTAATAAAGTACGATTACAACGTTCGGACACACCATTACGCTGTGGTGTTCCAGGTGGTGTTAACTGTGAAACAATTCCACATTGTCTTAAGTGAGCACCAAACTCGAAACTCAGATATTCACCCCCACGATCAGACCGTAGGAACTTGATCTTCTTGTTACGATGATTTTCAACTTCACTCTGAAATTGTTTGAACTTTTCAAATGTTTCAGACTTGTGCTTCATTAAGTAGACATAACCATATCTACTCAAATCGTCAGTGAAGGTGAGAAAAATAACGATATCCGCCGCGTGCCTCTACGCTCATCGGACCACACACATCGGTATGTATGATTTCCAACAAGTCACTTGCACGCTCCATTGTTCCGGAGAACGGAGTTTATTCATCTTGCCCATGAGGCATGGTTCGCACGTGTTAAGTGAATTAAAGTCAAGTGACTCCAAAAGTCCATCGGCATGGAGTTTCTTCATGCGCTTTACACCAATATGACCTAAACGGCAGTGCCACAAAAATATGGCGCTATCATTGTTAACTCTAACTCTTTTGGTCTCAATGTTATGTATGTGTGTATCGCTATCAAGATTCAATATGAACAATCCTCTCACATTGGGTGCATGACCATAAAATATGTTACTCATTGAAATAGAACAACCATTATTCTCTGACTTAAAAGAGTAACCGTCTCGCAATAAACAAGATCCAGATATAATGTTCATGCTCAACGCAGGCACTAAATAACAATGATTTAAGTTCATAACTAATCCTGATGGTAACTGAAGTGAAACTGTGCCGACGGCGATTGCATCAACCTTGGAACCATTTCCTACGCGCATCGTCACTTCATCTTTCGCCAGCCTTCGTCTATTCCGCAGTTCCTGTTTCGAGTTGCAAATATGAGCAACAGAACCGGTATCGAATACCCAGGCACTACTACGAGAGCCGGTTAAGTACACATCAATAACATGTATATCAAATATACCTGATTTTTCTTTGGCCGCCTTCTTATCTGCCAGATACTTGGGGCAATTGCGCTTCCAGTGACCCATACCCTTGCAATAGTAACACTCTGTTTCAGGCTTAGGTCCAGCTTTGGGTTTCTTCGTCGGATTGGCAACAGGCTTGCCGCTCTTCTTTGAATTACCCTTCTTGCCTTTGCCGTTTCTCTTGAAACTAGTGGTCTTATTCACCATCAACACTTGATGCTCTTTACGGAGTTCAGACTCTGCGACTTTCAGCATCGCAAACAACTCGCCGGGTGACTTGTTCATCCCTTGCATTTTGTAGTTCAACACAAAGCCTTTATAGCTTGCCGGCAGTGATTGAAGGATTCTATCAGTGATAGCCTCTTGCGGGAGTTCAATCCCCAGCTCAGCTAGACGGTTTGAGTACCTAGACATTTTGAGCACATGTTCACTAACAGACGAGTTCTCCTCCATCTTGCAAGCATAGAATTTATCGGAGGTCTCATACCTCTCGATCCGGGTGTTCTTCTGAAAGATAAACTTCAACTCTTGGAACATCTCAAATGCTCCATGACGCTCAAAGCGACGTTGAAGTCCCGGTTCTAAGCCATACAAGACTGCACATTGAACTACTGAGTAGTCCTCCTTACGTGCTAACCAAGCGTTCTTAACATCCTGATCAGCCGTAGCGGGTGGTTCATCTCCTAGCGCAGCATTAAGGACATAATCCTTCTTCCCAGCTTGTAAGATTAGCTTAAGATTACGAGCCCAGTCTACAAAGTTGCTTCCATCATCTTTCAACTTAGCTTTCTCTAGGAACGTATTAAAATTCAGGATGACTGTTGCGTGAGCCATGATCTACAACACAAATATATTCAAAGTGGACTTAGACTATGTTCAAGATAATTAGAGTTTAACTTAATCAAATTATTTGCTAAACTCCCACTCAAAAAGTACATCTCTCTAGTCATTTGAGTGGTTCATGATCCACTTACACTAGCTCAAGTCCGATCATCACGTGAGTTGAGCATAGTTTCAGTGGTAAGCATCCCTATACAAATCATATCATCTATATGATTCATGATCGACCTTTCGGTCTCATGTGTTCCGAGGCCATGTCTGCACATGCTAGTCTCGTCAAGCTTAACCCGAGTGTTCCGCGTGCGCAACTGTTTTGCACCCGTTGTATGTGAACGTTGAGTCTATCACACCCGATCATCACGTGGTGTCTCGAAACGACGAACTATAGCAACGGTGCACAGTCGGGAAGAACACAATTTCGTCTTGAAATTTTAGTGAGAGATCACCTCATAATGCTACCGTCGTTCTAAGCAAAATAAGGTGCATAAAAGGATTAACATCACATGCAATTCATAAGTGACATGATATGGCCATCATCACGTGCTTCTTGATCTCCATCACCAAAGCACCGGCACGATCTTCTTGTCACCGGCGCCACACCATGATCTCCATCAACGTGTCGCCATCGGGGTTGTCGTGCTACTCATACTATTACTACTAAAGCTACATCCTAGCAAAATAGTAAACGCATCTGCAAGCACAAACATTAGTATAAAGACAACCCTATGGCTCCTGCCGGTTGCCGTACGATCGACGTGCAAGTCGAATTTATCTATTACAACATGATCATCTCATACATCCAATATATCACATCACATCGTTGGCCATATCACATCACAAGCATACCCTGCAAAAACAAGTTAGACGTCCTCTAATTTTGTTGTTGCATGTTTTACGTGGTGACCATGGGTATCTAGTAGGATCGCATCATACTTACGCAAACACCACAACGGAGATATATGAGTTGCTATTTAACCTCATCCAAGGACCTCCTCGGTCAAATCCGATTCAACTAAAGTTGGAGAAACCGACACTTGCCAGTCATCTTTGAGCAACGGGGTTACTCGTAGCGATGAAACCAGTCTCTCGTAAGCGTACGAGTAATGTCGGTCCAAGCCGCTTCAATCCAACAATACCGCGGAATCAAGAAAAGACTAAGGAGGGCAGCAAAACGCACATCACCGCCCACAAAAACTTTTGTGTTCTACTCGATAAGACATCTACACATGAACCTAGCTCATGATGCCACTGATGGGGAACGTCGCATGGGAAACAAAAAATTTCCTACGCGCACGAAGACCTATCATGGTGATGTCCATCTACGAGAGGGGATGAGTGATCTACGTACCCTTGTAGACCGTACAGCAGAAGCGTTAGTGAACGCAGTTGATGTAGTGGAACGTCCTCACGTCCCTCGATCAGCCCCGCGAACAATCCCGCGATCAGTCCCACGATCTAGTACCGAACGGACGGCACCTCCGCGTTCAGCACACGTACAGCTCGACGATGATCTCGGCCTTCTTGATCCAGCAAGAGAGACGGAGAGGTAGAAGAGTTCTCCGGCAGCGTGACGGCACTCCGGAGGTTGGTGATGACCTTCTTTCAGCAGGGCTCCGCCCGAGCTCCGCAGGAACGCGATCTAGAGGAAAAACCGTGGAGGTATGTGGTCGGGCTGCCGTGGAAAAGTCGTCCCAAATCAGCCCTAAAACCTCCGTATATATAGGTGGGAGAGGGGGGACCTTGCCTTGGGGCTCAAGGAGCCCCAAGGGGGTCGGCCGAGCCAAAGGGGGGAAGGACTCCCCCCCAAACCGAGTCCTACTTGGTTTGGTGAGTGGAGTCCTTCTTTCCTTTCCCACCTCCTCCTTTTTTTTCTTTTCTCTTTGATTTTTCTTCCAATGCGCATAGGGCCCTTTTGGGCTGTCCCACCAGCCCACTAAGGGCTGGTGCGCCACCCTCAAGGCCTATGGGCTTCCCCGGGGTGGGTTGCCCCCCCCCCCCCCGGTGAACTCCCGGAACCCATTCGTTATTCTCGGTACATTCCCGGTAACTCCGAAAACCTTCCGGTAATCAAATGAGGTCATCCTATATATCAATCTTCGTTTCCGGACCATTCCGGAAACCCTCGTGACGTCCGTGATCTCATCCCGGACTCCGAACCACATTCGGTAACCAACCATATAACTCAAATACGCATAAAACACTTCGAATCTTAAGTGTGCAGACCCTGCGGGTTCGAGAACTATGTAGACATGACCCGAGAGACTCCTCGGTCAATATCCAATAGCGGGACCTGGATGCCCATATTGGATCCTACTTATTCTACGAAGATCTTGTCGTTTGAACCTCAGTGCCAAGGATTCATATAATCCCGTATGTCATTCCCTTTGTCCTTCGGTATGTTACTTGCCCGAGATTCGATCGTCAGTATCCGCATACCTATTTCAATCTCGTTTACCGGCAAGTCTCTTTACTCGTTCCGTAATACAAGATCCCGCAACTTACACTAAGTTACATTGCTTGCAAGGCTTGTGTGTGATGTTGTATTACCGAGTGGGCCCCGAGATACCTCCCCGTCACACGGAGTGACAAATCCCAGTCTTGATCCATACTAACTCAACGAACACCTTCGGAGATACCTGTAGAGCATCTTTATAGTCACCCAGTTACGTTGCGACGTTTGATACACACAAAGTATTTCTCCGGTGTTAGTGAGTTATACGATCTCATGGTCATAGGAACAAATACTTGACACGCAGAAAACAGTAGCAACAAAATGACACGATCAACATGCTACGTCTATTAGTTTGGGTCTAGTCCATCACGTGATTCCCCTAATGACATGATCCAGTTATCAAGCAACAACACCTTGTTCATAATCAGAAGACACTGACTATCTTTGATCAACTGGCTAGCCAACTAGAGGCTTGCTAGGGACAGTGTTTTGTCTATGTATCCACACATGTAAATGAGTCTTCATTCAATACAATTATAGCATGGATAATAAACGATTATCTTGATACAGGAATTATAATAATAACTATATTTATTATTGCCTCTAGGGCATAATTCCAACATTTCCTCTAGATCGCGTTTCTGCGGAGCTCGGGCGGAGCCCTGCTGAGACAAGGTCATCACCAACCTCCGGAGCGCCGTCACGCTGCCGGAGAACTCTTCTACCTCTCCGTCTCTCTTGCTGGATCAAGAAGGCCGAGATCATCGTCGAGCTGTACGTGTGCTGAACGCGGAGGTGCCGTCCGTTCGGTACTAGATCGTGGGACTGATCGCGGGATTGTTCGCGGGGCGGATCGAGGGACGTGAGGACGTTCCACTACATCAACCGCGTTCACTAACGCTTCTGCTGTACGGTCTACAAGGGTACGTAGATCACTCATCCCCTCTCGTAGATGGACATCACCATGATAGGTCTTCTTGCGCGTAGGAAAATTTTTGTTTCCCATGCGACGTTCCCCAACAGATTCTTCTTCCGAACGGCTCGGCTTGCCAATGCCCGTTCGGATCGAGAGGAACGGCGCGGCCTTGCGGCGGCGCTTCTTTGTCGGATGGAAATCCGGTGACTTTCCTTTTGTTTTGCTTTTCATCTTGATCTTTGCCCTCTTCTAGGGTTCATATCGGGGAGGGGTAACTTTTTCGCTTTCGTTATCTTCTTGCAACCGGAACAACATCTAAAGCCTCATGGCTCATGATACCATTGATAGGTCCCGTGGATCGACAAGGCTAGATGTGTTCGGTGACATAGTTGTTTATTACCTTGTACCGTGCTCGATGAGCTCCCTCCTGAGACCGTCGTGAGGTGGTGACGACGATGGGGAAGCAGAGAGAGATTCGGCAGCGGCGGTGATGGACTTCCCATCGCTTCAGTGCTACCCTCTGGATCGGATTAGGGTTAGGAGTGGGGAACCAGTGACGGCGGTGAACCTCGTTACTTGTGCCATGGTCCTCACCTTCCCTTTATAGCACTGCGCGACAGGGGCCCACCAGCCTTGCTTGGGCTGGACGCCCCCGATCAGGGCGTGGGTCAAGGTTCCAATGGGCCGTTGGGCCCATCGAACGAGAGATCAACCTAACAACAGTGGGTATTGAAGCATAGCATTGAAACTTCAAACATAATTGGATGGGCAGAATTCTGCCGTTGTGCGCATTTTGATTGGATTGGGATTCATCCGGAATGCAACTTGGTCTTCTTCACCGCGGGGTGGGATGCCACATTCATGTGCTATAATATGGATCATAGGCAAGTCAAACTGATCTGCTATCTTGGAGATGTCAAGCCAAAATTTCTGCCTTATGTGCCGTTGTACGTAGAGTCACAGTCATTGCACATCTGACATCAATACGAAACGGTTGGTGCCTTTATAAGAAGTGGGTCTCTGATCAGTCAACTCATGGAGCGGCGATCTTGGTATGTTTGCTTGAATTTGGCTCTCGTTTTCTCTGGGTGATGTATGCATACCTTGAAGTTTGGAGCAGTGGTGGTTCAGTATTGTGGGAACTTGACTGTTTTCTTCGTGAATAATTATCCAAATTTGTACCGGACTTTCTGTCTACTTTTTTCTGGTTTGGACAACTTCTACCTCCATGCATTGCTTAACCTTGTGTAGTGTTTGCGGTAACATCATCGCGATGGTTCAGTATTGTGGGAACTTGACTGTTTTCTTCGTGAATAATTATCCAAATTTGTACCGGACTTTCTGTCTACTTTTTTTCTGGTTTGGACAACTTCTACCTCCATGCATTGCTTAACCTTGTGTAGTGTTTGCGGTAACATCATCGCGAGGCTTAAATTCTTATCTTCCATTTGCGGCCATTTGAAATATAAACATCTCATTCACAACGATTTAGTAAACGACCACCTGTTAGTGTAACACTTTAATGAATATATGACGCTTCCTTGGATGGTACTTACTTCTGAAAGTCTTTTTTTTCTTTTTTCTTTTTGCGAGGGTACTTCTGAAAGTCTTAGATAGGAAAGGTTGTTAGCAGAACATCAGGAAGCGTGCAGTGCTTGGATCATAATTTTCAATATTTCGTTAGAGGTTTTGTTCTTCGAACACGAAAGTGGTCTTTGTTTGCAGGTATTGTTCAGGTAGGTAGCCTACAAGACTTTGAAATAAGCATTGTCGTGCTCCTTTCATTGTAGTTGTGCTTCTAGTTATACTACGATGTGCGATCCCTGTAATGTTCCACATACTGCAACCTTGCATAGTTGTTTCTGAATTTTGACCTTTGTATGTGATATAAAGCTGAAACAACAAGCTTCATGACTTTGTGTGGGGCTCTGATTTCACCTTCAAGTCTCCAAAACAAACTGAAACTGTCACTTTTCATTACTTTGTTAGGATTTTTTTTAGAACATGACAGTGCTCTTTGTTTGGTGGGTAGCTTAAAAGAGTTTGAAATAAGCACTGCTGTGCCACGTACTATTGTAGTCGTGCTTCTAGTTAGACTACGATGATTGCAATGTTACACTTATAACAACTTGAGTTGATTCTAAATTTTGACCTTTTTTATGTCCTATAACACTGAAACAACAAGATTCATGTCCTATAACACTGAAACAACAAGATTCATGGATCTATATGTGATCCGGTTGTCAGCTGCAAGTCTCCGAAACAAACTGAAACTACCCTTGTGTACTGTACTCCAGTCGTTAGCTTGCCTCTAAGGCATACGGGATGGCACTGGTGTTCATGGAACTAGATCAGTTTGTTTTTGACGATTTAGAGGGAGATCGATCCTAAGAACACTTTCAGAAAAATTAGGGAATCCTTTTCCTGAACATTTAGAAAAAAAATAGGGAGTCCGAATAGGGAGTCCTTTTCCAGCCCTTGGCCATCTGAGGAGAAAAAGATCCCGCCGCCACCGACTACCACTTCACCCCGGAGGTGTTGACCGGCGGCGGCGAGGGGGGAGAGGCCGGCGAGAGGGCCGGTGCGGTGGCGGCGCTCGTGCCGCCCGAGTCGGCAAAGATAAAGAGATCTATCTGTCCCATCTGAAATCCTTCTTTTATTTCTTATGTTTTTCTCGTTCCTATCATCCTCCTGGTGAATACATTCTTTTTCTTTACCAAATAATCCAGCATACGTTAACGTTTTTCTAAAGCCTTGGTAGACCTCTGTCCGATGAAAAAATATTTGTTGTGTAATTCCAATTGTGCAGCAAGTCTCCGTAGCTTATTGGGAAACTGAATACTTGAAATTCAATAGAACCCTTGTTTTCTAGTTTTTCTTCTTTAACCAGAAATCCCCAAAAAAATCTACCGTGGGATCATAGGGATAGAATATGCTTATGTGTTTATACGGTTGAGTATATACTAGTGTATATGAATGATTTCGATTATACTATGTCAAAAATAATATGAAGATAAAGATAAAAATAAAGATAGGCACAAGCACTCTACAGCAGATTGCATGTGAGGCGCATGTGCCTGCCTGGACGTGGCTCATGCCCATCGAAAACTGATTAGCTCCATGGATATACGTTAAATTAATATTCAATTGAATGATTAGCTTCATGCACGCAACTTAACTTGTCCAGTACTAGCATAATCTTGCACTCACGACTTCGACGTGAGTTCAGTAGTCATGTACACAACAAGGACAATTTGTTTCTACCTGATGATCTCTGCATATTAGGTACTCCCTCCATCCCATAATATAATAGCATTTTTTACACTAATACAGTGTCAAAAACGCTCTTATATTATGGGACGGAGATGGTAAGAATTTTCATGGGTTGATGCAGCCGTGGGCCTACGAATATATAGGACTGGTGCTGGAGGACTACACCAAAACTAACATTGATGTTTTCTTGTTAAATACGACTTTGTTATTAACAAGAAACGATTCATCGCCATCGCAAGGTCACCATGGCCACCGTTTCTCCGTGCGCCTGCAAAATCAGAGGCTATAGGACATTTTTTCTACATTGGACATTAGGTAGGACTTTTGATGGGTTGATGCACAAGTTCTTGACAGCAGCCATGACCACTAACAATATATAAAACAGGTGCTGGAGGACTACAATAAAACCAACATCAATTGTCGTTTTCTTGTTAAACACGGCTTTGTTATTCACAAAATATGATCCGTCGCCATCACAAGGTCACCATCATTGGCCACCGTTTCTGCGTGAGCCTGCAAAATCAGCGACTATAGGACATTTCTTAGAAGTTCTTGTTGACAGCCATAGCCACTACCAATATATAAAGCTGGTGCTGGAGAACTACAACAAAACCAACATTGGCTGTGGTTTTGTTGTCGAACACGGCGCTGTTATTAAAAATAAACGCTCCATCGCCATCACAAGATCACCATATTTGGCCACATATTTTGTATGCGACATGACATTTTTTTCTACATGATGATATTGGACATTAGGTATGACTTTTGATGGATTCATGCACAAGTTCTTGATGGCAGCCATGACCAATACCATTATATAAAAGAGATGCTAGAGGATTACAACAAAACCAACATCGACTGTGGTTTTCTTGTTAAAACTAGCCGTGTTATTAGCAATAAACGATCCATCGCCATCACAAGGTCGTAATTTTTGGCCACCCTTTTTGCATGGGCCTGCAAAATCAAAGGCTATATGACATTTTTAGAAGTTCTGGCTTGCACCCATGGCCACTACCAATATATAAATCTGGTGTTAGAGGACTACAACAAAAACAAAATTGATTGTTGTTTTCTTTTTAAACACGGCTCTATTATTAGCAATAAACGATTCATCGCCACCACAGGGTCACCATGTTTGGGCAGCATTTCTGTATGAGCCTCCAAAATCATAGGCTATAGGGCATTTTTTTTTCTACATGATGATACCAGACGTTAGTTAGGAATTTTGATGGATTAATGCACAAGTGCTTGATGACATCCCTGGCCACTGCCACAATATAATACAAGTGGTGGAGGACTACAACAAAACAAACATCAACTATCGTTTTCTTGCTAAACATGGCTCTGTTATTAACAATAGACAATCCATCACCATCACAAGGTTACCATATTGGGCCACCGTGTTTTGCGTGCGCCTACAAAATCAGAGGCTATAGGACCTTTTGTACATGATTGTGTTAGACATTAGGGATTTTGATAGGTCGATGCAGAAATTCTTGACGACAGTTGTGGCCACTATCAATAAAACATGTGCCACAGGACTACAAAAAATCATCATTGCCAATGGTTTCCTCGTTAAATATGTCTCTGTTATTAAGAGTAAACGATCCATCGCCATCACAAGGTCATCATGTTGGCCACCGTCCCTACATGTGCCTACAAAATCAGATGCTATATGACATTTATTTCTACATCATGATATTAGACATTGGGACTTTTGATGGGTTGATGCAGAAATTTCTTATGACAGCCGTGGCCACTTCCAATAAAAGAGGTGTTGGAGGACTACAACAAAATCAACATTTGCCCGTGTTGTCCTTGTTAAACACGCCTCTGTTACTAACAATAAACGAACCATCTATAGGAGATATGCCCTAGAGGTAAGAATAAAAACTGTGATTTATCTCCAACTTTGTAGTTAAAGTCTCTGTTCTATGCTATAACTACAATGGTCCATAAGGATCCGAGAAAATCCCATGGGCTTGTTTGAAATAATAAACGGTAAAATATATTCCTGGTGATGCCTCTAAAACTAGGTCAATTGTTGCATGATGGTCACGTTTTCCAGATCATAGGCATGACTATGTGACAAATTCGAGGACACAATGATAAAAAGAACACTTATGTTGTACCAACCCAATTTGACGTTATGCTATGAGATACATTCATCACAAGTGAATTGTACATTACACAGGGAAGGTTAACAGTTCGCATAATTCTATAGACCATGTGAGTATCGAGTTCCTTCATGCATGCTTCATGAACTTCAGGGTTTGTTAAACGCCATCTGTAATAGTGCGGCTATTACAACATCGTACTGGTTCATGCATGTATAAGTATGACAAGGGACTTGGTAGCTCAAAATTGGAAATTGCTCCTCCATCGATTGAAATATATTATCAGGGCCCTCTCTGTATTACGTTATCCATCATCTTTTGACCAGACATAGTGTGTGATTTGATCGCAGGGATGCCAGAACGTGGGAACGCGAAAAGAGAACAAAAACAAAAACGAGGTAACTGGCATAGTGAACAAGTTATTGATTCATGAGTATGCCATTAAATCTCATCTCGGGTATTTGTAACATATCGTGAAGCAACAGAAATAGTATTCAGTAACTACATATGCACTAGAGTATTCATTTATGTGCATATGGGGATCAATATGGATGTCCACGGTTCAGCTGTTGATTACTGATCGTAAAAGAGTTTGGGTCATGTCTATACTTCACTGAACCTACAAGATCACACACTTAAGGATCATCTATCTGCTGAGTAATAGACAGGAAGTTCAAGAAAAACACTACTTGAAAAAGTCTTATAGGTGAACTCAAATAAGTGGAGGAAGCGAATAGGCACCCGCCACTACTAGTTAGGGAAAGTAGCAGTGGCGGGTGACATATTACAACCACTAGAGTTATAGACATAACAGTGGAGCGGGCGAACTCTCATACCCGCCACAATAAACACTTCTGAGTATGCTGATGTGATGAATGCTAACGATGCCGGGTGGTAAATCGGACCCTTCATTGGTCTGCAAGGCAATATTGGTCGGCACGTCACAAGCCCCGTCACTGATAAGTGTCTGCAACCGGTGCCCAAAAAAACTATCCATATATTAGCTATGGCGAGCACCACTTTGTTTCCTCTGCACATATGTCAGATGTGATCTTTCAAATTCAACTCTAAGATTTCCGCCCGCCACCCCAAAGTAGCACGGGCGGGTTGTCCAGCACGCATGACGCAGTAGAATAAGTCTATCTGCACGCGCATGCCCCCTCAAGGAGGCCGGTAGTGTAGTGCACTGTTGGTATTTTCCCGTCAGCAAGTTCGACGAGATTAAGGAGATTTGGATGGACTCCGCGGCAAGGCGCAAGCCACATGGAAAGATGGAGAGTTAGGCATGGTGTCAAGCTCCACAACCCTTTCGCCGATGAGGCTGAGGATTGGGCATGTGAGATGACGCTGGTGTAATCCGATCGCGCGCTATGGATCGAGACTTTATTTGAATATTTCTACAGGGCTCATTTATGTACACGAGTCTTTGGCTGCACACGCAAGCAGTGTTGGTAGTAGAAAAATCAGTCAAGCTCTGCTTGCTTTGCTAGGTTTGCATTTAACGTGTACAACTTCAGCTGAACTAGTTCTATGGTACTTCCTTCAATTTTACACTAATGCGAAGTTGAATCACTTTTAAATCACTTACTTTAGGACGGAGGGGGTACTATGAAACAAACAAAATCAGCAAAATATGACATATAGTGAAAAAAATCTGTAAAATGCTGGGTCCGCCAATGGCTGCACGTACATGGCCAGACCAAGTGGGTAAGAGAATCTGTCGTCCTCCTCCATGTTGCTCACGTTTCCATCGTCGACTCGCCTTCCCTGCCACGGTACCCAAGCGCGCGCTATAAGAGAAGCACCCCCGTCCCCTCGCACTTCCATTTCGCCATCGTCGACTCCATCTCCATGGCGCTCGCAGCAACAGCAACCCTCGGCTCCTCTCCGCTCGTACCTATCTCCGTCACCGCCGCCGGGGTGAACAGCAGCGGCATGTCCGTGTCGTTCGGGGCGCGCCGCATGCCGGGGATTTCTGTGCAAGTTCATTCCCGGCGGAGGGGGATCGTCGCGGCAGGGGCGGTGGCGAGAGGGGAGGAAGGGGCCGAGAAGACCTTCGTGGAGGAGATGAGGGGTGTGGCGATGCGGATGCACACCAAGGACCAGTCCAGCGAAGGGGAGAAGGAGCAACGAGGACCGTCGCTCAGCGAGCTGGAGCCTAACCTTGAGGCCTACCTGCGCTACCTCGTCGACAGCAAGCTCATCTTCCAGACGCTGGAGAACATCGTCGACCGCGCCGCCGTCCCATGGTGTGAGTCGCTGCAAACCCGTCCTTCCCTGAGGTTTTCTTTATGTAATTAGCTCTACCAGTCAATTATTCTGTTCTTGTTCATATGGACTAGTTTGGTCGGTTTGGTGTGATAAACTGTGTTCTTCGTAATTACTCTGTTTTTTTTTTGGGGTACGGAAATAGTAGCCTTTTTCAAAACTAGCAAACAAACAAACGGTTTATAGATTTGTCTCTATTAATCCTGTTTGATGAATAGATGGTTTACTTACTTGTTTGACTTGAACTTGTGAGAATCATGGCTGTTTACTTTGACCGCCTTCAGTTATGCAACAAGTAATTTGTGAACAAACAAAGGGGACCTTTAGCTGCATAGTTGTATTAACAGTAACACTCTGGTCACTCAGTTGGAACTGGAATGTGTTAGCTCAACGGATGTACTTTGTTTATTCTGCTTAGAACAATAAATGGCATAATTACTGAAAGAGAGTGGATTTTCAGCATCCAGATGCCTACGCACCCTCTATGAACAGTAACACCAAAATAAATAGAATTTTTTTTAAAGAATCTGAAACTTTGCAAGATTAAAGATGAACAGACTTTTTAAGTGCTTGGAAGTTTTAATGCCAAAAAAACATTTGAGGAGCTCTGCACAGGAAAAAACATTTTAACACTTCAAATTTTGAGCACTTTTAGCACTGAAATCTGAAACTTGTTTGTACAGCTTTCTCTACATGATATTTTTGCATGAAAACTTGTAAGAACCTACAAAGTTTGACCATATTATATGTTGCAAAGTTTATGTGACAGATTATGTAACCTTGTTCTGTCGTAAATTACAGTTCCCTAAGAAGGAGCTGCAACATTTCTTTCATCATTGTTGGCTAGATGCTGCTGATTGACATTTCAGTTATCTATGCATATCAGATGCAGAGTTTCGGAATACTGGGTTAGAGAGATCAGAGGCACTGAAGAAAGATCTGAAATGGTTCAGTGAACAGGGTCACACAATTCCAGAACCATCTGCTGCTGACACTAGATATGCTTCCTATCTGGAAGAGTTGTCTGAGAAGGACCAGCATGCATTTTTCTGTCACTTCTATAATATGTACTTTGGGCAATCTGCTGGAGGTAGGTTGACCGGCAAAAAGGTACCACTTTTCAACACAGAACCATAACCAAAACGTTCATGTGAGGTCAAATAGTGTGTGTGTTTGAATGGCTTCCCATATTGTTCTTAACAATGTGTTGTTGGCACTGGTTCTTCTGATTGAAATTCCAAAAGAAGATAGTAGAGGCTCAGCTGAATGGCTTCCCATATTGTTCTTAACAATGGATTGTTATTACTGTATGCACTCCGTTGAGGGTCACTTTATATACAGATCTGTTTTATATCTCATTCTTCTGCTATCTAAATACTTCTACATTCATTCTATTGCTGGCCATTTCGTTGTCGAGCATGAATCCTTATCTTTGCTTATCCAAAGCAAATCAGGGCATGGTCACAGACTGTAATCTGTCAGTATGTTGTGAGCGAGAGTTAACCTAGTAATCATGCCCTCTATTCATTTCAGATTGCTGACAAGATTCTGGATAAGAAAGAGCTGGAATTCTACAAGTGGGAAGGTACCCTGTCCGAGCTGCTGCAGAATGTCCGCGAAAAACTTAACCAAGTTGCTTCTGTAAGTCCAAAAGCTTTGATTGTGCTCCTAATTTTTTCTGCCCGTGTGTCCCTCAGTGTATTAACTCTTAATCCGATCACTTCTATGCGCAGGGCTGGACCCGGGAAGAGAAGAACCACTGCCTGGAGGAGACTGAGACGTCGTTCGCCTATTCAGGAGAGCGTCTGCGCAAGATATTCAGCTGAGCCCAAGGTTTTCAATATAAGGATGCTAGGTTGTATCATGTGCTTGTCGGTTGTATCGGATCGTCAGATCATATCGTCGTACTACTAGTACGATACTATGTGATTTTCATTTTTAGTACTAGCAAAAGAGCCCGTGCGTTGCAACGGAAGCAAACCATACAACACGTCTTAACCTAATAATCATGACTTGAGATATTTATTTAAACTTACTGCATAAATAGAATTTAAAAAATGTTAAATAAGTAAAATAACATCATATTTAGATTATACACATCACTATAAATTCAAATTACATTATAAATAGAAATTCAAAAATTAAATAGGTAAGATACATTAGATTTCGATTCAACACATTTTTTGAATGAAAGTTCATATGTAATAATTTAAAATTAGAGTTACAGTTTAAAATATATAATTGTTTACAGTATTTGTTAATTATAATTGGACCGCGGATTAATATACAACATGGATCGGACTCGTTATGAAAAATGGATTGTACGCTATTGATTAAAATTACAGCATAAATATTATTTAAAAATTATTAAATAAATAAAATAATATTATATTTCGATTGTGCGCATCACTATTGATTTAAATTACATTATAAACGGAATTTTAAAAAATTAAATAGATAAACTAACATTATATTCAGATTTTACATATTTTTCTAATAAAATTTCATATATAATAATGTAAAATTGGAGTTACTGTTTAAAAGATATAAATTTTTAAAGTATTTTGCACTTATAATTAAACTATAGATTAATTAATTAAAAACTGTAGGAGTGTTTTCGAAAACATACGGAAAATGATTGTTTCTTTTTACTAAGTATGTACTGTGGGTTTATTTTATGAAAACTGAAGGAGGTTTGTAAAAAAATCCAGAAAACCATTCGTTCTCTCACTGTGTTATATACTGTGGGTTGATTTTGGAAAAGCACAGGAGGTTTCCTATAAAAACGAAAAAAACGATACGTCTGTCACTTAAATCTGGACTGAGGGTTGATTTTTGGAAACTTCATGGGGTTTTTTGCAAAACGACCACAACGGACGGAAGAAGCACTGCATGCTTTATTATTAGGGGAAGATTATCAATCTATATATTGAATCGTCACAAAAAAAAATCTATATATTGAAAAATACAAGGAAGACATTCGGGCTTACGGCATGCACATCAGCTGGTGTGCTAGGCAGCCCAAGTACGAGTCTTCACGACTCTCTTAATAAAATACCAATCTGGTTCCACCACAGTTAGTCTAGTTTTTATATTAAAAATACAGAAATGTATTTACATTTAATTATAAAAATTGAATTATGAGCATATTGTATCTCCTTCATAAAGGCCGATCAATGTTGCTTTCATATATTGAATATAAATGCAAATCCGTAAAACAAATGGCTTAGGTTTTGTTTGGAACCACAATAGATTATGATAATCTGATTTATAAAAATAATCTAAGTGGGCATGTTTGGAGATCAAATTGTATAAACTGTAATCCAGGTTTTACATTGCATAATGACCTGTTTGCCCTTCGAATTTAAAAAAAAGGAGGGTGGCGGTGGTAGAAATTTAATTATCTTCAACTTTACAAGGGTAATGGGTCATTAGCAATATATAATCTGATTTTCGCTGGGTAGAGTAGATTGTGATTTTTTAATAATCTGTTCATCTAGTTTTTATAATCTACTCCACCATAATCTGTCCTATTTAGAGACGGTATAAATTATAAAAAATGGATTATACAATCTGAGTGGTTCCAAACAGGACCTTAGGCCAATATATTTCAAAGCTAGTACTAGTACTAGATAACATTATGCTCCCTAGTTTAAAGAGCCCACATTGAATTCATGTCTCCAATTAAAGTTGGTCAGACGATTTTGACCAGGTCAATATCTTTTAAAGCTTTTATACAATTCTTTTATACTATACATCATACTTTTTAATTTTTAATGAATCATACATAATTGAGGTCTTTAATTTAGAATTAGGTCACCGGATTTCGACCAGATCCACAATTTCCCAAGGAGCTCTCTCATTAAATTCTTTTATTTCACTATGTTTCCTAAGTGTTGAATCTATTTCATTCAAGTGAGATATTTGATTTTGGATTTGGTTTACGATTTTTTTGCCCCAACAATTTTTCAAGTCAATCAACAACAATCGTCATATAAAAACACATCAATACCGTGCACCTTTCCACCACCTAGAAAAATAAGTGCTACCACATGATATTGTAGCATCAATATAGTACATACAACCATCGATACAAAAAATCCCCCACGTAGATATATGTTGGTTCAAAACCACACCGCGAAAAGGCCCATCAAATCACCACATTTTATAAGTAAATAAAAAACACACTCCATCAACTCCCCCACCCACAAAACTAAATATTCATTAGTTCCAAAATATAAGGGGTGTTAGTTTTTTGGGAAAAAATAACTTTGACCAAGTTCATAGCAAAAAATGTTGACATCCACAATATTAAACCAAAAAGTAGGGAAATTAATTTTATGATAAAACTGATACTATGGATCTTGATATATTTCTTGATAAATTTGATCAGATATAAAAGGTTTGACTTTTTAAAAAAGTAATACATCTTATATATTAAAATAGAGTGATTATTTTTTTTAAACAACACCAACGGCGCAGCAAAGCGCACCCAACCTTTCTAGTACTAGATGAACTGCCAACGATTCAGTAGAGTTATCCCCTGGAAAAAAAAGGATTCAGCAGAGCTCTCGGGGTCAGATCCAGTTCCTACACCAACAGCTTCAGCAAACTAGCAGCACGTCATGCTGTCTACGGATGCGCAAAGAAAATACAAAATCAAACCATTCACACATAAATATTGTGTTAGGAATGTCCAACCAGTTGAACTAATTACAACCCGATATCCCAACTTAAAAGTACTCTTCCAATGCATGCGCAACACACATTATAGAACTACATATATCTTCAGCAGCCAAGGACGCGACAACCGAAGTGAAAAAGACAGATACTTGTGCCATGGTGGAGCTTTTTTGGGCGCACCTCTCCCGTGTCTACTTGGCTTCCTTTCCATGACCGCGAGGGAAAGACGAGGGGAAGTGCTCGATATTGCGGGAGGAAAGCGTGTGTGTGAGAGAAAATGCTTCTATATCCAATATTTCGATCCCATTTCTTGGAGAGGTGTATTCGATCCCATTTTGTTCTGCTATTTTTGTGTCCAACTAAACAACTGAATGAAGCGTTGGCAATTCCAAATACCAAATTGCCACTACAATAAAAACATCCAAACACAGTCGAAGATATATATAACTATTTGCATCAGTTCACAATACACATATGAAGTTCATAGCCAAGTTTTTGTAAGATGCTAGGCCCACAATTCTAAAAGAGTATCCCAGTTTTATCTTTCTCCATGTCAAAAAAAAAGTTGTATTCTTCTACAGCTCTTTTTCTTGGACACAAACGGGGTGCGCATAAACAAAGAAGTAACACACCCAGAATGTGCAGCTCTTGGAGTGTCTCAGACCATGCCTATCAAGATATCCGACAGTAAGTTTATGACCAATAAAAGGTCATACTGTAATGCGAGGATAGGTAAATGATTACAATTTATAAAGAAATTCAGAATGACTCAAAATCAGGAGAATAAATCACATATTGTTCTAGGGAATCAATAAATCATTTCTGGTAGGCCAGCTGCTTGAAGCTAATGGGGGTGGTGATTTGGGCCGGGCCATCATCGAAGAGTGCCTGGGCACCCAACTCGGCAGCCCGCTGGCTGGGATGCGCGTAGTCCCAGAAAGCATAGGCATTGCGGTCGCTGCATAACATCGCATTTGTGTTGCAGTCACCCTCCGCACCCAACCTACCACTACCGCAACAAGCATTATCAATGTTCAAAAACCCTGTCGCTTCGGGGATCTCGAAGTTGGCACGTGAGCTAGCAAAGGAGTCGGAGAGGGAGTACGTGAGGCCAGGGAGCCTAGTCGGGGTGAGGGCAGCAGCAAGACCTGTCTTGAACACAGCAGCAAGACCTGCAGAGAGGCGGTTCAGGCCATCGTGGCATGCCCCTGTCGCATTCAGCAAGCGCACCCGTGGAAAACAACCCACTGGACCCGTGTTGATGATCCCGAACTTTCTCGCACCCATCCCATAGAGGTGCGTAATGGCGGTAGAATAGTTCGAAAAGAGGGTGGTGTAGAGTGCGACGACATCTGCATGGGTCTTTGGTGTCGACTGGAGGAGGTCATTGTTGCCAATGCTTAGGAGGAAGAAGGAGCTAGCAAGGAGCTTTGATACATTGTATCTTCCCCATGCGGTCTCCATCTCGGCCATGGTGGAAGCGAAGTAGCGCACCTGCTTCGACAGTGGAATGTTCTTTCCCGCATTCTGCATGCAAAACATATATTTTATTAGCAGATTAAATTATTATTTGAGTTACAAAAAATTGCATGGATAACTAATAATGATATAATTTCTCTATGTTAAACTTGAAGGCATATTTAGTTTTGTTGCAACAATGATTTGACCAACAGGTACTTCTCAACATGTAGTTTATGCAACATGAGGTTACTATAGTAAAAATTGTACTGAAGCACTTGCTTTTTTGTGAGAAGTATTAAAGAACTTGCTTATGAATGTAATTTTGTACTATAACATAGAAGTGTTAAATTTGCGGTATAAGAAACAACATAGAATTTTCAGAACAACACTTTTAGTTAATTGTTTTCTTTTTGCAGGTGTACAGCTTCAGCTAATTGACAACCATGGACCGCATGAATGGGTGCATGTTGAACTAAAAGCGAAAAAGCATAATGGATTTGAGTGCTCTCGTTGTGCGCATGCCATGATCCCACATACTAGCTCTCTCCCTTGGACATCCTATATATACCTTGGGCGTTGGTACCAACGTTTTTGTTTTGCGATGGAAATTGGTGCCATGTAAGCTGGACAAATCCAATCATAGCGTGCAGTTTGGGATACCACTATCCTAAGGGTCTCCTAGATTCATAGGATTAAAACGCAGGAACGTAAAAAACGTAAAATTGCATTGTTATGGTTATATGGGTCCTACAGGATTTTGGTTTGTTGATTGTTTCATAGGAAAAACAAAGAGTTCTTTCCAAGTTACTTGAATGGGTGTGAAAAATTCTTTGCTCGTATAAGAGAATTCTTGAGAATCATTCCAGTAGGATTCGATCCTACGAATCAAATGGGCAACATAGGAAAAATTCCTACATAGTTTTTTTGATAATTATTTGGATCCAAGATGTCCTAAGTGAAATTTAACTGAGAATATGGAGTACTCCGTGTCACTAGATATTTTAGATTGCCAACCTTCAAAAATTGCATGCGTAGGTTTGCCTTGGAAATTATTTTGCATCAATCATTGTAAGATTTCATAAATTCTACTAGAGCAACAGAAAACATTATTGCCAAAGGCAGAACTGGGTCTGCGGTCAAGGAAATGGCATGGGCCGTGCAATATTTTCGCAACCTATATTGGAAGAAAAAAAGCATTTGATATTCACGCCTGTCACTCATTTATGAATCCAGAGACTAGTTTTGGAAATCTTTGACCTTCTATACAGATATGCACAATTGATCTCTCTCTACAATATACTTCCTCTGGTCCTTTTTAATCTGCATATTAGTTTTGTCTGAAGTCAAAATATCTCTACTTTGACCAAATTTATAGAAACATGTATTAACATTCGCAATGCCAAATTAATATTGTTAGGTTCATTACGAAAGGTAGTTTTATGGTATGTATATTTGGTATGGTAGATGTTGATATTTTTCAATATATATTTGGTCAAACTTTGTAAAGTTTGACTTGACACAAACCTAATATGCAGAGTAAAAAGGACCGAAGGGAGTACTTATTTACCACCATATTTATCATCACACTAGCAAGAATTTGTAAAAGTGATTTACATACAGATTGTAATCTTGTATATATTTGTAGGCACCTTAATTTCTAGAATTAATTTGAGACGCAAAGGTGATTCATTCTGGAAAAAGCAATCACGCGAGGCACAACACGGATATTACTTAAGGAGGTTCATCAAACATCCGCTGCATCACCGAGGTCTGACTATGAAGCTCCTTCCCATGATACCACTGCAATGCCGCACACCGACCACCCGAGCACGGGCACACGCCGCCGCCCCTCTACATATTTGAGCAATTGAGATACTATATTGACATAAGTTACATCGTGTGACTATCATTTCATTATATAAAAGACCTAGGAGCACAAGGCATCATGTTCACCATCAGTCGCACTCCCCGCCCGTGTCCGTACAAGGCAGACGCCCAAAGAGAGGAAGGGAGAGGTGAGCTGGAGTAGCGGTGGCAGTAGAGGGAGCTGGTGGACGGAGCAGCATGGGTTGGTGGCGCAACGATGATGAGAAGGACAGCGAGCGGCGGCAGAACAGCAGTGGTTGGAGCCAGCGATTAGGATTTCGTTTTGCAAATTTTACAGCCTCCAAACGAAATGGGCGAAATTCAAAAATTTTGGATTCTTTTGAAAAATTTGAACAAAAAGACTAACCCAAAATTTGAATCTTGATCAAAAAACAAGCGAAATTAAGGCGAAAAAGGCCAAAAATCTACCAAAAATTGAAATCCTGCACCAAAGGCTGGGCCCGGAACTGCAATGGACCAAAAAAATCAAATAGGGCCGGAAATTTTGGCCGGCTAATATATCTAGCGGGCCTGGGCGAAACGGACGAATTTCGCTGGGATTTCATTTTTTCGGACGAAATCCAACTTGGAGCTGCGAGGCAGCTTACAAGTTCGCTGCCAGTTCCGTGGAGCGACACAACTTTACAAAAAAACGAGTGCCGTCGTGCAAGTCAGGCCTGGTGAGAGATTTGGGAACGATTGGGGCTGGCTGTCTCTCAGTTTGGTCAACAAAGGGGCAGTCTGGACATGTCACGATGGGCCCATCTTGTCAGAGGCAAATCATCAAGTTTCAAGCAAACTTATGGGAAATGATCAGTTACAACTTACAAGGAAAAGGATGGCAAATCCTCAAAGTGCAAGCAAACGTGGAGCAAATCATCAATTTTCTCCCCAAATAAGCGGCTTACAGTGGAATCGAGGATCCCAGCACCAGCAGAAGCGTAGCTCACTCCTCCCTTGAGAGCATTGGGGATGAGACAGTTGCGTGATTTCAGCTCCAGATAGGCAACAGGGCTCCTCTCGAACCCCAGCTGCCTCGCTGCATATATACATACAACGATGATCGATCAAATCTAACACACGATCTCCTAGCCGACGCTGTGATCGATACGTCATACGTACCGATGAAGTCGGCGATGTTGTAGCCGTTGCTGAACCTCCCGGTGGCCCGGGCGCCGCCGGGGAAGTCGATGCCGTAGAAGGGGTGGTCGGCCCTGGGCACGTCCTTCCCCGGCAGGTGGTTGTTGTTGCCCACGTCCAGCGTAGAGGCCCCCAGCACGAACATCGCCGGCACCACCGGCGGCCGCGCCGCCCTGGCCCCGATGACGACGGCGCCGACGACCACAAGGCCCAGTAGCACGACGACACCACCCTTCATGGCTAGCTATATTCTTGTGTACACAAGTAGAGGCGTGTATGCGAACAAATTGGCCGTCTACTAACTGCGGTTAAGGTATGCTTATATCTTAACCATAGACTGCGGTTAAGGTGTCCTAATAAGTCCACCAAGTGTGCGTGTTTGATCAATCGGTCGATAGGACAATGTCAACGGGCTAGCTACACAACAAAGCTACCAAGTCTTGGGTCTCATGTCATACAAATACAATATACACATGCGTGGAGTACTCTAAGCATTTTGAAGTGACGCATGGAGTACTGTAGACACATGTGAAAGTGATCCCTCCATAGGAGAAGTTGTGCATGCTTGATCAATCGACCAAAATGAGACTAGACTAAACTTGGAACAATCCACTTTAGTTAGATAAAGTCATCTAAAGATCGATAAAATTGACGTCTACAGAATTTTCTGAGTCAAGAACGATTATGTACATCATTAGTTTGACGGTTCACTAGTAGGATATGTGGTTAGGCATATAGTCCTATTTTTACCGTGTGCGGCATCTTTATTTACTTATGAATTATTTTGCAGCTTTCTATGAGTTTGTTTTGAAGCACACACTGTGCTAACCACCAACCAGTCGATCTGTAAAGAATACACCGCACGATTCTCCGTTCCGCAACCCACGAACACCAGGCACCCCGCTTGCGAGGCCCATCCACGCAAGGACGCGCAGCGCCTGAGGCCCAAGACCAACCTTACCCCCGCAATAGTTACCACCCAAACCCTACGGGGATCCTTCCCCGATCTATTCTCCTCCTCCCTCCCTGACGCGCCTCCATCACCGACGAGCTGCACCCCCAATCTGATGCAACAAAAACACATCAACCGCCATACCTGAGAGAGATCCGGGTTTACCACTTCATCAATACCAGGATTACCACATACTACGGCCAATTACCAAGTTCGTCTGATTTTTCCTAGAATCAAGCAGAAAATCATGGACGTAAGTGATTCGAACTCCATACACATGCTGCATTTTCATTTTGTACCAAGAAAATCAAGGCAAATCCATGAGATAAAAATAACCCAACAGTTGGGAAAAAGATAGCCCTTTTGCTAGCCTACAAATCCTACATGTGTTGAATTCCTCACTCATGATTGAGTTACCATTCGAATCCATACAAGTTACCATCAAGATTGCTTTAAGATGCCTTTTAAATGCCCAAAAGTTGGTAAAATAGAGCCTATTTTCTAGCATACATGTCATACATCTGTTTTTTCATTCCTCGTCATTGAGTTACCACTCAGACACACGTAGGTTACCATCAAGATTGTATTAAACTATCTTTTTGTAGCCTGTTAAAACAACATGTTTCAAATTTCTTATTAATAATTGAGTTACCATTTCAAATTAACAGAGATTACCATAATGTATGCACAAAGCTATCATTGAAAAAAGAAGAATAAAAAAAAATCCTTTAACGCTTATTCACCGCAAAAAATATCCTTTTTTATTCTGGATACAAACCATTGGCCAATAATTTGTTTTCCCAATTATACGTTTGTCGTGAATCGTTATCTTATGTTGATACTAGAGTTTCGGTTGTGAGAGTAACTCATACTACTTAGAAGAAATTTATATTATCATCGTCTTGATTGGAATAATAGTTTTAGTGATTTCTTCTGCCATGTCGTGCCATCTCTAGTTGGAATAATCGTTATAGATTTATCGTCTCATTTAGCTCGAAATTAGCTCTAGATTACAGCTAAAAAGTGCTCAAAACTTCAAGCGTTGAAATATTTTCCGTGACTAGAGCTCCTCGAATAGTTTTTTGGCATGAAAACTTACAAACACCTACAAACTTTCATCATCTTTGATGCTGCAAAGTTTCAGATTTTTCTTTTTTTTCTATTTCTTTTGATTTTACTGTTCATAGAGGGTGCCTAGGCACCCGGGAGGTAAAAATCCACTCTCAAGTATCATAGGTAGTATCATGCATGCCAACTAGGCAATTTCGATGAGGTGGCATAGAATTAAATGAAGAAAGAGAGGATTGAGTATCATATCACGATACCGTATCATATTAAATGTTGTGCTACTATGTGTCTTGCATGGCAATAAATGAACTATCATATAATACTAACATATGATATTATGCATTACGGATGTGGTATCATAGATTAGTATCACAATCCATTACAACCAGCCTGACTCCTATCTACGTCTCGACGCCAATGCCGTCATGTTGGCCATGGAGCTAGCAAGAAAATGACCGACACAAATCTCAATTTGAGGCAACGGACAAATTAAATAGTAAAAAAGAACATACACATAGATTTCAACCAAATAAACATACAAAGAAAGAAACACACATAATACATGATCTTACCCTATTAATAAAGCATCCAGTGCTTCACTTTTACAAAAAAGTCCCTCCGCTTCTGAGTATTTAACCCGCAGTCCCTATGTTAGTGGACCTGGTCGCGACAGTGGTCTTTGGTTATTTCAAAGCGATCTCCAAATGGAATGCTCGCACTGGCTTGCTGTAGTGGCGAGGGACTGATCCTTTTTTCATCTTTTTTCCCAGCCGCCGGAACTGTAACCATGGAGGCGCTTAACCCGATCCTGGCGTGGAAAGGCATCACCTAATAAAGCTTACCAGGAAACGGATTGATGGAACAGACCGGCGGCCACTCCAACGACTGTTTTAGCTAGCTCGTTAATCAGGCAGAGCCGGAGTAGAAGGAAAAAAAATCAAAAAAGGAACACACACCGGCACCACACCAACCATGGAGAAAACTCAAGCCGCCCATCCACTCACGTCGATCGAGCGATCAGTTCGCCAAAGCAATCTCGCCGGCGGCCAAAGCGGTCGGTTTGCTGCGAGTGGTGGATCCTGCAATAAGCCGCGGCGCCATTGGGCATAACTTGTATAAGCACGGCGTATTAGGGGAAAGCCATGCAAAAGATTGGCCGGCCTGTGCTGCATGGACACACGCGCGCGCGAGTGCTGTTTTCTTAGCTTCCGCCCGCGTATACATATCTTCTCCGGTTCCTTGTGAATGAAAGAGAATAAGGGAGAGGAAACTTATAATGTGTTTGCTAATTCAAAAAATCTTCATGCATTTCAAAAAATGTTCTAAAATTTTAAAGACATAATATGATCAGCATCATTGAAGATTATAATTGTTTTTCTCCCGTTGCAACGCACGGGCCCTTTTGCTAGTATATTTAAATAGTGTAACAACAGGATCCATATTACACAGGTCCAGGTCGATGAGGCTTTATTTCCATCATCATATGCCTAACAGTACACCAACTAACACGCGTGGCATATGGATGCATGCAATAACACACCGATCGTCTGCACCGGCATGTGTGGCTGAAATGAAAGACTTAATACAAAGGAAAATGGAACCAAACTAGGATGGTAAACGACGCTGAGACGCAGGCACGCTATATATGCACATATACATCTGCCCATCGATCCGGACCATGCATATATATGTAACAATTTTCACCGAGAACGGCAATTTTCAACGCAACCATTCCCGCAGGCGGGCGAGCAAAGCGACGATGCCGCCGGGCAGAGGCATGATATGCAAAGCAAGGCGCAACGCCCCCCAATGGTGTCTGGGCAGTCACTGCAGTCTGCTGCCGACGCTGGCTGGCCCAAGCCGAGGCCGACAGCCAGCACGACGACGCAAGCCACGGCCAACACCTTCAGAGGGGAAGCTGAAGCCATTGATCGATTGATTCTTGCAAAAGATCGATGAACAAATGGCAGAGCAAGTAAATATTGGAAGTGCTAGAGGAAGAGGAAGAGCTTATTGGTATGGGATCTGGTTTTGCTAGAGTATTTATAGACGGCACACTGGAAAGCTTGGCTCTACTTTGCTAGACACCTGGCACCAATCGCCGGAGTATGATAGGAAATTTCGGAGTCTGGTCAACTGATCCACCCTCGATAGCATATCCTAGCCTTATCTCTACTCACATCTTGATTGTCGCCCTCGAACAACCATGTAAAGTTCATACGTATGTAGTATATTTGTTAGGCGTACTATCATGAACTACTAGAATTGTTAATTAATTCATCCATAAGATCAGCATGCGAGTTTCTTTAGTGCAATCTACGCTAGTTTGCACATCAATGGAGCATCGGATGCCAATCCCATATGCCTTCCCACGCTACATATCATTCAGGTCAAGGCAGCTAAGTGTCTCATTAATCAGGCCACAGAAAAAGCTTGGGAACTACCTACTCGAGGGAGCTGTATGTGACAGCCCGATGCCGGCGTTCCAGAAGATTCCCCCTTCTTTCCGTTTTTCGTCGTGTGTCTATTTTTATTTTGTCGCATCATCATCACATCATGCGCATCATCTGCATTGCATCGGCATCTCCGTTGTCGCCAGTTTTCAAAACTTGCATCCGTTGTTAGTTGCCGATTCTCGTCGTTGTCCGTTCTGAGCCCGATCGCACACACACGCGCCCGTGGCATCGTCAAACCCTGTTTTAAAAGTGCGTTTAAAACTTTCTCTGATCGGGGTGAAACTTGGCATGCGGTCGTGATTAGTTCTAGGTAGGCCGCCTGTCGAATTTCGTCGCGATCGGAGTCCGTCTGGTACCCGAACGGTCGACCGTAGCGGCACCGTACTCGGTCTACCGTCGGACGTGTGTCGGTGTTTTAAATCGCGTTGCCGCGCCGCCCGTTTTCCCTCTCGTCTCCGGATAACCGCTATTCACAGCCCACTAGTTCCACCTAGCCACTTCCTCCATTCGTGGTCATCGGATCGCGATCGGACGGACGAGGTCCGCCCACCAGAAACCAACCCTATATAGTAACACACCCCTAGAGAGACCCCTCTCGCTTCACTAGGGTTTCCCCTAGCCATTTTTGCAGCCACCCCCCTCAAAGACTCCACCTGCTAGCCCCCACCCTTCTAAATCCCGCAGCCCAGACCCTCTGAACAAATCTGGCCATTGGATTCACATCTAATGGCTCAGATTTGCCCAAAATCTCACCTACCGGACAATGTCCACCCAAGTGGACAATGTCCGGGCGACCACAGGAGCCTCTCGTGCAGCCCGCAGCCTCCCGTTCTCCTCCTACCCGCCTGCCTCGGCCAGCTCCCTCTCCTCCCGCTGGTTCTCGTCGCCTGCAGCCGCCGGATGGGTTCCCCGGCCAGCTCCGGTGCAACCCCGCTACCCGCCGACCTCCTGGCAGCAGGTCGCCGCCAGCCCCGTTCCCCTACGCCGCCCCACAGCCAGATCCGGAGCTCGCATCCCTGCAGCCGCCCGGACCCAGCTCTCCCGACCGGCTCCTGGTCAAATCCCGCGAAGAAGGCCCCAGGACGTCGCCGCGCGCGGGTCCCTGGGACGGCTCGAGTGGACGCAGAGGCGAGGCAGCGCTCGTGGCCTCCCGCTGTCCCGCTCGCGTTGACCAGCGCCTGGTCGCGCGTGGCGCCGGCGCCACCAACCGCCGTGGCCCAGCTCGCCCCTCCCGCAGCGGCCCAGCTGGCCAGCGCCCAGGCCCAGCGCCCCGCCCGGTGGCAAGTCCCGCGCCGGCCCATCTGCTCCAGCGCCAGGCAAGCCGGCCTCCTTCGGCGTGCCTCCCCCGCCGAACCAGATCCGGCCCAAGAGCGAGGTGAGCCCCTGCCGTCTATTCCGCGTTGTGGCGCATTTTAGCAATATCACGCCGCTGCCAGTTCGGCCCGTTATTAGATTAGGCCCGGTAGATTTTTTTTTTTTTAGGTTTCGGATTTATTTAATTTCAGGAAAAAACATTGATCTTCAAAATGGCGTAGTTTCTTAACCGTGTGTCGGAACGAGGCGTGTAGCATATGGATTTCGAGTAGTTTTGCGCGTAGAACACGATTTCACAACTTGCATATTTATTTGACGTTGTTTGACGTGTCGTATGCGTGCTGTTTCTATAGGTTTCGTCCCGCAATAATTTTCCGCGCATGTTCGAATTGCTCGTATGCCGTAGTAGAAATGCCCATGTTTTAGGAACCCTCTTACTATGTATCTTAGAGCTGTCATAGGTATTTTTGCATGTATGGATTGCCGGTAGTTTATTTTCCCGCGTATAGGTTATTTTTCTCGCATTTTCGTGTGGCATTATATTGTTGCGCAACCCCACATATTTTATATGTTTTCGGGGTAGAAAAATCCATTGGATTTTTCTGTGAAGTTAGTTTTAGCTTTTGTGTAAGTTAGTTCGCGCGATATTTTGCGGTGATGCCCTTTTGTTTATTTCGTAGGATTTATTCCGTGCTTCGTTTGTCGGAGTTGTCAACTAGAGAGTTGTTCTTGGGTGTTTAGACTAGCCCCTGGTATTTTTAGTTGCAATAGAAATGCATGTTTAGGTGTAGTTTGCTTGCTCTCAAGTTGCTAGAAATAGTGCTGATTTGGAGGTGCTGAAATATTTCCAAGTCTAGAATCTGTTATATTTTGTTGCTGTTTTGTTTTGCTTCTAGCTTGTGATCTGTAGCTTTTTTGAGGTTGGTCCAATGGAGTTAGTTGTACCCCTTGTGTTTATCTAGCATGCTGTAAATTTTCATGCCATTTGGAGTCCTGTAGCTATAGGTTTTGCTGCTGTCAATATTGCTTCAGATTGAAAATTGCACTTTCGTGAGGTGTAATTTTCACTAAGTCTGAAATAGTGTGTGGGAAGCCATTTTGTGACTTCTTTTCCTTGTGTTCCTTGCTGCCATGCTAGTTGTAGTTAGTTGTTTGTAGTAGTGCTTCTTGCCCTCTCCCGTGCCATGCCTTGCTTGAGCATATCGGAGTTGTGTAGCTCGTAGTTGTGGGGTGTAGAATATGCTATGTGGCTGATTTTGACAGTTTGTAATGTTTTCTTGATTTGCTCGTAGATGTTGAACCGCAGCACCGATTTGATCGTGTCCTATATGAAACTTGCTTAGAATCTCGTGTAGTTTCATGTTCTCTTGCTGTTTGTATGTTTTGAAGTGCTCGTGACCGTCGTTGCACACATATTGCATTCATGCCATCATATCTTGCGGTGCTTGTATCTTTTGATCCGTAGCTCCGTTGGAGATGATCTCTATGTGTAGATTGCTTGTATTGACGCGTAGAATCACGTGAACCTATTTGTTTTGCTGTTTAACAACTAATTAAAGGTGTTAATTCAGATCTAGACAGAATTGAAAATTACCATGTGAGGTCGTTTCGGAGGTGCTATATGTCATTTCCGACCTCATTTAAAATGTCTAGATAAGTAGTTTAATTTCCTCTTCACCTCTTGCATGTTTGACAACATTAATATTGTCGTGTAAATAACCGGGAGTGAACTAAATAATTAAACGTGGAGTTTCGTCAATATGCAACCCGTTGCATATTGAACTTCACTTAATGTGTAGTGTTGGTTGTGTGAATTGTCATGCCGTGACTTGCATGTATTCAGCTGCTCATGCATCATATGTGTTGTGCATCGCGTGGTGAATTCCGTGTGTTGATTTGTGTTTCCGGTTTGCTTCGTCTCGGTAGAGTTCCGCAGCGTGCCGGATTGTGAGGACCCGTTCGACTACGTCGGTTCGTCTGCTTCACGGAGGCATTCTTCTTCCAAGCGGGATCTCAGGCAAGATGATCATTTTCCCAGATACCATTACTATCATTGCCATGCTAGTTTTACCGCTTCTATCGATTATGTCTCGTTGCCTACCACCTGTTAAATATTAGCCTCTCAACAATGCCATGATCACCTTCAACCTGTTCGACCTAGCAAACCACTGTTTGGCTATGTTACCGCTTGCTTATCCATGTTGTTAGCGTGCTAGTTGCGGGTGCAGTTGCTTCCATGTGAAAACATGGGTTCCTTGTTATATCACCCTATTAATGCTATTTAATTTAATGCACCTATATACTCGGTAAAAGGTGGAAGGCTCGGCCTTTCTAGCCTGGTGTTTTGTTCCACCTTTGCCCCCTTAGTTTCGGCTACCGGTGTTACGTTCCATAATTGAGCGCTCCTAACACGATTAGGGTTGTTATGGGGACCCCCTTGATAATTCGTTTTAGATTAAAGCTGGTCTGGCAAGGCCCAACATTGGTTTTACATTTGCCCAATATAATAATTTGATAATACTTAAATGTTGGGGAACGTCGCATGGGAAACAAAAATTTTCCTACGCGCACGAAGACCTATCATGGTGATGTTCATCTACGAGAGGGGATGAGCGATCTACGTACCCTTGTAGATCGTACAGCAGAAGCGATTAGAGATCGCGGTTGATGTAGTGGAACGTCCTCACGTCCCTCGATCCGCCCCGCGAACAATCCCGCGATCAGTCCCACGATCTAGTACCGAACGGACGGCACCTCCGCGTTCAGCACACGTACAGCTCGACGATGATCTCGGCCTTCTTGATCCAGCAAGAGAGACGGAGAGGTAGAAGAGTTCTCCGGCAGCGTGACGGCGCTCCGGAGGTTGGTGATGACCTTGTCTCAGCAGGGCTCCGCCCGAGCTCCGCAGAAACGCGATCTAGAGGAAAAACCGTGGAGGTATGTGGTCGGGCTGCCGTGGAAAAATCGTCTCAAATCAGCCCTAAAACCTCCGTATATATAGGTGGGAGGGAGGGGAGGAGGCAGCCTCAAAACCTAAAGGTTTGGCCGAAATTGGAGGTGGAGGAGTCCTACTCCAATCCTACTTGGAGTAGGATTCCACCTTCCCACTTGGAAACTCTTTCCACCTTGTGTTTTTTCCTTCTCAAACCTTATGGGCCTTAGTGGGAACTTATTCCAGCCCACTAGGGGCTGGTTTATCTCTTCCCATAGCCCATGAGACCCCTTGGGGCGTGACACCCCTCCCGATGGTCCCCGGCACCCCTCCTGGCACTCCCGGTACACTACCGATGAGCCCGAAACTTTTCCGGTAATGCACGAAAACCTTCCGGTAACCAAATGAGGTCATCCTATATATCAATCTTCGTTTCCGGACCATTCCGGAAACCCTCGTAACGTCCGTGATCTCATCCGGGACTCCGAACAACATTCGGTAACCAACCATATAACTCAAATACGCATAAAACAACGTCGAACCTTAAGTGTGCAGACCCTGCGGGTTCGAGAACTATGTAGACATGACCCGAGAGACTCCTCGGTCAATATCCAATAGCGGGACCTGGATGCCCATATTGGATCCTACATATTCTACGAAGATCTTATCGTTTGAACCTCAGTGCCAAGGATTCATATAATCCCGTATGTCATTCCCTTTGTCCTTCGGTATGTTACTTGCCCGAGATTCGATCGTCAGTATCCGCATACCTATTTCAATCTCGTTTACCGGCAAGTCTCTTTACTCGTTCCGTAATACAAGATCCCGCAACTTACACTAAGTTACATTGCTTGCAAGGCTTATGTGTGATGTTGTATTACCGAGTGGGCCCCGAGATACCTCTCCGTCACACGGAGTGACAAATCCCAGTCTTGATCCATACTAACTCAACTAACACCTTCGGAGATACCTGTAGAGCATCTTTATAGTCACCCAGTTACGTTGCGACGTTTGATACACACAAAGCATTCCTCCGGTGTCAGTGAGTTATATGATCTCATGGTCATAGGAATAAATACTTGACACGCAGAAAACAGTAGCAACAAAATGACACGATCAACATGCTACGTCTATTAGTTTGGGTCTAGTCCATCACATGATTCTCCTAATGATGTGATCCCATTATCAAGTGACAACACTTGCCTATGGCCAGGAAACCTTGACCATCTTTGATCAACGAGCTAGTCAACTAGAGGCTTACTAGGGACAGTGTTTTGTCTATGTATCCACACAAGTATTGTGTTTCCAATCAATACAATTATAGCATGGATAATAAACGATTATCATGAACTAAGAAATATAATAATAACTAATTTATTATTGCCTCTAGGGCATATTTCCAACAGTCTCCCACTTGCACTAGAGTCAATAATCTAGTTCACATCACCATGTGATTCCAACGAATCCAACACCCATATAGTTATGGGGTCTGATCACGTCTTGCTCGTGAGAGAGGTTTTAGTCAACGGTTCTGAAACTTTCAGACCCGTGTGTTCTTTACAAATCTTTATGTCATCTAATAGATGCTGCTACTATGTGCTATTCGAAAATACTCCAAATATCTACTCTACTATACGAATCCGTTTCACTACTCATAGTTATTCGGATTAGTGTCAAAGCTTGCATCGACGTAACCCTTTACGACGAACTCTTTAACCACCTCCATAATCGAGAAAAATTCCTTAGTCCATTAGTTACTAAGGATAAATTTTGACCGTTGCTAGTGATTCAATCATGGATCACTCTCTGTACCCCTCAAGATACTTTGAGTCAAGGCACACTTCAGGTGCGGTACACAGTATGGCATACTTTAGATTCTACGGCTAAGGCATAGAAGACGACCTTCGTCTATTCTCTTTATTCTGCCGTGGTCGGGTTTTGAGTCTTACTCAAATTCACACCTCACAACGCAACCAAGAACTCCTTCTTTGCTGGTCTATTTTGAACTCTTTCAAAAACTTGTCAAGGCATGCATCTTGTTGAAACTTCTATTAAGCGCTTTCGATCTATCTCCATAGATCTTTGATGCTCAACGTTCAAGTAGCGTAATCCAGGTACTCCTTTGAAAACTTCTTTCAAACAACCTTGTATGCTTTACAGAAATTCTACATTACTTCTGATCCACAATATGTCAACCACATATACCTATCAGAAATTCTATAGTGCTCCCACTTACTTCTTTGGAAATACAAGTTTCTCATAAACCTTGTACAAACCCAAAATCTTTGATCATCTCATCAAAGTGTATATTCCAACTCCGAGATGCTTGCACCAGTCCATTGAAGGATCACTGGAGCTTGCATACTTGTTAGTATCTTTAGGATCGTCAAAACCTTCTGGTTGTATCACATACAATGTTTGCTCAAGGAAACCGTCGAGAAAACAATGTTTTGACATCCTACGTGCAATATTTCATAAATAATGCATCAACAACTAACATAATTCCAACAGACCTTTAGCATCGCTACGAGTGAGAAAGTCTCATCATAGTCAACTGTTTGATCTTGTCGAAAACATCTTTGCGACAAGTCGAGCTTTTCTTAATAGTGACTTATCACCATCATCATCTGTCTTCTTTTAAAGATCCATCTTTACTCAATAGTCTTATGACCATCAAGTAGTTCTTTCAAAGTCTACACTTTGTTTTATACATGGATCCTCTCTCGGATTTCATGGCTTCCAGCCATTTGTCAGAATCTGGGCCCACCATCGCTTTCTCCATAACTCGTAGGTTCACTGTTGCTCAACAACATGACCTCCAAGACAGGGTTACCGTACCACTCTGTAGTAGTATGCGACCTTGTCAACCTACGAGGCTTGTAGTAACTTGATCCGATGCTTGATGATCACCATCATCTGCTTCCACTTCAATTGGTGTAGGCGCCACAGGAACAACTTCCTGCACCCTGCTACACACTGGTTGAAGTGATGGTTCAATAACCTCATCAAGTTCTACTACCCTCCCACTCAATTCTTTCGAGAGAAACCTTTCCTCGAGAAAGGATCCGTTTCTAGAAACAAACACTTTGCTTTCGGATCTGAGATAGGAGATGTACCCAACTGTTTTGGATATCCTATGAAGATGCATTTATCCGCTTTGGGTTCGAGCTTATCAGACTGAAACTTTTTCACATAAGTGTCGAAGCCCCAAACTTTCAAGAAACGACAGTTTAGATTTCTCTAAACCTCAGTCTATACTGTGTCATCTCAACGGAAATACGCGGTGCCCTATTTAAAGTGAGTGCGGTTGTCTCTAATGCATAACCCATAAACGATAGTGGTAATTCGATAAGAGACATCATAGTCTGCACCATACCAAATAGTGCGTGGCTATGACGTTCAGACACATCATCACACTATGATGTTCCAGGTGGCATGAACTGCGAAACAGTTTCCACATTGTCTTAACTGCGTACCAAAACTCATAACTCAGATATTCATTTCCATGATCATATCGTAGACAGTTTATCCTCTTGTTACGACGAACTTCACTCTGAAACGGAATTGAACTTTTCAACATTTCAGACTTGTGATTCATTAAGTAAATACTCCTGTATCTACTCAAATCGTCAGTGAAGTAAGAACATAATGATATCCACTACGTGCCTCAGCACCCATTGGACTGCATACATCAAAATGTATCACTTTCAACAAGTTACTATCTTATTTCATCTCAATGAAAACAAGGCCTTGCTCATGTGGTATGATTTGCATGTCACTCGTGATTCGAAATCAGGTGAGTACAAAGATCCATCAGCATGGAGCCTCTTCATGCAATTCATACTAACATGACTCAAGCGGCAGTGCCACAAGTAAGTGGTACTATCATCATCAACTCGTTTCTTTTGGCACCAATATCATGAACATGTGTAACACTACGATCGAGATTCAATAAACCATTGAAGGTGATTATTCAAGAAAATAGAGTAACCATTATTCTCTTTAAATGAATAATCGTATTGCAATAAACACGATCCAATCATGTTCATGCTTAACGCAAGCACCAAATAACAATTATTTAGGTTTAACACCAATCCCGATGGTAGAGGGAGCGTGCGACGTTTGATCATATCAACCTTGGAAACACTTCCAACACGCATCGTCACCTCGCCTTTAGCTAGTCTCCGTTTATGCCGTAGCTTACATTTCGTGCTACTAATCACTTAGCAACCGAACCGGTATCCAATACCCTCATGCTACTAGGAGTACTAGTAAAGTACACATCAACATCATGTATATCAAATGCACTTCTTTCGACTTTTGCCAGACTTCTTATCTACCAAGTATCTAGAGTTGCTCCGCCTCAGTGACTGTTTCCCTCATTATAGAAGCACTTAGTCTCGGGTTTGGGTTTAATCTTGGGTCTCTTCATTAGTGCAGCAACTGTTTTGCCGTTTCACGAAGTATCCCTTCTAGCCCTTGCCTTTCTTGAAACTTAGTGGTTTTACAAACCATCAACTATTGATGCTCCTTCTTGATTTCTACTTTCGCAGTGTCAAACATCGCGAATCGCTCAAGGATCATTGTATGTATCCTTGATATGTTATAGTTCATCACGAAGCTCTCACAGCTTGGTGGCAGTGACTTTGGAGAACTATCACTATCTCATCTGGAAGATTAACTCCCACTTGATTCAAGCGATTGTCGTACTCAGACAATCTGAGCACATGCTCAACGATTGAGCCTTGCTCCTTTACTTTGTGGACAAAGAATCTTGTCGGAGGTCTCGTACCTCTTAACAAGGGCACAAGCATGAAATCACAATTTCATCTCTTTAGAACATCACTTATGTTCCATGACGTTTTACAACGTTTTCGACGCCTTGCTTCTAAGCCATTAAGTATTTTTGTACTGAACTATCGTGTAGTCATCAGAAACGTGTATGTCGGATGTTCACAGCATCCACAGACGACGCTCGAGGTGCAGCACACCGAGTGGTGCATTAAGGACATAAGCCTTCTGTGCAACAACGAGGACAATCCTCGGTTTTACAGACTCAGTCTGCAAAGTTTGCTACTATCAACTTTCAACTAAATTTTCTCTAGGAACATATAAAAACAGTAGAGCTATAGCGCAAGCTACATCGTAATTCGCAAATACCATTAGACTATGTTCATGACAATTAGTTCAATTAATCATATTACTTAAGAACTCCCACTCAAAAAGTACATCTCTCTAGTCATTTGAGTGGTGCATGATCCAAATCCACTATCTCGAGTCCGATCATCACGTGAGTCGAGAATAGTTTCAGTGGTAAGCATCTCTATGCTAATCATATCAACTATACAATTCATGCTCGACCTTTCGGTCTCATGTGTTCCGAGGCCATGTCTGCACATGCTAGGCTCGTCAAGCTTAACCCGAGTGTTCCGCGTGCGCAACTGTTTTGCACCCGTTGTATGTGAACGTTGAGTCTATCACACCCGATCATCACGTGGTGTCTCGAAACGAAGAACTGTAGCAACGGTGCACAGTCGGGGAGAACACAATTTCGTCTTGAAATTTTAGTGAGAGATCACCTCATAATGCTACCGTCGTTCTAAGAAAAATAAGGTGCATAAAAGGATTAACATCACATGCAATTCATAAGTGACATGATATGGCCATCATCACGTGCTTCTTGATCTCCATCACCAAAACACCGGCACGATCTTCTTGTCACCGGCGTCACACCATGATTTCCATCATCATGATCTCCATCAACGTGTCGCCATCGGGGTTGTCGTGCTACTCATGCTATTACTACTAAAGCTACGTCCTAGCAAAATAGTAAACGCATCTGCAAGCACAAACGTTAGTTATAAAGACAACCCTATGGCTCCTGCCGGTTGCCGTACCATCGACGTGCAAGTCGATATTTCTATTACAACATGATCATCTCATACATCCAATATATCACATCACATCGTTGGCCATATCACATCACAAGCATACCCTGCAAAAACAAGTTAGACGTCTTCTAATTTTGTTGTTGCAAGTTTTACGTGGTGACCGGGGGTATCTAGTAGGATCGCATCTTACTTACGCAAACACCACAACGGAGATATATGAGTTGCTATTTAACCTCATCCAAGGACCTCCTCGGTCAAATCCGATTCAACTAAAGTTGGAGAAACCGTCACTTGCCAGTCATCTTTGAGCAAAGGGGGTTACTCGTAACGATGAAACCAGTCTCTCGTAAGCGTACGAGTAATGTCGGTCCAAGCCGCTTCAATCCAACAATACCGCGGAATCAAGAAAAGACTAAGGAGGGCAGCAAAACGCACATCACCGCCCACAAAACCTTTTGTGTTCTACTCGAGAAGACATCTACGCATGAACCTAGCTCATGATGCCACTGTTGGGGAACGTCGCATGGGAAACAAAAATTTTCCTACGCGCACGAAGACCTATCATGGTGATGTTCATCTACGAGAGGGGATGAGCGATCTACGTACCCTTGTAGATCGTACAGCAGAAGCGATTAGAGATCGCGGTTGATGTAGTGGAACGTCCTCACGTCCCTCGATCCGCCCCGCGAACAATCCCGCGATCAGTCCCACGATCTAGTACCGAACGGACGGCACCTCCGCGTTCAGCACACGTACAGCTCGACGATGATCTCGGCCTTCTTGATCCAGCAAGAGAGACGGAGAGGTAGAAGAGTTCTCCGGCAGCGTGACGGCGCTCCGGAGGTTGGTGATGACCTTGTCTCAGCAGGGCTCCGCCCGAGCTCCGCAGAAACGCGATCTAGAGAAAAAACCGTGGAGGTATGTGGTCGGGCTGCCGTGGAAAAATCGTCTCAAATCAGCCCTAAAACCTCCGTATATATAGGTGGGAGGGAGGGGAGGAGGCAGCCTCAAAACCTAAAGGTTTGGCCGAAATTGGAGGTGGAGGAGTCCTACTCCAATCCTACTTGGAGTAGGATTCCACCTTCCCACTTGGAAACTCTTTCCACCTTGTGTTTTTTCCTTCTCAAACCTTATGGGCCTTAGTGGGAACTTATTCCAGCCCACTAGGGGCTGGTTTATCTCTTCCCATAGCCCATGAGACCCCTTGGGGCGTGACACCCCTCCCGATGGTCCCCGGCACCCCTCCCGGCACTCCCGGTACACTACCGATGAGCCCGAAACTTTTCCGGTAATGCACGAAAACCTTCCGGTAACCAAATGAGGTCATCCTATATATCAATCTTCGTTTCCGGACCATTCCGGAAACCCTCGTGACGTCCGTGATCTCATCCGGGACTCCGAACAACATTCGGTAACCAACCATATAACTCAAATACGCATAAAACAACGTCGAACCTTAAGTGTGCAGACCCTGCGGGTTCGAGAACTATGTAGACATGACCCGAGAGACTCCTCGGTCAATATCCAATAGCGGGACCTGGATGCCCATATTGGATCCTACATATTCTACGAAGATCTTATCGTTTGAACCTCAGTGCCAAGGATTCATATAATCCCGTATGTCATTCCCTTTGTCCTTCGGTATGTTACTTGCCCGAGATTCGATCGTCAGTATCCGCATACCTATTTCAATCTCGTTTACCGGCAAGTCTCTTTACTCGTTCCGTAATACAAGATCCCGCAACTTACACTAAGTTACATTGCTTGCAAGGCTTATGTGTGATGTTGTATTACCGAGTGGGCCCCGAGATACCTCTCCGTCACACGGAGTGACAAATCCCAGTCTTGATCCATACTAACTCAACTAACACCTTCGGAGATACCTGTAGAGCATCTTTATAGTCACCCAGTTACGTTGCGACGTTTGATACACACAAAGCATTCCTCCGGTGTCAGTGAGTTATATGATCTCATGGTCATAGGAATAAATACTTGACACGCAGAAAACAGTAGCAACAAAATGACACGATCAACATGCTACGTCTATTAGTTTGGGTCTAGTCCATCACATGATTCTCCTAATGATGTGATCCCGTTATCAAGTGACAACACTTGCCTATGGCCAGGAAACCTTGACCATCTTTGATCAACGAGCTAGTCAACTAGAGGCTTACTAGGGACAGTGTTTTGTCTATGTATCCACACAAGTATTGTGTTTCCAATCAATACAATTATAGCATGGATAATAAACGATTATCATGAACTAAGAAATATAATAATAACTAATTTATTATTGCCTCTAGGGCATATTTCCAACATTAAATGCATAGGAAGTTAGCGCTACCCGAGGAGTAATTTTACATAAACAGGGGGGGCCAGTGCTGATGGTGTTGGTCCCAAACGGTCTGCCTGAGGGGCCACCGCGAGGAAACTCGAGGTTTTCGCACTCGTAGCTAGTTCCATCCGTCGTGTCCTGAGAACGAGATACGCGGCTCCTATCGGGTACGTCGACATGTCGCGCGGCCTTGCTGGATTAGTTTTACCTTTGACGAGATATCTTGTGCATCGGGATTCCGATGATGCTTTGGGTAATCTCAGAGTTGAGGTTTTCCACTAGGGAATCCGACGAGATCGCGAGCTTCGTGATTGAGGATTTCTATGCGGCTTGTGGTAATTTGTGATGGACTAATTGGAGCACCCCTGCAGGGTTAAATCTTTCGAAAAGCCGTGCCCGCGGTTATGTGGCAACGTGGAAATTTTGTTTAACACTGGTTCTAGATAACTTGAAGTTAACTTAATTAAAATATGCCAACTGTGTGCGTAACCGTGACTGTCTCTTTCGTGAGTTCCTTCTCCGATCGAGGACACGGTGGGGTTATGTCTGACGTTGGTAGGTGTTCAGGGTCATTCATTTGATCATCAGTAGTCACGTCCGCTATACGTAGATCCTCCCCCTCTTATACTTGTACTCGTAAGTTTAGCCACCAAATATATGCTTAGTCGCTGCTGCAACCTCACCACTTGACCATACCTCACCCATTAAGCTTTGCTAGTCTTGATACCTTTGGAAATGAGATTGCTGAGTCCCCTGTGGCTCACAGATTACTACAACACCAGTTGCAGGTACAGGTAAAGGTTACTTGACGCGAGCGCGTTGATTGTTCATTTGGAGTTGCTTCTTCTTCTTCCTCTTCATCGATCTAGGATGGGTTTCAGGCCGGCAGCCTGTGATAGCAAGGATGGACGTCGTTCTTATTTTTCTCGTTTGTTTTCGTCCGTAGTCGGACCCTGCTCTTACTCTTGATGTTTATGTAATGTACTGATGTGACTCTGATGTAACTTGTGGCGAGTGTAAGTCAATTCTAGATATCTCTTCTTTTCAGTACATGTATTTGTAACGATATCCATTCTTGCGACAGGACGAGATGCGCTTCTATCCCTGACGAGGCCCTCATGCCAAATTGAGGATAGGGTCGCATCTTGGGCGTGACACTGTATTTGATGGATGGATCTTTCTTCGGGTTCGGTATAGAGATGCACCTGGTTTAATATGAAGCTAAGAATGACAGCTCTCCATCATGTTCTTCCAAGATAAGTGTGGAAGACTGAGCGCATTAATTGTAGTGACCGTGGTTTTCACTTTCACTGCGATTTCGATAAATTTCATTGAATTTCGGTAATTTCAGTAGACACTGAAATATTTAGTTTCGGTCAAAATATTACAGTAATTTCAGTTGTGCACAGGAATTTAAATTCTATTCGAAATATTTTTTAAATTTTCAAATATTTTTCTGAATTTCAGGGAAAATTTTGGTACTTCGGCTGAAATGAAAACCAAAATCATTGAAATTCAATGAAATTCGGTACATGCTGAAATGTTTCTAAAACTGAAATTTAAAACCATGAGCGGCCCTACCTGTACAATTTCGTTAGTAATGACTAATGAGCATGTGTCGTTTCAAGGAGTGCATCGACAGTATGATCTTTCAGATCTTTTTCATCTTCTTCTATTTGAGGAACGTACTTGCAGTTTCAACAACTTAAAATACTCGTCCAGGGGAACAATCTTTTCAGTGAGCATGATGAGTCCACTTATAGTGGAAATGCGGCAATTTATTCCGTCACCAAGGTTTACAAGCACTTCATGAATAACTTAACAACTAGAACTAGTAGTGTGGGATTTGATACTAATTTTATATTTGTGTAAGGTCGAAATGGAAAATCATGAGCAACCTCAGTAGTTTTTTAGCAGTAACACGCCATAACATATTGGCCACGTGATTTTTGAATTCCAAAAGAATAATTAATATTTAACACGTATATACATTTTTCAGGTCACTATTTTAGTATTATCACACAATACTCCATTTACACTCACGCATGCTCGGGTATTGCATGCATGTGCACACTTATACTTCCTCTGTTCCTAAATATAAGTTTTTAAAAAAAAATCATTAGTGGACTACATATGAATGTATATGAATGTATGTAGGCTCCTAGTAAAATATCTTAAAAGAATTATATTTAGGAACGGAGGGAGTAGATTATAGTGCGTTGCTGCGGTAATCTATAGAGGTTTGGGACTAATGAGACAGTTAGCTGCCTTGTCATGACCCACGCGAGGTGGCAGTCATGTGGTAACGTCTGGAATACTCCGGGGTTTGGGGCTTTCACAGCCTTAGAGCAACTCCAACACGTCGACTCATTTTGTTCCTCCAACACGTCGACTCATTTTGTTCGCCTGCGTCTGTTTGAATCGTCGCGGACAAAATGGACGGTTCAATGTACCGACCCAAACCCAAATCACATCTGTTTCGTGTCCGCGCGAACACATTTTCGGCGCAAAATTGCATCTGAAATGTGTCAGCGCAGACGCGGCGCGCGCCTTCTCATGTCTACGCCCGTCCACACGTGACGCTCGGTCAAAGCCAGCGGCGTCTTTAATAACGACGACCGCCTACCGCGGGCCCACGCGTCAGCGATCCACTGGCATTCTTTTTTAATCCGAGCGTGCGCGCGGGGGGGGGGGAGCTGCCTCATCCTCTTCCAGAAGCCGCACCCGTCCTCATCTAGCCATCCCTGCTCCCCTGCCAGAGTCAAACCCTAGCCACCACCACAAGGGGTTCTTGTCCGCGAAGGACAAGGGCAAGTCCCCCGCCGGCGTCTTCCCGTCCGCCTCGCCAACGGGTCAACTTGCCGGAGAGGATCCCAGTGCCACGGTCGGTGCAGGCGCATGCGGAGGAGGTGAGGCGTCGGCGGGAGCAGCGGCGCAACCCCGTCTATGTTGCGGACTCCCCCGATTGGTATGCCTGGTTCGCTTGGGAGCGTGAGGAGCAGCGCCGGCGTGGCGTCCGTGACATAGCGACTGGACCGCGGCCGCCCCTCGTCTTGCGCGAAGAGGACCAGGAGGCGAAGGCGGCGTACCAGAACACGCTGGCGACCGTTCTGCACGCGAGCGAGGAGGAGGTGCACTTGAAGGCGGGGGAGGAGGAGGCCGCCTACAAGAAGCAGCTGGTGAAGGCCATTGCGCTCTCCGTTGTCAGCGACGCAGTCGTGCCGCTGTCCCCGTCGTCCCCCTCAGGCCGGAGATGTACGCCCGTGACGGGGTGGTGTGCAAGTGGGTTGGCACGCCATCCGTCTGGTTGGGTGCGACGCCGGAGGAGGAGGCGCTCTACCTAGAACACTGGAGTGTGTGGGAGGAGGGCGAAGAGGCCCGGCTGATCGAGTTGCTGGAGTGTGAGGCTGAAGCCGAGAAGGAGGAGCGCCGCGCTGCCCAGCAAGTGGCGGCACAACCACCGGCAGACAACGTCGTCACCGCCTGGGAGACGGCCTTCCCTTGAGATGGCCCGGCGCCGACGCTCATCGACCTCAGCGGCCCCGACGACAACGAGGAGGATGCCTAGGGCAGCGCGTCTTCTCGGTTTTAATTTATTAAATTTTATGTTTTAAATGTAATTTGGATTATTGCCGACCTTCCAGACCGGCTTAAATGTCTAATTAATGATTTATTTATTTTCAAAATACTTTTTTCACACCGCCTAAAAATGAGTCGTTGGCCGTGTTAAACGCAAGCACCGACCCAATTGCAAAAGCGGGAATGGATGTCCGTCGGGCCGACCCAAACAAACAAAATCAGACAAAAGTGCCATCCATTTGGGTCGGCGCGTTGAATTTGTTCTTACCACACCCTCTAGATGCCTTCTAGGGTTGCCTGGAACACTTTTGGGTTTTCCCAATTTTCTAACAAACCTTTTGGTTCTTTCTCTCTGTTTTTTATTTTTGTCCAAAAAAAAATTAATCCATTTTTTTCCAGTCTAAATTACATAAACTCCTATACTTCTGATATTCAATAGATCGATGATCCTTAAGCACGTGTCCCCAAAGGTTTGGTAATGTATGGACATGATGGGAACTACTTCCTCTCAACGATTAGTAGTAGAATCATGGACATCCATATTGACCCCGATACCCACAAGAATGATAATAGAGTGAACTTGTTGATATCGTGTGCTATTCCTTTTGCTTTGCGATACTTTACAAAACTCAAGGTGAGATTTATTGGTATCCATGTGAACAACACTTGATCACTATGCCAGTTATTTTGGTCACTCGTTTTGTTCTCTTTTCTCATTCATGTGTTCCGTCATCCCCGTTAACATGACACGCTGTGACAGGCCAGATGATGATGGATACCGTCACATCATGAGGGCTCTATAAATATATCTCCATTGTCATAGGACATGCCAGTCTCAAGCTATCAAGACTCTTGTCATACGTTTTTGACACACGTGAAAGTTGTTGTTGTGATCATCCTGACACGGTTGGACTTTGACGAACACAAAAGTACATCATCTCGTATGAAGGTGCTCGATACTTTCATGGTCTAAGTAATTATGCATACATTAGCATGTTTGTGTTACATACTACAAACTTGTGACGAAATGATCTCATAGTATAAAAATAATCTCCTCAACACAAGTGTTCTTTCAACGATGTGTCCTCAAAGTTGTCGACATCCTCGTTACTTTAACTATGCCTAAGATCAGAAAAACAAAAATATCCAACACTTGAGCTGGCCTTAGAGGCAAGACTAGGAATATATTTATTGTTTCACACATGCACATAGTTTTTTTTTCTTAATTGTGTGGTTATTGTAGACTCAAGAACCATTTCAATTACAACACAAAAAAAGTAAATATTAACGAGAAACTTGAAAATAAATAATAACATTTATTATTGATTTTAGGACATATTCACAATACCCTCTCACTTACACTAGAGTTAGTAATATAGTTTGCCTAAGTTCTCTAACACCAATGGCATTTGGCATTGCTCGTGCTTCACTTGTGTGATGACCCACAAGTATAGGGTATAAATTATAGTCATTTTCGATAGATAAGAATATCGGACCCAACGAGGAGCGGAAGGAATAGATATCAATTTTCAGCAAGGTTTTCACTGCAAGTGTTGTAAGATAGTTTTGATAAATAGTTTGAGAGCAAGATAATTGGTAACAAGATAAGAAGTAACAAGGATAGCAAGAGGCAACAAGTGGCTAATCCTTAATTGTGTTAAGGCCAAGCCGGTGTTACCCCCACCTAACACCGCCCACCAATAAGGTGTTATAGGGTGACACCCCAACCACTAGATAAAGTATAAGGGAGATTTTTAGGGGCTAAATTATAAGGGACAGGTTAGAGATGCCCTCACAATCCAATGTATTGAACAATAACATGTTTTAGATTAACCAATGTAGTACAGTGGTGCATACGCGGATTTTTTTAGTGATTTCTCGTACGTAATTGAAACAGTATATTTTTGCTCAAGGATTTAAACCTAAGATGGGCAACTTCTATTTTGTGCTTTAGGCGCCTCTTATAGGCCATTTTGCAAACGGCTGAAGCACACCCCCTCCTCGGAGCTTGGCCGACCAATTTACCATCTTCAATTTTTCTCACAAAAATAAAAAAACGAGTGCAGCAAAACAAAGTAACCACTAGGCCATTTTCTCGCTTGTGGCTATTCAGTTCTTTGGTTCCTTTTATTGTACCGCAACTCGCGAGACGGATTTTTTAGTTTACTTGTTGTTTTCTAGACGGTTTATTTGGGTTTTCATTTTTATTCTTCATTTCTTTTATTATTTTTTCTAATTTTTTTTTTTTACCTAGTGCGTGAATTTCTTTTAAATTCATGAATTTTTTTCTCCAAAATCAATTGACATTTTTCAAATTTGTAAGCTTTTTCATCAAAATCGATCAACTTCTTCTCAAAATTCACAATTTTTTTTTTCAAAATCAATAAAGTTTTTTTTCATAATCATTGAAATTATTTGAAAATTGATGAACGTTTTTAAATAATGATGAACTTTTCTAAAAGTTCTTGAACTTCTTCAAAAATCAACAAACTTTTATAAGAAAAAAATGAACTTAGTTTAAAATCATGCACTTTTTTGAAAATTCATTGATATTTTTTAAATAAAATCCATGAACTTTTTCAAGTTGGTGAACTTTTTTTCAAAATCATTTGAATTTTTTTAAATCAATGAACTATTTTCAAATTTATGAACATTTTCTCTAAATTTATGAACTTTTTCAATTTTTTGAATATTTTCATTTCCAAGATTTTTTCGAATTTCTAAGAACCAATTTTCAAATTCTTAGCTGCTTTAATATTTTTAGATTATTTTTCCAGTTTTTAAAATAATTTATTCTGGGAATATATATCACATATGTTCACTAAAGGAAGCGTCAAATAACACTATATCCTAGTACTTGTGAACCAACCGAGCTCGCCCTTTTGTTATTAGTGATGGCCGTCAAGTGAATAAAACCTATTTAATTTATTTTCTTTGTGCTTGATTATTGGGATTATTGGGCCGGTTCAAGAGTGCGGCGCATGAGTGCCGTTTGGATGAAGAGGCGCTAAAGACGTTGTATAAGAGCTCCCCTGGAGATGGGATGAAATTTCCTATGATAGATCGAGGCCTAGAGAGCTAAGAGATGCGTGATAATTTATTTATTTTAGGGAAAGATGTACCAAGTGTAGTTTTTTTAGGGAATCACCATGTTTTATTGCTGAAATTCCTCACGGGAAGGAATACATATGGATCATGGCGATCGACCAACCAAACATGTCGTTCCTGATCGAAAGAATAAGATAACTTGGCTAACCTATCTGCATCAACATTCACAGCTCTACCTTCATAAGTGAACTAGATCATCGATGGCGCGCGTTGCAGCGCCCGTCTATTTTGGCAATTAAATGACAGTAAAATTCATTAAAAAAACCATTTCAAGAAATTGTACTAAATAACCTAATCAGACAGACATAGATGAGTTCTTTATCCTACATGCATCATATTGTCTCTTAATGTTAGAAATGCATGCAACTGCTCTTGCACGATGCATAATTATCATTTAGAACAAATAATTACAATTTCACCATCCCTAATATTAAACACCAAGTAAGACCAGCAAGTTGTGCATAAGTCTACCAGGCATAAAATTGTAAATATTTAATTTTCTATGGACTGAATTCACAATTGATGCCGCCAACAAAACAACCCTATTCGCAAATTAAGGTGGCCTTTGTTTGAGCTTCAGCTTCTGATTCCGGGATTCTACTTCTCTAGAAATCTGAATCGTAAACAAACAGCTAGTAGCTACCAACCATAGATTCTAGGAATCGATTCATAGACATGCAATCAAATTGCACCTATTTATATTTCCTCATTTCTTCACCATAACAGTAGTTGCTCAATCATGAGGGTGTTATGGTGTAGAAAATACTAATTTGGTTCTTATAAAAGTGAGTCTGGCTTGCCTCAATCCTTGCTCAATAAATTCCTTGTTGCAATACATTTTTAATTAACTTTCAGTATCACCATAAGATCACAAAGATGTAGTTGATACAGAGTATCCAATAAAACAGAGGTTGATAAACAAGAAAATTTTCATGCAAGACCACCCTTAATTTGGCGCCAAGTAATAATTCCTTTTATTTATTTTTCACTAATACATTCAACATAAACTTGGCAAGGCACGTGCTGCAGTGCCCGTTCATTATAGCAATGAAAAATAGGAATTATCTCACAAATATGGACTACGAATAATGGAAGTTAAAATTTCCATTACAGTCCTAGGGCATTTCTTGCAAAAAGAAAAACAGAAGTAAACAAGTTATATAATATAGGGACACTTCACAATTTGAAGTATAAGTTCCATATAAACACTTAATTACTTGATTTTCTAGTCTCGAAGAGGAATTCGTTGCAATCAATACTTGGTAAACATAGAATATGTAAGAAATAATTTTAGACATCAATATGTAAGAGATAAGAAAACATTTCCAGTGCACATGGTTGTGTTGCCATGCAACATTATGCCAATATTCCACATCTTGCAGATATAAATAATGCAGATGCCAGTAGAGCTATTTAGGCATCATAAATACCATAACTGAATAGTGGCACAGGAAATAAAATGTGTTAGATGCAACATGTATGAACAAAAACACATCATTGTAAGTAAAAGAACCTTCTACAGTTAAATCTTGCTCAATTTTTCGAGTACAATTAATGAACTACAAAGCTTATTATTTATTTTTCTAGTGTCTAATTATTGGTAGTACATTTCACATGACCCACTAAATAGCTAATAGTGTTAGGGAACATAAAGATCAGTTATAAAATCAGAATTCTAACCGAGGTACACGAAACCTGTTTTATTGGGAAGGAGATCGGAACATACTACTCTAGGTTTCTGTCTCATCAGCACATATTGTCTTTTTTAGCATATAGGCCTATAAACTAATCATTTTTTGTGAGAGTACAGGGCGTAGCTTTCATCAAATTGCAGGCATTAAAAAATGTGGAACAGAGAATACCGTAACTAATCTTCGCTGCATAATGAATTTGTACAAATACAACCAGCTCAAGCCCCTCCTGATGCATGCATGTTTTTGTCGCTGTGACATAAAGCTCAGCAAGAATAAACATAACTGAAAATATTAGGGTGAATCACTTTGCCAACAGAAAGAGTATAGTTCCCAGATCACATAATTCAAGTTGGAAGTGTCTCGAATGGTATAGCATCTAAAGATGAACAAACTGATAGTGCAAACTTGGATTATTTTTTTGATTAGCCTGCAATTTATCATCAATTATCTGTGAAGATGTACAAAGCTACTAACTGATCATAACTATTATATGCCCAAGCTTGTCAAAACCAACGAACTAAAAGCACACCAAATACATTTGTAAATGGAATATTTTGCCTGATCCATGACATATGTTGAATAATTTCTCAATTGGGCTCGGTAACCAATATAACTGAGAAAGTTTGCAGCTGCATTAGTTTAGATTCACATGACCAATTTACTCAACAAAACAGTGTCTAAATACTCTTAACTGCATAGCCCTGACCAAAAATAATGATCTTGTTCTTAGTCGATGTAGTGCAACACGAGAAAATAGGCCAGACCAATGAAAGGATATCTCACAGAAAGAAAGAACAAATCTCCATCTTAATATTTCTAAAAATAAGACTTAATTCCAGCCGACACTTGAAGCCATCAGTGGTAGGGAAAATAATCAATATCAAGGATGTAATTCTCGAAAGTATCTGCTAAAGGCCTCGCAAGGAGATGGAGAGAACTGGTTGTAACTTGTCAGCACTAAGACATTCCCTCAAGACGCGCGGATGGCCACCTCTCTGATCTATCATGTTTCACTTGCACCAAGGCTGCGATGAACTTCCACCGTCCTGGCCACAACCACAAGCTGGAGTGAGTTGAGAAGAAATAAATACGGGGCATAAGGTATATGAAAGAACCCATCAACAAAGAGCTAATACTATAGTAATGTACACGCAACACTTCCAACAGTTATATAAGGGAGACCGGGAGCTTCAACGTCATTATGCGGCAGATTGGGATGATACACACCATGAGGAACATGAAGCTACATCAGTGCAGCGACCGATGGATCCCTTCACCTCCCAATGAATTTTGGAGCAGCTGCTGGTATTGTTGCAAAGGGGGTGGCATGGGGATGAATGAAGAGTTGTTGGTGGCATGGGAGGCAGCGGCGTACCCAGTGTTCCACGGTCCGGCTGCAGCTGGATCGATCCCCTCCTATGTCTCCTCTTTCTATCTAGCGTCAGTCTGGTTGTCCTAAATATATATTAGTCTGTTGGCTGCATTTTTCAATATCTCCGTACCACATTTAAGTAACTCTCTTGGAAATATAGTGGACACTACACTGCAAAAAGGATGCAGAATTATTTTTATTTTGGGAAGTGATTTTGTTCCCATTCATCTTCAGGAAAGGGTAACGAAAATACTTTGGGGAAAATAAACGGTACAAATATCTATGAAATTTGATCTATAGTGCCTCAACTTGAGCACATACAACAGTATATTTGCAGTACTGTTAAAGAAGGGGCACTTCAAAGTTCAAGCAACAGTCAAATACCACAAGATGTACAGGGTGCCGCAAAATACTTTTAGCTAAATACCACAGCAGATAGATCTTTTTTTTTGGAAAGGTAACAATACATACATATGAAGGTACAAACATTTCCAATATATGAAATGGAAAGATGATGGGTCATATCAATCAACAAAATTATTGAAACGGTATAAGAAGAATACATGTCAGAATTATTGAAACAAGAGGCAGGGGAAGTTACATGTGAAGGGGTTCTTGCTGAACAGACACGAACAAAAGCATTTCAAAACAATGAATAGGTAATGTTTTTATATAGGAGTAATCCAGCAATGGCTTCACCGCATCGCTTTGCACTGTTGTCTGCTGAAGAACCAAAGCACTTCGAACCTGTATTTTTGTACTGCTAGACGACTTGGTATTTCGTGTGCTCGCCTCCATGCAGTCGCATGGTCCCACGAACGACGAGAGCCTACCGAGGCCAACCTGCACGCGGTCGTCAAGGAAGACGGCCTGCGCATCGGCTTCCCAGATCCCATCTCTCTCGGAGCGACGGACGGATAGCTTCACCCACTGGTATTGTTGCAACGCTAGGAACCTAGGGTAGGCAGCGGCGGGAGGCAAGCCTGTGGCCGAAAACAGTATCCCACCGGCGCCGAGGCATGGGGTTGAATGAACGGGGTTGCTGGTGTGTGGGAGGCGGCGGCGACGTACCTAGGGTTTCATGGTCCCGCGGGGGCTGGATCGATCCCCTCCTGAATCTATCTCGCGTCGGTCATCGGATCCCGCAACTCCGGTGGATCGAATCAACTGACTTACGCCAGCTGTTGTTGTGCTTGTGCAGGCCTCGCATCGGGAGTCGATGTACGCGGTCGCACAGTGTGCGCCTGCATCGGGAGTCGATGAAACCGGAGACTCCTATGTGCGCGTCGCATCGGCAATTTTTTCCCATCGGGTCGAAGCCCAGACACGTCGCTACTTCGATGGTTCGCTAGAAGCCCAGCGGTAGATTGGGCTGACAGACGGCCCAGTGCACCAGAGACCTTCATTTCGGCCTCTGGAATAGCAGCCCAGAGGACAGTTGGGCCAGGTTTTATACAGTGCGGGTTAGACTGCTTTACACAATAGATCCGACGGCCAAAAGCACTTAGATCACGAAAATGGACGACCTAGAATGCAAATCGCTGTGAGACCTCGGTTTAGGTGCAGTTTTACTGTCCTAAATGTACGACTGAATATTGATGTTCTACTCTTAACCTTCGAATCTGAGGCCCATTTGTGAAAGATTCGTGATAAAATTAGCCCATTTATTGGCCCACCCACAGCCCATTAGCTAAGCCCGTAGTCGTACTTCTCAACCTTTTATATTATCCCTGAATAAGTATCTCTTCTCCCCTTTGCCTAAAAAAACAAAAAACAAATCTCCCCTATTCCCCTGCATCCTCGCCGCCGTCGCCGGATTTCTTCTGCCCGTCGCCATGTCCGCCGCGGGGGACCTCTCTCGCCGGCGAGAGGAAGGCCGCGCTTCGATCCCCGCCCGGTACGCTCGGCAGCAACCGCCATCACCCCCTCTCCCTCCTTCTCCACCGATCCCCTGACCTCCTGCTCCCCCGTCCGTGTTTCCGCAGGGCTGTCCCCGGCGGGCCGCCGGCGGGGAGGCTAATCGACGACATCCTGGTGGAGATCCTCTCCCGCGTGCCCGCCAAGGCGCTCTGCCGCTGCAAGTGCGTCTCGAAGCACTGGCTGGGGCTCATCGACCACCCCGACCACCGCAAGCGGCTGCCCCAAACCCTCGCCGGCTTCTTCTACGGCAGCAGCGCCAGCACCACGGGCCAGCGGCGGCTGGAGTTGCCCTTCCGCTACGCCAGCCTGTCGGGGGACCGCCGCGGCGCTCCGTTCGACGCCTCCTTCACCTTCCTGCCCAACCACCGCCTGCCCGTCGAACTGCTCGACTCCTGCAACGGCCTCCTCCTCTGCCGCTGCTACCACGTCTCCCACGGGGGCGGCGCGTTCCGCTACGTCGTGTGCAACCCCGCCACCCACGAGTGGGCCGTGCTGCCCAACTCCGGCAAGGACAGCAGCGAGGTCGCCACCACGTCTCTGGGCTTCGACCCGGCCGCATCGCCGCATTTCCATGTGTTTCAGCTGGTAGTCGAGTACAATTACAGTCTTGACACCGAGCTTTGCGGAGTGGCGGTGTATTCGTCTGAAACCGGAGAGTGGATTTACAAGGAGAAGACATGGAACAGAGCTACTCGGGACTCCTCCGCCACAGTCTTTCTCGATGGCCTTCTGTTTTTTCGTACCCTTGACCTTGAATATCATGATTGCGTGGCTGCGGTGGACACCAAGGGAGAGACATGCCTGATATTCAGGGTCCCTGGTGGTCAGGTTCATGATTTTGGCCAGGCTGATGGTTTTGTTCAGCAGGTGTTATTCAGGGTTCCTGGTGGCCGGTTTGATGATTTTGGTCTGGCCCATGGTTTTATTCAGCGGTCGCAGGGCTCCTTGCATTTTGCCAATTTTCAAAGGGATCAAGATGGTGTCGCCATTCGATTGGTAGTTCAAGTTCTCAAGGACTATCAAGGCGAACAATGGAAGTTGAAGCATAGCATTAAAACCTCAGACATATGTGGATGGACAGATTTATGGCTTGATGCGGATTTTGATTTCGTTGCGATTCATCCAGAGTGCAACTTGCTGTTCTTCATTGTGGGGGCTGTCGCATTAATGTGCTGTAATATGGATAATCGGCAGGTCAAAGTGATCTCCTATCTTGGAGGTGCCAAGCCGCTATTTCTGCCTTATGTGCCGTTGTACACAGAGTTACCATCATTGCACATCTGACATCGATATGAAACTGCTGGTGCCTTTATAAGAAGTGGATATCTTATCGGAGTCGATGCCTTTATGCTATGGAGCAGCGGGCTTGGTATGTCTGCTTGAATTTGGCCGTCATTTTCTGTGACTGATGGATGCATGTCTTTCTGGTTTGGAGCAATGGTGGTTCAGTATGGAGGGAATGTGACTGATTGCTCTGTGATCAGTTATCCAAATTTGCTCTAAACTTTCTGTCATACGTCCTGGTGTCTGGTTTAGTGAACTTCTACCTTCATGCATTGCTTAACCTTGTGTAGTGTTTGCTTAAGGTACAATGATCTATTATGTGAAAGACATGGGCAATGGTTATCATGCAGCAAAACTTTTCTTGAACATCATCCTGAGGCTTAAACGTTTATATTCTATTTGCAGGCATGGGAAATATAAGCATCTTATTCACAGTGATTTTAGTATACGACCACTTGTCTGCTAACGATATGGTGTGTTAGATTCTGCTGATGATCTGATGCGGCAAATCATATATCTTTTTTCTTTCCTGCCAATGGTTTGAAAAATAAAATCCTTGCTGCTATCTGTTAGTATAACCCTTGGATGAATACATGTCACTTCTTTTCATTACTTTGTTAGAGGTTTTCTTTTTAGAACACAAAAGTGGTCTCTGTTTGTCGGTATTGTTCTGTTAGGTAGCCTAAAAGAGTTTGAACTAAGCACTGACATGTGCCTTTTGTTGTACTCGTGCTTCTAGTTATACCACATTTGATCCCTGTAATGTTGTACCTACAGCAAGTTTGCGGGGCCGTTTCTGAATTTTGACTTTTTGCGTCCTATAACACTGAAACAACAAGGTTCATGGCTATGCGTGGGCTCTGGTTTCAGCTTCAAGTCTCCTGAACAAACTGAAACTATCCTTGTGTCCTGCGCTCCCGTCGTTAGGGCGGCACTGGTGTTTAGGAGCTAAATCGATGTGTTTTTGGCGATTTCGAGGGAGATTGGTACGTAAGAACACTTTCAGCATTGTGTAGTCATGGAAAACTGGAGTGTTTTTCCTGGAGGAAGGTCAATTAGGTAACGGCGGCCAGCTCAGCATGCATTCTTCTGTGGCCTGTTAACCCTGGTGAAACAATCCCAGTGAAGCCAAAAAGACGTTATAGCTTAACACTCATAACCTAGTCACAAAAACCTTTGTGTCATCAATTCATCGTCACCACCATTGCTCTGGTTTTGGTCCGTCGTACAATTACTGTCACCAAATCGGAGCAAGGATTTCTCCTAGAGCACTGCGCACCACCACCGATACATCCATGATGCCATCGTGTTGACGACCGTCATTTTAGAGACATTATATTCATCCCATGTTTCTAGGGCACACATACTGTGGAGATCAACGAAGGTGAAATGAGTGTAAACATATCACTAACCTTAGCTGTGTGTGGCCAGAACGGCCATGGACTCCCATGGGAGGAAGGTGGTGAGGTTCGAGTGTGCTGACTACGAAGCGGATCTGTCGGGATCTGGATTGGGTCTTGGAGGGATTCAAGTGAGCCCTATTGTGATCTGATTCGGCCTTCTCGTCGGCGACGCAGCCGTTGTGGCTGGCGGTGGCTATAGGCGTTTGACGGCGAGGTGCGGGGGTCATGTCTCCTCCCTTCACCTTGGTTTGGGTCGATGGTGCAGGGGGTTGTGGCTCCTCCATTCTCCTAGGTCCTGGCCAAGACACGTGGCTCGTGCTGGGTAGATCAATTTGGGGCTCGGGGCGGGTAGGCAATGAGTGGTGCCCGCGAGCGATGATGCTCCTCTTCTTGCGGGTGCAACAATCAATTGTGGCGGTCGGGATACCGCTTCTCTGTAGGGCAAATTTGTGCTGGAGGCCCTAGGCTTGACGTCATGTGAGCGTGCTCGGCGGCAGCCATCGGTACTGTAGGCGACAAGAAAGGTAACAACGAGTGGCTCGGGTGTGCTCTCTATCATTGGAAGTGGTGACTCCTAGATCCTGGTTTGGGGATCTGACCTCGTCATGCGTGTCATGAGGGCCTCAAGGTGATACATTGGAGTTGTTGAGAGAAAGCTCCCCACATTGTCGCCGACGACCAGCAACAACAACGCTTGTGGGCTCCACTCTCTTTCTGAAGACGTCATTGTGGTGCTCCTCTCTGTGTCAGGGTCCTGGGTGAAACCCTTATCTTATCTGTGCTATAGACTCGGCATCGTCGACACTTAGCACAGTTATCCCCAATAAGGGCGTTGGCGTCGAGCTTAGGCGATTTAGGGCGTTGAGTTGCATTGTACGCGGATCATACTGTGCTCTCTTCCGATAAAGTAGTCACGTGCGTCATATTCCCTAGGATCGATATTGTATGAGGGTTATCTCATCACCTTGTATCGTTCAGCCGTATATTATGTTTGATTGTTGCTTTATATATAAAGCAGGATGAAAACATGTTTTAAGAGCGAGCTGGCCCGGCTTATCGCCTGTCTCGTTCCTCCTATGGCATCACACACAACCACTCACACATCCACGACGCCACATTGTTGAGATGTGCATATACTCATCTTAGAAAGATTATACTCATCCCATGGTTATACGACATACATACTCTGGAAATAAGAAAATGATCAGAGGCTCCTTTTAGGCCATTACAAAAAATAGGCAAACTCTAGCTAGAAAAACTTTATGCGCAAAACACCATGATTAAAAGGTTAATCGGAACTTAAAAAACAAAGGTGTACTCAACAACAACAAAATCAGAGAGAAACTAGGATTGGCCACAATGTTTGCATTCCCAGTGCACTGCATTTGCTGCCTGAATTTCTCGAAAGCTACCAAAATCCCCCTTATCAATGCCCATCAGCGAGCCAGAGTTAGTCCAAATATACTATATTTTAGCCACAACTGCAGCAAGATTATGTACCTATGATATCTTGTGCGTATGTACAGAGGTAAAAAGCTGTCCTTTGCAAAAGATAAAGAGCGAAGCTACCCTTCTATTTAAAAGTTCAACCCAAAATAGTGCATGCAGATACAGTAAGAACAGAAGTGAAAAGGAGTTCGAAATGGCAGCACACCAGAGGTTTTTTTTTTTAATCTTCCAAAACCTGTTGAAACTATATATCTTGATGGAAAATAGTGGTAGGTAGAACATGTCTTGCAGATACAGATCAGGTCCCTCGTCATGACGAATAGAATGGCATGCTAAGGACCTAGAAGCAATGATCACCAACCTTGTCAAGTTCAATAGGGTTCCAAAATGTGTGCCCAGTAAAAGAAGAGAGATGCATGATCCAGTCCCAGCGAGAGAACTGAACACTTGGTGACCACTGAAGGGTCCAGTAATTTTGGCTGAGAAATAAGAAACGGACGCCATGTCATGTCCACATCATGGTTAGTTGGGTGCAGACTTGCAGTACAGATTATTTATTTGTGGTTCTGTGTGGTACTAGTGGTAGTTCACCAGTTCATGGCTTGATGCTATGATTGAACTGCTCTTTGGTTCTGCACATGTGAGCACTGCTGGTCTACCCTATAGGTTACCAGCAATTCATGCTATTTGATTCTGCACCCTGCATCATACCTGGTATATAAAATGTATGGAAGGCATCAACTCAGTAATATAATCTGACTGATGTCACACTAGTTTGACCATAATTTTTCTCTACGCCCCCAAAATTGTACATAAAGAAACACTATTAGGAAGCAACCAATTGATGCAGAGGCCGGGGACTTCGTTCCTCCTTTTCCAGCAAAAAATTAGGAAGCAACCAAGAAACTACCACAAACATGGAACAAAAGAAGCAGCAGCAGCCTGCATTGGATCCTCCATAAATCCTCCTTCCACAACAGTCACGGATTCTCAGCTAGCACAGTCACCTACTAAATCACCAATCATGGAGAAGGATGCATACTACTATTTGCTAGCCCTTGTTCCTCTTCTGCACCTGATTCGACTCTACAGAGCTTCATTTGTCCGTCGCACCCACGCGCACGGTCTGCGGCTCCCTCCAGGCCCATGGCAGCTTCCCGTCATCGGCAGCCTCCACCATCTCTTTGGCGCCCTCCCGCACCGTGCCTTGCGAGACCTATCTCGGCGCCACGGCCCACTGATGCTCCTCAAGTTCGGCGAGAATCCGGTGATCATCGCTTCCACCGCCGAGGCCGCCAAGGAGATCATGAAGACGCACGACACCATCTTCTGCACAAGGCCAATGAGCTCATCCGTCAAGGTCATCAACGAGCTTGGCCGGGGGATCGCCTTCGCCCCCTACGGCGACCACTGGCGGCAGATGCGCAAGATTTGCTTCCTCGAGCTGCTGAGCGCCAAGCGCGTCAGCTCGTTCCAGCCCGTCCGTGGCGAGGAGGCTGCCCGGTTGATCAGCTCCATCTCATCTGCGTCCAAGTCGGAACAGGTGGTGAATCTGAGCAAGATGCTGGCGATGTACGTGACGGACACGACGGTGCATGCCATCATGGGCGGCCGGTTCAGGGAGCAGGACGCCTTGCTCCGCTACGTCGACGAGGCGGTGCGGTTGGTCGGCGGCTTCAGCTTGCCTGACTTGTTCCCCTCGTCGAGGCTGGCGCTCGCTCTGGGCAGCAGCACGCTGCGCAAAGCCGAGGTGTTTCGGGACTCCTTGATGGCGTTCATGGACCGCGTCATAGGAGATCATCTGGAGAAGAAGCCATCCAATGAAGAAGTATACGAGGAAGATTTGATCGACGTGCTGCTGAGGATTCGAGGAGAAGACGAGCTTCAGTTTCCCCTCACCATGAGCAACATCAATGCAGTGGTTTTCGTATGTCGCTCTATTCCATTCTCTCTGCTGCTGCTGCTGCTCCTCAAATGGAAGAAAGCCGGGTGCTATTTTTCCGATCATCAACCCATGGTTTTACTAACATGACAAAGAACGCAGGATCTGTTTGCAGGCGGGAGCGAGACGGCAACGACGACGCTGCAGTGGGCAATGGCGGAGCTGATGCGAAACCCGAGCGTGATGTCGAGGGCGCAAGCTGAGGTCAGGGCAGCCTTCATGGGGCAAATGAAGGTATCCGAAGAGCTTCTCGGCGAGCTGAGTTACTTGCAGTGTGTCATCAAGGAGACCTTACGGTTGCACACTCCTGGGCCATTACTGATGCCAAGGGAGTGCCAGGAACACTGCGAAATTCTCGGCTACGACGTGCCCAAGGGCACTACCGTGCTCGTGAACGCGTGGGCTATCTCCAGAGACCCGGGATGCTGGGACGAACCGGAAGCGTTCGTGCCGGAGAGATTTGTGGCCAGTGTGAGAGATTACAAAGGCAACAACTTCGAGTTCATCCCGTTCGGCGCCGGTCGACGAATCTGCCCCGGGATGCTGTTTGGGATTGCCAATATCGAGCTGGCTCTCGCAAGCCTCCTGTTTTATTTTGATTGGAGTCTTCCCGATGGTGTTCTTCCCAGCAAACTTGACATGACGGAAGCCTTTGGAGTGACGGCGCGTAAGAAGGTGGATCTGCTGTTGCGTCCAACTATCCATGTACAGCTGCCCTGCTGACTTATGGTCTTCTCCGTTTGTTCGGTTCTTTGATTATTTTTTGCTGTTGTTGTTGTAGTAGTAGCTGGGTGATGATGTTCAGGAAGGCAAAATTAAGAGGATCCATGCACATGTGTACTTCCAATCAAAGTATATATTCAAAACTAAATTTGTGTTCCATAATAATTAATGTGCTTTAACTATATAAGCAGAAGCCAAATGTGCACATGCTCTGTTTTGCTTTTGGATTGTTACAGAGAGTTTCGTCCTAAAGAAAAGCATGTTTTCTTCCGCAAAAAAAAAAAAAATGTTTTAAGCCCTATCATGGAGGTAGCCTGGTGTTGATTTTGAATTTTTGATATTGAAATTGAGATGCCATTAAGATATCCAACTGAAGTTGCGGACTCGGTTTATCGGGTAGCAAGAAAATTCCCGTGAAGCATCACGATGAGGCGGACCATTTTTCTGCAAGAAATGGTGACAAAGCAATTGGCTGGCTCTGATGTTCTTGAGTATTGTCACCTAGATGAGGACAAACAGAATAATGTTTCTGTAGTGGAAACAGCTCAGGAAAACAGAGAAGAAAGTGATGCTGAGTTGACAAAAGGCAGCTTCCTTATTGGAGACGATGTCACAATCCAATGATCTCAACTTGATCTACCACAATGTCAGAAGCGGCGCCACGAGAGAATTAATGATGAGCATTGATATTCTTTTGAAGAGGGGCTGGGAAGGTGGTGTGTAGATTCTGTGATTGTAATGAGAGTGTGGATCACTTGTTCATACACTGCTCCATGGATAATGCTTTCTCCCGGGGCATCTCCATGACGGCTCGTCTAGTAGTTTCTGTTGCTACCTGGTGGATGCTCTGTTTTATTACTGGTGCTCTTGGACTGTCTGACATTTTGGCTGGAATGTTGAATAACTGGTTGAGAACTTGAGATGCTAGGCACTTTGTGGCTTTGTCTTTCGTTGATAGTTTTCTATAATTGGTTGTTGTACGACTGTAAGCTAGCAATGCGGTGGACTTGATGTCGAGGGATCTTGTCTGATCAGATTCATGATGATTGAAATTGGGTTCTATGCTCCTCAATTCAGGGAAAAAAGGAGGCATTAAGTTGGCAAGATCATAGAAACCATCCTGCAAGGCTCTCAAATTCAAAGCTTAAACTATACTCCCTCTGTTCCTAAATACTTGTTGTTGGGAAGAACTAGACTAGTTCTCCCCAACAAGTATTATGATACAGAGGGAGTATTTTGAAAAAAAAAAAGCTTCCCGCAAAATGTTTACAACATATTTAAGCATATCTCAGGCAAAAAAGAGAAACAAAAAGGTGATTTCATCAAATATTAAGCATTTCAAACTCAACAAAATTGTTTTCTCTTTTTTAAGTAGAGCGTGCTTTAAGTATTGGTCAAGTCATTCCCCTTGCAATCTACAGAGTTTTGTTTTAAATTTAAGAAAACCATGTTTTAAAACCGGTCATGCTGGTGGTCTGACGTTGATATTGACACTGAGATGACATATGGATATCCAACTTAAGGTGCAGACTCAGGTTATCGAGTAGAGAAAATCCAGGGGTACCATTTTTCTGAATGAAACTGCATATTTGGGGAATACCTTCTCCGCCGGAGTACATCCATCCATATAAACTACAGACTAGTTTAAGCGTTTCGAAGCAGAAACTATAGCGAGCTTGCTTTACAAAGACAAACCGTGTTCTCACGAAACAAAACCGTACCTTTCGCAGAAAGAAAATACGTTATTTTTTTCATTTTGAAAGACACGGGCCTTCCTCTCACGAAGATAGAATCGTGCCTCTCGTAAAAAAAAATCATGCCTTTCGTGAAAAAACTCAGCAAACGCGTTATTATTTTTCCCTTTCCGAAAGGCAGGGTCGTGCCTCTCGTGAGGTAAAACCATGGCTCTCGCGGAAGCAAAAACGTGCTTCTCGTAGAAAAAACCATGCCTCTCGCAAAAAAAAAAAAACGCGTTATTATTTTCCCTTTTCAAAAGGCAAGGTCGTGCCTCTCGCGAAGACAAAACCATGCCTCTCGTGAAAGCAAAACCGTGCCTCTCGCAAAAAAAACACGTTTTTTTGTTTCCGAGAGGCACGACCGTGCCTCTCGCGAAGGTAAAATCGTGCCTTTCGCGAAAATAAAACCGTGTCTCTCACAAAAAAACATGTTTTTTGCGCGACTTTTTTCCGTCAAAAAGCTAACAAAGACAGGTGAAAAACCTAAAAAAAATGTTCAAGCCAAAAACTCATGCGAAAAAAAATAAAAAAATAAATCCGGAAGAAGCGCTCAGAACGCGACATATGACGGTGGCTGAGAACGCGACAAGTGACGACACGTGGAAGTGCTTGCTGCGAGGCTTTTGAAGGAACGCTCGTTAACTAGTGACTTCTGGCATTTTCGCTTTTTGCCAAGACACCAATTGAAAAGGGACTTCTTATATGCTGCTTGTTGCAGCAGGTAGCCGCTCCTTCACACAGGCCGGGTCCAGACTGGGCCAGCCCATCAGGAGGGCAGTGTAGCGGATGGGATGGTATATACTGCAACACTGGGGCGAGTACTATAGCGCGGTGTTACTGCTACAACTCGACACTGCAATAGATATTCAAAAAATCCATTTCTTTTTACAAAAGTATGAACGATTCGAGTGCTTTAAGCATTTTTTTTAATTCTGTATATATTTGATTTTTTCAAAGTGTCAAAAAAAATTAAGTTGCCCGGACATTTTTAGCATCCGCAAACAAAATTTGCAAACATGACATTTTTCGAATTTGTGAAGAAATTTGGAAAGCTCGCACATTTCTAGAAATTCCTGAACATTTTAATTTGCGAAGAAAAAAGGAAAATGCAAAGAAAGTTTGAATTTGGGAATATTATTTCTAAAATAAACATTTTAAAATTTGTGAATACAATTTGTAAGCGGGAACATTTTTTAACATTTCCCAAAATTATTCGAAGATCTGGAAAAAAATCGAAACGTTCAAAAATTTAAATTTTTCATAATGGGGTCATTATTTGAAATTCCCAAACTATTTTTGAAATTCCTGAATATTTTTCAACGGTTTTCTGGATATTTTCTGAGATCCTGAGCCGATTTTAAGTTCTGAACAAAAAAGGGAAACATGAACAATTTTTTAGTTCCGAACAAAAAAGTTAAAACAGAACATTTTTTATTGCAAGCAAAATTTGTATTCTTTATTTTTTGGAAATGACAACAAAAATTGAAACATGCGAATACTTTTTCAACAGCAAAGAAATTGATAAAAAAATGAACATTTTTTAAACCTGACCATTTTTCTCAAACAGTTAACTGAATTCTATACCAAGATTTTTTGTTGAAACTTCCTGAACATATTTTGAATACGAACAGTTTTCTGAAATTTTGAACTTTTTTTTAGAAAACAGAAACATTTTTCAAAATTCTTGATTTTTTGTTAAACACGACCAATTTGGAAATTATGAAAATTATTTATTTATTTTTTAATTTTGAATACGAGATTTTTTCTGAAACTACTGATGCTTTATTAAGATATGTTTGTTTTTAATTCTGAGCACAAATTAAACATAAGAATGTATTTTTAAAACTTTGAAAAAAATGAAATTTCCAAACAAAAAAACAGGACAACTGTATTCTTTATTTTTTTTGGAAATGCGAACAAAAACTGAAACATGCTAATACTTTTTCAACAGCAAAGAAATTGATAAAACAATGAACATTTTTTAAACATGACCATTTTTCTGAAACAGTTAACAGAATTCTATAACAAGATTTTTTGTTGAAATTTCCTGAACATATTTGAAATACAAACAGTTTTCTGAAATTTTGAAAAAACAATTAGAACACAGGAACATTTTTCGAAATTCTTGATTTTTTTTGTTAAACACGACCAATTTTGGAAATTATGACAATTATTTTTTATTTTTTTATTTTGAATACGAGATTTTTTTTGAAACTACGGAAGCTTTATTAAGATATGTTTTTTTAAATTGTGAACACAAATTTAACATAAGAATGTATTTTAAAACGTTGAAAAAAAATGAAATTTCTAAACAAAAAAACAGGACAAATAAAAAAGAAAAGGAAATAAAATAAAAATAAAACATAATAAAAAGAAACATAAACTTAAACATAAAAATATTAAAGAAGAAAAAGAAAACGAAATATTAAAAAATTGGTTCAGAAATTCTAGAAGGTTCCCAAAACCGGTAAAATATAGGGACGTGACATGTGTCCTTGGTTACAAGATTTTTGTGTGTGTTTGTTCATCGTCTACTTCAATGTGATTGATCCATGGGTCCAACAATTGGTATTGTCATTCCCAAGTGTTGTCTCGGTGAGGATTCCTCGAGATACGCAAACAACTTAGACGCGCAAACGATTTAGACGCTTTTCGTCTTCAACAGATCCTCACATAGATGAGTACTTGGACATGACAATGCTGAGACAACGACGACCAACATGTGCCAACCCCGCACGACTCCTTGACTCCCTCGGATGATGATCTTCACGAGTCTTCTTGGCACCGCACCTCGGCACGAATCTCCCATCAACGATCATCTTCCACCGTATTGTCGATGATAGTCTCACGCCTCCCTTCGTGTCGCTTCGTCGAGCGACGATCGCCTGATCCTCCTCGTCGCAGCACCACCTAGCAACTTCATGTCCCGCCCCGAGGCGGTAATAGCTCACCACCTCAGGGCAAGCACAACTTCAAATTCCTGAACCTTGCTCTCATATCAATTGTTGGAATTTGCCCATGTACCGATCTCATGACATGCAAGTCATACATATGAATCGGTTACAAACTCATGCCGGGAATCAACTAATACATGATGCTAACTCTCAAGATTAGACACAAATCTTGTCACACATAAACTCAAGATTATGCTAGCAGCCTTGGTGAGCGAGCTGAGTGTGGGGTGCCCCTATATTCGCCTTCAGCGAGTCTGGCTTCGGAGACGCGAAAGGGGCAAGTGATTTCGGCCAACCCACACGGGCGGGAGGCCATAACATCTTTTACTTATTTTTTACTACTTTTGATTTTGTTTTTTTCTTTAATTTTATAATTTATATAGGGCTGCGCTATTCGTCATCCCGGATGAGAAATAGTTATTCTTCACCCCCACCCTCTATTTTAACATCGGTGTACCATAATTTATGCTTCATAAATTTTGTGTTATTTTATACATTAAAAGCAACCGTAAGAAAAATATATAATCATCGTAAAAAATATTTTATGGCACGTAAAATTACAAATATAAAAAATATACAATAAATTATTTTTCCTGGTCGTGTAACCTATATTTTTTTTCTTACATCAAATTTTACGTAGTGGATGAATATAAATGTAACTATTTTTATTTCAAATATAATTTATTAATAAATTGACCGTAAAACTATCATGGGTGATAAATAGAGTTTATTACAAAAAGTACTCTATAAAGAACATTTATTTTTTTTGAACAAGTATTTTATAAAATGTTGATCATGTATATGAAAGTGTTAATCTGTATTAGAAAAAATATTTAATACATATTTGAAAATTCTTGAACGAGTATTTGAAATATAAATGTTGATCATGTATATAAAAATGATAATTAAGCATTTTAAAGCAAATATTGACCAAGTATTTGAAAAATGTCACTGGAGCAGTTGAGAAATGTTAAGTGTGTTTATAGAAAATGTTTACCATGCATTAAAAAATAATGCTTTTTTAATCTGGTATATGAAAATATTAATTAGGCACTTGCAAAAATGTTGAACAAGTCTTTGAGAAATGTAAATCAAGCCTTTGGAAAATGGTAAATGTGTATAGAAAAATGTTGGCCATGTATTCAGAAAATGTTAATCTTTTTATTTGAAAACTGTTAATCAAGCACACTGGATAATGTTAATCGAGAATTTGGAAAAATGTTAATAAACATGTGATATAAAAAATGTTGACCATATATAAGAAAAGTGCTAAATTTGTAGTGGATAAATGTTAAACATGTATTAAGAAAATATTGTTGACATATATAACAAATATAGTATGAAAATGAAATAAACAAAAAGAAACAAAAAATTAGAACTAAAAATGAAAAAAATGAAAAGATCAAAAAACGAAGAAACAATTGGAAAAGGAATGGAAAATACCAGAGAAGAAAACTAAAAGAATAAAAAACCAGAGAAGAAAATAAAGAAAATAAGTAGAAAACAGAAAAGTCTAGATCGAGTCGCCTCAAGTAGGTCGCACCCCTACAACTACACAGTAACGAGAAGTGCGCGGAGTGGCTGCCATCCTCGATGATCACCCTAGGACACCAGGGATTGACCCTGCCTTCTCCCCCTTAAAAAAATTCTTTTACTTTAATCTGCATGAAGATGGGCCAGCCCAAGTACTACAGATGCTTGAGTGATGGTTCTACATTGGTTCGCTTAATTCGATAAATAGTCACCGGCTAGGTTTGCGGGAGGAAGACTTGACGTCATGTCAAGTAGTGGTCGAATACCGAGCTTGACAACTTAGTGAAACATGCTCTCTGACTCGGGTTGACCATCATGTTTAGTTGGACGACTAACCTGGTGATCTTCCTTTTCGTCTATGTAAACATAGTGACAATTTCATAAAGAATGCACGAGGGTAATTTCTCAACAAAAAAACTAGGTGTCTCCTCCCCATGAGACAAGTGCCACGTCATCATGCTCGGGAGACTTCTGCATTCACAATTATGGCGCACAGAGGCAACCCCGCGTGTTTTTTGCTTTCTGGTTTTACTCTTTTGTTTTCCTGTTTTCCTTATTACACTTTAATCCTTATACATTTTTGGTTTTAGATCATATACCTTTTATCTGTTTCTCCCATCCATCTTCCTCCCTCGGGTTGACGTCACCGTCGTCCAGCTTGTTTCCCCTAGTCCCGTTCCTCGTGTCGCCTCTCGCTTCTCCGATTGTTGTTTCGCCCCCTCTGCCCCTCTCAAGATCCTCTTATCCCTTGCTCTGCGGCGGTAATTGTGTCCGATGGTTAGCATCGTCAGTGTTCATGTTTTCACTTTGTTTTTTCCATTATAGTTATGGGTGATTGATTATTATGGGGTAATTACAGGTGGGGCCATCCAACACTATCAAATGACAGGTTTCAACTCAATTATACAGTATGTTCTCTGCAACTATAGCTTGCCATTCTTGCTTGAGGAAAAGTGGCCCTTGTCCCCCTGGTGAAGCTTCTCTATATCGGTTCCCTGTGGTGCTGGATCGGTGGTGTTTGAGGCGTGTCATAAGTTCAATATTTTCTTTTTGGTTCAAGTTGTTTGTAAGAATTGGTTATGTGGTGGCGCATAGTTTTAGTTTTGTTAATGTTGGTTTGAATAGTTAGAATTATATGCCTTGGTTATCTATGTTCTCATTCTTTTACAGCATGTTCTGTGCAATGTTAAAGCTCGTATTGCCCAGTACATCGAGCATTGCAGGGCTTTATCCATTTAGATGGGGACAAGCATAATAAACTTGTCCTTAAGAATAATGATGGTAAACTAGTGGTTGGGACCGCCATTGTGGGTCGCTTGGAAGAAAGCTATGCAAGTGTTTCTCCATCTTAAAGTATAAACATCACCTTCATCTCCAGATTTCCAATAAATTCATGTCATGCCGACAACACATCCATCTCAAAAAAATGTAGGAAATTTTTCTTGAAATAAAAGAAAAAAGAAAAAGTATGTTGTGTGCCCGTCTGGGTGTTGGCCTGTTGCGCGCCCGTCTGGGTGTTGGCCTTCAGCATGCCCCCGTCTGGGTGTAGTTGCCAGATTGGGTGAGATCCAAGTCTGCCACCCACCCGTCCTCACATGCACCTCCTCCTCCATCGTGAATGATGTCCATCATCCCCCATTCCCCGTTGTAGGTCGTCTCCCCCTTTATGCATACGCGAGAACAAGATGAGGGATTGAGGGCTCCCTTCTGCTCTTCGCCCGCGCCCAGACCAGTTGCGGCAAAGAACACTCTGAGAAGAGTTAGCATCAACGTTGCGTTGACATCTACGATGAACAACACGTACGGTGGCGGCAGTCGGGGATTGCCTGCCCAGCTGCTTCGTGGCTTAGAAGTAAAGAACCTATTAATGCTCCGACCATGGCGGTGTATGTATGGTGGGCGACACTATCGACGCACCATGCCCATGACCCGCGCCTCGTCCGCGACCATCACGCTCGTAGCCGCCCCGCCCTTAGCCGACAACCCGCTTCTTGAGGGCCTCCTCCTTTGCGGCTTTTGCTTTGCCAAGTTGATCTTCCAAGCCAGCGCGATTGCCGGATCCTCCAGCGCGTCCACCACGTCCTCCATCTCCGACATGCATGCTCTTCTCCGGTTCCATGTGGCACCAACGTTGGCGAGAGGGTAGAAGAGAGTGGAAGAGAAGGGTGGGACTTTGGTGGAGAGCGGCGGGATGGAAGCAGAGATTGGGGATTTTGCTGCGACAACAGGGCGAACAACTATAAAAGCGTGGGTTCCGCCTGCCTTTTGGGTGGGCCCCTGGTGCCCGAGTCTTACGTACCTGCTGTCCCATTTGGTTCTAGTTTACAGGAGGAAGTGTGTTCGGACCGCTCTGCGAATATTGCAAATCCGTGTTGAATGACACAACAAGTCATCCACGATATGTTCGGGCCGTTGGATGGCACAATATGTTCGGGCCGTGGTGTCATCCACGAGACCACGACCATCTTGAGCGCACGCAATCCTTGGTTCTTGCTCGTGACCAGCGTGCCGAAGTTGAAGTGCTTGCCGTACTTAAGGCCATTGCCGTCCAAGAGGGGGACGACACCTCACTCGATGGTGGTGTGCGTGGGGTGGAGCATCTCCTAGAATAGGAAGAAGTCTATTTTAAACCTTAAACTTGTAGAGGTCGGACGGAATGAACCCCCAAACCGAAATCCCGATCGATTGTACTCTGAACTATGTAATCCCGGTCTAAATCAAACCTTCGGTTCATTTTTCAAATAGGGATTGTTGACGTGGCAAAGGATGACCGGGATTGGGCCGGCCCAATTCATAGTAACGCATACTGCGCGTTGTTTTGCTTCAGATTTTTCGTTTGTTATTTATTTATTTTATTTATTCTGGTTCTCCTTTTCCTTCTGTTTTTATTTTTATTTTTCGTTTAAATTTATATTTTTCTTTCTTCTTTTATTTTGTTACTGTTTTTTTTATATTATATAGAGTTCATGGTGTGTTGCCAAAATATTTATTGTATATTACGTATGCATGTGCGTGTATGTGTGGGTTGTCAAGGTGTGTATTATGCGTGCCCGTAGGCTATTCCGCGTTCATCGTCGGACCGGATTTGTCCCAACACACTGCGTGAAATATTTGAAAAAAGCTTTGTCATTTTCAAAAAAGATTAACGAATTTCAAAAAAATGATGACCAGGTAGAGCTTAAGCTGCAGTCTTAATATACTCACAACTAGAAGAACAAATGCATGCATCACTCGACAACTACAAGAAAAAAATTTCGCGTATCCAAAAAATATTTTCGAAGTTGAAAAATGTTCCGGTTTTGAAAAATTCACGTTTTCTATTTTTGGGAGATTTTATAAAAATGTTCCCATATCATAAAAAATGATCGTGTTTCAGAAAACAATATATATTTGTTTGGGAATGTGTTGTCCATTTCGAAATATGTTATAAAAATATTAAATATGTTCGTGATTGTAATTATTGAAATATTTACAATGTTCGTCGTGTAAATAGTATTACATCCGCTGCTACAGTTTCAACCACTGCGATGTAATTCTGCTGTGACCAGGTTTCTAGCAGAGAGCGCCCTTGTCCAGCGACCAGGGTTCTATTCCCAGGAAGTGCAATCAAAGTTTTTTGCGATTTTTCACAGGCGCTCTCCAGTGCATTGCAATGGGCCGGCCCAGTTTGCGGCAAATAGAAGCTCCAAGCAGGGGTGTCCGCCCTTCGAAAAAAAATTACATGAAAAAATTTAAACGGGCCAACCCACGAGACGAATCCCAGTTGACGTGATGGCAGGGTTTGATTTAGACCGGGATTTCATAGTTTAAGATGCAATCGACCGAGATTTCGAGTTAAGGGTTCATTTCGTCCGACCAATACAAATTCAAGATTTAAATCGGACTTTTTCCCCGAATATGTAGTCATTGTGCTCGACGGCTGGGCACTCCGTCGTGCTTCCTGCCTTACCGTCTCGGCAGCTGCACATAAACCTCCGCGTTGAGCTTCCCGGACCCGTAGCAAAGCATGCCGTCTTCCTCTGCCTCAGCCAGGGCGGTGCATTATATGTGCCAATTTAACCTTTCGGTCTCCCCACAACCCCTAAAACCACACCCTCGTAAAGATTGCACATACAGACAAGATCGAGACTAATTCAATGGCGGTATCAGTGGCGAATGCTTACGAGCATTCCACCTCTTCATCACGACAAGTAGGTGCGTGGTGGTTAATTAGGGTACGACCTCGAGTACAAAAGTAGGCGTGCCGCGCACGATCACAAGATGTCGACGAGATTCATGATGGATGACGTTGCCAATGATTCAAACGTGCTCCTTACTTTGGACAACTCCTGCCCGAATCTAGTCGACATCCAAAAGGAATACAAGATCGACAATGGAAAGGAGCATGACTCACTGGTTGACCTTGTCGTGACCATCATCAACCCCTTCTACGTTGCCATGAAGGATGACATCAAGAACAAACGTCTCTAGCAGTCGGTCTAGGAGAACAGACTAGACGCAGACCACTTCACGTATGCGACCAAGGACTTCTACACAAGATAGGACATGTATAGGCGGATTGTTGACATAAGGACATGCCTCCTTCCCCTTCCTGCCGAGGGATCATGCAGCAAAAGTCACAAGCGCGCCAAGAAGTGGTAGATGATTGGTGATCATTTCAGAGTTTATGTAATTAAGACTTCAAATGTGCAATGTGATGTTTAGTAGTTACTTGTCTAATGGACATTTAGTTCACCTATGCAATTAGGTTCTATAAGTGTTTGTCGTTGTGTAGACGGAGCGTGTTATTGTTGTGTAGACAGAGCAAGTCGCAACACGAACGATTCACCTAAAGGACATGCGTGCGACGGATACCATCGTCGCAGACCATTGATTCATAGCAACCGTATGCCAGTAACACACACGGCTGGTGTGGACGAATCATCTGGGTGATTTTCAGTAAAACAAATGGTTCTCCCTACTCAACTTTGTGCCCTAAATGGCACACGCATCTCCTTTCTAGGAGTAAATGTGCATGCATGTCAGTTAAAAGACCCAACGTACGTGGCAAAGTCCATGCTCGATGGGTCTGCCATCGCTCAGGTAGGTAATTTTTCCATCCCATGTTATTTCCCTACCGTTTACGACCCCTGCATCGATCTCACACAATCCGGTCTAATGATGCGCGATAGCTCTGTCATTCATAGCAGGGTTCTGCGCTACTGCGTCTGCGTGTAATCATCTGGGTGTTGCCGCCTGGATAATGAGGAAGCGGCCACAGAAGTTGCATGTCAGCTAGCTAAGAGGATCGATCTCGAAAGATTGGGCCATCACAAACTACCGTGGCATACAGTCTGAATAGATCAGCAGCTAGCTGATAATTGAGCATCAATAATGCATAATGCATGCAGTGTAGATCGTGCATGCATGCATCGCATACGGGCCGGACAGGACAAGATCTACTTACTTCACCACTTTGTTAGATCCGCTTTCATTAAAAGTAAAAATAACAACGCAATACAACATGCACTATCGGGTACAGGGCCTATAGTCCCGGTCCGTAAGGGGCTTTAGTCCCGGTTGACCAACCGGGACCAAAGAGGCGGGACTAAAGGCCTAACCTTTAGTCCCGGCCCTGTTCCAAGCCGGGACCAAAGGTGTTCCACGTGGGCGTCTCGGAGCGCCCTCAGGGGCAGGCCCTTTAGTCCCGGGTCTTAACACGGACCGGGACTAAAGAGTTTCTGCAGATTTTGTTTATTTTAGGGTTTTAGGGTTTAGGTGTTCGGAAGATTAACGTGATGCCTCGTTTGGTGTTCGGGAATTAGTTTTCATATAATTTAAATAGAAATAATTATGCATATATATATAAGATTAACTTATCTTACAAGCGAGCATATATATACAATTATATGGAGATCTGAATTATCGGGACTAGAGCCCGTCTATTTGATTACATGGACGAACATCAGTAATGGCCCCTAGCTACACTAAATCGTCCTTTGTCATCTATAACTTCCGTCCTCAGAAAGGTCGCAAGCTCCTCTGCAATAGCAATCGCGCGTTGCTCTGGTAGGACCTTCGTCCTCATGGTCGTGTACTATATAAGAAGATGAGATGAATATGAATATCACTCATGATAACAAAGAATGACGGGTAAAAATAGAGGTGTGAATGTTCATTGCTTACGTCGAATCTGTGATCCTTGTGCTCAGAGGTAAACGTGCGAATGGTCTCGCAAACATAGTATCTGCATAGATGCGTCCCCCGTGGCTGCTGGTCGCACTTTACGAGAATAGAATATATATAATCAAAATAATAATCTAGCATCATAAATGTATTGAAAATAGAAGTATATCATACTACTACTTACCTGAGCCGCTCTAAAGGTCAGCTTCTCAGGCTCGATACCGGGAGTCACGCACTTGAACCGCTTCCAAACCCTGCCCGACAAGGAAAATGATTTGCTAAGTTTTTCATTAATTGATATATCAGAAAATCATCGAAAGAGACCGATAGAGCGCAAGAATGATTGAAATTACCCTTGGAGCATGTCTTGCAGGCTTTGGAACTGTTCCAAGGGTCTCGATAATGGGTCGAAGGCATCAACTCTTCCCTTATCAATTTGAATGTCCAACAGAATCCAATGGTAGCTGCACATATATATATATATATATGTGTGTGTGTGTGTGTGTGTGTGTGTGTGTGTGTGTGTGTGTCAGTAACTTATCAATTACACTTATAAGTGAATGGACACAACAGAGTAAAGACCCTCACTTGAAGTTGTATGGAAACAGTATGTGGTCACAGAAATTTTGATCTGTTAGAAACCTTAGAAGGTTTTCCTCCGTCTCCTTGGGTTTATCAGTTAGGGTCGCTATATGTATTTTATCTGGGTCAATGAACCCAATATTTAGGATGTTCCTAGTTTTACATTCTAGAATCTTCATTCTGCATAATAGAGTACAAGTTATATGTAGACAATGAATTGAAATAACTAAACAAGTTATATGTAGACAACGAATTGAAAAACTTACAGACAATAGCAACTCATAAGCGATTTGTCGAGGGCGTCGACATTGTACATTTGGAAGAGTTCATCAAAGTCGATATGGATTTCTTCGGGATGGCCGTAGTACTCCTGTGGGACACACGCCACGATCATCGTTCTCCCATTCTTTGATTCACTTAAGTACCATGTATGCAAGTAACGCATATTTGTTGGGAGATCATCAAACTTATCTTTGCTGACCAAAGGCGCTCCCATGATAAACTGTGGCTTAGGGGCTACCACAACCTTGGGTAACCTGTCGTCTTGGGAAGCCATAACGTCTTCAACCGGGATACCCCATTCATCTGCCCACTTCTTTGCTAATTCCAAATCTTGCCCCTGCATCAGAGAGGGAACATTCTCGGGTAACACCCTGAGGGGTGGGATCGACTGTTTGGCCTGTTGTCCAAGCTGAGGAACGTCTGATCTTTTTTTGCTTGTAGTTGAACTTGATTTGCTCCCACTTGCACTTGCACGTGATAGTCCAACTTGATTCCCTTCCTTCTGCAATGTGCGTGTATAGTCATCAGGCTTATGGTGTAAATCATACTGTGATGGAAGGGTCGTGAAGTATTTTGCATATGCTATTTTCTTCTCGGTGTATTCCGGGTGGGGCTCGGGTTCCTTCTTTTTCATCTGCGCATCATAATGTTCCTTTGCTATCCTGGCGTTTTCCTCGTCGGTACGATCATAAGGTCTGATAGGAAGATTAGCATGAGGTACCTTTGGGAGGGACGATAGTTTGCGCTTTGGGGAGCTCCGTCGCTTAGAACTCATCGACGGAGCGTTCTTGCTGGCATGCTTCCGCTTAGTATCCTTAGCGGGCGGCGGCGGAGACGGACAACCCAAGTCCGGCGGCGGTGATCGAGATGGACTCGTGTTGTGCTGGTCGTCGTCATGTGGAGGGCTTGGAGGTCATGGAGGTGTAGGTGACCTGCGACGACTCGGAGGCGGTGTTGTCCTTGGGGCCGAGCCTGGAAGCTTGATGTAGTTCTTGTCCCATAGGATGACTCCACCCAGTACTTCTCCGAGTGTCCTCTCATCTTCGGGTCCAGCTATGCCGAGCTCCATATCATGAAACCCCGCCATGATTTCATCCACCCCGACTTTAGCAAAGCCAGCTGGAATCTCACGGCCATGCCAGCATGCATCAGGGCCAGAAGGTAAAGCTTGTCCGACGGCCACCTTCATGGATATGTTCTTGAATTTCTGATGGAGTTCACATGATGTTGACTCCTTGATTCCATCCACGGGGTAGCCGGGACCGCCCTCTATCATTCTTCGTGCATCGTCGGGCGGGGCCTCAGATTCAGCCACGCTGCTTTTCCACTTAGATGGGGCGCCGGTAATATCGAGTGCAGGATCTTCCTGGCGCGCTACTCCTCTAAGCTCATCAATCTGCTTCTGTTGCTCGTTAAGCCTGGCAAGCAACTGGTTGAACTTGTCATTCTCCTCATCCTGCTGTCGCTTCTTTGCTCTCGTTCGGCTTCTGTAAGTGTCTTGGTCTCTGGCAAACCCAAGCCACCACGGGTAAGAAGGACCAAAGCCTCGCGTTCGTCCTCCATGTTCGTCATTGCCGAGGATCAGTGTGAGCAAATCTTTCTCTCTATCTGTAGTGAACTGTCTTTTCCCTCCTAAATTTCTTTCACTATCTTTTTCCAATTCTCCCTGGGTATCCTAAGACCGTCACTGCAGATGAGGTCTCATGTTTCTTCGTCGTACGAACCACCATGAACAAGGAACCAATTTCTTGCTCTCAATTCCCACTCATCACGGATGGGTTCAGGTATGATGCCTTTAGCTAGCAGATCTTGCTCTTTCTTATCCAACTTTGGGATGGCAGTCTCATAGCCCCCTGGCCCCAGCGTGTGGTGATATTTCTTCTTGTCGGCATTTTTCTTGTTCTTTTCTGATAATGCCTTGGCATCTTCTGACTCCTTGTACTCTTGAAATGCCTTCCAGTGATTCGCCTGCTTGGCTAGATACCCCTCGAATACTGGCACTTTCTTTGTCTTCCGATAGTTTTTCCATAGCTTCTTCTTCCAGCTACGGAACAGTTCGGCCATCTTCTTTAGAGTACACTGCTTGACTTTGGCCCTCAGGTTTTTTGTGGCGTCTTCATTCTCACATTCTGGCAGGTTGAAATGTGACATGAGATCATTCCAAAGATTATCTTTGTACCTTTCGGCGACATAGTCACTATCGGCTGCCCCTTTGCGCTTGTTCCACTCCCGAATGCTGATCGGGACGTGATCCCTAACGAGAACTCTGCATTGCTTCTTGAATGTGTCAGCAGCATTCTTAGGAAGCTTGGGTTCGCCCGTAGGCAATATCACCTCAAAGGTGTAATGCGTCCGTGCATCCAACTTTTTAGTCGGGCCTCGTTTCGTAGCTTTGCTCGATGTGGAGGCCTAAGAGGGAGAAACATTCGTAAAATGAATGTATATGTATACAATATAGAGTTATCTCCAATATTTTTCACATATTACAAGTGATTGTCGAATTCATATGTATACCTCGCCGGACTTTATTATTTCTCCACCGGCTTCTCCACCGGCTTCTCCACCGGCTTCTCCATCAGTGGAGCTATCACCTTCTCCGTCATTGGAGCTATCTCCTGCCCCATCAGCTTCATCTTTGTGTCGGTCGACCTCCATTCCATATCCGGAGGGGTTTAGATATGACGACGGAGATTTTCTGCTGGTTCAACGTCGGGGCCGTCTTTGATTATATCTTCGAGAAGTTCTTCCTCTTCGAGGTTCCTGATATGTGGATCCATAGTTCTGCAAAAAACGGACATTTGATTAACTAATAAACTAACAAACTATATAAGAGGGGTTGGAAACTTCGAAGTGTCGTTTTATATAGGAGGACCTTTAGTCCCGGGTCTTGGCTAGAACCTAAACTCTAAAATATGTCTAACGGATTCTCTTAACCTTTAAGGATTTAACAAAATGATGACATTCTAGATGTGTAGAAAATGATCCTATTTTTCCTGATCTCATCTACCCTTCTATATGTCACATTGTCTAGTGTCAAAAGACTTTGTTGAACTTTGTACCAAAAAAGAATTATTCTATCAGGAACTCCGTTCCAAAACAACTTTAGTCCCGGGTCGTGGCTCCACCCGGGACTCCTAGATTTCTGCATAGTGCTCTCTAATTTTAGTATTCAAAGTAGGAGTACTTTTCCAATTTGAACATTCAATAAGCAAAACCAAATCGTAAAATAAAGTAGTATTTAAATTAGCATGCATTCAATTATAAGCAAAACTACATCATCTCTTGTGTCCGTACATCGTCGAATATTATCACTAATACTCCTCGAATACTATCATACATATAGCATCACTAATACAGCTAGAACCGTAGCGCCCGACGGGTATCGTCGCGGGAGGTGGACACCCAAGGAGAAGGAACCATCACAGGATCATAGCTCCAGTGAGATCCCTGAAGAACCTGCCAGGTATGGTCGAACCTGCCCTCCAACGCAACCATGTAGCGACGGACGTGCTCATCCTCCTCGCTGACACGGTGACATACCACCTCTGCGGTGTCCGGAAGCCTCGGCACTGTCACTGGCCCACGCGACCGCCACCAAACAAGGATCGGGTCAACAACGGGCTGGCTCCTCACCAACCTACGCCCCCCGGAAGGTAGCACCTCCCAATACCAGTCGGGCGGAGCCCAGTCCCGGACATGGCCCACTGATCAAGCAGGTGTCCTCCGCCGAGTCGACGACAAGGATGCGGGATAGGCATCGTAAAATGAACTAAAAAAATAAAATAGTTCTATTAATTTTCTTGCTAAAATAAACTAATTGTATATATAGTAAAATAACATAGTTTTATTAAATCAACTAGTTCAACTATATATTGACAAAAGTTTTAAGTGTGTGTAAAAATTCGTGTATGTAAGCATCTGCAATTGTATTGTTTTAAAAAAATAGGAGCATGATGCTACGAAGCTTTATAAAGTTGTTTTGTAACGGAATCACGAATAGGATAATTAGCTTTTTGGTACGCTGTTCAAAAAGAGCCATCCGAATATCGCTATTTGGAAGGACTTTGTTGAACTTTGTACCAAAAAAGAATTATTCTATGAGGAACTCCGTTCCAAAACAACTCTCGAGAGCTTGATAGCGCCATGCGTCTGTTACTACCAGGTAATGATGAAGCAATGGACCGACCCTAAACTAACTTACTTAAATTTACATAGCCCTAAACTAGCTAACACTAACCTAATTAACACTATTTTATATGCTTAAGTGATTTCTGTAGTGATTTAAGTGATATTTGTAGATTATAGATTTGTATATGCTTAAACACTAACTGTGACCTAAACTAAAAGGCCCTAAACTAACTTACTGAATGTGGCCCTAAAAAAATTGAATCAACTTGTGCACATACATAATGTGGCCAGTGGCGATAAATCCATTATTAACACTAACAATGTTCTTTCCTCTAGCTTAACCTACACCTAAACGAAAATTCACTTAAACATGTACATTCTACAATCTACAAATATTCTACAATTTACAAATATCACTCAAATCACTACAAATATCACTTAAGCATTTATATGCTTAAGTGATATTTGTAGTGATTTAAGTGATATTTGTAGATTGTAGATTTGTATATGCTTAAACACTAACTGTGACCTAAACTAAAAGGTCCTAAACTAACTTACTTAACATAAAAGAAACATGCGTACTTAACCCTAAACTAACAATAACCTATTAATTAACAATAATACTGTGACCTACAAATAATTAACACAAATACACTATTTAACACTGACATACCTAACCCTAAATTCACCAAATATTCTACAAATAACACTTAAGCATATACAATAGCAAAATTAAGCTATAATCTACAAAACACTAAGCATATATATAAAAAACAATTTAGCACATAAGCATGTCGCAATCGACGATCAAATCGAGAGGAGAGGAGAGAGGCTCACTGGTGGCAGGGGATGTTGGATCGAGGAGGACGGCAGAGGCGAGGAGGAGCGCGGCACCGATGATGGGGAGGAGGGCGCGTGAGGAGGTCCGACGCCGGCGAGCAGGACGGCAGGGCGTCGACAACGGGGACGAGGGCGCGCGAGGAGGTCTGGCGCCGGCGAGGAGGACGGCAGGGCGACGGCAAGGAGGACGGCAGGGCAATGGCGACGGCGCGCAGCCTGGCGGCGTCGAGCAGTTCGTCCGGTGCTGCAGGCGAGCGAGAGGAAGAAGCGAATGAAAAGGGCGTTTGGATTTGGATTTTCGTCGGGGCCGTATATATAGTAGGATCTTTAGTCCCGGTTCAGGGCTCGAACCGGGACTAAAGACACCCTTTAGTCCCGGGTGGAGCCACGCCCCGAGACTAAAGACCCTTTTTCGGCAGACCAAAAGGCGGGAAGCACGGGCCTTTAGTCCCGGGTCGGGGCTCGAGCCGGGACTAAAGACACCCTTTAGTCCCGGGTCTAGCCACGACCCGGGGCTAAAGACCCCTTTTCGGCAGGCGAGGAGGCGGGAAACGAGGGGCTTTAGTCCCGGGTCGTGGCTCCACCCGGGACTAAAGGTGGTTTTTAGTCCTGGTTCGAGCCCCGAACCGGGACTAAAGACCTCGGCTGGCTCCGGTGCGACGCAGGGCAACCTTTAGTCCCACCTCGCCCAGCGAGGGGCGCTGGCAGTGCTTTATAAGCAATGCCGCGCCTTGCTCAATTGAGCTTCCCTCTATTGCAGGCCTATGGGCCTAACTCTCCTCTCGCTGCATGTTGGGCCTATTGGGCCCGCGGGCCTGCATCCTGGCCCACCTGTCGGGTAGGGTTTCTAGTCGTATGCAGGCCGTGATGGCCCAATAGGCGGCATTTTTTTTACTTTAATAATTTTTAGTCCTAGTCTATATTTTAATTCTTTGCTATTAAATATATTTTTTCTCTTCTATTTTAGTTTTCTATTGAGTTGATCTTTTTTTGTTTCTTTTTAGTTAATGTTTTACTTGATTCTTTCCAACAAATAAGCACTTTGATAATTTTAGTTAATTATCTTTAATTCATTCATTTTAGTTAATATTTTAGTTGATTCTTTTTAGTTGACTCTTTTTTTTGTTTTCTATTAAGTATTTTAACAAAAAAAACTTTATGAAATTTCTGACTTCATTTGATATTTTTCGTGAATTTACTTATTTTTTTGAGCTAGTTGACCCTGAAATTGAAAAGCACTACAAATGAACTCTAAAAATGTTGAAAGTTGGCATGGTATCATCATTTTCACTCACATAGCATGTGCTAGAAAGTTGAGAGGGTTACGGCAAAAACTGGATGCACTTCGTGTACAAAACGGACAATCTCTCTCGAAGTATGAGGGTTTCGAACGAGAACTCATCTGTTACAAAGGGATTTCATTTTTTGTACTTATTTGAACTCCATACATTTTGTGTGTTCAAAAAGAACCATTCAAAGGCACATCACAAAAGTTCAACAATTTCTGACTTCATTTGGTATTTTTCGTGCATTTAATTATTTTTTTGAGCTAGTTGACCCTAAAATTGAGAAGCACTACAAATGAAATATGAAAATGTTGAAAGTTGGCATGGTATCATCATTTCACCCACACAGCATGTGCTAAAAAGTTGAGAGGGTTACGACAAAAACTGAATGCACTTCGTGTACAAAACAGACAATCTCTCTCGAAGTATCACGGTTTCGAACGAGAACTCATCTGTTACAAAGGGATTTCATTTTTTTGAACTTATTTCAACTCCATACTTTTTGTGTATTCAAAATGCACCATTCAAAGGCACATCACAAATTTTCAACAATTTCCGACTTTATTTGGTATTTTTCGTGCATTTACTTTTTTTTAGCTAATTGATCCTGAAATTGATAAGCACAACAAATGAAATCTGAAAATGCTGAAAGTTGGCATGCTATCATCATTTCACCCACAAAGCATGTGCTAAAAAGTTGAGAGGGTTACGGCAAAAACTGGATGCACTCCGTGTACAACACGGACAATCTCTCTCGAAGAATGAGGGTTTCGAACGAGAACTCATCTGTTACAAAGGGATTTCATTTTTTTGAACTTATTTGAACTCCATACTTTTTGTGTGTTCAAAATACACCATTCAAAGGCACATCACAAATTTTCAACAATTTCTGACTTCATTTGGTATTTTTCGTGGATTTACTTATTTCTATTAACTATTTTGTTATTTTCAATTAAAAACTATGTTTATTAAAATTCTTTTTGCATATCTGAGAATTTGACAAAACTATGAAAATGAAAAGTGTTTGAAATTGAATAAATAATTCAAAACTATTTTCTATTTTCAAAATTAATTATTTTGACTATCCAAACTATTAACTATTTTGTTATTTTCAATTAAAAACTATGTTTATTAAAATTCGTTTTGCATATTTGAGAATTTGACAAAACTATGAAAATGAAAAGTGTTTGAAATTGAATAAATAATTCAAAACTATTTTCTATTTTCAAAATTAATTATTTTGACTATCCAAACTATTAATTATTTTGTTATTTTCAATTAAAAACTATGTTTATTAAGATTCTTTTTGCATATGTGAGAATTTGACAAAACTATGAAAATGAAAAGTGTTTGAATTGAATAAATAATTCAAAACTATTTTCTATTTTCAAAATTAATTATTTTGACTATCCAAACTATTAACTATTTTGTTATTTTCAATTAAAAACTATGTTTATTAAAATTCTTTTTGCATATTTGAGAGTTTGACAAAACTATGATAATGAAAAGTGTTTGAAATTGAATAAATAATTCAAAACTAAAAGGTTTAGTACATTCCATACATGCACTACATAAAAGGTTTAATACATTATTACATTATTGCACCAATATTCCTATCTATTATTTCTGTTTTCTTGTGGGTCGTAGCCATGGAGAATCTTCATCATTCAGTAGGATGCTTGGGTCAGTTTTCACTTTGAAGGGCGGAATTTCATGAAACTTATTATAATCTACTGACATGTCTGTCTTGTCATCTACTCCCACGATGTTTCTTTTCCCTGAAAGAACTATGTGGCGTTTTGGCTCATCGGACGATATCTTCTTTTGCTGATTTCTTTTTCTCGTTTTTGTAGACATGTCCTTCACATAGAAAACCCGAGCGACATCATTGGTTAGGACAAATGGTTCGTCCATGTACGCAAGATTGTTGAGATCCACTGTTGTCATGCCGTACTTTTGGTCTACAACTACCCCGCCTCCTGTCAGCTTCACCCATTTGCACCCAAACAAAGGGATCTTAAAAGTAGGTCCATAGTCAAGTTCCCATATCTCCTCTATGTACCCGTAATATGTTTCCAAACAGTGCCCATTCTCATCTGTTGCATCAAAGCGGACACCACTATTTTGGTTGGTGCTCTTTTTATCTTGGGCAACTGTGTAAAATGTATTCCCATTTATCTCATACCCTTGGAAAGTACATATAGTCGAAGATGGTGGCCTGGCCAAACAGTATAACTGATCTCCAATGGTGTCGTCATTCATGAGATGTGTCTGCAACCAACTGCCGAAAGTCTTCTCGTGTTCCCCTTTAATCCAAGAGTTAGCCTTCCCCGGGTTTTCGGAGCGTAGAATATTCTTGTGTCTCACGATATACGGAGCCACCACGGTGGAATTGTGTAGAACTGTGTAGTGTGCTTGAGAGAAAGCATGCCCGTCCATACATACTTTTGCTTTCCTTCCTAGTGTGCCTTTTCCTGTCAGCCTACCCTCATACCGAGATTCAGGAACACCAATCGGCTTAAGGTCAGGAAGAAACTCCACACAAAACTCAATGACCTCCTCTGTTCCATAGCCCTTGGAGATGCTTCCTTCTGGCCTAGCACGGTTGCGAACATATTTCTTTAAGACTCCCATGAACCTCTCGAAGGGGAACATATTGTGTAGAAACACAGGACCGAGAATTCTAATCTCTTCGACTAGGTGAACTAGGAGGTGTGTCATTATATTGAAGAAGGATGGCGGGAACAACAACTCAAAGCTGACTAGACATTGGACCACATCAATCTGTAACCCTGATAGACTTTCTCGATCGATTACCTTCTGAGAAATTGCATCGAGGAATGCACATACCTTCACAATTGCCAGGCGAACATTTTCCGGTAGAATTCCCCTCAATGCAACCGGAAGCAATTGCGTCATAAGCACGTGGCAGTCATGAGACTTTAGGTTTTGGAATTTTTTGTCTTTCATATTTACGATTCCCTTTATATTCGACGAGAAGTCAGTCGGGACCTTGATACTAAAAAGGACTTCAAAGAAGATTTCCTTCTCTTCCTTAGTAAGAGCGTAGCTGGCACGCCCTTGAAACTGCCCTGGATGCATGCCATCTCTTCCTTTATGACGTTCCTGGTCCTCCCGTGCTTCCGGTGTATCTTTTGACTTCCCATACAAGCCCAGGAAGCCTAGAATATTCACGCAGAGATTCTTCGTCAGGTGCATCACGTCGATTGCCGAGCGGACCTCATGGACTTCCCAGTAGGGTATCTCCCAAAATATAGATTTCTTCTTCCACATGGGTACGCGCTTATCAGGGCCGTTAGGAATAGGTTGGCTGCCAGGACCCTTTCCAAAGATTACTTTTAAATCTTTGACCATATCAAATACTTCAGCACCAGTACGGATGACAGGCTTCCCCCGGGGTTCTGCCTTGCCATTGAAATGCTTGCCTTTTTTCTTTAAGGGATGCTTGGGCGGAAGAAAACGACGATTGTATGGGTACACATTCTTCCTACATTTTTCCAGATATATACTTTCTGTCTGATCCAAACAGTGTGTGCATGCATTGTATCCCGTGTTTGACTGTCCTGAAATGTTACTAAGAGTAGGCCAATCATTGATGGTTACGAAAAGCAACGCTCGAAGGTCAAATTCCTCTTGTTTGTGCTCGTCCCACACACATACACCTGGTTCGGCCCACAGCTGTAAAAGTTCATCAACTAATGGCCTTAGGTACACATCAATATCATTGCCGGGTTGCTTTGGACCTTGGATAAGCACTGGCATCATAATGAACTTCCGCTTCATGCACAACCAAGGAGGAAGGTTGTAGATACATAGAGTAACGGGCCAGGTGCTGTGACTGCAACTCTGCTCCCCAAAAGGATTCATGCCATCTGTACTCAGACCAAACCATAAGTTCCTTGTGTCACCTATAAATCTCGGGAACTCTCTCTCGATTTTTCTCCATTGCCGACCATCAGCGGGGTGCCTCATCTTATCGTCTTTCATACGATCTTCCATGTGCCATCGCAACAACTTCGCATGATCTTTATTTCTGAAGAGACGTTTCAACCGTGGTATTATAGGAGCATAGCACACCACCTTGGAAGGAACCCTCTTCCTGGGTGGCTCGCCGTCAATATCACCAGGGTCATCTTTTCTGATCTTATACCGCAATGCAGTGCATACCGGGCATTTATCCATATTCTCGTACTTCTCACCGCGTTAGAGGATGCAGTCATTAGGGCATGCATGTATCTTCTGCATGTCTAATCCTAGAGGGCAGACGAGCTTCTTTGCTTCGTACGTGCTGGCGGGCAATTCGTTCTTTCTTTGAAGCATCTTCTTCATCAGTACCAACAACTTTTCGAATGACGAGTCAATCACACCGGTCTCTGCCTTCCACTTCAGCAATTCCAGTGTGCTACCCAGCTTCTTCTGGCCATCTTCACAAGTTGGGTACAACAATTTGTTGTGGTCTTGTAACATCTGCTCGAACTGCAACCTCTCCTTTTCTGTGTCGCAACCTTGCCGTGCATCAAAAATGACCCGGCCAAGATCATCAGCGGGCTCATCTGGTTCCCGTTCTTCATCCTGATCTTCTTCTTCATTGTCTTCCATTGCGGTATCAGCATACTCAGGGAACATAGATCGGTAGTTGTCATCATCGTTCTCTTCTTCTTCATCGTCGTCTTCCATCATAACCCCTCTTTCTCCGTGCTTGGTCCAAACATTATAGCCCGACATAAAACCGGACCGAAGCAGGTGGCTCTGAATGACTCTTGAGGAAGTGTAATCCTTCTCATTCCGACATTCAACACATGGAAAAAACATATAGCCACCACCATGCTTGTTCGCATCGGCTGCATCTCGAAAAGAATGCACGCCTTCTGTGTAAGCGGCTGTGCGTCGATCACCGTACATCCATGGATGGCTCATCTGCGTTATACGACAGTATATCAAATACAATCACGATCCTAAAAATTAGTACCACACGGTCTAAACGAGGAAATATAGTTGCTAACCTTTTAGAATAAGTAGAAATAAAGAGGAAGAGGTTTAAGCGTGGCTCGGGCATCTCATATCGTAGTTGTGTTCGGTGAACTGAAGCGGCATCGCTCTAACACACATTTCATCAAACACCTCTAGTGCATCCAAGAAAATGGAGAGCTAGCACACACCCACACTCTTCCATCCAAGAAAAATGCAAGGAAGAGGGGAGAGGGGGGTTGTGGCCAATATATATAGGCAGAGGACTTTAGTCCCGGTTTGAGATACAAACCAGGACTAAAGGTGGCGCACATGCGGGCTGCACACCGCGTAGCCCTTTAGTCCCGGTTTGAGACACAAACCGGGACTAAAGGCTCCTTACGGGCCGGGACCAAAGCCTCGTGGGCGGCATTGCGATTTTGGGGCGACTTGGCCGGGCCTTTAGTCCCGGCCCAGATGGAGGCCGGGACTAAAGGGTCCAGGCCAAAGGCCCATTTTCCACTAGTGATGTAGCTAGTCCATGCTTGCAAGATCACCCACTTATTAAGTGCCAGCTCCTACTCGAGCTAGCAGCTGCATGCTAAAGTTAAGTCATACTTCTAAATATATGTGTTTTTAGAAGTTTTACTAAAAAACCTACATTCAAATGTATGTAGACATACTTTAAAGTATAGATTTATTTATTTTATTTCGTATATAGTCCTCTAATAAAATATTTAAAAAGATTTATATTTAAAAATGGAGGAAGTAAATTATTGCAGTCGACGACCATTCCACACGCATGTGGGCGTCCAAGAATGCCATCGAATGTCATTGTTTACTCGTCGGCGTGAGTATTTGACCAAAAACTACCACAATTCGACCTAACCTAACAGAAAACTACCACTTTGAAAAAAATACCCAAAGCTATCACTTTTCTTCTAATTGATTCCTAAAAACCACCACTTCGATTTAAGCACCATTTTAAACACTTTAGATGTGATTATGACAGGCTGAGCCGACCCGTCAGGACTGAAAAAGTGAGCACCCTTAACTTTGACCGTTAACATATGGGGCCCACATGTCAGTTCTATCCCCTTCCTTTGTAATTCCCCATGGAGGATCTAGATCAGTGGTTCCCATTGCCTGCGAGCTCCGGTGGCCATCCTCTGCACCTGAGGCCTACCCTGCATATTGTTGTTCCCGTCGGGCATCACCACCTACGCCCGTGAGTGGCTTGCAGGATGAGGGGATGTGGAAGCCAAGGCATAGAAAGGACTAGGCCACAGGCGCGCGCGGGCGGAGCTCCTACTACGGCGGTGGAGGAAGAAGAGCTCATCGGCGAGGCTCTGGTGGCCGAGGTGTTGCGAGCATGCTCGTGGGAGCTACATGAGGTCTTCGCCGAGACAGGGACACAGGGGAGGGGCAACATCGACGATGCCATGTACAGGAGGCTTCGACCATGGCGGGGTGGTCTCGACCCGATACGATGACCCGAGGATGGCGGCTACTCGTGGTTATGTCCTTGCACCGCACGACGATGGTGAAGTGTGTTGAGCTTGACGCTGCCCATCGATGCACACACCAGGTAGTATAGTATCACGACTCGCCGACACGAGGATGGGAGGCAAGCTACTCATCGAGGAAGGAGAGAGAGTCCTAGGGTAGTGGTTGGAGGAGGAATATGAAGGTGGAGTGTAGCGTGAGCTGCGGCATGGCCGACGCCCCATGATTTGGATCCTTGGTGGGGAATTTTACAGGAAGGAGATGGAACTCACGTGTGGGCCCCAAATGTCGAACGTCAAAGTAATAGTGTTGCTTATTTTTGTCTTCACAGGTGGGCCTAGCCTATCATAATCGGGTTTGATCAACCACTTTTCTGACTTGATAGTTTTCAGGAAACAATTAGAAGAAAGGTGGTTGCTTTGGGTAATTTTCTTAAAGTGATAGTCTTCTGTTAGGTTAGGTCAAATTGTGGTATTTTTTTGTTAAATACTCCGTCGGTGACGACCATCTTGAACGCAGGAAATCCTTTTTTTTGAACGAAAGGGGTTTCCCCCTGCCCCATTTTATTAAAATGAAGCAAGCAAAGATCTGGAACAAGGAGAAAAAGAAGCTCCAACTACCAGTAGCCTAAAGATACCTCGCCAGCCAAAGTACGCTAAAAATCATTACAGGCCAAATTGACCACCAAATCTAGAAGTCCAAAGTACTCTAAGGAAAAAGGCTAGAATAACATCTAATCCTGTCCCTCCACGTTCATCTCGAGGCAATGCGAAGAAGCTCCCCGCGTTGCTTGTCCAATTGCCTGATGAATCCTCGGAGTAGTTCTGCCTGAGCACCAGAGAGCAAGATCTTCCATTGATCGAGATGAATCCCCAGCTTTACAAGAATGCAGTTGACATTTCTCCAAATACGCTCCTGAAAACACATTTCATTTCTAAGTTTCCAAACACTCCAAAGGGAGGCAACAATAATCATGTTAAGCACACAGTTCTTTTTAGGATCCTTCCATAATACAACCACATCCTCAAAACTTAAGATATCTTTGATATTAAGTGTCTCCACAAGGAAACCCTACACCTGTCTAGCAACAATACAATCAACAAAAGATGTTGCACAATTTCTTTACAGCTACAAAAGAGGCAAGAAGTATTTTCAGCAGGTCTTGTTTTTCCAAATTGTCTCTTGTTAAAACCTTATTATGAGCACATAGCCACAGAAAAACATGATTTTTTTGCGGGCAAATCACTTTCCATAAGTCAACCCTGTGGTAGAAACCACACCCCCAAAGTTAATCTGGTGATAAAAGGACTTAACTGTGTATGTACCTTTTGGTTCGAGTCTCCAAATAGGCCTATCAGGGTTATCAGACAGCCTCGTCTGTTTAATCACTTCTAATAACTGGTTCCAAAGAGATAATCCTGCCAGATCAACACACCGTCTAAACATCAACCTAAGTGTATGACCATCCCACACCTCGGCAACAGTACAATCAATCTGATTACAGATATCATATAGGGGCCAAAACTGCGTTCTAAGGGAACATTCCCCAACCCACACATCTTCCCAAAATTTAATAGATTCACCATCTCCTAAATTCCACCTATAAAACATTTTTGCTCCACTAAGGGCCCAGGTAATGCTCTTCCAGAAGGAAGAACCATTATTATTACCACACCACAAGATGTTGTTGGAATTCTGCATATATTTATGTTTAATAATCTTCTTCCAGTCTTTATCAGAATCATCAAGAAAACATTTCCCCCATGAAGCTAAAAGAGCCATGTTGAACTCTTTCAGATTAGGAATGCCCAAACCCCCATACTCTTTCTTCCTAGTAATCTGTCCCCACTTAGCTAAATGATACTTGTGTTGATCCTTAAGATCTCCCCAGAAAAAATGAGCCATCTGAGTATTAATGGAATTAATAGCCCACTGAGGGAACTTAATCATAGACATGAGATAAGCAGGAATACTAATAATGCAGGCACACAACAAAACAATCTTCCATCTGTAGGTGAGAAATCTCCCCATCCAACCAGATAAGTTTTTAATGATCCTATCAATAATTGGTTGGATATCCTCTCTCCTAAGATTATCATAGTGAAGAGGTGCTCCAAGATACTTAATGGGAAATTTCAAAAGCTTGCAGCGGAAGATCTGAGCAAACTCCTTAGCAAGGGTTTCTTCCACATTGATGGTCATAAGATCACTCTTGTGGAAGTTGATTTTTAGGCATGAAAGGTTATCAAAGCAAGACAGCGGCCATTTAAAGTGTCTAGCTTTACTTGCAGAATTCTCTAGAAAGAGAATAGTATCATCAGCATATTGTAAACTAATCACCCCCAGGTATAATATGAGGCAGAAGCCCCGCAATTAAATTCTGATCAACATCTTTTTGTAACATCTTGGTAAACACATCAGCCACCAGATTAAAAAGCATTGGGGAGGAGGGATCCCCCTGCTTAAGCCCTTCCCCCCCCCAAGAAATGGGGACCCATAGTATCATTTATTTTTACACTAAACGTGCTATTGGTCATAATACTTTTGATCCAAGAAATCCATCTATTCCCAAAGCCCCTGGATTTCAGCATATCAAAAAGAAACTCCAATTGACTTTATCATAAGCTTTTTCATAATCCAGCTTAAGAACCAGGCCCTGAGACCCAGACTTCTTAACTTCATGAATCACTTCATGGGCCATCACCACACTTTCCAAAATATACCTCCCTTTGATAAACGCAGTTTGATTGGGAGAAATAAGTCTATGCCCAATAGGAGCGAGTCTATTGGCCATAGATTTAGAGAAAATCTTAACACATCAATTACTAAGACTAATAGGTCTAAACTTTGTCATATCCCGCGCATCCTGCTCTTTGGGGATGAGGACAATCAAGAAAAATTAAGCCTATGAATGTCGAGATCCCCTCTCTCAAAATCTTTAACTAACTCCATAAAATCATGTTTAATCACCTCCCAAAAGGTCTGATAAAACATAAAAGAACGCCCATCAGGGCCAGGGGCACCGTGGGCATAACTGCCAAAAATAGCAACTTTAATCTCTTCTTCAGAAAAGTCTTTTTGAAGGGAATAATTTTCTTCCTCAGTGACCAGATCTTCTTCCTCCCAAAAGGAAGCCCCCAGATTGATATTACGTTTTGGTTCTAAGCTAAAAAGCTTTTTATAAAAAAGAGGTTGCTACATCTAACATCTCTTCATTAGAATGAACAGGGCCATTATCGTCAACCAGCACCGAAAGATGATTCTTACGATGTCTATGATTAGCCAGCGCATGAAAATATGCATTATTTTGGTCCCCATCTATAATATTACGATCCCTCGCTCTCTGCCATAAGGCCGTTTCCTCCTGTTTCCAGATAAGATCCAGTTCAGCTTTGATAGCATTAAGCCTATCTATATCTTCTGCACTCAACTGTTTTTTTTCGAAAATACATCTAAAATATCATATTCGAGCAAAAGCTCTCTCTTCTTCTTCTTAAAACTAGCCTCCATATTAATGCTCCAGCCCTGAATCTTTTTACGAAGGAGCCTAGCTTTACATATCCATCTATCTATTGGTTTACTCCCCTGAACAGGGGTATTCCAAATATCTGTCACTAACTCCTTGAACCCAGGTTGGTTAATCCACCACTTCTCAAACCTAAATGGTTTAGGAGAGGTAACTCTCCTCCCCCAGTATCAAGTATGAGAGGAGTATGGTCACTGCCAACTCTTGGTAAAGAAGAAAGCACACACATGGGGAAATGACTATCCCAGGTGGCAGAAACCAACACCCTGTCAATAGCTGCAAAAATAGGATCTTCGTGATTATTACTCCAAGTATAACACCTATTTGCCACATTAATCTCCATTAAGGCCCACTTATTAATCCAGTCATTAAACAGATAAACTAACTGATGGTTCACCACCCCATTATTCTTATCAGTCACAAACCTAACCAGATTAAAATTACCGCCAAATATAACAGGATAAGAAATCCCAGTCATCACATCATGGAGCTCAGCTATAAATTCCAACTTCAGCTCCATGTATGTTGTACCATAAACTGCCACAAACTGCCAAACAAAGCCATCTCTCTTGTCTTTAAGAGTACTAATACAACAAAAAAAATTATCTACAAAACCAATGATATCAAATAAATTCTTATTAAGACCCACAAGGATCCCCCCTGCTGTGTTAACTGCAGGTAAAGAATGCCAATCATATTCTCTGTTACCAGCAATTCTATTAAGAATATTTACATCAATCAACTCTTTCTTGGTTTCAAAGAAACCCACAAAATCAATCTTATTATTCCTCAAAAAATCACACAGGCACTGAATTTTCCCAGGTTTACCTAGACCCCTAACATTCCAAAAGGCCCCAATCATTTGATCTTAAAAGGATGGGACAAGCCACAAGGCTTACTCTTGGTTCTAACTTTAGGACTATTCAATTCCACATCCACACTGCCATCTGATGTGATAACTGAATTCTGTCCCTCAGTGTTAATCTCTAACTTTTCACCCAAATCCAAAGATTTAGGGAGAACAATCTCAATGTTACTCTCTGCAAATTGCATACTTTTAAATCTTTCCTCATTCATCATCTCAAGAATAATATCAGACTAGTCATCCTCATGTTTACCAATGCGTATATCTACTTTATTAATATCAGCAATTAAAGTTCTTCAATCCAGCCTCCTTTTCAAGTGTGTCCAGCGGAGACCTTTTAGTTGATCCCAATATAGTAGTCATTTCCTTAGGCAAGCACTGCATCTCAGGTAGGACCCCTTCCTCTTCTTCATCAGATTCCAACATCTCTATTTTCTACAACTGTTCAGAACAGTAATCCAGGTGAGCTGACATATCCATCATCATGTTATTTTTAGGAGATTCCATTTCCATCTCCATTTCCTTTTCCCCATCAGTTACCATATCCCAACTTATTTCTTCTACATTTTTATCTTTGATTTCATTCACAAACTCCTCATGAACTTCATCCAGCAGATTGTGTGGGTGGAAATCTGCTGCACAAACAGCCATCATCAGATTTTTGCTAGTGCTCCCAGTTTCCATATGCTTGGAAGAGAAGTTAGCTTTGTCAATCTCATCAATAGCTTCCTCATCTCCTTCATCTTCCAGATCATCTCCATCATCTTTATTTTCCTGTTCCTCATCTTCAACCTCTTGATTATCTTCATCAGGGTCTACATCATCTCCATCAGCTTCTTCTCCAATCTGATCAAAACCTTCTACAGTAAAAAACAGGATGTATAGCTTCTTTTTCATCTCCACTAATCTCTCAAATGGAATTTTCTTGGGATCTCTACAATCCACTTTGATCCTCACCACCTCATGAAAACTTTTGAATATTCCGTTCCAGTCAACATCTACAAGAATCCCAAAGCAGGCAGCCACTTGAGCAAACACCTTCCATGCACACCACTTGGGTGGAATCCCTTCAATTTGAACCCAAGCTTCTGTCAGTTCTCCAAATGGATCTAACATCCCTTGCCACTCACAGATTTTTACAGACACTCCATCTATGGGCAGCTCAAAAGCAGGGAACTCAATCAAATCATTAACATTTTTCCAAGGAGGGAATCTTAAAAGAAACTTCTTCTCCTCCAATTCCCTGATCTGCCATGGCCATTCTTTGTTCTTGCAGAAAATACCATTCAATTGAGTCAACAGCTCTAAGGTAGAAACCTCTCCTTTGACCACCTTGAGCATAGCACAGTTCTTGTAGTTCAACCAGCTTGATTCAGTAGCAACTGGGATATCAATATGATAAAATCCTAAACCAGCAGCAACACTACCAAAATAAGTGGCAGTGGGTTGTGGTTTGGCCCAGGCTGCACAGTTATTCACATTGTGTCCACCAGCACATACTGATGGGGTCATAGTCCTAGGGTAGGGTCATAGGCCTGCCTTGTAGGTCCAACCCAAGGACTACCCCTCATAAGGGACAAGACCCTTAGTCAATTCCGACTGAACTAAGGAGTTCCCTTCATCCAGTCGGTAACAGATCCTCGACCATCCAGTCGGAGATTAGCATTCGGAGTTTATCAAACTAACCGACTGGATTCCACTCTATGCATCGTAACCCCCCCGGAGGGAAACAGTCATACGTTTCCATATGCCTTTATTAGCATTTAAGACGTACGTTACCTATAACGTAGGCATTTATTCGCCACTACTCCACCCCTGTACACCGAACCGTTGTGGAGGGCAGCACACTCTATATAAGCCACCCTCCCTCACTGGTGCAGGGGTTGGCAAATCATTGTATTCCATATTCCACTCGACAACAAGCTCCGAGAGCACTGAGACGTAGGGCTATTACCTCCACCGCAGAGGGCCTGAACTCATACAACCTCGCCGTAGCTAAGGCTCTGCCCATCCTTTCGTACCCTACACATCTACTGTCTGACTTATACCCACGACAGTTGGCGCCCACCTTGGGGCAGGCGTCTAAGCGACTTCCGGCGAGTTTGCAACTACTTCATTTCATCATGTCGTTCGGTGGATATTCGAGCATGGGTCACCAGATCTTCTTCGGCGCTCTCTCCTTCATCGTCGACGATTCGGCGTGGCTTCAAGACGCCCCTCTAGACATCGAGGCGCTTCCCCGCCGTGGGGCTACGCACTTCCGTGCCGGTGCCCGCAGCATTCTTCTTCTCCAGCAGTCGGCTCCGGTGTCGACCTACACCGCCGTCACGCGCCGCAACAAGCGGTCCCGCCGTCTGCGGCTCCAGCGTTGGGTGCAAAACGCCCAGGCGCGCCAGAACGCGTCTTCGCAAGTGGCGGTTCTAGAGTCCGTTGTGGTTGCCCCGCCGTCCCAGCGCTCGGACTCGGTTCCGACTGAGTTTCCTTCCGAGTACGCGGGTCGCGGGCCTGCATCAGAAGTACACATGGCCAACTCCCATGAAGATCCCCGTCAAACTGGCCGGAACGAGCACGAGGTCGGCGAAACATCCCGCGCGCGTCGTCCACCTCGCCGTTCTGCCAGTCGGCACACTCGGCGGAGCAACATGGAGTTGTTCCGCACACCCCTCCTCAACTTGGCTACTGCTGCCAAGATAGCCGATTCCCTTCAGCCGACTGATTCAGAGGCTGGCACGGGGATCGAGCAAATCCGCGCCGTGTTGCACACGGCGCAGCAGCAAAACTCGGCTGTTTCCCAGTCGCACAAGAGGGTCCACAATAGTTCTGTTCATGCGAATACACATCGGTCGGTTCACAGTCCTGGTTTCCATCAGCGACACAGGGAAGGCAGCCGTTCCATAAATCCCGAAGATCGTCGCCGTTCACACACCCCTCCACGGGGTGGGCCCTACGGGCCCTGACATCATGATGATTGGCGTTCAGTCGGTGACACTTATGACCCAAGGCCCGACGCAAGAGGGCATATCGCCCAGCGAAGGGTCGACAGGGGCCGAGCCCACCGTGATGGTTATGATATGGACCATCCGAGTGGAAGCAGGACCATCGTGTCTGGTCCCGAGTGTTTCAGTCGAGCCATCCGTTCGGCTGACATCCCGCCCAACTTCCGATTGGGCACGGGAATCAGCAAGTTTACAGCACAGTCCAAGCCAGAAACGTGGCTGGGTGATTATCGAGTGGCAGTCCAGATCGGAGGAGGAGACGACCATGTCGCGATGAAGCACCTCCCTCTGATGCTCGACGGCTTGGCGCGAGCGTGGCTGAACCAGTTGGCCCCCTCAAGCATCTACAGTTGGGCAGATTTGGCCCGAGTGTTCATCAGGACCTTCGAAGGGACGTGCAAGCGCCCTGCGGGCCTCGTGGAGCTCCAGCATTGCGTCTGGAAGCAGAATGAGCCCCTGCGTGATTTCATTCAGCGTTGGACAACTCTATACCACACGGTGGAGAACGTCACAGAGCATCGAGCAGTCTGCGCCTTCAAGGCAGGCGTGCGGTACAGAGATCTGTACCTAAAGTTCGGCCGAACAGGTGACATCTCCATGAGCAAGATGATGGAGATAGCAGCACGCTATGCAAATGCTGAAGAGGACCGCATCCGAAGCGGCAAGCACGAGACAGTCGGCGATGGAGATGGGGGCAACACTCGGAAGCAGAAGCAGAAAGCTCCGTCCACTCCGCAGGCAGAAGCTGCAGCCGTAACCAATGCCAAGTTCAAGGGCAAAGGGAAGGCTCAGTTTACCCCCAAGAAGAAGTAGTTCAACAATCCCATCCTGGACCAGCCATGTCCGGTTCATACGAAGATCTATGAGGAGGGTAACCCCATATATCCGAAGCATACCACTCGACAGTGTCGCCTCCTGATCCAGGGGTTCGGCGAGGGACAACCGAGTGAAAAGGACAATGAACAGGATGAGGAGGATAAGGAGGATCCGTTCCCCCAAGTCCATGCAACACTCATGATTTTTGCTGACGTTGAGAGCAAGAGTCGACTGAAGCTGGTGAACAGGGAGGTGAACATGGCCACCCTACCAACCCCAAGTTCCTCAAATGGTCTCAGACTGCGATCACCTTTGACCAGTCGGATCATCCATCACACGTACCCACCCCAGGGAGACAGGCTCTGGTCGTCGACCCGGTGGTGGAAGGAGTCCGACTACGCAAAGTCCTCATGGACGGTGGCAGCGGCTTGAACATCATGTACGCCGACACTCTCAAGGGGATGGGCATTCCGATGTCCAAACTCAGCGAGAGCAGCATGCAGTTCCATGGAGTCGTCCCTGGACGGAAGGCCAAGTCACTCGGCCAAATCGCGTTGGACGTCGTTTTCGGCTCCGACAAGAACTTCCGCAAGGAAAAGCTGACGTTCGAAGTGGTGGACTTCCAGAGCGCTTACCACGCAATTCTGGGCCGCCCAGCGTATGCGCGTTTCATGGCCCGTCCATGTTACGTATACCTGAAGCTGAAGATGCCAGGCCCGAAAGGTGTGATCACCATCACGGGCAATCGACAGCGGGCCGAAGAGTGCCTGCAGCAGGGATCGAGAATCACCGACCAGCAGATGGCTGTCCTCGAGCTCGACGAGTACACGAAAACAGTCGACCCCGCTGACTTGATGCGCGCGAAGAAGCCAGCTTCGGAGTCTGCATTCCAGTCGGCGGGAGAGACGAAAAAGGTCGGCATCCACCCGACGGACAACACTGCTGCCCCGACGAACATCTCCACCACCCTCGATCCTAAATAGGAAGCCGAGCTCACCCAATTCCTCCGTGAGAACTGGGATATCTTCGCATGGAAACCCTCTGACATGCCAGGTGTACCCAGGGAGTTGGCTGAGCACCGACTCCATGTGGATCCCACCACTCGGCCTGTCCGAGAACGCCTGCGACGGTCCGCCGTGCATAAGAGGAAGGCAATCGGGGAAGAGGTGGCCAAGCTGTTGGCAGCCAACTTCATTCTCGAGGTTCACCACTCCGAGTGGCTCGCCAATGTTGTCATGGTGCCCAAGAAGGACAAGTCGCTCCGAATGTGCATCGACTTCAAGCACCTCAATAAGGTCTGCCCGAAAGACCATTTTCCGCTCCCTCGCATTGATCAAATTGTCGATTCGACTGCGGGCTGCGAACGTTTGTCATTTCTTGATGCCTACTCGGGCTATCATCAGATCCGTCTGTATGGCCCCGATGAACTAAAAACAGCCTTCATCACCCCATTCGGGTGCTTCTGCTACATCACTATGCCATTCGGTTTGAAGAATGCAGGAGCTACCTTTATGCGCATGATCCAAAAATGTCTCCTCGACCAGATCGGTCGGAATGTGGAGGCATATATGGATGATATCGTAGTCAAGTCACGCAAAGGTTACGACCTGCTGACTGACTTGGCAGAAACATTCGCCAACCTTCGTAGGTACGATATCAAGCTCAACCCCGCCAAATGTTCATTCGGCGTCCCCAGCGGAAAGTTACTCGGTTTCTTTGTTTCCGAACGAGGGATCGATGTCAACCCCGAAAAGATCGGGACCATCGTCCAAATGGAGAGGCCGGTCAGAATATATGATGTTCAACGGCTCACAGGTTGCCTAGCGGCTTTGAGCAAGTTCATCAGTCGACTCAGCGAGAAAGCACTTCCTCTGTACCGACTCATGAAGAAATCAGATACTTTCGAGTGGACAGACGAAGCCCAAGTCGCTTTCGACGCCCTCAAAGTCCTACTTTCCACCCAGCTGGTTCTTACTGCTCCGCTCAGCAAAGAGCCCCTTCTTCTGTATACCGCGGCTACAAATCAAGTCGTCAGCACTGTTCTTACAGTCGAACGAGAAGAAGAAGGCAAAGCATACAAAGTTCAGCGGCTAGTGTACTACGTCTCCGAAGTCCTGACTCCTTCCAAGCAGAGGTATCCCCACTATCAAAAACTTATCTACGGGATTTACGTGACTGCGAAGAAGGTAGCCCATTATTTCCAAGACCACTCGGTGTCTGTTGTTTCTGATGCCCCGTTGTCGGAAATCCTCCACAATCGGGACGCATGAGGCCGAGTGGCGAAGTGGGCAATGGAGATGTTGTACTGCGATATCAAGTTCGAGGCCAAGAAAGCTATAAAGTCTCAAGCCCTGGCTGACTTCATAGCAGAATGGGTAGAACAACAGCAACCGACCCACATCTACTCGGCTCATTGGACAATGTTCTTTGATGGGTCCAAGATGTTGAATGGCTCCAACGCTGGCGTTGTGATCGTATCGCCAAAAGGCGACAAACTCAAATATGTGATGCAGATACACTTTGATTCCTCCAACAATGAGGCAGAGTATGAAGCTCTCCTTTACGGACTGCGTATGGCCATCGCACTCGGCGTCCGTCGCCTGGTGGTCTATGGCGATTCGGGTTTGGTGGTTAATGAAGTGATGAAAGAGTGGGACGTCAGGAACCCCACCATGACCACATACTGCAATGCAGTGAGGAAGCTTGAGAAGAAGTTTGAAGGTCTAGAACTCCATCATGTTCCGCGACTGAAGAACCAAGCAGCTGATGAGTTGGCAAAGCTCGGATCCAGTCGGAGACCAGTCCCGAGTGATGTCTGCCTCGAGCACCTCCACCTTCCCTGAGTCAAAGAAGATCCTTTCACAGAGGAACCAATATAGCCAAAGAGTTCGACAGATCCGACTGAAGTCGACGTACCTGCTGTGGTTGATCTGATCATGGAGATTCTTGCTGTCATCCCTGATTGGACTGTGCTGATCATTGCATATATCCCGAGGCAGGAATTACCAGAAGACGAAGTCCAGGCCAGGCAGATAGTCCGCAGGTCGAAGTCATTCACTGTCATTGATGGCCAATTGTATAAGGAAAGTGTTTCAGGCGTTCTTCAACGATGCATCTTCCCAGAGGAGGGGCAGCTAATCCTGGAAGAAATTCACTCGGGAACCTACGGTCATCACGCCTCTTCGAGAGCAATCGTCGCCAAAGCATTCAGAGCTGGTTTCTTCTGGCTGTAGGCAAACGAAATGGCTAAAGATATTGTCGACCAATGTGAAGGTTGTCAGTTCTACTCCAACAAGTCCCACAAGCCAACATCTGCGTTGAAGACTATCCCTCTTGTGTGGCCGTTTGCAGTATGGGGATTAGATACAGTCGGTCCATTCAGGACAGGCCAAGGAGGATACACACATCTGTTGGTGGCAGTCGACAAGTTCACAAAATGGATTGAAGCCAAGCCCATCAAGAAGCTCGACGCCCTAACACCCATCAAGTTTGTCAGGGACATCATGTCCAGATTCGGTGTGCCTCACAGCATAATCACGGACAACGGGACAAACTTTGACTCGGACAGATTCAAAGGTTTCTGTGCAAGGCAAGGTATCAGAGTGGATTTTGCTTTCGTGGCGCATCCTCAATCCAATGGACAAGCAGAGCGGGCGAATGGACTTATTCTGCAAGGTTTGAAGCCCCGACTCCTGCGAGAGGTGGGACATGCCACTGGCGCATGGGTCACCGAGTTATCTTCAGTGCTTTGGGGTCTCCGCACAACCCCGAACAGATCTACAGGGCGATCACCGTTCTTCCTCGTTTACGGAGCAAAAGCAGTCCTTCCGAGTGATTTGCTTCACAATGCTCCACGAGTCGAACTCTTCTCCGAAGCTGAAGCAGAACAAGCGAGGCAAGACGGAGTGGACCTTCTAGAGGAGGAGCACGAGATGGCACTGAATCGCTCAACCATTTATCAACAAGATCTGCGGCGTTTTCACGCACGACATGTCAGGAGTCGCACGTTCCAGGCAGGCGACCTGGTGCTCCGAGTGGATCAGCAAAGACCTCACAAGTTGGCTCCTGTCTGGGAAGGACCCTTCATCATCTCCAAGGTGCTGAACAACGGAGCATACAGACTCTACAACATCGACAGGGAAACAGACGAGCAGCGAGCATGGAACGGAGATCTCCTGAAGCGCTTCTACACGTGACCGTTGACTGAAGCAATGTAAAGAACAAGTATTGATGAAATAATATAAAGCAGAGTGAGCTTTTACAGATTCAAAATTCGTCCGCGGTCGCAGACTACGGTCTCAAAAAAAACTTAGCTGCGATCCAGAATCGCCTAAGTTCTAACATTCTCCGAGTGTGCACTAAACGTCGCACTCGGGGACTTAGCTGCGATCATGAATCGCCTAAGTACTAACTTTCTCCGAGTGTGCACTAAACGTCGCACTCGGGGACTTAGCTGCGATCAAGAATCGCCTAAGTAATAACTTTCTTCGAGTGTGCACTAAACGTCGCACTCGGGGACTTAGCTGCGATCAAGAATCGCCTAAGTAATAACTTTCTTCGAGTGTGCACTAAACGTCGCACTCGGGGACTTAGCTGCGATCAAGAATCGCCTAAGTAATAACTTTCTCCGAGTGTGCACTAAACGTCGCACTCGGGGACTTAGCTGCGATCAAGAATCGCCTAAGTAATAACTTTCTCCAAGTGTGCACTAAACGTCGCACTCGGGGACTTAGCTGCGATCAAGAATCGCCTAAGTAATAAGTTTCTCCGAGTGTGCACTAAACGTCGCACTCGGGGACTTAGCTGCGATCAAGAATCACCTAAGTAATAACTTTCTCCGAGTATGCACTAAACGTCCCACTCGGGGACTTAGCTGCGATCAAGAATCGCCTAAGTACTAATCTTCTCCATGTGTGCACTAAACGTCGCACTCGGGGACTTAGCTGCGATCAAGAATCACCTAAGTATTAACTTTCTCCGAGTGTGCACTTAACGTCACACTCGGGGACTTAGCTGCGATCCAGAATCGCCTAAGTACATGAATAACAGACCCTCATTGAGGCTCATGTGGATGTCAAAACAACTGACAACTACATGAGTAGCAGACCCTCATTGAGGCTCATGTGGATGTCAAAACAATTGACGATTACATGAGTAGCAGAACCTCATTGAGGCTCATGTGGATGTCAAAACAACTGACAACTACATGACTAACACATCGCCCCGAGTGCGACCTGATAGTCGCACTCGACAACTTAGCTGCGATCCCGTATCGCCCAAGTATTTTTTGACCTTCGAGTGTGCCCTGCGGATCCACTCGGAGACTCAGCAGACCCTCATTGAGGCTCATGTGGATGTCAAAACAACTGACAATTACATGAGTAGCAGACCCTCATTGAGGCTCATGTGGATGTCAATACCACTGACAATTACATGAGTACCAACTCGCTTCGAGTGAGGCATGTCCGACGCACTCGACGACTTAGCTGCGATCATGAATCGCCTAAGTACTATATTGCCTTCGAGTGTACCCTACAGATCCACTTGGAGACCCCGCAAGACCCTCACCGAGGCTCATGCAGATGTCAAGACAACTGACACTTACATGCTCCGCATGGTTGCCATTGGCTTCACCAAGAAATGCCAAACAAAAACTCGAGGCAAAATTGCAACACAAGAGCAAACGATTTGATTCAAATTCGAAGTTTACCTAAAGATAGTTCACTCGGTGCGGATCAAGCTTACCCGCACCGAACCAAGAATGTGACGGCCAACAGCAGTGGCCAAAGTTCCTTACAAATCAACACTCGACATACCGAGGATAAAGTTTTCTTAAGCGTCATCTGGATTAGCGCCAGGACTGGAGGGCTCTACGAATGTGTCCAGATCGATCCCGTCGGCGATGTGGGTGGCACTCTCAAGGAAGGTTTCCATGAAGTCTTCGAATCGAAGTTTCTTCGTGTTGGCGACCTTCAATGCTTTCAGATTCTCCCCGCGCACCTCCTTGCAATGCATTCGGACCAGGGATAGAGCAACATCTGCACCAGAACGAGCCGCGGATTTCTTCCATGACTGCACTCGGTTTGGGACCTCCTCCAGTCGAGTCATCAAGTTTTCCATCTCCTGCCGCGACTCATCTTCAGGCCAAAACTCCTTGTCGATCCGGCCGACGACTTCTCTCAGTCGACCGATGAAAGGACCAACTTTGCCCACGCAAATGTGCGCTGCGAGCAGATCTCGATTGGCGTCCTCGCCGAGTGGAATGTTCTCGCGAATCGACCGCTCCACGTCAGCTGCTTCAGCTTCAGCGTCCATGCAAAAATCTGCAAACACAGGACAAGCAAACAATAAGCGCCGAGTGTAACGCACGTACCACAAGCACTCGAAAAAACAGGACCTACCACCCAGATGCGTCATCATCTGCCGAGCCCAGTCACTGACGTATTTCTCCTGCGCTATACACCGTTTGTTCAGCACATCCATTTGTCCCATCAGAGAGGTCCTTTGTTTCCCCATCTTCTCAACTTCAGCAGTCAGTGCTTTGTTCGCTTCACGAGCCTGCTCCAACGACTTCTCTCGTTCCGCTAGCACCTCCTTCATACCAGCCATTGCAAGCAGTGCCGCATCCAGCTCACCAGCAAACTGAATTTTTTCAGCCCTAAGAGTCTCGTATGCTGTCCCCATTTCACAAATTTTCTGCCAGCCAGCGCCAAGAGACGATCAGACAAATCCAACAATAACAAGTCTACGTTCTTCAGACCCCTGCCGACGCAAGCAGTCGACAGCGGTCTCGGGGACTACACCCAGTGGGTTCACTGAGAGTGACCCCACTGGCATGCAACTCAACCAGGTCCGCCCTATTGAGCTACACGACAAAACCTAAGCTTCTGAAGTTAATACTACCCGAACTGAGTAAAATTACTCTCGAGGACTCTTACAGTAGGTGCACTCCGAGTGCCCCAACTGTTAGCAGTCGACCATATTATTTACGGATCTGACCAAGTCAAAGATAATATGCATAAAGACAACTGCCGGTGCAAGCGCTCGACAGAAGTCTCGGGGACTACACCCACTGGGTTCACTCAGAGTGAACCCATTGCAAACATCATACGATATCTGAGCACACCCAGTGGGTTACAAGAGAAAAGTAAATACTTACTAGCCCACTTACTCGGATATCGTCCCGCAGCTCCAAGCTCCGCTGGTACAAGGACGCGATGGAGTCGTATGCCTTCTTGGCTTCTCCCGCCATCAGCTCCGCCTGCACCAAGGCCCCCTTGGCCGCTCCCACCTGATCCTCCGGGAGGCGCTGGACGTTGAACTCAACATTCGACGGGCCTGGCATCGTTGGAAGCTCCTTGGGCATCCCAAGGCCCGCTCTAGTCGGTTCAGCAGCCACCAGCACCTCCTCAGTCGACGGCATCGCCTCAGTCGGCGGCACGTCCGCGGCGGGAGCAGTAACTGGCGGGACAGCCTCAAGGACAGGCTCCGCAGCTTACTCAGGTCTCCCCTGGTCACCTTCATCCACATAAATCACCCCTGCCAGACCGAACGGCGCGAGATCTCAGAAAAAGAAAGGGGCAAAACCGAAGACAGAATTCACGATGCGTTAATGTTAACTCTCGGAATCGCTACGACGCACCTGGCTGGGACGAGACAACATTGTCCGCATCCATGGGACCATCCTCCTGGCGCGCCGGAGAGGTGGCAGAGGTGGCAACCCTGTCGAGTGAAATTCATTCGACCATCAAACAGGAGTTCAATCGAATATCAGAAGAAGAAGAACAATGCACTTACGTTGAGGTGACGGGAACAACGACCCTCATTCGCGGCAAAGCCTTCCGAGGTTTAGATCCTCTCGGTTTGGCCACCTTAGAAGGTTGACCCGCAGGCTCAGCAGCAACGTCCCTGGTCCTCTTGGTGCTCCGAGCACTCGGGACCACGGGAGCAGTGGGCGGAGCACTCAAGGATGTTGGAGGAGCCGAGGGAACTGCAGGTTCATGTCGACGCTTGGTTCGGTGCTCTGGCAGCGGGGGCGGCGAATCCTGCTCTTCGTCTTCCTCCTCTTCCTCACTAGACTCCTCCTCCGTTTCCCCACTGTCGGAGACATACTCGGCGCTCTCCACGCTGCCCTCCTGGCTGCCCTCCTCCTCCTCCTCGGTCGGGTTCCCATTCGAGACAGGAGAAAACCAGTTGGTCCACTTTTGCATAGAATACAGTCGGCGACATCAGACGCCGGGCAGAGATTCAAGAAAGCAATAAAGCTAAGTCAGATACGTGCACTCGACAAATGGTACTCACCTGGTTCGGAGAAGGATTGTCCGCGCAGAAAGCCCTCACTCGCCGAGACCCTCTGGGGTTCTCACAGGCGCCTGTGATCTGGAGCACCCACGACGCCACCTTCTCCTCGGTCACGCCCAAGACGTTGGTCCGAGTGGAGTCTTCGGGCCCCGTGTAGTGCCACATGGCGTGGTCGCGAGCCTGCAGTGGTTGTATGCGCTGACCGAGGAAAATCTCCAGCAAATCTATGTCGGTGACTCCCCTTCTGACGACATCTACGAGTGCGTCGACCAGAGGCTGGATGTCGATCTTCTCCGCCTTCGTGAGCGCAAGCTGCTTAGGCGGAGCAGGACGATCTAAGCTGAAGGGAGGCAACCCTGTCATGGCATTCGGGCAGACAACGTCTTGGCAGTAGAACCACGTCGACTGCCAGTTCCTAACCGACTCACTCAGCTGAAGGGCAGGATAACTACTCCTACTCTTCTTCTAGAAACCTAAGCGTCCGCAGAGCTGGAGAAGGTGTGTCTTATCATCCGACTGGCTAAGTCGTTTGATAGTTTGGGATCTAGCAGAGAATATATGTTTGAACAGCCCCCAATGGGGAGGACAGACGATGAAGCACTCGCAGAGGACTATGAAAGCAGAGAGATGGGCTATATCATTCGGGGGAAAGTGATGAAGCTGCGCCCCGAAGTGGTTCATAATGCCTTTGAAGAAAGGATGCGGGGGCAGAGAGAAACCTCCATATACATGGCTGAGCAGCAGGACGCGCTCCCCCTCCCGGGGCGTCGGCTCGATCTCATTCTCCGCCGGTAGCCTCCACGACTTATGCACGATCATCCCGTGCTCCACCAGCTGCAGCAGATCCCCCTCCGTCGCCGTGGAGGGGAGGAAGTCGCCTTGGATCCACCCCGCCGGTAACGCTCGCTGCCGCCGCTGAGCAGGAGCCGCCGCCTTCCCCTTCTTCTTCCTCGCCTCCATCTTGCTGGTCTGACCCTTGGTCATGGCGGAAGCTACGGATCCGCGGAGGAGAAGGAGGAGGAAGGAGTTTAGGTGCGCTGGAGGTGGCGAGAAGGACGGAGCAAGCAAAGGCAAAAGATTCGGCGAGCGTAATGAAAAACCCTCGCCGCTGGGATTTAAGTAAGGTTCCGACTGGGTCGCTGGCAGGTGGCCCCGAAACCTTATCCCCCGAACAACCGCGGCGATATCAGTGGAGAGGATGAAGGCGCGAGAATCGAGGCGTCAGGCGCTACTCGAGCGCGATGGCATCATCCCCGCTGAGCGAGCGGTAACCGAAATTTGAGGATCCCGGAAAATCCGCCGCTGTCAGTTGAATGGTCACGTCAAGAGATACCCTGGAAGCACTCGGTTTCCGACAGCTTGTTCCACAAATACTTCCACTCGGATCGTTGGTCAGAAAAGGTAAAATGGATCGAGGCAAGCAACGCCAAAGCCACATCCGTTCCAGTCGGATCCAAACTTCAAGCATCGCTTCGTCGTTCCAACCCCAATCCATTCGGGGACTAATGATGGGGTCATAGTCCTAGGGTAGGGTCATAGGCCTGCCTTCTAGGTCCAACCCAAGGACTACCCCTCATAAGGGACAATACCCTTAGTCAGTTCTGACTGAACTAAGGAGTTCCCTTCATCCAGTCGGTAACAGATCCTCGACCATCCAGTCGGAGATTAGCATTCGGAGTATATCAAACTAACCGACTGGATTCCACTCTGTGCATCGTAACCCCCCTCGAGGGAAACGGTCATACGTTTCCATATGCCTTTATTAGCATTTAATACGTACGCTACCTGTAACGTAGGCATTTAGTCGCCACTACTCCACCCCTGTACACCGAACCGTTGTGAAGGGCAGCGCACTCTATATAAGCCACCCTCCCCCACTTGTGCAGGGGTTAGCAAATCATTGTATTCCATATTCCACTCGACAACAAGCTCCTAGAGCACTGAGACGTAGGGCTATTACCTCCACCGCAGAGGGCCTGAACTCATACAACCTCGCCGTAGCTAAGGCTCTGCCCATCCTTTCGTACCCTACACATCTACTGTCAGACTTATACCCACGACACATACGAAACATTTTTTGGTCTCAATGCAATTCCCCACATAGTGCCCTGGCCAACTACAATTGAAACAGACCATCTCTTTGTACCTGGGATCCAAAGGTTGAACAGCAGGTATCTGAGGTGGGGCCACTGCTTTTTCCATTGCAACAGGGGCAGGAGTAGGTGCAGGAACTTGTCTTCCTCCAGATCTAGCACTCCTCCCCCCCTTGTTCATGGATTGGGTCTTCACAGCACCAGCGGGAGGGGGCTGATTGGGAGCCTGCCCTCCTTGCACAGGAACAAATTTCTTTGGAGGTTGCCGACGAGGAGGTCTTTGTTGTGGCCGGCCGGTCTCCATCTCCCCCTTGACCACTTCAGCATAGGACAAGGAACCCTGCTCGGTCCCTTCCACAGCTACCTTAAAAGAAGTGGGGATAGGATCAAATCGACCAGGGAACTTCACAGGGAAGCAGTCCTCTCTGGAAAATTTTCTGGATCTGAAGAGATCTTTCTTGATCCAGAAGAGGGGAGGGAAAGTGTTAGGGTTCGGTGGGGGAAGAGGAGGGGAAGGTTTTTTATACAGCCGGCCAGTGGAAGGGATAACCCACAACTGTCCGAAAAACTCCTCAGCCACCTCCTCAGATTCGTTTCTCAGAAGAGAATATGCTTTCTCACTAGGCCTCTTCCTGACCACATGCCCCTTGATAAAGGGGGCAGGGACTATGGAATGTCCAGAGTACCCTGGGCCTGAGGGTATGTTTGGAATTCCCCCAGAGGGAATCATCTCTATTCTATTCATAGAAAAGTCCAATCCAGGAGCAGACATTCCATCATTTTTTCCTAATGCAGGACAAATTATATCTTTCCTTCCTTCATTCACTCCAGAATCCCCCTGACCTAATTTTTTGTCCTGGGGAACTAACTTCTCCAAAGGAGGGAAACTTTGATCATATTCCTTAATTCTCCTATTATGTTCTGATATAGGATCAGAAGATCCCTCTCCATTCTCCTCATAGCCCACAGCAGTTTCAGTGTTAACAGCTTTTAATAACAAACCCACATGTTCTATCACTACTTTGTGTCCTTCCTGAACCTTAGCTCCATCACCTGGGGGAACCCCCTGAACCTGCATCACCGTCTTTCTAAAATTACTACCACCATTTCTTCTCTGTAATTCACTTCTGCCATACCCATCCACCATATCATTTTTCTCTGATATAGACTCAGGAGCTCCACTTATACCTCTCACAACCCCTACTCCAGCAAACATAGTCACCTTTTCTGGTTTAGAAACCAGGGTTTTCTTCATGCCATCATCAACCTGAACTGACTGTATATGAACAGTATCAGTACTGTCCATATTACATTTTATCATCCTGTCAAAAACATCAGGTATGTCCAGGATAACTCCATCACCTATAGGCCTATCTCTCTCAACAAAATTAACCTTATCAGAAGGATCCCTACTATGATTACTACAGACCAAAGAGTCTTCTACTAATCCCTTTTTCCCATACTTCAAAGTAACCGGAGGAGTAGAAACTCCATTCCCTCCCGTGACCGAATCCTCTACGCTGATCAGATGATCATTTGCCTTATTCGCATATAAACTAGTACTACCAGGGAAAATTCCCTTTCCTTTGATCCAAGCACGGAAGCGAGAACAGTAAGGATGTGTAAGATTGGAATCTCGTACCTGAGTTAGGAGAGGATGAACTTCCCCTCAGTCTCCCGGCCATGGCGGTGGTTCAAGGTTGTGAAGACCTCTCCCCGCATACTGTCCTCGCCGCGAAGGGGTTCGCCACAAGACACGCCGGCCGGGCTCCCGGAGGGTCAACAGGCTTGGGGAGGGTTGACCCCCGGCGGCAGCGCGTCGGAGGGGAAATCCTTTGTTGCTCATGGCCGGTCTGCCGAGTTTTTTTGGGCCGTTGTCATAGAAGAGGGTGACGACGCCACGCTTGATGGTGGCGTGCCTAGGGTGGAGCATGTGCCAGAACATATAAAGTAATTATTGTTGAGTATGGTGGGTATTTAAAAATATCATAGATTATCTGTTCTAACTTGTCTCGTATTTCAAATGGTCATGTACTTTTATATATATGTCCATGAAAGAGCAAGCGATAAATCATCAATTTCATCAATCTCACTCTCTATTCTTCTTTCATGTTATTAGCTAAACCTCGATCCAAAACCCTAGCCACTACTGCCGCTTCCGCACCACCCCGCCCTTGGGATGTTCGATCTCCATGATCGTCATAGGGGGTCACGCCGCTCGTACTCAGGGTTCGTCCATCGGTCCTATTGATTGGCTTTCCAAGAGAGTCTTTTTCCCAATCCTTGATCTGGGGTTTTCTCTCTCACATTGGTCTTCTTGATCGACGCATCTTTTTTGGTTTTTCGATCTAAAATCGGTTTGTGTCGCCCATCGTCGCGCATTGACCCTCCCGCACCTTTGCTCTGACATCAACGTCGACTCCACTGGCGTCTTCCCCGACACAGCAGCCTCGCGGCGACATGCGACAGCCTATGGCCGCCATGCACGCGTCCTTCCGACTGTTGCTCTATGTCGGCCGTCATTGCCTCCATCAAGCTTATCCAGCTCGGGTGCATTAGGCCGCAAGGCCCGGCTCGGCTACACACGATGTTTCAATCATTGTCTGTACGACGTTGCTCCATGGCCAGCTTGGGTGTTTTGTGCATCAGTTCGGGCATCATCTCGATAGCTTGGCCCCTTCATCACCAAGCGCCATCCCCAACCTCACGTGTGATTGAATTGATACCCAACTGCCCACGATCCGCCTCATCTGCATCGTGTGACCGACTTGGCTAGTCGCTTGCGCACGCCTCCGCATGTCCCATGAAGATCATCCCCGAGTCCAGCGCCCGCCTCCGCAACGCCGCCGCCTTGTGGTTGTTTCTGCGGCTGCCCCGACCCGCACGTTGCTGCTACGGTGCCCCTTCAACCCTTGATGTACTCAAAAAGCTTTTCCATCTTATAATGTTGCTATAATTTTCTGAAACATTGAACCCAACTATCTTCCAATTTGTCCTTTTCACAATTGCTTAGTGCTTACTAGTTGATCTTGCAATTGTTTTCTCTAATTATATAGTAAACTTCTTGCACTTATACATCTTTCAGCGATTTGAGCATGAGAAAAGGAGTCAGAAAGCCATGGTTACAACAATTTTCATGACTAATTAGTGAGAATATTCCGAGGTGTTAATTTCTTGATAGTACACCACTAGTGAACATCACCATTAGTATCTTAATTGTTCTCTGCAGGTGAAGTAAATCCTTCATCTCAAATGTGTTCTACGTCAAGATGAAATTATTCCGCGTTATAGCCCTAAGTTGTGGGTCAAAATATCATGTTTTTATTACATGAAAAGAAATTAAATGTTCTGTTTCATGCAGTCTATTCCCTAACCCCACTCACAAGCAGGTGGACGGCACAAGTTTAAAAGGTGCAAGCTAGCATGTCACATTAGTAATTTGAGGCATATGCTTGCAAGCACATGTGTGCTTTGGATTCTCGAAATAGGCGTTCGCCCCGCTATATGGATATAGCAACCACCAGATACAACATCCCGAACACCGCTGGGGCAGACAGCACAAGCACGTCCAAAAGAAAATACAAGAGAAATTAAGAGAAAAAATGCCAACAACGCCAGATCAACGAAGGCTACGCCTCCCCGTGACCGCTGTGCCCACCGAAGATAACCACCACGCTTCAAAGCCACCGAGTTGTCGTGTACCAAGCACCACCTTCAAGAAGGAATACGACGATGTCGACGTTGTTGCCCGGACGAATCCTGGGATTTCTCCCGGTACACGGAGGGTGGTGAGGTGAGAGGGTCACCCGATGCCCTTCAAGAAGGATGGTGGCGCACGTAGGCGTCACCGCGTTGGTACCGGCAAGATCCGACAGGGATTTCTCCCGACCCCTCGCACCCGCCACCCAGGACCAACCTACGGCTCCACCACACCCGCCGCCCACCAACATGCACCAACACAGTCACGAGGAAGCCGCAGTCGTCTCACCACGACCAACGAAGCGAGGCCGGTCGGATCCAAACAAGACACCTGTAAACAAGGACCGGCAGCACCGCAGCCACGAGGGAGGGAACAACCTCCACCGGCTTAGGCGGTAGCAGACCGGGCATAGCAACAGAGGCACACCAGACCAAATGTCCAGCCGAGCTCAGAACGGGCCCGTGAAGCTCCGCCGCCACGCTGCAACAGTCGCGGCACAACAACCACCGTCTCTGTCGTGAGGAGCTCGCCAGAGCCACCGAAGAATAACCCACCACGGCCCCAGCAGGCCCGCCCCGACCCAGATCGGGCCCCTAGGGCCTAGATCTGGGCCAGCCGGGCGCCGCATGCCAGGGCCATCACCGCCGCCAAGGGGCAGCGCCTCCGCACCGCCGTCGTCCAGATCCGTGCCGGAGCGTCGCCGGCCGAGGGGCTCCGCCACCAGGACCGCCTGCCCGAGCTGGGATCCAGCGAGGGGGGAAGGGGGCCGCCACCGCCAGGCTGCGGGGCGCCGCGCGGGCAACACTCGCCCGCGCGAGGGGGAGGTGCGGTGGCGGCTCGCTAGGAGGGGAAGGAGAGGGGAGCCGCCCCGGTCGCCTCGCTCGGGGAGGGCGACGCGGGGGGGGGGGGGGCTCGGGGGCACCATGTGTGCTTTCGATGGAGAAAGTGTATAGATTGTATAGTGCAATATATTGTAACAATCTAAATAATTTCTCTTAGTATTTCTCCAAATCCTTTGCTGAAATGTGTTGTTTAAATGAGAAAAAAATATCTTTTTTCCACCGTGCTCATCTCTATGTAATATATGAACTTAAATACTTATGCCGCAGCAACGCGCGGCCAATAATCTAGTTATTTGATATATGTAGATTAGTTAATTATTACAGACGGTGCAGGGCGTGCAACACGTGTGGACATGGTCATTGTACCCCAATTGTCAGCTAGCAAAGCAGATGGATCTGTGGAGATGATCATTGTACCCCGATTGTCAGCTAGCAAAGCAGATCGATCTGTGGAGATGATCATTGTACCCTAATTGTCAGCTAGCAAAGCAGATCGATCTGGAAAGATATCGGGTGACCACAAACCACTGTGCTATGTACGTATCAGTATGTGTGTGTGTGTGATGCCGCATCCATCATCTTCTCACGGTACCATGTACTGCACTGCATGCTTACTTGCATGTGGCCGGATGGACCCGACTATTGACCACAGGGCCGGATGGACACCAAACATCGATCTACAGTTTGTCTTGTTTGTTTCTGAGGATACAAATAATTGATCAGCAGCTCATGCAAATAATTGAGAACGCTTGCTTTTCTATAAGCTGTTTTCCATGTCTATCACTCTGTTTCCCAACTGTATTAGCCTAAGCCCATCTTATCTTGCATTTGTTATTGTACGGCTTTAACTTAAGTAGAAAGAATTTGAAAGCATCGCATGTAACTAGCATATACTCCTTTCGTTCCTAAATATAAGTCTTTTAAGAAATTTCACTAGGAGTCTACATACGGAACAAAATGAGTAAATCTATATTTTAAACTATGTCTATATACATCCATATGTAGTCCACTAGTGGAACCTCTAAAAAGACTTATATTTAGGAACGGAGGGAGTATATGATAAAATTCAAGGGCCTAAATCAACTAAGCAACAACAACAAAAGCCAAAAAAAACAATAGAGACATTTATATAACCATGTTATATTGGGTGTTCCAATAGCATTATACAACCATTTATGAGATTTAATACATATTCAAACGTGTATTAAATCTCATATTAATGTTGCCTTATCTCCCATTTTTCTCTCTCTCTCTCTCTCTCACACACACACACGTGCACGCACACATACACACACCAGTCACACACAAAGAGTAAAAAGACGCGCATGCACACACAAACACACGGCGAGAAGAAGAAAAGAACGTCGCATATGCACCGGCTTTCAGGGGAAGTCTAGTCTACCTAGCTAGTGTGTTACGCATGACAGAAAAAAAAAGACTGAGACCAGATTACGTAGGTGTAGGATTATTGGAAACAGATATCCGAAAGATAGCAAAATCGACATTTCAATTTCAGGCGACTGATGTCCAGCAAAACTGCTTTATTACACTCACATAGTAATCGAAGGGCAAAACACAACAAGAGATCGAGCTAGTTGCACGTACGGAACAATAACGTGAAAATAACACACTTATTATCTAGTACTGCCTCTGTTTTTAAAAGTACAAGATGTTTTGGCAGTTTCAAATTAAACTGTTAAAACATCTTATACGTAGGGCGAGAGGGCGTACGGCCATTCCACATGCACGTGTGCGCATGCATGCATGCATGCATGCCATCCATGGTTTACTCGTCGGCGACGACCATCTTGATCGCAGGAGATTCGTTCTTGCCCGTGACGAGCGTGGCGAAGTTGACGGGCTCGCCGTACTTGGGGCCGTTGCCGTAGAAGAAGGCGACGACGCCGCGTTGGATGGTGGCGTGCGTGGGGTGGAGCATGTCCCAGAACATGTAGTCATCGTGGTCGGCGGCGGGGCACGCCGTCGTGCCCGGGTGGCTGCACATCACCTCCGCGTTGAGCTTCCCGGAGCCGCAGCACGCCGTCTTCACGTGCCTCAGCCCTGGCCACGAACGCATGCATGCACACACTCCACATCAATTCATGAACCCTAGCTCATTAATCATAATAAGCATATATATGAAATTAATGGTTAGCGCGCGTATCTGCGCATGCAGACGTACCGGCTACGAGCGAGTTGTCCATCATCTCGTTGAGGATGTTGTAGTTGGCGGCGACGGAGTACTTGAGCTCCTTCATGGTGGCGGCGGCGGCCTCGGCGAGCTTGGCCTTGAGGAGGCCGTTGAACGCCTGCGCCAGGGAGTTGGCCTGCTGGTTGCACTCGCCGTTGGGCATGCCGGCCCTCTGCCCCGGCGTGCACCCGATCGGCGGCACGTCGAGGATCCCCACCATGCGCGCTCCCATGTCGTAGAGCGCCTGGATGTGCTCGATGTAGGTGGTGACCATCTTGACGACGTATGCCTGTGGGCTGGCGGTGGAGGGGTCGAAGGCGGAGAAGTCGTTGCCGCCGCCGCTGAGGAGGAAGAGGGACCGCGCAAGGTGCTCCTCCTTGCTTGGGTAGCAGATCATGTTGTCCGCCGCCTTCTTGAAGTACTGGACTTGTGTCCGCATCGTGAGCGTCCCTTTTCCCTGCAAAGTCATGAATGCTACTGTATTAACCAACAAATTTATATGCTCTTGAGTGGCATTGTAATCGATCACACAAGGTTGAAGATGTTTATGTACCGTGGTGTCGAGGATGCCGGATCCACCGGAAGCGTAGTTGGCGCCAATCTTGCAGAGGCCGAGTAAGATCTTGTCGTGCGGCAGCATGGAGAGGTACGGCTTGGGGCTCATCTCGAAACCCAGACGTTGTGCTGCACGTACAAACATAGTACATCTGTATGAGATTTGGCTACCTGGCTGCTTACTAAATTAGTTTGTGAGTATTATGCATGAGCTGCATCATCCAATTTGTGGGTCAATTTGCACTGTTAATTTCGTCATGCCATACACGTTCGTCCGTCCACTTAATCATTACTTATTAGTTATATCAAAATGCATGTCGTTCATATCTCGATTAATTTTTTAACTGAGTTGAGTTTGTATCTTCACATTAAGCTCTTGCTTTTAGTATCCACGACTTTTCAAGTTTTCATTCACAAATTAATCAATTTAGTTGTTAACAGTCATGCCCGTTCGAGGTCAAAATGTACGCGGAGCATAACATTTAGCAATAATAATTAAGCATGCACGTACGTAGTGGGTGCATGGACATGATTAACACTTACAGATGACGTCGGCGAGGTTGTAGCCGTTGGTGAAGCGGCCGGTGGGCCTGCCGGGGAGGTCCATGCCGTACGGCCGGTTCGCCCTGGGCGCCGGCGCCGGCAGGTAGTCGTTGTTGCCCACGTCCACCAGCGAGTCGCCGAACACGTACACGGCGTTCACCAGCCGCCCCCCATTCTCGCCGCCCGCCGCCGCCGCCGTCGAGGCGCACACGGCGCCGACGAGGACGAAGCAGAGCAGAGCAATGCTCCTCGCCATGGCCGCTGCTGCAAGCTCTCACTGTGGCTGTGGTAGCTAGCAAGAGGCAAGGGTGGCTAAGATAGGTTTTGGTGTGAGGATGCCGGTGTCCGATGGGCCGGTATTTAAAGGGCCGGCCGGGTGGATCGACGGAGACGTGCGTGGATCGAGTCTGACCGGGAGACGGATGGACGGACGGACGCCTACCGTCGGTGCATGCGTCCATGCGACCCGAGGAACGCATGCCATCCATGGTGCACAGAGACGACAGTGACCTACCTTGTCCTCGCATGGGGAGCGTGATGCATGCGGGAGAATGTGATTTGTTGCCATGCATATGTACGATATGTACTCAACGCATCATTTTCTCTATATAAACAGGTTTTCACCCAGCTTTGTAAGTAGAGGTCAAGCGTTCAAACGGATACGAAGTGACCCAATGTGCATTCAAGTATTCAACCGAACACCGAATAAGTAAATTTACCGGAGCCGGGATGTACCCGTGAAACATCCGTCCTTCATGTGAACATCAAGATGGACACTGTCCTTTAACAAATAAATTAAAATATCTTTTGTCGACTGAAATTTGTCTCTATACTAGCCAGACACCATCTGATCAATGGCCCTGTTTGGATACTCCAGCTTAGCTAGTCGTTAGAGTTAGTTTCTAGCTCATGACTAATCCTAAACTAACTCTAGTCAAATAGGTGTTTGGATGGAAGGGTTAGATTGATAATAGATGCACTTTATAAAAAGAGAAAAGCGTTTTTTTAATGGGCCCCACGAGAACTAGCTCCAATTAGCATCTCTTGGCTGGTGGAAGAGAGAAAGAAAAAAATATTTTTTAATGAACCCATGAGAACTAGCTCCAATTAGCACCTCTTGGATGGGATAGTTTTTTTGGGTGAGTTAGATGCAACTAGCTCCAATCTAACCCTTATGTTTGGATACTTTAGGGCTAGTTGAACCCAAACTAGCTCAAACTAACTCTAGCCCATGAATCCAAACAGGGCCAATAGGTGCACATGGCCCACAATCTTTTCCTGTACTCATGCATGTGTACTCCCAGATCACTCGACCTATATATAGTATTAACATTTACCTACTAAATGATTGATATCTTTCAACTAAATGTTTTTTTAATATCTTTGTATATTTGAATTCTTGAAGACGAGATCTGTAAAACAAGACCAATATTCAATGTATTTTAAGCATAGTTTGAATATTACCATTTCATTCGGTTTGCCATTTTTTCAAAAGTGGATTTAACTCATTTCAAAAATACTCATTTTACTTTGCTTAAAAATCTGATTTCACTCGTATCAAAACACATATTTAAGTCGTTTTAAATAACTGGTTTCGCTCATTACCAAAATGTGATTTCACTCATTTCAAAATACTAAATTCACTCATTTTGAAATTTTGACGACGCTTATTCCGATTCACATATTTCACTCATTTCAGAAAAGAGATTACGCTCATGTCAAAAAACAAATTTAACTCAATTTAAACATTGATTTGGCATATTTGAAAATACATATTTTGTTCCTTTCAAAGAAGGCTACACTAATTTCATAAAATTGATTTTACTCATTTAAAAAAACTCATTTCACTATGTTAAAAAAATGATTTCATTCATCTCAAAAAAACCGATGTCACTCATTTTGGTAAAATAATTTTACTAAGTTGAGGAAACAAAATTCACTCATTTTCATATTTCAGTTTGAAATGAATTTGAGTCAGTGCGAAAGACTGATTTCACTGATTTAGAAATTGATTTCACTCAAAGCAAAAAAACTTATTTCACAAATTTCAAAAAACTGATTTAACTCAATTAAAAAAGTCACTTGTTTCGTAAAACATATTTCACTAATTAAAAAAGGTCTGAAATATTTAGTTTCACATGTTTTACATGACTAGTTTCAAAATTCTGCAGTAAGAAATTTCACGTATTTCACACCCAGAAATGTGACATGTGTATGGAAACATATTTCACTCAATTAAAAAAATGTTTTCACCCAATTCAAAGATCACATTTCACTATTTTTAGCAAATCGATTTCACTCATTTCAAATATTGAAATTTAAACATGTTTGAATGTATTCAAGATTGATCTTGTTCGAAAGGTCTTGGCTCTAGGAGTTCAAATATATACAAAGTTTTGAAAATGGATCTTTTTTTGTTTTGAAGATTGAACAATCTAAATTGTGAGAAGGGAATTAAAAGTGATGGATTTAGAGATGGGGAGAGGAGTGATAATATGAGAGACATGCATGTCATAGTGTGTACCATGTGCAGTAAAAAGACAGAAGCAGGACCATGCATGTGTCCTTTGCATGTGCATGGTGGGCCCAGTGGAATGAAATATGGTAATTTAAATAGAGAAAAGAGGTGAATACAAATGTACACCTTTTGAGCTGGCATCATGCGATTGGTGAGAGATCCACCGGTACATCCCGACACCGGTAAAAGAGACTTTGTGCACCCTTGAAATTCAAGTTAGCATAATCGGCAAAACATGATACTACCTTATTGATGGTTGCTAAATTTTCACCCGGTAAGGAATCATTGATCAGGACTCGATCATATGGTATCCTCTCCATTCTTGACATATGATTTGCCTCATGATTCTCTTCACCTTTTCTATCGATGATCTGCAAATCAAATTGTGGAACTAATAATATCAAACTGATGGATCGAGGCTTAGCGTCCTTTTTTATGAGAAGATATTGTAAAGGTTTATGGTTAGTATGAACTATCACATTGGAGTCAATGATATAACATCTATATTTATTACAAGCAAAGATAATAGCAAATGCTGTTGTGACGCACCCCGTACAAAGAAGACCACAAAAAGCCTTACACAACCGCCTAGTCCCCAAAGAAATTAGGGTTCCTTTGCCTCCCATTGGTGCCGCCACCGGCCCGGCTCGTTCCCGGTGGCCTTAGAGCCATGGGGAGGGGGCAGCTCCACTTTTAGATGCTTCTTTCAGTTTTATTAGGGTTTGTCTCTTGCTCAGGAAGGCGTGACGGTGACATCTCCTGAAGATGGAATAAGGTTCTTCCTGCCTAGTCCTTGTCCACGTGATGCGTCTAGCATCGTCGGTGGGTATGTGGAGATACGTCTTCGACATATCTTTCTTTGGTGGATTTGTTGGGATTTATTTTTTGTTCGTCTACGTTCATGTGTTTTCGTCTTCGACATACACCTTTTGAGCTGGCATCATGCTATTGGTGAGAGATCCACGGGTACATCCCGACACCGGTAAAAGAGACTTTGTGCACCCTCGAAAGTTAGCATAATCGGCAAAACATGATACTACCTAATTGATTGTTGCTAAATTTTCACCCGGAAAGGAATCATTGATCAGGATTGGATCATATGGTATCCTCTCCATTCTTGACATATGATTTGCCACATGATTGTCTTCTTCTTTTCTATTGATGATCTGCAAATCAAATTGTGGCACTAGTAGAAAACGGGCCTTTAGCCTGGACCATTTAGTCCCGGAGTGCCTCTGGGCCGGGACTAAAGGCCCGGCCACGTCGCCCCAATTCTCATTGCCTCCCTCGAGGCTTTAATCCCGGCCCGTAAGGAGCATTTAGTCCCGGTTCGTGTCCCAAACCGGGACTAAAGGGCTACGCGGCGGGCAGTGGTGGTGGCAACCGTTCGTATCCCCCTTTAGTCCCGGTTGGTGGCTCAACCCGGGACTAAAGGACTAACACGTGGCCTGCCGTAGTGGGGCGACCGTTGGCATACCTCTTTAGTCCCGGTTGGTGATTGAACCCGGGACTAAAAGCCTAACACGTGGCCTGCCGTAGTGGTGGCAACCGTTTGGTATACCTCTTTAGTCCCGGTTGGTGGCTCAACCCGGGATTAATGGCCCAAACGGTTTACATCCCGCGTCGTTTCGGGCGATGAAAAGCACGAACCGAAGCATACAGTCGCCATTTCTCTGTTCTTCTTCTCTCTCGCGTCGCCCTCTCTGTTCTTCTTCTCTCTCGCGTCGTCCTCTCTGTTCTTCTCCTCTCTTCTTCCCTTCTCTTCTTCCACCATGCCAACTATCTTTCGTGAGGTGGTCGCGCATGGCGCGACAAAGCTCCGTGTCGTGTACACGAACCTGAGCACGGAGGTGCCGTTTTTCCTTCAACAGTTGAAGGAACGATGGTTTAACCATGCACCGGATCATGAGAAGTTCTTCGGGCTTGATCTGGAGTACAGGGCCGATCAACGCGGTGTTGCCGTCATCCAAATATGCTTCGCAAGCCATGTCTTGATCTTCCAATGGGCGAAGTATGTTTTGAGGCTTTCTTTGATCCAAGATAATGACATTGTATAAGTTTATTTGTTTCTATCATAGTTGGTTCCCTTCAAATAGTTGTAGTGAAACAATTTTGATTAGTTGAAGGGGAGCACAATCTAATTGGAATAGTGTTCCATAATCTGAAAAATCGTATTAGAATCAACTAGGGTTTAATATGCTCCATTGGAATCATAGTTGGTTCCCTTCAAATAGTTGTAGTGAAACAATTTTGATTAGTTGAAGGGGAGCACAATGTAATTGGAATAGTGTTCCATAATCTGAAAAATCGTATTAGAATCAATTAGTGTTTAATATGTTCCATTGGAATCATAGTTGGTTCCCTTCAAATAGTTGTAGTGAAACAATTTTGATTACTTGAAGGGGAGCACAATCTGATTGGAATAGTCTTCCATAATCTGAAAAATCGTCTTAGAATCAACTAGTGTTTAATATGTTCCATTGGAATCATAGTAGGTTCCCTTCAAATAGTTGTAGTGAAACAATTTTGATTAGTTGAAGGGGAACACAATCTGATTGGAATAGTGTTCCATAATCTGAAAAATCGTATTAGAATCAACTAGTGTTTAATATGTTCCATTGGAATCATAGTTGGTTCGCTTCAAATAGTTGTAGTGAAACAATTTTGATTAGTTGAAGGGGAACACAATCTGATTGGAATAGTGTTCCATAATCTGAAAAATCGTATTACAATGAACTAGTGTTTAATATGTTCCATTGAAATCATAGTTGGTTTGCTTCAAATAGTTGTAGTGATCTATCTAGGTTCCATTGCATATGTTCTATTTGAATCCTAAAGATAAGTTTCTCTTTAGTTGTAGTGAAACATGTTTCCTTATTGCAGCAGTATGTAACATTTGTTCCATTCTAATTTGTTTCTGTTGCAGGAGTGACAAGCATTGTCCTGAACTCATGGAGTTCCTTCGCAGCGGCGTCACTTTTGCTTCCGTTGACATAAGGAACGACAGGCTGAAGATGAGGCACATCTTCGGTATTGAGATACCAGCTGGTTGCCACGTTGATCTCCAAACGATATTCAGGCTTCGACATCACAGGACTTCGATGGCTCATATGGCAGTTGCCTTGATCGACGAGTCATATGGTGATATGAAGCCCAGTTTCCCAAAGTATCAGCACAAACTTTGGGAGAATGGCCCACTTGATGATATCAACATTCAGTATGCAGCAAAAGATGCATACGTTTCATACGAGCTGTATCGCAAGATTCGAGTCGTCAACTATGGCCAGCGTCACCTCGAGGAACTTGGACATTCTGATTTAGATGATTCAGACGAGTAGTGTTCTGAACGTCTAACACTTGTATATATATCTATGGTAGCTATTATTATGTACTGTTTGGGCTAGTATCATGTACTTCTTGGACCAATTTATATATCTCTAGTTTCTGTTTGTGCCATTTATAGTTTCCAAATTTGAATGGTTTAGCCCTTTCTAACTTCATTTCCTACTTTTGAAATGTTTAGCCCTTTCTAACTTCATGGTATCATGCATTTCGACCACATATATATACAAAAAGTCTTCAGTTCAAATAAGTTCAATGCTTTTCAATTTCACGGTCACCTAGCTCAAAAAAAAAAGTAAATGCACGAAATATACCAAATGAAGTCATAAATTGTTGAAATTTTGTGATGTGCCTTTGAATGGTGCCTTTTGAACACACAAAAAGTATGGAGTTCAAATAATTTTTAAAAAAATGAAATCCCTTTGTAAGAGATGAGTTCTCGTTCGAAACCCTGCTACTTCGAGAGAGATTGTCAGTTTTGTACACGAACTGCATCCAGTCTTTGTCGTAGCCCTCTCAACTTTTTAACACATGCTATGTGGGTGAAATGATGATAGCATGCCAACTTTCAACATTTTCAGAGTTCATTTGTAGTGCTTTTCAATTTCAGGGTCAACTAGCTCAAAAAAAATAAGTAAATGCACGAAATATACCAAATGAAGTCAGAAATTGTTGAAATTTTGTGATGTGCCTTTGAATGGTGCATTTTGAACACACAAAAAGTATGGAGTTCAAATAAGTTCAAAAAAAATGAAATCCCTTTGTAAGAGACGAGTTCTCGTTCGAAACCCTGCTACTTCGAGAGAGATTGTCTGTTTTGTACACGAACTGCATCCAGTCTTTGTCGTAGCCCTCTCAACTTTTTAACACATGCTATGTGGGTGAAATGATGATAGCATGCCAACTTTCAACATTTTCAGAGTTCATTTGTAGTGCTTTTCAATTTCAGGGTCAACTAGCTCAAAAAAAAATAAGTAAATGCACGAAATATACCAAATGAAGTCAGAAATTGTTGAAATTTTGTGATGTGCCTTTGAATGGTGCATTTTGAACACACAAAAAGTATGGAGTTCAAATAAGTTTTAAAAAAATGAAATCCCTTTGTAAGAGATGAGTTCTCGTTCGAAACCCTGCTACTTCGAGAGAGATTGTCTGTTTTGTACACGAACTGCATCCAGTCTTTGTCGTAGCCCTCTCAACTTTTTAACACATGCTATGTGGGTGAAATGATGATAGCATGCCAACTTTCAACATTTTCAGAGTTCATTTGTAGTGCTTTTCAATTTCAGGGTCAACTAGCTCAAAAAAAATAAGTAAATGCACGAAATATAACAAATGAAGTCAGAAATTGTTGAAATTTTGTGATGTGCCTTTTAATTGTGCATTTTGAACACACAAAAAGTATGGAGTTCAAATAAGTTTAAAAAAAATGATATCCCTTTGTAAGAGATGAGTTCTCGTTCGAAACCCTGCTACTTCGAGAGAGATTGTCAGTTTTGTACACGAACTGCATCCAGTCTTTGTCGTAGCCCTCTCAACTTTTTAACACATGCTATGTGGGTGAAATGATGATAGCATGCCAACTTTCAACATTTTCAGAGTTCATTTGTAGTGCTTTTCAATTTCAGGGTCAACTAGCTCAAAAAAAATAAGTAAATGCACGAAATACACCAAATGAAGTCAGAAATTGTTGAAATTTTGTGATGTGCCTTTGAATGGTGCATTTTGAACACACAAAAAGTATGGAGTTCAAATAAGTTCAAAAAAAATGAAATCCCTTTGTAAGAGATGAGTTCTCGTTCGAAACCCTCCTACTTCGAGAGAGATTGTCAGTTTTGTACACGAACTGCATCCAGTCTTTGTCGTAGCCCTCTCAACTTTTTGAACACATGCTATGTGGGTGAAATGATGATAGCATGCCAACTTTCAACATTTTCAGAGTTCATTTGTAGTGCTTTTCAATTTCATGGTCAACTAGCTCAAAAAAATAAGTAAATGCACGAAATATACCAAATGAAGTGAGAAATTGTTGAAATTTTGTGATGTGCCTTTGAATGGTGCATTTTGAACACACAAAAAGTATGGAGTTCAAATAAGTTTAAAAAAATGAAATCCCTTTGTAAGAGATGAGTTCTCGTTCGAAACCCTACTACTTCGAGAGAGATTGTCAGTTTCGTACACGAACTGCATCCAGTCTTTGTCGTAGCCCTTTCAACTTTTTAACACATGCTATGTGGGTGAAATGATGACAGCATGCCAACTTTCAACACTTTAAGAGTTCATTTGTAGTGCTTTTCAATTTCAGGGTCAACTAGCTCAAAAAAAATAAGTAAATGCACGAAATATACCAAATGAAGTCAGAAATTGTTGAAATTTTATGATGTGCCTTTAAATGGTGCATTTTGAACACACAAAAAGTATGGAGTTCAAATAAGTTTAAAAAAAATGAAATCCCTTTGTAAGAGATTAGTTCTCGTTCGAAACCCTGCTACTTCGAGAGAGATTGTCAGTTTTGTACACGAAGTGCATCCAGTCTTTGTCGTAGCCCTCTCAACTTTTTAACACATGCTATGTGGGTGAAATAATGATAGCATGCCAACTTTCAACATTTTCACAGTTCATTTGTAGTGCTTTTCAATTTCAGGGTCAACTAGCTCAAAAAAAAATAAGTAAATGCACGAAATATACCAAATTAAGTCAAATAAAAAAATAGATAATAGTTTGGATATTCAAAATTATTAATTATGAAAATAAAAAATAGTTTTGCATTATTTATTCAATTTGAAACACTTTTCATTATCATAGTTTTGTCAAATTCTCAAATATGCAAAAAGAATTTTTAATAAACATAATTTTTTATTGAAAATAACAAAATAGATAATATTTTGGATAGTCAAAATTATTAATTATGAAAATAAAAAATAGTTTTGCATTATTTATTCAATTTGAAACACTTTTCATTATCATAGTTTTGTCAAATTCTCAAATATGCAAAAAGAATTTTTAATAGACATAGTTTTTAATTGAAAATAACAAAACAGATAATAGTTTGGATAGTAAAAATTATTAATTATGAAAATAAAAAATAGTTTTGCATTATTTATTCAATTTGAAACACTTTTCATTATCATAGTTTTGTCAAATTTTCAAATATGCAAAATGAATTTTGAATAAACATAGTTTTTAATTGAAAATAAGAAAATAGATAATAGTTTGGATAGTCAAAGTTATTAATTATGAAAATAAAAAATAGTTTTGCATTATTTATTCAATTTGAAACACTTTTCATTATCATAGTTTTGTCAAATTCTCATATATGCAAAAAGAATTTTTAATAAACATAGTTTTTAATTGAAAATAACAAAATAGATAATAGTTTGGATAGTCAAAATTATTAATTATGAAAATAAAAAAAATTGAAACTATATTCGAGATCATAGAGAAAATTCAACCTAAATTCTCATTTGAATTTAGATTGAATTTTCCCTATAATTTCTAATATAGTTACAATTTTCAGTGAGTTTAGGCCCGTAAGCCTGCTTTAGAGAGGAGCTCGATGGAGAAGCTGCGACGGGGCTTATAAACAAGTGTTAGTCCCCCTCGCTGGGCGAGGTGGGACTAAACTTATCGTACAGCCGAGGAGGGTCTTTAGTCCCGGTTGGTGCCACGCCCCGGGACTAAAGACCCCCTTTAGTCCCGGCTGGAGCCACGCACCGGGACTAAAGACCCCGTGATTCCCGCCTCTTGGTCTGCCCGAAAAGAGGCCTTTAGTCCCGGGTCGTGGCTCCACCCGGGACTAAAGGGGGTCTTTAGTCCCGGCCCGAGCCACGCACCGGGACTATAGATCCACCTATATAAGCGGGACTTCGAAAATTTCCAACCCAATTCGTCCATTTCTCTTCTTCTTCCTCTCGTTCTCCTGCCCGGCGCGGCACAACAACGAACGTAACCGACGCCGTCAGGCTGCCCGCCGTCCTGCTCGCCGTCGGCCGTCCTCCTCGCCGTCGCGCCGTCCTCCTCGCCGCCGCGCCGTGCTCCTCGTCGTCGCGCCGTCCTCCTCGCCGTCGCGCCGTCCTCCTCGCCAACACTCCGGCCAGTAAGCCCCCCGCCCCCTCCTCCCCAACACTCCGGCCAGTATAGAAGAAAAGAAGAAAAAGGAGAAGAGAGGAAGAAAAAGGAGAAGAAAGGAAGAAAAAGGAGAAGAAAAGAAGAAAAAGGAGAAGAAAAGAAGAAAAAGAAAAGATTTTTTTGTCATTTAATTCCTATTGTTATTAGGTCTGTGCTAGATTATTAGGGTTAGTAATATTTAGAATTAGGTTAGGGTTACAAGAAGAAGAAATATGAACAAAAATAAGAAAATAAGATTAGGAAAAATGAAAATAAGAAGAGGAGGAGAAGAAAAGAGGAAAAAGTGTATATTGTATAGTGTATATGCTTAAGTGTATAGTGTATATAGTGTATAGTGTATAAGGAGAGGAGGAATTTTGCTATAGTGTATATAGTGTATAGTGTATAAGAAAAGAAGAAAAGAAGAGGAGGAGAAGAGAAGAAAAGAAGAGGAGGAGAAGAGAAGAAAAGAAGAGGAGGAGAAGAGAAGAAAGAAGAGGAGGAGAAGAAAAATGAAAATAAGTGTTAATAGTTTAATTTTGCTATTGTATCTGCTTAAGTGTTAATAGTTTATTTTTAGCAAGAAAATTAATAGAACTACTTTATTTTTTTAGTTCATTTTACGATGCCTATCCCGCATCCTCGTCGTCGATTCGGCGGAGGACACCTGCTTGATCAGAGGGGCCCTGTCCGGGACTGGGCTCCGCCCGGCTGGTATTGGGAGGTGCTACCTTCCGGGGGCGTAGGTTGGTGAGGAGGCAGCCCGTCGTTGACCCGATCCTTGTTTGGTGGCGGTCGCGTGGGCCTGTGAGGGTGCCGAGGCTTCCGGACACCGCGGAGGTGGTACGTCACCGTGTCGGCGAGGAGGATGAGCACGTCCGTCGCTACATGGTTGCGTTGGAGGGCAGGTTCGAGCATACCTGGCAGGTTCTTCGGGGATCTCACTGGAGCTATGATCCTGTGATGGTTCCTTCTCTTTGGGTGTCCACCGCTCGCGCCGATACCCGTCGGGCGCGACGGTTCTAGATGTATTAGTGATGCTATATGTATGATAGTATTCGAGGAGTATTAATGATAATATTCGACGATGTACGGACAAAAGTGATGATGTATTAGCTTATAATTGAATGCATGCTAATTTGAATACTACTTTATTTTACGATTTGGTTTTGCTTAGTGAATGCTCAAATTGGAAAATTACTCCTACTTTGAATACTATGCACAAATCTAGGAGTCTCAAATTGGAAAAGTACTCCTACTTTGGTTTTTGGTACAAAGGTTAAGAGAATCCGTTTTTTGCAGAACTATGGATCCACATATCAGGAACCTCGAAGAGGAAGAACTTCTGGAAGATATAATCAAAGACGGCCCCGACATTGAACCAGCTGAATCTCCGTCGTTATATCTAAACCAGGACGTTGGAATGGAGGTCGAGCGACACGAAGATGAAGCCGATGGGGCAGGAGATAGGTCCAATGACGGAGAAGGTGATAGCTCCACTGATGGAGAAGCCGGTGAAGAGGAGAAGTCCGGCGAGGTATACATATGAAGTTCGACAATCACTTGTAATATGTGAAAAATATTGGAGATAGCTCTATATTGTATACATATACATTCATTTGCCAAATGTTTCTTCCTCTTAGGCCTCCACATCGAGCAAAACTACGAAACGAGGCCCGACTAGAAAGTTGGATGCACGGACGCATTACACATTTGAGGTGATATTTCCTACGGGCGAACCCAAGCTTCCTAAGAATGCTGCTGACACATTCAAGAAGCAATGCGGAGTTCTCGTTAGGGATCACGTCCCGATCAACGTTCGGTAGTGGAACAAGCGCAAAGGGGCAGCCGATAGTGACTATGTCGCCGAAAGGTACAAATATAATCTTTGGAATGATCTCATGTCACATTTCAACCTGCCAGAATGTGAGAATGAAGACGCCGCAGACAAACTGAGGGCCAAAGTCAAGCAGTGGACTCTGAAGAAGATGGCCGAACTGTTCCGTAGCTGGAAGAAAAAGCTATGGAAAAATTATCTGAAGACACAGAAAGTGCCAGTATTCGAGGGGTATCTAGCCAAGCAGGCGAATCACTCGAAGGCATTTCAAGAGTACAAGGAGTCAGAAGATGCCCATGCATTATCAGAAAAGAACAAGATAAATGCCGACAAGAAGATATATCACCACAAGCTGGGGCCAGGGGGCTATGAGACTGTCATCCCAAAGTGGGATAAGAAAGAGCAAGATCTGATAGATAAAGGCGTCGTACTTGAACCACTCCGTGATGAGTGGGAATTGAGAGCAAGAAATCGGTTCCTTGCGCATGATGGGTCGTACGACGAAACAACAGGGGACCTCATCTGCAATGACAATCTTAGGATACCCAGGGAGAATTGGAAAAGAATAGTGAAAGAAATTAAGGAGGGAAGAAGAAAGTTCACTGCAGATAGAGAGAAAGATTTGCTCACACTGGTCCTCGGCAATGACGAACATGGAGGACGAACGCGAGGCTTCGGTCCTTCTTACCCGTGGTGGCTTGGGTTTGCCAGAGACCAAGACACTAACGGAAGCCGAGAGAGAGCAAAGAAGCGGCATCAGGATGAGGAGAATGACAAGTTCAACCAGTTGCTTGCCACGATTAACGAGCAACAGAAGCAGATTGATGAGCTTAGAGGAGTACCGCGCCAGGAAGATCATGCAGTTGATATTACCGGCGCCCCATCTAAGCGGAAAAGCAGCGTGGCTGAATCTGAGGCCCCGCCCGATGATGAACGAAGAATGATAGAGGGCGGTCCCGGCTACCCCGTGGATGGAATCAAGGAGTCAACATCATGTGAACTCCTTCAGAAATTCAAGAACATATCCATGAAGGTGGCCGTAGGACAAGCTTTACCTTTTGGCCCTGATGCACGCTGGCATGGCCGTGAGATTCCAGCTGGCTTTGCTAAAGTCGGGGTGGATGAAATCATGACGGGGTTTAATGATATGGAGCTCGACATAGCTGGACCCGAAGATGAGAGGACACTCGGAGAAGTACTGGGTGGAGTCATCCTATGGGAAAAGAACTACATCAAGCTTCCAGGCTCGGCCCCAAGGACAACACCGCCTCCGAGTCGTCGCAGGTCACCTACACCTCCATTACCTCCAAGCCCTCCACATGACGTCGGCCAGCACAACACGAGTCCATCTCGATCACCGCCGCCGGACTTGGGTCGTCCGTCTCCGCCGCCGCCTGCACATGATACTAAGCGGAAGCGTCCCAGCAAGAACGCTTCGTCGATGATTTCTAAGGGACGGAGCTCCCCAAAGCGCAAACTGTCGCCCCTCCCAAAGGTACCTCATGCTAATCTTCCTATCAGACCTTATGATCGTACCCCCGAGGAAAACGCCAGGATAGCAAAGGAACAACATGAGGCACAGATGAAAAGGAAGGAACCCGAGCCCCGCCCGAAATACACCGAGAAGAACATAGCACGGGCAAAAGACTTCATAACCACTCCATCACAGTATGACTTACACTATAAGCCTGATGACTATACACGCACATTACAGAAGGAAGTGAAAAAGAGCAAGTCACATGCAAGTGCAAGTGGGAGCAAATCAAGTTCAACTACAAGCAAGAAAAAATCAGACGTTCCTCAGCTTGGACAACAGGCCAAACAGTCGATCCCACCCCTCAAGGTGTTAACCGAGAATGTTCCCCCTCCGGTGCAGGGGCAAGCTTTTGAAAACGCAAAGGAGTTGGCGGATGAATGTGGTATCCCGGTTGAAAATTTGCTGGCTTCCCAAGACGACATGATACCCAAGGTTGTGGTAGCCCCTAAGCCACAGTTTGTCATGGGAGAGCCTTTGGTCAGCAAAGATGATCTCCCAACAAATATGCGTTACTTGCATAAATGATCGTGCTGAGTGTCCCACAGGAGTACTACGGCCGCTCCGAAGAAATCCATATCGACTTTGATGAACCCTTCCAGATGTACAATGGCGACGCCCTCGACAAATCGCTTATGAGTTGCTATTGTCTGTAAGTTTTTCAATTCGTTGTCTACATATAACTTGTTTAGTTATTTCAATTCATTGTCTATATATAACTTGTACTCTATTATGCAGAATGAAGATTCTGGAGTGTAAAAGTAAGAGCATCATAAATATTGGGTTTATTGATCCAGATAAAATACATATAGCGACGCTAACTAATTATCCCAAGGAGACGGAGGAAAACCTTCTAAGGTTTCTAAGAGATCAAAATTTCTGTGACCACATACTGTTTCCATACAACTTCAGGTGAGGGTCTTTACTCTGTTGTGTCCATTCACTTATAAGTGTATTTGATAAGTTAATCACACACATATATATACATATATATATATATACATGTGCAGCTTCCATTGGATTCTGTTGGACATTCAAATTGATAAGGGAATAGTTGATGCCTTCGACCCATTATCGAGACCCTTGGAACAGTTCCAAAGCCTGCAGGACATGCTCCAAGGGTAATTTTAATCATTCTTGCGCTCTATCGGTCTCTTTCGATGATTTTCTGATATATCAATTAATGAAAAACTTAGCAAATCATTATCCTTGTCGGGCAGGGTTTGGAATCGGTTAAAGTGCGTGACTCCCGGTAACTTTCCTGAGAAGCTGACCTTTAGAGCGGCTCAGGTAAGTAGTAGTATGATATACTTCTATTAATTTTCAATACATTTATGATGCTAGATTATTATTTTGATTATATATATTCCATTTTTGTAAAGTGCGACCAGCAGCCACGGGGAACGCATCTATGCGGATACTATGTTTGCGAGACCATTCGCACGTTTACCTCTGAGTTCAAGGAGCACATATTCGACGTAAGCAATGAACATTCACACCTCTATTTTTACCTGTCATTCTTTGTTATCATGATTGATATTCATATTCATCTCCTCTTCTTATATAGCACACGGCCATGAGGACGAAGGTCCTACCAGAGCAACGCGCGATTGCTGTTGCAGAGGAGCTTGCGGGATTTCTGAGGACGGAAGCTATAGAAGACAAAAGACAATTTAGTGTAGCTAAGGGCCATTAGTGATGTTCGTCCATGTAATCGAATAGACGGGCTCTAGTCCCGATAATTCAGATCTCCATATAATTGTATATATATGATCGCTTGTAAGATAAGTTAATCTTATATATATATATATATGCATAATTATTTCTATTTTAAATTATATGAAAACTAATTCCCGAACACAAAACGAGGCATCACGTTAATCTCCTCAACACCTAAACCCTAAAACCCTAAAACCCAAAAATAATTTCATTCAAAAAAAACCCAAAAGCCAGCAAAATATGAAAATCTTTAGTCCCGGACCGTACACGGTCCGGGACTAAAGGGCCTGCCCCTGGGGCGCTACGAGGCGCCCACGTGGAGCACCTTTAGTCCCGGCTTGTAAGAGGGCCGGGACGAAAAGGTTAGGCCTTTAGTCCCGCCCCATTAGTCCCGGTTGGTGAACCGGGACTAAAGCCCCTTACGGGCCGGGGCTATAGACCCTGTCCCCACTAGTGTGGAACTAATAATATCAAACTAATTGATCGAGGCTTAGCCTCCTTTTTTATGAGAAGATATTGTAAAGGATTATGGTTAGTATGAACTATCACATTGGAGTAAATGATATAACATCTATATTTATTACAAGCAAAGATAATAGCAAGTATAGGACAAGAACATGCTACTATAATGCACCCCGTACAAAGAAGACCACAAAAAGCCTTACACAACTGCCTAGTCCCGAAAGAAATTAGGGTTCCTTTGCCTCCCGTGTTGGGGAACGTCGCATGGGAAACAAACATTTTCCTACGCGCACGAAGACCTATCATGGTGATGTCCATCTACGAGAGGGGATGTGTGATCTACGTACCCTTGTAGACCGTACAGCAGAAGCGTTAGTGAACGCGGTTGATGTAGTGGAACGTCCTCACGTCCCTCGATCCGCCCCGCGAACCGTCCCGCGACCAGTCCCACGATCTAGTGTCGAACGAACGACACCTCCCCGTTCAGCACACGTACAGCTCGACGATGATCTCGGCCTTCTTGATCCAGCAAGAGAGACAGACAGGTAGAAGAGTTCTCCGACAGCATGACGGCGCTCCGGAGGTTGGTGACGATCTTGTCTCGGCAGGGCTCCGCCCGAGCTCCGCAGAAACGCGATCTAGAGGTAAAACCGTGGAGATATGTGGTCGGGCTGTCGTGGCAAAGTTGTCTCAAATCAGCCCTAAAACCCCACTATATATAGGAGGAGGAAGGGGGAGCCTTGCCTTGGGGTCCAAGGACTCCCAAGGGGTCGGCCGAACCTAAGGGGGAAGGTCTCCCCTCCCCAAACCGAGTCCTACTTGGTTTGGAAGGTGGAGTCCTTCTTCCCTTTCCCACCTCCCCTTTTTTTTTCTTTTCTCTTTGATTTTTCTTTCAATGCGCATAGGGCTCTTTTGGGCTGTCCCACCAGCCCACTAAGGGCTGGTGCGCCACCCCCAATGCCTATGGGCTTCCCCGGGGTGGATTGCCCCCCCCCACCCCCCCGGTGAACTCCCGGAACCCATTCGTCATTCCCGGTAACTCCGAAAACCTTCCGGTAATCAAATGAGGTCATACTATATATCATTCTTCGTTTCCGGACCATTCCGGAAACCCTCCTGACGTCCGTGATCTCATCCGGGACTCCGAACAACATTCGGTAACCAACCATATAACTCAAATACGCATAAAACAACGTCGAACCTTAAGTGTGCAGACCCTGCGGGTTCGAGAACTGTGTAGACATGACCCGAGAGACTCCTCGGTCAATATCCAATAGCGGGACCTGGATGCCCATATTGGATCCCACATATTCTACGAAGATCTTATCGTTTGAACCTCAGTGCCAATGATTCATATAATCCCGTATGTCATTCCCTTTGTCCTTCGGTATGTTACTTGCCCGAGATTCGATCGTCAGTATCCGCATACCTATTTCAATCTTGTTTACCGGCAAGTCTCTTTACTCGTTCCGTAATACAAGATCCTTAACTTACACTAAGTCACATTGCTTGCAAGGCTTGTGTGTGACGTTGTATTACCGAGTGGGCCCCGAGATACCTCTCCATCACACGGAGTGACAAATCCCAGTCTCGATCCATACTAACTCAACGAACACCTTTGGAGATACCTGTAGAGCATCTTTATAGTCACCCAGTTACGTTGCGACGTTTGATACACACAAAGCATTACTCCGGTGTCCGTGAGTAATATGATCTCATGGTCATAGGAACAAATACTTGACACACAAAAAACAGTAGCAACAAAATGGCACGATCAACATGCTACGTCTATTAGTTTGGGTCTAGTCCATCACATGATTCTCCTAATGATGTGATCCCGTTATCAAGTGACAACACTTTCCTATGGCCAGGAAACCTTGACCATCTTTCATCAACGAGTTAGTCAACTAGAGGCTTACTAGGGACAGTGTTTTGTATATGTATCCACACAAGTATTGTGTTTCCAATCAATACAATTATAGCATGGATAATAAACGATTATCATGAACTAAGAAATATAATAATAACTAATTTATTATTGCCTCTAGGGCATATTTCCAACATCCCGCTGGCGCAGCCACCGGTCCGCCTCGTTCCCGGTGGCCTTAGGGCCATGGGGAGGAGGCAACTCCACTTTTAGATGCTTCTTTGAGTTTTATTAGGGTCTGTCTCTTGCCTAGGAAGGCATGACGGTGACAGCTCCGTGAAGATGGAATAAGGTTTTTCTTGTCTAGTCTTTGTCCCCGTGATGCGTCTAGCATCGTCGGTGGGTCTGTGGAGGTATGTCTTCGACATATCTTTCTTTGGTGGATTTGCTGGGATTTAGTTTTTGTTCGTCTACGTTCATGTGTTTTCAAGTTGGATCATTCCGCTCTATGCTACTCTTCATCGACGGCGGTTGTTGTTCTGACTGATCCTATAGGGCCTTAGCATGTAGACTTTTTGATTGTCTACTACAACAAGTTTTGCGCCCCTCCGATGAGGAAGGGACGATGACAGTGGCGCCAGTTTGGCTTGCTACTGTGATTGTAGTCGTCACTAGGTGGTCTACGGATCTGAATGTAATTTTTATTGTTGCTGACGTTCGTTGTACTGCCATGATTGAAGATGCATAGGTCAGAAGTTTTTCCGAAAAAAACACAATAACAAGTAATTGGTTCTCAACCGGTATAGGAAGGGCGACACATGTGGACGCGATCATCATATATTGAAAAAGGTATGTTTTTGGTCCCTCGAGTTTCCCAAAAGTATTGAATTGCTCCATTAGGATTTTGTCATAAACATTTGGTCCTTGAAGTCTCAAAACCGGATAAATTTGGTCCATAACCAGATTTTGAGCACGTTGACGGGGTTTTACCACATTGACCAGGTTTGACCCATGAACAGTTAAATTTTAGAAACAAAAAATTAAAAAAATCTGAAATTTTGTAACAACCAAAATGCTTGCGTGCGCTAGTAGCGCGTAAATTTTTATGGTCAAATAACATCCGAGGAGCTCTAGGAAAAACATTTTTGGCTTTTCTTTTTGTGGGCCAAAATTTGTTTTTATTTTCACGAGCTCCTCGAATGTCGAACTAACACAAATTTTGGTAATGAGCAAGAGAGATATGACATGTAGGCCCTTGTGCTCAGTGAGAGAAATGAGGGATAGTGGTTGAAATTGTTCTTCCAAACAGGTCTAGAGTGGATTTATGTTTACAATTGACCGGGATCAATGAGGTTAGTGCACTGAGTTCAGGGCTTTGGACGATTTGTTTCCATCGCACACTATAATTTTAGGGTTCAAACGAGAAGCCACTGATACGTCCATGCGATGCGAGGAACACATGCCTCGCATGGCCGCTGGGAGAAAGCGACATACCTTGTCCTGGCGCGCCATGTGCATGCCTATTGGTAATTTGTAAGCTTGCATACATGTGACCATCAGATCAATGGACTACAAGCTGACTGGAGAACGTACGTGATGCATGCGCCAGAAAGCGATCGGTTGCGATATACACATGTGCACGTAGTACGATGGTTGGTGGACCGAGATCATCATTGTACGTCCATAAATTCAACTTTTTAGTTGTAGAGTCAATCACACAAATGGTGTTAAAACTTGGCGTAAACGATTATTTTAATGTTAGAATTCATGGTGTACATTGAAGTGGTGTAAAAATTTACTCCCTCCATCACAGTTTATAAGATATGCACATGTACCTAGCTCATTAATTTGACTTATATAAAATATGTTATTTAACATAAAAATTATATCATTAGAAAATAAAACATCTAAAGTTTCTAATGATATATTTTTTGTAATATATGCCTCTTACTAAGTTGGTTAAATTAACGACCTACGTACACGTGTCGGATTTATAAACTAAAACGGAGGGAGTAACTTGATTATGTAAATATAATGCTAATCACGTTTATATGCATCGGGACCGGTGACAAGGCATGAAGGCGTGTTTTAGGGCTCATCGTAAATGACTGCATATGGTTAAGGGAGATGGGTGACGTGGTCTTCTTTCAAAAAACACCTCTCTTTTTTGTCATGTAAAGACCCATGCCGGGAGTACAGTAAATTTGGGATGAGTCACACCTACAGGGAAACATCACAGATTTTATAACAGAATGATAAAGGTAAACGCTTCCACCCGGTCGCGCCCGGGCCGCGCGCTTCCCGTCAAAATTACTGCAACTGTGTGTTTTTCTGATACAAATGTTTTTTATGCAGCTTTTTTTCTTGTGTAAATTTGTTGCAACCAGCGTCATTTTTGCTGCAAGCGTTTTTTTTTGTACATTTGTACAGTAAAAAAGCTGCATATACGTTTGGTTGCAATTTCAATTCGTGAATTTTTCATTACAATCAATGTTTTCTACTTTTGATACAACCGTGTTAATTTTTGCTACAACCGGCATCTTGTTTTGCTGTAACCGTTCACTAAAAAAGTTGCATACACGTTCACGTAAATATTTGTTACAACCGGCGTTTGACTTTTGCTACCACGCATCATCAACTTCGTTTTTTTCTACGATCACGTAAATATTTTTTTTCTATATAAATTTTGTTTTTTGTTGCAACTGTTAAAAAAATGCTACATCGCGTCGAATGTTTGCTACATCGGGAGGAAAAATGTTGCATGAAGATCCAACGATACGGACACGCGGGGGTTAATGGATCGTGCGACCCTCGCGCGACCGGCCGAAAGTTTTCGGCCGGAGCGCCGGCGCAGAGCACTGTCCAATGATAAATAGGACATCTTCGGATTCAAACTAGTGAATTCGGTGTAAACAGCATGTGAGGCTAACCACCAGCACACAACTCACTTCAGGCCGAGAACCAAACAATCTCAGCCATCAAACCACAGTGATTTGATAGTTAAAATCGCTTCAATATATCAAACACGTTTTACACTTTAATTACCCATCATGCCAGTCCTAACCTTTTATGCTTTTTTTTCTAAACTGGCGCGTTCTTCGTCTGGCCCATCTCTCCAACACTTGCACCCACCACGCCCACCTCTCCGGTCAAATAGCAACAACACAAACGTCCCTTGTCCTGCCCCGTCGTCCCTCCATGGACCGGATCTGGCACTCCATCCCTGCCAAGGGCCAGCGTGATCGGATGCTCTTCGATGAGATTGGAAACTGAATCATGACACTTTCTAGCAATTAACGTAATAAGTAGACTAAGAAAAAGAGCTAAAGTACGTTAAGAATTTTAATATAATAATATAGTTCCCGCAAAAAAAAAAGAATTTTAATATAGAACGTGATCGTGGGCTGCAATTTATGTTATTTTTTCTTCTCATTTTTTGATTTGTTCTATTTCATCCGATCCAAAATAAGTGTCATGATTTTGAATTATGATTATTTCAACCTTAATTCAAACTTGCGACACTTACTAATGACCGAAGGGAGTAACAATACAATAGTAATATACATATACATATATATAAAGAAATTAGACCAAAAAAAGCTCACCTATTAATCTTTCAAAATACATCAAAATAAATTATGAATTATTTGTAAAATTTTAGAAAAGTGTCTGCATATTAAATAAAATATTAATGTACTTATGGAAAATAGTATATATTTAAAAAATAGCATATAATTTCAAAAATTACAGGTTTTTAATAAATATTCATGTTTTATCTAAAAGTGATCATGCTTTAATGTTTTACGTTTTTAAAACGTGTTCATGCATTTTAATAAAGTTTGAGTGCTTTCTAAAAAAATATGTATTTTTAAATAAATAAAGATATATGTTTGGAAAACAATCTGAGCCTAGTGTGCCCTCCGATTGCAAATTCTCAAATGTTAACAATCCTCTGTAGTCACCAAGATTGACAATCCTCTGTAGCCGCCAAGTTCCATTGTTCGTGTTGGTACTTCATCCTGCTGCTATCTCTCAGGTCGCTGTTTTGAAATCCCATTGTCCTGATTTTTTTTTTGAAAAGAGGCATAGCCCCGGCCTCTGCATCGAGAGATGCATGCAGCCCTTTATTAAAAAATGAAACCAAGTCCGGAATGAGTACAACAATCTGAGATCAAAGAACAAAAACGAAGAGATACAAAGCGCCCAATGCGCCCAACCAGCGATGGTATAATAAGCACATGACTAGCCACCTATCCTATTAGCTTGCCTCCATCCAAACCGATTGAAGATACCCTGTGCTACCATCTCCCAACGGACACACCCAGTAACCATAAGCTCCCTGGATTCCGAGTAATGACCACATGCGGGTCAGTGCGATAGACCTGTAGATAACCTGCAAAAAATTGATAGATGTGCATCTGTTAAACACTAAATCATTCCTGCAGTTACAAACTGCCCACAGTAATGCACAAGCTCCAACATGGATACTATTTGCCAAATGACCACCAACTCCCTCTACCCACGTCCCAAACAACGTGTTGATACTAGTGGGGGGTGATATTAAAAGCAATGTGTATAGAATGCCATAGGATTTTAGCCATCGGACATTGGAAAAAGAGGTGCTTGATAGTTTCCTTATTGTCACAAAAATTGCATCGCTGGTTGCCTTTCCATTTACGTTTTGCCAAGTTGTCTTTCGTTAAGATAGCACCTTTGTGGACGAACCACATAAAGATCTTTATCCTCAACGGAACTTTGACCTCCCAGACATGTTTGGATCTTGGAATGTACCCCGAATCAAAAATATGAAGGTACATAGACTTTACCAAAAAGGATCCATTCTTAGTTAGCTTCCAATGAATAGTGTCGGGCCTATCCGACAATTGGATTTGCATTAACCTTCTAACTAAGTGTAGCCATCTGGTCCATCTTTCCCCGATCAAAGATCGACGGAACCGGATATTTAGAGGCGTGTGGCTCAAGATTGCCGCAACCGACGCTTGTCTGCGTTGGACAATATTGTATAACTGCGGATATTCCGGTGCTAGGGGCACATCCCCTAACCATGTATCCTCCCAGAATCTAGTTGATTCACCATTAGCAATGACAAACCTAGTCTGGTTAAAAAACACGTTTTACATCTCATCAATCCTTTCCAGAATGGAGAATCATTCGGTTTAACGTTCACCTGAGCTAAGGTCTTATGTTGCAAGTACTTATTCCTTAGAATTTACACCCACATGCCTTCGGTTTCTACCGAAATTCTAAACAGCCATTTACTTAGCAGTCATCTGTTTTTAACCTCTAAATTCTCCACCCCTAAACCCCCTTGATCTCTGGGTCTGCAAATGATGTTCCATTTAGTAAGCATATACTTTGTTTTCACTTCATCACTTTGCCAAAAGAAACGTGACCGGTAGAAATCTAACCTCATCCTTACCCCCTTAGGTAACTCGAAGAAGGATAAGAGGAACATCGGCATACTGGTTAATACTGAATTAACAAGTACTAAACGTCCTCCATAAGATAAAAGCTTGCCTTTCCAGCAACTGAGCTTCTTTTCAAATCGGTCTTCGATACATTTCCACTCCTTGTTTGTAAGTTTCCGGTGGTGGATAGGCACACCCAAATAAGTAAACGGAAAGGTCCACACTCACACCCAAACAATTGGTTGTAAGTATGTTGTTCCGCCTTTACCCTTCCAAAACAAAATATTTCACTTTTGTTGAAGTTAATCTTTAACCCAGACAACTATTCAAACAAGCATAAGAAGAGTTTCATATTTCGGGCCTTCTCTAAATCATGCTCCATAAAGATAATGGTATCATCGGCATATTGTAAGATTGAGACACCCCCATCCACGAGATGCGGTATAAGTCCTCCTACTAGATCTTTGTCACTAGCCCTCCTAATCATCAAGGCCAACATGTCCGTAACAATGTTGAAAACAATCGGCAACATAGGATCCCCTTGTCGTAGACCCTTAAGTGTCTGGAAAAAATGACCAACGTCATCATTAACTTTGATACTGACACTGCCTTTTTTAATAAAACAGTCTACATGCTTCCGCCATAGCTGGTCAAACCCCTTCATACGTAGGGTTTGTTGCAAGAAAGACCATTTTACTTTATCGTACGCCTTTTCAAAATCGACCTCGAAGATAACCCCATGTAGTTTCTTCGAGTGAATTTCATGTAATGTTTCATGCAAAACAACTACCCCTTCCAGGATGTTCCGTCCAGGCATGAACGTCGTCTGCGTCGCCTGAACCACCGAGTGAGCGACCTGAGCTAACCGATTAGTACCGACCTTTGTGAATATCTTAAAGCTAACATTGAGTAGACAAATAGGGCGAAATTGTTCAATACGTGTCGCCCCCTCTTTCTTCGGTAACAACGTAATGGTACCAAAATTCAGGTGAAAGAGTTTTAGTCGTCCGCAAAATAGGTCATGAAACAGTGGCATTAGGTCATCTCTTGATAATAAACCAGCATTTCTTATAAAACTCAGCCGGAAAGCCATCCGGACCAGGAGCATTGCTATTTTTCATTTGTCTAATTGCCTCAAGCACCTCTTTCTCCGTGAAAGGAGTGGATAGTATCTCATTGCCGGCATCTCCGATTTGAGGGATATCCGCTACCATTTGCTCATGCATAGTGATAGAAGAGTTAGCCGACGCTCCAAAGAGCTGTCTATAATAAGTTGTAATGTACAATTTCAAGATCTCGTGGCCCACTATAGTGCCCTCATCCTGTTCGAGCTGCACAAGCCTCTTCTTCCTATGCTTGCCATTCGCAATCAAATGGAAAAACTTTGTATTGTTATCCCCATGGACAATCGTACGTACTTTAGCTCGAAGGGCCCATTTCATTTCCTTTTCTCGAAGGAGTAACCGAACTCTCTGTTCGGCTTCATTCTTGGATGCCCTTTCATTTGCATCCAACACACCATTCTCCGCTTTTCGATCAAGATCATCAATATACTTTAAGAGTCTATCCTGCTCCTCTTTGTATATCCCAAATTGATTCTTTGCCCATCCCCGGAGGAACTGTCGAAGATGCCTAATCTTGTTTTGCCATCTTTCAACATTAGACATCCCTCCGCACCCGACCTTCCATTCCCTAGCAATCATGTCCATGAATCCCTCTCTCACGAACCAACTGGACTCAAATGAAAAATTGTTTTTGTTACCCGAATGGATTGCATCACCGGAATCCAGAAGCAATGGTGTATGATCAGAGAGGGCCCGATTAAGTGCACACCAGTACTAACGGGAACTTCTGTTCCCACTCAGTACTCATGAGGACTCTATCTAGCTTTTCAAACGTTTGTTCTTGTAAGGAGTTAGCCCGGGTATACTTTCTTCCTGAAAGTTCAATCTCCCTGAGATCCAGACTTTCAATAATAGTGTTGAACATAAATGGCCATCTGCCACAAACTTATCATTGTTTTTTTGTCTGAACGTCGAATAATGTTAAAGTCACCCCCAACCAATAGAGGTAACTTGTCATCACAAATACGAACCAAATCTGCTAGGAAATCTGGTTTCAGCTCTGCCTGGGCAGCCCCATACACCGCTACTAGAGCCCATTGAAAACCGTCACTTTTCGAGCGCAGCCTATACTTAACTGCAAACTCCCCCAACACCACTTCGCGTATGTTGGAGCATATATCTCCACATGTGGTTTTGGTAATTGATGACAATTCCTATGGACTGATGGTTGCCTTAAGTTATATTTATAGGATTTGTCCATAGGCACTTCTTGAAGTCCATCTGTTGGGTTCAAGGAGTTTATATGTTGACCAAGATGTTATTCAAGGTATTATCCAAAGAATGGTCATAGAAACACTGGGTTGATCAAGATCTCAGACAAAGAATAAATCAAGATGATCAGCACACAAAGCGTATAAGATGTACCGAGAGGGATCAAGTGATCCCATAGTATGGTAAGCATTGTCCATTACGTGTTTGTGTACTAACACATGGTCTTTGTGATACTCCTATGTGGGGGTTAGGTGTGTTTCCATTGGGCTTGCGTCAAAAGGAAGATCTCATACAACCCATGAAGGATGACGTCAAGTGGTGATCGTCATCAAGATTGTGGTGTGCAAGTTCAAGTGGATCAGCACGAATATATCATTGAAACTATTGTCAATGATCATGTGTTGATAAGGACAATCTCATGTGCTAACAAGGACAAGATCAAGATAAGCATTCCTGAGCACTACATGCTTGATTCTTGTGGATGTTCACATGGTGGACAGGACAAGATCAAGATAAGCATTCTTGAGCACTACATGCTTGATTCTTGTGGATGTTCACATGGTGGACAAATGAAGATGAATACATAAGCTAGGCTTTCCGCATTGTGTATGGGAAAGTTACTTGAAGACTTCATCATGTCTTGCTTTCAACTTGAGCCAAGAAGGAACAACAACATCAAGCTCAGTTGAAAGGGCTAACTCAAAGGTATCAGTTCCTTTGACGTTAGTTGTGCGGAGTGATGATCAGCGAATAAAAGTAAACACTCAAGTATGGATCATCAGTACTCTTTTATGATTCTTGAGTCCTTAGGGATCCCGCACTATTAAGAGGGGATCACAGGTTTTGCGATGAACTTGCTCAAACTACATCTTCACTTTTACTCATACCACATCTCTACAACCATATCAAACACCACATACTGTCCACTCTCTACAATTCAATATATGTCCAATTACCTAGGACATCCGGCTGCCTCCGGACGTCCGAGGGCTGGACGTCCGGCTGGCTTCGGAAATCCGCAGCCAGACTCCAGTAGTTTGTAAGGCTTATATCTCGAAAATCCGGCTACCTCCGAACGTCCGAGGGCCGGACGCCCGGCCAAGCTCTGGAAATCCAGAAGTCAACACCAGTAGTATGTGTGCACTATATCTTGGAAATCCGGCCCCCTCCGGACGTCCGAGCGCCGGATGTCCGACACCCATCGGAAATCCGGAAGCCACCACCAGTAGAAATTGTGTTGTATATCACGGACTTCCGGGCCACTTCGGACGTCTGTATGCTGATGAATTCAAATATGTTCAGGCACATCTAAAGGCCTCGGACGACCGAACCATATCGGACGTCCGACCGCTGATGAATTCAGAAGAGCTCCAGTCATGCCTACAGGTCTCGGACGTCCGACCCCTGTCGGACGTCCGGCCCCTCAAGGACGCCCGGACTTCCGACAACTGTCGGACGTCCGGACCCTGTGTGACTTAAAGTGTCCCCAACGACTCTTTTTCTCTCCACACTATAGATACCCCCCTCCCACTTCATGAGAGGGTTGCCCAACACAGCCTTATCCTCATAAGAATACATTTCCACCTCACACACATTTGCTCACTCCAAATCTTAGATCCCAAGAGCATTTGTGAGCCCCTTTGAGAGTTGTTCCAATCAAAAGATAGATCTTCTCCCTCTCCTTCTCTCAACCTAAGCTATTTGTGATTTGAGCAAGTTTTGAGCATTCCCCGTGATCTTGTTACTCTTGGAGGTTGGAGACTCCTAGGCGGTAGGAGTTCTTCGGAGAGGAATCACTCTGTGTGATTTCCCCCGGAAAAGTTTGTGAGGGTTTGGAAGCCACCTCAAAGGCTTACCACTAGTGGTTGAGAAACGCCTTCGTGGTGTTATCTCAAAGGGAGAATAGGGTGAGCCTTCGTGGCGTTGGTGTGCCTTCGTGGTAACATCCACCTCTCTAACGGTGACTAGCTTCCCTCCAAGGAAGTGAACATCGGGATACATCTTCGTCTCAGTGACCTTGGTTATCCTTAACCCTAACTCCTTACTTGTGGTTTACTTGTGTTATTTGAGCATACATACATTGCATATTGTTTGTGCTCATTATATTGTGTTGGCTATTTCTTGTACAAGATTAATCATTCAAGCATACCCTCTATATCCACACGTTCATACTTACAACCCTTGGTATATCGTGTTGATATAGTGTGATCTAGTATCTTGTGTTGTTCACCTACTTGTCGTGTGATATAGCTCAAGTAAGTTTTTGTAACTTACTTGTGCTTGTTAGTAACTGTATTGTGTCCATCTTGGTAGATCGTGTTGTTGATACACGTTGCAGTGCCTAGTGCATTTAGGATTTGTGCTTGACAAGTACCCTATTAGTTTATTTCCGCATTAGGGTCAAGCCAAATCCGAAGAAGTTTTTAAATAGCCTATTCACCCCCCCCCCTCTAGGCGTCATCGAGGTCCTTTCAATTGGTATCAGAGCTAGGTCTCTCTTTAATTAGGTTTCACGACCTAGAGAGTATCGATGTCGACTATTGGATTAGTGCACAATGGCATCTTTGACTTTGATGACACAAATTATACCCTATGGAGAATTCGTATGCTTCATCACTTTCGGGCCATGGGCCCAAATACTTTACGAATTGTTCTTGTAGGGATTTCCGACAAAAAGGATGATGCATCTTCATCTACTAATGAAATGTATCTTGATTGTGAGGCTTTTCTTGCCATTCATCGAACCATAAGTCCTGAAGTGTTTAAGTCTATCTCGACTTGCAAGTCAGCTCATGAAGTTTGGACTAAACTTGAAGATATATATGGTGGGTCCAATCTTGATGAAGACGGTATTATGATGAAGGAGTTGGTGCATGAGCTCTTCACTCTTTTCGATCTTAAAGAGTCCACCACTACTTCCATATCCGATTGCTTGCACACCTCAACATCTTCAATCTCACAACGTAATGACATGGTGAGTGAAGAAATATATGTTGATGAAAATGTCATAGCCTCTATGGACACGAGCATATCTACCACCACACATAGTGTAAATTATTGTGCTGATAGGTCACGCATTTCACCTAAAGATTCCTCGACAAATGTCTGTGGTGATATGCCTGCTTCCTCGTATCCTCTTGATCAAAATATCTTGTTTCTCCCTAGTTGCTCTATGACTAACCATTTAGGGGAAATCAAGAAATATGAAGTACTTTTGACTAATGAAGAATCTGATTCACCAAAAGAATCATCATCAACTCCTCCAGTTCACATGTGCCTCATGGCAAGAGGTAATAATGAGGTATCATCTTCTCTGTGCAATAACAATGATATTTGCGATGAAGATGATGATGATGACTTGACTGAAAATATCTATGTGATCAGTAAAATTCTTCATAAAGCTAAAAATAACGCTCTTCAAAGATTCCAAGATGTTCTTGCTTACTTTGAAAATTGTAATGATTCACTTAGTCATGAACAAGCTAAAAGTGAACAACTTGAACATGAACTTGAGAAGAGTCATCAAGCATGTAGAGACTTAAGATCTTCAAAAGGAGAGATTGAAGTTTCTCATGATAAACTTAAAAGGGATTTTGAGGTCCTTCTCCTTGAATGCAATAATGTCAAGGGAGAGCTCATCAAAACCTCTAAGATCTATGAGGAGCTTCAATCTACTCATGAGAAGTCTCTATTTGCTACTTATTCCTCTCATATTGTTGATGATACTTGTACATCTAACTCTACCTCATTTGAAGTATCAACATTGAAGGGGAATGTTGAGCTACGTGCTCAACTTGATTTACTAACTAGCAATTATGGGAAGTTGGAAGAAAACCATGTAATGCTCACAAGCTCTCATGCCGATCTTCTAACATCCCATAATGTGCAAGAGTTAGCTCATGAGGCTATCATCACCAAGGTAACATCAAGCGAGCCTCATGTGGACAATGGCACTACTTCTAGTCAAAGTACTATATTTCCATGTGCTAGTCTTCGTAATTCGTCTACTCATAATGTTGCTACCTCGTGTGATGAATTACTTTCCTTGCCTTGTTGCTCTAACATTGAAGCTTACACTTCCTCTAGTACTTGCATTGATACTAACCGTGCAGAGGAAATCAAAGAGCTCAAGGCCCAAGTCACTTCTTTGAAGAAAGACTTGGAACAGTGTCATGAAGGGATGCCCACACTCAACAACGTCCTGTGTGAGCAAACATCTCCGAATGACAAAAATGAGTTTGGAGTAAACTCAAACAAGAACAAGAGGGGCCTAGAACAAGTCAAGAATTCGGCCAAAATCATTTGCTTCAAGTGCAAAGTTAAAGGGCACCATGTTAGATCTTGCCCTCTGAAGACGAAGTCTCAAAGTCACAAGCAACAAGGGAAGTGGCCACAAACTCAATCACATATTCAACTACAAGTTGAAGGAAGGCCTCTTCCCAATAAGACCCAAACCAACACTCCCCAAGGTGAGAAATCAACTGGGAAGAAAACAAAGGGTAGATGTTGCTACTTATGTCGTGAGAAGGGTCACGTCGCTTTGTCTTGCACGAGAGGTAACTTATCCAACCCAATCACTATTGATGATACCTATTCCCTTGGGAAGGATAAGGTTGGCAATGTGTTTGCCAAGTTTGTTGGTACTCAAAATGGTGTCAAGAAAAGAACCATTTGGGTTGCCAAGCCTATTGTGATTAACCTCTTAGGACCCAACGTAGTTGGGGACCAACAAGCTCAAACTTGATCAATAGGTGACTATGGAGGACATTAGAGACTTGGATACATAATGAAGAATTAAGGGGTCTTCATCATTCATATTATCTCAAGCCAAGTCATTTGGATTATCGAGTTTCTATCTTATATCCAATGTGCCTCCTTACGGTAACTTATACTTAAACTGTTTACATTGTTAGGTGCTTGCCCCTTTGCATGTTGTGGTTTTGTACCTTGCATGCGGTTGTATATGTTGTGCTTCCAACTTTCTTATCTTGAGTAATCGAGTAGGGGTATGTTGGTTTGCATATCATGTACATGTGAGTCTTGTATTGAGCCTTTTGTGTCTTGTTTGTATTTTTGTTGGCTCTTGTGAGAGATTAATGGATTATCCCATTGTGGGGAAGTGATGTGCTTTGCACACCTCTCAATCCTATAAATGTGTATACATGGGGAATACCACGTAGTTTTGATATTTCAAGATTATCTAGTTTCTATGTGGTATGTCTTACTCATGAGAAATTCAAATTCTATATGGTCCATTAATTATCTCTTGTTGGTTTCAATTTGCCACTTGTTAATATTGTTGGTTTATCACATTACGGGGGAGTAATATGCTATGTGCATATTACAAACCTAGAAAATGTGTACATTTGAGGTGTTGCCACTTAGTGTTGTTATTGTAAATTATCCTGTTCCTAGGTGGCATGTTATCTCTACAAGTGTCATCTGCTTGCGTTTTATGGGTAAAGATGATCTTGGATATATTTGTGATCTACCAATGAGTATCATTTCGAAAATACTTCTTGTCCTTAACAATTGGTATTCCCATCATGTGATTGGAATTGCTAATCATCTTTACATTGGATTTTGTGTTTAGTTTGTCTTCCTTGCCTCTTATGGATCTATTCTAACCTGTCTAGTGCTTTTATAGATATAGAGAAAGTGATGATCCCATCGTGTGCATTTTGTATTTAAATGCAAATTCTATATAATGCACGTCCCTTGGGGGAGCTATCCTATTTTCTTTAGAACACTCTCTTTATTCACCCATCATAAAATCTTTTGATCCCCATCAAGTGTGTGTTGATGGGAGGCAAGTCTTTCTCTATATGATGCTTTGTGCCATCATGAAAATTTGTCGAGGGCTTGGTTTGTTGGAACCTAGCTCTCTTTTGGAAACTAGAAACCTCGTGTTTGTTTTTTCTTTCAATTGGTTTCTTGTTGCCTTCTATTTGGCATGTGTCAATGGATATCTCATTCCTTGAGGTATCTTTTAATTGATATCCTTCAAGTGATAGCTCTTTTGTTTTAGGATCTTATTATCACTTGATACCTTGTATTTTGGTGACTTATCAACTTTGTGTTGAGTTGATTCTTAAGAGTCTTGAGCATGCGTATCTAGCTACTATATACAACTTCTTTTGCTTGCTTCCCTTCTTTGACCCAATATATAGGGGAAACTCCACCTTGTCATAAATTGGCTAAAAGTGTGCATGAAATTCAAATTCATATCTATATGCACATATGTATGTGGAGTTTGTCCTATGTATTGCTGGTTTTCTAACTCTTTGGTCCCAATGAGTTTGGGCACCATTTTGTTTGTTTTGTTGTTCCAGGAACAACTGGAGATGCATTGGATGCTCGGCTCACCTATAAGGAAGATGTTGAGACCATGTGATTATTGGAGCCAAGTTAGGATGATCAAAGAACAACTATCTACTACATCAATCCAATGTTGTCCCGGTAACAACTATCCACTTCATGCATTCTTTTCTTGCAAAGGACCCAACCTGTCTTTTCTTTTCCAGGTTGCATCATGGCATGAATCTCTTGATTTGTTCTTGTGGTACTTGGTTGCTTTCTCAAAGCATCCGAACGATGATGTCTTACTACTAGTTGGGATGTCTTTGATGTTCGTATGTTGGAAGTTCATATTGTACATTGAGAAAATATTAGGCCATGTGCTATGCTTCCAAGCAAAAGATCTCATTGATATATTTATGACTTCCTTTTGGATATCTAGTTTCTTCCTTCTTGTAACCATTTCATGTGTACATCCTTCTTTGTGGATATATATCATCATGATTGTCTTCTACTTAGAATCTTTTACACATGAGAGAAGTTACATCTCTAATTGATATCCTCTCTTCTTTCACGTCCATCGTTGCATTTCCTTTTTCGGTTTTTGATGGCAACGTGAAAGGATTTGTTTTCAGTGTGTATCTTATTTTCCTACATCTAGATGCACTCTTTGGCCGTGAAGATTTTTTTTTTCTCATGCTTGTCTTGATGAGGGTCTTGCCATTTTCAATTAGTATCTCTCCTCTTGACAAGGTTCTTACTTCCTATCTTCACAATGGGTTCTCACAAGCGTTGGTTCTTATTTTCTTTATTAGTAAGCTTGTGAACCCATTTTCTAGTATGTGTGTGTGGTAATGATATGTCTTGCACTTTGTATCTCATTTCATCAAGACTATGTTGATGAGTAATGCTCATCCTTATTTTAGTCTTCTCAAGTGCTTTGCCATGACTCATACACATTACTTTGTTTGAGCCTATTCTTAAGTTGCTTATATTACATGTTGCTCAACCATTTGTTTTGTGCAATTGATGTGCTTAGTGTCTCATCTATCCCCTTGCACTCGTTGTGTTTTTTATAAATTCTGGGGGAGCAACGATCCTATTTTGTGCACCTGTGTCAAATACAAAAATCTCATATTAGTGCACAAATCATGGGGAGCTTCTCTAGTCTTTGATAAAGCACTATGTTGCCTCTATCATAATATATTTTATTCATGTGGTTCGAAGGACCATATGATTGTTTGTTCCATCTGGAATTCTTTGATTGCTTGCCTCTATCTTTATATGTCTTTGTGGCATACGATCCTTTTATTTGCAATCTTTGGGTTCTCAATATAGTTTGTTTTCCTCCAACTACTTATCATTGTATTTGTGTATTTTTCTGCACTCATTTGCTGAGAAGTGCACACTTTTTGGAGGACCACCTACTATATTTGCTTTCTAAACTTTTCGTCCATTTTGGCAATCGATGCCAATGAGGGAGAAGTTTAGAGAGTTTACTTTGGATATGTTTAGAGGGTTTTTCTTTTATTGCGTAAGCATTTACATCTTGCTCACATATATTATTATCTTGTATGTGTGCGCTTGGTTATGCTTATTCCCTTATATAAACTCTCCTGAAGTGGTTTTCTTCAATTACCAAAATGGGGGAGATTGTTGGAGCATATATCTCCACATGTGGTTTTGGTAATTGATGACAATTCCTATGGACTGATGGTTGCCTTAAGTTATATTTATAGGATTTGTCCATAGGCACTTCTTGAAGTCCATCTGTTGGGTTCAAGGAGTTTATATGTTGACCAAGATGTTATTCAAGGTATTATCCAAAGAATGGTCATAGAAACACTGGGTTGATCAAGATCTCAGACAAAGAATAAATCAAGATGATCAGCACACAAAGCGTATAAGATGTACCGAGAGGGATCAAGTGATCCCATGGTATGGTAAGCATTGTCCATTACGTGTTTGTGTACTAACACATGGTCTTTGTGATACTCCTATGTGGGGGTTAGGTGTGTTTCCATTGGGCTTGCGTCAAAAGGAAGATCTCATACAACCCATGAAGGATGACGTCAAGTGGTGATCGTCATCAAGATTGTGGTGTGCAAGTTCAAGTGGATCAGCACGAATATATCATTGAAACTATTGTCAATGATCATGTGTTGAAAAGGACAATCTCATGTGCTAACAAGGACAAGATCAAGATAAGCATTCCTGAGCACTACATGCTTGATTCTTGTGGATGTTCACATGGTGGACAGGACAAGATCAAGATAAGCATTCTTGAGCACTACATGCTTGATTCTTGTGGATGTTCACATGGTGGACAAATGAAGATGAATACATAAGCTAGGCTTTCCGCATTGTGTATGGGAAAGTTACTTGAAGACTTCATCATGTCTTGCTTTCAACTTGAGCCAAGAAGGAACAACAACATCAAGCTCAGGTGAAAGGGCTAACTCAAAGGTATCAGTTCCTTTGACGTTAGTTGTGCGGAGTGATGATCAGCGAATAAAAGTAAACACTCAAGTATGGATCATCAGTACTCTTTTATGATTCTTGAGTCCTTAGGGATCCCGCACTATTAAGAGGGGATCACAGGTTTTGCGATGAACTTGCTGAAACTACATCTTCACTTTTACTCATACCACATCTCTACGACCATATCAAACACCACATACTGTCCACTCTCTACAATTCAATATATGTCCAATTACCTCGGACATCCGGCTCCCTCCGGACGTCCGAGGGCCGGACGTCCGGCTGGCTTCGGAAATCCGCAGCCAGACTCCAGTAGTTTGTAAGGCTTATATCTCGAAAATCCGGCTACGTCCGGACGTCCGAGGGCAGGACGCCCGGCCAAGCTCCGGAAATCCGGAAGTCAACACCTGTAGTATGTGTGCACTATATCTCGGAAATCCGGCCCCCTCCGGACGTCCGAGCGCCGGATGTCCGACACCCATCGGAAATCCGGAAGCCACCACCAGTAGAAATTGTGTTGTATATCACGGACTTCCGGGCCAATCCGGACGTCCGTATGCTAATGAATTCAAATATGTTCAGGCACATCTACAGGCCTCGGAAGACCGACCCCTGTCGGACATCCGGCCGCTGATGAATTCAGAAGAGCTCCAGTCATGCCTACAGGTCTCGGACGTCCGACCCCTGTCGGACGTCCGGCCCCTCACGGACGCCCGGACTTCCGACAACTGTCGTACGTCCGGACCCTGTGTGACTTAAAGTGTCCCCAACGGCTCTTTTTCTCTCCACACTATAAATACCCCCCTCCCACTTCGTGAGAGGGTTGCCCAACACAGCCTTATCCTCATAAGAATACATTTCCACCTCACGCACATTTGCTCACTCCAAATCTTAGATACCAAGAGCATTTGTGAGCCCCTTTGAGAGTTGTTCCAATCAAAAGATAGATCTTCTCCCTCTCCTTCTCTCAACCTAAGCTATTTGTGATTTGAGCAAGTTTTGAGCATTCCCCGTGATCTTGTTACTCTTGGAGGTTGGAGACTCCTAGGCGGCAGGAGTTCTTCGGAGAGGAATCAATCCGTGTGATTTCCCCCGGAAAAGTTTGTGAGGGTTTGGAAGCCACCTCATAGGCTTACCACTAGTGGTTGAGAAAAGCATTCGTGGTGTCATCTCAAAGGGAGAATAGGGTGAGCCTTCGTGGCGTTGGTGTGCCTTCGTGGTAACATCCACCTCTCTAACGGTGACTAGCTTCCCTCCAAGGAAGTGAACATCGGGATACATCTTCGTCTCAGTGACCTTGGTTATCCTTAACCCTAACTCCTTACTTGTGGTTTACTTGTGTTATTTGAGCATACATACATTGCATATTGTTTGTGCTCATTATATTGTGTTGGCTATTTCTTGTACAAGATTAATCATTCAAGCATACCCTCTATATCCACACGTTCATACTTACAACCCTTGATATATCGTGTTGATATAGTGTGATCTAGTATCTTGTGTTGTTCACCTACTTGTCGTGTGATATAGCTCAAGTAAGTTTTTGTAACTTACTTGTGCTTGTTAGTAACTGTATTGTGTCCATCTTGGTAGATCGTGTTGTTGATACACGTTGCAGTGCCTAGTGCATTTAGGATTTGTGCTTGACAAGTACCCTATTAGTTTATTTCCGCATTAGGGTCAAGCCAAATCCGAAGAAGTTTTTAAATAGCCTATTCACCCCCCCCCCTCTAGGCGTCATCGAGGTCTTTTCAGCGTACCTGAAGTGACTCACACCGCACCCCAAGTAAGATCCCACCGGATCTTCCTCTTGGGGGGAGACAGTGCCAGTCAAAGTCCACTCCCGCGGATAAGTTTTTCAGGAACTCTGATGTAAAATTATCACGTCCAGTCTCCATGAGCGCGATAAAATCTAACTTATACTCTACCGTAGCCTCCGCGAGAAATCTAATTTTAGCCAAGTCTTTTAGACCTCTGCTATTCCAAAAGATCCCTCTCATCTTTCATCATAAAAAAAATTAGCAGTCTTAAACCGTGCACTCCTAAGCACGGCCGAAACCGGATACACCTTCCGCTTCCAAGTGCGTTTAGGTTTTTCACTGCCAATCCCCAGGTCCATATAACCCGGCTGGCAGTCTTCATCTTGCTTAGGTATCAAATCGTGACCACACTCATCGAAGAGGTGATCATCACCCTCCTCTGATCCCTCATCTGGAGCGAGATCTTCACATAGAGAATTCAACTCCCCCAACGCAGAAATTTCAGTATTATTCAAAGGTTTAGTCGCCGCTAGATTCCTGACTATGTCCAAGGCCCTATCTACTTCTAAGTCAAGTAGATCATTAATCGATTTGGCAACCTCTTTACTCGTGCTCCCCATCGAAACCCCAACCGAAGAAGCATTATTGATAATCTCTTGAGGCGTAAAATGTAAAATAGAATGGGCTTTGTCAATGGACATACGTGTGGAATCTTCGACATCTCTCATCTTTGCCACGCGCTTAGCCCGTCCCATCTGCAAGTTCTCCGTGTCCGGTTGCTCCTGAATCCTCTGACTAGACCTCGTGCCCGACGTCATCGGATTAGCTATACCTCCATACGCTATGACCTTGTCCGCAGAAAATAAATCTAAGCTGCCTTGTGCCTTTGTAGTCCGAACATGTCCCTCCAGCCCATCATGATGGCTCATAGCGCCCTCCTGCATCTGCGGTCCGATACCCGATGATGAGGAGCTGCGCTGAGCTGGTGCAGCCTGCGCTTGCACGCCCATCAGCAGCACGGCTTCCTCCGGCTCGCTGACGCCATCAACAGCAGCCCCCTGCACATGCGCCGAGCTCGCCTCTGGTCCGAGTGCGTCAGAGGGTGCAGCTACTCCCATAGCATCTCCCAGCACCGGCCCAACCGACCCGAACTTGAGGCCTGCATGATCATATATTTCCCCAGCAAGATGTCCATCACCTTTCACTTGGTGTACTATCCCAATGTCCACCTCCTGTAGCTGCTGTGCTACGGCAAGCATCTTAGGCTCGCATTGCTCAGCTCCCAACTGACCCAGTTTTCTATCATCCTGCTGCTTAGCACTAGCTAGATAGGCAGACAACGAGACGGCCGGCAGCACTACGTTTGCTGCAGCCACTACTCCCGGCTTGGGCACTTTCCCTAAATCTTTCGCTGGAGTAATCGCAACCCTGTAGGTCGGCGATGACCTAGAAAAGTCAATCTTCGCCGGAGCCGACGCCGGCTCAAACGATCCAAACTTCAGTTGGGAGGTCGGAGGCAGTGACGGTGGCGTACCTCCTACTCCCTTGCTTGCCTTACTGTCAGGCGCTTGCTGCTTAGATGAGTCAAAAAGGTCATCCTTCTCCTCGGATTCCCTAGCTCCCGCATCATCATCTTAATCTGTCATATCTACATCTCCATTAGTGACCGAGTCCTTAAAGAGATCCGGACTCTCTATCTCCAAAAGCAAAGTGTATCTAGCCCCCTCAAAGGTCCACATAACCTCATCCGGCACCAACTGAATATCAATGACGTTGACTAGCATCCTCGGCACACCTTTAGCTCTAGTGAAAATCATATCCACCTTCTCCGTCTTACCGATGAGAGAGCCGAGGCTCCAAGTAATGAGATAATCATTCAGTGCCTTCGATGGAACTCCCGCAAAACGTACCCATATCTGAGGAAGAGGGACACCTTTTGGCTCCTCGGTCTTCCATGCATCAAATTACAGTACACAACTTGTGCTTGGAACTCGACGCATACCAAATTTGAGCAAACGTGCAAGGTCCTCCTTGGTAGGAAATACTACTTTGAATACATTGTCTGCAATCAACACAGGTTCCCACCTAAAAGTTGCTCACACAAGCTCCCGAAGCTATTGCACAATCTGTTCACTTGTCATAATCCCTCTCACAGCAGTAACAGTCCCAACATACGCTGTGTCTGCCATGTGTGCCTTAGACGCCTCAGTTGGAGACTCAAAAAACATAAGTTCTGGACAACACACTCCGTAAATACTTACCACCGGCATAGGTCCAACAGAGAGGGGGCATGTAGCTGTCCCGTGTTTAGGCTTAAGACAAAGATCACATAGATCAGTCGTACACTCCGAAACGAAGTGCCCCGTCTCACTACATCGATAGCAAGTCATCTTCTCCTTCTTTCGCGCCCACTTTGTCGGACGCTCTCCCCCATCGCTCTTACCGACTGGCTCAACTTTAGCCACCATTGGTTTATCAGCCGTCAAGACATGAGTAACCCCCTACTCCTTGGTAGCTTCCAAGGAAGTAATCTCCGGCGTCGACACAGCCAGTGGTAGAGGTGGTTTCGGCCGCCGCCCACCCCCTCTACCAGCCCAATTGGGGCGAAAAGATCCCCTCTTAGGATTAGGTCCCGCCACCCCTTGGACAAAGTTGCCAGGAGGACCCGAGTACCCACGACCACCACCACCATTACCTTGCCAAGGCTGACCACGGCCGCCCCCCGCCGATGAGGATCCCCGGTGATGGCCATCTCCATATGTATCCACTCTGTCATCTCCCCATCGGCCTCGAGGCTGCCCTTTGTGCACATCCATCTTGCCAGCCGGTTGCATCGCCGGGCCAAGCAGCGGCGCGGTGTTGTCCTGCTGCACCATGCGAGGAGTCTGCCCCAAGGACTTGCATGTCTGCTGCAGTGGCTTAGAGGGTTGTCCCCTACCCGCCATGATTCTTGGCGAGGACTCAGGAGGAGGAGGAACTCTCGCCGCCCTACCTGGCCCTAGCCGCGGGAACCCTGGCTTCGACGTGCCCCTGGAGCTTGGCGACGGCGTGACAGAAACCAGCGTAGCGATCTGGGTCCCCTCGACTAAATCTTGCACCGAAGGAAGACCATGGGCATCTGCCGTTTGGGCCTCATACCCAAACACTGGCAGGCCCAGATCGTTCATGAACCCTTTTGGCCCACAGCCGGCTGTTTGAATTTCAAACCAGACGCAGCCCGTCGTCCCGAAGATGACGGCACTAACGTCGGCAGCCGCCTTTCCCGTGCAGTAACCGTCCGCATCTTTCTCCTGTTCTTCGTCTTGGCCAACTGCCAATCCGGAGCAAAATAATCCGCTAGATTAATTGGATGCAAAATTACCTTGGGAATAGGACCAATCCATGGACGCATCCCCTCCTTGGGCTTGGAAGCTTTCCTCGACGGGCGCAGGTCAAGAACATGGCGTCTATGGCCAGGCGAACAGTACTTATCCGCCGATGTTCCTACCGCCAGCCTATCGGCCTGACGAACTGGTCGGACATGGATTAAGGCCTTGTCATCTTCATCAACGACCTCATCCTCATCCCCCTGTTAGCTAGAGCCTAGAAACGGCCACCACAATGCACCGGAGTAATTGTCAAATCACAAACCTGAGGGGATCCCTTGTCCTCGCGCCGCGCCTCCCAAGTGTTCCCAACCAGCACTTGCACTCCATCAATCTCCAAGTTGTCTCCCATCTTAGGAACCTGATTTACCTGCAAGTAAGTGCCTGCCAAAATATCGTCATCTTCATTGCGACTCGTAATCCGACGAGAAGGAAAATGAAGAACTATCGATCCAAAACGCTGCCGACGAGATGCGGAAGAGGTATCTTCGAACGCCGCCGCCCAAGTCCGGTGCACTGAAGCGCCGTCATTATCCCCATCGAGCTGAGACCCTGCATCGCAACGCGTAGATCGGATCCGGCCTTCGGAGTTGCAGGCATCGTCTCCTGCCCTCCTGGTCGCCTTCCCGATCGCCCCTCCTGTCTCCTCAGACATCTGAATAGTCTGCCCGGGGCAATTGTGTTTCTACGTGAGAAAAATAAAATCTGAGTTTGTTTGTAAAAATAATGCTCTCCATGCCATGCAGTCACTGACATGGGGCCCTACACCACGCAGGCATGTGTCCTCATCGTCCCAAGCTTATACAAACATGATTAACGCCGTATTTGCATATCAAAATCAAGTTTTTGTACCACTTTAATATACACCACAAGTTCCAACATTAAAGTGGCCATTTACGCTAAGCTCTGATATCGCCGGTGTAATTGTTTCTTAGAGTGAATTGTGTCGCTAGCCCACGAACTCAAACTAATTGTACATTTTAGACAAACAACTTGAAAATTGATCACAGTGGTTATTCTTCAGCCAAACCATGGTTTTGACCTGATGTGGCATAGTTAAGAAAATAGGCGGTGGGTCAAAGATAAACATGATGGAGAAGAAGCAGGTTGATGCCATTGCTTGTGAATTCTTAGATGAAGTTTCTTCTTTGGTACTAACGACTCCCTCCTTTCAAAATAAGTATCGCAAATTTAATACTAAATTAGTACAAATTTGGTACTAAATCAGCGATATTTATTTTGGGATGCAGAGAGTACTAACTAGCTCGGCTCTGGAGTGGCCTTGCTTGCTCCCCGTCACGGGCCTGTTTAGTCAGAGAAAGCTGAAAGCAATGGTTTCAATTTTAAAAAAATGAGAGGGAGGGGAAGAAAGCAATGGTTTCCAAATGGTAGATTTCGCCTACTACAATAACCATTTCTATTTATTGTATGTGTTTGTCCGTTAGTATTTCTTGGAAGATTAAGGAGTAATAGAAACCGCTCTTGTATGTGGACGTAAGCTCGCTTCTTCCCAAGGAAGCATTGCACCTGTACATGTCCAAATCATATAGGGCTGGGCCCGCAAAATCCGGGATCATGTACGAAATTAAAAATTGAGTCCTTATCTCAAAAAAACCTAACGAACAATTATAATGTATATATATCGTAGAAAAAATTTATAATGTATATAATATAATGCATAACAATTGAATATATAAAAAATACCTATCCAACTTCTAGTCACTGATCAATCCAACGAGACGAAGTCAAAGGATCTAAAAATTGAGAGAGAGGAGGCGAGGCAGGCAACCGGGACAGTGCCTGGAACGAGGACACGACCGCACAAGTATGAGAATTGAGAGAGGGGGCCATGAACCAGGGCAGCGACGAGACTAGGCGACCAGCCGGCGAGAGAAGGGGATGTTCCTGTCCTGTTCCTATCCTCTCACTGCTTCGGTTCTTTGGGCCCGCGCCGTCCTGTGTACGTGTGGCTCTTGTAACAAAATAAACTGTATTTTTTCATCTCTCCTATCAATGCAATGATACGCAATCTTTGCATATTTGCAAAAAAAGGCTATAGCCACTATTGAGATAGAAACATGCAGCGATCCCGATCCGGAAACGACGCAGCTAGGCCTCGATTTGTTTTTTTAGCGTAGCCGCGGCTGCAACGTTCGTTTCTCGAGCGGGCAGGCCTCGATGGCCTTGCGACTCGCGCCCTCACCCCTCGTGCCTCGATTCCAGCGGGAGCAGCGTCCAGCGGCCCACTAGCCCAGTGCACAGTTTTTTTAGTAGTAGGTTTATCTAAAAAAAATTGGACCCCTCGAAATTTTGGGTCCTGTGCGTGCCGCACATTTTGCACCACTATGAGCCTGGCGGTAACCATGCGATAGTTACATCTGATAGACCAAACATGGATACAAATTAAATCCAAATACAATGAAGCAACGTGTCATGGGAAAATTAAGCTTAGCTTACTGCTATTCTTAGAGTAGCTTAGCTCGCTTATTGCAATTCAGAACAAGAAGTATACATCTACAATAAATCCATAATGACTAGAGAGTGTGTATCGTTATCCCTCGCAGGCCAGCTGCCCGAAGCTGAAGGGCTCGGTGAACTGGGCCGGGCTTTTGTGGAACAGTGCATGTGCACCCAGCTCGGCAGCCCGCTGCATGGAGTGGATCTAGTCCCAGTATAGGTAGGCGTCGGAGTCGGCACACAATATGGAAGCATTCGAAAGCAAACTTCAAATTTCGTGAAAGTTCATATATTAACATTTTCAAAAATTCTAAAAAAAACATAGATATATGAAGGCATAATGCATCAGTGTGGAAGTTTTTAGAACGAAATACTTTGAAATGAGAGCTATGTAAAAAAGACAAATCTGGATCCTTTTAACACATGTTACTATTCATCATTTTAGAATATGAATTTGTCTTTTTTATACAGGTCGTGTTTCAAAGTATTTTTACCTGAACGTTTACACACATACACACGGATCATACCCTTGTTTCACTGTATAACTTTTCCTCAGATTTTTTGAATCTCAAATTTTGGATTTTTTATTTTTTAAAAAAATTTCGTCCTCCGTGAAGGCCGAGCTCCAAAACGTCATTCTCTATAGCGGAAATTGCTTTTGGAGGCCGACCTCCATGCAGGCCACCAAAAACAAATTTCAAATTTTGTATTTTAGTGCTTCAAAAATTTCTGAAAAAAATACATAGATAGATGAAGATATAATACATAAGTGTGTAAATTTTTAGAACATAATACTTTGAAATGATGTCTATGCAAAAAAAGAAAAATCTGAGACCTTTTAACACATGTTACTATTCATCATTCCAGACCATAAATTTGTCTGTTTTGTACAGGTCGCGTTCCAAAGTATTTTCACCTGAACTTTTACACATACACGGATCACACCCTTGCTTAGTTATATATATTTTTTCTGATTTTTTTAAAATAAAATTATTGAATTTTGATTTTTTTCAAAAAATTTGGCATCTATGAAGGAAATTGCTTTTGGAGGCCGAGCTCCATGGAGACCTCCAAAAGTAAATTTCAAATTTCATGAATATTCGTATTTTAACATTTCAAAAATTCCTAAAAATATACATAGATAGATGAAGGTATTATATATAAGTGTGTACATTTTAAAAATGAAATACTTTGAAATGAAGGCTATGCAAAAAAGACAAATCTGGGATTTTTTAACACATGTTACTATTCATTATTTCGGACCATAATTTTTTTTGTACAGGTCGCGTTTCAAAGTATTTTCACCTGAAATTTTACAAACCTACGGATCACACGCTTGTTTAGTTGTAGATTTATTTTCAGATTTTCTGAATCTAAAATTTTCGAATTTTGATTTTTTTTCAAATATTTTGGCCTCCTTGGAGGCCGAGCTCCAAAATGCATTCTCTATAGCGGAAATTGCTTTTGGAGGTCGAGCTCCATGGAGGCCTTCAAAAGCAAATTTCAAATTTTGTGAGAATTCATATTTAAACATTTCAAACAATGCTGAAAAAAATACATAGATAAATGAAGGTATTCTACATAAGTGTGTAAATTGTTAGAACGAAATACTCTGAAATGAGGGCTATGCAAAAAAGACAAATTTGGGACTTTTTAACACATGTTACTATTCATCATTTCAGACCATGGATTTGTCCTTTTTGTACAGGTCGTGTTTGAAAGTATTTTGATTGAAAATTGTACACACATAGGATCACACCCTTGTTTAGTTGTATATTTTTTTTTACTGATTTCTTGAAACTAATTTTTTTTAATTTTGATTTTTCAAACATTTCGGTCTCCATGGAGGCGGAGCTCCAAAACTCCATTCTCTATAGCGGAAATTGCTTTTGGAGGCCGAGTTCCATGGAGGCCTCCAAAAGCAAATTTCAAATTTCATGAAAATTCGCATTTTAACATTTCAAAAAATTCTGAAAAAATACATAGATAGATGAAGGTGTAATACAAGCAATCGTGGCTAATCAAGAACTGTTAGAGTTGTGTTGAGTATTATCATTTTATAGTTGCAGTTCGACTTATCTCAACTCCTAAAGGGGTAGTCTGCGGTCGTGATGGTAGGTTATATCGGTACGCGGTTTTTTTGTCCTGTTTTATTTTGTCCCACGTCCCACAATCCTCTCACACTGTTTTTCTTATCCATCGATTATTTTTCTCTCCACTCTTTTCTTTTAAATCAACACTTTCCCAACGTAGAAAAGATCACAGATCTAACTTTTCTAACTTATCCAAATCAACGGATCTCTCTAATTAATGCAATGGCGTCTTAGTTGCACGCCTAACAATGGCAATCACATTTTTTCATGATAATGAGCGACATTCAATTGTATGTTACAACATGTCAATAGCTTAGGATATATTGGATATGCAATCTTTGCTCGAGGGGCATCATGGGTGGCTCACACCTCCAATCCCTTAATGGTGGTGGCGGATCGACACAAACACGGGCGATTGACAGGGGATTCCTCATTGGTGGTTCATGGGCAAGTATGGTGCAAAAAACATAGGGTGTCATGGCGAATGTGAAGTGGGCATTATTCAATTTTAAAAGAGAGGGCTCGAGCGAGAAATGCCCCGCTACGTTGGGAAACCAGTAAGGAAGGGGAGGGTCCGGTACAAAAAGGTAAGGTTCCATATGTGCTCAACGGCCACCACGACAACCACCTATCTATGCAAGCCATAATGTAACGATTGCTATTATTATTTTATTGAAAAAAACCCTGAGAATTAGTCATTATCTAGGCTCAAACAAGAATAACAAATTAAGACAAGATGCATATATTAACTTCCACTTGGGAGCCAAGATTTTAGGCCCGTGCTCGAGGTAGAAATTCATGATTTGCTTGGAGCTAAACTTCTTTTTTGCGGGGTAGCTTGGAAGTGAACTTGGGTCGGTCGTGCTGGTTGGGCGCCACAAGCATCGTTGCGATGAGGCCACCCGTTCTCGTGCCCGTGATCTTTTATTTTGAAGTGTTTTTCGAGGACACACATTTAGTGGATGTCTAGAGATGCTCTAACAATAGATAATGGAAGGTAGCAGGAACCTGCATGCTTGACGCTCAGCTTGTAACAATAGTCAATGTCATCCACAATCTATCCTTGGATCCTTCCCCCCCCCCCCCCCCCCCAAAAAAAAAACTTTGGATCGTACACAAGGTATCACGTGAGCTTTGGCTTTTCACCTTTTCCAGCCTTCAGTGAAATGGAAAGGGAATAATCTCACGTTGGCAGTCAACACCCAGAGCTCAGCTTGTAATCTCCCACCAAATAAATTGCACGGTGCTGCTGCTTTGACAGAGTACCACACCTTCCTATCGCTCTCCCCACCTTGCAATGACTATAGTGTTTGGTATCAGTGGCGGAGCTACGCCAAATTCCGCCAGTGTTTTGTATGAAGCTTCGCTCAACTTTATATGAAGTTACTGTAGTGCTTGGTATGAAGGCATGAAGCTCCGCGCACGATAGAATAAACTCACGATTCAGGTCCGCCCTGCTCCACCAGGCCAAAATGTGGCCACTTGCTGCCTTCAATTTTTCTATAAACTCTTGGCTGTAAGTTGGAAGAAATTTGTTTTCAAAATTAATGATTGTAGCCACTTGCTGCCTCCATGCGAGCAACAAGTTAATTAGCGTAACCAGAAGCATTTGCACTATGTTCCATAGTGTGATAACATTGCATAGAATTAAAAGTTAATTGACAACAAGTGTACCTCAATGTGGATATGGACAGACGGCGACGGCGCCGAGAAGATGTTCCTGACGAACATAAGGAGGCGCACTATGAAGCATACGGTGACAAAACCTCCTCCAATAAGTCCTCCCTGCACAGATAATTTTTTATTTGTCATTAATTGCACAAAACCCGCGAATGCACTATTAATAATGAAGCCACAAACAGTTCGGATCAAAGGGAAGAAAAGCAAAGGCTTGGAACAAACTGAAGGGAAAAAAAGAAAGCAGGTGTAAAACATAGAAATATAAAAACCTTGCAGAAACAACAGCGTAGGTGTTGTGAATGCAGGAGAAACAGTACAGGAAATCTAAACAAGTTGGTCCTACAAAATGAATTTTTTATGTTGAAAAAACTAATATGTTGGTTGAGCTCAGGTCAATGGGCCCCTGTATACACATATGCAGCCCGTTCTTAATTTGATGTGGGCCCAAAGCTGCTGGTTGAGCTCCATTGCCTCGAGCGAACGCACAAAAAAAGAGCTGGGTTCCCTAAAAAAAGCTGGGAGTGGATTTTTGATTTTCCTCCAAAAGTACAGGATAGGGAAACTTTCCAAGGCATTGGAAACGATCAATTCCTACGTCCTGAACGCAGCTACAGCAACAAAACCCATAGGAAACGATTCCAACAATGATTCCTTCACTTTTCCCTTGAAACGAACAGAACCTAAATTTTGATATTTACTGCATCAAATAAAAGCTGGGGGGCGGAACACAAAATGTACCATTTGAAAGGGCAAAATACTATTTTTCCTTTCACCTAAACACTCTATTAATTTATTTTCCTTCACAGAACCATGCATGGCTCGCGCGCGGGGCGGGCGGGCGGGCCGCACAGCCCCTCAACAGTACAGTAAGCTCCGCCAGTGCTCGGTATAAAGCAGTTGGAAAGTGTATTTCCTTCATAGATCTCAGATTGCATGTACAAGAGTACTAGCTTAATGCCCGTGCGTTGTCACGGAACAATAAAATTAGACACACACATTGATCAAACATAGCTTCACATGGCACTCCGGACCCGATGATTTTTTCGATGAGGCTCCCATTAAATATAGAAGTTGCCGATGCGTTTATAGAAGACAAAATATATTAAAATAAATAAATTAGATCAAAGTGTATTTAAATATAGTAAACACACATGCCAGGCACGACAATAGTGAATCTCTTGCATTTCTCCATTTTCCTCTTGAAGAATCATCATCACCCGACTATTTTAGGTTGGTTCATTGAGCCACAAGAGCGTCAATATTAATAAGGATGGTTGTTGGCTGCTTTCAAATGCGCCGGGTTTGGCCACCCTGCTGTCGTGGCAAACGATCCTATGGCTTATTTCGGTGCTATCGGCGAGTAGGTCATGGTCGTCTCAGCCTTTCAGCGCAGTTTTGCGGACCATGCAACTAACCTGCACATGACATGCAAGTTGGATGAACCCTGCTACATATTAATCTTCTTTGGGTGGGTGTGGGTGACAACCATGCTGATGATTACATAAAAATAATAGAGGGGAAGATACAAGCTTCTCTTCCTCTCCCCCCCCCACGCTATGTGCCGTCATTGTGGCTACACTTTTTTATATTGCCAAATGCACAAACATAACTTAGAAAATCTGTTAATGAGTATAGGTTCATAATGAGCTCCAGTTTCCGCATTGGAATAGATGAGCATATAATATAATCATTAGATAAGACAATTCAATTCTTATAATTGGAATATTTCATATCAATACAAAAAACATGCTCTAAAAATTAAATCATAGCAGTTCAAGGCCTTCCCAATCAAACATGTCCGTGAACCAGAATGCAATGTACAATATTATAGTACATAAATTAAAAAAAATAAGTCAGTTTATATGATAATTTTAAAATGTCAACATACTTCAACCTAGTCTCTTTGCAATAAGTAAACCAGGTGCACATTAAAACTTCATCATCTAAATTTGCATACTATGTTTTCCTTGAGACTTAAATGTCTTTTGGCTGACTCCTTGTAAAGACGACAAACTTTGTGTATGTTATAAAATTAACGAGTGGCCACCCAGTCGCTGCAAGGTTTCTCAAAAAAAACAATATTTCCACAATCTTACCTTTGCCAACAAACTTTGACTAAACAAGCCTTTTTAAAGACAGAACAATGAAGCCTTTGATTGTGCACACGGACTTTAGATTCTTCATAGAGCTAAATGGATAAATAATATTACCTGCAGCACTACTATGTTGATTTGGAATATAAATTAGGACTATGCATGCTTCATTTGCCCAAGAGATAATTAACTTTAGTTTAGTGGCTCGCTTTACTGTTGTGCATCGAAAGAAGCAGTTTTTTACTACTATACAAAATATAGGATTTCAATGGAGCACAAACATAAAGAAATGTAACTGATATGAATCAAACATTGTAATCTCAGTTACCACAATCCCATTTGTTGGGCTTGAGTGACACATGAACATTTGATACAAGACCGAAACCATGCCTAAATTAAGTTTCATTGGCATTTTTTAGCGGAAGTTTCAGTACCATTTGAAAGCCATATTCTCAATAGTTTAAGTACTCATCTAAAATATTGTTCTTCTCCATACCTTGAAACAAAGAATGCCTACTTACAAATATTAAAGAACCTGCTTCAGTATATCATCAGCCATTAGCTTCTTAGCATCTTTGGGATCAGTTAAAAGTTACTCCCTTTGCTATAGATCATAAAAATAGTTTTAATACGAGGGAAAAGTGGAGAGAAAGCTAAACAATTTGAAACCTGTGAATTTCTTTTTTACCTTTGCAATTCCATTCAACTTTCAAATGAAGAAATCACACTTCAGGATTGATATGACATTTTCCTATGAAATGAAATGGTCTAATTAAAATGAGTTTCAGAGAAGAAACATGAGGTCTCAATCTCATGGAAGTTTTCTCTGGTCTCTTGGGCACTTCTCTATCCAAACACCTGCGGAGTTCTTATAGAACTTAAGAACTTCCTAGATGAACAGTATGGAAAATTCATGTACGTAGTTCACTTTCCTGTATCATTGCACAAGGCATGGCACTATAGTTCATGCATTTTCCCTAAACTCTGGTTTTCAATTTATGCATTTCGGAGGAGGCCTTGAGCAGTATCAGGCGTGCTACATATATCTTCAGTAGCCTTGTTGTGGCTTCTCCCTTGAAACCTTCACTCGCAGGCTACGTCCCTCCAGAATCTGCAGAGATTCAAAGTGAAAACCAAATTTTCTTGAGCTGACACTGAAACCAACCAGTTGTTACACTGACCTGTTTGTTGAGAGAATTTATCACGCAGTAGGATTGCTCCTCTGTCGCCATTGTGACAAAACCAAATGCCCTTGAACGATTGGTCCCTCCTCTGCACTCATAGTAAACTACTTTAGCATCAACCACTTTGCCGTGCATGATGAACATCTTCTCCAACCACGAGTCGACCCCGCGCGTTGGCATCTCCGCCTCGACCAAACGCGTCACAGCCTGATGTCGTTAGGATAAAATTTGGTAACTCAGTTAGTGGACGAGCATACAAACTGAAAATCCTACTGTTTTATGTGATCTTCACATTGCATTCATCTACCTGATAGAAGCAACCATTCTAATAAATGGAATCAAAACTTGGAGACTCCCAATTAAGAAGAGCATAAGCATCGAACAAAATGAGATGAAACATACATAGCATAATTTGATGTGCCCAATTCACTCAAAGTAACCGTGCGGTGTTACAATCAGTTGTATCAATCAAGCAACTAACGGATCTATTTAATTAATTGTAAAGAGGAGAGAGCATTCTTAACTGAAATCACTACGAGACCAGACCAGTAGAGGACCGGTATCTGTCGTGCACTGCGATTGACCCAAAGTAACTGTCGGTAGACTCGAGCCTCATGTTTTGCCAGATCTTCAACATACTACAGGAGGTACTCTATAGTGTATGGATATATCAATCAAAAGCTAGCCCTTGTAGTGTGTTGTTCCAAGTCGTAGCAGAACTGAAAAGTGCAGATTCATGGTGTTCATCATGAAGCAGGAGCCTTTAAGTCATTTGCCCCCCAAAAGGACCACCTTGGCAATCAAGATCCACAATTGGCGTCGAGAATCGCGGCGGCGGGGAACTCACGGTCGATGCTGGACGCGGCGACAGTCAGTATCCACGGGGCGATGTTGGATGCGGTGTACTCTCTGGGGCCGGAGTTACCTGCCGAGGCAGAGACGATGTTGCCCTTCTTCACTGCACCGAAGGCCCCGATGGCGATGGAGTCCTCGTAGAAGGCGGGGGCGTAACCACTGGAGCCGACGGAGAGGGAGATGACGTTGACGCCGTCGCCGACGGCCTCGTCGAACACCGCAAGTATGTCGGAGTCGTAGCAGCCGGACTTCTAGCAGATCTTGTACGCGGCGATGCGCATGGTGGGGGCCATGACGACGGCCCTCTCGTGCGCGTAGTTGTAGAACCCGGCGCCATCCACCAGCGACCCGGCGGCCATGGACGCTGTATGGGTGCCGTGTCCCTCGGTATACAACGACGACTTGGACTCTAGGGTCTCGTTAATGGGGTGCCCGAGGCCGGCCTCATACCCCTTGTAGAAGAACTTGGCGCCGATGAGCTTGCTGTTGCAGTAGGCGGAGGCATTGAAGGCGGCAGCAGAGACGCATCCCCCGGAGAAGGACGAGGGCGGGGGGCTGAGCCCATCGCCGGCGGGCTTGAAGGAGCCGCGGTTCAGCGGGTAGATCCTGGTGTCGAGCACCCTCACCACGATGTACGACACGGCGCCAGACTCGGCGGGGAGGAGCTCGGCCGCGCTGCTGAGGCGGAGGAACTCCGGGGTATGGGTGGTGTGTGGATGGGAGATGTCGGTGGGGGTCTGCGGTACGAGACGTGCGTGTGTGGGTTTGGTTTTCTCCCGATATTTTTGGATCGCAGGAGGAGAAGGAGGTTACGAGGGAGGTGCTTTTTCGGGTGGTATAGAGGTTTTCTTTTTGCATTGTGAACCGTATTTTATGTATTTAATCGATTGGTTTAAGGAGGGATGAAAAAAATCGGTGGAAGTGCCAGCTGCAGGAGGTGGGGAGCGAACGAGAGGTCGAACCATCGCTGGGAGGTCGAACCATCACGACGTTCGATCATGCTTTAATAGTAGAGATGAGTGAGAACCCATGAAAGCAAATGAAATTTAATAGTATCATTGCTATAAATGTGATGCAATGAAGCTCCACATTCAGTATGATTTTCTTATTTCTTTTTAGACATTTAACAAGGAAAGGCATAGAAATAGGAAAACCCTTCAAATCATTTTTTTTACCTGTGATCTTGTCAATTAAGTTCAGTTATGGCACCACCTCTTCCTGATCTCACCTTGGCCACTTACCTCATCAATGACCATGGATACATGTTGAATGTAATAGGTAATGCATGTCAGTCTGTGATATAAATAGGGGGATACAGGTCGTTTCGTACCACGGATAATGTGTTTCCCATCAGCTAACGTGATCCTCTTCCGTGCATATTTAGGTGCTGACTAAAGATGGTTTAAATGGATAAATCAGTACGAGAAAAGAAAGTAATAAACAATATTCTTTTTCTTCGTGTAAATTTACCTTATTTGTTGATTTTCCTACGATATATGGTCCGTGAGATCATTTGTTTCTTTGTGTCCTTTTATGTATTTGCACTAACAGGGATAATGTCAGATTCCAAACCTGTATCTATCTCCTTTTCTTTGATAGTAAGTAGAGTGTTACATTGCAATCAAAGCAGAAAACAAAAGACCTACAGGATCCTGGGAGCATAAGATTCTTTCTACTGGATGATTAATTAACTTGCATGCATCGATGAGCAACAAGAACAACCAGTCAATTAACCCGCGTGCATTAGCAAGCAACCGAACAAAAATAATAGTGGTATAAGGAAGCAAACAAAACTCATGACATCAGTTAAGTTAAATACCCGTATATATGTGCAAATATATCACTTATAAATTTCACCAGTAAGTCATGACAACAGTTTGGCATCAACAATATTTAAAAAGTAGAAGAAGCATACTTAGGCGACATCCAATCACGTAAGATTAGGTCACACTGTGATTTATTCGATAAGGCTTACTGTGAATTGTAAGGAAATGATATAAAAACCAGATACCAAATTGTTGCAGATACACTCATGGTATAAACTCTGAAACATCAAAGTACTCAATTGATGAAATTAGAAAAGCAATACAGTTAGACTCACTTGATATGTTGCAGGTTAGACTCAAATCTGAGACACGCAAAATTGAGGTGTGATTTGACTGTATAGAGATTATGGCCGAACACCATTGCTTGTTTTTGGAAGAACAAAAAAGGGAAACTATTGCTACAGGAGACAGAATGGTAAAACCTCATCATGGGCATACCTTCAAATAATATATATAATGTTTAGGAACATATGAAGACATTAAGAATAATGTTGGTATGGTGGGTAGATGCCCTGACCAACTTGGGTCCCTGAATCATATGCAAAAGTATCTTTTATCAGCAAATATGTACATTCATGGTTATAAAATATAACATACCGGCAATAAGATTGTCTACCACTCCTATGGACTATTCCTTTTTTTATCATGCTTTGGTCAAGTCTAAATGCTAAAACTAATCTGCACGCTATCCTAAAATTAAGAGGTAACATCTCAAACAGTGCAGTTTCTTTAAAATGGATATGGGTTAGAGTATAGTACCCTTTCTTGAAGTATATCATTGGCATCCTTCAGTGTGCCTTCCTGCAAAACATTGCCACAAAAATACACTGGAGAAGGGAATTGCTTTGCTCATGTTTCCACAAGTAAGTTCAGGAAATCTCATTTGTGAACCTTGGTTTTCTTATCATGCTCTGGTCAAGTCTAAATGCTAAAACTAATCTGCACGCTATCCTCAAATCAAGAGGTAACATCTTAAAAAGTGCAGTTTCTTTAAAATGGATATGGGTTAGAGTATAGTACCATTTCTTGAAGTATATCATTGCCATCCTTTAGTATGCCTCCCTGCAAAACATTGCCACAAAAATACACTGGAGAAGGGAATTGCTTTGCTCATCTTTCCACAAGTAAGTTCAAGAAATCTCATTTGTGAAACTTGGTCTTGAGCATCTTAATCTCCCAAGATATGATCTGCATCTGCTCAACCGAAAGGGGTCGATAATTATTTACAACAGAAGAAAGAGTGTAGTATAATATCTCTATTGGACTCCCAATTAACATAAGAAGGAGACATGGAAAGGCATATTCTAAGATATGTGATATATCATGGCCATTAAAGAATTGAAATCCCATCGATGCAACTACAAAAATGTGAACATCCAACAATTTCATACGTTTCCATTGCAAACTGTTGGAGGTTCGTTCATTTTAGCAGAGAAATTGCAAATTCATTCATTCATTCATTCTCTGCTTGATCTAGAGGAAGGTTGATTCATTTGTCAATTCAGTAAGTAAGGAAGGTTCGTTCGTTCATTTGACAAACAACAACAACAGCAACAGTGTGTGTAGCATCTTGATCCATGGAAGAAGTGATGGGGAACGTCGCATGGGAAACAAAAATTTTCCTACGCGCACGAAGACCTATCATGGTGATGTCCATCTACGAGAGGGGATGAGTGATCTACGTACCCTTGTAGATCGTACAGCAGAAGCGTTAGAGAACGCGGTTGATGTAGTGGAACGTCCTCACGTCCCTCGATCCGCCCCGCGAACAATCCCGCGATCAGTCCCACGATCTAGTACCTAACGGACGGCACCTCCGCGTTCAGCACACGTACAGCTCGACGATGATCTCGGCCTTCTTGATCCAGCAAGAGAGACGGAGAGGTAGAAGAGTTCTCCGGCAGCGTGACGGCGCTCCGGAGGTTGGTGATGATCTTGTCTCAGCAGGGCTCCGCCCGAGCTCCGCAGAAACACGATCTAGAGGAAAAACTATGGAGGTATGTGGTCGGGCAGCCGTGAGAAATTCGTCTCAAATCTGCCCTAAAAGCCCCATATATATAGGAGGAGGGAGGGGGACCTTGCCTTGGGGTCCAAGGGATCCCCAAGGGGTCGGCCGAGCCAGGGGGGAGGACTCTCCCCCCCCCCAAACCGGGTCCTACTTGGTTTGGTGGGAGGGAGTCCTTCCCCCTTCCCACTTCTTCCTCTTTTTTTTTTCTTTCCTTTGATTTTTTTCTCTCTTGGCGCATAGGGGATTGGTGGGCTGTCCCACCAGCCCACTAAGGGCTGGTGTGACCCCCCCAAATGCCTATGGACTTCCCCGGAGTGGGTTGCCCCCCTCCGGTGAACTCCCGGAACCCATTCGTCATTCCTGGTACATTCCCGGTAACTCCGAAAACCTTCCGGTAATCAAATGAGGTCATCCTATATATCAATCTTCGTTTCCGGACCATTCCGGAAACCCTCGTGACGTCCGTGATCTCATCCGGGACTCCGAACAACATTCGGTAACCAACCATATAACTCAAATACGCATAAAACAACGTCGAACCTTAAGTGTGCAAACCCTGCGGGTTCGAGAACTATGTAGACATGACCCGAGAGACTCCTCGGTCAATATCCAACAGCGGGACCTGGATGCCCATATTGGATCCTACATATTCTACGAAGATCTTATCGTTTGAACCTCAGTGCCAAGGATTCGTATAATCCCGTATGTCATTCCCTTTGTCCTTCGGCATGTTACTTGCCCGAGATTCGATCATCAGTATCCGTATACCTATTTCAACCTTGTTTACGGGCAAGTCTCTTTACTCGTTCCGTAATACAAGATCCCGCAACTTACACTAAGTTACATTGCTTGCAAGGCTTGTGTGTGATGTTGTATTACCGAGTGGGCCCCGAGATACCTCTCCGTCACACGGAGTGACAAATCCCAGTCTTGATCCATACTAACTCAACTAACACCTTCAGAGATACCTGTAGAGCATCTTTATAGTCACCCAGTTACGTTGCGACGTTTGATACACACAAAGCATTCCTCCGGTGTCAGTGAGTTATATGATCTCATGGTCATAGGAATAAATACTTGACACGCAGAAAACAGTAGCAACAAAATGACACGATCAACATGCTACGTCTATTAGTTTGGGTCTAGTCCATCACGTGATTCTCCCAATGACGTGATCCAGTTATCAAGCAACAACACCTTGTTCATAATCAGAAGACACTGACTATCATCGATCAACTGGCTAGCCAACTAGAGGCATGCTAGGGACGGTGTTTTGTCTATGTATCCACACATGTAAATGAGTCTTCATTCAATACAATTATAGCATGGATAATAAACTATTATCTTGATACAGGAATTATAATAATAACTATACATTTATTATTGCCTCTAGGGCATAATTCCAACAGTCTCCCACTTGCACTAGAGTCAATAATCTGGCCCTCACATCACCATGTGAATTACATTGTAATAAATCTAACACCCATACAGTTCTGGTGTCGATCATGTTTTGGCCGTGGAAGAGGCTTAGTCAGCGGGTCTGCTACATTCAGATCCGTGTGCATTTTGCATATATTTACGTCCTCCTCCTCGACGTAGTCGCGGATGAGGTTGAAGCGTCGTTTGATGTGTCTGGTCTTCTTGTGAAACCTTGGTTCCTTTGCTAAGGCAATGGCACCAGTGTTGTCACAGAACAAGGTTATTGGATCCAGTGCACTTGGCACCACTCCAAGATCCGTCATGAACTGCTTCATCCAGACACCCTCCTTAGCCGCCTCCGAGGCAGCCATGTACTCCGCTTCACATGTAGAATCTGCTACGACGCTTTGCTTGGAACTGCACCAGCTTACTGCACCCCCATTAAGAATAAATACGTATCCGGTTTGCGACTTAGAGTCGTCCGGATCTGTGTCAAAGCTTGCATCGACGTAACCTTTTACGGCGAGCTCTTCGTCACCTCCATACACGAGAAACATCTCCTTAGTCCTTTTCAGGTACTTCAGGATATTCTTGACCGCCGTCCAGTGATCCACTCCTGGATTACTCTGGAACCTACCTGCCATACTTATGGCTAGGCTAACATCCGGTCTAGTGCACAGCATTGCATACATGATAGAGCCTATGGCTGAAGCATAGGGGACGGAGCGCATATGCTCTCTATCTTCATCAGTTGCTGGGCACTGAGTCTTACTCAATCTCGTACCTTGTAACACTGGCAAGAACCCTTTCTTGGACTGTTCCATTTTGAACCTCTTCAAAACTTTATCAAGGTATGTGCTTTGTGAAAGTCCTATCAGGCGTTTTGATCTATCCCTATAGATCTTAATGCCTAGAATGTAAGCAGCTTCTCCTAGGTCCTTCATAGAGAAACTTTTATTCAAGTAACCTTTTTATGCTCTCCAAAAGCTCTACGTTGTTTCCAATCAGTAATATGTCATCCACATATAATATTAGAAACGCCACAGAGCTCCCACTCACTTTCTTGTAAATACAAGATTCTCCAACCACTTGTATAAACCCAAATGCTTTGATCACCTCATCAAAGCGTTTGTTCCAACTCCGAGATGCTTGCACCAGTCCATAAATGGATCGCTGGAGCTTGCACACCTTGTCAGCATTTTTAGGATCGACAAAACCTTCGGGTTGCATCATATACAACTCTTCCTTAAGGAAACCGTTAAGGAACGCCGTTTTGACATCCATCTGCCAGATTTCATAATCGAAAAATGCAGCTATTGCTAACATGATTCTGACGGACTTAAGCATCGCTACGGGAGAGAAAGTCTCATCGTAGTCAATTCCTGGAACTTGTGAAAAACCCTTTGCCTCAAGTCGAGCTTTATAAACAGTCACATTACCGTCAGCGTCCGTCTTCTTCTTAAAGATCCGTTTGTTCTGAATAGCCTTGCGGCCCTCAGGCAGCATCTCCAAAGTCCACACTTTGTTCTCATACATGGATCCTATCTCGGATTTCATGGCTTCTAGCCATTTGTTGGAATCTGGGCCCACCATTGCTTCTTCATAATTTGCAGGTTCATTGTTGTCTAACAACATGATTGATAAGACGGGATTACCGTACCACTCTGGAGCAGCGCGTGATCTCGTCGACCTGCGTGGTTCAACAGAAACTTGAACTGGAGTTTTATGATCATCATCATTAACTTCCTCCTCAACCGGCGTCGCAATGACAGAGGTTTCCCCTTGCCCTGCGCCACCATCCAGAGGGATGAGAGGTTCGACAACCTCGTCAAGTTCTATCTTCCTCCCACTCAATTCTCTCGAGAGAAACTCCTTCTCGAGAAAAGTTCCGTTCTTAGCAACAAACACTTTGCCCTCGGATTTGAGATAGAAGGTGTACCCAACTGTCTCTTTTGGGTAACCTATGAAGACGCACTTTTCCGCTTTGGGTTCCAGCCTTTCAGGCTGAAGCTTTTTGACATAAGCATCACATCCCCAAACTTTAAGAAACGACAACTTTGGCCTTTTGCCATACCACAGTTCGTATGGTGTCGTCTCAACGGATTTCGATGGTGCCCTATTTAAAAGTGAATGCAGCTGTTTCTAATGCACAACCCCAAAACGATAACGGCAAATCAGTAAGAGACATCATAGATCGCACCATTTCTAATAAAGTACGATTACGACGTTCGGACACACCATTACGCTGTGGTGTTCCAGGCGGTGTTAACTGCGAAACAATTCCACATTGTCTTAAGTGAGTACCAAACTCGAAACTCAGATATTCACCCCCACGATCAGACCGTAGGAACTTGATCTTCTTGTTACGATGATTTTCCACTTCACTCTGAAATTGCTTGAACTTTTCAAATGTTTCAGACTTGTGCTTCATCAAGTAGACATAACCATATCTACTTAGATCGTCAGTGAAGGTGAGAAAATAACGATATCCGCCGCGTGCCTCCACGCTCATTGGACCACACACATCGGTATGTATGATTTCCAACAAGTCACTTGCACGCTCCATTGTTCCAGAGAACGGAGTCTTAGTCATCTTGCCCATGAGGCATGGTTCGCACGTGTCAAGTGAATCAAAGTCAAGGGACTCCAAAAGTCCATCACCATGGAGTTTCTTCATGCGCTTTACACCAATATGACCCAAGCGGCAGTGCCACAAAAATATGGTGCTATCATTGTTTACTCTAAATCTTTTGGTCTCAATGTTATGTATATGCGTATCTCTATCAAGATTCAATATGAACAATCCTCTCACATTCGGTGCATGACCATAAAAGATGTTACTCATAGAAATAGAACAACCATTATTCTCAGACTTAAAAGAGTAACCGTCTCGCAATAAACAAGATCCAGATATAATGTTCATGCTCAACGCAGGCACTAAATAACAATGATTTAAGTTCATCACTAATCCCGATGGTAGTTGAAGTGACACTGTGCCGACGGCGATTGCATCAACCTTGGAACCGTTTCCTACGCGCATCGTCACTTCGTCTTTCGCCAGCCTTCGTCTATTCCGCAGTTCCTGCTTCGAGTTGCAAATGTGAGCAACAGAACCGGTATCGAATACCCAGGCACTACTACGAGAGCCGGTTAAGTACACATCAATAACATGTATATCAAATATACCTGATTTTTCTTTGCCCGCCTTCTTATCTGCCAGATACTTGGGGCAATTGCGCTTCCAGTGACCCATACCCTTGCAATAGAAGCACTCTGTTTCAGGCTTAGGTCCAGCCTTGGGTTTCTTCGGCGGATTGACAACAGGCTTGCCGCTCTTCTTCGAATTGCCCTTCTTGCATTTGCCGTTTCTCTTGAAACTAGTGGTCTTGCTCACCATCAACACTTGATGCTCTTTACGGAGTTCAGACTCTGCGACTTTCAGCATCGCAAACAACTCGCCGGGAGACTTGTTCATCCCTTGCATGTTGTAGTTCAACACAAAGCCTTTATAGCTTGGCGGCAGTGATTGAAGGATTCTGTCAGTGATAGCTTCTTGCGGGAGTTCAATCCCCAGTTCAGCTAGACGGTTTGAGTACCCAGACATTTTGAGCACATCTTCACTGACAGACGAGTTTTCCTCCATCTTGCAAGCATAGAATTTATCGGAGGTCTCATACCTCTCGATCCGGGCGTTCTTCTGAAAGATAAACTTCAACTCCTGGAACATCTCAAATGCTCCATGACGCTCAAAGCGACGTTGAAGTCCCGGTTCTAAGCCATACAAGACTGCACATTGAACTATTGAGTAGTCCTCCTTACGTGCTAACCAAGCGTTCTTAACATCCTGATCAGCCGTAGCGGGTGGTTCATCTCCTAGCGCAGCATTAAGGACATAATCCTTCTTTCCAGCTTGTAAGATTAGCTTAAGATTACGAGCCCAGTCTACAAAGTTGCTTCCATCATCTTTCAACTTAGCTTTCTCTAGGAACGTATTAAAATTCAGGATGACACTTGCGTGAGCCATGATCTACAACACAAATACATTCAAAGTGGACTTAGACTATGTTCAAGATAATTAGAGTTCAACTTAATCAAATTATATGCTAAACTCCCACTCAAAAAGTACATCTCTCTAGTCATTTGAGTGGTTCATGATCCACTTACACTATCCCAAGTCCGATCATCACGTGAGTCGAGAGTAGTTTCAGTGGTAAGCATCCCTATGCTAATCATATCAGCTATATGATTCATGATCGACCTTTCGGTCTCATGTGTTCCAAGGCCATGTCTGCACATGCTAGGCTCGTCAAGCTTAACCCGAGTGTTCCGCGTGCGCAACTGTTTTGCACCCGTTGTATGTGAACGTTGAGTCTATCACACCCGATCATCACGTGGTGTCTCGAAACGATGAACTGTAGCAACGGTGCACAGTCGGGGAGAACACAATTTCGTCTTGAAATTTTAGTGAGAGATCACCTTATAATGCTACCGTCGTTCTAGGCAAAATAAGGTGCATAAAAGGATTAACATCACATGCAATTCATAAGTGACATGATATGGCCATCATCACGTGCTTCTTGATCTCCATCACCAAAGCACCGGCACGATCTTCTTGTCACCGGCGCCACACCATGATCATCCATCAACGTGTTGCCATCGGGTTTGTCGTGCTACTTATGCTATTACTACGAAAGCTACATCCTAGAAAAATAGTAAACGCATCTGCAAGCACATATGTTAGTATAAAGATAACCCTATGGCTCCTGCCGGTTGCCGTACCATCGACGTGCAAGTCGATATTTCTATTACAACATGATCATCTCATACATCCAATATATCACATCACATCATTGGCCATATCACATCACAATCATACCCTGCAAAAACAAGTTAGACGTCCTCTAATTTTGTTGTTGCATGTTTTACGTGGTGACCAAGGGTATCTAGTAGGATCGCATCTTACTTACGCAAACACCACAACGGAGATATATGAGTTGCTATTTAACCTCATCCAAGGACCTCCTCGGTCAAATCCGATTCAACTAAAGTTGGAGAAACCGTCACTTGCCAGTCATCTTTGAGCAAAGGGGGTTACTCGTAACGATGAAACCAGTCTCTCGTAAGCGTACGAGTAATGTCGGTCCAAGCCGCTTCAATCCAACAATACCGCGGAATCAAGAAAAGACTAAGGAGGGCAGCAAAACGCATATCACCGCCCACAAAACCTTTTGTGTTCTACTCGAGAAGACATCTACGCATGAACCTAGCTCATGATGCCACTGATGGGGAACGTCGCATGGGAAACAAAAAATTTCCTACGCGCACGAAGACCTATCATGGTGATGTCCATCTACGAGAGGGGATGAGTGATCTACGTACCCTTGTAGATCGTATAGCAGAAGCGTTAGAGAACGCGGTTGATGTAGTGGAACGTCCTCACGTCCCTCGATCCGCCCCGCGAACAATCCCGCGATCAGTCCCACGATCTAGTAGCGAACGGACGGCACCTCCGCGTTCAGCACACGTACAGCTCGACGATGATCTCGGCCTTCTTGATCCAACAAGAGAGACGGAGAGGTAGAAGAGTTCTCCCGCAGCGTGACGGCGCTCGGGAGGTTGGTGATGATCTTGTCTCAGCAGGGCTCCGCCCGAGCTCCGCAGAAACACGATCTAGAGGAAAAACTATGGAGGTATGTGGTCGGGCAGCCGTGAGAAAGTCGTCTCAAATCTGCCCTAAAAGCCCCATATATATAGGAGGAGGGAGGGGGACCTTGCCTTGGGGTCCAAGGGATCCCCAAGGGGTCGGCCGAGCCAGGGGGGAGGACTCTCCCCCCCCCCCCCAAACCGAGTCCTACTTGGTTTGGTGGGAGGGAGTCCTTTCCCCTTCCCACTTCTTCCTTTTTTTTTCTTTCCTTTGATTTTTTTCTCTCTTGGCGCATAGGGGATTGGTGGGCTGTCCCACCAGCCCACTAAGGGCTGGTGTGACCCCCCCAAATGCCTATGGGCTTCCCCGGAGTGGGTTGCCCCCCTCCGGTGAACTCCCGGAACCCATTCGTCATTCCTGGTACATTCCCGGTAACTCCAAAAACCTTCCGGTAATCAAATGAGGTCATCCTATATATCAATCTTCGTTTCCGGACTATTCCGGAAACCCTCGTGACGTCCGTGATCTCATCCGGGACTCCGAACAACATTCGGTAACCAACCATATAACTCAAATACGCATAAAACAACGTCGAACCTTAAGTGTGCAGACCCTGCGGGTTCGAGAACTATGTAGACATGACCCGAGAGACTCCTCGGTAAATATCCAACAGCGGGACCTGGATGCCCATATTGGATCCTACATATTCTACGAAGATCTTATCGTTTGAACCTCAGTGCCAAGGATTCGTATAATCCCGTATGTCATTCCCTTTGTCCTTCGGTATGTTACTTGCCCGAGATTCGATCATCAGTATCCGTATACCTATTTCAACCTCGTTTACCGGCAAGTCTCTTTACTCGTTCCGTAATACAAGATCCCGCAACTTACACTAAGTTACATTGCTTGCAAGGCTTGTGTGTGATGTTGTATTACCGAGTGGGCCCCGAGATACCTCTCCGTCACACGGAGTGACAAATCCCAGTCTTGATCCATACTAACTCAACTAACACCTTCGGAGATACCTGTAGAGCATCTTTATAGTCACCCAGTTACGTTGCGACGTTTGATACACACAAAGCATTCCTCCGGTGTCAGTGAGTTATATGATCTCATGGTCATAGGAATAAATACTTGACACGCAGAAAACAGTAGCAACAAAATGACACGATCAACATGCTACGTCTATTAGTTTGGGTCTAGTCCATCACGTGATTCTCCCAATGACGTGATCCAGTTATCAAGCAACAACACCTTGTTCATAATCAGAAGACACTGACTATCATCGATCAACTGGCTAGCCAACTAGAGGCATGCTAGGGACGGTGTTTTGTCTATGTATCCACACATGTAAATGAGTCTTCATTCAATACAATTATAGCATGGATAATAAACTATTATCTTGATACAGGAATTATAATAATAACTATACATTTATTATTGCCTCTAGGGCATAATTCCAACAAGAAGGTGGGGGAGCAGGAAGGGACCTTGTGCGTGGGGTGGTAGCAGCCGTGGCCGGGCTAGACGGCATTTCCGTCGAGCTCGTCCATGCATGCAAGGAAGGAACTGCTATAGGTCGCCTACCGCTGCTACTGCTGCTGCACCTGACCGAATCGAACAGAAAAATAAATCAGGGGTCCGATCCAACCTTATGTGATGTGAGAGAGGATAGGAGTCGGGGAAAGGGGGAGCTCGTCGCTGCAACTGGGCGGTCGGAGAGGCGGAGGAGGGGATCCGTGCCGGTGAGCCATCACGCCGCCGGGGATCTCATCGGACGTCGCAAGTATCTCGGAGTCGTAGCAGCCGGACTTCCAGCAGATCTTGTACGCGACGATGCGCACGGTGGGGGCCATGCCGACGCCCTCCCGTGCGCGTAGTTGTAGAACCCGACGCCATCCACTGGCGACCCGGTATCCCTCGGTATCCAGCGGCGACTTGGACTCCAAGGTCTCGTTAATGGGGTGCCCGAGGCTGGCCTCATACCCCTGTAGAAGAACTTGACGCCGATGAGCTTGTTGTTGCAGTAGGCGGAGGTGTTGAAGGCGGCAGCAGAGACGCATCCCCCGGAGAAGGACGAGGGCGGGGGGCTGAGCCCGTCGCCGGCGGGCTTGAAGGAGCCGCGGTTGAGCGGGTAGATCCCGGTGTCGAGCACCCTCACCACGACGTCCGACACGGCGCTAGACGCGGCGCGGAGGAGCCCCGCCGCGCTGTTGAGGCGGAGGAACTCCGGGGTGTGGGTGGTGTGTGGATGGGAGACGTCGGTGGGGGTCTGCGGTATGAGACGTGCGTGTTTGGGCTTGGTGCGTGCGTGGGTTTGGTTTTCTCCCGATATTTTTGGTTCGCAGGAGGAGGAGGAGGTTACGAGGGAGGTGCTTATTCGGGTGGTATAGAGGTTTTTCTTTTTGCATTGTGAACGGGATTTTATGAATTTAATCGATTGGTTTAAGGAGGGATCAAAAAAATCGGTGGAAGTGCCAGCTGCAGGAGGTGGGGAGCGAACGAGAGGTCGAACCATCGCTGGGAGGTCGAACCATCACGACGGCAGATCCTGCTTTAATAGTAGAGATATATAGGAGAGAACTGCACGTACTATACAAGTGGCAGCAGTGGCCGACGTGGTCTCTCCTTGATCCTAAACTCACGCTTAGTACAACCGGTACAAGAGTGTCTAACATCCCCCCTAAGCCGGAACACCATGTGGAAGGATGTTCAGGCTGTAACGAAAATTTGTAAACACTTGGGACGACAACCCCTTTGTAAACACATCAGCAAACTGAGAGCTTGAAGGAACGTGTAGGACGCAAACTTCGCCAAGAGCCATCCGATCGCTTACGAAGTGTAACTCAATCTCAATGTGCTTTGTGTGTTGGTGTTGCACCGGATTGCATGCAAGGTAGGAGGCACTGATATTGTCACAATACACGACTGTGGCCCGCGTGGGAGGGAGATGAAGCTCATGGAGAAGTTGGCGCAACCAACATGATTCGGTCACACAGTTGGCCACGCCCAGTACTCTGCTTCGGCGCTGGACTGAGAGATGATGGGTTGTCTCTTTGAGGACCAAGAGACAAGATTAGATCCAAGGAACACACAAAAGCCAGGTGTAGACTTACGTGTATCGGGGCAACCAGCCCAATCTGCATCAGTATATGCAATAAGATCCATGGAGGAGGACTTATATAGTTGGAGACCATAGTGGGAGGTGCCATGTAAGTACCGGAGAATGCATTTAACAAGTTGCATGTGAATGTCGTGGGGAGCATGCATGAATAAGTAGACTTGTTGAACGGCATAGGCGATGTCAGGCCTAGTGAGAGTGAGGTACTGGAGGGCGCCGGCGAGGCTGCGATATTTGGTGGGGTTGGAGAGGAGTTGGCCGTCCTGGGAGGAGGACTTGGAGCTAGTGTTGATGGGTGTGGAGACAGGCTTACAGTTTAGCATCTTGGCGCGCTCTAGGATCTCGAGGGTATATTGTTGTTAGCATAGGAAGAGGCCCGAAGTGTTGGTGGTGATATTGACGCCCAAGAAATGATGGAGAGTGCCAAGATCCGACATGGAGAATTCAGACTTGAGGGCGGTGATGACGGATGTGAGGACGGCGGAGGAGCTAGCTGTGAGAATGATGTCATCCACGTAGACTAGCAAGTAAGCAAGAAAGGTGTCGAGTTGCATGATGAACAGAGATGAATCACTCTTGGAAGCTCGGAATCCCAATGACAAGAGAAATGCTTGGAACCGAAAAAATCATGTGCGTGGAGCCTGTTTGAGCTCGTATAAGGACTTGCGAAGAAGACAGACATGGTCTGGTCGAGAGGAATCCACAAAGCCCGCCGGTTGAGAGCAATACACCGTCTCATTGAGGTCGCCCTGCAGGAATGCATTCTTGACATCGAGTTGGTGAATTGGCCATGACTGAGATGTGGCAATACTGAGCACCACGCGGATGGTAGACGGCTTCACCACCGGACTAAATGTTTCACCATAGTCGACACCCACTTTTTGAGTGAACCCACGTACAAACCATCGAGCTTTGTAGCGTCCCAAGGAGCCATCAGGGTTGAACTTGTGACGATATATCCACTTGCCCGTGACAATGTTGACACCTACAGGCTTATGCACCAAAGACCAAGTAAAGTTATCCATTAAAGCATGATATTCTTCTAACATAGCTTGGTGCCAATGGGGGTCTTTGAGAGCTGATTTGTAGGTGGGTGGGATGGGAGAAATAGGGTCTGATTGGGCAGCTGCAACAAATAAACATTTGGGCATGAGAAAACCAGTTTTGGCACGGGTGGACATTCGGTGTACGTTTTGGGGTGGCTGAACCGGTATTGCATGGGGAGGAAGAGGTGGCGCAGGCGGAGTGGATGGAGCGGAATGCGAGGAGGATTAGGTGGGGCCACCTGTTCTATTGGCAGGAGGATCTGGTGAGGAATCCGAGGAGGAGGCACAGGAGCCAGGCGTGGCTGGAGAATCGGGCGTCGGCAGCGAGGCAGGTGGTGTGCCGTTGGGACTGGGCGGCTGGACCGAGGCGGAGTGGGCGGGAGAATCGGTCGGGCTGGCGGGGGATGAGCACGCGGAAGCTGTGGATACGGAGGTGGGTGGTGTGCGGGGCGGATCGGTAGGTAGTGGGGCATGGGGTCTGGACGAGGTTGGTGGCGCGTGATCCAAGGGTGTGTTTGGTTGGACAACCAACTGTCATGGAATGGAATGGTTCCATTCCAGAGGAACGGGTCGGTTCCATTCCTGTGTTTGGTACAAGCAAAAAAGTGGAACGGGATGGTTCCGTTCCAGTGTTTGGTTGGGAGGCATGGAATGAAAAATGGAATAACAAAAATTCAAAATTTCAGCAGCATTTCGTTTGTATTTTGAAGAAAAACAACACAACAATATATGTATTGACATGTAACACAATTTGCAGCAACAATATCATTAAATACCAATCAGGTTCACATACTTGTCAAGTACACTACAGCCATACTTGACAATCAGCCACATCCAAAAGCAAACACCCAAATATCCAAAGCAAAGTGCACTACAGCCATACATGTTGTTCGCATACCAAATACACGAAAACAACGAAATGGCACTACAGCCATACATGTCAAGTTCACATACTTGACAACCATACAACCATATCGAATTTAGAAGTTCTTCTTCACATACCTACTCACCCAAACAGATTTGTTGGTTTGGGAAAGTGTCATGAAGGCTTTTGCGATCTTCGGATTGTCAACAAGATGAGCATAGTAGTGGGCTAGGTGTTCTTCATCAAATTCTCCCAACTTGCAGACCTCATCCCAAAGTTCAGCGGGTATATCATCATCATCCCCAGACTTCACAAGAGCATCAGCCACAAGTTTGAACCCATAATTGAGAGTGGTAACTAGTGGATCTTCAAGAACTTTCACTACCTTAGCCTTCTTTTTTGGGGTGAGAGCACTCAGCAACATTTGGTGATATGTTCACCTCACCATTCTCCTCATCTTCCACTTCAATAGAAAGTAGATCATTCCTAGACCTAGCATTGATCCCCGAAGTAGCGGTTGTCCCAAAGATGGTCGCCATAGCATGATAGTGTTCAATTGGGGTGTTCAAGTAAGGGGCATCAGCTTTGTGTGCCTACAAAAAATGTGCAAGTGATTAGCATAATGTAGGCCGAAAATAGCATGATAATGTAGGCCTACAAAAAATCTCATAGCATTAGAAGCTTACCATGCATTGACCTGCATAGTGTTCTTCGGCAAGCCTAATTGTGCAAGTATCTTCATCCCATAGAGCTCCACTTAAATTCTTCAAGATGACAACCCTTCCCCAAATCTTCCTCCACTTCTTGAGATGGTTTCGAACTTGTTCTGCAGTGACAGCTAGTTTGAACTGCTCATTCAAAGCAGCAGCACATTGTCTATGATGTGCCTCCCTGAACCCACTAGAAGTCCTCTTTCCTTTCGCAACAAGGTTAGCCAAAAACCCCAGCATCGTGTTGGTCATTGCAGGAGTCCATACAATGACCCCACTCTTTGTGGAGTTCCCACTTGCAGCGGTGACTTCGGTATTGTCCATTTTTGTCAAGACATCAAAAGGATGCAAAAAATGGATTATAGTTTAACAAAATCATGGTTTCAGCCATCAAATATCATAGATGATGCAATCTGTCCAGCCATCAAATAAATCCAAAGGAGTGGTTTCAACACTACAAATACATGGTTTTAACACAATAAATGATACATGATACATGGAGTGTCACACACTCATAAATTTGCATACATGATTTGCCTATCTTCCCACATTTGGGCGGCAATTTGCAGCCTACAGTCTACCGTGGCCCTATGGTCACTTGCTTGTTGCCTTGTTGTTCGAATTGGTTGGGTGGTCCATGTCACTTCCGGTATAATAAATTCATCAATCCCTTGTGACAGTGCATAATTATGAAGAACACAACATGCTATAACAATGTCGACTTGCACCGGGAAATGGAAGAAGGGTTTGGCATCATCTAAAATTTTGAAACGCCTCTTGAGAGATCCAAAAGCCCTCTCTACTGTGACCCGTAGAGATGAGTGCCTAAGGTTGAACAACTCCCTATCATTTTGGACCGGATTGTTGCCCCACTCATTCAAATGGTACCTCACACCACGAAAAGGTGGTAAGAACCCAGGCTTTGCTCCATAACCAGCATCAACTAGGTAGAACTTTCCTAAAAAAACAAAAATTGGTGACAATGATTCTTGTAAGGCAATAACAAATGGACAATTTTCTATCTTGGGAAACTTCTTACCCGGTGGCACTTGTAAGCCTCTCTCACGCGTTAATGCATCAGCTAAAACAGTAGCATCATGTGCTGACCCTTCCCAACCAGCCAACACATATGTGAAGCGTAGGTCAAAATCTACCGCTGCCATCACATTTTGAGTGGTGAAGGCCTTCCTACCACGAAAAGAATGCTCCACATCTTTGGTAACACCTGCTCGCACATGTGTACCATCGATAGCTCCAATACAATCCTATATAGTGACAAGTATTAGATGGCATATCATATAGCCTGCATAGCTAGCGAATAGTTTCTGAGTTTACCTTAAAATATGGGTCAAATCGATGATTTCCAGCAATTTTGGCAGGGGTCTCCAATGATGGTGGCCTTATGTAATCATTACGAAGCTCGCCTATGGCATGAAGAGCCTTTCTAAAGTAGATGCTGGTTGTGCCATATGATCTACAAAAATTGGCTGAAATAACCCTATTCCGAACATTGTGCCCAATTGTATGTAAAAACATCGCTAATTGTTGCTCCACGCTAAGATGTGGACTGTCTTCTAGCAACTTTCGATCCCTCAGTATGCCACACAAGCGAAAAAACGTAGCTCTTTCAAACCTTAACATGTTTTTACACAACACATCGCTTTTCCAAGAAATTTGGTCTAGATAATCAAATCTGACCCGATCTCTTTCATGCATTGGGCCATATGTAATACGTGGTCTTCTCTTCCTTATTATAGCTATTGCAGCAAGTGTGACAAAAACTGCAGCTCCCCTAATCATCCTTTTTCTTTTGTTCATCTTCTTGACCATCTACAATTGCTATCAAATATTAGAAAGATGTACTGGACAAATATATTGCAAAGATGTACTGGACAGATATATTGCAAAGAACAAAAAAAAATTGCTGCACAGCACCAATTTGAGCAAAAAAATGTGCTGGACAGCAGCATAACCAAGGAGATAGACAGAGGGATTCGTACCTTGAGGAGAGGAGCGTCTAGTTCGCTGTGTCGCCGCGCCGGAGTAGCACCTTCTTCACCTTCTACCTGCAGATCAAGACATGGCAGGAATCAGCAGAGAGGGAGAGAGGGAGCCGGCGGCGCAGCAGCAGAGAGAGGGAGGGGCCGGCGGCGCGGCGCGGAAGCAGAAAGAGGGAGGGGCAGGGGCCGGCGGCACGGCGCAGCAGAGAGAGGGAGGGGCCGACGGCGGGGCGCAGCAGCAGAGAGAGGGAGGGGCCGGCGGCGCGGCAGAGAGGGAGAGAGAGGGCCGGCGGCGCACCTGGGGAAGGAGGAGACGAGGATAGGGTTGCGCGAGAGGAGAGGCTCGTTCCGTGTGATTCTGTGGATTTCCTGGTGCTAGCACGTTCCGGATCTGAGTGGAATATTCCCTAAAGTGGAATGAGTGGGTTCTGTTCCGGTTGGTAAACCAAACGCAGGAACGAGGACTAGGAACGGGTCCGACCCGTGACATTCCAGCCCATGACAACAACCAAACACACCCCAAGAGATCCGGCCTGTGCATGGGAGCTGCATGGTGATCCGGTGTGGAAGTAAGTGTTGTGTGATCTGCTGTGTGTGGGCGGTACGGAAAAATCATCTTGTTGAAAACAACATGTCACGAAACAATAACACAACGAGTGGTGAGGTCGTAGCACCTGGACCCTTTGTGTTCCAGTGGATATCCAAGAAAAATGCAAGGGGAAGAACGTGGGGATAGCTTGTGGTCCATGGTGGCATATAGGTTGGGGAAACACAAGCAGCCGAATACGCGAAGGTGAGAGTATTCGGGTTGCACGCAATGGAGGAGATAGTAGGGTGTGTACGGTGTGATGGCGCGGGATGGGCGCCTGTTAAGAAGGTAGGTTGCGGTGTGTAAAGCTTCCACCCAAAAGGGAGGAGTTAAGTTGGCTTGGAGGAGGAGGGTACGTACAATATCGTTAGTGGTACGAATAAGGCGTTCCGCTTTGCCATTTTGAGGGGATGTGTGAGGACAAGAAAAGTGATAGGTAATACCGTTGGACGAGAAGAAGGAACGAAGAGAAGTGTTGATGTATTCGCCGCCATTGTCACATTGCATACTTTTAATAATCACATGAAATTGAGTGTGAACAAAGGTGAAGAAGCATTGGAGGACGGTAGAGGTCTCGGATTTTTGGCGCAAAGGGAATGTCCATGAGTAGTAGGTGTAGTCATCCAGGATAACAAGGTAGTATTGACAACCAGAAAGATTTACAACGGGTGATGTCCACAAATCACAATGAATTAAATCAATGGGAGAAAATGTTTTGCTATGAGAAGAAGAAAATGGTAGACGTGGCTGGCCCCCTAGTTGGCAAGCACTACATGGTGAATGGGGAGCCTTATTACAATCACTAAGAAAATCACGAGAAATGGTAGAAAGGGTAGTAAGGCCGGGGTGGCCAAGACGTCGGTGCCGTAAATCCGAGGTGGTGGTGAGGAGTGCGAATGCCCGGGCTGGTTTATTTCCAATGAAGGGGTAGAGGTCGTCGGTGCTAGCAGAGATCATGAGAACTTGACGAGTGCGAAGATCCTTCACAAGAAAACCACATGGAAAAAATTCAACAGAGCATGAGTTATCTTGGTAAATTTGCGTATGGAGATAAGGCTAGTAACAACAGTGGGAGAGACAAGAATGTCCGTGAGGCGAAAGTTGTGAGGGTGGAGGGTGGTGGAGCTGGTGGCCGTGACGGGGAGGTGTTTCCCATTGCCAACGACGATGATAGAAGGAACATGTTGTAATGAATTACTAGACGAGGTTAAGATACCTTGGCTGCCGGTCACGTGCGAAGAGGCGCCACTGTCCAAGTACCACTCGGGGGCGGGTTGTGGGGTGATGCCGGAGTTGCTGAAGGCGGCGTTGAGCATGGCGAGATGTTCCCACGAGGGGGGCGTGGGCTGGTAGGGCAAAGGCGTCGATGCAGGCGGGTACATGGGATAGGCGTGAGCGTGGGCACCGGGGCGGGGTCCCAAGATGCCAGCAGCATTGGGAGGGACCCAGCCGGAGCGTGCCGATGGTAAGGCCATGTCGTATGGTGCAAAGTAACCAGTGAAGGGGGAGAACACCGGCTGGGAAGACTGGCCGTGACCGGAGGAGTCGTTGCGCCCGCGACCACGTCCGCGGCCACACCCACGGCCACGATCACCATCGGCGGAGCGGTCACCGCGGCCACGTCTAGAGGGCTGGTGTTGGGGGTGCGGATAGCCCGGGGCGCGGTCGGAGGCGGGGCGATCGGAGGAGCCATTTTCTTGGACGCGGTCACCCGAGCCATGTGCGCCGGCGTCGGAGCTGCTGCCTTGACCGCGGTCACCGCCGGGGAAGGCAAAGGCCGAGGCACTCTCCTCGGCGGCGCGCTGCGCCTGCGATTTCTCAGCAAGGACAACCTTGGAGAGGACGGTGTCGAACGGCAGATGCTGATCGCAGAGGACGACGCGAATGGTGTCGAGGCGCTTGTCAAGGCCATGGAGAAATTGGGTGGTGAGGTCGGTCTCGATGACAGCATGGTCGATGTCAGCGAGGCCGTCGGTGAGGAGCTTCATGCGGCGCACATACTTGGAGATGGAGAGATCGCCCTGCTTCAGACTGCGATAATGCCTGTTGAGAACCATGAACCGCACAGCTCGATTTGCGAGGAAGAAATCTTTGATTTTCTTCCAGATGGAGTAGGTGGTTGTGGCGCCGACGACGTGGTCGATCATGGGATCCGCAAAGAGTGGCATAGAGCCAAAGGGTGACGTGGGCGTCGAGCTCAAGGTAGGCGGCATCGGCGTTGGGAGGAAGGTGTTCGATGAGGTAGAGAACACCATAGCGGATCAGGACCATGAGAACGGAGGATTTCCACTTGTGGTAATTGTGATCAGCGGGGTTGAGAAGAAACTTTATGTGGTTGGTGATATGATCAGAGAAGATGGGGTGGCGAGGTGTATGTGGCGCCGGCGTTGACGGCGGCGGGGGGGGGGGGGTGGTGGTGGTGGTGGTAAAGAGAGGGGCGAACTGAGATCCAGAGGCGGGGGAGGAACCTTGAAAGATGAATGGCGGCGAGGGAGCCGCGGAGGAGGCCGAGGCAGTATGGGCGGCGGCGGACGCCATGGAGGACGCGGAGGCCGGCATGGAACCGGAGCTCGGGGCAACGGAAGAGGATGAGGAAGTGGCGTCGTGCTCGGCCATGGAAACCTGGGAAGTGATACCAAGTTGAAAAGTGTATTTCCTTGATAGATCTCAGATTGCATGTACAAGAGTATATATAGAAGAGAAATGCACGTCCTATACAAGTGGCAGTAGTGATCGACGTGGTCTCTCCTTGATCCTAAACTGACGCTTAGTACAACCGGTACAAGAGTGTCTAACAAAAGCTTCCTTCAACTTGATATGAAGTTACTGTAGTTTTTGGTATGAAGGCATGAAGCTCTCCACACGATAGAATAAACTCACGATTCCAGCAAAATCGGCAAGATTCTCCTTTGGCGTTGATCTTACAAGTAAATCATAATATTCAAGAGCGCTGCTCCAGTTACCCTCATGCTCATGTCTGATGATTTGAGAAGCTACCTGTTCAAGATATAGCCAGAACAAGAAGATATCTTAGATCTGTTATGTCTAAAATAGTAATAAATATGATGCGAATTTAACGATTGTGTGCCTATGTGGTGATGGATGAAGATTATTTCCCTTCACTGTCTTCAAATTTGTATGGAGTTCACACAGGAAGGTGACAGTAAAATATTGTTTTAAGAACAACTGGAGTTCATACATAAAAAAAGAATACACCAAAGACAAATCAACAAGAAATACAAATAAAAGTTGTGAGGGTAACCTCGTTGGCCAGTGTTATTCCATAAATGCTGTCCGGCTCATTTATGTGAGTAAATGCATCGACCAGCATCAGGGCCGGCCCTGAGGGGGGGCGGGAGGGGCGGCCGCCCCGGCCCCCCGAAAACAAGGGGCCCCGCCCAGTTATCGCGAGTATAGCTCTGGTATGACCGGAAATGCCGTTGGCTGCAAACGCCATTAAAACTCTAGAATCTGTTCGCTGGTGTCTTAGGAAGAAGAATGCTGAAACGTTACTTTTCATTAGAGACTGTGCCTTGGGCCTTTCTAAAATTAAAATATCCGGTGGGTCAAACCAGGCTAGGGCAGCACCGGCCGGTTCAGCATAAGGGGGAAAATAATAGCTATCCAACCTCTTTAGATTAAAAAAAAACTTATGCAAGTTCTCAGAAAAAAAAGTAGAATTTGTTATCCCTTTTCTGGAAGAAGGAATTGAGTATGAGTTCATTATCCAAAAGAAGTTTGTACTCTCGGTGAATGTTCATCTCGTCTTCTAGTGAACGTAAAAAAAAATTGATACTCGAGAAGTTGATAGTACAATATAAATTGATATCATATTATTTTGTTAACTTTATTTGGTGACGTACATTTTATACATCGAACTTTGAAATTAAAAGTATGTTTTCATCAAGTTTGAGTTTCTTAACAAGTCTGTCGCATGATGACTTTAATATATTTGTATAGGTCCATTGTTTTGCTATTGGCTTTACAATACCAATAATTTAGGTTTTTGACGTCATCACACGGGTAATTTACCTTATAAGATGGTAGCCGTAATTTGGCTCAATCTCATGTGCAACCTTCACCGCACCGACCAATGATTGATCCGCACCGACGAATGCTTGGTCTCTTCTGCGTCTTGGCTGAAGATGAGCAGCCATATCAATAGGCTGAGTCGTTGAGAGGAGATCACACCGCGTCCACCACTCACTGCTATTGCTAGAATTCAGATAAAGTATGTCTCGTATTCTCATTTTGTATATAACAACATCATTAGGGACTTTGCATCTAAGAATATTACATTATATTCTAGATAATTTTTGTAAATTACTTGACATGGTATTGTTTATGATGTGTTTAAATGTTTATTAATAAAATTTCATATAGGTATATATTGACTTTTTTTATTATCAATTAAAGGGCCACTGTTCTAGTTTGGCCCCGGGCCCTCAAAATCTCAGGACCGGGCCTGACCAGCATGGGGTGGCAACTGGAAAGAGGAAGGAACATAATTTGACACAAGTGAATACATAACAACAAGAGCTAAAGCACACACTGAAGAAATGAAAAGTGGACTTACCGACTCTTGCTGTGAAAAATCTGGAGAGGTCCTAGCTAGCTCCAGCTTATTAAATTGTTCCTCACACCATAGTTCAACATACATAAGCGTAGCAAAGTCACATGAGCAACGCTACAAAAAGTTCATTAGAAAGCCACAACTCAGTACCATCAAAGAGAAAAGGCGCCCTTGAGGCATCGAGACATTCAATCTCCAGAGGTGCAAGGTGGAAAAAATTGCATGCAGAGGAACATTTCGTGCAGCGAGCATTTCTGTGGCCAAGAACTATTCATTGTTGAATTGTTGGAACAAGTTCTTTTTGTTAGATACCACTGCGAGGGTAAGAGTTATGGACCCCGGGTAACATTGGGACGGTCCCAGAATCCATACAGAACAGCACATCGATCTTATTACTCCAGCCATGCTCTTTTTACCATATCAAGACATGGGTTCAAACCAAACACTGTAGCTAAACATATTTTCAATGGAAGGTAGCTGAACATCAAGGTAGCTAAATTTCGATATCGGCAAATGACAAAGGAAACAAACGACATAATGACAAAGTTATCACATTTACTTGAGCAGCTCTGGCAGCTTGAAGATAATCAACCGAAAGCCAGTACACCTGAAGAATTAATGACACATTAGGAAAGGGATAGCAGCTGTAGAAATTATCCCTTGTTTCAAGCAATGGATTCAAATTTATGAGATAGAGCGATGTGAGAAGCTTCGCATATGCAAACGACACAAGGGCAGAGAAGCATGGAAGGAAAGGACTAGATTACAAATGTTACTCCTAGTTTCTAATCTTAGAAATTTCTGTTTTCGAAGAACATGCTCCTACAAGCCTAAAGATTAAAACAGCAACTGTTTTCTATGAGCATTCCCAACAAATCATTATTTAGTTCATCAATATGAGGGGAGATAATATACCAGTTCATCTGTTTTCTATGAGCATCTCCAACAAATCATTATTTAGTTCATCAATATGAGGGGAGATAATATACCAGTTCATCTGTTTTCTATGAGCATCTCCAACAAATCATTATTTAGTTCATCAATATGAGGGGAGATAATACTCCAATTCACCAATAGAATGTCATGTTTACAAGCTTGTAACAGATATATCCTAAAGTATTTTAGGTTGGTGGATATGGTTAGGAGATGCTTGGAACGCAGTGTTGGGGAACGTTGCGTTGGAAACAAAAAATTTCCTACACACACGAAAAACATATCCATGGTGATGGTCATCTACGAGAAGGGAGATCAGATCTACATACCCTTGTAGATCGCTAAGCGGGAAGCGTTAAGAAACGCGGTTGATGTTGTCGAACGTCTCCGCGATCCAAATTGCAAGTCGTCCCACAAACTCCGTCCCGATCTAGCGCCGAACGGACGACACCTCCGCGTTCAGCACATGTGTAGCTCGATGACGATCTCCGCCTTCTTGATCCAGCAAGAGAGACGAAGAGGTAGCTGAGTTCTCTGACAGCACGATGTCGTGGGAGTGATGGTGGTGGAGCTACTCTGGCAGGGCTTCGCCGTACCGTACCGAACTAGCTACAAGGTGTCACGAAGTGATGGAGGGAGAGAGGGTTGCGCTATGGCTTGAGGTGCCAAAAGCCTCTCTCATCTCCACTATATATAGGAGGGAGGGGAGGGGTGGAGCCCTAGGGCAAGGCCCTAGGGTTCGGCCGACGCAAGAGGAGAGGGAGGAGTCCTCCTCCATCACAACTTGGAAGGAGGAGACCTCCTTCCCCAATTCGGTTTGGCCCACCCTCCTTTCCCTTTCTCCCTTCGCTGAAATAGGGCTCTTTGGGCTACCCACCAGCAAACTAGAGGCTGTTGCGCCACCCTTGGGCTTGTTTGGTTCTCTCCCGGGCGGGTGGCCCTCCCAGTAGAACTTCAGAACCCATTCGTCATTCCCGGTACTATACCGCTAATGCCGAAAAACCTTCCAGAAGCCAAATGGATACTTCCTATATATCAATCTTCGTCTCCGGACCATTCCGGAGACCCTCGTGACGTCTGGGATCTCATCCGAGACTTCGAACAACCTTCGGTTACCAACATCAATAATCCAACTATACCGAAACGTCACCGAACCTTAAGTCCGTAGACACTCCGGGTTCGAGAACTATGTAGACATGACCGAGACATTCTCTGGTCAATGTCCAATAGCGGGACCTGGATGTCAATATTGGATCCTACATATTCTACGAAGATCTTATGGGTTGAACCGCTATGTCAAGCATTCAGTTAATCTCGTATAACATTCCCTTTCTCCTTCGGTATGTTACTTGCCCGAGATTCGATCGTCGATATCTCCATACCTATTTCAATCTCGTTACCGGCAAGTCTCTTTACTCGTTTCGTAATACAAGATCCCGTGGCTAACTCTTTAGTCACATTGTTTGCAAGGCTTATTTGTGATGTTGTATTACCGAGTGGGCCTCGAGATACCTCTTCGTCATATGGAGTCACATATCCCAGTCTTGATCCATGCTAGCATCTTTATAGTCACCCAGTTACATTGTGACGTTTGGTACACACAAGGCATTCCTTCGGTGTCAGTGAGTTACATGATCTCATGGTCATAGGAATGTATACTTGACATGCAGAAAACAGTAGCAATAAAATAACACGATCACATGCTATGTTTGTAGTTTGGATCTTGTCCATCACATCATTCTCCTAATGATGTGATCCCGTTATCAAGTGAAAACACTTGTCTATGGCTAGGAAACCTTAACCATCTTTGATCAACGAGCTAGTCAACTAGAGGCTCACTAGGGACAGTATTTTGTCTATGTATCCACACATGTATCTGTGTTTCCATTCAATACAATTCTAGCATGGATAATAAACAATTATCTTAAAACAGGAAATATAATAATAACTATTTTATTATTGCCTTTATGACATATTTCCAACACGCGGTGCTAGATGACATACAATCTTTTGATGTTAATCCATTGCAACTCCTGCTGTGAAATTATCCCATGAAATTCTTCATAATTACAATGAATATTAAAAAATTAACTCAGAAGACGTGTTGTTAATTGCACAACAACTTATGAAGGATTCTTAGCATTAGGTGAGATCTCATCAAAAAAATCCTAACGAATAGAGTGCATAGGACATCTAAGTCCTTCACTTTTACTCTTCCTTTATTTTGGAAGTGTTACAAACCAAATAAGCCCTACATGGTCATTCTGTCTTCAAAAAAACCTTTGTTTGCTAGTGATATAATATAGCAAAACTTAATTACATTTTGTTAGTTGGAAGAGAGTATGTTTTGGAGCTTAGGCTCAGCAGAGTATGTTTTTCAATAAATTTTAGAAGTGTCGCATTCCTTGTTTTTGCGTCTAGTCCTCGGAGTTTCGAGTTCTGTTCACTCGTTGTCATGTCGCCGCCGCACCATCTTCATTGTTGCTTCCATATACCACCACCACATATTCGCCGCCAATCCGAGTCCATACACACCACCACATATCCGCCACCATCACGCCAATCCAAGTACACCTCCAACACATATCCGCCGCCATGATGCCAATTCAAGTGCACCGCCATCACACATTCTCCACCAGTCCGTGTTCAACTGCCTTAGATATATCTGCCACCCGTCTTAGTTCCACCAGATTCATCTCCGCCACCAATTCTAGTCCGAGTCGTGTATCCACATCTCTATTTTTGTTTTCCAGACCACGCCATAATATGTGTCGTGATCAAGTCGGACTCCCCAATTTTAGTGTCACACGTAGAACAAAAATAGTTTCAAACTAAAAAAGTGAAAAAAGGATTCATAGTTTGCTTCTCCCTTGTTTACGTGTCGCGTCGTGATTTTGTTAGTGTTACGGTCTCGCCTCTCTAGTACGGTCTAGCGTAGGACCAATATAGTACTATTTATCCCTTAAAAAAGCAAAGTACTATTTGTTGCTGACATTTTTGCTACTAGATTGTAAGCCATCCCAGCTCCACAACAAATACTTCATGCGTTTGACACTCGGTCCATCCAAGCTTTAAGAGTTTGACTACAACTGTTGCCGATAACCACCAACTGCTTGCTAAGAACGGGTAAGAATTTGTGATTAGCTTAACAGATTTATGATTTTCAACATACCACAACCTATTAGTAGTTAGTAGGATCATATTGTTGTGTGTTTCCAATGCTGCTAACCATGATAGGATCACACCTCGACGAGGTAGACTAGGGGTGTGTTTGGTTTGAGAACCAAAAGACATGGCATGTCATGGTCTTGTTCTGAAGGAATGGGTTGGTTCCATTCTTGTATTCGGTTGAAGATAAAAAATGTCATGGGTTCGTTCCATTCTTGTGTTTGGTTGGTGATATGAAATGAGAAGAATATGACTCAACTCACCTTGTGGGGTTTTTCTTTTTCTTTTATCAAAATATTATATAAAATCCAGCAACATTTCCATTGTATTTTTGGTTTTAACAATTATCAGGGATGTTTTATTTTTTTCTTCTATCAATAAGAGAAGAATAACCAGGTGATTCCTAAGATTTGGTGGAATCGCTTGATGAAGCATATATAGGGAATATTCCTTTTCTGAGGATCACCCGGTTCCGGTTCCATCCTCAACTAAACACTGGAATGATTGACTGCGGACGGAATCAACCCGTCTCGTGCAAGTATATACTCAAAGCAAACACACCCTAGGAGAACATGACGAACAAGAAGCTACATGATAAATTTCAACAAATGATGGATGAACAGGTGCAAGACATGTTGAACAGATTTAGAGAGGCCATGGAGAAGCTAGATACCTTGGTGAAGACGTTCGACACCAAGATGAAGAACAAGTTCAATGAAGTGCTCGCACGTCTACCACAACCATCGATTGCACCTGTCGCACCTCTGCAAGAACAATAACAACAACAACAAAAACAACAACGCCAACATCGCCTTCCATATCACATGAGACGAGCACAACGTGTGCCTATCGAGCAAGGCCAACATTCTGGTATTGTTGCTACTACCACTGCTTCTATGGATGCTTCTAGCGGGGCCTCCTTGAGCCGCCACTGCCCCGCGTATGTGGCCCCCGCCCATCACACCTTTGTTCTCCCTCCGCCGCCGGACCCACAAAGTAACTCGGGGTCTGGCAGCGGCCATGGGGGAGTGGGTGGCCGAGATTACAGACCGTGAGACCCACACCAGGAAGTGGCTTGGGTCATGCCACATGGAGGATCTCACCCCCTCGAGTACGACCAGTGGCAAGTCCGGTTCCACGACGAGCAGGCGCGCCTCAATTTTCGGTTTCCGACGGCGCCCTTCCACCTCATCCCGCCGGCGCCCAGAGTGGTGAATGCAGCCATGGAGAGGGAGGACTGGGAGGCGAGTGAGCACCTCGAGGCGGAGGCCGTGGACGAGAGGTACGTGTAGGAACTACGCCGCAAGTGCTCGGAGCTAGTGAAGGCGTAGTAGGCCATCTTCACAGAGCGGGCGGTCGACGGGGAGGTCATCGACATCTCCGACGACGAGGGGCAGGAGGAGGAATTCGATGTTCAAGAGTGATGGCGCATCTTCTCCGACTCCAACGACGACAGCACCAGCCTGTACACAATGGAGGGTGGAATCAGCCGGTGTGATTGGCTCAACCTTGTGAAGAAGGATGGTGATGAAGATGAAGAGTAGCTATTATTTTAAGTCTAAGTTTACGTTTATGTTTATGTTTAGTTCTAGTTTAATTTTAAGCTTAGTTCAAGTTTCGGTTGTCAAGACAAAGTGCTAAATTTTCGTTGTTTACATTCGGTTGTCATGACCATATGATCTATTTCGGATGTCTAAATCGAATATAGGTTGAACTTTTATGCAAATCTGAACTTTGCTCCGTTGTATATAGGGAATCAGCTAGGTCCAGCCAGATATTAATGAAATAAATATACTCCACTAAGGGTTTACTCCGTTCGTATGCTTCAATATTTTTAAGGAATCAGTTAGAAATGCCCTTAGAGGAGTTTCGTAGTTTATTAAGATTCAGAACAACAAGATTACAGCTACACTCTTCCCTACAAAAAATATTACAGCTACAATGAATGAATAATCTCTTCCTTTCTCTAGACTGAGTAGAGAGTGCATCGTTATCCCTCGCGGGCCAGCTGCCCGAAGCTAATGGGTGTCGTGACCTCGGCCGTGCCATCGTTGAAGAGCGCCTGGGCACCCAGCTCGGCAGCCCGCTGCGTGGAGTGGATCCAGTCCCAGTACACGTAGGCGTCGTGGTTGGCGCACAGCTTGGAGGTCCGCGTGCAGTAGCCGCCCTCAGCGCCCAGCCTCCCGCTCCCGCAGCACGCGGTGTCCGCGTTCTCGTACCCTTTGATTCACACAGATACATGACCATCATCCTCTTTTCATCTCAACCATTTTTTGTACGATGTTGTACAATAGTCACTAGTGCAATTTCAAGATTTTCTTTTTAGCGACATACCGGCTGCTTGCGGGTTGGAGAAGGTTGTCTCCAAGGCGACGAAGGAGTCCCCGAGGGAGTAGGCGAGGCCTGTGAGCTTCGGGGCGAGGCCCGCGAGTGCGGACTTAAGCGTGGCGGTGAATCCCATGGCGACCTGGTTCATGGCATCGTTACACGCCCCCGTCGCGTTGAGCACCCGCACCGCTGGCACGCAGCCCAGCGGGGGGACACTGATGAACCCGAACTTCCTCGCCCCCATCCCATACAAATCCTATGCATTGTAATATGTATGACCAGTTAGTTAACCTAAAACATTTGTAGTACAAGAATAGTCATTTGCATTTTGCTTAGAAACGAAAAACCACTTAATTCATGAGAAAAATGGGTTGGTTGGTTTATCGGAATGCTTACAGTGATCGCTGCGGTGTAGTTGGAGATGAGGGTGGTGTAGAGCGCAATGACATCGCCCTGGGTGGTCGCCGTGGACTGGAAGAGGTCGTTGCTGCCAACGCCGACGAGGAAGAAGGAGCGTGCAAGTAGCCTGGACACTTTGTCTCTGCCAGCCGCAGTCTCCATCTTTGTCTTTGTCTCCGCAAAATAACGGACTTGCTCCGATAACGGGATGTTATTCCCCGCATTCTGCAATAAGTCACAAGGTTGGTTATTAAAATTACAAGCAAATCAACTCAAATAAAAAAGGAAAAATATATTACAAGGAAACATGGCTAATTGTGTAATGTTAGAATTGTGTTCAATATTACTATTTTGTGGTTGCAGATCGACTTATGTTGTTAGCTTGGTGTGCAGGGTCTGGAGATGCTTGGGACTAGTGATGGTGCTAGACGACCTACTATCTTTTGATGCCAATCCGTTGCAACTCCTTCTGTGAATCCATCTACTGAAAAAAATTCATAATTGCACTCTATATTGAAAATAATTAAGTCAGGAGACGTGTTGTTAATAGGTATAAGAACATATGAGTGGAGTAACCATTTGCTCGAGTCGAATACACATAACCGTTGATGACCATAAAATAATGGAGGTCATGTAATGTAGATTGTCGACTCGACACTAGACTAAGGTCACCCAACCGGGAAGTGAAGCATGGTGAGATCCGAGAACTCCCACTGCAACTCAAGAGCTAAGACTCATGTAGTCATGGCCGGAGGATATAGCCGGCATGAACGAACCACGAATCTCGTGATGAACAAATATTGATGTCATGTTTTCTATTTTACGTCTATATGTATGTGGCTTTGGTATATCAATGTGATTTGGCAATCGTATCCATGTGATTATCGAGTAACATACACATAAAACTTGATCAAATTGTAGATTAACTAATTGGTTTGTTGTGATCTGTGATGCTCTAGACTTAACCATCCACTTTTGATTAATTTTCTCGGAGCGTGACGCTTTCCCACGTTCCTCCCTCGAGCATTGGTGCCAAAAAAATTCTAGCGCATGTGGTTACTACGAACAAATCCACCGACAGCCCGAGTTTGAAAACTAGAGTACTAGTACAGGCCAATTCGGTTAGCAGGATTTTATATAATTAATTCCTTAGTTTTGTTTCTTTGTATGGCATACGTTTCACAAGAATTGAGGATTCTTAACATTAGGTGAGTTCTAATGAAAAAATTCGAATGATTAGAGCGAGGAGGACATCTCAATCCTTCACTATTCCTATTCCTTTATTTCGGAAATCCTATACAAACCGGATGGCTCTACAGATACGCATGGTCATTCTGTTTTCAAAAATCTTTGTTTGCTAGAGATATAAGTTACCAAAACTTAATTACATTTGGTCACTAGGAGGAGAGAGGCGTTTTGGAGCTCTGACTCAATGGAGTATGTTTCCCTCGTCAATTTTGAAAGTTCTAAATATTTGGAGAAAGGCATCCTAGATTCCTAGTGAGCCAGATTATGTATGGATGTCTACATGTGCACAAATCTTCATGATGAGATATTCACGAAAACAAATGATGAGATACTTCTAAACGTTAGCTAAAAATGGGGATTTTAATAGCGAAAAATCCGACAATGAAAACATCAAAATTATGTATCAGTGGTTGGTTCCAACACGTTATATGGATGGATTGGTGACGATATCGGTTTTAGATATGAGTGAGAGTATTCCACACTATCTAATTTGTAGGTGTAAGTGATGGCTTCGGATGGCTTGATATAGTATGTTCTTGTCAGACCTTTGTTTAATATTTAATAAACATGGTTATATGCGTCAATTGATGCGGAGGCTGGGGTCTTAACCTCCATTTCCAAAAAAAAATGTACCGACTTCATATGAACAAATGAACACAAAGGTGATATGGAGTAGCAAATGGCCAATCTATTGCAACACTTACAGTGGAGTCGAGGATGCCAGCTCCAGCCGAGGCGTAGCTAACACCTCTCGTGAGAGCGCTGGGGATGAGGTAGTTGCGTGATTTCAGCACCAAGTAAGCCAGAGGGCTCCTCTCGAATCCCAGCTGCCTCGCTGCATCCATTCATTCAGTTAACACATGATCCTCGCATACATGCACATAGTTGTGAACTTGCATGATACGTACCGACGAAGTCGGCGATGTTGTAGCCGTTGCTGAACCTCCCGGTGGCAATGGCGCCGCCGGGAAAGTCGATGCCGTAGAAGGGCAGGTTGGCCCTGGGCACGTCCTTACCAGGCAGGTGGTTGTTATTGCCGACGTCCAGCGTGGAGTCCCCCAGCACGAACATCGCCGGCACCACCGGCCGCCGCGCCGTGACAGCACCGACGAGCCCCACCACCACAACCCAAAGGAGAAAGATGGCGCCCTTCATGGCCGGCCGCCAACTCGTGCGTCTAGCTAGCTAGCTAGGTAAGGGACCCGCAAAAAAAAAAAAAAGCTAGCTAGGTAAGGGAACAAATAGCTTTGTCAATCAATTATGATTGTGCATAACCAAGGGGAGCTAGGTAGTTATATAAGCCCAAGTGTTTGATCGATCGATCGATCTTAGGTCAATAAGCATCTAGTTAATCACTTAGTCTATCTAGTCATATGGATGTGTGTGTAGGAGTTGTTTATGGTTCATGTGGATCTGTACAAGATTGCCTCCCTCGGGAATTCTACCGCTCGATCAGAAGGAAACGACTAATTAATCAGCATGCATGTGACGCCTGCATCGATCGACTCGACGACCACGTTCGGCGTTCGTTCCGTTCCGTTGGCGTTTCGATCTACTAGTAATTAACTAGAGATGACAGTGCGGCTTCAGTGGCAGTCTCCACCTTTTGTGGCATGCATGTGCACTCAAGGATGTGTAGCTGGACTGATCAGTTTGGAGATATTTCATATATAGATGTATAAAAATGTTTAACCAATTGGTTCCTATTGATATAATATGTCTATATCTGTTATTTTATCTTCTCGACTGCGTGAACTAACACAGTCCCATTTGCAATGATGCATGCATGGATCACGCGCAGGAAATAATCAAGAGCTGGTTCATTATGGTTGTGGCCTTGCGGGCACCACGTCACTATGCTTATCATACTGCTTCGTGCATAGATCGATTAACAATGCACTAGGTGGTGGCTCATGCATAGGATTCAAACTGATTAGTGAGTTAGTGTGGGAGGCAAAGTAATGCTACTACACCCTTCCATGTTTTCCTTTTTTGACTTGTGCAAGGACCTCAACGTGCAAGATTGATTGTCAATAACTTTGTATGGATATGTTCGTTAAAAAATAAATTAATTGGTGGCACTCTGAAGTATTTGGAAGGAAATCATTATGAATTGCTTGATTTGCTCGGTGCATATGCATTCATAGGAAGTGGAATGATTTCAGCTGAGGTCTGGTCATGGTAATATATTTGGTACAGATTTGCTATTTCACATCTAGATGTGAAATAGTTATCTCATATCTAAATTATACATCATAGGATTAAAGGCTATGCGATTCGTGTAAAGAGGGGTTTTTTGTTGCCCTATCGATGTGCCTCGTGCGCTAGTGCCGTTCGTCCTTCATGTTGTTTTTCTGGTTGCTCATGAGGGCCTGCCTAAAAAAACTGCCCATGCGGGTCTGCCTTTTCTTTGAAATATTTTTCAAAATTGTTCGTGAGGGTTTGCATCTGCCTTGTCCTTTTATCTGTACGTGCGGGTATGTAGACCTTTTTTTGTTTTGAATATCATGTGCGCGGGTACCCTGCTTTTTTCTGAGCGTTTGTGTTTTCTACACATTTTCTAGCCGATTTTTTGGGTAAAAACTATACAAGAAAGCTAATGCCTAGTCGATCGAACATTAACGACGAATCCACAAGACATCGCTCGATCCGTTTCTTCTGTGCAATCCTCTGATTTGTTTTATAATTGTTTTTTACTTCCTTCTGCTGAAAGTCATAGTATGTCCGGTTTAGTTTTTCTTTTACATAAAAAATGGCGCACACACCACGATTCGATCCTTATACCCCTCATGAGGTAACTCAACTAGCCAACTAGCTGACCTATGTTTTATTTTCTTGACAAAACAAAATCAAATAGGCTATTTTACTTGTCTCCTCTTCTACGTTTGCATAAAAGTTAATGCAATGTCCAATCTCTTAAGTAGACTATTTTACTAACTCATCTAGAGTTGATGACACCGTAGTAATTTTGGTGACCAGGGGGATCCACCCCGATCACTTTTGTGTGAATATGAGGGTAACTCGCATATCACAGACTTGATAACTTATACAACACAGTCTTGATAACTTTGACCTGGGGGTGGGGGTTGATGAAATATCCTCCGGTAACTTTGGTATGAATAGCATGGTAACTCACACATCAGCGACCTAATAACTTATGCAGCCCGGTCCTCGTAACTTTGACGAAGAGAAGTGATGAAATATATCCCCAATAACTTCTATGTGAATATCACGATAACTCACACATCACTGACAACTTATGTACCTTGGTCTTGATAACTTTGGCGACCGGGTGGAGGGAGGCACATTGATGAAATACCCTCGGTTAATTTTTGTGTGAATAGCTTGATAACTCACACATCACATACCTGATAATTTTTGGGAAAAAAAGATGTTGGAACAAATCTTAATGCTACCAGTTTTCATACTTATAGTTTTATAGCCTAAAAAAACCATGCTAAAGCTGAGAACTGAACTCAAGAATTTAATATTGAGATCTGAACACACTAGCCAACTCACCCACTACATGACTCGTGACAAATTCAAATAAAATACCATTTTTTGACCATGCGAGGTGAAAAAGTTGTTGAAATATACCCCCGATAACTTATGCGTAAATAAGATGATAACTTATATAGAACTAACCTAATAACTTACATATAGACACACTGATAACTTTTCACCTTGACGAGAAGTTCTAAAAATATCCCGTGATAACAAAATGCAAATAGCATGGTTATTTACGCACCAGACATCCGATAACTTACATACAACACATTGATAACTTTTTAACAATAGAAAAAATGTTACTGAGATATGCCCCGATAACTTCTTGTAAATAGCATGGTCATTTATGCATCGAGGACCTCATAACTTACGTTCAACCACCATGTTAACTTTGACTTCGAGAAAAAAAAACATTGAAACATAACTCCTCCGATAAATGTCATGTGAATTTATGACAATTTTATGCATCATAGACCTAATGTCTTACGTTTAAACACCATGGTTTTTCCATCCAAGGGGAAAAGGTTTTTGAAACATTTCACTTGTAATTTTTTTGTTAAATTACCATACTGCCCATGCTTTAACCTTCTTGTAATGTAGTTATCAGCCTTATCATGATATAGTTAATTATCATATTGCTCATACTATATTTATCACGCTGGTCATGTCAAAGTTACCAAGCCAATCTCTATTATTTTTTCTGTCATGGCGAAAATAAGAAAGGTTCAAATAACATTGCTTATCTATAATAGACAACAACAAAAGATGACTTGGTTGGTTATTAGGCTGAATAGCAATTGGATAGACCTGTGTTCAAATCCTCTTTCAAGCAATTTTATTTTATTTTCTAACCTGTAGTCGACTGGAAGTTAGCACTGTCCAAAGCTCTAACCAACTTTTTCCAGTATTTTCTCTATATGGATTTTCTTTTTTTTGTTGTTTTTTATTTCCATTTTTCATTTTAGTCTTTTTTTTCAAGTTCATAAATAAATTTTTTTATAGAACTTGACAATATTTTTAAAAGTTTTTGTCAACGCCTTCTAAATTCACAAATATTTTCTTAAACGAAATTGCTAAATCGTAGTTAGATGACTTTTAACCATGTCTCATCTTAGTTTGTCATCGTTTAATTTAGTTTATGTAAATTTTGTGGCAACACTCGATCCTCTAGCGAAACCTATGCCCCGGGTCTACTTAAACATATTTATTGAACCCCTAAAATAACCTTGCTGCAATTTATTATTTGTTTTTACTTTTTTATATTTATATCCTATATATCTATCAGAATTAATCCTTGCAAGTAACGACTTCATGGATTTGACAATCCTTTTGCCCGCGTTGGGTGTAAGTGTTTGGTTTTGTGTGTGTATGTGTTGACGACAAGAATTTTTCATGATTCTCCTACTGATTCGATAACCTTGGTTGTCACTAAGGAAAATACTTATCACTATTATATTGCTTCACCCTTCCTCTTTGGGGAATAACCCAACGCAGCTCACAAATAGCAGGCGCGCCGGCTTGTTAGGGATGCGTCGCTCGCGCGGGGCGGCGCGGTGGCGACCTGGGCGACTATGTCAGCGGCACAACTTGCTGGTGGAGCGGTGGCGGCTGTGTGGTAATGGGCTGGCTGGCGAGGTGGGGATAGTCTGGATGACAACCTGCTACTGGCGATGTGTGCCCAGATCCCCTTGTTGGTCGGCATAGGCTCTGGTAGCATGGGCCGGAGGGGGCTCATGCATGGGCTCGGTGGTGCTGCCGCAAGGATGGTAGCATCATGTTGTCGGTTGGCAGTGGGAGTGGCTCAGGGGCGGCATCGACGTACACGACCAATCTGAGCTCTGGTCGGGAGGTTGTTGGTGTGCTTTGGTGTCTTCAGGCGGACATGGCGGCGAGTCAGGGGTCCGTTGGTGGTGGCCCTGGCTTGGGCGGCGGTGATGGGACTTTGTGTGGGGAGTTGATGGGGACGGGGATGCGTGTGTGGCTACTCGGCGGCCAGAGTTGCCGGCTGCCATGAGCGGTCCCCATTTGATGGGGTGACATTCATATTTTCCAGGTGCAGTTGCTGGCAGTGGGCCGGTGACATGGACTTGCCGTCGGGGCAGTAGCTTGACATGGTCCTCTTGCCCGGGGTTGGTCGCTCCTCGCGCGAGTTCTGGTGCGGTGTCGCCTTGGAGTCGGGTTCTCGGCTCTGGGTCTCCTCTGGTCAAGCCAAGGTGGAAACTTGTGGTGCGGCTGAGGAGGCATCCTCATGTTGTGGCATCGATGAAGGTCTTTGGCGGTGGTGGTCGGGACAATGCTGTCCGCGGTTGGATCGGTGTCTCGTGTTGCGGAATTGGCGACGTGTGAGTTGATTGCTCAACGATGACCTTCGCTATTCCCTCCTCCCCCCCCCCCCCCCCCCCCTGTCCACAGGGATTGGACGGGACTACATGTGTGGGCGCACCTACGGTGATGGCGCTAACGCTGCCTCGATGGATGATGATGGGATGCACTGTGAAGCAGCCGGTTGGCGATGTCCCGTGGCATGGATGTCAGTGATCCGCATGGGTGGCTCTTTGGCGGGCATCATGGCGGCGGTGGTGTCTATGTCTCTTGGTCATGTGGATGACGAGAAATCTAGCAGCAGGCTCGGGCGTGCTCTCTAACTTGCCGTGTCGGTGCCGTGATCAGGATCCAAGGATCTAAATGTGTTGTGCTTTTCCTAAAGACCTCGTGGTGACACAGGGGAGATGTCAAGCGAAAACTCAACACTTTGTTGCCGACGAAGGTGACGCTCGTAGACGCCGCCGTAGTGTTCCTCTTCGTGTTTGAGTTCCGGATGAAAACCTTTGTCCGTTGTGGACTAAGCAGCGGCGATGATTTGAGTCGTTCTCCCTCTTGAGGACATTGTCGTAGAGCTTAGATGTAGGGAGTAGCATGGCGTTGTTCTCTGATTTTGTTGTTCTCTGATTTTTCTGTGTTATTTTTTGATAGCGTAGTTCTATGTGATCCGAGTATTCTAGGATTAGCTTTGTAAGAGGGCTACCCCACCTTCCTGCATTGTTTGGTCATATACTACTTTGTTTGATATAGTTATTTATTTGTGTATAAAGTGAGGCGAAAGCCTATTTCAAGGGATGTGTGGGTGGAAGAAAGAAACGTAGGTTGGACAAAGCATTCTACTCGAAAATGAACGCCATTCGTTTTTTAAGCAAAAAAAATTAAAAAGGGGGATAACCCAGCCTCTGCATCGTACGATGCACACCGCGATATAACACACCGTAGTAAAATAGAGATAGAGATGAAACATAATTCAATTTGTCAGATTTAGTGGCAGCGTCGCCTCGCTCCTGACGCCTAGGAGTAGGACGAGGGAAATGTGATTTTTGTTTTTATGAAAATGAGGAATTTAATTGGAAATGAAAGCCTAGTAGGTTAAAAAAAAAGGTAACGCTCTGTTGCGAGGGCCATACTTCTGATTGATATTCTTTTGCTGAACTTCTGATTGATGCAAGCCTTGAGGATTCAGTGCTGAACTGCTGATTGATGTTGTATTGCATCCCCCCAGTTTGTGAAACTGTAGTCGCTATGTTTTGCAACAATGGAAAATTGTAAAAGATGGCCAGATGGATCGCTGTTCATACAGTCCGAGATGCAGACATGGATCGCTGTTCATACGGATACGGTCCAAGATGCAGAGATGGATCGCTGTTCATACGGTCCGTGATCGAAAGTCCATCATCTTTCTCCACCCCGTGACCTATACTTACTGCTAGGTATCTCCAATCCTCTTCTTCCCACCTCACTCCCACTCCCAGGGTCAGCCGCCACCCCCTGCTCCCCTTGTCTCTCACCGCAGCAGAGTAGATCCGGGAGCCACACGCTGCCGGATGCTCGTCGGAGCGCTGGGAGGGGGCGACGCGGCGGAATGGATCATCTGCTTGCTTAGCTGACCATCGATTCGTTTGGTTCATCACATCTTTCCATCTGCATCCTCAACCCCATCTGGCAGCAAGCAACAGTTTTAGGTAAATCTGGTTTACTTTCCCCCCTCACCCGATCTACTAGATCAGCAACAGTTACTCGTTAATACGGATCAGAGGAGATACTTAATTTACTTTACTTGGAGTCAAGTCATTTTTTTTTTGGGAACTAATGATGTGTGCATGCTCTCATGTTTCAACTTTCAAGCCAGACTAACTAAGTTAGTACTCGCTCCGAGTGACCTAAACGCTCCTATATTTCTTTACAGAGGTAGTACTATATACGTACTCCCTCCATTCCTACATATAGGTCTTTCTAGAGGTTCTATTAGAAGACTATATATGGGTGTATATCATGGTTTTCATTTTTAGTGAGATTTCAATGAAATTCATTGAATTTCATTAATTTCAATAAACACTGAAATATTACGTTTCGGCCAAAATATTTCAGCAATTTCAGTAGTACACTGGAAATCAAATAATTTTCAAAATTTTCAAATATTTGTTTAAATTCAAGTGAATATTTCGGTCCTTTGGCCGAAATGCAAACTGAAATTACTGAATTTCACTGAATTTCAGTGATTTCGGTTGGTGCTGAAATTTTTCTGAACTGAAATTCAAAACTATGGTGTATATAGACATATTTTAGAGTGTAGATTCGTTCATTTTGTTTTGTATGTGGTTCACTAATAAAATCTCTAAAAAGATTATATTTAGAACGAAGGGAATATAACTGGTTCGAACGCCCAATTAATTAATGGATACCCGAGGTGGTATAACACAAATACAACTGGAGTACATGCTACATGACCAAGATGCAGAGCCCATTGCCCTGCCATTCCCACTTTTGGAGAAAATCACAGATTATTTTTCCAACGAGTTGATAATTGGAAGAGGCGGCTTTGCGGTGGTTTATAAGGTACGGTTAAAAGCTCTCGACGTGCTGCCCGTGCTATGCCTCTGATTAATTTTGATCAAAACTTATATGGAATTAAAACTCTTGCGGATCTGGCTGCTGCAGGCAGTGCTTGATAATGGCATTCTTGCAGTAAAGAGGCTGTCCAATACGCACATGTATGAGGAACAATTCCAGGGAGAGGTGGAATGTCTCATGAAGGTGAAGCACAAAAACATTGTGCGGTTTCTGGGATATTGCGCCGACGCCCAAGGGAATGTTTCGGACTACAAAGGGAAAATGGTTATGGCAGATGTACAACAACGATTGCTCTGCTTTGAATATCTACCTAATGGAAGTCTTGATGGTTATATAACAGGTAGGTTTATGTTTTCATTCCAATTTTCTTCACATGATATTTACTTGGTTGGTTCAAACTACTAGAGTATATCCGTATATGACTTAAATAATTTACACATGTACTCCTATATTATCTTGCATTCAAAAGTTAGGGAACTCAATTAACTCCAATATATACTGAATTAGATCCAATTTTTCAATCTCTCATGTGTAGATTCACCTGGAGAACTTAACTGGAGAAAGCGATACGATATGATAAAGGGGATCTGTGAAGGGTTACATTATCTTCACCAGAACAATATTCTGCACTTGGATCTAAAACCCGGAAATATATTATTGGATGAGGATATGATTCCAAAAATTACTGATTTCGGATTGTCAAGGTGCTTTGAGAAAGACCAAACAGGGATCATTACTGAAAATGTGGTCGGAACGAGGTAAGCCTGCCAAAGCATATGGAAAGCTTAATCTTTAACTTATTCAACTCTAGTGTAAATTTATATTGCGCGTTGCTCTGCATATTACTAATGGACCAGACTATATGTGTTTTCAGGGGATATTTGGCGCCGGAATGCTATAACAAGGAAACCATACTCACGCACAAGTTTGACTTATATAATCTTGGTGTCATAATAATAGAGATATTGACTGGAAAGAAGGGGTATCAAGTTACTATTGAGAATGTATGAACAATTTAGCCACCATTCCAAGTCAAATCTTACAACTTATGATCTTTGGCATTAGCACTGAGTCTTTATTTTAAAAAGGCTGGTCCAATTTCATAACGTAATCATGGTTGCAATTTCATAGGTACTTCAAATTTGGAATAATACGATGTTGGATGCACTGCAGTGGAATCAAATACGAGTATGTGCGAAGATTGGGATGGAGTGCACAGAAATCGATCCGGCAAAGAGACCGGCTAGTATGAAGCACATAATCGATTGGCTTGCTGAAATAGAATGTACTACGCATGTAAATCCAGAAGGTGGGAGTGGGACAAGAGAGCTTCTTCTCGTTCATCCGTTCGCGCTTTGCTTCCCCTTTGAGCCCAGCAAGGCAATCACGTGTCCGCTGCAGCTAACAAATAACACCGATAAGCACGTTGCATTTAGGATTATGGACAATAGCATGGAGTCTTCGTTCCTAAGGCTGCCATTGTATGGCGTTGTGCCGCCTAGCACACCTTACACTCTCATCGTGACAACACAAAAGAAAGAAGAGCTAAAGAAAGAAGAGCTACCACGAAAGTATATCATACTCCCTCCCTTCCTAAATATAAGACCTTTTAGAGGTTACACTATAAACTACATACGAATGTATATAGACATTTTTTAACACTTCTTCTTCGGTACAACCCCCCAAACACAAGGACGGCTGAGATTAAACGATATCCCTTCGTAACAAAGGGCAGGATTATCTTTTCCACGTATGCGCGTCAGCCCGACGGGCGCCAGCTGACGAAACGGCGACGTACAGGAGCCCCGTATATGCGTTGTACCCGCGTCCCACCCCGCTGCGACGTGGCGTCGCCACGTCGGTCTGACCACGGTCAATCCGTCGGTTCTCGAGACCACAACATTAATTCCGCGCTGCGTCGTCAGTTCACGTCGGTTCCCGACACCGCCGCCATTAATCCCGCGCTGCGTCGCCAGTCCGCGTCGGTTCCCGAAGCCGCCGCCATTAACCACCGCGTCGCCAGCTCGTCGCGTCGGTTCCCGAAGCCGCCGCCATTAACCACCGCGTCGCCAGCTCGTCGCGTCGGTTCCCAAAGCCGCCGCCATTAACCACCGCGTCGCCAGCTCGTCGCGTCGGTTCCCAAAGCCGCCGCCATTAACCACCGCGTCAGCGTCGTCATATGCCGCCGTTAGCCCGTTGGTTCGACGGCTCCCGAGGCGACACCATTAATGGCGGCCCCGTCGTCAGAACCCAGTCGCGTCGGTTCCCAAGGCCATCGCCGCTGGACCGTTGGTTCGACGGCTCCCGAGGCGACGCGCCTTCACTCCGGGGGAGTTACGCCGGCCAGCTGCCCCGTCGCCTCCCCTCCCGCCGCGACGCTATATATACCCCTCGTCCCGCGGCTCGTCGGCACACCCGTCGTTCCCCTGCTCTCCTTCTCTCCCCCGCTCTTCGTCGTTCCGCCGCAGGTCCCCGTCGCCCCGAAGCTCTCTTCCTCCCTCCCCCATTCTCCGACGACCCGGCGATGGACCATGCCGGCGGCAGCAGCTCCGGCGGCGGCAGCGGCGGCGCGCCGGAGAGCAACTGGCCCCAAAGCCTCGACAAGCCGCTGACGCAGGAGCTGTTCAACTTCGGCATCCTCGTCCCGCCAGGCTGCCGCCTTGCAAAACCTTGGCGGATTTGCAAGGACGGCTATCCGACACTGACCAACCCTGCGACACCGGAGCAGCTCCGGGTCCACCCCGACGGCCGTTACAACACCCACGGCCGGCACGCCTTCTGGGACGGGAAGAACTACAACGACGTCATCAGGCGTTGCCGGCAGGCGGCAGTGGCGAGGGCGTCCCGCGTCGCCGTCGGGCGGCGATCCCCCACCCACCTTCGGCAGCCCCGGTGGCGGCCCCGGCTGTCCCGGCGGAGTACGAGGTGCCACCGGAGCAGTTCGTCCTCCGCGAGAACGGCGACCCCGGCGACTCGCGGGGGCTACTCATCGCCATGAGGGCGTTGCAGGCGACGACGGCAGCGGCGGCGAGGGAAGAGGCGGAGATCGCGGCGGCGATCCAGGCGACGGCGGTAGCGGCGGCGAACCCGCCGCCTGACGACGACGTCGACTGGGACGCCCTCGCCGACAGCTCTGACGACGACGACGACGGGGACGGCGACGGCGTGGTGGACGGGCCCGCTGTCGTCTACCTCGACTCCGATTAGATTAGGCTTTTTAGAATTTAGTAATGTTTAATTAAATTTTATTTTTAGTTTTTTAATTATGTTCGAATGTAATCGGAAACTATGAAATTTTATCTAAATTATTATGAATCTAAATTCATTATTTACATTGTTATTATTATTATTATTTATTTGAAATATTTAAATTGTTTACATTAGTTAACTAAATATTTAAATTTACAAAAATGAAAAAATAACTTATAATATTTCTTAAACGATATAAACATTCATGAAATTATATTAAGACGTAAAAAAATTCTTAAACGATATAAACATTCATGAAATTATTTTAAATGAGTTTCCTTAAATAATATATAAATAACTTATAATCTTTCTTAAACATGAAGTACATGCATGCATTCATGAAATTCATCCAACTTTTGCCGGCATCTGAGAATGCACATGCAATGATGTCACGCAAAATTTTAACGAAATCGGAGACCAAACGCATGTTGTGTCACGTCCGGCATCTGTTTGTGCCGGTTTTAGAATGGAAATTTATTAAAAAAATACGGATTGTCAGAAAATTCTAAAATTTGACGTGCCGCCTTGTGAAGTTCATCGTGAAGCGTGGAAAAAAAATTAAAAAATTTCATGAAGGGTAGTTGCAAGATGGCGTTGTAGCACCCTTCCGTCCATACCGACACCCATGGGTTGCACATGAAGTACATGCATGCATTCATAAAATTCACCCAACTTTTGACGGCACCTGAGAATGGACATGTAATGATGCCACGCAAAATTTCAACAAAATCGGAGACAAAACGCACGTTGTGTCACGTCCGGCATATGTTTGTGCCGGTTTTTGAATGGAAATTCATACAAAAAGCACGGATTGTCAGAAAATTCTAAAATTTGACGTGCCGCCTTGTCAAGTTCATCGTGAAGCGTGGAAAAAAATAAAAAAGTTTCATGAAAGGGACTTGCAAATTCATATGGAAAGATTTCATGTAGGAGACTTGCAAATATTCATATGGAAAAAGAAATTAAAAAATACACCCGACGTCGTGATATTGTTTTCCCACGACGGCGGGGATTAGCGACGTTGCATACCCTAGCCACAGCGACGTGATCTCGCCGCCGCCGCCGCGCCCCCGACGCCTCGCTCTGCACCCGACGTGGTCTCGCCACCCCCCCCCCCCTGACACCTAGCCGTACGCCGACGTGATCTCGCCGCCTCCATACCTCCCGACGCCGCGCCATCACAACTCCGTCACCGTGGCCGTCGCACGTTCGTTCGCGCGTCGCCGTCCATCACCGTCACCATCCGTCCGCCGTCGGTCGTCCATCCGTCCGCCGTCGTTCTTCACCTTCCGTCGCCGTCGGCATTGACCGTACGTCAGTGCGTCGCCGCGGCCTTCACCGTTCGTCCGTCCGTTCTTCGTTCATCGACATTATAATTGGGTAAGTATGTTTATAATGTTCATGTTATTATTGAAATATCAAGTAAATTGCATCGTACGTGACAAATTGTTTAAATTATGAAGGATGGAAATCGACGGTGTGATTCCATGTTCTGTTGAGAAGTGGGTTAGTCTTGTTGATAAACTTTCAGGAAGTCAAAAATTTACGTTTTATGAAACAGATTTGCAAGGCATGTTACAAATGACGTCCGTTAAGATGCATGAATTTTTACTTCACTTTTTGATCCAAGGCTACAATCGGTATAACAAAAAATTCATGGTTCAAGAGTCAGCTGGTAGTAAAGGCCTTATTTCAACAGGGCATGATGATGTGTTATCTATTTTTGGATTGAAAAATCAAGGAGTTGATGTTGTTGGTTTTATTAGAATAGAAGGACAAAAAAGTATGAAAAGAATACCAACTAATTTTGTGGACACAAAAAAGGGTAAGATCATGATTGATGATCTTATCAATAAAATTGTGAACAATGATAACACGGATGATGACTTTGTCCGGATGACGTTTCTAGTTTTGTTGGGAACAGTAATCGCACCAGTCTTTCATAAATATATTCCGAAGGAATATTATGCCTTAGTTAAGGACAAAAGGATGATAAGTAAGTTCAACTGGAACGATTTTACTTTGAAATTCTTTCTTTCGGAGATTGGAAAGGTTCTATAGGATGGCCGTGTGAGGGAATGGCCACATGGAAACCTTGCCCTTTTGCAGGTATGTATTATTCGATTTATTACTCACGTATAGTACAACCGCAGTATGATATATATTATTTAAATTATTTGGTGTATTGCAGTATGCCTATTGGGAGAAAGTACAACCAATTATAGGTCCAAAATATGATCCGTTGTCACTTATGTGCCCCTTGATGAGGAACTGGACGGAACCTATCACGGAGAAAAGAGATAAATACGACTATGATTATGGTCGTGGTGTTGGAATGGTAATCCATATTCTCTAAATTTATCTTTTAATGTTACATTTCCATGGTTTGACTTATTGTCTAAATTAGATGTATGATTATCGATCTTTAATTATAGTTTTTGTAGATTGATGACAATATTACATATGAGTATAGGGTGAAAAAAATTGCTCAAGAACAAGCTGAAAAAAATAAAAAATCAAGTACTAAAAAATTTACTGTTAGTGGAAAGAAGAAAGAGAGCAACACATCAGAGGCTTCCGCGAGTAATGTTATGGACCGCATTTGGCATGAGCTAAAGGAAATACGCAAGGAAATGCGTCGCTTGCCAGAGTTATGCGCACGGGTAACGACGCAACACTATTTTACTATCGTGCATAATGTATTTCATTGACTTAAATAACTCTTGTTAATAAATATTTTTTTTAGAGGATGATTGAGAAAATGAACAAAACTGGTGTGTTCTATAGAACCGGTAACATGAAGGAAGAAGAAGAGAATCTATATGATGACATTAATGAATCTACAAATGATGGTGCATTTGTTCATAAGGAGTTTGTTTATCAGTCTGATAAGGACAACTATGGCACACCTTCTCAAGGTAAAATTAATAAGCAAAAGGACGATGACGAAGGTAATGTACCTTATTATTGCACTCCGGAATATTTGAATAGTTTCAAGGGTGATTGGAGTGATCCTATCGAAGTACCTGAGGTATCACATGAGAAGGCGGTCACGTCTTTAGATACAAATGGAATTTCATCACATGAATCGGGTCATTACAATGGAGTAGATGAGCAAGTGGAAAAGGGGATTGGCAAACGTAAACGCACTGCATCAAGAGCCATCACATGAATCTCCTTTTGTTGTTGTTAAACCCATCAAGCGTGCAAAACTTTCTGCCAAAGCGAGTAAGATTGTTATGAATCAATATTATTTTCGTAGAACAAAGTTTATTGTAGAGTTACGCTTACTAATTTTAATTTGTGATTTGCAGAATTTTTTAATAAAGTAGATGGTAAGAAAAATAGTGCTGATGCCGATGTAATAAAATCGAGTGTTATGTTTGTACGCGTATGTGAGCGCTCAAAGAAACATAAAGCTACACAAAATTTCAATGATGGTGTGACCGACGCTTTGACTGCAGAGAGAACTTGTTAGATTTTGAACCGCCAATGGATAAGCGGCGATGTAAGTTATTCATATTTTTAACATTATATTTGACAACAAAGTACAATTATTACATTTGTTATATTATTTTCAGGTTATGAATGCATACTCATCTTTTTTGTTGTAGGAAGCTAAAGACGAACGTTACATAATACCTACTTAGAGGGTGACGTGGCTGCTTGAATATAGAAAGGATAAGAATGTAAACGGTAATGAGTATCAAAAAGTGTCAAATTCTAATGAACCCGTAAATAGGTGTATGAACGAGTATTTCAAAGCACCTAAGGTATGTTCTTGTGGTTGTAATGTATACAAATAATGCACTACTATTAAAAATGTTGCATTGATCTAGTTAATATTTTCTTTTTTTCTTTATGCAGACTTATATGGCTCTTAACAAGGATAACACTCATTGGGTTACGGTCGTCATGCATAAGCAAAAGGAAGAGTTTCAGGTTCTAGACTCGTTGATGGGAAAAGAACTTGACAGTACAACTAGAAAACTCGTTAAGGACTTGGTAGGTTTTAATACATATTTGCATTACGGAACCATCGTGTGTTTACATTATTTATTGAAAGTTTCTTGTGTTTTATTGCTATTTTTAGAGAAGAGAAATTGAAGCAGATATTGCAGAAGCAAATGCAACCGGTTCTGTGCAGTATCCGGATGTATCCACATGGCCTATTAAAACCTACGACGTGCCTCAACAAAAAGATGGGTGGGTATGTAGTTGAATATAACGTTGATGTATTATATGTGTGTGATGCATAATTATTTATTGTTAATTACATGTATCAGGAACTCATGTGGATTATTTGTTCTTCATTGCTTTAAAAATTGGAATGGCGATACATGGGATCGATCTTTTTCACAGGTATAAAATTAATATTAGTACTCTTTACTATTAACATTTATAGTGGACTAAAATAATTTGTGTGTTGCTTTGCAGAGATCAATTGATGGTTCCAGGGAGCTAATGATAGGGCAATTGATTTTTGCTTTCAAGAACACATTTAGGGAAATTAAAGACAAAGTTATTAGGATTGCAAGGAGAAAGAAATAGATGACATCAGAGGAGATTCATGCGTGTTTGAGTTTACTACGGGAGTAGATGATTTTATCATATTTTGTGTTTAAACATTTTATACGTAATAGTAATTATATAGTTTTAGTAATATATAAATATTACGCTTTGTTGTTAAAAATTCTATCAACTATGCTATGTTCTGGTGCATACAGTCAGCGCGACGTCGGCGCGACGTTTTCTGTGTTCGCGTGGCGTCGGGACATGCAGTCGACGCGACGGGCTTAGCCCGAAAAACGACGGGGTCAACGGCCCCCGCGTGACGTCGGCGCATGCAGTCCCAGCGAGGTATTTTTTTTGCACGAAAAACAACGTCATTATGCGTTCTCGTGGCGTCGGGGGATGCAGTCGGCGACGTTCGTTTGCCCAGAAACGACGGGGTCGGCGGCCCCGCGCAGTCGGCGCGACGGGGTTAACTGCTCCCGCGTGACGTCAGCGCATGCGGTCGATGCAACGAGTTTTCACCCGGAACACACAGCGCCGTCATGGCGTCGGTACATGCATTTTTGCATTTTTAAAATAGCACAATCGATGTCGGCTGAAGTGCTCGTAGTATTGTCTTATATAAAATACATATTATCTCAAATAACAAGAAAAACATATACATATTGTCTTATGTAACACAATATTATTGTAGATATAAAAATCTAAAGATTACAATAACACCGCTTCTGTCTTCAACCCCAATTAGTGCCTGAAAAAAATTATAGGCTATAAGAAAATAATTACCAAAAGGAAACAATATAGGTAAAATAACAAACATATACGTACTCCGGATTTTGGTTGCAAGTGGCCTTGTTATGATCTGGAAGTCTGGATAGTCTACATAGACGTCCGCTTTTCTCATTAAATGCTTTTGGTCTTCCATTTTTGGTCACCTGAGGAGCATTCTTATCCTGACCTCTAATATTCTGTTTAGGTGCCCTTTGATGGACACCTTCACTGGATCACGAATAAGAATATGATTCTGCTTAGGCTGAAATTTATCATTACTCACAAAGCTTTGCTGATTGGGTTCTTCATTATTCAAGATGTCCTTATTCGCTATAACTTCTTTCATTGCTGCCAGCATCTTGTCGAATAAGAATGGGTTATGACATGCGATATGAGCAGCTTCTGCAGATACACTGCTCAACGTACTATATCTACCTCTGGCCTCCTTACCCGTCCAACCCCATGAAAACAGATCGTTGATGCGCATCACGGGCAATCCAGATCTTGCTTTCTTCGTGAACCGTCGCAGGATACAACACTTAGGTATTGCAGGTAAGTTGAGTGCATTCAAAACATGAAGAATATGCTTGCAAGGAAGGCCTTTGCGAGTCATACTTCGACAACTGCACTTTATAGTTTCTACAGAGTTACGTGGTGCGTAGTCCACATTAAACCTATGATCCCTGTTATTTTTCCAAGCAATCACGAATCTGTGACTGTCTGCTCCTCTTAATCTATCAATTACCTCAAGCTGATGTACCTTTTTTAAATCTTCCTGCAAGATGTAAAAGTTTGCCTTCGTGAATGCTTTGGCAGCAAACACCTCAATGGTCTTACACTGAGTCACTGCTACTGGTAGAGTCTGTGAGGCCACGCAATCGTCATGCGATTCATTCTCGCGCAGGCGCATGATGCAATTCTCATAGTGTACAATCATATCAACAATTGTCATACCGTAGTCCAGATGTAGGTGCAGGCATGAGTTCAGGCTCTCGCTCCTCTGATTACTACGCATACCAAAAATAACTCACCAGACAAATATGATGCAGCCCAAAGCTTCTTCTTCCTGTACATCCTATGAAGCCATGTTTTTGTTTTCTCCGTCTGCCATTTCTAAACCAACGTGGCCCATCTCTCCTCGAAAACTGCATGTGTGGTGGCGTAGTACAAGAGTGACCTAAATTCCTTCAATGACTTGTGATGGAGGTGTTTCTGCATGTTTTTTCAATATGCCATGAACATAGACGAAGCCACACGTCAGGAAGCACCTTCCTGATAGCCCTTATCATCGCTGCATCTCCATCAGTAATTATAGACTGGGGCTTCTTCTGATAGTTAGCTTTCAAAATTGTCTCTAGCAGCCAAACATACGTACCTTCAGTCTCATCTGAAACAATTGTGCATGCAAAAACCGTAGTGCAACGGTGATTGTTGAGACCAACAAAAGGGATAAATGGCATTCCATACCTATTCATCTTGTACGTACTGTCGAACACAGTGACATCACCATAGTCAAGATAATCCCGACGTGATTGCGAATCACACCAGAACAAGTTGTTCAGCTTACCTTCAGCGTCAACGGTATGCTCAAAGAAGAAATCCGGATCCTTGTCCTTTCTAGCCAACATGATTCCTATAGCAGTGTCAGCATCACCTTGGACAAGCTGTTTCATCTTCTCCCTGTAGCACATATTATACAATTTCGTCCTTCCAAACCCTGTCTTAGCGTACGAATAGTACCTGCTGACAAAGTTATCAAAAATGATATGCTTTCTTATCCCAGCTCCTGCCATAGCTAAAATCTCTGCTTTCTGGAAATCTTTGATTACATTGTGAGACCGTAGGAAAGGGACTTCGTCCGGTTTTGCAAGAACATGGCTGTGATCATCGAAGAAACTGCTGACATACCAAAGTCCACTCTTTCTATCAAGCTTCACTTTTAAATGGGGTTCACAGAAACATCAACTCTCCGGTCTCAGTCTGCGGGTCCGGCCTTCCATGGTTAAAAATGTTGCCTGTCGTTTTCCTGCCCTGGAACAGAGATACCTCCTCATGAGGTGAACTTTTTGGGAACCTTTTCGAAATCTTTTCAAGTCCCTCCTGATACTGAATCCACGATCTTTGGCGTACTGGTTATAGAACATGTACGCCTCTCCTTCTGACCTGAATGTCTTGGCCATGACTTCCCAATGCCTATCCAATGTCTCTTGCAGATATTCATCATAGCTGATGTCAAGGTCAAAATCAAGATCGCCAACATGCTCATCGTTCCCATTAGAACCATCAACACCCCCTGCAAAATAAGACATATTACCATGTTCGTCAGTCTTTTGATATGTTAGTTTTCATGAGTAATTTGAACATGTAATATAACTTACTTCGCTCATATTTCCTTCAGTAGATGCATTCTCATCATCCTCATCATTATCACCATCCTCATCATTATCACCATCCTCATCATTGTTATCATCCTCATTATTGTCATCATTCTCATCATTGTCATCATGTAAGGTTCTCGTCTCAGCGTCACCATCGGTATTTCTCTGTACAGATTCAAAAGTGTAAGTGATAATACAATTTGTATGTTAGTAATAATACAACAACATATTTAAAACATACCTGGGTTCCACTTTCAGCATAAGATTGATCATCGCTGTCATAATCGTCATTGTCATCATTAGCATGCACCTATTTAAATTCAATAGCAATTGTAAGTGTTAATGTAATAACTTATATTTTCATTATTTATAATCAACGTACACAACACTTACATTACCACTATATAGTTCATCCTGACTCATATAGTTGTGTCCGAGTGATTTATTTGCATTCAATGACGAAGATTCATCATCACTACTAGAGTCATCGTCAGCATATCCGGTGTTGTCTTGATCTATTAATAATGAAATCGGTATTCTATCAATGTACAATGAAATCGTGAAAAATTGTATGGATTCAATGAAAAAACTTACTGTCCGTCGTCGAAGGGTTGATCGACATCGTTCGACGTCGGTGCCACGTCGGTCACTGCAACCGCCAGCGTCGAAGCGGAGGGAGAGGGTCACGTCGCCGGTGAAGATGTGTGTGTCGGCGTACCGGCGGCGGCGAAGGCGACGTGTACTGGACTCGCGGCGTCGGCGGAGACGTGTGGGGGGGCCACGTCGGCGAGATCGCGGCGGCAGTGTCGCGGCGGCGGAGTCGTGGCGGCGGAGTCGTGGCGGCGGAGTCGCGGCGGCGGAGTCGGCGTGACGAAGTTAGGTTTTTTTTTCAACCAAACCGCCGACGCGTGGGTGACGTGGCGTATGTACGACGGGCGGGCGGGCGGACGGCGCGACGTATATGGTACGGAACGTGCAATGACCATACTGCCCTTATACGTTTAGGGGGGTTGTACCGAAGAAGACCTCATCTTTTAAATGTAGATTCACCCATTTTGCTTTGTGTGTAGTCTATAGTGCAATTTCTAAAAGGTCTTATATTTAGGAACGGAGGGAGTAGATGTGATCCTCGAGAGTGCTACATTAATATTGGGGGATGATGATCATATAAACATCCTACATGTGATCCTCCAGATGAACCACGATGTCGGGGATTCAATCAATCCCGTATGCAATTCCCCTTGTCTACTGGTATGACATTTGCCCAAGATTCGATCGTCGGTATCCCTATTCCTTGTTCAATCTCGTTACTGGCAAGTCTCTTTACTCGTTCCGTAACACATCATCCCGTGACTAACTCCTTAGTCACATTGAGCTCATTATGATGATGCATTGCCGAGTGGGCCCAGATATACCTCTCTGTCACGCGGAGTGATAAATCCTAGTCTCGATTCGTACCAACCCAACAGACACTCTCGGAGATACCTGTAGTGCATCTTTATAATCACCTAGTTACGTTGTGATGTTTGATACACTCAAAGCACTCATACGCTATCCGGGGGTTGCACAATCTCACGGTCTAAGGAAATGATATTTGACATTTAGAAAAGCTTTAGTAGACGAACTACACGATCTTGTGCTATGCTTAGGATTGGGTCTTGTCCACCACATCATTCTTCTAATGATGTGATCCCGTTATTAATGACATCCAATGTCCATGATGAGGAAACCACGATCATCTATTGATCAACGAGCTAGCCAACTAGAGGCTCACTAGGGACATATTGTGGTCTGTGTATTCACACATGTATTACGGTTTCCGGTTAATACAATTATAGCATGAATAATAGGAAATTATCATGAACTAGAAAATATAATAATAATCACTTTATTATTGCCTATAGGACATATTTCCAACAGGAATGCCTAGTGTGTATCAAACGTCACAACGTAACTCGGTGACTGTAAAGGTGCTCTACAAGTATCTCCGAGGGTGTCTGTTGGGTTGGCGTGAATCGAGAGTGGGATTTATCACTCTGTATGACGGAGAGGTATCTCTAGGGCCCACTCGGTAATACAACATCACAAGAAGCTTGCAAGCAATGTGACTAAGGAGTTAGTCACGAGATCTTGTATTACAGAACGAGTAAAGAGACTTACCGGTAATGAGATTGAACTAGGTATAGAGATACCGACGATCGAATCATGAGCAAGTAATATACCGATAGACAAAGGAAATAGTATACGGGATTGATTGAATCCTTGACATCGTGGTTCGATCGATAAAGTTCTTCGTAGAATATGTAGGAGCCAATATGGACATCCAGGTCTCGCAATTGGTTATTGGTTGGAGAGTGTCTCGGTCATGTCTGCATAGTTCTCGAACCCGCAGGGTCTGCACACCTAAGGTTTGGTGACGATTTGGTATTAATGAGTTATGTGTGGTAGTAACCGAAAGTTGTTTGGGGTCTCGGATGAGATCCCGGGTGTCACGAGGAGCACCAGAATGGTCCGTAGGTAAAGATTTATATATGGGAACTCATATTTTGGCTATCAAAAAAGTTTTGGATTTTTCCGGTATTGTACCGAGAAGCTTCTAGAAGGTTCCGGAAACTTCTGAAGGAGTCCAAAAGTCTACCAAGAGTTCCACCACGTCCCAAGGGTTTTCATGGCCTGGGGGCATCATGGCCTTATTGGGCCAAGCGCACAAGTCCCTCAAAGCCCATGCGATTGGAAAAGGTGGAAAGTCCACCTTTGTATGGAAGGGACGGAAACGGGACTAGGATTCCACCTCCTCCCTCCTTGGTTGCGCCCTAGGGCTTGGAAGGGTTGTTTCCCACGCCCCTCCACCTATATATAAAGAGGAGGGGGCGCCCCAAGAGCACACATGAAGCCCTTGGCGCCCCTCTCTCTCCCTAGATCGTTTTCTCCTCCGTTTGCGGTTTCGATAGCGTTAGGCGTAGCCCTGTCGGGATAGCACCACCACAACCGTCACCACGGCATCGTGTTGTCAAAGAACTCATCTATTACTCTGCCCTCGCTCGCTAGATCGAGGAGGCGGAGACGTCATCGAGCTGTACGTGTGATGAACGCGAAGGTGTCGTCCGTTCGGCGCTTGATCGAGAGTTCATGGCACGGATCGTGATTGGATCACGAAGACATACCATTATATCAACCGTGTTCTTTAAAGCTTCTGCTTAGCGATCTGTAAGGGTATGTAGATCATATCTCTCCTCTCGTAGATGCTCATCACCATGGATAAATCTTGTATGCATGTAGGAAAAAAATCCCCAACAAAACGTTCCCCAACAAACACACATGTGCTCTCTTCCGTGACCACGGCCATCGTGTGTCACCATCAATTTGTCGCTAACTTTGCATCCCCGGCCTCCGGACCTCTTCATCTTGCTCATGACGCTCATGATGAACACACGGTTGCTTTCCCTCTCCTCCCCGAGCTCCATAGCTTTTTGTTTGTTGTGCGCCGCTTGCCATTGTTGTCGTGTGTGCACCGCCGCCGATCTCAACCATGGCATCGACCCCGGTCACCCACACCACTCAGGCCTTGTTCGGTTACACCCTTTGTCAAGAGGATTGAAGGAAATTTGAAAGGATTTTGACTTGTAGGGGATTAAATTCACCTCAATCCCGGCCAAAACCCCTTCACAACCCTGTCAACCGAACAAGGCTTCAGGAGGGTGAGGCCTCCCTCCTGTGTGCCTCTTTCCGTGATGTCCCGTGCATCGCTAGAGCGCGCGTGCGTGCCGGAGTTTAAACCGGTCGGTGAAAACGAGCCACTCGATATGGCCGGAGCGCTCCCAGTCTGGTCCCGAGCCGGCTTGCCCGCTGTCCGTTTAAAGGGACCGGACCGTGTCCACCCTCAGGACATCTCCTACGGGGCTGCTCATTTGCCCCGGGCCTGTCTGTTTTGAGGTAGGCTGGGCCAAAACCAGGCCCTTACGGGGCTGCTTAAACAGACCGTTGTCCATTTTTTGGTCCGGGACTGCTCAAATCCCGACCAAATTTGGTCCAGTTTTGAGCATTGTCCGGACAACTCTGGACTGCAATATGTGTGCACAACCCGTGCCATGGCCCACCAAAAAGAGGCACACATTTTTCCCTTTCCTCTCCCAACCCCATCCGCCGCCGTTGCTCCACTGCCCTAGCCATGGCCGACGCAGGCGGAGCCACCGCCACCGCCACCACTGACCTTCTCGCCCCCGGCCCGGCCGACGACGGCCCAAGACACCGCCCCATCGCAGAAGCCGAAGCCGAAGAGGCCCAAGGACGCGCTCACGGAGGCGCGGACAAAGGAGGAGTGGGCGGAGAGAGCGGATCGGAGGAGGAGGGCGAAGGAAGACAAGGTGCCGCCGCCGCTGATGGAGGACGAGCGGACCAGGATCGCCCAAGCCGCGGCACAAGCCGCCATGATCATGTTGGGCATGCAGCCGGCGCCCACCATGAACGTGGCTCCGACACATGCATGCAGCTCGAACGCCTCAGCGGTCTGGCCGCGGAGCGTCCTCCTCGACGCGCGCACAAGGACGGATTCGCCCGCGCCGGCGTACGGGTACGGGTACATGGAAGATTCATCGTCGGCCCGAATCAGGGTCTCGATCGATCTGAACATGACGCCCGTGTCCGGCCTGTCAACTGCGCCGTCGAGCAAAGGTGGCCACCGTCCCCCCACGGTCGTCCTTCCGGTGCCATGCAACCTGTTCGGTGAAATGCAGGACCCGTACACGCAGACGACGCCGGGCCTGACAAGGGAGGACGGCGAGGGGTTCATGGCCAACATGATCAACCAGGATGGCCAGGCGAGCTACGTCCACTTGGGGGACGAGCTGTACGAGGAGGACGACGAAGTCGAGGTCCAGGACGACCCCCACATCGACGACATGCCCATGTTCATGGACGAGCTCACCCAGCAGGCCAAATCGACGAGGAAGAACACGAAGCGGGGCGCCGGTTTCACCGAGGCGGAGGACGAGTGCCTCTGCGACACATGGATGGAGGTGGGACACAACACCATCGTCGGGGCTGAGATGAAGGGCAATGCCTACTTGAGGAGGATGTACAAGAACTACCATGAACGGGCCCTCCTCCATCCGTACTCCATGGTCACCACAAGGACCGAGGCCTCTATCCAAAAGAGATTTGGCCTCATCTCAGCGGAGTGCAGCAAGTTCACCGGCTCTTACGAGCACGCCGTGGCCCGGCCTCAAAGTGGCATCGGCATCAGCGACTTGGTGAGTGGCCATACGTTCCCATGTCCTCCAATGCCCTTTTGTGTAGGCTTTTCAAGCGTTGAAGGTGTACAAGGCCGAGCATGGGGGCAAGTCATTCAACTTCGCCCATTGCTACCGGAAGCTCAAGGACAACCAGAAATGGAAGGACCTTCACAACGCCCTCAAGAAAGGTGTGGCCGTGCCGGGTGGGGTGCCGCCAATGGCTACGGGCCATGCCGCCGATGGCACGACAAGTGAAAGGCCAAGGGGCCGAACCAACTCCAAGCTCGACCTCAAGCGCGATGCCACGACTATCGCATTGCAAGAGACCCTCAAGGGCTTCATCACGCGGAAGGACAAGACTAGCGACAAGAAGGACAAGAGGGGCGAGAAGAAGCGCCGGGAGCGAGAGGAGGTGACGAAGAACTTCTTCATCGTGCAAACGAAGAAGCTGGAGATAGAGGAGGAGAACGCGAAGATAAGGGCCATGGAAGCCGCGACTAGGGCCATGGAGGCCGAGAACAAGAAGAAGGAGGTCGAGCTCGCTCTGGCCGCCCAAGAGGCACAGATCATGGCCATGGACCTGAGCCGCTTCACCCCGAGGAAGAAGGCCTACTACGAGAAGAAGCAGGAGCGGTACATGGAGGGCGAGGGGTGATCGACATGGCCTCGACCGTGGCCGACATCGCTTTTGTACATCCTTGCCCTGGCTGGCATGGCCTCACCTGGCCAGCATTGCCTGAACCTTGCCTGAACCATGGCCGGCATGGCCTGAACCGTGGCCGATATGGCTGGACCGTGACCTTCTTTTGCTATATATTTTAGGGCATTTTGGTATTTGCATATGTTCCATTTTGAATTGTGGGGGTTGTGGCCAAAACTGGCCGGACAGTGTCCCGGACGGCTGCTCAAACAGACACAACGGACACGAAATTAGTCCGGATTTGAGCAGCCCCGTAGGAGATGTCCTTAGAGCATCTCCAACAGCCACGCTATACAAGCGCCGCGTCGTAAAAAATGCTGTATTTAGCGCGCGCGCGACGCGGCGGCAGCTCCAGCGGGCGCGCAAAAACGGCGCGCGCGCCATTTCCAATTGAGCGCGCTGGCCGAAACGCAATCCCGCGCCCATTATTTGCTGCGCCGGCTCCCGTGCACGCGACTCTCCCGCGCTCGCTCCTTCTTTCTTCTGCGCTCTCTCCTGCTCTCTCCTGCGCTGGCTGTGCACTCTCTGCGCTCGCTCTGCACTCTCGCGACCGCCCCCATCCGACCGCGCCGCCGCGGCCGCTCGTGCCACCGTTCGGCGCTGCCCCGGCCTATCCCTGAGCCGCCGTCGCCGCCCGCGCCCGCCGGCGCTTCCCCGGCCTGTCTCCGCTGCGGCCGCCGCCCGCGCCCCCCCGTTCAGGCGCTTCCCCGGCCTCCCCGCGCCGCCGCGCTTCCGCCCCACCCCTCCTAGTCCGGCCGGCCCTCGCGCGCCTCCGATGTCCGAGGAACAGCGCCCCACCGCTCGCTGTCGCGCCGCGCCCGCAAGGTGTTCGACAAAACGCCTACAAGGTATGCATTGTTTCAAATTTATGAATTAGGTGCATGTTTTGAATTGTAGTTTTTTATAGTATAGTATTGAACTTTGTAGATGAGTTCGTCGTATGATTCTTCCGAAGAAGAATTTGATATGGACAGCCGCTTTGCGTATGTTGGCATACGGTATCCCGGCTGATTTAGTTGATGATCACTTGGCTATGGGTGAGAGCCAAGCCATCATGTGTGTCAAGCGCTTTGCAGTGGGAATTGTGCAAGTGTTTGGCGAGGAGTATTTGAGATCTCCCACTGCTGAAGACGCCGCAAGGCTATTGGCGATGAACAAATCTCGCGGCTTTCCTGGCATGCTTGGCTCAATAGATTGCATGCATTGGAGTTGGAAAAATTGTCCAAAGGCATGGCATGGGCAATTCCACGGCCAGAAGGTAAGAAAAATCTTGATTTTCACAATGCTCAGGCGGCTGCTAGAAAAGATGTGGAGAGAGCATTTGGGATTTTATAAGCCCAATTTGCTATTGTGAGAGGACCGGCTAGATTTTGGGATCAAAAAATGCTTTGGTACATCATGCACGCTTGTGTGATCATGCACAACATGATCATCGAGAATGAGCGTGGCCAAGATGTAGAATACTCAAAGTATGAGCTCTTGGGACATCCCGTGCGAGTGCGACGGAGGGCTGAAAGAGTTGCCTGTTTTGTTGCCTCGTATCATGCCATTCGGCGTCCCGCAACACACAATGATCTTCAGAAGGATCTGATTGAAGAGTGGTGTGCATGGCATGGACGACAAAGAGCATGATTTGATTGCATTATTTGTATTGTATTGTTCATGAACTATTGGTTGTGTTTATTGCATTATTTGTTGTACTGAACGAGAAACTATTTGTTTGAGTTGTAATAACTATTTATTGTTGATTTATTTTGTTTGTTTGATCGTTTTTCTCGCTATTTTTTGAAATGTATATGTGGTTTGTGCTTGCTGCACGCGCTGCATTTTTTGGCATTGCTGAAGCGCGGCGCGCGCGCTGCATTATAACGCAGTTGTTGGAGCCAGCGTCTATCCCTGCGCTAAATCAGCCGGCGCGCGTGCTGTAAAAACATTTTTTGGACGCGGCGCGAAGCTAGTCGTGGTTTGCTTTGCATGGTCGAGAAAAGTCCGTGCCACGCCCGGGTAGGCATGTGGTCAGCAGCACGCCACATAAGACTCCAAGATGATAGAGAGGATTGGTGAGAGTGGGACGCTGATAATAAGACAGTTGCTAGAGTTGCTCTGATGCAGACGCCTCGCTCGACAACCTGCAAGACCAGTAGAAGACTACACTTTTCTACCATTGGGCACGAACCTTCCCCAATGGGAGACCTGAGTCTTCGGCGGCAGCAGATTACACCACATAAACTGGGAGGACCTGAGTCTTCGGTAGCAGACTCAAGACATCAAAGAAAAGATGAGCAAAACCATGGCCACCCTCCCCTATCTGATCCTCATTCTGATCCCCTCTCTTCTGCCCATCACCTGCGCATCGGCTCAGCTGACGACGCTGAGCGCCGGCTCAACTCTCGCCGTGGAGGAGTACGAGCACACGTTCCTCGTCTCACCAAACGCGACCTTCTCCTGCGGCTTCTACCCAGCCGGCTCAAACGCCTTCACCTTCTCCGTCTGGTTCGCCGGCGCGGCCGACAGCGCCGTCGTCTGGTCCGCCAACCGCCATTCCCCGGTGAACGGGCACGGGTCCAAGGCGATGCTGCACGACGATGGCTACCTTGTCCTGGCCGACGCCAACGGCTCGACAGTGTGGGCGAGCAGCGGGGGCGCGGGCGACCGGCCGACGGCCGCGCTGCTGGAGACTGGAAACCTCGTCATCAGAGACTCGGGCGGCGCGGTGCTGTGGCAGAGCTTCGCCACGCCGACCGATACCTTGCTGCCTTGCCAGCAGCTGACCAAAGACACAAGGTTGGTCGCCGGCTACCACAGTCTCTACTTCGACAACGACAACAGGCTACGTCTCGTGTACAACGGGCCAGAGTTCTCCAGCATCTACTGGCCAAATGATGACTACACCATGTTTCAAGATGATGCCCCGAGATTCAACAACAATTCCAGACTTGCAGTCCTCGATGACAAGGGTTGGTTCTTCTCAACCGACGGCCTCACGGTACAATCTTGTGACCATGGCGCATTACTCATCAGAAGAAGGCTGACGCTCGAGCACGACGGCAATCTCAGAATGCGCAGCTTGGATGCGTCGAGCGGAAGATGGGTGGTCACATGGCAAGCCATACTGCAGATGCACTATGTGCACGGCCTATGTGGAAAAAACGGGTTCTTCGAGTACTCGCCGAGACCCCGCTGCTCGTGCCCTCCTGGATTTGAGATGGTTAATCCAAACATGTGGAGCAAAGGCTGCAGGCCGACGTTCAGCTACAACTGTGGGCAAGACCGGTACAGGTTCATCCAGATCCCCCAAACTGATTACTACGACTTTGATCTTGGCTTCAACGACTCCATCTCATTTGAAGACTGTAGAAACATCTGCCTGGGCATGTGCTCTTGCATCGCTTTCTCTTACCGGCTAACCGGAACCGGTGTTTGTTACCCTAAAGGTCTGCTCTTCAATGGATACAAGTCGCCTGCATTCCCAGGAAGTGTCTATCTTAAAGTGCCCTTCACTGCTGACATTCAGGCCTCCGGATCAGAACAGTCGGCTCTCACATGCCCCCATGGTGGTCCCAAGATTACACATGAGTCTTCTGATCACGTGGACAGATGGCTATATTTCTATCTGTGTCCTGGATTATTAGGAGCCCTGGAGCTCATTCTCATCGTGACCACATGGTGGTTCCTCTCAAAGAATGGCATGCAAGATTCAACACGGGGGGGTTACGCGGTGTTGAGAAGCCAGTTCAGGAGATTTACTTACCAAGAGCTACAGCAAGCAACCGGAAAGTTCCGAGAAGAAGTCGGAAGAGGCGGCTCTGGAATCGTGTACAGAGGACTGCTCAAAGATAAGAGGGTCATCGCGGTGAAAAATCTCATAGATATCACCAAGCACGAAGAGGAATTCCGGGCAGAGATGAGCGTGATTGGGAGGATCAATCACATGAACCTGGTTCGCACATGGGGATTCTGCTCGGAAGCAAAGCGCAAGCTGCTGGTATATGAATTTGTGGAGAATGAGTCACTGGACAGGTACCTGTTCAACAGCACGAACGCCGACAGATTGCTCGCGTGGAGCGAGCGTTTCCGCATCGCCTTGGGGTCGGCGAGGGCCCTGGCTTACCTCCACCATGAGTGCCTCGAGTGGGTCTTACATTGTGACGTGAAGCCTGAGAACATACTCTTGACCCGAGATTTTGAAGCCAAGATAGCTGACTTTGGGTTAGCAAAGCTGTATAAAAGGGATGGATCCAGTTTCAACTTCTCACACATGCGAGGAACAGACGGTTACATGGCCCCGGAATGGGCGATGAATCTGCCAATCAACGCTAAGGTCGATGTCTACAGCTACGGGGTGGTGCTCCTAGAACTGGTGGCCGGGAGGAGGATCTCAAGCTGTACAAGGGATGGCAAAGTTATCAAACTGAAAGCATTTGTCCAGGATGTGAAGGGAGCTTTAGCTACCGGGGATGCTACGCGTATAGTGGATGCGAAGCTTCATGGGCAGTTCAACACCGATCAGGCGGTAGTTATGATTACGACTGCCGTGTCGTGCCTCGCAGAAGAAAGAAGCAGGAGACCGAGCATGAATGAAGTTGTGAAATCTCTCTTGCATTGTCAAGAGTAAAGACAGTGAGAAACTGAGAAGATTGACCTGAATAAATTTGTTTTTGCTTATGTGTGACCTTTCTCACATGCTACCAGATTTCCTCATTTACTCCGTCCAATAAAGTACATTGTAAGTATATGAATCAATAACTGTTTGTTTATTGGCCCCGTCCAATAAAAAATTAAATTCCGGTGTGATGATCTAGTCATCTGATACTTTATATTGTAAACTACTTTGAATGTTGCTTCTTATTATCTGAACCTACAACTTCTTGTTGATGGTAGAAGAAAAAAAATCCTGGATTTACATACGAATGGAACTCGTTTCAAGCAATCAAAATTGATCATAATTCAGAAAAGAAGCAGAGCATGGAGGGAACTACCTACTAATATCTACTCCCTTAGTCTTAAAATAAGTGTCTCAACTTCGTACTGGCTCTAGTACAAAATTGTACTTCCTTCGTCCAAATGTATAGGGCATGCCCGTAGTTTAGGTCGTTAATTTAACTACTTAAATATGTATTATTTGTAATAAATAATAAACCATTAAATTCATACAGGAATGTAGTTTTTAAATATGTAATTTTTATCGCATATAATATATATTTAACTAGTTAAATTGACAACCTAAAACTACACGCATGTTCTATACACTCGAACGGAGAGGTAGTATTAAATTTGGTACATTTAATTTAAAACGGAGGGAGTACTAATCACCGGGCGAGTCGAGACGGCTGACTATGGGCTCTGGCGGTCTCTTTCCCGTCCGCCCAGCTCCTCCCTTCTCCTCAGACTTGGAGTTCGAAGTCTCAGCAGCAGCCACGATTCATCTCCACCCCCACCAAGAGCAGCGGCAGCCACGTCTTGCTATCAGACTGCCCGTCGCCTAGGCCTAGCAGGTCCGGCCGCCACAGACACCCACAGGCCATGCTCGCCGCTGCTCTGCTCCGCCTTAGCCGCTCTGCCGCTGCCTCCACACTTCCGGCGCCAGACGTGCGCATACCAGGCCTTTCTTTTGGAACGAAGGCTCGCGGAGAGCCGGGCTTTGAATTAACAAAGCCATCAACCCACTAGAAAATACAAACACACCACATACCACATCAACCACACGATACTAGGAAACACCCTAGGAAGCTTACAACTCAACGCAGCGCACAAGCACAAAAGAAAAGAAACATCAAGCCCGATGCTTGCACTAGTCGAAGACCACATCTAAATTGGTACCAAAGAATGACCGGCAAGAGTAAGACGAGGACCTCCTAATACAAAGAATGGGCATGAACTAGGTGGACTCCCACGATGAAGAAATCCAAGCAGCTTCCTCCTCTCGCGCCGCAGAGGCACCCTTCCCTCTCGCCTTGGATCGAAAGGCGTCGAACCACTGGACCTGCGAGACACTCACCCTAGAGCATAGGGGGTGCCGACCTCGAGACCTGGAGCAGCCACACAGCACAACCCCTTGGAGAAAGAGAACACAACATCCACCATACCGCCGCAACCTAAGACACCAGCAAACTGCAGAAAAGCCATCGGGTGCAGCTGCTGAAGAAAGGCCAGCAAGAACATCAAGGAAGACTGCAGAACGTCGAGTAGCAAGGCTCGTCGGCCGTTGAAGAAGAGAACTCGGAGCCCACAGCCGGGGGCATGTTGTTATTGTTGTGAAGGGGAACCCTATACCCTACCGCCAGATCAAAGGCGCCCCACCGCCAGCCTTGAGCTAAGCACACCGCGACCAATGGGCACCATCCTTGAGAGGAACGGAGACAATGCCAGCCATGCAATCCCGACGGAACCGCTGCCTCCAAACACCCTGAGCCACCGAAAGCTCACAACTTTGACACCGATCGCCCGAACACGGACCCTCCCCAAGCTTCAGCGGCACCTCCAAGGAGGAGCACGACACGAAGCGCGTCGTTGCCGCCCAATGCTAGCCGAATTTTGGGCTTTTACTCGGGAGGGGGAACAAGGGCGGAGAGTGGAGGACCTGGGCTACACCTCCAATGAGGAAGAACGGCGCGAGGGATGTCGCTGCCGCCGGGCCGGTCAAGCCAACCAACGATTTCCCATGGTCTCCAGCCTCGGCACCGAGCACGCACCAGCTTCAGATCCGACGTCTGCGAGACACTAGCAGCTGGAATCGACGATGCGGAGGGGGTCAAAGAGGAAGGAAACATACCTCAGATCCGACGTGGAGGGGGAATCCACGCCGCGGCCAGCCCCTGCCGACGACTCATCACCCGCGTGGTCGAGCCAACCGATCAGAATCGCCCACAACCGGCTCCAGCCGAGAGGACGTTGTTGCCTCGCCAAGGGGGGGCGCCACCCCAGATCCGAAACCGTTCGCGAGGAACGGAGTGGCCGAGGCCTCGCCGCCACCTTCCTCGGAGTACACGGGATAAAGCCCGACGAGATCATGAGGTGGCGGCGAGGAAGAGCACGGAAAGGGGGTGGCTACGCGAGGGGAACCCTGGTCGCCTCCCGAGTCGCACAGGAGGACGACGTGGGGGCGGTTTGAGTTTTTTTCCTTCTCCATACCAGGTATGTCGCTCTTTCTTTTCTTTTTTACATCAAAGTACTCTTTATTGCAAGGTGATCACTAAGGGTATTAACAATATCTACGGACAAATCTTCCATTCAACCCACACACACACATTATTTTTATCTAGTTTGTCTAACCGATGGGCAGCACAATTGGTCTTTTTAGGAGCATGTATAAAAAAATGCGGGAAATCACACACAAGGTCATGTATGTCATCCAAAACTGCCACGGAATAAAGTGTTCGCACAACTTTAAAAACTGTTGCTATCTTTTGAATAAAATGTTCTTCGCATCCAGAAAATGTTCGCACACTTCAAAAAAAGGTTCATGACATTTTCAAAAAGGTTTATACAATGTAAAACAAATATTCACATAATTAAGAAACTCATGTCAGTTACAAAAGAATGTGGAATTTGAATAAAAAAATGTTCCCATGTTTTAAAAAATGCACATTATTTTTTGGAATCTTTATTCAATGCAAAACAATCTTCACGTAGCTAGAAAAATAAAATAGCATTAGAAATGTGCATGTGACATTTTCAAGAAATATTTACTAGTTTGCAAACATATTTCCATGACAATAAAAGTATTTCATGCTGTTAAGAAAATGGTCAATGCATATTAGAAAATAATTAACATATATTTGAAAAATGTTCAAAACAAGTATGTGAAGAAAATGTATGTCATGTATTTGTAAAAAATTAAGCTTGTATTACAAAAATATTCAACATGTATTCAAAAACAAATATTTGAAATAAAATTACATCACATATTTGTATATTGTTCAACGTATACCAAATAAATATTTCACATGTATATACAAAAAGTGTACAATGTGTATTGAAAATGTAAACATATGTTGAAATAAATAGAACGGGGAAAACAAAAGAAAACCAATGAGGAGTGCGGAAATACCAAACATAGAAGAAAACAGGTGAAGAAATGAAGAAAACAGGTGAAGAAACGAAGAAAAATAGAAAAAACAATAAGAAAAAATAGAGAGGAAAAAAGGGAAAGAAACTCAAGCCCGAAACTCTACCGTAATAGGCCGATCCACTCACTCACGCCCGGTGGCGAGACTTAGTTACGAGTCGGCGTGCTTAAGAAATAGCTCTGGCGATATTGTGAAGTCGGCCCGGCGCCTGGCCCAGTCGTGCCTCAGCCCCCTCCCGAAATAACTAATTGAGAAATACTCTTTTCAAAGATCACTTTCAGCTTTTCAGGTTGCGACAAGTGTTGCAGTGTATGTGTATCACTTGTTGCAACCTGAGAGTTTCCCCTTTTTGTAAGATCCGTGTTTTTAAAATGTTTTATCTCTTAAATCGCACAACCAAATCTGGAACTGTTTTCGTCGTTGGGTTCCTTTAATCGAGATTTTAAAAATTAAATCTTGTGTTGATAGGTTTTCACGAACATTTCTTTCACGAAAAAATCCAGATAAAAAAAACAAATGGAAAAACCATGCCTCTAGGATAGAAAACACTTTTTTTTCGTTTCTGAGAGGCACGGCCGTGCCTCTCATAAAGGCAAAATTGTGCTACTAAATCATGCCTCTCGTAAAGAAAAGGTATTTTTTTCGTTTCCGAAACACACGGTCAAAACAAAATCATGCGTCTAGCGGAAGCAAAACCGTTACTCTAGCGATTGAAAAAAGAACAGAAAACGGGTTTTTTTAGAGCTCGCGAAAGCGAAACCATGCCTCTCATGATAGAAAGTAAATCGGAAAACATTTTTTTGGTTTACGAGATGCACTACCGTGCCTCTTATGATGGCAAAACCGTGTCTCTCGTGGAAACAAAATCGTGTCTCTCACGAAACAAAATAGAAAACACGTTTTAGGGAAAAAATAAGAAAAAAATCATCCAAAAGCTAAGAAATACCGGTGAAAAACTGAAACACCAAAAAACAAAAAAAAACAAAAAGCCAAAAATGCATGCGAAAAAATAAAAAAATAAATTCCAAAGTAAACACTGAGAATGCGACACATGACAGCGACAGAGAACACCTCAAATGACAACGTGTGAAAGTGATCATTGGGAGGCTTCCAAAGGAGCACTCGCCAACTAGTGACTCTCGTCGCCGCGGTGATTATATCTAGGGCCGGCTTTGGCCCAGTGCGAGAGGTGCGACGGCCCAGGGCCCGGCCTAAAGAGGGGCCCATAGTATATACGTGGTTTGTATATATTAAAGATTTACAACCGAGGTAGCTTTCAGCCCAAGAGGATTCACACGGGAACACACCTCCGCATGCAGGATTCGGGAAGATTTACTTGTCGGAAATATGCCCTAAAGACAATAATAAAATAGTTATTATTATATTTTCTTGTTCAGGGTAATCGTTTACTATCCATGCTATAATTGTATTGAATGGAAACTCAGATACATGTGTTGATACATAGACAACACGCTGTCCCTAGTAAGCCTCTAGTTGACTAGCTCGTTGATTAAAGATGATTAAGGTTTTCTAGCCATAGACAACTGTTATCACTTGATAATGGGATCACATCATTAGAAAAATAATGTGATGGACAAGACCCAAACTATGAACGTAGCATGTGATTGTGTCATTTTATTGCTACTGTTTTTCCGCATGTCAAGTATATGTTCCTATGACCATGAGATCATGTAACTCACTGACACCAGAAGAATACCTTATGTGTATCAAACGCCGCAATGTAACTGGTTGACTATAAATGTGCTCTACACGTGTCTCCGAAGGTGTCCATTGAGTTAACATGGATCAACACTCGGATTTGTCACTCCGTATGACAGAGAGGTATCTTGGGCAAAAATTGTGACTAAAGAGCTAGCCACGATATTTTGTATTACGGAACGGGTAAAGAGACTTCCCGGTAACGAGATTCATATAGGTATAGAGACACAGACGATCGAATCTCGGGCAAGTAACATACCGAAGGACAAAGGGAATGTTATACGGGATTAACTGAATCCTTGACATAGAGGTTCAACCGATTAAGATCTTCGTAGAATATGTAGGATCCAATATGGACATCCAAGTCGCGCTATTGGATATTGACCGAAGAGTGTTCCTGTCATGTCTACATAGTTCTCGAACCCGCAGGGTCTGCACACTTAAGGTTCAGTGACGTTTCGGTATAGTTGACTTATGGATGTTGGTAACCGAAAGTTGTTCGGAGTCCCGGATGATATCTCGGACGTCACGAGGAGCTCTGGAATGGTCCAAAGGTAAAGATTGATATATAGGAAAGTTACATTTGGCTTCCGGAAAGATTTCGGGCATTACCGGTAAAGTACCAGGAGTGACGAATGGGTTCTGGGGTTTTACAGGGAGGGGCCACCCACCCGGGAGGGGACCTAGTAGGCCTAAAGGTGGCGCACCAGCCCCTAGTGGGCTGGCGCGGCCATCCCAATAAGACCTATTTCGGCCAAGTGTAAAAAGAAAAGGAAAAAGGAAAAAAGAAAAGGAGGAGACCAACTAGGAAGGGAGTGCCCCACCAAACCGAATTGAAGGAGGACTCTCCTCCCTAGCTCGGGCGAACCTCTCCTCCTTGGAGGAGGAGACAAGGCAGCCCTCCCACCTCTTCCTCCTACATATAGTGCAGGGTAGAGAGGCTTTTTGCACCTCGAGTCACGGCGCAGCCCTCTCTCCCTCCACCACTTTGTGACACCCCGTTGTTATTTCGATACGGCACGACAAAGCCCTGTCAGAGTAGCTCCACCATCATCACCATCACACCATCGTCCTGACGGAGAATTCAGCTACCTCTTCATCTCTCTTGCTGGATCAAGAAAGCAGAGATCGTCATCGAGCTATACGTGTGGTAAACGCGGAGGTGTCGTCCATTCGGCGCTAGATCGTGATTGGATCGCGTGACGGCTTGCGATTTGGATCACGAAGACGTTCCACTACAACAACCGCGTTTATCAACGCTTTTCGCGTAGCGATCAACAAGGGTATGTGGATCCGGTCTCTCCTCTCGTAGATGGTCATCACCATGGATAGATCTTATATATGCGTATAATTTTTTTAGTTTTCCATGCAATGTTTCCCAACATATTACTCCACTTATCGACCGCTATCATCATGCATATAGAGTATTAAGTAAAATATAGTAATGCATGGAGAACGATAACATGATGCAAAAAAGTAAACTCAATCAATATGAATAAACCCCATCGTGTTATTCTTAGTAGCAGTAACACAAAGACACATCTTTTCCCCTTTTGTCAATGGGATAGCCAGGTTAAACCTACTACAACGCACCTCTCTCACCGAAGAAATATCAATCTAGTTGGCCAAACTATTTCAGTAGATCGGGGAGAATTACGAAGTTATCATAATCATGCACATAAAAATCATAATAATATTTAGAGAAGACTCAAATATTTATCATAAATAATCTGAACATAAACACACAATTTATCGGATCCCAACAAACGCACCGCATAAAAGGATTACATCATATGGATCAAAGCGAAGATGCGATGATCATTGTATTAAATATCAAGAGAGAGAGATTGTCATCTAGGTACTAGTTATGGACCTGTATGTGTGTGGTGAACTACTCACACATCATCATGAGTGCAGCAAGCTTGATGAAGAGGCCCTCCATGATTAACCCTCCTCCGACAGGGTGCCGGAACAAAGCTTCAGATGGCATCCCGTTAGAACAGAGACTTGAGGCAGTGCAAAAAGTGTTTCGGGTCTGCCTGTTGGATTTTTAGGATATATGAGAATTTTTAAGCCAAAGAACATAGTTGGGAGGGCCTCAAGGGGTCCACAAGTCATCAGGGCGCCCCCTCCCTAAGCCGCGTCGTGTTGCTTTGTGTGGCCCTTGGGTGGCCTCTAGCCTTCTTCGGATGCTCGTTGGTCTTCTTTAGGTCCAGAAAAAATCTCCAAAAAGTTTCAGGTTAGTTAGACTTCGTTTGATATTGAATACGTGAAAAGCGAAAAACATAGAGAAAACAACAACTCGCACTCGGCACTCCGCCAATATGTTAGTGCTCGAAAATAATATAAATTCATAAATAAATAGCCAAAAAGTATTCTATAATAATAATATATCAGCATAGAACAATCAACATTATAAATACGTTGAAGACGTATCATTATGCATGTGAGAAAAAATAGAATTTCGATGTACTAAATACATGTGAAACATATACAACTGTTACACTTCCTAGTTCTTAGCACGCTCGGATTAGATAGCTGGCTTTTTCATGTGGCTCAAATTCATATGTTGGATCTGCAATGCGTTTAGTTTTTATTAACATATTTTATTGATAATACGTCAAATCTTACTTATAACCTGATCAATATCTATCTTATATATGTTGTAGAGGTAAACAATGGGAGACACCGAACTACCATCGAGGTTTACACATGCATGATCCTCTGGCTAATAACAAATTATTGTGCAATTGCATGAACCATTATAATATTTATGTTTATAATAATTTGATCTTATACATGTAGGTCCTGTTATAAAAGGTTTAGACTCACTGTTTCACCCATTTTGCCTGTGGGGAAATGAGGTGTTCATGAATACCAGTCAAATAAAAAAACTCAAAAAGATTATTAAGATAAATAAACTAGCAACAAAAAAATAACGAAATGTTTGTCTACACAATGAAAAAGACATCAGTCAGCTATAGGATGATACTATCTTGTTTTACCTTATTTTTTCCCCTTTGTGCCATTTCAATTAAAAAAAAGAAATTTATGCATATCTTTGTTTCCAATCCTTTTCAAAACAGTTCATTGATGATTACATCTTAAACCATATGTATGGTTAAGAGGCGAGGAAGGTATCCATACAACACAGATGGTATAATCTTAAAGTCTTTCTCAAGAGGATGAAGGATGGGCGAGCAACTTTCCATAAGCACTAGCCTAAAGTTGCAAGGACCTTCAACATTGTTGAAGGATCAATATTTGCCTTTTCGTTTGAACAGTTTTCTAGACGACATTCATCTATCTATTTACCGACTTCGATGCTACTTTTCAAAGTTTTTTGATTTTGCATGTGAACTTGGTCCTCTTGTGTAATTGAATAGCTAGGTAGTATATGCCTATATGATGTTGTACTATGATGTATTTTTAATTATGAAATCTTGGTTGTCATCATACGAATATGAAATATATTGTGTACTTGATATGAAATGTCAATTTGATTACTAAATGGATTATAAATAATAGGGATCTGGTCTGTTTATTGGGTTTCTTATTGTAGACGGTTTCTAACACAATACAGTGGGCGATGACCTCAACAAACTCACACGGTTTCTAAAAGGTTAGCGTGTTGGATGAGTGAAAAATTACACACGACTTCCGACCGACAACTGTGTGTTAGGCCACCTATCACAAACGTTTTCACATAAAAAATGTGTGTGATGAACTTCTCTATGCTTAATAGTTTTTTCCAGACACCATGCGTGATGTATTAAATAACACATTCAACATAATTGTAACTATCGTATGTGATGGCCACCCCTATCATATACGATGGTATGCTGAAAATTATGTGTGTACAATACGAACGAAAACGTATCTTTAAAATTCACTGTGTGGAATACAAAGAACATCTCACACGAATTTTTACAATATGTTTGTTTGTGATGATCCTTCCAGTCGCACACAATCTATTTTTCCTACCGCGTTCGACCGGACGAGATATCGTCAAGGATTTATCTGTGTTGTGTGAGATACGCTCCCTATCGCACACACATGCAAGGTGATGGTTTTAAATTACGTCGCAAAAAAGGCGGCAAAAATCATTTGTATAGGAGCCGGCTACGCTAGTAAGGTATAATCCAACACAATTCCTATTGAGGAGTGCTAGGCGCCGGTGCGCCGGCCGAAAACGTTCGATCGGTCATGCACGAGTTGCGGTTGTAGCAAAATTCGGTCATAGATGCAGCAAAAACGTGATTGTAGCAAAATATCAACGTGGTTATAGCAAAATAACGACAGGTGCGTGGTAGCAAAAACAAAATGTGGGTTGTAGCAAAAAGCAGACGTCGTTGTAGCAAGAAATCGATACCAGTGATACGTTGTGACAAAAATCCGACATGGTTGTAGCAAAATGAGATGTTGATTGTAGGATAACAAATGGTGCTTGTAGTAGGGAAGTGTTGGTCGGAGCATCGTCGTTGTCCTTGAACTGTCGACGTCGGTGGTACATTATAGCAAAACAAAATGCTGATTATAGCAAAAGCTAGCATGGTTGTAGCAAAAAAATCGACGCCGGCTATGTCTTGTAGTAGAACGAGACGCCGGTTCCAGCAAATTGTTACACCGGTTGTAGCAAAAGCTAGCATGGTTGCAGCAAAAAAGAACACGCTTGTAGAAAAATGGTTGCTGGTTCCAGAAAAAAAACCCAATGCAACAAAACACATGACAGCCGCTGTCCGTCCTCGCCCCAACATCATCCTAGCCTATGCAGCAATTCAAAAAAACTGGTTGTAGCACGGCGTGACACCAATTATAACAAAATTTCCGACACTGGTTTGTGCAATGAAGCAAAAATGCCAACATAGCTGACCCATACAATGTTTAAGGCCCACACAACTCGAGTCGCTTCCGCATACAAAAGCAAGTGAGCGAGGGGCGACCGGCCGAGCGCTCATCCGGTCGTCGGGAATTGTTTCCCATTCTTATTTGGCACTCTCCCGTCAGGATGATGTCGTTGTTGTGCACATGAACCGAGAAAGGCAAGGTGCAAGGTGATTGTAGGTTTCACAAATCCTGATTTTTGAGACCTTCTAAAAGGCTATCATTCATTTTTTTATAGGTTTCGGAAACCTTCTAAAAGGTTTTGATAAAATTTGTTCTTTTTCTCTCTACCGATTTTTTACAGAAATTTCGAAAATATTCATATTTTGAAAATTTTAAATTCGAAAAATTTGTTCACATTTTTTTAAAAACTGAGCATTTTTCAACAACTGTTCATGTTTAAAAAATGTTTGAATTTTCATAAAATATTCATGATTTAAAGAATCATTCACACTTTCTAAGAAAATATTCATGCTTTCAAAAAACTTCGGAATTCTCATAATTTTTTTTGTTCAAAAAATATATATTCAGGTTTTCACAGTGTTCAAAATCCTAAAAAAAGTTTATTTAACCCAACAGAAAAAACCGCGTGCTACAATATTCCGGACCGCCACAATATCTTTTTGTTCGCGACAGTGCTTAGTTGCGTCGGTACGTACAACAATAATGCAAAACGGAACACGTGTTGGCCCGGTCACTCACGCCCGCGTGAAACGATAACGGGAAACGATGAACGAACGCACCACACGCATGCCGGCCATGATGTTAATTCTTATACCCGTTGGATCATATTTCATTTTTAACATACATTTCCTTCCCATTAGTTTTTTATACGGCTTTAAAAACCTTTATTATACGTAGTAGTACGTCTTTTAGCACGGCTCTCCACAGCAACAATAATCTTATAAAAAGAAAAGAAGAAGGAGGAAAGACGGCCATGCTGGGCTGGACCGGCTCGTGGGCCGGACCGACGCTCCCATCCACGGGTCGCTGTCGCCGAGCGCGGCGGCGACCTCCCTCGCTCCACTCCTCCTCTCCTTCTATCTTCTGACACAGGAATCCACTCACCCGCACGCGAAATTCCCAAAACGCCGCCCCGCGCGGCCCCCCCGCAGCGCGCATCCCAGGGGCGTTCCCGTCATTCCACGCCACCCCGAGTTTTAGCTCCCCAGCCCCCCGACGCCAACCCCAGTCCTCCCCAACCCGCCCCGTGCCCTAGCCCATCTCGATCTCGCCGCCTCCGCCTCCGCCCCCACCCCACCCCACGCCGCCGACGCCGACGCCGACGGGCAAGGGCAGGAGGAGCGCCGCGCCGCGCCCCAGCGACCTCCCCTCCCCTCTCCCCGACCGCGCGCAGGGCCCGCCCGCCGACGGCGACGCCAGCCCCGCGGCGGAGCCCCGCCACCAGCGCGCCCGCCCGCCCGCCCCCCACCGGAGCTGCCGCGACCCGCGCGTAGGTACGACCCGCTCCGGCTCGCTGTCCGGGTCACTGATTGGTGGGCCAGCCAGCTGCTCCTTGCCCCGCCCCCCCGTTGGAATCCGCTGTTTCCCTTCCCGCATTTCTCCAGGTTCGCCATGCAGACCGTGCGCGGGGAATGCGGCTCGCCGGATCTCGGGATTTGGCGCGTTGAGCCGGTGGATTTTTTTTCTTCCCCGGGGCACTGCAGAGGAGTAATGCAGCGCGTGCCTTGCCGTTTCCGGCAAATATGCCGTGGTTAGCTTTGAGATCAGCGGGCGACCGCCTTTTTTCTGCCCCCGGTAGTGGTAGCCTGACAGTGTGCTGGCTTTAGTTTTCAAAAAATATAATAGAATAGCCTGCTTATTTCGGGTAACCCCTACGGTGCTCTTTCCGGTACATTGTAGCTGCACTGCATGGTCAGTTGGTTGTTCAGGTGGGGGTAGCAGGTGGAAAATGCCAATGTGGATGAATATGGTCGGTAGTTTTAGGCTTTTAGCGGCGTCACCGAGCTGTGAATATGTACTGAATGGAGGAATGTGATCTCGTGGTTCAAATGTTAGGCAATGAACAATGAGGATGTGACTCTAGTACGCCTATTAGTTTATCCAGTTGCGTGTTTAAGTACGATCAGCTTTTTCGTTTGCAATTTGCTGTGGCAGCATGTTGCTGTGACACCGGCGTGCCCCAACAATCTTCTCTGCTTTCTACCTTTAACTTGTACATGGGGAATGTGGTCTGGTTTGTCACTAATGGATCCTACCTACTAGAAATTGAGGGTAGCATAGGCAGGGTTAGATGCTCAAAATTCAGCTGTAGGGAGTCCTGCTTTCACGAAAGCTCATTTACATGCTTGGATGTCTTGGAGACCTGCTTTCATGATTTGCTCTCGCTTTACCTTGTATTCATTTAAAAAATAAATAGACAAGACCATCTGTTCTCTGCTAATTCTCTGTCAGCATATGCAATGCACAGTCGGTATGCCATTTTTCTACATATTCCCCAAGACATGAGATACTCTTCTGGAAAGGATTGAAAAGATGGCATCAAAAGGTGGTCCCCGCTCGAAGCTAGATCATGAGACAAGACCTAGACGCAAGAAGGTTAGCTTGCAGCTTTGACATCTCATTTACCAGCTGTGTTCTGTCATTGCTCTCCATCTTCCCCATCTGTGTACTTAGCATTTCGTTTTTACATGATGGCAAATTTCGATTGCATACCCTGTAGTCAGTGTGGGAAAGAATTAAAGAAGTGCTTCTCTTCTCTTTAAGTTTTCTGTTACTAGCATTATTTAACCTGCATGCTAGGTATACCATCCATTGCCAATTATCACTTTGGTTCAAGTACATTGGCTGAAACCTTTTCCCTATCTGTTCAGGCTCTTGAAGCTCCAAGGGAGCCTCGGAAGCCAAAAGTTCACTGGGACCATGTTCTGGGGGAAATGGTTTGGCTATCAAAGGTTAGTTGCTACTAAGACAATTCAAAATTTGCTATCCTTCTTTTAAACAGCGTAATATTGCAGGATGCTGCCATGGAGCTGTAGTGATTATATTATCTTTTCTTCCTTAATTTAAATATCCTGCAGGAGTTTGAATCTGAGAGAAAGTGGAAGTTGTCCATGGCTAAAAAGATTGCTCAAAGGGCCAATATGGGTGTAGTTGACCAAGCAACAAAGGATGAGAAAAAACAGAAGGTTTGCATTATCTGTGACATAACCAATCTATATTTTTTATACCTTATTTGATCGGTACCAAATCTAGGAATGCCTTCATTTCATCTATCCAGACATCGATTCCATGGAGTTGTATCTTAGTTTGATGATCCTTCTGTTGCAGGAGGGGGAACATCGCATGAGAAAAGTTGCCCTAAATATTTCTAAGGATGTGAAGAAGTTCTGGACCAAAATAGAGAAGTTGGCAAGTTTTTTTTTTCTGTGCCTCACTGTACAACTTACTTTACTATGACATGTTCTCAAGAAATTGAACCAATATCACTTAATGACGTGAATGTAGGTTCTCTACAAGAATCAACTAGAGGTTGAGGAAAGGAAGAAAAAGGCCCTTGATAAGCAGCTTGATTTCCTTTTAGGTCAGACTGAAAGGTACCATCATCTATTGTTGGTTGATTTTGTCGTGTCTATTTCAAACCTTGGCTGCATGCTAACCTTCTGTCATTTGCTTTGAATTTTTCAGATATTCTACAATGTTGGCTGAAAATCTCGTGGACGTTCCCCATTTGCAAACACAAGACAATGGACTGTTACAGACAAATGTACTATCCCAGGAGGAAGTAGCAGGACCTTCCCAGACTAATCAACCATCCCAGGAGGAAGTAGCAGGACCTTCGCAGACTAATCAACCATCACAGGAGGATGTAGCAGAACCTTCGCAGACTAATCAACCATTGCAGGAGGATGTAGCAGAGCCTTCGCGCACTAATCAACCATTGCAGGAGGATGTACCAGAACCTTCGCACACTAATCAACCAGTGCAGGAGGAAGTAGCTGAGGAGAACATAAATGCACTAACTCTTGATGATCTAGGTGTTTAGCTTTACGAATTACTGCATGCTTCAGAAAACTTATCCAGTTAATTGTCCTTTTCTTTAGGCTTTAACACCTTTTAGTTGCAGATACAATGGACACCGATGATGACTACGATAGCGGCTCCTTGAACGAAGAACAGGCAAGCTAATATTTTCTTAGTGTGCCCATGTTTTTATTTTGTCCACATGAATTTAATTGCCACGAATCCTAAGGATCTTAGTACCAAGTATTATTGCTGTGAATAAGTTGAACATTTTGTTTTATTGGCAGTTCGCTATTTTTGTTCGGTTTTTCATATCAGTATGTTACGATACTACATTTCTGCTTGAAACTCCTAGATTTCTGTTGGTTAGCTGTTGTTCAAAATAACAAAATATAATACAACATGCCATATACTCCCTCTGTAAACTAATATAAGAGTGTTTAGATAACTAAAATAGTGATCTAAACACTCTTATATTAATTTACGGAGGGAGTACCTAAGTAGTGTTTGGGGGATCGGGAGGGGGGGGGGAGGGTGCATAATATTACAAGCACTATCTTCTTTTCTTTCTGTGACGGAAACTTGGGTGAGCTAATAGCCCAGCCGGTTGGACAAGCTCATGTGTGGAGTTGTCCCACTGGCAGGCTTTCCTTACTTGAGCCCAACCATGTACACAACATGTGTGCTCACCCGTATTACAGATCTATAGTTCAGCATAACCATAAGTTAGCAAAGTTTGACCTTGGCACGTGGCATGCCATGCATTGCACAGCCGGACGCCACACCGTTGGAAACCCTCATGTCTCGTGTCTGGCTTCTGAGAGGTGTTTCACTGCTATTCTTGTGGTGTGCATCATGCCGTCACCACACTGGGCGCACTTGCCTTGCTTGAGAGGATATGCTTTGGAGGGGGTAGCTGTAATTATAGTTGTCATGAAACTGGGCAATTTGACCTGTTAGTTCAGTGAGAGTGTATTGTGTCTACTTATTCACTGAATATTTTGTATGTTTATTTACTTGAGCGTGCATCTGTACATCCATGAACAGAGTTGGCTCCGCCCCTCCTGCAAATCTTCACTGTTTTCACAACATATGAATCACCCTGGTATGTGTTGGTACTGCAGGAAGATGACGAGCGCACAATTGATGAGGATGAAGCTCAAATCACGGAGGCTGAGCGCAATGAAGAATTAGCTGCATTGCAGGCAGAAGCTGACATACCAATTGATGATCTTCTTAAGTTGTATGTCAAAAACCAAGGTGATCCCCGAAAGCAGTTCTCTTTTACCTGCCTTAACATATATAGAGGCAACAATGTGCTCTATTTGGTGCTAAATTGATAAATTGATCAGCTCAAGCATTCTTAGTTAGCAGGGAAAGCAGTCCAGCTAACAAAGACACTTGCAGCAATTCAAATTTGAAGAATTCAACTAAAGGTTAGATTTTCAGAAACCTGTATGACATTAGGAAACTGAAATACTTCATACTCATTGATGTCTTTTGAAATTGATCTGGCCTTTTTGTTGTTTATCAGATTCTTTAAACCAAGTTAACGGCTGTAATCATGATTCTGGTTATACTTCAAGTGATGAAGGCAATTTTCCTGAGGAAGTTGATGATAGCCACCATTATGCTGAGTTTGTGAAGAGGAATCATGTACAGTTGTTTTCCTTGTGCCTCTTTTTTCATATGCCCATGTGTGTGAGAGAGCCAAGGTTACCAAGTTTTAGAATGTTCTCTAACCTTCTACTATTTTATCTTTGCAGGGGAAAAGTAATGGCGGTATCTCCTCTGTTGGTGAGCAGGTATACATTTCAATAATCTGTTTTACTGTTGTAGAATTTCTCTCGTTACAAAATCATCTAACTTAAAAAAAAACTTTATTTCCTTCCTGGCCTGGTGCCTGACTGTAGTGTTCACCCTTAACTGTAATACAGTTTAGAATATATCATTTAGTTTTGTGAAAAGTCTACTTTTTGCCTGCTGCGCGAGTCTGATTTTCACCCCAAACCCTGACATGTCTCGACTTCTGAAGCCAAGCAACTCTTGTCAGTAGACTTAGCATGATCTTGCTGCCAAAATTTGTCAGACTAAAATTGGCGGTGGATTTATCTGCGGGATTGATCATGAGATCCAGATTCACCAGCAATTTTGAAGAGGAGCTCACTAGGTCATTGGAACTATGTGGTGGACTTGATCAGTTTCTTCTTTCCCCATCTGCTGCACCGCCCCCTTTCTTTCTCCAATTTGGGTTTCACTCTAGTTTTCCATCGTCCACCTCCCATCAACTGAATTGAAGCTACCATTATTTTTAAGGCGTTCTGCCTTAGACGCTTAGGTGATCCTTAGGCAATAAGGTGCCCTGGCAGCGCCTTACAAATATGCCCGCCTTAGACGCTTGCGCTAGAGCGGGTGGTGCTCGCCTTAGGTCGCCTTACCGCCTTATAAACAATGGAAGCTACCTTTTAACCTGCTCATCCTCTGCCATTCCTCCCCATCCTTGTGGAGTCAGCCCTTGTCTGTGTTGTGCGACAGTGCTTGAACAGGTTGACGTGGCTAGCGAAGCAGGTTAGGTCGATATGTTGGGTATGCATGTTGAGCACATTCACCCCAGGTATCAGTTTCTTGGTGCAGAGCACTCCTAAAGATTAGCTGAAGCAGGCCCTCACTTTACCCCCAGGGTTGCACGGGAGGGAGACAAATACAAAGATGGTGTTTCAAAAACAAATGTGCCACTTGCATGTGGGGTCTATTGCCTACTGGAGGTTGAGGCGGCAGCCATGTCATCCAAAACTGTCTTTCCAACTAGATCAGGATAACATTTTCTTTGAGAGTTGAGGTTCGTCTTAATTGTATGTTAATTTATGGTAAAAGGTTCAGTCTCGCTTAAGAGTTCAGGGAGGAATAGTTAAAATCTGAGGAAGGGTCACAACAACAGAACGGTGAAATACCAATGGGAAATAGGCATAAGAGAGTTTCGGAGTGTGAAGTAGGGAGGGACAAATTAACAAGATGTTGCAAATCTTAATGGCAAATATCAATGACAACTTTTCATTAAGCTCTTTTCACTTCATTTGTCCAACTAACATGCAGTCAAGATTTTCTATTAGTGATGGACCATGCTGACGCCTATTGAATGGAGTAATCTATCTGCTCAACCTTCTCCACAGCTTAAAAACCATAGGCATGCGACATTGGAATCGTGAACTGGAGTAGTAATTGGCAAGCGTTCGCAGGTTGAAAAGCTTGCTGAAAATTTGTTAACGTGGATTGCAACACTAAGCAATCGTAGTGATTATCCTATTTGTGTTTTGGCATGATCTGCTTTGGTGTAATAAATGCAAAGTATACCTAAAGCATTGCTGCATATGTCTGGGGGAGATCATATCCACTCCGGTACAGTAGTAGGTAAGTTAGAAGGGGAATGCGAAAAGACTTTAGGTTTTGTTGATTTATTGCGCGCAATGATCTGTTTTTCTTCATAAGTACTGTGTGGCGAATCTAAGGTTTTGCATACTAACTCGTATATTTTATTATTTTCAGGAGGATAAAGATTATGTTTGTACTGATGAAGGAAAGGTAGTACACCCATCTTCATCTGATTTCTTCATCACTTTCTTGTTTCTACATACTAATTGCATGGAAGTTGCTCTGGTAGATTAGAAACACATCCATTCATGATTCGTGGAGTTGCCATGTGCATTGAATTTTCTCGCCCTTCGTATATGTGTTTATCTTTGACTATTTGTGAGTTTTATTCGCTGCATCTATTTGGCAGGATGACGAAGCAACTTTATCTGAAGAGGAAGAGTTGGCAAAGAAAGATGGCCCTAATCCTTCGGATGAGGTGATTTCATACATTAGTCAGTAATGTTATTGAACTATTCACATTGTCATGTTGAGCTGCTGTAGTTACGAATTTAGGGATTTGGTTACAACATGAATGAACTAGTCAGTACAGGCTACTCCCGCAATTGATTCACTATCAATGTCATACAGTGTAACTACCAAAGAATAGCACTTTTTCAGTATTTTAATTGGTTAAGCTTCTGATGGCCATTCTCTTAGTAGCACATCTTTACAGCTAGTTGTGAAATTCTGATTCTGTCAGTCTGCTATCTGACTTAGGTATGCAGAACTTAATTTAGCATGTATATTGGGCCTACGAGCTTCCAAAGTTTCAGAGGTTTTTGTTATGCCTGTTAAACAAAGTGTCTTGAGCACATGTGCGCGCTTATGTGTGTGAAAAATGTCCCTATGTTCTAGATATCAGAGGAAAACTGAGCTTTATTGTTAACTTGTGAAGCTAGAGTGTGGCAAACAGTGAGACAACTGAGTGAGGTCAGAACCACTGCAGTGAAAGATGGTCTGAAATGATGAATGTTCATTAACTGAACTTTATTTTAAAGACCTAGCATATAAATCTAAAAAACCCAGATGGGGCATTGGGCTGTTTTAAGTTGGTTGTCTGTATTTTAAGACCCTGTTATTTGAGGTTTCAGTTTTATGATAATTGCATGCACAGATTAGGCTTCACCCTTGCATATTTTCTACTAACTCTTATCATTGATCTTTTTCATAAACACAGATTAAGCTTCTGCAAAAAGAGAGTGAGATTCCACTAGACGAACTTCTTGCGATGTACCCAAAGGTATGCAGATTTTCTATTTGCTTTCTTGAATTGCATTTTACCATGGTCCATCTGTAATGCTCGTTTTATATTTAGGATGGCTATGCAGATGACGTAACAACAGAACTGGAGGATTCACCCACACATTCTAACGAAGAGGTTAATAGTGACATGTCTCTGGATGATCTACCTGTGGGCATTTTGGAACCGAATAATGATACGCTTGAAAATCACGAAATGGCAGAAATGCTGGGAACTGAGCATGTGAGCAGCAATGCCCTAAAACTAGAAATAGTTTCAGAGCCCAGTGTGAAAGAATGCTCTGTTAAAGAAGACGAGCTGACTGATGCTAAGGTGATGGCCAACGAGGAAACTAGTGTACAAGAATGTTCTGTTATAGAAGATGAGATGACCGATGCTAAGGTGATGGCTGATCAGGAAACTGTTGTACAAGAAGGTTCTGTTAAAGAAGATGAGCTGACTGATGCTAAGGTGATGGCCGAAGAGGAAACTAGTGTACAAGAACGTTCTGTTAAAGAAGATGAGCTGACTGATGCTAAGGTGATTGCAGATGAGGAAACTGGTGACAATGTAATGGCTGATGCTGCTGCTGCTGCAAGAGCAGCACAACCAACTGGGAACACCTTCTCAACAACAAGTGTCCGCACAAAATTCCCATTCCTTCTCAAGCATTCTCTTCGGGAATATCAGCATATTGGGTTGGACTGGTTGGTTGCTATGTATGAAAAGAGGCTGAATGGAATTTTAGCAGATGAAATGGGTTTAGGGAAGACAATTATGACTATATCCTTGCTAGCACACCTTGCATGTGAGAAGGGGATATGGGGTCCACATCTTATTGTCGTGCCAACCAGTGTTATGTTAAATTGGGAAACAGAATTTCTGAAATGGTGTCCTGCCTTTAAAATACTGACTTATTTTGGAAGTGCAAAGGAGAGAAAGCAGAAACGTCAAGGTTGGATGAAGCCAAATTTTTTCCATGTATGCATCACGACATACAGGCTTGTTATTCAGGACTCCAAAGCCTTCAAGCGAAAGAAGTGGAAGTATCTTATTCTTGATGAGGCTCATCTGATAAAGAACTGGAAATCACAAAGATGGCAGACTCTGCTAAATTTTAATTCGAAACGACGTATTCTTTTGACTGGAACTCCTTTGCAAAATGACCTTATGGAACTTTGGTCTCTCATGCACTTTTTGATGCCACATGTATTCCAGTCTCACCAAGAGTTCAAGGATTGGTTCTGCAATCCAATATCAGGAATGGTGGAGGGCCAAGACAAGGTAAACAAGGAAGTTATAGATCGGTTGCACAATGTCCTCCGCCCATTTATATTACGTCGATTGAAACGAGATGTCGAGAAACAGTTACCGCAGAAGCATGAGCATGTCATATATTGCCGACTTTCCAGAAGGCAAAGGAACCTGTATGAAGATTTTATTGCTAGCTCAGATACACAAGCAACACTGACAAGTGGCAACTATTTTGGTATGATTAGTATCATTATGCAACTCAGAAAGGTCTGTAACCATCCAGATCTTTTTGAAGGCCGCCCAATTATCAGCTCATTTGACATGGCAGGGATTGACATGCAGATCAGCTCTTCTGTTTGCATGGTCCTGGATAAGGGGCCATTTTCTCAGGCTGGTCTATCTGATATGAACCTGGTGTTTACTCAAAATGAATTTAATATGCCTTCTTGGGAGGTCGATGAGGTTGCTGCTGTCTTTCTTCCAGGCATCACCTCTCGGGGCTCTGGTGCAGAGATTTCTTGCTCTAACAAGGCTGGTCAGAGAAGTAATGGCACAAATATTTTTGAAAAAATTCAGAAAGCCTTGCAGGAGGAGAGAATGAAAGAGGCCAAAGAAAGAGCAGCTTCAATTGCTTGGTGGAATAGGTTGAGATGCGAGAAGAGGCCTGTTTATGGTACAAACATTAGGGAGCTTCTGACCATAAGGCATCCTATGTGTGATGTTCTTGAGAAGAAGAACAACCCTTCCTGCTACATGGATTTTTCATCGAGTCTAGCAGATCTCGTTCTTTCATCTGTGGAACGCTTCAATAAAATGCTTGGCTTTATTGAATCATTTACTTTTGCAATTCCTGCTGCACGGGCTGCTACTCCTATTTGCTGGTGCAAAAAAAGGAATTCACCTGTTCTTCTTGGATCAGCGTACAGAGAACAATGCATGAATGAGTTCTCGCCCATTCTCTCCCCTATAAGGCCTGCAATTGTGCGCCGTCAGGTGTACTTCCCTGACAGGCGCTTGATCCAGTTTGACTGTGGGAAGTTGCAGGAGCTTGCTATCTTGCTGAGACGTTTGAAGTCAGAAGGACACAGAGCCTTGATATTTACTCAGATGACTAAGATGCTTGATACTTTGGAGGAATTCATTAATTTGTATGGTTATACATATTTGAGGTTAGATGGTTCTACTCAGCCAGAAGAGAGGCAGACGCTAATGCAGAGATTCAATACAAACCCGAAGTTTTTTCTTTTCATTTTATCCACTCGCAGTGGCGGTGTGGGAGTCAACCTTGTAGGGGCAGACACTGTTATATTCTATGACAGTGACTGGAACCCTGCAATGGATCAACAAGCCCAAGACAGATGTCACCGGATAGGACAAACCCGTGAAGTTAACATCTATAGGCTAATTAGTGAGAGCACTATAGAGGAGAACATTCTCAAGAAAGCAAATCAGAAGCGAACACTTGACGATTTAGTGATACAGCGCGGTTGTTACAATACCGAGTTTTTCAAGAAGCTAGACCCTATGGAATTTTTTTCTGGGCACACAGCTCTTAATGTTGAAGAACAGCCAAGGGATTGCTCTATGACTGCTGTATCCTCAAATGAAACTGGTCTGGCCCTGTCAAATGCAGATGTTGAAGCAGCTATTAGACAGGCAGAAGATGAAGCCGACTACATGGCTCTCAAAAGGTTGGAGCAGGAAGAGGCTGCAGACAATCAAGAATTCAGTGAGGAGGTTGCTGGAAGGCTAGAGGATGATGAGCTTGTAAATGAGGAGGATACAAAACCTGATGATCACACCAGTGAAGAGCATAAACATCAAAGTTCTGATGCGGATAAGGATAAAAATGTTGGTTTACCTGTGAACCAAATAAATGAAGAAAAGGCTCTTACATTGGCTGCAGGTGACGGAGATATAGATATGCTTGCTGATGTTAAGCAAATGGCTGCTGCAGCAGCTGCAGCGGGACAAGCGAGTTCTTCGTTTGAAAATCACCTCCGGCCAATAGATAGATATGCAATGCGATTTTTGGAGCTCTGGGATCCAATAATTGACAAAGCTGCTGTAAATTATCAGGTGAATGTTGCAGAGGAAGAATGGGAACTTGAACGCATTGAAAAACTCAAAGAAGATTTAGAAGCAGAAATTGATGAAGACCAGGAACCACTATCTTATGAGTGTAAGTGATTTCATGTTGATGCTGACCGCACTCATGTTTGTCTTCTAAAAATTTGTTAAGAGTCACTTTATTTTTTGCAATTTGGTTCGAGGTAGTGCTCTCCCCGATGCATGTCTCTCTCCTTTTTCTTATGTTCTAGTGTATTGACATCGTTTCAATTGCAGCCTGGGATGTTGATTTTGCTACTACGGCGTATCGACAACAGGTTGAGGCTCTAGCTAAAAAGCAGGTTAGTTTATATCTCAAGTTCTTGTGTGTTTGTGTGCCTCTTGTTCACAGTACTATGAGTATTAATGGCGTCTGCTGTAATACCCACAGTTGTTGGAAGAACAGGAAAGACAAGCTCTTGAAGCAGCCAAAGAGTTAGAGGAAATGAATGACATGGCGAGGTAACTAGCAATTATGCTCTTGGCGCATTCACAATTATGCTCTTGGCACATTCACAATACGTTTTGATGTATTGAATTACCTGTTTTATACTCCCTCCGTTCCTAAATATAAGTCTTTTTAGATATTTCACTAGGGGACTACATACGGAGCAAAATTAGTGAATCTATACTCTAAAGTATGTCTATATACATCTGTTTGTAGTCCCCTACTGAAACCTCTAAGGCCTTGTTCGGTTGACAGGGAAGTGAAAGGGATTTGGCAGGGATTGAGGAGATTAAATCCCTAACAAGTCAAATTCCCCTCCAATCCTCTCCAATCCCCTTGGGAGGAGGATTAACCGAACAAGGCCTAAAAGGACTTATATTTAGGAACGGAGGGAGTAGTTCTGTTAGACACTCCTCTGTTACACTACTAGCCACACTCTTCTTGCAGTAATATCATGCTATACATGCAATGCTCATATGTTTTTCTGCTGTTGACCACATAAATGACTGTTTCCTTTTGTCATCGTTTTATAGCAGTCACCGGAAAAAGTCAAAGAAGAAGAAAAGGCAGGCAGGCAAGTTTAAGTCTTCAAAAAAAGGACGTGTGTCATCTGAGTCAGAGGCCATGCTTGATGAAACGTCTGTAGATACTATGAGTATTGATGACAATGCACCTTCGCCAGAGCTTATGAGTGATGAATCACCACATCATGGTTCAAATAAGCGTAAAAGGATGATGCCCAGAAATGAGGAAGTGAGCAGCAGTAGCAGAGTCCTGAAGAAGTTCAAGAAAGCCCCTAAATCAAACTGTACTCCGGAGTCCTCATCACATACACACTCGCTCGAAGGCAAGCAACTCAAGTTGATGGATGAAGTGAATGATTCTGATCCGAAGTCAGTGAGAATTAAGAGCGATGGCAGGAATTCCCTGCCATCCATGCCATCAAAACGTGTTATGGTAATTAAGCCTGAGAGGTTGAAGAAGAAGGGTCTTATGTGGCCTCGAGATTGTGCTTTAGATTCGTGGACTACTGAGGAAGATGCAGTTCTTTGTGGAACTGTACATGAGTATGGTCCTGTTTGGGAACTCGCTAGTGACTTTCTTCATTCCATACCTGGTGGTGCATTTTACAGGGGAAGATATCGTCATCCTGTACATTGCTGTGAGAGATTCCGAGAATTATTCTGCAAATATGTATTGTCAGCTACTGACAATGCAAACAGTGAGAAGGCTCCTTCTGGGGCCGGGAAGGCTGTCTTGAAAGTTTCTGAGGTGAGTTAATTTACTGTTTTCTTGGTAGAGGAGAAATTTCCAACACGAGGATATTTTTGCATGTTCATGCTTTCCAGTACTATCGTTGTTCTCTGATTTGTTTTTTCAGTAAGGCCCAGTTCTTTTGGCGGCTTATGGCATAAGCTGCCCCCTCCCCAGTTTGTTTTAGAAGCCACCCCCACTATTCGTTGAGGCTTATTTCTAGAAGCCTAGGGGGTAGCTTATTTTAGAAGCCGCCAAAAGAACTGGGTTGAAGTCTGAAATGGTGCATGTGTGAAACATACCACTGGCACAATATGGCCTAAATTGAAGTATCTTGGAGTGAAACATTTGACTGTTTATTTCAGAATTTCCTTTCCTCAGAAACTCAACATGGCATTGGATTCCTCTTGTAATTGCTAACCGCTGACCAACTTTCTGTTGCTCCTGGGAAGAGAATTTCATATCTGACCATTAAGCAAGTCAGCATAGCTCTGCTGACCAGTAATCCTCTGTAAAATTAAATCATAAGCGAGTAAATAGTCAAGTGGTATGTGTAAATATGTATGCTAGGCTTGATACAATATTGAAATTACGTGGCTCATATAGTTTGACATCATTTTTCTCTCCAGGTGTTTGTCAACTGTATTATGTGCCTTTCAGCTGCTTGTTAGCCACAGATTGACCATTTCTCTATGACATCTTCTTTCAGGATCAAACTCGGATGTTGCTGAATGTGATCAGTGAAATTCCCAACAACGAGTTGCTTCTCCAGAAACATTTCATGGCCATTCTTTCTTCTGTTTGGAGATCAAAATGTGCTCATGAGCCCCGACGTGTTGCAAGTGTTTGTTCTAGTGCAACCCATAAGCCTGTTAGATTGAGTGAGAACTGGTCCACGACAAACTACATGCCGTCCTTTAATCTTGTAAGGACAGCCCTTGCAGATGTTCAGGCCCAATGTCCAAGAGTGGCAATACCAACAAGCAATCAGGAACCTCGCCGGAGGCATTTAGATTTAGTATTGGATTTCCGGACAGATCGACATGCTTACCAGGCAGACTTTCCATCTGTAGTGAATATGTCCATACTAGAACCAGATCCTATTAGACGCACTGTTGCGCCGATGGAACAATCACTGCTGTCTGGGCTTCCTCATAGACATGCTGAGAACAGATTCAGGTCAGTGGTGTATAATGCTTTATTGTTGCAGTGCTGGTGACCCTTATTTTCCTTGTTTTCTAATCGAGATGAGCAATTATGCTTCAAATTATTTGAATCTTCATATTGTTTAGCAGCCTTCTGGAACATAAACTAATGCTTCTAATGTTGATATATGCAGGATACCATCAGAAGCTTGTTTTGAAGGGGAAGGCTCTCACTGGGCATCATCTGGTTTCCATGTGAACGATACTGCTCGACATAAATCTGGCTCAAAGTCCACAGGAAAGCACAAAGCAGCTTCAGAATTGGGAAGACCACCAAAATCGAAAATTCACAGGACGGCTGAACCGCAGGAAATGCCGGCTGTTAAGTGTTATTTTCGCCGATCCCCCCGGCAACTGTTGACAAGTGCAGCTGAGTTCCCCATCACAGAGTCCCTATCTGACTTTGGCATCGATGATTCGGAGTTGACCTACATCGGGGATCTTCCTCTAGAAGAGACTGACATTGAGTTTGCCCCGTACCAGTATGACTCAGTTTCCCTTGCTGGCATCGAGGAGTTGGATCCTCTCGTGGATTTGACAGACATCGGATGAGAATAAATGGACATTTTGGCTTAGATAGCATGCATGCCCTTCTATCAAGAGCAGGGAAGATTCTGTCTCTGGCAGGGAGCCCAAGGATATCGAGTCGAGCTGCTCAGCCATGCATGGTTTTGGTTGCAAGCTTGGTCATGATTGGCAGGAGCGGTGCTGTCGGCGTGGCCACGTGAATCCTGATGAGTTTTGGAGCATGGCGTTTGCTGCTGCACTAATGGAGGCATTGGGGGTACTCTCTATACATGTATGTATATTGTTAGTCTAGGATCCTAGGATGTAGAAGTGAGCCTCCCTCCCTCCCTCCCTCATCTGTGTTGAGAGATCGATCTTGTAACTTCACCATACATGTAAATTTTGCTTAGCAGATGCCAGCAGGGACGGAAAAGAGGAGGCCCTCGTCGTAGCCCTGCTGTGATTTCTTGATTGTTGCTCCCTCGGCCGTCTAATCTATTCCTGTCATTTTTCCTACCGGGCATTAGAAAATTAACAGACGTGTACCCCCCCGTTGTGAAACAGATACTTGGGATCGATTGCTCTTTTGAGAGAATTCGGCGCTGAGATTCTTGTGGATGATTGATTCTCCCCTTTTGTATTGATCCTGAAGTTTGTAGGAGGAATAATTTGCCTTGGGCGGATTCTGTGTGTGCTTCATTTATGTCCTAATTGGTAATCTTCTGTAGCAGGAATAATGTTTGAATTGTTTTTTCTAGTGCTGCTAGTTTCGGATTTGTGACAAATTTGACAGTTGCAAGAACTAGAGATATATGGTAAACATTTTGGGTATGTTATGTGGGGGTTAAGGACTAGAACTGGAGCATCAGCAATGTGTAAGAGATTTGCAACATTATACCTCTAACAAAATATAAGACGTTTTTGCAGTTCAAATTGAAGTGCAAAACGTCTTGTATTTTCGTACGGAGGATGTATCATCTTTGAATCTTTGACGTGTATTCAGATTACTGTGGGAGTTTCTTGCCTGCTATCCGTGTACATTTCTTGGTTTTGACCTGCAAGTCAAGGCGCAAAATATTTAAAGCCTTGAGTTGTTCCGTTCATTTTTTGTGTATGTATACAAATTCAAAACTCCTGCTATATGGCATGGCCAGAGAAGTGCTCCTGGTAGTGTTATTCTCGTTCTTTTTTGAGTTGGTCAGAAACCTGCTATATGGCATGGCCAGAGAAGTGCTCCTGGTAGTGTTATTCTCGTTCTTTTTTGAGTTGGTCAGAAACCGTGTTGTTAGAGCAACTTCAACGGAGCGACCTATTTCGTCTGTCGTCGTCCGTTTGGGTCCGTGCGGACAGAAATGACGACCCAACGCGTTGATCCAAACGGACGTGCGTCTGCTTTTCGTTCGCCTGTCGACCCATTCCCGGTCCAGTTTTGAGTTAGATTTGGGTCCGCGTGGACACAAAGCGGACACGGACGATGCTCGCTTTCTTTATTCCTGGCCCGTCAGTCGGTGGCACATTGCTCGTCTTCCACCCCTATTGACAACGCCTACAGCTGGCCCTCGCATCCCTCCCAACCCCGTCGCCGACATCGTCCAGTTTCAACGCATCCTCCCGTACCTCCCCAGCGCCTACCCACATCGTCCGTCGCATCGCCGCCCAGGCCACCGTAGCTTCCCCGACCCCAATCCACCGTCGTCGGTTAACTTCGTCGTCAATGCCCGTAAGCTATTCGACAGTTTGCATTAAGGTACAAAATGGACTTCGCCGATGAGTTATTTTTCATAACATTTTGTGCGACTCGACGATTCCTCATCCGACGATGAGGAGTTGCTGCTTGCCGTGTTGGTCCATGACCACTTTAATAGGCAACGACCATTGTTCCGAGGCTCGATTCTGGGGGTTCCGGTGTTGAATCACAACCAAGAGAGCGACCACTTCCTTCTATGAAAGGACTACTTTGACACAAGCAATTCGCTGTTCAACTGTTTTCAATTGGATTCGAGAGGGGGTGGGGTCGAATACGATGACCACTTCGAGTGCAAAGAGGATGCCATTGGAAAGATTGGCTTCTCATCTTATCAAAAATGCATTGTAGCCATCCGGGTGCTTGCTTACGGAGTACCCGACGATCTTATCGATGAGTACATCCGTATGAGTGAGTCTACGTGCCTAGAGTCATTGTATAGATTCTGCAAGGCCGTGGTTGCAGTCTTTCGCCCTGAGTACCTGAGAGAGCCGACTGCTATAGTCATAGCCCGCTTGTTGGCGAACAATGCGAGTCCGGGCTTCCTAGGGATGCTTGGTAGTATAGACTGCATGCACTCGGAGTGGAAGAACTGCCTAACGCTTGGCAAGGCCAATATAAGGGTCACGTCAAGGCTTGCACTATCATACTTGAGGCCGTGGCCTCTCAAGATCTCTGGATCTCGCACTCTTTCTTTGGCATGACCGGATCACACAATGATATCAACGTGTTTCAACGTTCGTCGGTGTTTGCAAGGCTTGCCGAAGGCAACAACCCTCCGATCAATGTTAACATCAACGGTCACAACTACAACAAAGAATACTATCTAGCCGAGGAATCTATCAATAATGGACCACTATTGTGAAGACAATCTCTAACCCTGTCGGAGAGAAGAGAAACAGATTTGACCTAGAGCAAGAGAGCGCTAGGAAGGATGTCGAGCGTGCCTTTGGTGTTCCGCAATCTCGATGGAGCATAGTTCGGTATCCTGCTAGAACTTGGAGCACCAAAAAGTTGTGGAAAGTTATGACTGCTTGTGTGATCATGCACAATATGATCGAAGAGGATGAGCGCCTGGAACATCTCCACGATCAAGGGTTTGAGTTTCAGGGTAACAATGTGGTGCCTCAGCATGGCGGAGAAGCGACATCATTTGCACAGTTCATCCAATTTCATCATAAAATACGTGATTTGGAAACTCATATTCAATTGCAAAATGATTTGGTTGAGCCACTAGTGGGGACGGGGCCTTTAGCCCCGGCCCGTGAGGGGCTTTAGTCCCGGTTCACCAACCGGGACTAAAGGGGCGGGACTAAAGGCCTAACCTTTAGTCCCGGCCCTGTTACAAGCCGGGTCTAAAGGTGCTCCACGTGGGCGCCTCGTAGCACCCCATGGGAGGACCTTTAGTCCCGGTTCGTTACACGGGCCGGGACTAAAGAGTTTCAGATTTTGCTTATTTTCGGGTTTTTTTTAATGAAATTATTTTTGGGTTTTAGGGTTTTAGGGCTTAGGTGTTCGGGAGATTAACGTGATGCCTCGTTTGGTGTTCGGGAATTAGTTTTCATATAATTTAAATAGAAATAATTATGCATATATATATATAAGGTTAACTTATCTTACAAGCGAGCATATATATACAATTATATGGAGATCTAAATTATCGGGACTAGAGCCCGTCTATTTGATTACATGGACAAACATCAGTAATGGCCCCTAGCTACACTAAATCGTCCTTTGTCATCTATAGCTTCCGTCCTCAGAAAGGTCGCAAGCTCCTCTGCAACAGCAATCGCGCGTTGCTCTGGTAGGACCTTCGTCGTCATGGCCGTGTGCTATATAAGAAGAGGAGATGAATATGAATATCAATCATGATAACAAAGAATGACGGGTAAAAATAGAGGTGTGAATGTTCATTGCTTACGTCGAATCTGTGATCCTTGTGCTCAGAGGTAAACGTGCGAATGGTCTCGTAAACATAGTATCCGCATAGATGCGTTCCCCGTGGCTGCTGGTCGCACTTTACGAGAATAGAATATATATAATCAAAATAATAATCTAGCATTATAAATGTATTAAAAATAGAAGTATATCATACTACTATTTACCTGAGCCGCTCTAAAGGTCAGCTTCTCATGCTCGATACCGGGAGTCACGCACTTGAACCGCTTCCAAACCCTGCCCGACAAGGATAATGATTTGCTAAGTTTTTCATTAATTGATATATCAGAAAATCATCGAAAGAGACCGATAGAGCGCAAGAATGATTGAAATTACCCTTGGAGCATGTCCTGCAGGCTTTGGAACTGTTCCATGGGTCTCGATAATGGGTCGAAGGCATCAACTCTTCCCTTATCAATTTGAATGTCCAACAGAATCCAATGGAAGCTGCACATGTATATATATATATGTGTGTGTGTGTCAGTAACTTATCAATTACACTTATAAGTGAATGGACACAACAGAGTAAAGACCCTCACCTGAAGTTGTATGGAAACAGTATGTGGTCACAGAAATTTTGATCTGTTAGAAACCTTAGAAGGTTTTCCTCCGTCTCCTTGGGATAATTAGTTAGCGTCGCTATATGTATTTTATGTGGGTCAATAAACCCAATATTTAGGATGCTCTTACTTTTACAATCCAGAATCTTCATTCTGCATAATAGAGTACAAGTTATATATAGACAATGAATTGAAATAACTAAACAAGTTATATGTAGACAACGGATTGAAAAACTTACAAACAATAGCAACTCATAAGCGATTTGTCGAGGGCGTCGCCATTGTACATCTGGAAGAGTTCATCAAAGTCGATATGGATTTGTTCGGGGCGGCCGTAGTACTCCTGTGGGACACTCAGCACGATCATCGTTCTCCCATTCTTTGATTCACTTAAGTACCATTGATGCAAGTAACGCATATTTGTTGGGAGATCATCTTTGCTGATCAAAGGCTCACCCATGACAAACTGTGGCTTAGGGGCTACCACAGCCTTGGGTATCTTGTCGTCTTGGGAAGACAACAATTCTTCAACCGAGACACCACATGCAGCCGCCAACTCCTTTGCTCTTTCTAAAGCTAGCCCCTGCACCGGAGGGGGAACATTCTCGGTTAACACCTTGAGGGGTGGGATCGACTGTTTGGCCTGTTGTCCAAGCTGAGGAACGTCTGATTTTTTCTTGCTTGTAGTTGAACTTGATTTGCTTCCACTTGCACTTGCACGTGATCTGCTCTTTTTCACTTCCTTCTGCAATGTGCGTGTATAGTCATCAGGCTTATGGTGTAAGTCATAAGGTATGATAGGAAGATTAGCATGACGTACCTTTGGGAGGGGCGACCGTTTGCGCTTTGGGGGTGCTCTGTGGCTTAGGAATCGTCGGCGGAGCGTTCTTGGTGGCACGCTCCCGCTTAGTATCCGGAGCGGGCGGCGGCGGAGACGGACGACCCAAGTCCGGCGGCGGTGATCGAGATGGACTCGTGTTGTGCTGGCCGACGTCATGTGGAGGGCTTGCACGTGATCTGCTCTTTTTCACTTCCTTCTACAATGTGCGTGTATAGTCATCAGGCTTATGGTGTAAGTCATACTGTGATGGAAGGGTCGTGAAGTATTTTGCAAATGCTATTTGCTTCTAGGTGTATTCCGGGCGGGGCTCGGGTTCCTTCTTTTTCATCTGCGCATCATGATGTTCCTTTGCTATCCTGGCGTTTTCCTCGGGGGTACGATCATAAGGTCTGATAGGAAGATTAGCATGACGTACCTTTGGGAGGGGCGACCGTTTGCGCTTTGGGGTGCTCTGTGGCTTAGGAATCGTCGGCGGAGCGTTCTTGGTGGCACGCTCCCGCTTTGTATCCGTAGCAAGCTCAGGCTTTGTATCCGGAGCGGGCGGCGGCGGAGCGTTCTTGGTGGCACGCTCCCGCTTTGTATCCGTGGCAGGCTCAGGCTTTGTATCCGGAGCGGGCGGCGACGGAGACGGACGACCCAAGTCCGGCGGCGGTGATCGAGATGGACTCGTGTTGTGCTGGCTGACGTCATGTGGAGGGCTTGGAGGTAATGGAGGTGTAGGTGACCTGCGACAACTCGGAGGCGGTGTTGTCCTTGGGGCCGAGCCTGGAAGCTTCATGTAGTTCTTGTCCCATAGGATGACTCCACCCAGTACTTCTCCGAGTGTCCTCTCATCTTAGGGTCCAGCTATGTCGAGCTCCATATCATTAAACCCCGTCATGATTTCATCCACCCCGACTTTAGCAAAGCCAGCTGGAATCTCACAGCCATGCCAGCGTGCATCAGGGCCAGAAGGTAAAGCTTGTCCGACGGCCACCTTCATGGATATGTTCTTGAATTTCTGATGGAGTTCACATGATGTTGACTCCTTGATTCCATCCACGGGGTAGCCGGGACCGCCCTCTATCATTCTTCGTTCATCGTCGGGCGGGGCCTCAGATTCAGCCACGCTGCTTTTCCGCTTAGATGGGGCGCCGGTAATATCAAGTGTAGGATCTTCCTGGCGCGGTACTCCTCTAAGCTCATCAATCTGCTTGTGTTGCTCGTTAATCCTGGCAAGCAACTGGTTGAACTTGTCATTCTCCTCATCCTGCAGCCGCTTCTTTGCTCTCTCTCGGCTTCTGTAAGTGTCTTGGTCTCTGGCAAACCCAAGCCACCACGGGTAAGATGGACCGAAGCCTCGCGTTCGTCCTCCATGTTCGTCATTGCCGAGGACCAGTGTGAGCAAATCTATATCTCTATCTGCAGTGAACTTTCTTTGTCCCTCCTTAATTTCTTTCACTATCCTTTTCCAATTCTCCCTGGGTATCCTAAGATCGTCATTGCAGATGAGGTCCCCTGTTGTTTCGTCGTACGACCCACCATGCACAAGGAACCAATTTCTTGCTCTCAATTCCCACTCATCACGGAGTGGTTCAGGTACGAAGCACTACAAATGAACTCTGAAAATGTTGAAAGTTGGCATGCTATCATCATTTCACCCACATAGCATGTGTTAAAAAGTTGATAAGGCTACGCCAAAAACTTGATGCACTTCGTGTACAAAACGGACAATCTCTCTCGAAGTATGAGGGTTTCGAACGAGAACTCATCTCTTACATGGATACTATGAAAATGAAAAGTGTTTGAAATTTAGTACATTCCATACATGCATTACATAAAAGGTTTAATACATTATTACATTATTGCACCAATATTCCTATCTATTATTTCTGTTTTCTTCTGGGTCGTAGCCATGGAGAATCTTCATCATTCAGTAGGATGCTTGGGTCAGTTTTCACTTTGAAGGGCGGAATTTCATGAAACTTATTATAATCTTCTGACATGTGTGTCTTGTCATCTACTCCCAGATGTTTCTTTTCCCTAAAAGAACTATGTGGCATTTTGGCTCATCGGACGATATCTTCTTTTGCTGATTTCTTTTTCTCGTTAATGTAGACATGTCCTTCACATAGAAAACCTGAGCGACATCATTGGCTAGGACAAATGGTTCGTCCATGTACGCAAGATTGTTGAGATCCACTGTTGTCATGCCGTACTTTTGGTCTACAACTACCCCGCCTCCTGTCAGCTTCACCCATTTGCACCGAAATAAAGGGATCTTAAAAGTAGGTCCATAGTCAAGTTCCCATATCTCCTCTATGTACCCGTAATATGTTTTCAAACAGTGCCCATTCTCGTCTGTTGCATCAAAGCGGACACCACTATTTTGGTTGGTGCTCTTTTTATCTTGGGAAACCGTGTAAAATGTATTCTCATTTATCTCATATCCTTGGAAAGTACATATAGTCGAAGATGGTGGCCTGGCCAAACAGTACAGCTCATCTCCAACGGTGTCGTCATTCATGAGATGTGTCTACAACCAACTGCCGAAAGTCTTCTCGTGTTCCCCTTTAATCCAAGAGTCAGCCTTCCCCGGGTTTTCGGAGCGTAGAATATTCTTGTGTCTCATGATATACGGAGCCACCACGGTGGAATTGTGTAGAGCTGTGTAGTGTGCTTGAGAGAAAGAATGCCCGTCCATACATACTTTTGCTTTCCTTCCTAGTGTGCCTTTTCCTGTCAGCCTACCCTCATACCGAGATTCAGGAACACCAATCGGCTTAAGGTCAGGAAGAAAGTCCACACAAAACTCAATGACCTCCTCTGTTCCATAGCCCTTGGAGATGCTTCCTTCTGGCCTAGCACGGTTACGAACATATTTCTTTAAGACTCCCATGAACCTCTCGAAGGGGAACATATTGTGTAGAAACACAGGACCGAGAATTCTAATCTCTTCGACTAGGTGAACTAGGAGGTGTGTCATTATATTGAAGAAGGATGGCGGGAACAACAACTCAAAGCTGACCAGACATTGTACCACATCAATCTGTAACCCTGATAGACTTTCTCGATCGATTACCTTCTGAGAAATTGCATTGAGGAATGCACATACCTTCACAATTGCCAAACGAACATTTTCCGGTAGAATTCCCCTCAATGCAACAGGAAGAAATTGCGTCATAAGCACGTGGCAGTCATGAGACTTTAGGTTTTGGAATTTTTTGTCTTTTATATTTACGATTCCCTTTATATTCGACGAGAAGCCAGTCGGGACCTTGATACTGAAAAGGACTTCAAAGAAGATTTCCTTCTTTTCCTTAGTAAGAGCGTAGCTGGCACGCCCTTGAAACTGCCCTGGATGCATGCCATCTCTTCCTTTATGACGTTCTTGGTCCTCCCGTGCTTCCGATGTATATTTTGACTTCCCATACAAGCCCAGGAAGCCTAGAATATTCACGCAGAGATTCTTCGTCAGGTGCATCACGTCGATTGCCGAGCGGACCTCATTGACTTCCCAGTAGGGTAGCTCCCAAAATATAGATTTTTTCTTCTACATGGGTACGCGCTTATCAGGGCCGTTAGGAACATGTTGGCTGCCAGGACCCTTTCCAAAGATTACTTTTAAATCTTTGGCCATATCAAATACTTCAGCACCAGTACGGATGACAGGCTTCCCCCGGGGTTCTGCCTTGCCATTGAAATGCTTGCCTTTTTTTCTTTAAGTGATGCTTGGGCGGAAGAAAACGACGATTGTACGGATACACATTCTTCCTACAGTTGTCGAGATATATACTTTCTGTCTGATCCAAACAGTGCGTGCATGCATTGTATCCCTTGTTTGACTGCCCTGAAATGTTACTAAGAGCAGGCCAATCATTGATGGTTACGAAAAACAACGCTCGAAGGTCAAATTCCTCTTGTTTGTGCTCGTCCCACACACGTACACCTGGTTCGGCCCACAGCTGTAAAAGTTCATCAACTAATGTCCTTAGGTACACATCAATATCGTTGCCGGGTTGCTTTGGACCTTGTATAAGCACTGGCATCATAATGAACTTCCGCTTCATGCACAACCAAGGAGGAAGGTTGTAGATACATAGAGTAACGGGCCAGGTGCTGTGATTGCAACTCTGCTCCCCAAAAGGATTCATGCCATCTGTACTCAGACCAAACCATAAGTTCCTTGCGTCACCTGCAAATCTCGGGAACTCTCTCTCGAACTGCAACCTCTCCTTTTCTGTGTCGCAACCTCGCCGTGCATCAGAAATGACCCGACCAAGATCATCAGCGGGCTCATCTGGTTCCCGTTCTTCATCCTGATCTTCTTCTTCATTGTCTTCCATTGCGGTATCAGCATACTCAGGGAACATAGATCGGTAGTTGTCATCATCGTTCTCTTCTTCTTCATCGTCGTCTTCCATCATAACCCCTCTTTCTCCGTGCTTGGTCCAAACATTATAGCCCGACATAAAACCGGACCGAAGCAGGTGGCTCTGAATGACTCTTGAGGAAGTGTAATCCTTCTCATTCCGACATTCAACACATGGACAAAACATATAACCACCACCATGCTTGTTCGCATCGGCTGCAACTCGAAAAGAATGCACGCCTTCTCTGTATGCGGCTGTGCGTCGATCACCGTACATCCATGGATGGCTCATCTGTGTTATACGACAGTATATCAAATACAATCACGATCCTAAAAATTAGTACCGCACGGTCTAAACGAGGAAATATAGTTGCTAACCTTTTAGAATAAGTAGAAATAAAGAGGAAGAGGTTTAACCGTGGCTCAAGCATCTCATATCGTAGTTGTGTTCGGTGAACTGAAGCGGCATCGCTCTAACACACATTTCAACAAACACCTCTAGTGCATAAAAAAAGTGGAGAGCAAGCACCCACCCACAATCCTCCATCCAAGAAAAATGCAAGGAAGAGGGGAGAGGGGGGATGTGCTATATATAGGCAGAGGACTTTAGTCCCGGTTTGAGACACAAACCGGGACTAAAGGTGGCGCACATGCGGCCTGCCCACCGCGTAGCCCTTTAGTCCCGGTTTGGGACACGAACCGGGACTAAAGGTTCCTTACGGGCCGGTACTAAAGCTTCGAGGGAGGCATTGGGAATTGGGGCGACGTGGCAGGGCCTTTAGTCCCGGCCCAGAGGCAGGCCGGGACTAAAGGGTCCAGGCCAAAGGCCCGTTTTCTACTAGTGAGCATATGTGGGATCATGTTGGCAATCAATAGGTGTATCTTGTAGACAATTTAACTTTTATTGGGCTTGTAAAACTTTGCTATATTTTATTTTTGGTTGTATTTGTTGAAACTATGCTATATCATTTGCTTTTGAAAAATATGTAAAATGTTTGTATTTCTTGAAAATCGGCATTGGCTAGCCAGCCACACGGACAAATATGGGTCTGCGTGTTGGGCGTGCTGCCGACCCAAATCAAAAATCGGGCGTATACAGAGCCGACGAACGACCCAAACGGACGAAAAGTGAACGAAATCGCCGTCCGTTTGGTTCGGTTGGTTGGAGTTGCTTTTTTCTTGACGGAATATGGACTTTATTTTTTAGATAATGGTAAGTTCATGTACAAAATATGGGGAAATAAAGTACGGGATTGAGCTATCCCATACATGATAGGATCTATTACTGAAGGAGTATTTAGTTAAACAATCTGCTACGCTATTGCTTCTTGAAAATAGTGGATCACCTCAAACTTATGAAGCTCCACTCCTAGAGTTTTACACTCCAAAATAACAGCTGCTTCTTGGCCAAGATACTCCTCTTGATTGATCATTTCTACAGCTTGTAAGCAGTCAGATTCAACCAACACATTATTGCATCCCAAATTGGCAGCCAAATAGAGGACATTTCCGATCACCGTCATTTCGGTTGCTTCAACAATCCTCACATGCGGCATGAACCATGTAGCAGCAACAACAAACTCCCGGCCCTCGATCATCTCGGGCTATAGCTCCTGTGGCTCCTGACAAGTTTTCGCCACAGAAAGCAACATCAACATTAATTTTAACAGTACCTCTACATGGCTTCTTCCACCTATGTTCACGTTGTTGCGTTGGTTGGTTTGGAGTCGCTACTCGTACAAATTTTTTAGCCAAGACCTTGATAGACATAGTAGTAGGATCCGAAAGGCGAATTGATTCACCTTTTACAAATTGGTGCCGCCGCCACCAGATATATCACCTCGTTACCGCTATTAATTACGCCATGGGTAGTTCTCGCACTAGAGATCGACGTCTCAGAAGGATATCCATAGTGATAGCCCTTGACCCGTCTTCAGCTACAGCCTTATGTATTTCCTCTGCCAATCCTAGTTTTTCCTAGATTTTCAGTGCTCTCTTACAAGTGAACAAGCAGTGTTGCGGGTCTTCAAACCCAATCCGACAGACTGGGCATTGTGCCGAAGTAGGGATATGTCTTCCTGCCAGAATACCAAGGCAAGGTAAGGCCTCTCTTAACACCTTCCACAAGAAGTGTTTTATTTTCCACGGTATCATTAGACCCGAGACAGTTTTCCATGAATCACACATTCTGTGACTACTCATTCCTCCTCCTTGATTCCATCGATTTCCGAATTGATGTTGGAATTCAACATGGTATGCTGACCTTACCGAGAAAGTATAAGACCGTGTATGATGCCAGGCCATGAAATCGTCCATCACCTTGATACGTCCATTTTGCATCATGCTTTCATGTTGATATTTATCGCTTTATGGACTGTTATTATACTTTGTGGTACCATACTTATGCCTTTTCTTTCTTATTTTGCAAGGTTTATTTGAAGAGGGAGAATACCGGCAGCTGGAATTCTGGACTGGAAAAGGAGTAAGTCTGAGTCCTCTATTCTGCACAACTCCAAATGCCCTGAAAATCAACATGGATTTTTTTGGGAATATATAAAAAATATTGGGCGAAAGAAGTGCCAGAGGGGAGCTGCCAGGGGCCCACAAGCTTGGTGGCCGCGGCCTACCCCCCTGGCCGCGTCAACAGGGCTTGTGGGCACCCTGGTGGCCCACTCGCCCCCCTCTTCTGCTATATAAAGGGTTTCGTCTGAAAAAAAAATCAGGGCGGAGATTTTTCGTGGATTCTCCGCCGCCACGAGGCGGAACTTGAGCAGAACCAATCTAGAGCTCCGGCAGGACGATCCTGTCGGGGAAACTTCCCTCCTGGAGGGGGGAATCATCGCCATCGTCATCACCAATACTCCTCTCATCGGAGGGGACTCGTCACCATCAACATCTTCATCAGCACCATCTCATCTCCAAACCCTAGTTCATCTCTTGTAACCAATCTCTGTCTCGCGACTCCGATTGGTACTTGTAAGGTTGCTAGTAGTGTTGATTACTCTTTGTAGTTGATGCTAGTTGGATTACTTGGTGGAGAGTTTATGTTCAGATCCTTGATGCTACTCATTACACCTCTGATCATGATTATGATTATGCTTTGTGAGTAGTTACTTTTGTTCCTGAGGACATGGGATAAGTCTTGCTATTAATAGTCATGTGAATTTGGTATTCGTTCGGTATTTTGATATGCTGTATGTTGTCTTTTCCTCTAGTGGTGTTATGTGAACGTCGACTACATAACACTTCACCATATTTGGGCCTAGAGGAAGGCATTGGAGAGTAGTAAGTAGATGATGGGTTGCTAGAGTGACAGAAGCTTAAACCCCAGTCTATGCGTTGCTTCGTAAGGGGCTGATTTGGATCCACTAGTTTAATGCTATGGTTAGACGTTGTCTTAATTCTTCTTTCGTAGTTGCGGATGCTTGCGAGAGGGGTTAATCATAAGTGGGATGCTTGTCCAAGTAAGGGCAGTACCCAAGCGCCGGTCCATCCACATATCAAACTATCAAAGTAATGAACGCGAATCATATGAACATGATGAAACTAGCATGACAGAAATTCCCGTGTGTCCTTAGGAGCGTTTCACTTCCTATAAGACTTTGTTCAGGCTTGTCCCTTGCTACAAAAGGGATTGGGCCACTTTGCTGCACCGTTGCTACTACTTGTTGCTTGTTACTTTTCACCTGCTACATTTCACCTCACTACACCATCACTTGTTACCACTACTTTCAATGCTTGCAGTTATTACCTTGCTGAAAACCGTTTATCAGAGCCTTCTGCTCCTCGTTGGGTTCGACACTCTTACTTATAGAAAGGACTACGATTGATCCCCTATACTTGTGGGTTGTCCTAAATACGGGTCAATCAATGCTTCCACCTTCCCTAACATTGTTGCTCCTCTTGGTGTGATTACCTTTCGAGGTGCACTCGTGGGGATCCACGGGTCATTCCATATATTAATACGTGAGCCGGTTCCAACTCGCCATACACAACCCTTTTTAAAAGTTTGGATACCTGCTACAATACTTTGGCAGGTGAAGGACAATCCCTTCTTTGGCCCAGCCTTAAGAATATCACCATCAGGGTAGTATTTTGCACTTAGGACTCCTGCACACAAAGATTCAAGATTCTGGAGTAGTCGCCAACACTGTTTTGCGAGTAAAGCAAGATTAAAAGTGTGTAGGTCCCTAAACCCCAAACTCCTTCCCTCTTCGGTACACACATCTTCCACCATACAAACCAGTGCATTTTCTTTTTTCCTCACTACCACCCCACCAAAATCCTGTCAGTTCATTAGTTATCTCTTTGCAAATCCTCTTGGGTGATTTGAAAACTGACATAGCATAGGAGGGGATTGCTTGAGCAACTGCTTTTATTACTATTTCCTTTCATTGTATGGATAATACCTTTTTCCTTCTACCCTTTTAATCTTTGACAGATTCTGTCAATTAGATGCTGAAAACAATCACTCCTGTCCATCCCCACTATAGTAGGGAGACCAAGATACTTATCTGATAAAGCTTCCGTCAAAATATCCAGTGTTCCGCACACATCTTCTTTTGTACTGACATTTGTATTTGGGCTAAAAAATATGCTTGATTTCGCAGTACTCACCAAGTGCCGTGAAATTTCACAATAAGAGTCCAGTACTCGTTTCAAAGCACTTGCGTTCTGAACATTTGCTCTCATGAGAATCAGAGATTCATCTGCAAAAAGCAGGTGTGATATGGATGGTGCATTCCTACACACCCGGATTCCTTCCAAATCACCAACTTCCTCCTCATGAGACAATAAGCTTGACAAACCTTCAGAGCATAAAAGAAAAGGATATGGGGATAAAGGGTCCCCCTGTCTCAGCCCTCTCACAGGTGTAAATTCATCAGTTTTAGAACCATTGAATCTTACTCTATACTTCATAGAGGACACACACTCCATGATCATCTCCACCCAAAGTGGGTGGAATCCTTGTTTTAATATAATCTGCTTCAGAAAACCCCATTCAACTCGATCATAAGCCTTTAGCATATCCAATTTTACTGCACAATACCCATTAGACCCATGTGTCTTTTTCTTAATTGAATGGAAACATTCATACGCTACCAACACATTATTTGTTATGGATCTGCCTAGTACGAAAGGACTTTGTGTTGGGGAAATAACTTCAGGCAAAATGCGCTTCAGTCTATGAGTTAGCATCTTGGAAATGATTTTATAGACCACATTACACAAGATAATGGGTCTGTACTCAGTAATTACCTTTGTACTTTCAACCTTTGGAATCAACACAATGTTAGTCTGATTCCATCCTTCACGAATTTTCCGCTTTGTAATTGCATCCAAGACCTCATTTGTTAACTCATCACCAAGGATATGCCAAAACCTCTTAAAGAACACTGCATGCAACCCATCTGGCCCAGGTGCCTTCATGTCGCCAATCCGGAATAGTGCCTTATGGACCTCCTCGAGGGAATATGGTGCCATTAGCCCCCTGTTCATTCCCGCAAAGACACTAGGCTTCACTGCATGCAAAATACCTTGGTCATTGTGAGCAATATCCGTCTTAAAAAGACCACCAATACAATCACAAATTAGGGGGTTGAGGTTATCATTCCCCTCAACCACCCATTACTATTATTCCTCAACTTTTTAATCAAGTTCCTTCTCTTCCTACCAGAAGCAAATTTATTGAAATATTGTGTATTAAGATCGCCGCGCCGCAACCAGCTCACCCTACCCCTTTGCGCCCAGAAAATCTCCTGCTGGTCAAGTAGGTTCTCAATAAGCACTCCCACATCCTTCTGCTTCGCTCGGCTTCTTCTAAGTAAGGGGCTCGCATAAGATCTTCTAGCTTTTTTTGAATGAAGGATTCAATGTGCAACCGGATTCGGAGCTCCTTCAGAACCTGGTGGTCCCATGAATGAAGGTCACAATGTGCAACATCGAATTTCTCTTTTATCGTCGGGCATAAACCTCTGTGAGCTGCCTTTTGCCAAGACGTTTTCACTATCTCCTCAACCGTCTCCTCCTCAAGCCACCCTGCCTCAAAACTGCGTTTATAGTTCGGTTTCCCAAACCGATACACCTGATAAATAGTCGGTATCTAGAAGGATTGGGTGATGGTCAGATTTTCCCATCTCTAGATTACACAAGCTAGCTTGCTGGTGCATCGACATCCAATCCGCATTCATAACCGCTCGATCCAATCTCTCCTTAATTCCACCACGGAACCAAGTAAATTTGTCTCCAACGTATCCCAAGTCCTTCAAACCACAGTCAGTCCTGGAATGCCTGTTGTTTTGAGTGTTGTCTTGGCGCCTCCCTTCTTTTTCAGATGAGAATAATATTTCATTAAAATCTCCAATTATCACCCATGACAGCCTCGACTGGGAATGTAAATCTCGAATGTGCCGGTAAGTCCTTTTTTCCCCAGCTCGGTTCACCATAAATAACGGTCATCCTCCGAATGTCGCCATTGTTCTCATGAACCAACACATCTATGCCATCCAGGGTGATAGTCCGGGAGTAGATCCTAACCTCCTTCTTCCAGACTAACAACAGACGACCTGACCTTCCATTCACACTTGGTGCAAGAATGCTCTCATCCATACCTAATTTCCTCATTATTTGTTTCTGCCCCAGCTTCATCTAAATGCGTCTCGGATAGGAAAAACGCATCCAGCTTATGTCGCCTCTGGATCTCCAGAAGCGAGCGAACTGTCGGGGCCCCGTTAAGGCCTCGACAGTTCCAACTGATGATTTTCATAGGTGACGGCGATCCACTTCTTGGGAGGTCGCCGCTAAACTTGTTGTTGGTCCATCACCTGAAACACCCGACCTAAGTTTCTTAGGATCATGGATTTTTTCAGGACTACTCATCACGTCTTTATCTACCGGATCAGTAGCACTATTCTCCAAGCGATATACTTTGCCAGACACAAAGCCGAGAGGTGGTGTGTGAGCTGCACCTACATGTGCATTCATCTGGATCAATCAGGCGTTTACGTACACCAATCACGAGCTCACCGCTATTTGCATACTCGGTTCCAACATCCATATCAACTGTATTTTGCATGTCAGCATTGACTCATTCTCTTTGTTCACTTGGGGTGCCTTCCCCTCCTGCTACACCCCCACCATGGGGGAATCCACGGCCAGCAGATCCTGTATTACCAGAATTATCAAATTTCACAAGGAGCCAATTTCCCCATTCACAATCCTCAGTTCGGTGCACTCCGTCACCACATTCAGTCACCATGTGACCTATTCTTCCACAGAAATTACAGAAATCAGGAAGCTTTCTCGTACTCAACAGGGTATTTCTTGCTTTCTTTTAAAGTCAGCGGAACAAATCTAACCAGCGGAGTATCCAACAGAACGAACACTCTCGCCCGGAGGTACTTTGCGGGGTTCAGCCGCCCGTGTGTGACCACCATCTTGATTGGCGGCATCCCAACCTTCCTTCCAATTTTCTTTGCCAATTCCTCTTTCTGCATGAGTCCCTCCGGGATGCCTACAATCCTCGACCATACAGGGATACGATCGAGCTTATAGTCCCCAACATTAGTCAAACCATCATATTCCTCGATCACTACTGCTGCTCTACGGAACTCCCAAGGGCCACCATGCATCACTCGATTCCAATCACCAAGGCAAAAGAATTGTGCTAGAAAGAGGTTACTGTTCTTTGCCTTGAACGTAACTCCTTGTGACATAGCCCATGCATTGCACATGGCCTTGAATAAGGCGACATGGCTAAACGGTTTTTGTGTATGAACCCTAAAGATATAGATCCATCTAGTTTCCGCAAGCAAAGCTTCCACTTCTCCGGACAGATCCAGCTCCTCCTCCTCTTCATGGAGATTTAGACCCTTGAACTTGTCTTCAAGATTTGGTCTCGATCTGCTATTACCTCAGCTTCTGCCCACCCCGCCATGGCAGCCGCCGGCGCTGGTGGTCTCTCCGCCATGCAAATTGGTCAGTAAACGGTCTTCCCAACTAGGATCACACCCAAATCCTCTGACCGGGACGTGAGAATCTTGGGGTAGATCGATTTGTGGGTGGGACTTTGGCGGCTGTCGCTAGAGGAAATAGGGAACCCTAGGAACTAGGGGACCGGTTGGAGTTGCTGGTTTGTTATAAGATGCTGCATGCGTGCATCGCTTAAATTAAAAGGGAAACGTTGCGAGCCGGCTGACCGACCCTTTCAAACGTCGCGGACCGTAGCTTACTCCGGCTTACTGGGTCGTAGCATCGCCAAACGGTTGCAGCTCTGAGGCATGTGGTTGTAACTTGAGCGGTACACGGTTGTAGCATACGCCGAAACGGTTGCAGCTCTGGCCATGTGGTTGTAGCTTCTGCTGTATATGGTTGTAGCATTCACGGATGATGGCATTGCCGGTTGCAGCTCCTGTGTGCACCGTTGTAGCTTGTGCGGGATATGGTTATAGCATTCGCCGACAACGGCATTGCCACCTGCAGCTCCTGCGTGCACGGTTGTAGCTTCTGCAGGGTATTGTTGTACCATTTTCCGACGAGGACATTGCCGGTTGCAGCTCCTGTGTGCATATGGTTGTAGCATCACCGAAATCTGGTCGTAGCTCCCGTGATAACATTCACGGATGACAATGTCGCCGCATGCGGTTCCCGGTGTGCACGGTTCCAGCACGTGGGCACCGCGGTCGCGCCTCCGCCGTCGGCAGGTTGCAGCTCCTGTATTAAAGGTTCTAGCACGCGGTCACCGGGGGCGCGGGCGCACGGCTCCGGTGTGCGTGGTTCTAGCATGTGGTCATCGTGGGTTGCAGCTCCGCGTCACCGGCCCTTGCACGCGGCCCGTTTCTTGGTGGACCAGCGGATTTGACTCCTCGGGAACTCATGCATGTTGTCTCTTGTTTGCCCAGCACCGGCCCTTGAGGGCAGGAGGGGCTCCTCCATGGGGCTGGAGATATACAGGGATTGAGGAAGGCAACAGTACGCACACGTGGTTGCGAGAGGTTGCGGAAGAGATAAGACGACGCGAAGCTCGAGCTCTCGCACCTCTCCATCTGCGACAAGCGGAGGGCGAGCTCCTTGTCAGTCATTCGGGGGGTCACTTGAATCCTCCATGAGCAGCATGTCCCAGTTGATAGGGTCCACCGTGCTACCTGATTCGCTGCCGGAGGCGGCCATGGTGTCACGAAGATGGGAAGGAATGGAGCGAGCACCAAGCGAACACACAGCTCGCAGATCATGGAGGATTCAAGTGACGCCCCCATGCCACTTGGTGCTGGATGAGGTTGAGTCCAAGAAAGCGCAGAGGCCATTGGGGATCTGTATGGAATCAAAAGGGGGCCATAACAGGTAAGATCGATGCAAAGTAGTGTAACTCTAGCTGGGTTTGGGGCCTTTTGAGATGTGTATCTATGTACTGACCGTCACTTACAAGTCAAACTTGATGAGCGAGTAGGCCGTCCAACAAGCATCCATTGAGAAAGTTCACCAGCGACAAGCAGAATGCCATGTACTCCATCCTCCTGGTCCTGATCACTTTACCCTACAAACAAGCAGTACAATTCTACTCCATCCGTTTCTAAATATAAGTCTTTTAAAAGGTTCCACTAAGGGGCTACAATACACTCATTTTGCTCCGTATGTAGTTCCCTAATGAAATCTTTAAAAAACTTATATTTAGAAACGGAGGAAGTATGTCTTATTTCCAGGAAATTAAACTAGAAGGAAAACATGCATAGATCATCGTCAATCCAATCTATGTCAAGGTGTGTTTCCTCCAAGCAAGAAAGGCTTCAGCATATGACTCTCACCATAGAACTCGAACTCATGGCGTTGAAATGACCACGGTCGGAGACAACACACAATCAGGGAGTATGACATCAACATCAACTGTTGATAAGCTCGACAACAGTACCAGCGTCCAACAGTTCGACAAACAACCAAACGACAAATAAAGCACAAGCAAGACGCCCAATTCCAGAGCAGTATCACGAAGCATGTCAATTAGCATGGACAAAAAAAGTAAATTATACGGTTGAAGACCTTGAAAGATTTATCACTTTGCTTGTATCTTCCACACATATCAACATGACATGCAATATGAGACACTATTGGAGGTCTCATGCCTACCAAGCTAAATTATGGCTGACCGTCAGTAAGCATACCACAATACCATACCATAAAATGGAGTTGCAGACAATATCACCAAGGGGCAAGATACTATCGCAGACAATTGCCGTTCACAGCAAACAAGACAGTGCCAGAGTTGGAATTTCACCTATATGTCACCTGGATTGCCCAGATGATCAGTCAAGTGCATGACTGCTGGATGGTCTTGATGTCAAGCCCCTTCAGCTTGACAACCAACTGCACTTGGCCCATGAGGGTACCAAGTTCCTTCAGATTATAAGAATCATGGCCTATGCTCTCCTATAATATTCCAACAATGAGTCAGTCTCTCTCCAATGGACACAACACAAAATGATAACATAGCAATATTTAAGACTATCAACACATAGCCTTGCTATACCAAGACCACATGTGACAAATTTATCATCAATAATATGACGATAGATTTGAGACTAATCAGCATGTAAATCAAGTTCAGTTTATTTGTATGGTTAACTCTACATGGATAAGGATTTCATTTAGTAACTCATACACAAGAGGACAACAGCAAATAGGTGAGCACAACGCATTAAGTTGTGCGCTAGCAACAGTGAGCACAAAATAAAATACAATAAGTTCCTTCCCTTACTATCTTAACATCCGCCTTATCACACAAAGAGCACACCGGAGAGCAGCAAAGAACCAGAACAAAATGGATATGCCTCAAAGAGGGCACAACACTAGCCCTCTTAGTGAAATTCTATTGACATGAAGTTGACAATTAAGAAGAATAAGAAGAGAACACTAGTTATCTAACGCGGCACGGGCTCTCGTGTCGTCCCCGCGGGCGGCTCGGGAGCGACCTAGCCACCGCCGCCAGCACCCCACCCACCTCCCCGTCCTCCCCCCGCCGCCGACGACAGCAGTTGCCGGGCAAAGCCCGCGCGGCTCAACGGTGGCGGGGCCCCCTTTTCCTCCTCCCGTCCGATGGTGGCTGGTGCGGGCCGGTGGTCTCGGTAGGAGCATGGGCGGCTGCACGTGCTAGGGGTGGTGCGGCTGGTCGGCGAGGCGTCGCACGGAGGCGCGGATGCGTGGGACACGGATCGGGCGGACGAGCGCGCACGGAGACGCGGGCGCGCGGGGGTGGCGGGGTTGGGCCTCTGGATCTCGATCCAGATCTTGATCTGGCTCACCTACGGCCGACTGCTCGCGCGCCGCGGCGACGAGGCATGCTGGGTGGCGTGGAGTGGTGCCCATGGTGGAGAGGTTTGAGCGGCCTGTACGGCGCTCGAGCTACGGCTTCAGCTGCGAGGGGCGCGACTGGTGGATGTGTGCGCGGTCCAGCACCGCGTTGACGCGCCTAGAGATGCGCGGATCGAAGGCCCATGGCTACGAGGAAGTGCGCTTGAATCTCCTGTCGTCAGTGGACTCCGCGAGGTGCGAGGTGTGGGCTTCTTCGTTGATGGTCAGCTCCGATGGCGGTGTTTTGGGGTGGGCTTACTGATGCCATTGCGGGATGATGTGCGGCTGAGACGGTGTGGAGCTTCGTGAAAACCATTGTCTTGGCCTCGTGCCGTGACCAGCGATGGCGGCGGCTGTGGCCGTCGTTGACCTTCTTGGAGGCATCGTTGATGTGTTCTCCCCCCCTCCTGCGCGGATCTGGCCATTTCGATCTCTCCGGAAGAAACCTTGATCTGTGATCAGACGATGGCGGCGCCTTGGTGTCGTATTCCTTCTTGAGGGCTTCGTCCTGGGAGCTTGGCGTCGGTCAGCGGGACCGGTGGACGGCAGTTGGTGGCGGATGTCGCGTCCATACTTCTGTGGCAACGATGATGGTGGGATAGATGCCAGCAACGCGGCAATGTTTGCGGTAGTCAGCTCTTCTTCGACGTGTTCACGGTTTTGCCTCGGTTTATTTGTTGCTATGGAGTCGAAGCTGCTGCGATGGGGCCCTACGGTATACGATGACTGGCTGCAGATAGCCTGTTCGGTGATCTTTCGTGGCGCCAGTCGTGCCTGGTTTGTTTTGTCCTATAGAGTTTTCCGCCAGAGTCGGAGCTGTGTTGTTTGGCCGCAGGTCGACGTGGCGTTGACTAGGGTGGGCTTTGCCCTGGGTGTGTCAGTCTATGGGGATGGGCTAGGCCCTTGTTGTACCGCATTTTGCCTAGTTTTCTGTAGTTAACTGGACAATTCTCTTCTGCTTAATTAATAGATGAGGCAATCTTTGCCTCCGTTTTGAAAAAAAAGTTGACAATTAATAGAATTATTTCAGTCCTTCCAAGATATTTGCGACTAAAAGAATTACACCGTTACTCAAATGCCAACGTCAGTTGCAGTCTGTAAAGCACTAAATTCAACTACTAGTATACATGTGTCATATGAATTACAGAAGTCACAAATGTAAGACGAGTGACATAATGCGAATATGATAAACATAACTCCCTTGCAAAGCATAGTTGAAAAAACAAAAAAGAATAGTTGATATGACATGCCATTATCTGTCTTCACTCATTTCATATCGCCTTTCACATGAAGCGAGACCTAGAAAAAGTACTCCAAAAATAAATGGCTACTGTGCAGCTCACATCCATAACCCATGTTGCACAAGTTCCTATGACAATAATGGATGTACAAACTGTGGCACCCAAAGAAAACATACCACGATTGTAAAGAACGAACGCTACCACAATCTCCTACTTTAGTTCTCAAAAGTGAGTAATGAATGTTACAGCAGATACGCCCCTGAAAACTTCGTGTAGTACTCCCTCCACTACAGTTTATTAGGCGCAACTCAGAGGGCTCTGGGACCAAGGTGTTTTCTAATTGGAAGGAGAAAACCAAGCCAGTTAGGTGTAGATGCGCCTAATCAAACGCAAAATTAACGCATAATACTCCCCGTCCATTAAACTGGTTGCATGCACCGGTTAGGAGAGAGGGAGAGGAGGCATGCAAATTTCTATTCACTTGCGGACAAGAACGCCACACTTGCATGGGATGGAGTGAAATCAGGGTCTAATAAACACAAAACGTCCTAATTAATAGGCTAATTAATGCCATGCGTCTTATTTCTGAAAAATCCTGGTTTTGGAGATAGGCCTAATATACTGTGACGGAGGGAGTAACAAAGAACTATGTTAAATTAGCATTTATGTGCAAATTGTAGTCTCAAAGTTCTTGCTACCAATGTGGCTATATTCAGAAATTAATTCTCCGGTCATCTTCCACATGCGTAAAAACATACAGTATAACATTATAACCAATTTTGATGACGAACATGTTATCCCAGAAACCAATGTAAAAAGGCAAATAGGTGCAAACATCTATTTCCACTAACAAAACCATGTTTCCTTTTAGCAATATTGGAATTGATTGACCGACCAATTGTTACGTAGATTTGAAACACACCATGGCTACCCAAGTTTACGTTTTTTCCGAAAGGGTACCCAAGTTTACGTGTAGTAGCAGAAGTAGACGATCAGATGTGTACATATGTACTGACCGTCACATAAAGGTCGGACTTGGAGGAGCGAGTAGGCCGTCCAGCAGCAGTCGTTGAAGAAATTGACCGGCTACATGAATACTCCACACTCTTGGTCCTAATCACTTTACCTTGCAAACAAGCAGTACAATACTAGGTCTTCTTCGGCCAGTCCGCCGTATTGGAACGTTTCCTTTCTTCTGTTCTATGTATGGATGACACGCTCATTTGGTTACTAAGGCCCTTGATCCTCGTTTGCATTCTTCACTTCCGTCGCCGGATGGGCAGGCTGCCTGGCCAAGCGACCGGAGACGGCGCGAAGCTCAAGCTCTCGCACCTCTCCATCTGCGACAAGCGAAGGGCAAGCTCCTCGTGAGTCTTTCGGGGCGTTGATGACCCACAAGTATAGGGATCAATCGTAGCATTAGTGGAAAACGGGCCTTTGGCCCGGACCCTTTAGTCCCGGCCTCCCTCTGGGCCGGGACTAAAGGCCCGGCCACGTCGCCCCAAATCGCAATGCCGTCCATGAGGCTTTGGTCCCGGCCCGTAAGAAGCCTTTAGTCCCGGTTTGTGTTTCAAACTAGGATTAAAGGATTACGCGGTGTGCAGCCCGCATGTGCGCCACCTTTAGTCCCGGTTTGTGTCTCAAACCGGGACTAAAGTCCTCTGCCTATATATAGCACAGCCCCCCTCTCCCCTCTTCCTTGCATTTTTCTTGGATGGAAGAGTGTGGGTGTGTGCTAGCTCTCCATTTTTTTTATGCACTAGAGGTGTTTGTTGAAATGTGTGTTAGAGCGATGCCGCTTCAGTTCACCGAACACAACTACGATATGAGATGCCCGAGCCACGCTTAAACCTCTTCCTCTTTATTTCTACTTATTCTAAAAGGTTAGCAACTATATTTCCTCGTTTAGACCGTGCGGTACTAATTTTTAGGATCGTGATTGTATTTGATATACTGTCGTATAACGCAGATGAGCCATCCATGGATGTACGGTGATCGACGCACAACCGCTTACAGAGAAGGCGTGCATTCTTTTCGAGGTGCAGCCGATGCGAACAAGCATGGTGGTGGCTATATGTTTTGTCCATGTGTTGAATGTCGGAATGAGAAGGATTACACTTCCTCAAGAGTCATTCAGAGTCACCTGCTTCGGTCCGGTTTTATGTCGGGCTATAATGTTTGGACCAAGCACGGAGAAAGAGGGGTTATGATGGAAGACGACGATGAAGAAGAAGAGAACGATGATGACAACTACCGATCTATGTTCCCTGAGTATGTTGATACCGCAATGGAAGACAATGAAGAAGAAGATCAGGATGAAGAACGGGAACCAGATGAGCCCGCTGATGATCTTGGTCGGGTCATTTCTGATGCACGGCGAGGTTGCGACACAGAAAAGGAGAGGTTGCAGTTCGAGCAGATGTTACAGGACCACAACAAATTGTTGTACCCAACTTGTGAAGATGGCCAGAAGAAGCTGGGTAGCACACTGGAATTGCTGAAGTGGAAGGCAGAGACCGGTGTGACTGACTCGTCATTCAAAAAGTTGCTGGTACTGATGAAGAAGATGCTTCCAAGAAAGAACGAATTGCCCGCCAGCACGTACGAAGCAAAGAAGCTTGTCTGCCCTCTAGGATTAGACGTGCAGAAGATACATGCATGCCCTAATGACTGCATCCTCCACCGTGGTGAGAAGTACGAGAATATGGATAAATGCCCGGTATGCACTGCATTGCGGTATAAGATCAGAAAAGATGACCCTGGTGATATTGAGGGCGAGCCACCGAGGAAGAGGGTTCCTGCCAAGGTGATGTGGTATGCTCCTATAATACCACGGTTGAAACGTCTGTTCAGAAATAAAGATCATGCGAAGTTGTTGCGATGGCACATGGAATATCGTATGAAAGACGATAAGTTGAGGCACACCGCTGATGGTCGGCAGTGGAGAAAAATCGAGAGAGAGTTCCCGAGATTTGCAGCTGACGCAAGGAACTTATGGTTAGGTCTGAGTACAGATGGCATGAATCCTTTTGGGAAGCAGAGTTGCAGTCACAGCACCTGGCCCGTTACTCTATGTATCTACAACCTTCCTCCTTGGTTATGCATGAAGCGGAAGTTCATTATGATGCCAGTGCTTATCCAAGGTCCAAAGCAACCCGGCAACGATATTGATGTGTACCTAAGGCCATTAGTTGATGAACTTTTACAGCTGTGAGCCGAACCAGGTGCACGTGTGTGGGACGAGCACACACAAGAGGAATTTGACCTTCGAGCGTTGCTTTTCGTAACCATCAATGATTGGCCTGCTCTTAGTAACATTCCAGGACAGTCAAACAAGGGATACAATGCATGCACGCACTGTTTGGATCAGACAGAAAGTATATATCTGGACAAATGTAGGAAGAATGTGTACCCGTACAATCGTCGTTTTCTTCCGCCCAAGCATCCCTTAAAGAAAAAAGGCAAGCATTTCAATGGCAAGGCAGAACCCCGGGGGAAGCCTGTCATCCGTACTGGTGCTGAAGTATTTGATATGGTCAAAGATTTAAAAGTAATCTTTGGAAAGGGTCCTGGCAGCCAACCTGTTCCTAACGGCCCTGATAAGCGCGTACCCATGTGGAAGAAGAAATCTATATTTTGGGAGCTACCCTACTGGGAAGTCCATGAGGTCCGCTCGGCAATCAACGTGATGCACCTGACGAAGAATCTCTGCGTGAATATTCTAGGCTTCCTGGGCTTGTATGGGAAGTCAAAAGATACACCGGAAGCACGGGAGAACCAGGAACATCATAAAGGAAGAGATGGCATGCATCCAGGGCAGTTTCAAGGGCGTGCCAGCTACGCTCTTACTAAGGAAGAGAAGGAAATCTTCTTTGAAGTCCTTTTCAGTATCAAGGTCCCGACTGGTTTCTCGTCGAATATAAAGGGAATCGTAAATATGAAAGACAAAAAATTCCAAAACCTAAAGTCTCATGACTGCCACGTGCTTATGACGCAATTGCTTCCGGTTGCATTGATGGGAATTCTACCGGAAAATGTTCGGCTGACAATTGTGAAGGTATGTGCATTCCTCAATGCAATTTCTCAGAAGGTAATCGATCGAGAAAGTCTATTAGGGTTACAGATTGATGTGGTCCAATGTCTGGTCAGCTTTGAGTTGTTGTTCCCGCCATCCTTCTTCAATATAATGACACACCTCCTAGTTCACCTAGTCGAAGAGATTAGAATTCTCGGTCCTGTGTTTCTACACAATATGTTCCCCTTTGAGAGGTTCATGGGAGTCTTGAAGAAATATGTTCGTAACCGTGCTAGGCCAGAAGGAAGCATCTCCAAGGGCTATGGAACAGAGGAGGTCATTGAGTTTTGTGTGGACTTTCTTTCCTGATCTTAAGCCGATTGGTGTTCCTGAATCTCGGTATGAGGGTAGGCTGACAGGAAAAGGCACACTAGGAAGGAAAGCAAAAGTATGTATGGACGGGCATTCTTTCTCTCAAGCACACTACACAGTTCTACACAATTCCACCGTGGTGGCTCCGTATATCATGAGACACAAGAATATTCTACGCTCCGAAAACCCAGGGAAGTCTGACTCTTGGATTAAAGGGGAACACAAGAAGACTTTCGGCAGTTGGTTGCAGACACATCTCATGAATGACGACACCGTTGGAGATCAGCTGTACTGTTTGGCCAGGCCACCATCTTCGACTATATGTACTTTCCAAGGGTATGAGATAAATGGGAATACATTTTACACGGTTGCCCAAGATAAAAAGAGCACCAACCAAAATAGTGGTGTCCGCTTTGATGCAACAGACGAGAATGAGCACTGTTTGGAAACATATTACGGGTACATAGAGGAGATATGGGAACTTGACTATGGACCTACTTTTAAGATCCCTTTGTTTCGGTGCAAATGGGTGAAGCTGACAGGAGGCGTGGTAGTTGTAGACCAAAAGTACGGCATGACAACAGTGAATCTCAACAATCTTGCGTAGATGGACGAACCATTTGTCCTAGCCAATGATATCGCTCAGGTTTTCTATGTGAAGGACATGTCTACAAAAACGAGAAAAAGAAATCAGCGAAAGAAGATATTGTCCGATGAGCCAAAACGTCACATAGTTCTTTCACGGAAAAGAAACATCGTGGGAGTAGATGACAAGACAGACATGTCAGTAGATTATAACAAGTTTCATGAAATTCCGCCCTTCAAAGTGAAAACTGACCCAAGCATCCTACTGAATAATAGATAGGAATATTGATGCAATAATGTAATAATGTATTAAACCTTTTATGTAATGCATGTATGGAATATACTAAACCTTTTAGTATTGAATTATTTATTCAATTTCAAACACTTTTCATTTTCATAGTTTTGTCAAATTCTCAAATATGCAAAAATAATTTTAATAAACCTTTGTAAGAGATGAGTTCTCGTTCGAAACGCTGATACTTCGAGAGAGATTGTCCATTTTGTACACGAAGTGCATCCAGTTTTTGTCGTAGCCCTCTCAACTTTTTAACACATGCTATGTGGGTGAAATGATGATAGCATGCCAACTTTCAACATTTTCCGAGTTCATTTCTAGTGCTTTTCAATTTTAGGGTCAACTAGCTAAAAAAAAAGTAAATGCACGAAGAATACCAAATGAAGTCAGAAATTGTTGAAATTTTGTGATGTGCCTTTGATTGGTGCATTTTGAACACACAAAAAGTATGGAGTTCAAATAAGTTAAAAAAATGAAATCCCTTTGTAAGAGATGAGTTCTCGTTCGAAACGCTGATACTTCGAGAGAGATTGTCTGTTTTGTACACGAAGTGCATCCAGTTTTTGTCGTAGCCCTCTCAACTTTTTAACACATGCTGTGTGGGTGAAATGATGATCGCATGCCAACTTTCAACATTTTCAGAGTTCATTTGTAGTGCTTTTCAATTTCAGGGTCAACTAGCTCAAAAAAAAAGTAAATGCACGAAGAATACCAAATGAAGTCAGAAATTGTTGAAATTTTGTGATGTGCCTTTGAATGGTGCATTTTGAACACACAAAAAGTATGGAGTTCAAATAAGTTCAAAAAAATGAAATCCCTTTGTAAGAGATGAGTTCTCGTTCGAAACCCTGATACTTTGAGAGACATTGTCCGTTTTGTACACGAAGTGCATCCAGTTTTTGTCGTAGCCCTCTCAACTTTTTAACAGATGCTATGTGGGTGAAATGATGATAGCATGCCCACTTTCAACATTTTCAGAGTTCATTTGTAGTGCTTTTCAATTTCAGGGTCAACTAGCTCAAAAAATAGTTTTTAATTGAAAATAACAAAATAGTTAATAGTTTGGATAGTCAAAATAATTAATATTGAAAATAGAAAATAGTTTTGAATTATTTATTCAATTTCAAACACTTTTCATTATCATAGTTTTGTCAAATTCTCAAATATGCAAAAAGAATTTTAATAAACATAGTTTTTAATTGAAAATAACAAAATAGTTAATAGTTTGGATAGTCAAAATAAATACTTTTGAAAATAGAAAATAGTTTTGAATTATTTATTCAATTTCAAACACTTTTCATTATCATAGTTTTGTCAAATTCTCAAATATGCAAAAAGAATTTTAATAAACATAGTTTTAATTGAAAATAACAAAATAGTTAATAGTTTGGATAGTCAAAATAATTACTTTTGAAAATATAAAATAGTTTTGAATTATTTATTCAATTTCAAAACGTTTTCATTATCATAGTTTTGTCAAATTCTCAAATATGCAAAAAGAATTTTAATAAACATAGTTTTTAATTGAAAATAACAAAATAGTTAATAGTTTGGATAGTCAAAATAATTAATTTTGAAAATAGAAAATAGTTTTGAATTATTTATTCAATTTCAAACACTTTTCATTATCATAGTTTTGTCAAATTCTCAAATATGCAAAAAGAATTTTAATAAACATAGTTTTAATTGAAAATAACAAAATAGTTAATTTTGAAAGTAGAAAAAAATTGAAACTATATGAGAATTTATAGAGAAAATTAAACCTAAATTCAAAGTGACCTCACTTTGAATTCAAGTTTAATTTTCTCCATAATTTCAAATATGGTTTCAATTTTTAAATTTACAGTCAGTTTAGGCCCGTAAGCCTGCTTTAGAGAGTAGCTCGATGGATATGCTGCGACGGGGCTTATAAACAAGTGTTAGTCCCCTCGCTGGGCGAGGTGGGACTAAACTTATCGTGCAACCGAGGAGGGGATTTAGTCCCGGGTGGAGCCACGACCCGGGACTAAAGCCCCTCGCCTGCCGCCTGCCGAGCACGGGCCTTTAGTCCCGGGTCGTGGCTCCACCCGGGACTAAAGGGTGTCTTTAGTCCCGGTTCGAGCCCCGAACCGGGACTAAAGGCCCCTGCTTCCCGCCTTTTGGTCTGCCGAAAAAGGGCCTTTAGTCCCGGGTCGTGGCTCCAACCGGGACTAAAGGGTGTCTTTAGTCCCGGTTCGAGCCCCGAACCGGGACTAAAGATCCACCTATATAAGCGGGAGTTAGAAAATTTCCAACCCAAATCGCATTTCGTTCTCTCTTCTTCCTCGTTCTCCTGCCCGGCGCGGCACCACCGATGAACTCGACGACACCGTCAGGCTGCCCGCCGTCCTCCTCGCCGCCGCCTGCCGTCCTCCTCGCCGTCGCCGTCGTCCTCCTCACCGCCGCCGTCCTCCTCGCCGCCGCCAGCCGTCCTCCTCACCGTCGTCGACGCCTCCGGCCGGTAAGCCCCGGCCCCCTCCTCCCCAACACTCCGGCCGGTAGAAGAAAAGAAGAAAAAGGAGAAGAAAAGAAGAAAAAGGGAACAAAATAAGAAAAAGGAGAAGAAAAGAAGAAAAAGGAGAAGAAAAGAAGAAAAAGGGAAGAAAGGAAGAAAAAGGAGAAGAAATGAAGAAAAAGGAGAAGAAAAGAAGAAAAAGGAGAAGAAAAGAAGAAAAAGGAGAAGAAAAGAAGAAAAAGGAGAAGAAAAGAAGAAAAAAGGGAAGAAAAGAAGAAAAAGAAGAAGAAAAGAAGAAAAAGGAGAAGAAAAGAAGAAAAAGGGAAGAAAGGAAGAAAAAGGAGAAGAAAGGAAGAAAAAGGAGAAGAAAGGAAGAAAAAGGAGAAGAAAGGAAGAAAAAGGAGAAAAGAAGAAAAAGGAGAAGAAAAGAAGAAAGGATTTTTTTTTGTCATTTAATTCCTATTTTTATTAGGTTTGTGCTAGATTATTAGGGTTAGTAATATTTAGAATTAGGTTAGGGTTACAAGAAGAAGAAAGATGAACAAAAATAAGAAAATAAGATTAGGAAAAAGGAAAATAAGAAGAGGAGGAGAAGAAAAGAAGAAAAAGGAGAATAAGAAGAGGAGGAGAGGAGAAGAAGAGGAAAAATAGAAGAAGATGAGAAGTAGAAGAAGAGAAGTTGAAGAAGAAGCGGAGAAGAAAATAAGAAAGAAGAAGAAGAAGAAGAAGAAGACATTTCTACGTATATAGATGCTTCATTAGTGTTTCTTAGATTATTGCTTAATTTTGCTATTGTATATGCTTAAGTGTTAATAGTTTATTTTACTATATATACAATTAGTTTATTTTTAGCAAGAAAATTAATAGAACTAGTTTATTTTTTAGTTCATTTTACGATGCCTATCCCGCATCCTCGTCGTCGACTCGGCGGAGGACACCTGCTTGATCAGAGGAGCCATGTCCGGGACTGGGCTCCGCCCGACTGGTATTGGGAGGTGCTACCTTCCGGGGGGCGTAGGTTGGTGAGGAGCCAGCCCGTTGTTGACCTGATCCTTGTTTGGTGGCGGTCGCGTGGGCCAGTGACGGTGCCGAGGCTTCCGGACACCGCAGAGGTGGTACGTCACCGTGTCAGCGAGGAGGATGAGCACGTCCGTCGCTACATGGTTGCGTTGGAGGGCAGGTTCGAGCATACTTGGCAGGTTCTTCGGGGATCTCACTGGAGCTATGATCGTGTGATGGTTCCTTCTTTTTGGATGTCCACCGCCCGCGACGATACCCGTCGGGCGCTACGGTTCTAGCTGTATAAGTGATGCTATATGTATGATAGTATTCGAGGAGTATTAGTGATAATATTCGACGGTGTACGGACAAAAGAGATGATGTAGTTTTGCTTATAATTGAATGCATGCTAATTTTAATACTACTTTATTTTACGATTTTGTTTTGCTTATTGAATTCTCAAATTGGAAAAGTACTCCTACTTTGAATACTATGCAGAAATCTAGGAGTCCCGGGTGGAGCCATGACCCGGGACTAAAGTTGTTTTGGAACGGAGTTCCTGATAGAATAATTCTTTTTTGGTACAAAGTTCAACAAAGTCCTTTGACACTAGACAATGTGACATATAGAAGGGTAGATGAGATCAGGAAAAATAGGATCATTTTCTACACATCTAGAATGTCACCATTTTGTTAAATCCTTAAAGGTTAAGAGAATCCGTTAGACATATTTTAGAGTTTAGGTTCTAGCCAAGACCCGGGACTAAAGGTCTTTCTATATAAAACGACACTTCAAAGTTTCTAACCCCTCTTATATAGTTTGTTAGTTTATTAGTTAATCAAATGTCCGTTTTTGCAGAACTATGGATCCACATATCAGGAACCTCGAAGAGGAAGAACTTCTCGAAGATATAATCAAAGACGGCCCCGACGTTGAACGAGCTGAATCTCCGTCGTCATATCTAAACCCCTCCGGATATGGAATGGAGGTCGACCGACACGAAGATGAAGCCGATGGCGCAGGAGATTGGTCCAATGACAGAGAAGGTGATAGCTCCACTGATGGAGAAGCCGATGGAGAAGCCGGTGGAGAAATAATAAAGTCCGGCGAGGTATACATATGAAGTTCGACAATCACTTGTAATATGTGAAAAATATTGGAGATAGCTCTATATTGTATACATATACATTCATTTGACGAATGTTTCTCCCTCTTAGGCCTCCAGATCGAGCAAAGCTACGAAACGAGGCCCGACTAGAAAGTTGAATGCACGGACGCATTACACCTTTGAGGTGATATTGTCTATGGGCGAACCCAAGCTTCCTAAGAATGCTGCTGACACATTCAAGAAGCAATGCAGAGTTCTCGTTAGGGATCACGTCCCGATCAGCGTTCGGGAGTGGAACAAGCGCAAAGGGGCAGCCGATAGTGACTATGTCGCCGAAAGGTACAAAGATAATCTTTGGAATGATCTCATGTCACATTTCAACCTGCCAGAATGTGAGAATGAAGACGCCGCAAAAAAAACTGAGGGCCAAAGTCAAGCAGTGGACTCTAAAGAAGATGGCCGAACTGTTCCGTAGCTGGAAGAAGAAGATATGGAAAAACTATCTGAAGACAAAGAAAGTGCCAGTATTCGAGGGGTATCTAGCCAAGCAGGCGAATCACTGGAAGGCATTTCAAGAGTACAAGGAGTCAGAAGATGCCGATGCATTATCAGAAAAGAACAAGAAAAATGCCGACAAGAAGAAATATCACCAGAAGCTGGGGCCAGGGGGCTATGAGACTGCCATCCCAAAGTGGGATAAGAAGGAGCAAGATCTGCTAGCTAAAGGCATCATACCTGAACCACTCCGTGATGAGTGGGAATTGAGAGCAAGAAATTGGTTCCTTGCGCATGGTGGTTCGTACGCCGAAGAAACAGGGGACCTCATCTGCAATGACGGTCTTAGGATACCCTGGGAGAATTGGAAAAAGATAGTGCAAGAAATTAAGGAGGGAAAAAGACAGTTCACTACAGATAGAGAGAAAGATTTGCTCACACTGGTCCTCGGCAATGACGAACATGGAGGACGAACGCGAGGCTTCGGTCCTTCTTACCCATGGTGGCTTGGGTTTGCCAGAGACCAAGACACTTACAGAAGCCGAGCGAGAGCAAAGAAGGGGCAGCAGGATGAGGAGAATGACAAGTTCAACCAGTTGCTTGCTAGGATTAACGAGCAACATAAGTAGATTGATGAGCTTAGAGGAGTAGTGCGCCAGGAAGATCATGCACTCGATATTACCGGCGCCCCATCTAAGCGGAAAAGCAGCGTGGCTGAATCTGAGGCCCCGCCCGACGATGCACGAAGAATGATAGAGGGCGGTCCCGGCTACCCCGTGGATGGAATCAAGGAGTCAACATCATGTGAACTCCATCAGAAATTCAAGAACATATCCATGAAGGTGGCCGTCGGACAAGCTTTACCTTCTGGCCCTGATGCACGCTGGCATGGCCGTGAGACTCCAGCTGGCTTTGCTAAAGTCGGGGTGGATGAAATCATGGCGGGGTTTCATGATATGGAGCTTGACATAGCTGGACCCGAAGATGAGAGGACACTCGGAGAAGTACTGGGTGGAGTCATCCTATGGGACAAGAACTACATCAAGCTTCCAGGCTCGGCCCCAAGGACAACACCGCCTCCGAGTCGTCGCAGGTCACCTACACCTCCATCACCTCCAAGCCCTTCACATGACGTCGGCCAGCACAACACGAGTCCATCTCGATCACCGCCGCCGGACTTGGGTCGTCCGTCTCCGTCGCCGCCCGCTCCGGATACTAAGCGGAAGCATGCCAACAAGTACTCTCCGCCGATGATTTCTAAGCGACGGAGCCCCCCAAAGCGCAAACTGTCGCCCCTCCCAAAGGTACCTCATGCTAATCTTCCTATCAGACCTTATGATCATACCCCCGAGGAAAACGCCAGGATAGCAAAGGAACATCATGATGCACAGATGAGAAAGAAGGAACCCGAGCCCCACCCGGAATACACCGAGAAGCAAATAGCATTTGCAAAATACTTCACGAACCTTCCATCACAGTATGACTTACACCATAAGCCTGATGACTATACACGCACATTGCAGAAGGAAGTGAAAAAGAGCAGATCACGTGCAAGTGCAAGTGGGAGCAAATCAAGTTCAACTACAAGCAAAAAAAGATCAGACGTTCCTCAGCTTGGACAACAGGCCAAACAGTCGATCCCACCCCTCAGGGTGTTACCCGAGAATGTCCCCCCTCTGGTGCAGGGGCAAGATTTGCAATTAGCAAAGAAGTGGGCGAATGAATGGGGTATCCCGGTTGAAGACATTCTGGCTTCCCAAGACGACAGGTTACCCAAGGCTGTGGTAGCCCCTAAGCCACAGTTTGTCATGGGAGCGCCTTTGGTCAGCAAAGATGATCTCCCAACAAATATGCGTTACTTGCATACATGGTACTTAAGTGAATCATAGAATGGGAGAACGATGATCGTGGTGAGTGTCCCACGGGAGTACTACGGCCGCCCAAAAAAATCCATATCGACTTTGATGAACTCTTCCAGATGTATAATGTCGACGCCCTCGACAAATCGCTTATGAGTTGCTATTGTGTGTAAGTTTTTCAATTCGTTGTCTACATATAACTTGTTTAGTTATTTCAATTCATTGTCTATATATAACTTGTACTCTATTATGCAGAATGAAGATTCTGTATTGTAAAAATAGGAACATCCTAAATATTGGGTTTATTGACCCAGATAAAATACATATAGCGACGCTAACTAATAAACCCAAGGAGACGGAGGAAAACTTTCTAAGGTTTCTAACATATCAAAATTTCTGTGACCACATATTGTTTCCATACAACTTCAGGTGAGGGTCTTTACTCTGTTGTGTCCATTCACTTATAAGTGTAATTGATAAGTTACTAACACACACACACACACACACACACACACACACACACACACACACACACATATATATATATATATATATATATATATATATATATACATGTGCAGCTTCCATTGGATTCTGTTGGACATTCAAATTGATAAGGGAAGAGTTGATGCCTTCGACCCATTATCGAGACCCTTGGAACAGTTCCAAAGCCTCCACGACATGCTCCAAGGGTAATTTCAGTCATTCTTGCACTCTATCGGTCTCTTTCGATGATTCTCTGATATATCAATTAATGAAAAACTTAGCAAATCATTATCCTTGTCGGGCAGGGTTTGGAAGCGGTTCAAGTGCGTGACTCCCGGTATCGAGCCTGAGAAGCTGACCTTTAGAGCGGCTCAGGTAAGTAGTAGTATGATATATTTCTATTTTCAATACATTTATGATGCTAGATTATTAATTTGATTATATATATTCTATTCTCGTAAAGTGCGACAAGAGCCACGGGGGACGCATCTATGCGGATACTATGTTTGCGAGACCATTCGCACGTTTACCACTGAGCACAAGGATCACAGATACGACGTAAGCAATGAACATTCACACCTCTATTTTTACCCATCATTCTTTGTTATCATGATTGATATTCATATTCATCTCCTCTTCTTATATAGTACACGACCATGAGGGAGAAGTCCCTACCAAAGCAACGCGCGATTGCTGTTGCAGAGGAGCTTGCGACCTTTCTAAGGACGGAAGCTATAGATGACAAAGGACGATTTAGTGTAGCTAGGGGCTATTACTGATGTTGGTCCATGTAATCGAATAGACGGTCTCTAGTCCCGATAATTCAGATCTCCATATAATTGTATATATATGCTCGCTTGTAAGATAAGTTAATCTTATATATATATATGCATAATTATTTCTATTTAGAATTATATGAAAACTAATATCCGAACACCAAACGAGGCATCACGTTAATCTCCCGAACACCTAAATCCTAAAACCCTAAAACCCAAAAATAAACAAAATCTGAAACTCTTTAGTCCCGGTCCGTGTAAAGACCCGGGACTAAAGGGCCTGCCCCTGAGGGCGCTCCGAGGCGCCCACGTGGAGTACCTTTGCTCCCGGCTTGGAACAGGGCCGGGACTAAAGGTTAGGCCTTTAGTCCCGCCCCTTTGGTCCCGGTTGGTGAACCGGGACTAAAGCCCCTTACGGGCCGGGACTATAGGCCGTGTCCCCACTAGTGTAGTCCTTTCGATAAGTAAGAGTGTCAATCCCAACGAGGAGCAAAAGGCTGTGATAAACGGTTTTCAGCAAGGTAATAACTGCAAGCACTGAAAGTAGCGGTAACAAGTGATGGTGTAGCGAGGTGAAACGTAGCAAGTGAAAAGTAACAAGTAATAAGTAGTAGCAACGGCGCAGCAAGTGGCGCAATCCCTTTTGTAGCAAGGGACAAGCCTGAACAAAGTCTTATAGGAGGGAAAACGCTCCCGAGGACACATGAGAATTTCTGTCATGCTAGTTTCATCATGTTCATGTGGTTCGCGTTCGTTACTTTGATAGTTTGATATGTGGGTGGACCGGCGCTTGGGTACTGCCCTTACTTGGACAAGCATCCCACTTATGATTAACCCCTCTCGCAAGCATCCGCAACTACGCAAGAAGAATTAAGACAACGTCTAATCATAACATTAAACTAGTGGATCCAAATCAGCCCCTTACGAAGCAACACATAGACTGGGGTTTAAGCTTCTGTCACTCTAGCAATCCATCATCTACTTACTACTCCCCATTGCCTTCCTCTAGGCCAAAATATGGTGAAGTGTTATGTAGTCGACGTTCACATAACACCACTAGAGGAAAAGACAACATACATCATATCAAAATACCGAACGAATACCAAATTCACATGACTATTATTAGCATGACTTATCCCATGTCCTCAGAAACAAAAGTAACTACTCACAAAGCATAATCATAATCATGATCATAGGTGTAATGAATAGCATCAAGGATCTGAACATAAACTCTTCCACCAAGTAATCCAACTAGCATCAACTACAAAGAGTAATCAACACTACTAGCAACCTTACAAGTACCAATCAGAGTCGCGAGACGGAGATTGGTTACAAGAGATGAACTAGGGATTGGAGAGGAGATGATTCTGATGAAGATGTTGATGAAGATGCCTCCCCTCCGACGAGAGGAGTGTTGGTGATGACGAAGGCGACGATTTCCCCCTCCGGGAGGGAAGTTTTCCCGGCAGGATCGTCCTGCCGGAGCTCTAGATTGGATCTGCTCAAGTTCCGCCTCATGGCGGTGGCGAAACCACGAAAAACCTCCTTCTTGATTTTTTCTGGAACGAAAGCCTTCATATAGTAAAAGAGGGGGCCAGTGGGCCGTTAGGGAGCCCACAAGCCGTGTAGCCGCCACCAGGGGGTGGCGGCTACCAGGCTTGTGGGGCCCTGGTAGCTCCCCTCTGGCACTTCTTTCACCCAATATTTTTTATATATTCCCAAAAAATTCCATGTCGATTTTCAGGGCATTTGGAGTTGCGTAGAATAGAGGACTCAGACTTGCTCCTTTTCCAGTCCAGAATTCCAGCTGCTCGTATTCTCCCTCTTCAAATAAACCTTGCAAAATAAGAGAGAAAAGGCAAAAGTATGGTACCACAAAGTAATATAACAGCTCATAAAGCGATAAATATCAACATGAAAGCATGATGCAAAATGGACGTATCAACTCCCCCAAGCTTAGACCTCGCTTGTCCTCAAGCGAAAACCAAGTTCCATAAACATGTCCACATGTTTAGGGACGAAGGTGTCGATAAAACATAATACGGATATGAGGGCATCATGATCACACATATAACAGCAATACGTCATAAAGATTCTTATGAGAAAGTAACAATTCCTTCACAAAGCAAAGTATGAAGCAAAAACCTTACCGAGAAGTAACCAACAACAGTCCATAGTCATTGAAGCAATTGCAATTTATCATAACATCAGAAAGAGTCAAATAAGAGCTTGTAAGGCAAACCCACATACTCAATCATCTCTTTTCTTTTCCACAATTGTTACAACTCACGTGGTACCCATGGTATCAAAGTTTCAGCTGGACACAGAGGAAGATAGAGGCTTATCGTTTTGCCTCCCAACCATTTACCTCAAGGGTAAAGTCAACAATAATAAAGCATAAGTACTCATCTCCAAGTTGATATATGAGTATATATCTTTCCCAAGCATGTGACGGTAGCCAAGACAAAGGCAAAATAGGGAATTGGTGAAGATCATCATGACTGTTCCAAGGGCAAAAAGTAAAGGTACAAGATAGGCCCTTCGCAGAGGGAAGCAGAGGTTGTCATGCGCTTTTGAGGTTTGGATGCGTGTACTCTTAGTGCGGAGGAACATCACTTTATATTGCCTCCTGTGATAAAGAACTTTATTATGCAGTTTGTCACTTTTATGTCTTCCTCATCACAGGTTCGTACAAAGCTTATTTTCCACACACTAATAGATCATACATATTAGAGAGCAATTTTTATTGCTTGCACCGATGGCAACTTACTTCAGGGATCTTATTCAATCCATAGGCACGTATGGTGGACTCTCATGGCAAAACTGGGTTGGAAGTTTATGGATGCACAAGTAGTATCTCTACTTGGTGCGGGAGTTTTGGCTAATATGAGGTGAAAGCAAACGTCACATGCTAAGGGATCTCTAATCATATAACATTGTTTGGAACCAAGCAAACACAATTCATTATGTTGTCTTCCTTGTCCAACATCTACTTCTAAGCATGTAATAGTTTGGTGAGTGCTCACAATTATGGAAAGTGTCTAAGATGATATATTTATATGTGAACCTCTCTTTCCTCATTACTTCTTATTAATTGCAACAATGACTGAGGTCTATGTTGATTTATTCTCAACAAGTTTCAATCATCATACGTGTCATATGTGAAGCTATCACTTTCCATAAGATCATCTCATGATCTTTCATGCTATCGTTCTTTTCATACTTTTGATCACGACACAAAACAAAGCCCTTGACTAAGATACTCTTTATTATACAGCTCGCAAGCTCGAATACATCGGGGGAGACACAAAGCAAAAGACTCAAACTAAACACTAAAGACTTATTCCACTAAGAGAAGAAATAAAAACTGAAAAGGAAAAAACTAAAACAAAGGTAAAAGCAAAAGATATAAAGGTGATACGATACCAGGGCAACTCCCCCAAGCTTGGAAAAAGCCAAGGGGATTGCCCATACCAATGCTTAGTTGTCTCCCTTTGGTGGTGATAGTGGTGGAGTTGTTGAAGTAGTCTTGAGCTTGTCTAATTTCCACTTGAGCAAAAAGTTCTACTCCCTCAGATCGTCATTTTCCTCCTCAAGTTCCAACACTCTATGGCCAAGTTCCTGCTTACTCTCCTGCAAGAAACGAGAGGGGATAAATATGGTCTTAGGCTTCTTCCTGGAGTTGGGGAGGCTTGACTTCTTGAACTCCACATGGGTGTTTGCAGGTTGAGGTAAAGGAGCCTCCTCTTTGTCGGAACTCGTTTGTTCCTTCCCCTTGGGATCATAGTCCTCTTCCTCGTCAGTGGTCCAGCCATATGGTTCCAAGTCCCCATAGACCTTTGGGTTAGCAAGGTAATCAGCCACATAGCTCTCCCCCTCTGAATCCTGAGAAGACATCTTGACCTAGATCTGCGACAGAAAACATGCCCGAAACGAAAACAGAAGAAAACTGCACGACACAGAGATCAAAACCCTCGGGCGTAAATATAATGATTTTTTCTGGACCTGAAGGAGTGCTCCACAAGAAAACGGAGTCCGGGGGGCACACGAGGTGTCCACAAGCCCTGTATCCGCCGCCAGGGGGTAGGTGGCGGCTACCAAGCTTGTGGACGCCTCGTGCGCTCTCCGGACTGCTTTTTATTTTTCTAATTTTCCAAAAATTCCAAAACGGAGGAAATTTCCTATTGGAAAAGTTTCGGAGTCCAATTACTTACCGAAACAGATACCTCTTCGTTTTCAGGGTGTGAAAGAGGCTGACAAACATCCCTTATGTACTCCTCTGGAGTTATGATATTGATGATGTTGGTCTCAACATTTATGGGAGTACCAGAGATATAATGTTTGATTCTTTGCCCATTTACTACTCTAGGAAAATTTCCTTCCGTGTTATTGATTTTGATGGCACCAGAACGATATACTTCCGCGATAACGTAAGGACCTTCCCATTTAGAGAGAAGCTTGCCCGCGAAGAATCTTAAGCGAGAATTGTATAGCAGGACATAATCACCTACATTGAACTCTCGTTTCTGTATTCTTTTATCGTGCCATCTCTTAACATTTTCCTTGAACAACTTGGCATTCTCATATGCCTGGGCCCTCCATTCATCTAATGAGCTGATATCAAACAACCGCTTCTCACCGACAAGTTTAAAGTCGAAGTTAAGCTCTTTGATTGCCCAATAAGCTTTGTGTTCCAGCTCAAGAGGTAAATGACAGGCCTTACTGTAAACCATTATATACGGCGACATGCCCATGGGATTCTTATAAGCAGTCCTATAAGCCCATAGTGCATCGTCAAGTTTACTAGACCAATTCTTTCGAGATCTATTGACAGTCTTTTGTAAGATCAATTTGATCTCCCTATTACTCAACTCCACTTGACCACTAGACCGAGGATGATAAGGAGATGCAACTCTATGGTTGACATCATACTTACAAGCATCTTGCGGAAAACACCATGAATGAAGTGTGAACCGTCATCAGTCATCAGATATCTAGGGACTCCAAATCTTGGGAAAATGACTTCTTTAAGCATCTTAATAGAGGTGTGGTGATCAGCATTTCTAGTGGGGATAGCTTCTACCCACTTAGTGACGTAATCCATAGCAACTAAGATGTGAGTGTACCCATTGGAACTCGGGAAGGGTCCCATATAATCAAAGCCCCAGACATCAAATGGTTCAATGAAAAGTGAATAGTTCATAGGCATTTCCTGACGTTTACTGATGTTCCCTATCTTTGGCATTCGTCACAAGACAAGACAAACTTACGGGCATCCTTGAAGAGAGTGGGCCAGTAGAAACCTGATTGCAATACCTTATGAGCAGTTCTATCTCCAGCATGGTGTCCTCCGTATGCTTGAGAATGACACTTCTGCAGGATCTGTCCCTGTTCATGTTCAGGCACACAACGTCTAAGAACACCATCTACTCCTTCCTTATAAAGGTGAGGATCATCCCAAAAGTAATGTCTCAAATCAAAGAAGAATTTCTTCTTTTGCTAATAGGTGAAACTAGGTGGTATGTATTTGGCTACGATATAGTTTGCGTAATCAGCATACCATGGTACACTATGTGAAGATCGGATGACATTTAATTGCTCATCAGGAAAGCTGTCATCAATAGGTCGTGGGTCATCAAGGACATTCTCTAGCCTGGACAAGTTATCTGCTACAGGGTTATCAGCACCCTTTCGGTCAACAACGTGCAAATCAAATTCCTGTAGCAGGAGAACCCATCTGATTAGCCTAGGCTTAGCGTCCTTCTTCTCCATAAGGTACTTAATAGCAACATGATCAGAGTGAATAGTGACTTTGGAGTCAACTATATAAGATCTGAACTTTTCACATGCAAACATGACTGCTAAAAACTCCTTTTCCGTAGTGGCATAGTTTCTTTGGGCACTGTCTAGAGTTTTACTAGCGTACTGAATAACATTGAAATTCTTGTCAACTCTTTGTCCTAGAACAGCACCAACAGCACAATCACTAGCGTCACACATGATCTCAAAAGGCAAGTTCCAATCAGGTGGTTGAACAATAGGTGCGGTTATCAAGGCCTTCTTAAGTATTTCAAAAGCTTCCTCACAATCCTCATCAAAAACAAAAGGAACATCCTTCTGCAAGAGGTTGGTAAGAGGCCTAGAAATCTTAGAGAAGTCTTTAATGAACCTTCTATAGAAACCAACATGACCTAGGAAACTTCGTATACCTCTGATATCTGTGGGGCAAGGCATTTTCTCAATTGCATCAACCTTAGCCTTATCAACTTCAATGCCTTTCTCAGAGATTTTGTGTTCTAAGACGATGCCTTCATTAACCATAAAGTGGCACTTCTCCCAACTCAAGACAAGATTGGTGTCTTTACATCTCTGTAAGACTCGATCAAGGTTGCTGAGGCAATCGTCAAAGGACCGTAAACGGAGAAGTCATCCATGAAAACCTCGACAATCTTTTCACAAAAGTCAGAGAATATAGCCATCATACATCTTTTAAAGGCGGCAGGTGCATTGCATAAGCCAAAAGGCATAAGTCTATAATCAAAGGTACCGAAGGGGCAGGTGAAAGTGGTTTTCTCCTGATCAGATTGTGCAACATGTATTTGCGAGAAACCTGAATAACCGTCTAGAAAGCAGAAGTGTGTGTGTTTGGATAGCCTTTCTAGCATTTGGTCGATAAAAGGCAAAGGGTAATGATCTTTCCTGGTTGCCTTGTTCAGTTTCCGGAAGTCTATCACCATCCTATAGCCAGTAATAATCCTTTGTGGGATTAATTTATTCTTATCATTAGGAACGACGGTGATACCTCCCTTCTTAGGTACGCAATGTACTGGACTTACCCAATCACTATGAGCAACAAGATAAATGATTCCTGCTTCCAGAAGCTTTAATATTTCTTTTCTCACGACCTCTTTCATCTTAGGATTTAATTGCCTTTGATGATCAGCAACTGGTTTGAAGTCAGGATCAGTTTTAATCTTGTGCCGACATAGAGTGGGACTAATACCCTTAAGATCATCAAGAGTATATCCAATAGCAGCACGGTGCTTCCTCGGAGTTTTTAGTAACTTCTTTTCTTCATGCTCTGAAAGGCTAGCACTAATAATAACAGGATATATCTCCTTCTCATCAAGATAGGCATACTTAAGAGTATCAGGCAACTGTTTAAGCTCGAACACAGGATCACCTTTTGGTGGGGGAGGATCCCCAAGTAGTTCAACAGGCAAATTATTCTTGAGAATAGGATATTGTTCCAAGACAATTTTATCTATCTCATCTATTTCATCCATATGCATATCATTTTCATGCTCAAGCAGATATTGCTCTAAAGGATTCGTAGGAGGTACGACAATAGAGGCAAGAGCAATGATTTCATCCCTACCAGACGACTCTTTTTCATGGGGTTGTCTTCCAAACTTGGAGAAGTTAAATTCATGAGACACACCCTCGAAAGTAACAGTGATAGTCTGCTTAATGAAATCAATGTGAGAATTGACAGTGTTGAGAAAGGGTCTACCGAATATGATGGGACAAAAGCTATCTTGTGCAGTAGCAAGGACGAGAAAATCAATAGGATACTTCGTCTTACCACACATGACTTCTACGTCTCTCACAATTCCCAGAGGGCAGATAGTGTCTCTATTAGCTAGCGTAATAGTGACATCAATGGGTTCTAACTCAGCAGGTGCAACCTCATCTTTGATTTCATCATGTAGGGAACGGGGTATTGTGCTAACACTAGCACCCATATCACATAAACCATGGTAACAGTGATCTCCTATCTTGACAGAAACAACGGGCAGGCCAACTACATGTCCGTATTTGTCTTTCGCGTGAGGTTTAGCTATTCTAGCGGAGTCCTCACAGAATTTGATAACATGCCCATCTATGTCTTCGGCTAAGAGATCTTTGATAATAGCAACACTAGGTTCAACTCTAATTTCCTCAGTGGGTGCAAGTGGTCTAATGTAACCCCTACGTATCACAGTTGGAGCTTTAGAATAATCCTTTTTCCTAGCAGGGTAAGGTGGTTTCTGAGTGTAGGCACAAGGAACAACAGGATCACTAAAAGCAATGACTTTCTCCTCAACTAGATTGGTTTTGACTATGTTGATTTCTACAGGAGGTTGATACTTAAACCACTTCTCTTTGGGAAGATCAACACGAGCAGCAAAATATTCACATAGAGAAGCTACTATCTCAGAGTCAAGTCCATACTTAGCGCTAAAATCTCTAGAAGTGTTTATTTCAACAAAAGATTTAACGCAATCAAACTGGAAATTCATACCTGACTCCTTACCTTCTTCCAGCTCCCAATCTTCAGAGTTACGTTTGATTCTTTCCAATAAATTCCACTTGTGGTCAATATCCTTCTTCATAAAAGAACTGGTACAAGAAGTGTCAAGCATGGTATGATCTTCATGAGAAAGTCGAGCATAAAAGTTTTGAGTGATAATTTCTCTCGAGAGCTCATGATTGGGTCATGAATATAACATTGATTTAAGCCTCCCCCAAGCTTGACCTATGCTTTCCCTGTCACAGGGCCAAAAGTTATAAATATAATTCCGGTCATGATGTACTAAATGCATAGGATAGAACTTTTGATGAAATTCCAATTTCAACCAATTGTAGTCCCATGATCCAGTATCATCACGTAGCCTATACCATGTCAACGCCTTATCCTTCAAAGATAAAGGAAATACTTTCTTCTTTACCTCATCCTCGGGCAAACCTGCAAGCTTAAATAAACCACAAACTTCATCTACATAGATCATATGCAAGTCTGGATGTGAAGATCCATCTCGTGTAAAAGGATTAGCCAGCAGTTTCTCAAGCATACCCGAAGGAATTTCATAAATGATATTTTCAGTAGGTACCTCAGGTTGAGGAACAATTCCTCGTGCTTCCGTTCGTGGTGAAGATACCCCGAACAAACTCCTCAAAGGAACAGTTTCCATAGTGACAAGTGACAATAAATTTTAGCACGGTATATACATGTTTCCTTACCAAATTTCACTTACCAAAGGCGCTTCACTCCTCGGCAACGGCGCCAGAAAAGAGTCTTGATGACCCACAAGTTGTTGGAATTATGCCCTAGAGGCAATAATAAATGTATAGTTATTATTATAATTCCTGTATCAAGATAATAGTTTATTATCCATGCTATAATTGTATTGAATGAAGACTCATTTACATGTGTGGATACATAGACAAAACACCGTCCCTAGCATGCCTCTAGTTGGCTAGCCAGTTGATCAATGATAGTCAGTGTCTTCTGATTATGAACAAGTTGTTGTTGCTTGATAACTGGATCACGTCATTGGGAGAATCACGTGATGGACTAGACCCAAACTAATAGACGTAGCATGTTGATCGTGTCATTTTGTTGCTACTGTTTTCTGCGTGTCAAGTATTTATTCCTATGACCATGAGATCATATAACTCACTGACACCGGAGGAATGCTTTGTGTGTATCAAACGTCGCAACGTAACTGGGTGACTATAAAGATGCTCTACAGGTATCTCCGAAGGTGTTAGTTGAGTTAGTATGGATCAAGACTGGGATTTGTCACTCCGTGTGACGGAGAGGTATCTCGGGGCCCACTCGGTAATGCAACATCACACACAAGCCTTGCAAGCAATGTAACTTAGTGTAAGTTGCGGGATCTTGTATTACGGAACGAGTAAAGAGACTTGCCGGTAAACGAGATTGAAATAGGTATGCGGATACTGACGATCGAATCTCGGGCAAGTAACATACCGAAGGACAAAGGGAATGACATACGGGATTATACGAATCCTTGGCACTGAGGTTCAAACGATAAGATCTTCGTAGGATATGTAGGATCCAATATGGGCATCCAGGTCCCGCTATTGGATATTGACCGAGGAGTCTCTCGGGTCATGTCTACATAGTTCTCGAACCCGCAGGGTCTCCACACTTAAGGTTCGACGTTGTTTTATGCGTATTTGAGTTATATGGTTGGTTACCGAATGTTGTTCGGAGTCCCGGATGGGACCACGGACGTCACGAGGGTTTCCGGAATGGTCCATAAACGAAGATTGATATATAGGATGACCTCATTTGATTACCGGAAGGTTTTCGGAGTTACCGGGAATGTACCGGGAATGACGAATGGGTTTCGGGAGTTCACCGGGGGGGGGGGGGGCAACCCACCCCGGGGAAGCCCATAGGCTATGAGGGTGGCGCACCAGCCCTTAGTGGGCTGGTGGGACAGCCCAAGAGGGGCCTATGCGCCAAGGATAAGAAATCAAAGGAAAAGAAAAAAAAAAGAGGGAGGAGGTGGGAAGGGAGGGGGACTCCCTCCCACCAAACCTAGTCCAACTCGGTTTGGGGGGGGGGAGAGTCCTCCCCCTTGGCTCGGCCGACTCCTTGAGGGTCCTTGGACCCCAAGGCAAGGCCCCCCTCCCTCCCACCTATATATACGGAGGTTTTAGGGCTGATTTGAGACGTTTTTCTCACGGCTGCCCGACCACATACCTCCACGGTTTTTCCTCTAGATCGCGTTTCTGCGGAGCTCGGGCGGAGCCCTGCTGAGACAAGGTCATCACCAACCTCCGGAGCGCCGTCACGCTGCCGGAGAACTCTTCTACCTCTCCGTCTCTCTTGCTGGATCAAGAAGGCCGAGATCATCGTCGAGCTGTACGTGTGCTGAACGCGGAGGTGCCGTCCGTTCGGTACTAGATCGTGGGACTGATCGCGGGATTGTTCGCGGGGCGGATCGAGGGACGTGAGGACGTTCCACTACATCAACCGCGTTCTCTAACGCTTCTGCTGTACGATCTACAAGGGTACGTAGATCACTCATCCCCTCTCGTAGATGGACATCACCATGATAGGTCTTCGTGCGCGTAGGAAAATTTTGTTTCCCATGCGACGTTCCCCAACAGTGGCATCATGAGCTAGGTTCATGCGTAGATGTCTTCTCGAGTAGAATACAAAAGTTTTTGTGGGCGGTGATGTGCGTTTTGCTGCCCTCCTTAGTCTTTTCTTGATTCCGCGGCATTGTTGGATTGAAGCGGCTTGGACCGACATTACTCGTACGCTTACGAGAGACTGGTTTCATCGTTACGAGTAACCCCCTTTGCTCAAAGATGACTGGCAAGTGACGGTTTCTCCAACTTTAGTTGAATCGGATTTGACCGAGGAGGTCCTTGGATGAGGTTAAATAGCAACTCATATATCTCCGTTGTGGTGTTTGCGTAAGTAAGATGCGATCCTACTAGATACCCTTGGTCACCACGTAAAACATGCAACAACAAAATTAGAGGACGTCTAACTTGTTTTTGCAGGGTATGATTGTGATGTGATATGGCCAACGATGTGATGTGATATATTGGATGTATGAGATGATCATGTTGTAATAGAAATATCGACTTGCACGTCGATGGTACGGCAACCGGCAGGAGCCATAGGGTTGTCTTTATACTAACGTTTGTGCTTGCAGATGCGTTTACTATTTTGCTAGGATGTAGTTTTAGTAGTAATAGCATAAGTAGCACGACAACCCCGATGGCAACACGTTGATGGATGATCATGGTGTGGCGCCAATGACAAGTAGATCGTGCCGGTGCTTTGGTGATGGAGATCAAGAAGCACGCAATGATGGCCATATCATGTCACTTATGAATTGCATGTGATGTTAATCCTTTTATGCACCTTATTTTGCTTAGAACGACGGTAGCATTATGAGGTGATCTCTCACTAAAATTTCAAGACGAAATTGTGTTCTCCCCGACTGTGCACCGTTGCTACAGTTCGTCGTTTCGAGACACCACGTGATGATCGGGTGTGATAGACTCAACGTTCACATACAACGGGTGCAAAACAGTTGCGCACGCGGAACACTCGGGTTAAGCTTGACGAGCCTAGCATGTGCAGACATGGCCTCGGAACACATGAGACTGAAAGGTCGATCGTGAATCATATAGTTGATATGATTAGCATAGGGATGCTTACCACTGAAACTATACCCAACTCACGTGATGATCGGACTTGGGATAGTGTAAGTGGATCATGAACCACTCAAATGACTAGAGAGATGTACTTTTTGAGTGGGAGTTTAGCATATAATTTGATTAAGTTGAACTCTAATTATCTTGAACATAGTCTAAGTCCACTTTGAATATATTTGTGTTGTAGATCATGGCTCACGCGACAGTCATCCTGAATTTTAATACGTTCCTAGAGAAAGCTAAGTTGAAAGATGATGGAAGCAACTTTGTAGACTGGGCTCGTAATCTTAAGCTAATCTTACAAGCTGGGAAGAAGGATTATGTCCTTAATGCTGCGCTAGGAGATGAACCACCCGCTACGGCTGATCAGGATGTTAAGAACGCTTGGTTAGCACGTAAGGAGGACTACTCAATAGTTCAATGTGCAGTCTTGTATGGCTTAGAACCGGGACTTCAACGTCGCTTTGAGCGTCATGGAGCATTTGAGATGTTCCAGGAGTTGGAGTTTATCTTTCAGAAGAACGCCCGGATCGAGAGGTATGAGACCTCCGATAAATTCTATGCTTGCAAGATGGAGGAAAACTCGTCCGTCAGTGAACATGTGCTCAAAATGTCTGGGTACTCAAACCGTCTAGCTGAACTGGGGATTGAACTCCCGCAAGAAGCTATCACTGACAGAATCCTTCAATCACTGCCGCCAAGCTATAAAGGCTTTGTGTTGAACTACAACATGCAAGGGATGAACAAGTCTCCCGGCGAGTTGTTTGCGATGCTGAAAGTCGCAGAGTCTGAACTCCGTAAAGAGCATCAAGTGTTGATGGTGAGCAAGACCACTAGTTTCAAGAGAAACGGCAAAGGCAAGAAGGGCAATTTGAAGAAGAGCGGCAAGCCTGTTGTCAATCCGCAGAAGAAACCCAAGGCTGGACCTAAGCCTGAAACAGAGTGCTTCTATTGCAAGGGTATGGGTCACTGGAAGCGCAATTGCCCCAAGTATCTGGCAGATAAGAAGGCGGGCAAAGAAAAATCAGGTATATTTGATATACATGTTATTGATGTGTACTTAACCGGCTCTCGTAGTAGTGCCTGGGTATTTGATACCGGTTCTGTTGCTCACATTTGCAACTCGAAGCAGGAACTGCGGAATAGACGAAGGCTGGCGAAAGACGAAGTGACGATGCGCGTAGGAAACGGTTCCAAGGTTGATGCAATCGCCGTCGGCACAGTGTCACTTCAGCTACCATCGGTATTAGTGATGAACTTAAATCATTGTTATTTAGTGCCTGCGTTGAGCATGAACATTATATCTGGATCTTGTTTATTGCGAGACGGTTACTCTTTTAAGTCTGAGAATAATGGTTGTTCAATTTCTATGAGTAACATCTTTTATGGTCATGCACCGAATGTGAGAGGATTGTGCATATTGAATCTTGATAGCGATACGCATATACATAACATTGAGACCAAAAGAGTTAGAGTAAACAATGATAGCACCATATTTTTGTGGCACTGCCGCTTGGGTCATATTGGTGTAAAACGCATGAAGAAACTCCATGCTGATGGACTTTTGGAGTCACTTGACTTTGATTCACTTGACACGTGCGAACCATGCCTCATGGGCAAGATGACTAAGACTACGTTCTCCGGAACAATGGAGCGTGCAAGTGACTTGTTGGAAATCATACATACCGATGTGTGTGGTCCAATGAGCGTAGAGGCACGAGGCGGATATCGTTATTTTCTCACCTTCACTGACGATTTAAGTAGATATGGTTATGTCTACTTGATGAAGCACAAGTCTGAAACATTTGAAAAGTTCAAGCAATTTCAGAGTGAAGTGGAAAATCATCGTAACAAGAAGATCAAGTTCCTACAGTCTGATCGTGGGGGTGAATATCTGAGTTTCGAGTTTGGTGCTCACTTAAGACAATGTGGAATTGTTTCGCAGTTAACACCGCCTGGAACACCACAGCGTAATGGTGTGTCCGAACGTCGTAATCGTACTTTGTTAGAGATGGTGCGATCTATGATGTCTCTTACTGATTTGCCGTTATCATTTTGGGGTTATGCATTAGAAACAACTGCATTCACTTTAAATAGGGCACCATCAAAATCCGTTGAGACGACACCATACGAACTGTGGTATGGCAAAAGTCCAAAGTTGTCGTTTCTTAAAGTTTGGGGATGTGATGCTTATGTCAAAAAGCTTCAGCCTGAAAAGCTGGAACCCAAAGCGGAAAAGTGCATCTTCATAGGTTACCCAAAAGAGACAGTTGGGTACACCTTCTATCTCAAATCCGAGGGCAAAGTGTTTGTTGCTAAAAACGGAGCTTTTCTCGAGAAGGAGTTTCTCTCGAGAGAATTGAGTGGGAGGAAGATAGAACTTGACGAGGTTGTCGAACCTCTCATCCCTCTGGATGGTGGCGCAGGGCAAGGGGAAACCTCTGTCATTGCGACGCCGGTTGAGGAGGAAGTTAATGATGATGATCATGAAACTCCAGTTCAAGTTTCTGTTGAACCACGCAGGTCGACTAGATCACGCGCTGCTCCAGAGTGGTACGGTAATCCCGTCTTATCAATCATGTTGTTGGACAAGAATGAACCTGCAAATTATGAAGAAGCAATGGTGGGCCCAGATTCCAACAAATGGCTAGAAGCCATGAAATCCGAGATAGGATCCATGTATGAGAACAAAGTGTGGACTTTGGAGATACTACCTGAGGGCCGCAAGGCTATTCAGAACAAATGGATCTTTAAGAAGAAGACGGACGCTGACGGTAATGTGACCGTTTATAAAGCTCGACTTGTGGCAAAGGGTTTTTCACAAGTTCCAGGAATTGACTACGATGAGACTTTCTCTCCCGTGGCAATGCTTAAGTCCGTCAAAATCATGTTAGCAATAGCTGCATTTTTCGATTATGAAATCTGGCAGATGGATGTCAAAACGGCGTTCCTTAACGGTTTCCTTAAGGAAGAGTTGTATATGATGCAACCCGAAGGTTTTGTCGATCCTAAAAGTGCTAACAAGGTGTGCAAGCTCCAGCGATCCATTTATGGACTGGTGCAAGCATCTCGGAGTTGGAACAAATGCTTTGATGAGGTGATCAAAGCATTTGGGTTTATACAAGTGGTTGGAGAATCTTGTATTTACAAGAAAGTGAGTGGGAGCTCTGTGGCGTTTCTAATATTATATGTGGATGACATATTACTGATTGGAAACAACGTAGAGCTTTTGGAGAGCATAAAAGGTTACTTGAATAAAAGTTTCTCTATGAAGGACCTAGGAGAAGCTGCTTACATTCTAGGCATTAAGATCTATAAGGATAGATCAAAACGCCTGATAGGACTTTCACAAAGCACATACCTTGATAAATTTTTGAAGAGGTTCAAAATGGAACAGTCCAAGAAAGGGTTCTTGCCAGTGTTACAAGGTACGAGATTGAGTAAGACTCAGTGCCCAACAACCGATGAAGATAGAGAGCATATGCGCTCCGTCCCCTATGCTTCAGCCATAGGTTCTATCATGTATGCAATGCTGTGCACTAGACCGGATGTTAGCCTGGCCATAAGTATGGCAGGAAGGTTCCAGAGTAATCCAGGAGTGGATCACTGGACAGCGGTCAAGAATATCCTGAAGTACCTGAAAAGGACTAAGGAGATGTTTCTCGTGTATGGAGGTGACGAAGAGCTCGCCGTAAAAGGTTACGTAGATGCAAGCTTTGACACAGATCCGGACGACTCTAAGTCGCAAACCGGATACGTATTTATTCTTAATGGGGGTGCAGTAAGCTGGTGCAGTTCCAAGCAAAGCGTCGTAGCAGATTCTACATGTGAAGCGGAGTACATGGCTGCCTCGGAGGCGGCTAAGGAAGGTGTCTGGATGAAGCAGTTCATGACGGATCTTGGAGTGGTGCCAAGTGCACTGGATCCAATAACCTTGTTCTGTGACAACACTGGTGCCATTGCCTTAGCAAAGGAACCAAGGTTTCACAAGAAGACCAGACACATCAAACGACGCTTCAACCTCATCCGCGACTACGTCGAGGAGGAGGACGTAAATATATGCAAAGTGCACACGGATCTGAATGTAGCAGACCCGCTGACTAAACCTCTTCCACGGCCAAAACATGATCGACACCAGAACTGTATGGGTGTTAGATTTATTATAATGTAATTCACATGGTGATGTGAGGGGTAGATTATTGACTCTAGTGCAAGTTGGAGACTGTTGGAATTATGCCCTAGAGGCAATAATAAATGTATAGTTATTATTATAATTCCTGTATCAAGATAATAGTTTATTATCCATGCTATAATTGTATTGAATGAAGACTCATTTACATGTGTGGATACATAGACAAAACACCGTCCCTAGCATGCCTCTAGTTGGCTAGCCAGTTGATCAATGATAGTCAGTGTCTTCTGATTATGAACAAGGTGTTGTTGCTTGATAACTGGATCACGTCATTGGGAGAATCACGTGATGGACTAGACCCAAACTAATAGACGTAGCATGTTGATCGTGTCATTTTGTTGCTACTGTTTTCTGCGTGTCAAGTATTTATTCCTATGACCATGAGATCATATAACTCACTGACATCGGAGGAATGCTTTGTGTGTATCAAACGTCGCAACGTAACTGGGTGACTATAAAGATGCTCTACAGGTATCTCCGAAGGTGTTAGTTGAGTTAGTATGGATCAAGACTGGGATTTGTCACTCCGTGTGACGGAGAGGTATCTCGGGGCCCACTCGGTAATGCAACATCACACACAAGCCTTGCAAGCAATGTAACTTAGTGTAAGTTGCGGGATCTTGTATTACGGAACGAGTAAAGAGACTTGCCGGTAAACGAGATTGAAATAGGTATGCGGATACTGACGATCGAATCTCGGGCAAGTAACATACCGAAGGACAAAGGGAATGACATACGGGATTATACGAATCCTTGGCACTGAGGTTCAAACGATAAGATCTTCGTAGGATATGTAGGATCCAATATGGGCATCCAGGTCCCGCTATTGGATATTGACCGAGGAGTCTCTCGGGTCATGTCTACATAGTTCTCGAACCCGCAGGGTCTGCACACTTAAGGTTCGACGTTGTTTTATGCGTATTTGAGTTATATGGTTGGTTACCGAATGTTGTTCGGAGTCCCGGATGAGATCACGGACGTCACGAGGGTTTCCGGAATGGTCCGGAAACGAAGATTGATATATAGGATGACCTCATTTGATTACCGGAAGGTTTTCGGAGTTACCGGGAATGTACCGGGAATGACGAATGGGTTCCGGGAGTTCACCGGGGGGGGGGGGGGGGGCAACCCACCCCGGGGAAGCCCATAGGCTATGAGGGTGGTGCACCAGCCCTTAGTGGGCTGGTGGGACAGCCCAAGAGGGGCCTATGCGCCAAGGATAAGAAATCAAAGGAAAAAAAAAAAAGAGGGAGGAGGTGGGAAGGGAGGGGGACTCCCTCCCACCAAACCTAGTCCAACTCGGTTTGGGGGGGGGAGAGTCCTCCCCCTTGGCTCGGCCGACTCCTTGAGGGTCCTTGGACCCCAAGGCAAGGCCCCCTCCCTCCCACCTATATATACGGAGGTTTTAGGGCTGATTTGAGACGTTTTTCTCACGGCTGCCCGACCACATACCTCCACGGTTTTTCCTCTAGATCGCGTTTCTGCGGAGCTTGGGCGGAGCCCTGCTGAGACAAGGTCATCACCAACCTCCGGAGCGCCGTCACGCTGCCGGAGAACTCTTCTACCTCTCCGTCTCTCTTGCTGGATCAAGAAGGCCGAGATCATCGTCGAGCTGTACGTGTGCTGAACGCGGAGGTGCCGTCCGTTCGGTACTAGATCGTGGGATTGATCGCGGGATTGTTCGCGGGGCGGATCGAGGGACGTGAGGACGTTCCACTACATCAACCGCGTTCTCTAACGCTTCTGCTGTACGATCTACAAGGGTACGTAGATCACTTATCCCCTCCCGTAGATGGACATCACCATGATAGATCTTCGTGCGCGTAGGAAAATTTTGTTTCCCATGCGACGTTCCCCAACACAAGTATAGGGGATCAATCGTAGTCCTTTCGATAAGTAAGAGTGTCGAACCCAACGAGGAGCACAAGGCTCTGATAAACGGTTTTCAGCAAGGTAATAACTGCAAGCACTGAAAGTAGCGGTAACAAGTGATGGTGTAGCGAGGTGAAACGTAGCAAGTGAAAAGTAACAAGTAATAAGTAGTAGCAATGGTGCAGCAAGTGGCGCAATCCTTTTTGTAGCAAGGGACAAGCCTGAACAAAGTCTTATAGGAGGGAAAACACTCCGGAGGACACACGAGAATTTCTGTCATGCTAGTTTCATCATGTTCATGTGGTTCGCGTTCGTTACTTTGATAGTTTGATATGTGGGTGGACCGGCGCTTGGGTACTGACTTACTTGGACAAGCATCCCACTTATGATTAACCCCTCTCGCAAGCATCCGCAACTATGAAAGTAGAATTAAGACAACGTCTAACCATAGCATTAAACTAGTGGATCCAAATCAGCCCCTTACGAAGCAACGCATAGACTGGGTTTTAAGCTTCTGTCACTCTAGCAACCCATCATCTACTTACTACTCCCCAATGCCTTCCTCTAGGCCCAAATATGGTGAAGTGTTATGTAGTCTACGTTGACATAACACCACTAGAGGAAAAGACAACATACAACATATCAAAATACCAAACGACTACTAAATTCACATGACTATTATTAGCATGACTTATCCCATGTCCTCAGGAACAAAAGTAACTACTCACAAAGCATAATCATAATCATGATCAGAGGTGTAATGAATAACATCAAGGATCTGAACATAAACTCTTCCACCAAGTAATCCAACTAGCATCAACTACAAAGAGTAATCAACACTACTAGCAACCTTACAAGTACCAATCGGAGTCGCGAGACGAAGATTGGTTACAAGAGATGAACTAGGGATTGGAGAGGGGATGGTGCTGATGAAGATGTTGATGAAGATGCCTCCCCTCGATGAGAGGAGTGTTGGTGATGACGAAGGCGGCGATTTCCCCCTCCGAGAGGGAAGTTTCCCCGGTAGGATCGTCGTGCCGGAGCTCTAGATTGGATCTGCTCAAGTTCCAGCTCGTGGCGGCGGCGAAACCATGAAAAAGCTCCTTCTTGATTTTTTCTGGAACGAACCCCTTCATATAGCAAAAGAGGGGGGCCAATGGGCCGCCAGGGAGCCCACAAGCCCTGTAGCCGCCACCAGGGGTGGCGGCTACTAGGCTTATGGGGCCCTGGTAGCTCCCCTCTGGTACTTCTTTCGCCCAGTATTTTTTATATATTCCCAAAAAATTCCACGTTGATTTTCAGGGCATTTGGAGTTGTGCAGAATAGAGGACTCATATTTGCTCCTTTTCTAGTCCAGATTTCCAGCTGCCGGTATTCTCCCTCTTTAAATAAACCTTGCAAAATAAGAGAGAAAAGGCATAAGTATGGTACCACAAAGTAATATAACAGCCCATAAAGCGATAAATATCAACATGAAAGAATGATGCAAAATGGACGTATCAGGCGTCACTTGACTCCTCCATGAGCAACATGTCCTAGCTGATGGGGTCCACTGTGCTACCTGAGTCGCTGCGGGAGGCGGCCATGGTGGCACGAAGATGGGAAGGAATGAGGAAGGGAAGGATCAGGCGAGGATAGTTGGGTGGCTGGTGTGTGAGCCCAATGCGAACACCAAACGAACGCGTTGCGCGTCCGTCTGCTATAAGTGTGGGCGCAAACCCGACTCAAAATTGAAGTGGGTTTGCGTCTCCACGGGTGTAATGGTTTCTACCCACGTTGACACAAACAGACAAATTCAGATGAAACGTGCCTTCCTCTGGGAGTTGCCCTAAGGTTTGAGTCCGGGTGTGGATTGGATGGGCTTTTTGTCGAGAGGCGATGGACCAGCATGGGACGATAGGACATGGCCCGGACGCTTGGGTTGGGTATATGGATTCAATTGGAGGTCAATTTCTTTACCAATTGTTCGCCTGGACATTTAGATGGGGTTTGAGGGGTCCAAGAACCGCCGAATACACCAGCTACACCTAACATGTGGAAGGGATGCATAAGGATGTTTACCCATGCTAGGTGATTGCTTTGACCAGAAGCTAACCTATCGAAAGGGTCACTATGAAGCGTTGTTCCATGGCTGTGAGGGTATAGATAGGAAGAGCTTTCCCAACACCAAAACGACCGCGCATTCTCCTAGGGGGTCAACGTGTAGTAGCAATAGTAGAGGATCAGCGGGATGAGGTAGAGTTGAAGAAAGCACCGAGGCCATTGGAATCTGTTGTTGGAAATATGCCCTAGAGGCAATAATAAAATGGTTATTATCATATTTCCTTGTTCATGATAATCGTCTATCGTTCATGCTATAATTGTATTAACAGGAAACAGTAATACATGTGTGAATGAATAGATCACAATGTGTCCCTAGCAAGCCTCTAGTTGGCTAGCTCGTTAGTCAATAGATGATCATGGTTTCCTGATCATGGGCATTAGATGTCTTTGATAACGGGATCACATCATTGGGAGAATGATGTGATTGACAAGACCCAATCCTAAGCCTAGCACTAGATCGTATTGTTCGTATGCTAATGCTTTTCTAATGTCAAGTATCTTTTCCTTCAACCGTGAGATTGTGCAACTCCCGGATACTGTAGGAGTGCTTTGGGTCTATCAAACGTCACAACGTAACTGGGTGACTATAAAGGTGCACTACGGGTACCTCCGAAAGTGTCTGTTGGGTTGGCACGAATCGAGATCGGGATTTGTCACTCCGTGTGACGGAGAGGTATCTCTGGGCCCACTCGGTAGAACATCATCATGAGCTCAATGTGACTAAGGAGTTGGTCACACGATGACGTGCTACGGAACGAGTAAAGAGACTTACCGGTAACGAGATTGAACAAGGTATAGGTATACCGACGATCGAATCTCGGGCAAGTTCTATACCGACAGACAAAGGGAATCGTATACGGGATTGATTGAATCCTTGACATCTTGGTTCATCCGATGAGATCATCGTGGAGCTAGTGGGAGCCACCATGGGTATCCAGACCCCGCTGATGGTTATTGGCCAGAGAGGTGTCTCGGTCATGTCTGCCTGTCTCCCGAACCCGTAGGGTCTACACACTTAAGGTTCGATGACGCTCGGGTTATAGGGAATTGTTATACGAGGTTACCAAAAGTTGTTCGGAGTCCCGGATGAGATCCGGGACGTCACGAGGAGCTCCGGAATGGTCCGGAGGTAAAGATTGATATATAGGACGGATGGTTTCGGACACCGGAAGTGTTTCGGGCATCACCGGTAACGTACCGGGACCACCGAGACCACCGGAGGTGGTCCCGGGGGACCACCGAAGGGGGGCAACGACCCCGGGAGGTAAGGTGGGAGAAGTGGGGGTGGGAACCAGCCCCTAGGTGGGCTGGTGCGCCTCCCCACTCAGCCCATGGCGCAAGGGAAAGAAAAAGGGGGGGGCAAACCCTAGGCCAGGTGGGCCTAAGGCCCACCAGTGGGTGCGCCACCCCCTCCTCCCCCTCTGGCCGCCGCACCACCCATCTAGGAGGGCTGCCGCCCCTCCCCTAGGGGTGGCACCCCCTCTCCCCTTCCCCTATATATAGTGGGCACTTTTGGCCTTTGGAGGACACAATTTTCTCTCTCTCTCGGCGCAGCCCTGCTCCTCTCCCTCCTCCTCTCTGCCGGCGCTTGGCGAAGCCCTGCCGGGAGACCTCGTCTCTCCACTGACACCACGCCGTCGTGTTGTTGGACTTCTTCCCCAACCTCTCCCTCCTCCTTGCTGGATCAAGGTGCGGGAGACGTCACCGGGCTACACGTGTGTTGAACGTGGAGGTGCCGTTGTTCGGCACTAGATCGGAATCGCCGCGAGTACGACTCCATCAACCGCGTTCTAGCAACGCTTCCGCTTAGCGATCTTCAAAGGTATGAAGATGCTCTTACCCCTCTCTCGTTGCTGGTCTCTCCATAGGAAGATCTGAACATGCGTAGGAATTTTTTTGAATTTATGCTACGTTACCCAACATCTGTATGAAATCAAAAGGGTCCATAACAGTTAAGATCGTCGCAAAGTAGTGTAACTCTAGCTGGGTTTGGGACGTTTTGAGATGTGTATGTATGTACTCATCGTCACTTAGAAGTCAAACTTGATGAGCGAGTAGGCCGTCCAGCAGCATCGATTGAGAAAGTTCACCAGTGACAAGAAGAATGAAATGTACTCCATACTCTTGGTCCTGATCACTTTACCCTACAAACAAGCAGTACAATTCTAGGTCTTATTTCCAAGAAATTAAACTAGAAGAAAAACATGCATAGATCATCGTCAATCCAATCTATGTCAAGTTTGTTTCCTCCAAGCAAGCAAGGCTTCAGCATATGACTCTCACCATAGAAATCGTGGCGTTGAAAACACCAAGGTTGGAGACAACACACAAACACAGAGTATGACCTCAAGATCAACTGTTGATAAGCTCAATAACAGTACCAGCGTCCAACAGTTCAAAAAATAACCAGACGACAAATAAAGCACAAGCGAGTCGCCCAATTCCAGAGCAGTATCACCAAGCATGTCAATTAGCATGGACAAACAAAGTAAATTATACGGTTCAAGACCTCACAAAGATTTATCACTCTGCTTGTTTCTTCGAGACATACCAAAATGGCAGGCAATATGAGACACTATTGGAGGTCTCATGCCTACCAAGCTAAATTATGACTTACCATCACCAAGCATACCACCATACCATAAAATGGAGAGTCGTAGACAATATCACCGTGGGAAAAGATACTAGCACAGACAATTGCAGTTCACGGCAAACAAGACAATATAATGAGCTGGTCTGCTCACGCACTTCTTTCCAATTCTTTAGGCAACATGTTGTATCTCTCAGATAGCTGAACTGAACGACATTTGGTCTTCCAGTGAGGATGAATCCAAAGTACGCAGAAGAGGGCCAGAATCACCAGGAATATCAATGTACCAACAAGTCCACCCACAATGTTGGGTTGCCGGTGGTGTTGTTGTCCAAGCGCTGGGGTGATGGGCGGTGGTGGTGCGGCCAAAGGACCCGACTATGTGTTCCGGGGCAAATATGTCTGAAACGACCAGCTTTGGACCATGTGAAGCGCGCTGCCCTTGTTGTTTGAGGCCGAGAACCCCACATACATGGTTTCATTTATCAGTACGGAGAGGTCCGCGATGATGGACAGGGAAGGGTTGATGTGCCGGCGCGACACAGACTGGGAGACACAAGCGCGACACATCGTACTGGACCCAGGACATGATTGGCACGCCGCCAGCCTTGAGGTCCAGTCCAGGGCTCGCGGACGGCACCTAGATGGAGCCGATGTCGATGGCCATGTGGTTCCCGCCGGTATCGCCCAGCGCCAGGTTGTGGTACCTGTCGAACTCGACAGCCAGTGTGGAGAGGCTGGAGTTAAGGGTGGAGTCGTAGAGGCCTAAGAAGCCGTCTGCCGCACCAACGAAGGTGCTGGATGAAGTGAAGATGAACGTGAAGCCGTCTCCGTACGTTGGAGAGTGTACGATGCGGAAGGTGAAGTGGGTGGAGAAGGAGGCTTGCGGCCTGACTCCGCGCGGGTTGGGTGGCGGGAGGAGGAGGCGCACATGCTTGAAGACGATGGCGCAGCCGGTATCGCTGGCGTTGGTGGTGGTGTTGTCCTGACGCCGGGGTAATGGGGTATTCTTAAGGTGGTGGTACCGCCGCTGCCAAGGGATCAGAATGTGTATTGCGGGGCCGGTACGTCCGGAAAGACCAGCTCTGGACGATGTGTAAGGCGCTGCTCATAATAATAAGTCGACGTTAAATGCATACTTATTTATATCAAACTTCTTTATTTTAAATCTACTCATAATAATAATGTTTTACTATTACAATATTTGTTATGTTAGTAAATTTATGGTATAGTGTTTTGTAAGCTCTCTAGACATCCGCTTTTTGCAAAATATTTGGCCTAAATTAAATAATGTTTTGCCAGAAATGTTATTTTACTTTTTCATATATTTAGTAGGAGATATTAACAATAAACTTTGACTTCACGAATCTATCTTAGGTAGATAAATAATAAAAAAACTTAATTTGAAGAGTAATGTGTGTCCTTAGATCTTCTGCAATATATTTATAAGTTTTCATGTCCATCTTATTATATTTGAATATCTTGATAGAGCGTTCTAGAGCATACTTGTCTGAACAAGTTCACATAGACATTATTGAGTATATAAATATATGTCTAGACAGGTGGATCCGTGCACCGGTGCTCATGATTGTTGGACCGTTTACTTTCGAGAAACAAATGACCCTGGCAAAAGTTATAATTTTAAGAAAGTTATATTTTAAAAATATATAAAATGCAGTTTGGAAAAAGTTCATATTAGTTTTACAAAAGTTCACATATTTCATAAAAGATTTGAGATTTTAAGAAGTTCACAACATTTGAATAAAAAGTTAAAAAAATAAAAGTTTTATATATATAAAGAATTCATGAATTTGAAAAGGTGATGTGAAATTAAAAAGAGAAACATGGATTTGGATAAAGTTTACAAATTTGAAAAAAATAAGTGAATTATTATTTTTAGCTAACTGAGAAATGTTTATGAATTAAAAAAACTAAATTTCAAAATAGTACTGGCATTTTAAAAATATGAAAAAGGAAAAGGGAAACAAAAAAAAACAAAAAGAAGTTGTACAAACAACCTGTGAAAAAACATATTTTGCGTGTTTTCTTTTACTTTCATTTCCACCTCAAAATATATTAAATAAAAATATTTAAAAACACATTACATAAACATTTGACAAGAAATGTTAAACATGCATTTGAAACAATAATAAATGTGCACAAAGAAAATATTTTCATGTATATGAAAAATATATACAAAAATATACTCTCTGCAGTTCATATTCTATGTTGGTCAAACAGATATATTTTGACGTATTCCGGTGCTTGCTACATTCTTTTGAGCGATATGTAATATGGATTAGAGAGAGTGCAATATGTGTGAAAAAGGTAATTATGTATTTAAAAAATGTTAATCAACTGAAAATTGTTAAACAAGTAATAAATACATGTTAATTAGGATCTGAAAAATGTTAAATATGTATAGAAAAAATATTGACAACATATTAAGAATATGTCTAAATATTATTGGAAAAATGTTAATAAAACATTCAAAAATGTTAAAATGTGTATCGAGAAAATATTGATTATGTATTTAAAAATGTTAATCTTGTATTTGAAAAATACTAAAATGTGTATAAAAAATAATAACATTCGATAAATAAATGTTAACCAAACATTAAAACTGTTTAAATATGTATAAAGGAAATGTTTCTCAATATATGCAAATATATACAATGTGTGTGCAAAAACATTAATATATATTTAAAAATGGAGAAACAAGTATTTGAAAAAATGATAAATAATTACCCAAAAGAATGTTAATCAAGGACTTGAGAAATGTTAAATGTTTATGGTAAAATTATTGATCATGTATTAAATTTTTTTGACGAAGTATTCTAATAAGTGTTCATAAGAGACATTGGAAAACAAAAAATATGTTGAAAAGCAAGAAAAGAATAAAAACATTGAAGAACAAAATTAAGAAAGAAAAGAATAACCGATGAAAAGTAAGAAAGAAACAAAAGAGAAACGAAAGAAACCCGAAAGAAATAAAACGAAGCATAATGATGAAAAAAAGAAAATCAAAGAAAACACGAGAAGAAATAAGAAAACAAACAGAAAAACAAAAGAAAAAAAATCAACGTGTATTTGGAATAATGTTAAACATATATTATGATATGTGTTGATACGATGTATTTTGAGGAAAACATTACATCGTGTATTTGAGAAATGTACCACGTGTACCAAAATTAAATCAACAAAGAAACATAAAGAAAACAAAAGAAACCATGATCCTTCGTGACCACCATGGAAATATTGTGTTCAACGCTTGCTGGCACCTTTTCCATTGTCATGATGCGTTAGAATCTGAACTGTCGGTCACGAAAGAGAATTTCTGGGAGTCTCACTTGCATTGCAATGGAGCCAAAAGCAATTTATCATTGAATCAACCTGTTTGGAGTCCGTAAATCTTATTACAATGGGCCAAAAGCATATTAGCATTGATCAAAACATAGCTTCACAAGGGATAAGACCAAATTGCTCATGTAACAAAGCAATTCATGTATTACTCATATTAGACGCACTCATGAAAATGCTACCCGCCTCTTGGCTTCTTGTGATAGAATTGTTTTTTTCAAAAGGTTGTTTTTGTTATCTTAAAATATAGCATCATGCCGATACATAGCATTATAAGTAACATTCGACCTCTGCATAAATAAGATGCACACAAAAAACATCAAAAGTCTAATAATAAGGAAAAAATTGATAAATCGGCAAATAGGAATATGCTGAAGATTCGAAGATTATGCCTATGTCAAAAGGGGTGCGACACCGATTCGAAGATTATGCTGCCATCGATGTTAGATTTTTTGTCCAAAAGGAGCACCTGCTCAACGGAATTGCTAAAAAAAGACCCCTTCCGGATGAATTTGGCAGAAAAGACCCCCGGGCCAAGGCAGCAGGTGCGCCATCCAACACACGCCACCTTTGACGACACTGTTCATGCGAGGGACGTTTTTCGCTCAGAAAAACGGGTTTCATTAGGAATGAACCTTTATTAAAAAAATCAAAAAATAGAGGAAATTTAAAAAATTCACTCGATTAATCAGTTAACTTGCCAGTTAATCGCTACTCGTTGGGTGGCCGAATCGAATAGTACTTATTCCTCGTGTTAACTTGTCACACCGATTAATAGGTCTACCAGACCGATTAATCACTTGTGATGTCGATTAATCCCTTGTTAGACCGATTAATCACTACTGGCCCGCTAACTGGTGGGTAAACAAAGCCCAAAATCTTGGCCCATAAACGCTCCCATCCCCCTCTCGCTCCTCAATAGCTAGGATTCAGACATCCTCGTGCCCCCTCACGCTCCTTTCATCCTCTCTCGACCAAGCTAGTGTGTGTTTAGATCCTTCCTGACACTAACAATGCACTAAATCTTCAAGATCCAACACCTTCATTTCTTGAGTTGCATGCATGGACCCCATCCCTTACTTTTGGCTACTCCCTAGACTCTCTTGAGTGTTGCGCCCCTTCGCCTGACCCTTCGACTGCTCCCCAGCCGCTCCAGACGGTTACTCCCCAACCCCTTCCTCCATGCCGCCACCAGCGAGCAAGGTAGTACCATCATCCCCTCTCTCATTGGGGAATCTAATATTCTTAGATTATTGGATTACAACTTACTAATTTGTAGATTAGCGGATGGAACTAATGCTATGGGTTGTCATTTTAGTATAGTTTTTGTTTATATCTTGGTAAGTATGTGGACAAGTTTAAATGTTTAATCGGTACTTTTGAATTTTGAGATTTTATACGTTTGCATGCAAAAGGATTATCAAATTTACCTCTTGTCTATGTTTTTATACGAATATTGTATAATAATTTTTTATATTACATAACTGAGACCATGAAAATATGATATAATACATAAAAAAGCTAGACATATGTTGGCAGGTTCATATTTGATCTAACGATTAATGGTCAATCGATTAATCCAGTTAATAGGCCGATTCACCGATTAATCATTACTCCCAAGCCAACCAATCAGTTACCAGTTACCGATTTCGTCAACAATGATCACGAGCCATGTCGGCTTCAGCCTTTTCTTGGGCGAGACGATAGACGTCGGCTGTTGAAGAAATGGCGTTGGCGAAGGCGACACAGGCGTAGAAGAAGTAGACGAACGGAGGCGAGCAGTCGCATAGTCGCTCCCCAAAAACATAATCGCCCCTCTCCCGTACCTATCCCTTACATGATCCGGAGACGGGACGGAGTCTTCGATGGCAGCAACAGCAGCAGCAAAAGGAACAAGCGCGTGGAGGCAGATATGATCTGATCGTGCTCGTGGCGCGTCCGTTATGTATTCTCCGTTCTTGACCAGAAAAATAAGCGCGTAGGTATGAGCTCGGCTCGGCTCATTCCCGCAACCCGCCAGGCGACACGGTCTGCTGAGGCGTGGCGGGCGGCGGAGGAGGAGTGAACGAGGGCCTCTTCTCTTCTCATGCTCCAATAGCATGTAGAAGAAAGACCCTTATAAAGGGGTCCAACTCCTTCTCCACTAGCAGGGTGGGACTAAACTTTTCACCACCCCTTGTCATGCCACCACCTACATGGACCCTTAGAGATTTTGTAAAGTTGTCTCATATGGGACCTAGGCCCATCTTAGATTTCAACGCACCCTCGAGGTAGCTTGGTTAGAGCATCTACTACCGGACCCCTATATCTTTCATAAACGTTCGAAACTTCATCCGGTCAGTGGCAGATCAAAAATAAGTTGATCCAATGAAACCCTTCATTTAAGGAAAACGCTTACTATCATCTGGCGGATCGCAAGTGGCCGCGTCCACAAGCTTCTCAACATGACACGTGTCCATGAGCATGTTTCTGCAACATGTGCTATGTTTCTGAAACATATGCGATGTTGCAACGCTCTACAATGGTCGTTGTACAGTAAATTTATCTTATAAAAAGTTTTGCAACAGGACATTTGTTGTAAAAAAATACAACAAAACCTGAGTTGCAATTTTTTTGTGCAACAGAATAGTTGTTGCAAAAAAATCTACAACAAGACGTGTGCTGCAGAACTAATTTCACAATAAGACCTATGTTGCAATGGTGGAGGCATACCCGACCGCTTTGTACGGCAGATCCAACGGCTCGTAACCCGGCTGATCTTTAAAAAAAATCAACCGATAAACATGTAGCATGCCCCTTCATTTAGTCTCCAAACACACGGACTAACCGACACCCTCAAACATGTGTTAAACAAAGAGATATATTGTAATCTCAACCAACTCTCTTACTGTCTCTCTCCCGTATCTATGTCAATCTCTTGTAACGACCTGATCTAAGATCGGTCCTTTCTTGTAACCCACGACAAGGGTTTTGCCCTCAATCAATATAAACCACGCGGCTCCCCCTCGAGGGAGTAGGAACGCTTCCATCTAATATGGTATACAGAACCATCATCTTCCCATCTATCTAGCCAAAACCCATCGCCTATCAAACATCCTACCGATCGCCACAATCCACCAAATCGTCAGCCAACCAACTACCGACCATGGCTTCCTCCGCAGCTCCCGTCTCCCTCAACCTTGGAGCTACGCCTGCTGAGAAGCTGACGAAAGGCAACTACCTTCTATGGAAGACACACGTGATGTCGCGCCTGTGAGGTGCACATGTCACCGGTCTCCTGGACGGATCCGACCCAGCGCCCTCCAAGATGGTGGAGCAGCAACAAGCGGACAAAACAACCACCATGGTGCCCAATCCCCTTTATGCATCATGGATCTCCAAGGATCAGCAAGTTCTCACCCATCTCCTGAACTCGCTATCAAAGGAGATCCTCGACCAAGTTGTGTGTGAAGAAAACACACTTGATTTATGGACCGCAATCACCATTATGTTTGCTTCAGTCCCAGTCTTGAATCATGAATTTGAGAATCACCATCACCACCACCAAGAAGGGCTCCATGTCGAGCACCTCATACATCGTCCGGATTAAAAATTTGGGGGATGAGCTTGCCGCAACAGGGCGGCCTGTCTCCGATGAGGAGATGGTGGACTATGTCCTAGCTGGTCTCGATCGGGACTATGACCCAGTCGTAGCGGCAATCGACGCCGTCAAATCCTCCATCACTGTCGACAAACTCTTCGCCCAGATCTCCACCTTCGATCAGTGGGTGGAGATGCTAGGCGATGGCTCCAGTGATGGCTTCAACACCTCTGCAAACATGGCGTACAGAGGGCGTGGCCAGTCTCGTGGCGAGGACGTGGTTGCGGGAACAAAGGTCGCGGTCGAGGGCGGCGCTCGCCCTCCGCTTCTCCAGGCAACGTTGCACGAGAGGCGGTCGTCCCCAACAGCAGCACCAGCAATGCCAACGCACTGGGACTATCCCGAGTGCCAAATCTGCCTCAAGCACCACCGCGGTGGCACACACGATTGTTGGGATCTCTATGAGGAAGATGCATATGAGGAGAAGGATGCCAACTTCGCCCATGACTCCTACAACATCGACACCAACTGGTATGCAGACACTCGCGCCACAAACCATATCACAGGGGAACTCGACAAGCTGACGACAAGAGACAAGTATCGTGGACAAGATCAAGTGCACACCGTGAACGGTTCTGGTATGGAAATTACTCATGTTGGTAGTTCAATTGTCAAAACCCCCATAACAATTTGCATCTCAAAAAAGTACTACATGTGCCCACAACATAAAAAAATCTTATTTCTGTCCACAGATTTACCCTTGATAATTGTGTTCTCATTGAATTGTATCCTTATTTCTTTTTGGTTAAGGACCTGGACACGAGGAGAATTCTTCTTAAGGGAAAATGTGTGGGAGGACTCTACCCACTCATATCATCTGCATCGTCATCAAATAAACATGCTTTTGTTGCTGTCAAGCCTTCTTCTGCAAAGTGGCATAGTAGATTAGGTCATCCTTCATCAATCATTGTTAAACTTGTTCTTAGCAAAAACTATTGGGGAACGTCACATGGGAAACAAAAATTTTCCTACGCGCACGAAGACCTATCATGGTGATGTCCATCTACGAGAGGAGATTTGGATCTACGTACCCTTGTAGATCGCACAGCAGGAAGCATTAAGAAACACGTTTCATGTAGTGGAACGTCCTCACGTCCCTCGATCCACCCCGCGAACCGTCCCACGAACCGTCCCGCAATCTGTCCCACGATCTGCTCTGATCCAGTGCCGAACGAACGACACCTCCGTGTTCAGCACACGTACAGCTCGACGATGATCTCAGCCTTCTTGATCCAGCAAGCAAGACGGAGAAGTAGATGAGTTCTCCGGTAGTGTGACGGTGCTCCAGTGGTGGTGAAGGATCTACTCCTGCAGGGCTCCGCCCGAGCTCCGCAGAAATACGACCGCCCGAGCTCCGCAGAAATACGATCTAGAGAAAAAAATGTGATGTTTTGTGGTCGGGATGCTGTGGCAAAGTTTGTCTCAAATCAGCCCTAGAACTCCACTATATATAGGAGGAGGGGGGAGGATTTCCTTGGGGTCCAAGACCCCAAAGGTCCACCGGCCAAGGAGGTGGAGGAGTCCACGTCCAATCCTAGTCCAACTAGGATTGGAAGGTGGAGTCCTTCCCTTCCTTCCCACCTTTTTTTTCTTTTCTCTTTGATTTTCTATCTCCTGCGCATAGGGCCCTTTTTGGATGTCCCACAAGCCCACCAAGGGCTGGTGCGGCACCCCTAAGACGTATGGGCTTCCCCGGGTGGGCTGGCCCCTCCCAGTGAACATCCGGAACCCATTCGCCACTCCCGATACATTCCCGGTAATGCCCGAAAACTTTCTGGTAACCAAATGAGGTCATCTTATATATCAATCTTCGTCTCCGGACCATTCTGGAAACCCTCGTGACGTCCGTGATCTCATCCGGAACTCCGAACAACATTCGATAACCACACATATAACTCAACTATACTAAAACATCGCCGAACCTTAAGTGTGCAGACCCTGCGGTTTCGAGAACTATGCAGACATGCCCCGAGGCACTCCTCGGTCAATATCCAATAGCGGGACCTGGATACCCATATTGGATCCTACATATTCTCTGAATAACTTATCAGTTGAACCTCAGTGTCAAGGATTCAGGCAATCCCGTATGTCATTCCCTTTGTCCTTCGGTATGTTACTTGCCCGAGATTCAATCGTCGGTATCCGCATACCTATTTCAACCTCATTACCGGCAAGTCTCTTTTCTCGTTCCATAATACAAGATCACGTGACTTACACTTAGTCACATTGCTTGCAAGGCTTGTGTGTGATGTTGTATTACCGAGTGGGTCCCGAGATACCTCTCCGTCACACGGAGTGACAAATCCCAGTCTTGATCCATACTAACCCAACGGACACCTTCGGAGATACCTGTAGAACACCTTTATAGTCACCCAGTTACGTTGTGACATTTGATGCACACAAGGTATTCCTCCGGTGCCAATGAGTTATATGATCTCATGGTCATAGGAACAAATACTTGACACGTAGTAAACAATAGGAATAAAATGACACGATCAATATGCTATGTTCATAGTTTGGGTCTTGTCCATCACATGATTCTCCTAATGATGTGATCCCGTTATCAAGTGACAACACTTGTCTATGGTTAGGAAAACTTCACCATCTTTGATCAACGAGCTAGTCAACTAGAGGCTTACTAGGGACAATGTTTTGTCTATGTATCCACACATGTATTTGAGTTTCCAATCAATACAATTATAGCATGGATAATAAACGATTATCACGAACAAAGAAATATAATAATAACTAATTTATTATTGCCTCTAGGGCATATTTCCAACAAAAACAATCTCTCTCATTCCTATGAATATAGTATTTGAATCTGTGTGTGATCCATGTCAGCAAGCTAATCAGTTGCCATATCCCATTTCCTTCAGTATTTCTACTGCTCCGCTACAGCTTGTGTTGTCAGATGTATGGGGCCCTGCTCCTACCTTCGTCGGCAGGCATTCTTACTATGTAAATATTATCGATGATTTTAGTAAGTTCACTTGGATCTATCTTCTCAAGAAACGGTCTGAAGTGTTTCAAGTCTTCAAGAATTTTCAAAATCTTATTGAACGAAAAATAAAAACTAATATCATTGCAATGCAAACCAATTGAGGAGGTGAGTACAAAAAGCTAAATCTTTTCTTCTAAGAATTTGGTATCTCACACCATGTCTCGTGTCCACATGCACACCAACAAAATGGTTCGGCTGAGAGGAAGCACTGTCATGTTGTTGAAGTAGGACTAGATCTTCTAGCAAATGCATCTATGCCACTGAAATTCTGGGATGAAGCCTTCTTAACTGCCACATGTCTTATAAATCTACTTCCCAGTAAAGTCATCAAATTCGAAACTCCTATCACACGCCTCTTTGGCACCACTCCTGACTATACATCCCTTCGAGTCTTTGGATGTGCGTGCTGGCCAAATCTTCGACCATATAATACACGCAAGCTTACACTCCGGTCCAAGAGATGCGTCTTTCTTGGGTATAGTCCCATACACAAAGGACTCAAGTGTCTAGATGTCTCCACCGGAAGGGTATACATCTCTCATGATGTCGTATTTGATGAGGCTGTTTTCCCTTTAATTCTCTCCATCCTAATGCTGGAGCAACTCTCATAAAAGAAATCCTTCTTCTTCCTCCACATCTTCGCAATTTTGATCATGGGGGCGATAATTGTACTAACCCAACTGATGATCCTACTAGTAGTGTTGGAACTCTTGATGTGCAGGATCATGCAGCAGAAATCGGTGTAGCAACCAGTGCAGCAAATGATCAAATTTTGGAAGAACTTGGTTCAGTATTTCATGTGGAAGAAGAGGACGAAGCCGACGCAAAACACGAGGCTGATCTGGCGTCACCTGGAACTCCTATTCGCCAGACCGCCTCGAATCTGCCCCGTCCCACACGCGGGTCAGCGACAGAAGACGCTGGTTCTGCAGCCCAGTCTCCTGCGCGATATTCTTTGGCCACTTCAATGGAAGATGCGGCCACACCGCAAGCCGCTTCATCTAATCTTGGATTTGCTGTGGAAAGCGTATCAGAGATGGCTTTGGGATCCTCTGCGATGCCGCATGCTGCATCAACTCCCGTGGCACACCGAAATCAACACCAACAGGTTGTTTCATGTGTAACAACCCGACTACAAAAAGGTATAATAAAACGGAAAGTCTGAACTGATGGAACTATACCATATGTCATGTTATGTATCACGGGAGAGCCAACAAAATTGGAGGATGCATTAGGAGATTCAAGGTGGAAGAAAGCAATGGATGAAGAATATGCAACACATATGAGGAACAAGACTTGGCATCTTGTACCTAAAAACAAGGTAAAAACATCATTGACTGCAGGTGGGTCTACAGAATCAAAAAAAGGGCAGCTGGCTCAATTGACAAGTACAAGGCACGTTTAGTTGCAAAAGGATTTAAGCAACCGTATGGCTTAGATTATGAGGATACTTTTAGTCTTGTTGTTAAAGCTATAACTATTAGGCTTGTTCTTGTTATTGTTGTATCCAGGGGATGGAGTCTAAGGCAGCTTAATGTTCAGAACGCGTTTTTACATGGTGTTCTGGAAGAGGAGGTTTACATGAGAAAACCACTTGGGTATGCTGACAAGAAGGTACCACATTATGTATGGAAAGTTAACAAGGCGCTGTATGGTTTGAAGCAAGCACCAAGAGCATGGTACTCAAGGTTGAGCTCCAAATTAAGACATCTTGGTTTTATTGCATCCAAGGCTGACACGTCACTTTTCATCTATAACAAAGCAAGTACAACTGTATTTGTATTGATATATGTTGATGATATCATTGTTACAAGCTCTTCACAAAGTGCCACTAATGCTCTTCTCCATGATCTAAGTTCAGAATTTGCTCTCAAAGATCTTGGTGATCTACACTTCTTCCTAGGCATTGAGGTTTAGAAGATTCAAGATGGCATAACACAGAATCAGAAAAAATATGCCACTGAGCTTCTAGCCCGTATGGGAATGAAGGACTGCAAGCCTTCCCCTACACCATTGTCCTCTTCACAAAAAACTTTCATCATTTGAAGGAGAACTGCTCAAGGAAGAAGAAAGTACTAAGTACAGGATTGCGGTTCGTGTGCTTCAATATCTAACACTGGCAAGATCGGACATATCCTTTGTTGTTAATAAGGTTTGTCAGTATTTGCATGCACCAACTACTGTACATTGGACGGTTGTCAAAAGAATTATACGGTACATAAAGCATACTATAAGCTTAGGCCTTCAGTTCAGATGCTCTACTTCCACTCTAGTTAGTGCTTTCTTTGATGTTAACTGGGCAGGATGCAGTGATGACAGGAGGTCAACTGGAGGGTTTGTAGTATTCTTTGGTTCTAATCTTATTTCCTGGAGTGCCAGGAAACAAGCCACAGTATCCAGGTCAAGCACAGAAGCTGAATATAAGTCATTAGCCAATGCTACTGAAGAAATCATTTGGTTGGAATAATTGCTAACAGCTCGTTTGGCTCCTGTCATTTGACTCAGAATTCACGGATTTCATTTTCGAATTCCGACACTAACTTGTTTGACTGTCACAGAATTAGGCACAAGATTTCATTTAACAATTCCAGCAAATCCTTTTGTAACTGGACCGAAATCCCTTCACCGACCCCGTCTTTTCCCAAATCCAACCAACCCCTCTCGGCCTCTCCTCCAGCCCTATCCACCCTGACGCCACCCTCCTCCACCCCTCTCCCCCCCGACGTCGTGACAGCCGCCGCCGTCTCCCTGATGCGACCGCCGCCACTACGATGCGAACAGCACCATGCGCAAGCTCTCCCTGACGCCAACGTCTCCGCCTCGACCGCCGCCTCCCCAACGCGAACACGACTGCCACGACACGAACAACGCCGCCAGCAAGGTCTCCCCGACGCCAACGTCTCCACCTCTCTCCTCCTCCCTTACGCCAGCGATGCCTCACCATCCAGATCAAGGTCACCACATCTCGTCCTCTCTCCCCCGACTGCCGGATTTGACCTCAAAATCCTAGTGACAGCCAAACAGGAAATTTGGATCTGGAATCTAGATTCAGCCAAATGAAATCTGGATAGAGATTTCATTTCATTTCATTTCAGCCAAATGAAATGAAATCAAGGGAGCCAAACATGATAGGATCTATTACTGATAGACATAGTAGTCCCATACATGATTGAGCTATCCCATACATGATAGGATCTATTACTGAAGGAGTATTTAGTTAAACAATCTGCTACGCTATTGCTTCTTGAAAATAGTGGATCACCTCAAACTTATGAAGCTCCACTCCTAGAGTTTTACACTCCAAAATAACAGCTGCTTCTTGGCCAAGATACTCCTCTTGATTGATCATTTCTACAGCTTGTAAGCAGTCAGATTCAACCAACACATTATTGCATCCCAAATTGGCAGCCAAATAGAGGACATTTCCGATCACCGTCATTTCGGTTGCTTCAACAATCCTCACATGCGGCATGAACCATGTAGCAGCAACAACAAACTCCCGGCCCTCGATCATCTCGGGCTATAGCTCCTGTGGCTCCTGACAAGTTTTCGCCACAGAAAGCAACATCAACATTAATTTTAACAGTACCTCTACATGGCTTCTTCCACCTATGTTCACGTTGTTGCGTTGGTTGGTTTGGAGTCGCTACTCGTACAAATTTTTTAGCCAAGACCTTGATAGACATAGTAGTAGGATCCGAAAGGCGAATTGATTCACCTTTTACAAATTGGTGCCGCCGCCACCAGATATATCACCTCGTTACCGCTATTAATTACGCCATGGGTAGTTCTCGCACTAGAGATCGACGTCTCAGAAGGATATCCATAGTGATAGCCCTTGACCCGTCTTCAGCTACAGCCTTATGTATTTCCTCTGCCAATCCTAGTTTTTCCTAGATTTTCAGTGCTCTCTTACAAGTGAACAAGCAGTGTTGCGGGTCTTCAAACCCAATCCGACAGACTGGGCATTGTGCCGAAGTAGGGATATGTCTTCCTGCCAGAATACCAAGGCAAGGTAAGGCCTCTCTTAACACCTTCCACAAGAAGTGTTTTATTTTCCACGGTATCATTAGACCCGAGACAGTTTTCCATGAATCACACATTCTGTGACTACTCATTCCTCCTCCTTGATTCCATCGATTTCCGAATTGATGTTGGAATTCAACATGGTATGCTGACCTTACCGAGAAAGTATAAGACCGTGTATGATGCCAGGCCATGAAATCGTCCATCACCTTGATACGTCCATTTTGCATCATGCTTTCATGTTGATATTTATCGCTTTATGGACTGTTATTATACTTTGTGGTACCATACTTATGCCTTTTCTTTCTTATTTTGCAAGGTTTATTTGAAGAGGGAGAATACCGGCAGCTGGAATTCTGGACTGGAAAAGGAGTAAGTCTGAGTCCTCTATTCTGCACAACTCCAAATGCCCTGAAAATCAACATGGATTTTTTTGGGAATATATAAAAAATATTGGGCGAAAGAAGTGCCAGAGGGGAGCTGCCAGGGGCCCACAAGCTTGGTGGCCGCGGCCTACCCCCCTGGCCGCGTCAACAGGGCTTGTGGGCACCCTGGTGGCCCACTCGCCCCCCTCTTCTGCTATATAAAGGGTTTCGTCTGAAAAAAAAATCAGGGCGGAGATTTTTCGTGGATTCTCCGCCGCCACGAGGCGGAACTTGAGCAGAACCAATCTAGAGCTCCGGCAGGACGATCCTGTCGGGGAAACTTCCCTCCTGGAGGGGGGAATCATCGCCATCGTCATCACCAATACTCCTCTCATCGGAGGGGACTCGTCACCATCAACATCTTCATCAGCACCATCTCATCTCCAAACCCTAGTTCATCTCTTGTAACCAATCTCTGTCTCGCGACTCCGATTGGTACTTGTAAGGTTGCTAGTAGTGTTGATTACTCTTTGTAGTTGATGCTAGTTGGATTACTTGGTGGAGAGTTTATGTTCAGATCCTTGATGCTACTCATTACACCTCTGATCATGATTATGATTATGCTTTGTGAGTAGTTACTTTTGTTCCTGAGGACATGGGATAAGTCTTGCTATTAATAGTCATGTGAATTTGGTATTCGTTCGGTATTTTGATATGCTGTATGTTGTCTTTTCCTCTAGTGGTGTTATGTGAACGTCGACTACATAACACTTCACCATATTTGGGCCTAGAGGAAGGCATTGGAGAGTAGTAAGTAGATGATGGGTTGCTAGAGTGACAGAAGCTTAAACCCCAGTCTATGCGTTGCTTCGTAAGGGGCTGATTTGGATCCACTAGTTTAATGCTATGGTTAGACGTTGTCTTAATTCTTCTTTCGTAGTTGCGGATGCTTGCGAGAGGGGTTAATCATAAGTGGGATGCTTGTCCAAGTAAGGGCAGTACCCAAGCGCCGGTCCATCCACATATCAAACTATCAAAGTAATGAACGCGAATCATATGAACATGATGAAACTAGCATGACAGAAATTCCCGTGTGTCCTTAGGAGCGTTTCACTTCCTATAAGACTTTGTTCAGGCTTGTCCCTTGCTACAAAAGGGATTGGGCCACTTTGCTGCACCGTTGCTACTACTTGTTGCTTGTTACTTTTCACCTGCTACATTTCACCTCACTACACCATCACTTGTTACCACTACTTTCAATGCTTGCAGTTATTACCTTGCTGAAAACCGTTTATCAGAGCCTTCTGCTCCTCGTTGGGTTCGACACTCTTACTTATAGAAAGGACTACGATTGATCCCCTATACTTGTGGGTTGTCCTAAATACGGGTCAATCAATGCTTCCACCTTCCCTAACATTGTTGCTCCTCTTGGTGTGATTACCTTTCGAGGTGCACTCGTGGGGATCCACGGGTCATTCCATATATTAATACGTGAGCCGGTTCCAACTCGCCATACACAACCCTTTTTAAAAGTTTGGATACCTGCTACAATACTTTGGCAGGTGAAGGACAATCCCTTCTTTGGCCCAGCCTTAAGAATATCACCATCAGGGTAGTATTTTGCACTTAGGACTCCTGCACACAAAGATTCAAGATTCTGGAGTAGTCGCCAACACTGTTTTGCGAGTAAAGCAAGATTAAAAGTGTGTAGGTCCCTAAACCCCAAACTCCTTCCCTCTTCGGTACACACATCTTCCACCATACAAACCAGTGCATTTTCTTTTTTCCTCACTACCACCCCACCAAAATCCTGTCAGTTCATTAGTTATCTCTTTGCAAATCCTCTTGGGTGATTTGAAAACTGACATAGCATAGGAGGGGATTGCTTGAGCAACTGCTTTTATTACTATTTCCTTTCATTGTATGGATAATACCTTTTTCCTTCTACCCTTTTAATCTTTGACAGATTCTGTCAATTAGATGCTGAAAACAATCACTCCTGTCCATCCCCACTATAGTAGGGAGACCAAGATACTTATCTGATAAAGCTTCCGTCAAAATATCCAGTGTTCCGCACACATCTTCTTTTGTACTGACATTTGTATTTGGGCTAAAAAATATGCTTGATTTCGCAGTACTCACCAAGTGCCGTGAAATTTCACAATAAGAGTCCAGTACTCGTTTCAAAGCACTTGCGTTCTGAACATTTGCTCTCATGAGAATCAGAGATTCATCTGCAAAAAGCAGGTGTGATATGGATGGTGCATTCCTACACACCCGGATTCCTTCCAAATCACCAACTTCCTCCTCATGAGACAATAAGCTTGACAAACCTTCAGAGCATAAAAGAAAAGGATATGGGGATAAAGGGTCCCCCTGTCTCAGCCCTCTCACAGGTGTAAATTCATCAGTTTTAGAACCATTGAATCTTACTCTATACTTCATAGAGGACACACACTCCATGATCATCTCCACCCAAAGTGGGTGGAATCCTTGTTTTAATATAATCTGCTTCAGAAAACCCCATTCAACTCGATCATAAGCCTTTAGCATATCCAATTTTACTGCACAATACCCATTAGACCCATGTGTCTTTTTCTTAATTGAATGGAAACATTCATACGCTACCAACACATTATTTGTTATGGATCTGCCTAGTACGAAAGGACTTTGTGTTGGGGAAATAACTTCAGGCAAAATGCGCTTCAGTCTATGAGTTAGCATCTTGGAAATGATTTTATAGACCACATTACACAAGATAATGGGTCTGTACTCAGTAATTACCTTTGTACTTTCAACCTTTGGAATCAACACAATGTTAGTCTGATTCCATCCTTCACGAATTTTCCGCTTTGTAATTGCATCCAAGACCTCATTTGTTAACTCATCACCAAGGATATGCCAAAACCTCTTAAAGAACACTGCATGCAACCCATCTGGCCCAGGTGCCTTCATGTCGCCAATCCGGAATAGTGCCTTATGGACCTCCTCGAGGGAATATGGTGCCATTAGCCCCCTGTTCATTCCCGCAAAGACACTAGGCTTCACTGCATGCAAAATACCTTGGTCATTGTGAGCAATATCCGTCTTAAAAAGACCACCAATACAATCACAAATTAGGGGGTTGAGGTTATCATTCCCCTCAACCACCCATTACTATTATTCCTCAACTTTTTAATCAAGTTCCTTCTCTTCCTACCAGAAGCAAATTTATTGAAATATTGTGTATTAAGATCGCCGCGCCGCAACCAGCTCACCCTACCCCTTTGCGCCCAGAAAATCTCCTGCTGGTCAAGTAGGTTCTCAATAAGCACTCCCACATCCTTCTGCTTCGCTCGGCTTCTTCTAAGTAAGGGGCTCGCATAAGATCTTCTAGCTTTTTTTGAATGAAGGATTCAATGTGCAACCGGATTCGGAGCTCCTTCAGAACCTGGTGGTCCCATGAATGAAGGTCACAATGTGCAACATCGAATTTCTCTTTTATCGTCGGGCATAAACCTCTGTGAGCTGCCTTTTGCCAAGACGTTTTCACTATCTCCTCAACCGTCTCCTCCTCAAGCCACCCTGCCTCAAAACTGCGTTTATAGTTCGGTTTCCCAAACCGATACACCTGATAAATAGTCGGTATCTAGAAGGATTGGGTGATGGTCAGATTTTCCCATCTCTAGATTACACAAGCTAGCTTGCTGGTGCATCGACATCCAATCCGCATTCATAACCGCTCGATCCAATCTCTCCTTAATTCCACCACGGAACCAAGTAAATTTGTCTCCAACGTATCCCAAGTCCTTCAAACCACAGTCAGTCCTGGAATGCCTGTTGTTTTGAGTGTTGTCTTGGCGCCTCCCTTCTTTTTCAGATGAGAATAATATTTCATTAAAATCTCCAATTATCACCCATGACAGCCTCGACTGGGAATGTAAATCTCGAATGTGCCGGTAAGTCCTTTTTTCCCCAGCTCGGTTCACCATAAATAACGGTCATCCTCCGAATGTCGCCATTGTTCTCATGAACCAACACATCTATGCCATCCAGGGTGATAGTCCGGGAGTAGATCCTAACCTCCTTCTTCCAGACTAACAACAGACGACCTGACCTTCCATTCACACTTGGTGCAAGAATGCTCTCATCCATACCTAATTTCCTCATTATTTGTTTCTGCCCCAGCTTCATCTAAATGCGTCTCGGATAGGAAAAACGCATCCAGCTTATGTCGCCTCTGGATCTCCAGAAGCGAGCGAACTGTCGGGGCCCCGTTAAGGCCTCGACAGTTCCAACTGATGATTTTCATAGGTGACGGCGATCCACTTCTTGGGAGGTCGCCGCTAAACTTGTTGTTGGTCCATCACCTGAAACACCCGACCTAAGTTTCTTAGGATCATGGATTTTTTCAGGACTACTCATCACGTCTTTATCTACCGGATCAGTAGCACTATTCTCCAAGCGATATACTTTGCCAGACACAAAGCCGAGAGGTGGTGTGTGAGCTGCACCTACATGTGCATTCATCTGGATCAATCAGGCGTTTACGTACACCAATCACGAGCTCACCGCTATTTGCATACTCGGTTCCAACATCCATATCAACTGTATTTTGCATGTCAGCATTGACTCATTCTCTTTGTTCACTTGGGGTGCCTTCCCCTCCTGCTACACCCCCACCATGGGGGAATCCACGGCCAGCAGATCCTGTATTACCAGAATTATCAAATTTCACAAGGAGCCAATTTCCCCATTCACAATCCTCAGTTCGGTGCACTCCGTCACCACATTCAGTCACCATGTGACCTATTCTTCCACAGAAATTACAGAAATCAGGAAGCTTTCTCGTACTCAACAGGGTATTTCTTGCTTTCTTTTAAAGTCAGCGGAACAAATCTAACCAGCGGAGTATCCAACAGAACGAACACTCTCGCCCGGAGGTACTTTGCGGGGTTCAGCCGCCCGTGTGTGACCACCATCTTGATTGGCGGCATCCCAACCTTCCTTCCAATTTTCTTTGCCAATTCCTCTTTCTGCATGAGTCCCTCCGGGATGCCTACAATCCTCGACCATACAGGGATACGATCGAGCTTATAGTCCCCAACATTAGTCAAACCATCATATTCCTCGATCACTACTGCTGCTCTACGGAACTCCCAAGGGCCACCATGCATCACTCGATTCCAATCACCAAGGCAAAAGAATTGTGCTAGAAAGAGGTTACTGTTCTTTGCCTTGAACGTAACTCCTTGTGACATAGCCCATGCATTGCACATGGCCTTGAATAAGGCGACATGGCTAAACGGTTTTTGTGTATGAACCCTAAAGATATAGATCCATCTAGTTTCCGCAAGCAAAGCTTCCACTTCTCCGGACAGATCCAGCTCCTCCTCCTCTTCATGGAGATTTAGACCCTTGAACTTGTCTTCAAGATTTGGTCTCGATCTGCTATTACCTCAGCTTCTGCCCACCCCGCCATGGCAGCCGCCGGCGCTGGTGGTCTCTCCGCCATGCAAATTGGTCAGTAAACGGTCTTCCCAACTAGGATCACACCCAAATCCTCTGACCGGGACGTGAGAATCTTGGGGTAGATCGATTTGTGGGTGGGACTTTGGCGGCTGTCGCTAGAGGAAATAGGGAACCCTAGGAACTAGGGGACCGGTTGGAGTTGCTGGTTTGTTATAAGATGCTGCATGCGTGCATCGCTTAAATTAAAAGGGAAACGTTGCGAGCCGGCTGACCGACCCTTTCAAACGTCGCGGACCGTAGCTTACTCCGGCTTACTGGGTCGTAGCATCGCCAAACGGTTGCAGCTCTGAGGCATGTGGTTGTAACTTGAGCGGTACACGGTTGTAGCATACGCCGAAACGGTTGCAGCTCTGGCCATGTGGTTGTAGCTTCTGCTGTATATGGTTGTAGCATTCACGGATGATGGCATTGCCGGTTGCAGCTCCTGTGTGCACCGTTGTAGCTTGTGCGGGATATGGTTATAGCATTCGCCGACAACGGCATTGCCACCTGCAGCTCCTGCGTGCACGGTTGTAGCTTCTGCAGGGTATTGTTGTACCATTTTCCGACGAGGACATTGCCGGTTGCAGCTCCTGTGTGCATATGGTTGTAGCATCACCGAAATCTGGTCGTAGCTCCCGTGATAACATTCACGGATGACAATGTCGCCGCATGCGGTTCCCGGTGTGCACGGTTCCAGCACGTGGGCACCGCGGTCGCGCCTCCGCCGTCGGCAGGTTGCAGCTCCTGTATTAAAGGTTCTAGCACGCGGTCACCGGGGGCGCGGGCGCACGGCTCCGGTGTGCGTGGTTCTAGCATGTGGTCATCGTGGGTTGCAGCTCCGCGTCACCGGCCCTTGCACGCGGCCCGTTTCTTGGTGGACCAGCGGATTTGACTCCTCGGGAACTCATGCATGTTGTCTCTTGTTTGCCCAGCACCGGCCCTTGAGGGCAGGAGGGGCTCCTCCATGGGGCTGGAGATATACAGGGATTGAGGAAGGCAACAGTACGCACACGTGGTTGCGAGAGGTTGCGGAAGAGATAAGACGACGCGAAGCTCGAGCTCTCGCACCTCTCCATCTGCGACAAGCGGAGGGCGAGCTCCTTGTCAGTCATTCGGGGGGTCACTTGAATCCTCCATGAGCAGCATGTCCCAGTTGATAGGGTCCACCGTGCTACCTGATTCGCTGCCGGAGGCGGCCATGGTGTCACGAAGATGGGAAGGAATGGAGCGAGCACCAAGCGAACACACAGCTCGCAGATCATGGAGGATTCAAGTGACGCCCCCATGCCACTTGGTGCTGGATGAGGTTGAGTCCAAGAAAGCGCAGAGGCCATTGGGGATCTGTATGGAATCAAAAGGGGGCCATAACAGGTAAGATCGATGCAAAGTAGTGTAACTCTAGCTGGGTTTGGGGCCTTTTGAGATGTGTATCTATGTACTGACCGTCACTTACAAGTCAAACTTGATGAGCGAGTAGGCCGTCCAACAAGCATCCATTGAGAAAGTTCACCAGCGACAAGCAGAATGCCATGTACTCCATCCTCCTGGTCCTGATCACTTTACCCTACAAACAAGCAGTACAATTCTACTCCATCCGTTTCTAAATATAAGTCTTTTAAAAGGTTCCACTAAGGGGCTACAATACACTCATTTTGCTCCGTATGTAGTTCCCTAATGAAATCTTTAAAAAACTTATATTTAGAAACGGAGGAAGTATGTCTTATTTCCAGGAAATTAAACTAGAAGGAAAACATGCATAGATCATCGTCAATCCAATCTATGTCAAGGTGTGTTTCCTCCAAGCAAGAAAGGCTTCAGCATATGACTCTCACCATAGAACTCGAACTCATGGCGTTGAAATGACCACGGTCGGAGACAACACACAATCAGGGAGTATGACATCAACATCAACTGTTGATAAGCTCGACAACAGTACCAGCGTCCAACAGTTCGACAAACAACCAAACGACAAATAAAGCACAAGCAAGACGCCCAATTCCAGAGCAGTATCACGAAGCATGTCAATTAGCATGGACAAAAAAAGTAAATTATACGGTTGAAGACCTTGAAAGATTTATCACTTTGCTTGTATCTTCCACACATATCAACATGACATGCAATATGAGACACTATTGGAGGTCTCATGCCTACCAAGCTAAATTATGGCTGACCGTCAGTAAGCATACCACAATACCATACCATAAAATGGAGTTGCAGACAATATCACCAAGGGGCAAGATACTATCGCAGACAATTGCCGTTCACAGCAAACAAGACAGTGCCAGAGTTGGAATTTCACCTATATGTCACCTGGATTGCCCAGATGATCAGTCAAGTGCATGACTGCTGGATGGTCTTGATGTCAAGCCCCTTCAGCTTGACAACCAACTGCACTTGGCCCATGAGGGTACCAAGTTCCTTCAGATTATAAGAATCATGGCCTATGCTCTCCTATAATATTCCAACAATGAGTCAGTCTCTCTCCAATGGACACAACACAAAATGATAACATAGCAATATTTAAGACTATCAACACATAGCCTTGCTATACCAAGACCACATGTGACAAATTTATCATCAATAATATGACGATAGATTTGAGACTAATCAGCATGTAAATCAAGTTCAGTTTATTTGTATGGTTAACTCTACATGGATAAGGATTTCATTTAGTAACTCATACACAAGAGGACAACAGCAAATAGGTGAGCACAACGCATTAAGTTGTGCGCTAGCAACAGTGAGCACAAAATAAAATACAATAAGTTCCTTCCCTTACTATCTTAACATCCGCCTTATCACACAAAGAGCACACCGGAGAGCAGCAAAGAACCAGAACAAAATGGATATGCCTCAAAGAGGGCACAACACTAGCCCTCTTAGTGAAATTCTATTGACATGAAGTTGACAATTAAGAAGAATAAGAAGAGAACACTAGTTATCTAACGCGGCACGGGCTCTCGTGTCGTCCCCGCGGGCGGCTCGGGAGCGACCTAGCCACCGCCGCCAGCACCCCACCCACCTCCCCGTCCTCCCCCCGCCGCCGACGACAGCAGTTGCCGGGCAAAGCCCGCGCGGCTCAACGGTGGCGGGGCCCCCTTTTCCTCCTCCCGTCCGATGGTGGCTGGTGCGGGCCGGTGGTCTCGGTAGGAGCATGGGCGGCTGCACGTGCTAGGGGTGGTGCGGCTGGTCGGCGAGGCGTCGCACGGAGGCGCGGATGCGTGGGACACGGATCGGGCGGACGAGCGCGCACGGAGACGCGGGCGCGCGGGGGTGGCGGGGTTGGGCCTCTGGATCTCGATCCAGATCTTGATCTGGCTCACCTACGGCCGACTGCTCGCGCGCCGCGGCGACGAGGCATGCTGGGTGGCGTGGAGTGGTGCCCATGGTGGAGAGGTTTGAGCGGCCTGTACGGCGCTCGAGCTACGGCTTCAGCTGCGAGGGGCGCGACTGGTGGATGTGTGCGCGGTCCAGCACCGCGTTGACGCGCCTAGAGATGCGCGGATCGAAGGCCCATGGCTACGAGGAAGTGCGCTTGAATCTCCTGTCGTCAGTGGACTCCGCGAGGTGCGAGGTGTGGGCTTCTTCGTTGATGGTCAGCTCCGATGGCGGTGTTTTGGGGTGGGCTTACTGATGCCATTGCGGGATGATGTGCGGCTGAGACGGTGTGGAGCTTCGTGAAAACCATTGTCTTGGCCTCGTGCCGTGACCAGCGATGGCGGCGGCTGTGGCCGTCGTTGACCTTCTTGGAGGCATCGTTGATGTGTTCTCCCCCCCTCCTGCGCGGATCTGGCCATTTCGATCTCTCCGGAAGAAACCTTGATCTGTGATCAGACGATGGCGGCGCCTTGGTGTCGTATTCCTTCTTGAGGGCTTCGTCCTGGGAGCTTGGCGTCGGTCAGCGGGACCGGTGGACGGCAGTTGGTGGCGGATGTCGCGTCCATACTTCTGTGGCAACGATGATGGTGGGATAGATGCCAGCAACGCGGCAATGTTTGCGGTAGTCAGCTCTTCTTCGACGTGTTCACGGTTTTGCCTCGGTTTATTTGTTGCTATGGAGTCGAAGCTGCTGCGATGGGGCCCTACGGTATACGATGACTGGCTGCAGATAGCCTGTTCGGTGATCTTTCGTGGCGCCAGTCGTGCCTGGTTTGTTTTGTCCTATAGAGTTTTCCGCCAGAGTCGGAGCTGTGTTGTTTGGCCGCAGGTCGACGTGGCGTTGACTAGGGTGGGCTTTGCCCTGGGTGTGTCAGTCTATGGGGATGGGCTAGGCCCTTGTTGTACCGCATTTTGCCTAGTTTTCTGTAGTTAACTGGACAATTCTCTTCTGCTTAATTAATAGATGAGGCAATCTTTGCCTCCGTTTTGAAAAAAAAGTTGACAATTAATAGAATTATTTCAGTCCTTCCAAGATATTTGCGACTAAAAGAATTACACCGTTACTCAAATGCCAACGTCAGTTGCAGTCTGTAAAGCACTAAATTCAACTACTAGTATACATGTGTCATATGAATTACAGAAGTCACAAATGTAAGACGAGTGACATAATGCGAATATGATAAACATAACTCCCTTGCAAAGCATAGTTGAAAAAACAAAAAAGAATAGTTGATATGACATGCCATTATCTGTCTTCACTCATTTCATATCGCCTTTCACATGAAGCGAGACCTAGAAAAAGTACTCCAAAAATAAATGGCTACTGTGCAGCTCACATCCATAACCCATGTTGCACAAGTTCCTATGACAATAATGGATGTACAAACTGTGGCACCCAAAGAAAACATACCACGATTGTAAAGAACGAACGCTACCACAATCTCCTACTTTAGTTCTCAAAAGTGAGTAATGAATGTTACAGCAGATACGCCCCTGAAAACTTCGTGTAGTACTCCCTCCACTACAGTTTATTAGGCGCAACTCAGAGGGCTCTGGGACCAAGGTGTTTTCTAATTGGAAGGAGAAAACCAAGCCAGTTAGGTGTAGATGCGCCTAATCAAACGCAAAATTAACGCATAATACTCCCCGTCCATTAAACTGGTTGCATGCACCGGTTAGGAGAGAGGGAGAGGAGGCATGCAAATTTCTATTCACTTGCGGACAAGAACGCCACACTTGCATGGGATGGAGTGAAATCAGGGTCTAATAAACACAAAACGTCCTAATTAATAGGCTAATTAATGCCATGCGTCTTATTTCTGAAAAATCCTGGTTTTGGAGATAGGCCTAATATACTGTGACGGAGGGAGTAACAAAGAACTATGTTAAATTAGCATTTATGTGCAAATTGTAGTCTCAAAGTTCTTGCTACCAATGTGGCTATATTCAGAAATTAATTCTCCGGTCATCTTCCACATGCGTAAAAACATACAGTATAACATTATAACCAATTTTGATGACGAACATGTTATCCCAGAAACCAATGTAAAAAGGCAAATAGGTGCAAACATCTATTTCCACTAACAAAACCATGTTTCCTTTTAGCAATATTGGAATTGATTGACCGACCAATTGTTACGTAGATTTGAAACACACCATGGCTACCCAAGTTTACGTTTTTTCCGAAAGGGTACCCAAGTTTACGTGTAGTAGCAGAAGTAGACGATCAGATGTGTACATATGTACTGACCGTCACATAAAGGTCGGACTTGGAGGAGCGAGTAGGCCGTCCAGCAGCAGTCGTTGAAGAAATTGACCGGCTACATGAATACTCCACACTCTTGGTCCTAATCACTTTACCTTGCAAACAAGCAGTACAATACTAGGTCTTCTTCGGCCAGTCCGCCGTATTGGAACGTTTCCTTTCTTCTGTTCTATGTATGGATGACACGCTCATTTGGTTACTAAGGCCCTTGATCCTCGTTTGCATTCTTCACTTCCGTCGCCGGATGGGCAGGCTGCCTGGCCAAGCGACCGGAGACGGCGCGAAGCTCAAGCTCTCGCACCTCTCCATCTGCGACAAGCGAAGGGCAAGCTCCTCGTGAGTCTTTCGGGGCGTTGATGACCCACAAGTATAGGGATCAATCGTAGCATTAGTGGAAAACGGGCCTTTGGCCCGGACCCTTTAGTCCCGGCCTCCCTCTGGGCCGGGACTAAAGGCCCGGCCACGTCGCCCCAAATCGCAATGCCGTCCATGAGGCTTTGGTCCCGGCCCGTAAGAAGCCTTTAGTCCCGGTTTGTGTTTCAAACTAGGATTAAAGGATTACGCGGTGTGCAGCCCGCATGTGCGCCACCTTTAGTCCCGGTTTGTGTCTCAAACCGGGACTAAAGTCCTCTGCCTATATATAGCACAGCCCCCCTCTCCCCTCTTCCTTGCATTTTTCTTGGATGGAAGAGTGTGGGTGTGTGCTAGCTCTCCATTTTTTTTATGCACTAGAGGTGTTTGTTGAAATGTGTGTTAGAGCGATGCCGCTTCAGTTCACCGAACACAACTACGATATGAGATGCCCGAGCCACGCTTAAACCTCTTCCTCTTTATTTCTACTTATTCTAAAAGGTTAGCAACTATATTTCCTCGTTTAGACCGTGCGGTACTAATTTTTAGGATCGTGATTGTATTTGATATACTGTCGTATAACGCAGATGAGCCATCCATGGATGTACGGTGATCGACGCACAACCGCTTACAGAGAAGGCGTGCATTCTTTTCGAGGTGCAGCCGATGCGAACAAGCATGGTGGTGGCTATATGTTTTGTCCATGTGTTGAATGTCGGAATGAGAAGGATTACACTTCCTCAAGAGTCATTCAGAGTCACCTGCTTCGGTCCGGTTTTATGTCGGGCTATAATGTTTGGACCAAGCACGGAGAAAGAGGGGTTATGATGGAAGACGACGATGAAGAAGAAGAGAACGATGATGACAACTACCGATCTATGTTCCCTGAGTATGTTGATACCGCAATGGAAGACAATGAAGAAGAAGATCAGGATGAAGAACGGGAACCAGATGAGCCCGCTGATGATCTTGGTCGGGTCATTTCTGATGCACGGCGAGGTTGCGACACAGAAAAGGAGAGGTTGCAGTTCGAGCAGATGTTACAGGACCACAACAAATTGTTGTACCCAACTTGTGAAGATGGCCAGAAGAAGCTGGGTAGCACACTGGAATTGCTGAAGTGGAAGGCAGAGACCGGTGTGACTGACTCGTCATTCAAAAAGTTGCTGGTACTGATGAAGAAGATGCTTCCAAGAAAGAACGAATTGCCCGCCAGCACGTACGAAGCAAAGAAGCTTGTCTGCCCTCTAGGATTAGACGTGCAGAAGATACATGCATGCCCTAATGACTGCATCCTCCACCGTGGTGAGAAGTACGAGAATATGGATAAATGCCCGGTATGCACTGCATTGCGGTATAAGATCAGAAAAGATGACCCTGGTGATATTGAGGGCGAGCCACCGAGGAAGAGGGTTCCTGCCAAGGTGATGTGGTATGCTCCTATAATACCACGGTTGAAACGTCTGTTCAGAAATAAAGATCATGCGAAGTTGTTGCGATGGCACATGGAATATCGTATGAAAGACGATAAGTTGAGGCACACCGCTGATGGTCGGCAGTGGAGAAAAATCGAGAGAGAGTTCCCGAGATTTGCAGCTGACGCAAGGAACTTATGGTTAGGTCTGAGTACAGATGGCATGAATCCTTTTGGGAAGCAGAGTTGCAGTCACAGCACCTGGCCCGTTACTCTATGTATCTACAACCTTCCTCCTTGGTTATGCATGAAGCGGAAGTTCATTATGATGCCAGTGCTTATCCAAGGTCCAAAGCAACCCGGCAACGATATTGATGTGTACCTAAGGCCATTAGTTGATGAACTTTTACAGCTGTGAGCCGAACCAGGTGCACGTGTGTGGGACGAGCACACACAAGAGGAATTTGACCTTCGAGCGTTGCTTTTCGTAACCATCAATGATTGGCCTGCTCTTAGTAACATTCCAGGACAGTCAAACAAGGGATACAATGCATGCACGCACTGTTTGGATCAGACAGAAAGTATATATCTGGACAAATGTAGGAAGAATGTGTACCCGTACAATCGTCGTTTTCTTCCGCCCAAGCATCCCTTAAAGAAAAAAGGCAAGCATTTCAATGGCAAGGCAGAACCCCGGGGGAAGCCTGTCATCCGTACTGGTGCTGAAGTATTTGATATGGTCAAAGATTTAAAAGTAATCTTTGGAAAGGGTCCTGGCAGCCAACCTGTTCCTAACGGCCCTGATAAGCGCGTACCCATGTGGAAGAAGAAATCTATATTTTGGGAGCTACCCTACTGGGAAGTCCATGAGGTCCGCTCGGCAATCAACGTGATGCACCTGACGAAGAATCTCTGCGTGAATATTCTAGGCTTCCTGGGCTTGTATGGGAAGTCAAAAGATACACCGGAAGCACGGGAGAACCAGGAACATCATAAAGGAAGAGATGGCATGCATCCAGGGCAGTTTCAAGGGCGTGCCAGCTACGCTCTTACTAAGGAAGAGAAGGAAATCTTCTTTGAAGTCCTTTTCAGTATCAAGGTCCCGACTGGTTTCTCGTCGAATATAAAGGGAATCGTAAATATGAAAGACAAAAAATTCCAAAACCTAAAGTCTCATGACTGCCACGTGCTTATGACGCAATTGCTTCCGGTTGCATTGATGGGAATTCTACCGGAAAATGTTCGGCTGACAATTGTGAAGGTATGTGCATTCCTCAATGCAATTTCTCAGAAGGTAATCGATCGAGAAAGTCTATTAGGGTTACAGATTGATGTGGTCCAATGTCTGGTCAGCTTTGAGTTGTTGTTCCCGCCATCCTTCTTCAATATAATGACACACCTCCTAGTTCACCTAGTCGAAGAGATTAGAATTCTCGGTCCTGTGTTTCTACACAATATGTTCCCCTTTGAGAGGTTCATGGGAGTCTTGAAGAAATATGTTCGTAACCGTGCTAGGCCAGAAGGAAGCATCTCCAAGGGCTATGGAACAGAGGAGGTCATTGAGTTTTGTGTGGACTTTCTTTCCTGATCTTAAGCCGATTGGTGTTCCTGAATCTCGGTATGAGGGTAGGCTGACAGGAAAAGGCACACTAGGAAGGAAAGCAAAAGTATGTATGGACGGGCATTCTTTCTCTCAAGCACACTACACAGTTCTACACAATTCCACCGTGGTGGCTCCGTATATCATGAGACACAAGAATATTCTACGCTCCGAAAACCCAGGGAAGTCTGACTCTTGGATTAAAGGGGAACACAAGAAGACTTTCGGCAGTTGGTTGCAGACACATCTCATGAATGACGACACCGTTGGAGATCAGCTGTACTGTTTGGCCAGGCCACCATCTTCGACTATATGTACTTTCCAAGGGTATGAGATAAATGGGAATACATTTTACACGGTTGCCCAAGATAAAAAGAGCACCAACCAAAATAGTGGTGTCCGCTTTGATGCAACAGACGAGAATGAGCACTGTTTGGAAACATATTACGGGTACATAGAGGAGATATGGGAACTTGACTATGGACCTACTTTTAAGATCCCTTTGTTTCGGTGCAAATGGGTGAAGCTGACAGGAGGCGTGGTAGTTGTAGACCAAAAGTACGGCATGACAACAGTGAATCTCAACAATCTTGCGTAGATGGACGAACCATTTGTCCTAGCCAATGATATCGCTCAGGTTTTCTATGTGAAGGACATGTCTACAAAAACGAGAAAAAGAAATCAGCGAAAGAAGATATTGTCCGATGAGCCAAAACGTCACATAGTTCTTTCACGGAAAAGAAACATCGTGGGAGTAGATGACAAGACAGACATGTCAGTAGATTATAACAAGTTTCATGAAATTCCGCCCTTCAAAGTGAAAACTGACCCAAGCATCCTACTGAATAATAGATAGGAATATTGATGCAATAATGTAATAATGTATTAAACCTTTTATGTAATGCATGTATGGAATATACTAAACCTTTTAGTATTGAATTATTTATTCAATTTCAAACACTTTTCATTTTCATAGTTTTGTCAAATTCTCAAATATGCAAAAATAATTTTAATAAACCTTTGTAAGAGATGAGTTCTCGTTCGAAACGCTGATACTTCGAGAGAGATTGTCCATTTTGTACACGAAGTGCATCCAGTTTTTGTCGTAGCCCTCTCAACTTTTTAACACATGCTATGTGGGTGAAATGATGATAGCATGCCAACTTTCAACATTTTCCGAGTTCATTTCTAGTGCTTTTCAATTTTAGGGTCAACTAGCTAAAAAAAAAGTAAATGCACGAAGAATACCAAATGAAGTCAGAAATTGTTGAAATTTTGTGATGTGCCTTTGATTGGTGCATTTTGAACACACAAAAAGTATGGAGTTCAAATAAGTTAAAAAAATGAAATCCCTTTGTAAGAGATGAGTTCTCGTTCGAAACGCTGATACTTCAAGAGAGATTGTCTGTTTTGTACACGAAGTGCATCCAGTTTTTGTCGTAGCCCTCTCAACTTTTTAACACATGCTGTGTGGGTGAAATGATGATCGCATGCCAACTTTCAACATTTTCAGAGTTCATTTGTAGTGCTTTTCAATTTCAGGGTCAACTAGCTCAAAAAAAAAGTAAATGCACGAAGAATACCAAATGAAGTCAGAAATTGTTGAAATTTTGTGATGTGCCTTTGAATGGTGCATTTTGAACACACAAAAAGTATGGAGTTCAAATAAGTTCAAAAAAATGAAATCCCTTTGTAAGAGATGAGTTCTCGTTCGAAACCCTGATACTTTGAGAGACATTGTCCGTTTTGTACACGAAGTGCATCCAGTTTTTGTCGTAGCCCTCTCAACTTTTTAACAGATGCTATGTGGGTGAAATGATGATAGCATGCCCACTTTCAACATTTTCAGAGTTCATTTGTAGTGCTTTTCAATTTCAGGGTCAACTAGCTCAAAAAATAGTTTTTAATTGAAAATAACAAAATAGTTAATAGTTTGGATAGTCAAAATAATTAATATTGAAAATAGAAAATAGTTTTGAATTATTTATTCAATTTCAAACACTTTTCATTATCATAGTTTTGTCAAATTCTCAAATATGCAAAAAGAATTTTAATAAACATAGTTTTTAATTGAAAATAACAAAATAGTTAATAGTTTGGATAGTCAAAATAAATACTTTTGAAAATAGAAAATAGTTTTGAATTATTTATTCAATTTCAAACACTTTTCATTATCATAGTTTTGTCAAATTCTCAAATATGCAAAAAGAATTTTAATAAACATAGTTTTAATTGAAAATAACAAAATAGTTAATAGTTTGGATAGTCAAAATAATTACTTTTGAAAATATAAAATAGTTTTGAATTATTTATTCAATTTCAAAACGTTTTCATTATCATAGTTTTGTCAAATTCTCAAATATGCAAAAAGAATTTTAATAAACATAGTTTTTAATTGAAAATAACAAAATAGTTAATAGTTTGGATAGTCAAAATAATTAATTTTGAAAATAGAAAATAGTTTTGAATTATTTATTCAATTTCAAACACTTTTCATTATCATAGTTTTGTCAAATTCTCAAATATGCAAAAAGAATTTTAATAAACATAGTTTTAATTGAAAATAACAAAATAGTTAATTTTGAAAGTAGAAAAAAATTGAAACTATATGAGAATTTATAGAGAAAATTAAACCTAAATTCAAAGTGACCTCACTTTGAATTCAAGTTTAATTTTCTCCATAATTTCAAATATGGTTTCAATTTTTAAATTTACAGTCAGTTTAGGCCCGTAAGCCTGCTTTAGAGAGTAGCTCGATGGATATGCTGCGACGGGGCTTATAAACAAGTGTTAGTCCCCTCGCTGGGCGAGGTGGGACTAAACTTATCGTGCAACCGAGGAGGGGATTTAGTCCCGGGTGGAGCCACGACCCGGGACTAAAGCCCCTCGCCTGCCGCCTGCCGAGCACGGGCCTTTAGTCCCGGGTCGTGGCTCCACCCGGGACTAAAGGGTGTCTTTAGTCCCGGTTCGAGCCCCGAACCGGGACTAAAGGCCCCTGCTTCCCGCCTTTTGGTCTGCCGAAAAAGGGCCTTTAGTCCCGGGTCGTGGCTCCAACCGGGACTAAAGGGTGTCTTTAGTCCCGGTTCGAGCCCCGAACCGGGACTAAAGATCCACCTATATAAGCGGGAGTTAGAAAATTTCCAACCCAAATCGCATTTCGTTCTCTCTTCTTCCTCGTTCTCCTGCCCGGCGCGGCACCACCGATGAACTCGACGACACCGTCAGGCTGCCCGCCGTCCTCCTCGCCGCCGCCTGCCGTCCTCCTCGCCGTCGCCGTCGTCCTCCTCACCGCCGCCGTCCTCCTCGCCGCCGCCAGCCGTCCTCCTCACCGTCGTCGACGCCTCCGGCCGGTAAGCCCCGGCCCCCTCCTCCCCAACACTCCGGCCGGTAGAAGAAAAGAAGAAAAAGGAGAAGAAAAGAAGAAAAAGGGAACAAAATAAGAAAAAGGAGAAGAAAAGAAGAAAAAGGAGAAGAAAAGAAGAAAAAGGGAAGAAAGGAAGAAAAAGGAGAAGAAATGAAGAAAAAGGAGAAGAAAAGAAGAAAAAGGAGAAGAAAAGAAGAAAAAGGAGAAGAAAAGAAGAAAAAGGAGAAGAAAAGAAGAAAAAAGGGAAGAAAAGAAGAAAAAGAAGAAGAAAAGAAGAAAAAGGAGAAGAAAAGAAGAAAAAGGGAAGAAAGGAAGAAAAAGGAGAAGAAAGGAAGAAAAAGGAGAAGAAAGGAAGAAAAAGGAGAAGAAAGGAAGAAAAAGGAGAAAAGAAGAAAAAGGAGAAGAAAAGAAGAAAGGATTTTTTTTTGTCATTTAATTCCTATTTTTATTAGGTTTGTGCTAGATTATTAGGGTTAGTAATATTTAGAATTAGGTTAGGGTTACAAGAAGAAGAAAGATGAACAAAAATAAGAAAATAAGATTAGGAAAAAGGAAAATAAGAAGAGGAGGAGAAGAAAAGAAGAAAAAGGAGAATAAGAAGAGGAGGAGAGGAGAAGAAGAGGAAAAATAGAAGAAGATGAGAAGTAGAAGAAGAGAAGTTGAAGAAGAAGCGGAGAAGAAAATAAGAAAGAAGAAGAAGAAGAAGAAGAAGACATTTCTACGTATATAGATGCTTCATTAGTGTTTCTTAGATTATTGCTTAATTTTGCTATTGTATATGCTTAAGTGTTAATAGTTTATTTTACTATATATACAATTAGTTTATTTTTAGCAAGAAAATTAATAGAACTAGTTTATTTTTTAGTTCATTTTACGATGCCTATCCCGCATCCTCGTCGTCGACTCGGCGGAGGACACCTGCTTGATCAGAGGAGCCATGTCCGGGACTGGGCTCCGCCCGACTGGTATTGGGAGGTGCTACCTTCCGGGGGGCGTAGGTTGGTGAGGAGCCAGCCCGTTGTTGACCTGATCCTTGTTTGGTGGCGGTCGCGTGGGCCAGTGACGGTGCCGAGGCTTCCGGACACCGCAGAGGTGGTACGTCACCGTGTCAGCGAGGAGGATGAGCACGTCCGTCGCTACATGGTTGCGTTGGAGGGCAGGTTCGAGCATACTTGGCAGGTTCTTCGGGGATCTCACTGGAGCTATGATCGTGTGATGGTTCCTTCTTTTTGGATGTCCACCGCCCGCGACGATACCCGTCGGGCGCTACGGTTCTAGCTGTATAAGTGATGCTATATGTATGATAGTATTCGAGGAGTATTAGTGATAATATTCGACGGTGTACGGACAAAAGAGATGATGTAGTTTTGCTTATAATTGAATGCATGCTAATTTTAATACTACTTTATTTTACGATTTTGTTTTGCTTATTGAATTCTCAAATTGGAAAAGTACTCCTACTTTGAATACTATGCAGAAATCTAGGAGTCCCGGGTGGAGCCATGACCCGGGACTAAAGTTGTTTTGGAACGGAGTTCCTGATAGAATAATTCTTTTTTGGTACAAAGTTCAACAAAGTCCTTTGACACTAGACAATGTGACATATAGAAGGGTAGATGAGATCAGGAAAAATAGGATCATTTTCTACACATCTAGAATGTCACCATTTTGTTAAATCCTTAAAGGTTAAGAGAATCCGTTAGACATATTTTAGAGTTTAGGTTCTAGCCAAGACCCGGGACTAAAGGTCTTTCTATATAAAACGACACTTCAAAGTTTCTAACCCCTCTTATATAGTTTGTTAGTTTATTAGTTAATCAAATGTCCGTTTTTGCAGAACTATGGATCCACATATCAGGAACCTCGAAGAGGAAGAACTTCTCGAAGATATAATCAAAGACGGCCCCGACGTTGAACGAGCTGAATCTCCGTCGTCATATCTAAACCCCTCCGGATATGGAATGGAGGTCGACCGACACGAAGATGAAGCCGATGGCGCAGGAGATTGGTCCAATGACAGAGAAGGTGATAGCTCCACTGATGGAGAAGCCGATGGAGAAGCCGGTGGAGAAATAATAAAGTCCGGCGAGGTATACATATGAAGTTCGACAATCACTTGTAATATGTGAAAAATATTGGAGATAGCTCTATATTGTATACATATACATTCATTTGACGAATGTTTCTCCCTCTTAGGCCTCCAGATCGAGCAAAGCTACGAAACGAGGCCCGACTAGAAAGTTGAATGCACGGACGCATTACACCTTTGAGGTGATATTGTCTATGGGCGAACCCAAGCTTCCTAAGAATGCTGCTGACACATTCAAGAAGCAATGCAGAGTTCTCGTTAGGGATCACGTCCCGATCAGCGTTCGGGAGTGGAACAAGCGCAAAGGGGCAGCCGATAGTGACTATGTCGCCGAAAGGTACAAAGATAATCTTTGGAATGATCTCATGTCACATTTCAACCTGCCAGAATGTGAGAATGAAGACGCCGCAAAAAAAACTGAGGGCCAAAGTCAAGCAGTGGACTCTAAAGAAGATGGCCGAACTGTTCCGTAGCTGGAAGAAGAAGATATGGAAAAACTATCTGAAGACAAAGAAAGTGCCAGTATTCGAGGGGTATCTAGCCAAGCAGGCGAATCACTGGAAGGCATTTCAAGAGTACAAGGAGTCAGAAGATGCCGATGCATTATCAGAAAAGAACAAGAAAAATGCCGACAAGAAGAAATATCACCAGAAGCTGGGGCCAGGGGGCTATGAGACTGCCATCCCAAAGTGGGATAAGAAGGAGCAAGATCTGCTAGCTAAAGGCATCATACCTGAACCACTCCGTGATGAGTGGGAATTGAGAGCAAGAAATTGGTTCCTTGCGCATGGTGGTTCGTACGCCGAAGAAACAGGGGACCTCATCTGCAATGACGGTCTTAGGATACCCTGGGAGAATTGGAAAAAGATAGTGCAAGAAATTAAGGAGGGAAAAAGACAGTTCACTACAGATAGAGAGAAAGATTTGCTCACACTGGTCCTCGGCAATGACGAACATGGAGGACGAACGCGAGGCTTCGGTCCTTCTTACCCATGGTGGCTTGGGTTTGCCAGAGACCAAGACACTTACAGAAGCCGAGCGAGAGCAAAGAAGGGGCAGCAGGATGAGGAGAATGACAAGTTCAACCAGTTGCTTGCTAGGATTAACGAGCAACATAAGTAGATTGATGAGCTTAGAGGAGTAGTGCGCCAGGAAGATCATGCACTCGATATTACCGGCGCCCCATCTAAGCGGAAAAGCAGCGTGGCTGAATCTGAGGCCCCGCCCGACGATGCACGAAGAATGATAGAGGGCGGTCCCGGCTACCCCGTGGATGGAATCAAGGAGTCAACATCATGTGAACTCCATCAGAAATTCAAGAACATATCCATGAAGGTGGCCGTCGGACAAGCTTTACCTTCTGGCCCTGATGCACGCTGGCATGGCCGTGAGACTCCAGCTGGCTTTGCTAAAGTCGGGGTGGATGAAATCATGGCGGGGTTTCATGATATGGAGCTTGACATAGCTGGACCCGAAGATGAGAGGACACTCGGAGAAGTACTGGGTGGAGTCATCCTATGGGACAAGAACTACATCAAGCTTCCAGGCTCGGCCCCAAGGACAACACCGCCTCCGAGTCGTCGCAGGTCACCTACACCTCCATCACCTCCAAGCCCTTCACATGACGTCGGCCAGCACAACACGAGTCCATCTCGATCACCGCCGCCGGACTTGGGTCGTCCGTCTCCGTCGCCGCCCGCTCCGGATACTAAGCGGAAGCATGCCAACAAGTACTCTCCGCCGATGATTTCTAAGCGACGGAGCCCCCCAAAGCGCAAACTGTCGCCCCTCCCAAAGGTACCTCATGCTAATCTTCCTATCAGACCTTATGATCATACCCCCGAGGAAAACGCCAGGATAGCAAAGGAACATCATGATGCACAGATGAGAAAGAAGGAACCCGAGCCCCACCCGGAATACACCGAGAAGCAAATAGCATTTGCAAAATACTTCACGAACCTTCCATCACAGTATGACTTACACCATAAGCCTGATGACTATACACGCACATTGCAGAAGGAAGTGAAAAAGAGCAGATCACGTGCAAGTGCAAGTGGGAGCAAATCAAGTTCAACTACAAGCAAAAAAAGATCAGACGTTCCTCAGCTTGGACAACAGGCCAAACAGTCGATCCCACCCCTCAGGGTGTTACCCGAGAATGTCCCCCCTCTGGTGCAGGGGCAAGATTTGCAATTAGCAAAGAAGTGGGCGAATGAATGGGGTATCCCGGTTGAAGACATTCTGGCTTCCCAAGACGACAGGTTACCCAAGGCTGTGGTAGCCCCTAAGCCACAGTTTGTCATGGGAGCGCCTTTGGTCAGCAAAGATGATCTCCCAACAAATATGCGTTACTTGCATACATGGTACTTAAGTGAATCATAGAATGGGAGAACGATGATCGTGGTGAGTGTCCCACGGGAGTACTACGGCCGCCCAAAAAAATCCATATCGACTTTGATGAACTCTTCCAGATGTATAATGTCGACGCCCTCGACAAATCGCTTATGAGTTGCTATTGTGTGTAAGTTTTTCAATTCGTTGTCTACATATAACTTGTTTAGTTATTTCAATTCATTGTCTATATATAACTTGTACTCTATTATGCAGAATGAAGATTCTGTATTGTAAAAATAGGAACATCCTAAATATTGGGTTTATTGACCCAGATAAAATACATATAGCGACGCTAACTAATAAACCCAAGGAGACGGAGGAAAACTTTCTAAGGTTTCTAACATATCAAAATTTCTGTGACCACATATTGTTTCCATACAACTTCAGGTGAGGGTCTTTACTCTGTTGTGTCCATTCACTTATAAGTGTAATTGATAAGTTACTAACACACACACACACACACACACACACACACACACACACACACACACACATATATATATATATATATATATATATATATATATATATATACATGTGCAGCTTCCATTGGATTCTGTTGGACATTCAAATTGATAAGGGAAGAGTTGATGCCTTCGACCCATTATCGAGACCCTTGGAACAGTTCCAAAGCCTCCACGACATGCTCCAAGGGTAATTTCAGTCATTCTTGCACTCTATCGGTCTCTTTCGATGATTCTCTGATATATCAATTAATGAAAAACTTAGCAAATCATTATCCTTGTCGGGCAGGGTTTGGAAGCGGTTCAAGTGCGTGACTCCCGGTATCGAGCCTGAGAAGCTGACCTTTAGAGCGGCTCAGGTAAGTAGTAGTATGATATATTTCTATTTTCAATACATTTATGATGCTAGATTATTAATTTGATTATATATATTCTATTCTCGTAAAGTGCGACAAGAGCCACGGGGGACGCATCTATGCGGATACTATGTTTGCGAGACCATTCGCACGTTTACCACTGAGCACAAGGATCACAGATACGACGTAAGCAATGAACATTCACACCTCTATTTTTACCCATCATTCTTTGTTATCATGATTGATATTCATATTCATCTCCTCTTCTTATATAGTACACGACCATGAGGGAGAAGTCCCTACCAAAGCAACGCGCGATTGCTGTTGCAGAGGAGCTTGCGACCTTTCTAAGGACGGAAGCTATAGATGACAAAGGACGATTTAGTGTAGCTAGGGGCTATTACTGATGTTGGTCCATGTAATCGAATAGACGGTCTCTAGTCCCGATAATTCAGATCTCCATATAATTGTATATATATGCTCGCTTGTAAGATAAGTTAATCTTATATATATATATGCATAATTATTTCTATTTAGAATTATATGAAAACTAATATCCGAACACCAAACGAGGCATCACGTTAATCTCCCGAACACCTAAATCCTAAAACCCTAAAACCCAAAAATAAACAAAATCTGAAACTCTTTAGTCCCGGTCCGTGTAAAGACCCGGGACTAAAGGGCCTGCCCCTGAGGGCGCTCCGAGGCGCCCACGTGGAGTACCTTTGCTCCCGGCTTGGAACAGGGCCGGGACTAAAGGTTAGGCCTTTAGTCCCGCCCCTTTGGTCCCGGTTGGTGAACCGGGACTAAAGCCCCTTACGGGCCGGGACTATAGGCCGTGTCCCCACTAGTGTAGTCCTTTCGATAAGTAAGAGTGTCAATCCCAACGAGGAGCAAAAGGCTGTGATAAACGGTTTTCAGCAAGGTAATAACTGCAAGCACTGAAAGTAGCGGTAACAAGTGATGGTGTAGCGAGGTGAAACGTAGCAAGTGAAAAGTAACAAGTAATAAGTAGTAGCAACGGCGCAGCAAGTGGCGCAATCCCTTTTGTAGCAAGGGACAAGCCTGAACAAAGTCTTATAGGAGGGAAAACGCTCCCGAGGACACATGAGAATTTCTGTCATGCTAGTTTCATCATGTTCATGTGGTTCGCGTTCGTTACTTTGATAGTTTGATATGTGGGTGGACCGGCGCTTGGGTACTGCCCTTACTTGGACAAGCATCCCACTTATGATTAACCCCTCTCGCAAGCATCCGCAACTACGCAAGAAGAATTAAGACAACGTCTAATCATAACATTAAACTAGTGGATCCAAATCAGCCCCTTACGAAGCAACACATAGACTGGGGTTTAAGCTTCTGTCACTCTAGCAATCCATCATCTACTTACTACTCCCCATTGCCTTCCTCTAGGCCAAAATATGGTGAAGTGTTATGTAGTCGACGTTCACATAACACCACTAGAGGAAAAGACAACATACATCATATCAAAATACCGAACGAATACCAAATTCACATGACTATTATTAGCATGACTTATCCCATGTCCTCAGAAACAAAAGTAACTACTCACAAAGCATAATCATAATCATGATCATAGGTGTAATGAATAGCATCAAGGATCTGAACATAAACTCTTCCACCAAGTAATCCAACTAGCATCAACTACAAAGAGTAATCAACACTACTAGCAACCTTACAAGTACCAATCAGAGTCGCGAGACGGAGATTGGTTACAAGAGATGAACTAGGGATTGGAGAGGAGATGATTCTGATGAAGATGTTGATGAAGATGCCTCCCCTCCGACGAGAGGAGTGTTGGTGATGACGAAGGCGACGATTTCCCCCTCCGGGAGGGAAGTTTTCCCGGCAGGATCGTCCTGCCGGAGCTCTAGATTGGATCTGCTCAAGTTCCGCCTCATGGCGGTGGCGAAACCACGAAAAACCTCCTTCTTGATTTTTTCTGGAACGAAAGCCTTCATATAGTAAAAGAGGGGGCCAGTGGGCCGTCAGGGAGCCCACAAGCCGTGTAGCCGCCACCAGGGGGTGGCGGCTACCAGGCTTGTGGGGCCCTGGTAGCTCCCCTCTGGCACTTCTTTCACCCAATATTTTTTATATATTCCCAAAAAATTCCATGTCGATTTTCAGGGCATTTGGAGTTGCGTAGAATAGAGGACTCAGACTTGCTCCTTTTCCAGTCCAGAATTCCAGCTGCTCGTATTCTCCCTCTTCAAATAAACCTTGCAAAATAAGAGAGAAAAGGCAAAAGTATGGTACCACAAAGTAATATAACAGCTCATAAAGCGATAAATATCAACATGAAAGCATGATGCAAAATGGACGTATCAACTCCCCCAAGCTTAGACCTCGCTTGTCCTCAAGCGAAAACCAAGTTCCATAAACATGTCCACATGTTTAGGGACGAAGGTGTCGATAAAACATAATACGGATATGAGGGCATCATGATCACACATATAACAGCAATACGTCATAAAGATTCTTATGAGAAAGTAACAATTCCTTCACAAAGCAAAGTATGAAGCAAAAACCTTACCGAGAAGTAACCAACAACAGTCCATAGTCATTGAAGCAATTGCAATTTATCATAACATCAGAAAGAGTCAAATAAGAGCTTGTAAGGCAAACCCACATACTCAATCATCTCTTTTCTTTTCCACAATTGTTACAACTCACGTGGTACCCATGGTATCAAAGTTTCAGCTGGACACAGAGGAAGATAGAGGCTTATCGTTTTGCCTCCCAACCATTTACCTCAAGGGTAAAGTCAACAATAATAAAGCATAAGTACTCATCTCCAAGTTGATATATGAGTATATATCTTTCCCAAGCATGTGACGGTAGCCAAGACAAAGGCAAAATAGGGAATTGGTGAAGATCATCATGACTGTTCCAAGGGCAAAAAGTAAAGGTACAAGATAGGCCCTTCGCAGAGGGAAGCAGAGGTTGTCATGCGCTTTTGAGGTTTGGATGCGTGTACTCTTAGTGCGGAGGAACATCACTTTATATTGCCTCCTGTGATAAAGAACTTTATTATGCAGTTTGTCACTTTTATGTCTTCCTCATCACAGGTTCGTACAAAGCTTATTTTCCACACACTAATAGATCATACATATTAGAGAGCAATTTTTATTGCTTGCACCGATGGCAACTTACTTCAGGGATCTTATTCAATCCATAGGCACGTATGGTGGACTCTCATGGCAAAACTGGGTTGGAAGTTTATGGATGCACAAGTAGTATCTCTACTTGGTGCGGGAGTTTTGGCTAATATGAGGTGAAAGCAAACGTCACATGCTAAGGGATCTCTAATCATATAACATTGTTTGGAACCAAGCAAACACAATTCATTATGTTGTCTTCCTTGTCCAACATCTACTTCTAAGCATGTAATAGTTTGGTGAGTGCTCACAATTATGGAAAGTGTCTAAGATGATATATTTATATGTGAACCTCTCTTTCCTCATTACTTCTTATTAATTGCAACAATGACTGAGGTCTATGTTGATTTATTCTCAACAAGTTTCAATCATCATACGTGTCATATGTGAAGCTATCACTTTCCATAAGATCATCTCATGATCTTTCATGCTATCGTTCTTTTCATACTTTTGATCACGACACAAAACAAAGCCCTTGACTAAGATACTCTTTATTATACAGCTCGCAAGCTCGAATACATCGGGGGAGACACAAAGCAAAAGACTCAAACTAAACACTAAAGACTTATTCCACTAAGAGAAGAAATAAAAACTGAAAAGGAAAAAACTAAAACAAAGGTAAAAGCAAAAGATATAAAGGTGATACGATACCAGGGCAACTCCCCCAAGCTTGGAAAAAGCCAAGGGGATTGCCCATACCAATGCTTAGTTGTCTCCCTTTGGTGGTGATAGTGGTGGAGTTGTTGAAGTAGTCTTGAGCTTGTCTAATTTCCACTTGAGCAAAAAGTTCTACTCCCTCAGATCGTCATTTTCCTCCTCAAGTTCCAACACTCTATGGCCAAGTTCCTGCTTACTCTCCTGCAAGAAACGAGAGGGGATAAATATGGTCTTAGGCTTCTTCCTGGAGTTGGGGAGGCTTGACTTCTTGAACTCCACATGGGTGTTTGCAGGTTGAGGTAAAGGAGCCTCCTCTTTGTCGGAACTCGTTTGTTCCTTCCCCTTGGGATCATAGTCCTCTTCCTCGTCAGTGGTCCAGCCATATGGTTCCAAGTCCCCATAGACCTTTGGGTTAGCAAGGTAATCAGCCACATAGCTCTCCCCCTCTGAATCCTGAGAAGACATCTTGACCTAGATCTGCGACAGAAAACATGCCCGAAACGAAAACAGAAGAAAACTGCACGACACAGAGATCAAAACCCTCGGGCGTAAATATAATGATTTTTTCTGGACCTGAAGGAGTGCTCCACAAGAAAACGGAGTCCGGGGGGCACACGAGGTGTCCACAAGCCCTGTATCCGCCGCCAGGGGGTAGGTGGCGGCTACCAAGCTTGTGGACGCCTCGTGCGCTCTCCGGACTGCTTTTTATTTTTCTAATTTTCCAAAAATTCCAAAACGGAGGAAATTTCCTATTGGAAAAGTTTCGGAGTCCAATTACTTACCGAAACAGATACCTCTTCGTTTTCAGGGTGTGAAAGAGGCTGACAAACATCCCTTATGTACTCCTCTGGAGTTATGATATTGATGATGTTGGTCTCAACATTTATGGGAGTACCAGAGATATAATGTTTGATTCTTTGCCCATTTACTACTCTAGGAAAATTTCCTTCCGTGTTATTGATTTTGATGGCACCAGAACGATATACTTCCGCGATAACGTAAGGACCTTCCCATTTAGAGAGAAGCTTGCCCGCGAAGAATCTTAAGCGAGAATTGTATAGCAGGACATAATCACCTACATTGAACTCTCGTTTCTGTATTCTTTTATCGTGCCATCTCTTAACATTTTCCTTGAACAACTTGGCATTCTCATATGCCTGGGCCCTCCATTCATCTAATGAGCTGATATCAAACAACCGCTTCTCACCGACAAGTTTAAAGTCGAAGTTAAGCTCTTTGATTGCCCAATAAGCTTTGTGTTCCAGCTCAAGAGGTAAATGACAGGCCTTACTGTAAACCATTATATACGGCGACATGCCCATGGGATTCTTATAAGCAGTCCTATAAGCCCATAGTGCATCGTCAAGTTTACTAGACCAATTCTTTCGAGATCTATTGACAGTCTTTTGTAAGATCAATTTGATCTCCCTATTACTCAACTCCACTTGACCACTAGACCGAGGATGATAAGGAGATGCAACTCTATGGTTGACATCATACTTACAAGCATCTTGCGGAAAACACCATGAATGAAGTGTGAACCGTCATCAGTCATCAGATATCTAGGGACTCCAAATCTTGGGAAAATGACTTCTTTAAGCATCTTAATAGAGGTGTGGTGATCAGCATTTCTAGTGGGGATAGCTTCTACCCACTTAGTGACGTAATCCATAGCAACTAAGATGTGAGTGTACCCATTGGAACTCGGGAAGGGTCCCATATAATCAAAGCCCCAGACATCAAATGGTTCAATGAAAAGTGAATAGTTCATAGGCATTTCCTGACGTTTACTGATGTTCCCTATCTTTGGCATTCGTCACAAGACAAGACAAACTTACGGGCATCCTTGAAGAGAGTGGGCCAGTAGAAACCTGATTGCAATACCTTATGAGCAGTTCTATCTCCAGCATGGTGTCCTCCGTATGCTTGAGAATGACACTTCTGCAGGATCTGTCCCTGTTCATGTTCAGGCACACAACGTCTAAGAACACCATCTACTCCTTCCTTATAAAGGTGAGGATCATCCCAAAAGTAATGTCTCAAATCAAAGAAGAATTTCTTCTTTTGCTAATAGGTGAAACTAGGTGGTATGTATTTGGCTACGATATAGTTTGCGTAATCAGCATACCACGGTACACTATGTGAAGATCGGATGACATTTAATTGCTCATCAGGAAAGCTGTCATCAATAGGTCGTGGGTCATCAAGGACATTCTCTAGCCTGGACAAGTTATCTGCTACAGGGTTATCAGCACCCTTTCGGTCAACAACGTGCAAATCAAATTCCTGTAGCAGGAGAACCCATCTGATTAGCCTAGGCTTAGCGTCCTTCTTCTCCATAAGGTACTTAATAGCAACATGATCAGAGTGAATAGTGACTTTGGAGTCAACTATATAAGATCTGAACTTTTCACATGCAAACATGACTGCTAAAAACTCCTTTTCCGTAGTGGCATAGTTTCTTTGGGCACTGTCTAGAGTTTTACTAGCGTACTGAATAACATTGAAATTCTTGTCAACTCTTTGTCCTAGAACAGCACCAACAGCACAATCACTAGCGTCACACATGATCTCAAAAGGCAAGTTCCAATCAGGTGGTTGAACAATAGGTGCGGTTATCAAGGCCTTCTTAAGTATTTCAAAAGCTTCCTCACAATCCTCATCAAAAACAAAAGGAACATCCTTCTGCAAGAGGTTGGTAAGAGGCCTAGAAATCTTAGAGAAGTCTTTAATGAACCTTCTATAGAAACCAACATGACCTAGGAAACTTCGTATACCTCTGATATCTGTGGGGCAAGGCATTTTCTCAATTGCATCAACCTTAGCCTTATCAACTTCAATGCCTTTCTCAGAGATTTTGTGTTCTAAGACGATGCCTTCATTAACCATAAAGTGGCACTTCTCCCAACTCAAGACAAGATTGGTGTCTTTACATCTCTGTAAGACTCGATCAAGGTTGCTGAGGCAATCGTCAAAGGACCGTAAACGGAGAAGTCATCCATGAAAACCTCGACAATCTTTTCACAAAAGTCAGAGAATATAGCCATCATACATCTTTTAAAGGCGGCAGGTGCATTGCATAAGCCAAAAGGCATAAGTCTATAATCAAAGGTACCGAAGGGGCAGGTGAAAGTGGTTTTCTCCTGATCAGATTGTGCAACATGTATTTGCGAGAAACCTGAATAACCGTCTAGAAAGCAGAAGTGTGTGTGTTTGGATAGCCTTTCTAGCATTTGGTCGATAAAAGGCAAAGGGTAATGATCTTTCCTGGTTGCCTTGTTCAGTTTCCGGAAGTCTATCACCATCCTATAGCCAGTAATAATCCTTTGTGGGATTAATTTATTCTTATCATTAGGAACGACGGTGATACCTCCCTTCTTAGGTACGCAATGTACTGGACTTACCCAATCACTATGAGCAACAAGATAAATGATTCCTGCTTCCAGAAGCTTTAATATTTCTTTTCTCACGACCTCTTTCATCTTAGGATTTAATTGCCTTTGATGATCAGCAACTGGTTTGAAGTCAGGATCAGTTTTAATCTTGTGCCGACATAGAGTGGGACTAATACCCTTAAGATCATCAAGAGTATATCCAATAGCAGCACGGTGCTTCCTCGGAGTTTTTAGTAACTTCTTTTCTTCATGCTCTGAAAGGCTAGCACTAATAATAACAGGATATATCTCCTTCTCATCAAGATAGGCATACTTAAGAGTATCAGGCAACTGTTTAAGCTCGAACACAGGATCACCTTTTGGTGGGGGAGGATCCCCAAGTAGTTCAACAGGCAAATTATTCTTGAGAATAGGATATTGTTCCAAGACAATTTTATCTATCTCATCTATTTCATCCATATGCATATCATTTTCATGCTCAAGCAGATATTGCTCTAAAGGATTCGTAGGAGGTACGACAATAGAGGCAAGAGCAATGATTTCATCCCTACCAGACGACTCTTTTTCATGGGGTTGTCTTCCAAACTTGGAGAAGTTAAATTCATGAGACACACCCTCGAAAGTAACAGTGATAGTCTGCTTAATGAAATCAATGTGAGAATTGACAGTGTTGAGAAAGGGTCTACCGAATATGATGGGACAAAAGCTATCTTGTGCAGTAGCAAGGACGAGAAAATCAATAGGATACTTCGTCTTACCACACATGACTTCTACGTCTCTCACAATTCCCAGAGGGCAGATAGTGTCTCTATTAGCTAGCGTAATAGTGACATCAATGGGTTCTAACTCAGCAGGTGCAACCTCATCTTTGATTTCATCATGTAGGGAACGGGGTATTGTGCTAACACTAGCACCCATATCACATAAACCATGGTAACAGTGATCTCCTATCTTGACAGAAACAACGGGCAGGCCAACTACATGTCCGTATTTGTCTTTCGCGTGAGGTTTAGCTATTCTAGCGGAGTCCTCACAGAATTTGATAACATGCCCATCTATGTCTTCGGCTAAGAGATCTTTGATAATAGCAACACTAGGTTCAACTCTAATTTCCTCAGTGGGTGCAAGTGGTCTAATGTAACCCCTACGTATCACAGTTGGAGCTTTAGAATAATCCTTTTTCCTAGCAGGGTAAGGTGGTTTCTGAGTGTAGGCACAAGGAACAACAGGATCACTAAAAGCAATGACTTTCTCCTCAACTAGATTGGTTTTGACTATGTTGATTTCTACAGGAGGTTGATACTTAAACCACTTCTCTTTGGGAAGATCAACACGAGCAGCAAAATATTCACATAGAGAAGCTACTATCTCAGAGTCAAGTCCATACTTAGCGCTAAAATCTCTAGAAGTGTTTATTTCAACAAAAGATTTAACGCAATCAAACTGGAAATTCATACCTGACTCCTTACCTTCTTCCAGCTCCCAATCTTCAGAGTTACGTTTGATTCTTTCCAATAAATTCCACTTGTGGTCAATATCCTTCTTCATAAAAGAACTGGTACAAGAAGTGTCAAGCATGGTATGATCTTCATGAGAAAGTCGAGCATAAAAGTTTTGAGTGATAATTTCTCTCGAGAGCTCATGATTGGGTCATGAATATAACATTGATTTAAGCCTCCCCCAAGCTTGACCTATGCTTTCCCTGTCACAGGGCCAAAAGTTATAAATATAATTCCGGTCATGATGTACTAAATGCATAGGATAGAACTTTTGATGAAATTCCAATTTCAACCAATTGTAGTCCCATGATCCAGTATCATCACGTAGCCTATACCATGTCAACGCCTTATCCTTCAAAGATAAAGGAAATACTTTCTTCTTTACCTCATCCTCGGGCAAACCTGCAAGCTTAAATAAACCACAAACTTCATCTACATAGATCATATGCAAGTCTGGATGTGAAGATCCATCTCGTGTAAAAGGATTAGCCAGCAGTTTCTCAAGCATACCCGAAGGAATTTCATAAATGATATTTTCAGTAGGTACCTCAGGTTGAGGAACAATTCCTCGTGCTTCCGTTCGTGGTGAAGATACCCCGAACAAACTCCTCAAAGGAACAGTTTCCATAGTGACAAGTGACAATAAATTTTAGCACGGTATATACATGTTTCCTTACCAAATTTCACTTACCAAAGGCGCTTCACTCCTCGGCAACGGCGCCAGAAAAGAGTCTTGATGACCCACAAGTTGTTGGAATTATGCCCTAGAGGCAATAATAAATGTATAGTTATTATTATAATTCCTGTATCAAGATAATAGTTTATTATCCATGCTATAATTGTATTGAATGAAGACTCATTTACATGTGTGGATACATAGACAAAACACCGTCCCTAGCATGCCTCTAGTTGGCTAGCCAGTTGATCAATGATAGTCAGTGTCTTCTGATTATGAACAAGTTGTTGTTGCTTGATAACTGGATCACGTCATTGGGAGAATCACGTGATGGACTAGACCCAAACTAATAGACGTAGCATGTTGATCGTGTCATTTTGTTGCTACTGTTTTCTGCGTGTCAAGTATTTATTCCTATGACCATGAGATCATATAACTCACTGACACCGGAGGAATGCTTTGTGTGTATCAAACGTCGCAACGTAACTGGGTGACTATAAAGATGCTCTACAGGTATCTCCGAAGGTGTTAGTTGAGTTAGTATGGATCAAGACTGGGATTTGTCACTCCGTGTGACGGAGAGGTATCTCGGGGCCCACTCGGTAATGCAACATCACACACAAGCCTTGCAAGCAATGTAACTTAGTGTAAGTTGCGGGATCTTGTATTACGGAACGAGTAAAGAGACTTGCCGGTAAACGAGATTGAAATAGGTATGCGGATACTGACGATCGAATCTCGGGCAAGTAACATACCGAAGGACAAAGGGAATGACATACGGGATTATACGAATCCTTGGCACTGAGGTTCAAACGATAAGATCTTCGTAGGATATGTAGGATCCAATATGGGCATCCAGGTCCCGCTATTGGATATTGACCGAGGAGTCTCTCGGGTCATGTCTACATAGTTCTCGAACCCGCAGGGTCTCCACACTTAAGGTTCGACGTTGTTTTATGCGTATTTGAGTTATATGGTTGGTTACCGAATGTTGTTCGGAGTCCCGGATGGGACCACGGACGTCACGAGGGTTTCCGGAATGGTCCATAAACGAAGATTGATATATAGGATGACCTCATTTGATTACCGGAAGGTTTTCGGAGTTACCGGGAATGTACCGGGAATGACGAATGGGTTCCGGGAGTTCACCGGGGGGGGGGGGCAACCCACCCCGGGGAAGCCCATAGGCTATGAGGGTGGCGCACCAGCCCTTAGTGGGCTGGTGGGACAGCCCAAGAGGGGCCTATGCGCCAAGGATAAGAAATCAAAGGAAAAGAAAAAAAAAAGAGGGAGGAGGTGGGAAGGGAGGGGGACTCCCTCCCACCAAACCTAGTCCAACTCGGTTTGGGGGGGGGGAGAGTCCTCCCCCTTGGCTCGGCCGACTCCTTGAGGGTCCTTGGACCCCAAGGCAAGGCCCCCCTCCCTCCCACCTATATATACGGAGGTTTTAGGGCTGATTTGAGACGTTTTTCTCACGGCTGCCCGACCACATACCTCCACGGTTTTTCCTCTAGATCGCGTTTCTGCGGAGCTCGGGCGGAGCCCTGCTGAGACAAGGTCATCACCAACCTCCGGAGCGCCGTCACGCTGCCGGAGAACTCTTCTACCTCTCCGTCTCTCTTGCTGGATCAAGAAGGCCGAGATCATCGTCGAGCTGTACGTGTGCTGAACGCGGAGGTGCCGTCCGTTCGGTACTAGATCGTGGGACTGATCGCGGGATTGTTCGCGGGGCGGATCGAGGGACGTGAGGACGTTCCACTACATCAACCGCGTTCTCTAACGCTTCTGCTGTACGATCTACAAGGGTACGTAGATCACTCATCCCCTCTCGTAGATGGACATCACCATGATAGGTCTTCGTGCGCGTAGGAAAATTTTGTTTCCCATGCGACGTTCCCCAACAGTGGCATCATGAGCTAGGTTCATGCGTAGATGTCTTCTCGAGTAGAATACAAAAGTTTTTGTGGGCGGTGATGTGCGTTTTGCTGCCCTCCTTAGTCTTTTCTTGATTCCGCGGCATTGTTGGATTGAAGCGGCTTGGACCGACATTACTCGTACGCTTACGAGAGACTGGTTTCATCGTTACGAGTAACCCCCTTTGCTCAAAGATGACTGGCAAGTGACGGTTTCTCCAACTTTAGTTGAATCGGATTTGACCGAGGAGGTCCTTGGATGAGGTTAAATAGCAACTCATATATCTCCGTTGTGGTGTTTGCGTAAGTAAGATGCGATCCTACTAGATACCCTTGGTCACCACGTAAAACATGCAACAACAAAATTAGAGGACGTCTAACTTGTTTTTGCAGGGTATGATTGTGATGTGATATGGCCAACGATGTGATGTGATATATTGGATGTATGAGATGATCATGTTGTAATAGAAATATCGACTTGCACGTCGATGGTACGGCAACCGGCAGGAGCCATAGGGTTGTCTTTATACTAACGTTTGTGCTTGCAGATGCGTTTACTATTTTGCTAGGATGTAGTTTTAGTAGTAATAGCATAAGTAGCACGACAACCCCGATGGCAACACGTTGATGGATGATCATGGTGTGGCGCCAATGACAAGTAGATCGTGCCGGTGCTTTGGTGATGGAGATCAAGAAGCACGCAATGATGGCCATATCATGTCACTTATGAATTGCATGTGATGTTAATCCTTTTATGCACCTTATTTTGCTTAGAACGACGGTAGCATTATGAGGTGATCTCTCACTAAAATTTCAAGACGAAATTGTGTTCTCCCCGACTGTGCACCGTTGCTACAGTTCGTCGTTTCGAGACACCACGTGATGATCGGGTGTGATAGACTCAACGTTCACATACAACGGGTGCAAAACAGTTGCGCACGCGGAACACTCGGGTTAAGCTTGACGAGCCTAGCATGTGCAGACATGGCCTCGGAACACATGAGACTGAAAGGTCGATCGTGAATCATATAGTTGATATGATTAGCATAGGGATGCTTACCACTGAAACTATACCCAACTCACGTGATGATCGGACTTGGGATAGTGTAAGTGGATCATGAACCACTCAAATGACTAGAGAGATGTACTTTTTGAGTGGGAGTTTAGCATATAATTTGATTAAGTTGAACTCTAATTATCTTGAACATAGTCTAAGTCCACTTTGAATATATTTGTGTTGTAGATCATGGCTCACGCGACAGTCATCCTGAATTTTAATACGTTCCTAGAGAAAGCTAAGTTGAAAGATGATGGAAGCAACTTTGTAGACTGGGCTCGTAATCTTAAGCTAATCTTACAAGCTGGGAAGAAGGATTATGTCCTTAATGCTGCGCTAGGAGATGAACCACCCGCTACGGCTGATCAGGATGTTAAGAACGCTTGGTTAGCACGTAAGGAGGACTACTCAATAGTTCAATGTGCAGTCTTGTATGGCTTAGAACCGGGACTTCAACGTCGCTTTGAGCGTCATGGAGCATTTGAGATGTTCCAGGAGTTGGAGTTTATCTTTCAGAAGAACGCCCGGATCGAGAGGTATGAGACCTCCGATAAATTCTATGCTTGCAAGATGGAGGAAAACTCGTCCGTCAGTGAACATGTGCTCAAAATGTCTGGGTACTCAAACCGTCTAGCTGAACTGGGGATTGAACTCCCGCAAGAAGCTATCACTGACAGAATCCTTCAATCACTGCCGCCAAGCTATAAAGGCTTTGTGTTGAACTACAACATGCAAGGGATGAACAAGTCTCCCGGCGAGTTGTTTGCGATGCTGAAAGTCGCAGAGTCTGAACTCCGTAAAGAGCATCAAGTGTTGATGGTGAGCAAGACCACTAGTTTCAAGAGAAACGGCAAAGGCAAGAAGGGCAATTTGAAGAAGAGCGGCAAGCCTGTTGTCAATCCGCAGAAGAAACCCAAGGCTGGACCTAAGCCTGAAACAGAGTGCTTCTATTGCAAGGGTATGGGTCACTGGAAGCGCAATTGCCCCAAGTATCTGGCAGATAAGAAGGCGGGCAAAGAAAAATCAGGTATATTTGATATACATGTTATTGATGTGTACTTAACCGGCTCTCGTAGTAGTGCCTGGGTATTTGATACCGGTTCTGTTGCTCACATTTGCAACTCGAAGCAGGAACTGCGGAATAGACGAAGGCTGGCGAAAGACGAAGTGACGATGCGCGTAGGAAACGGTTCCAAGGTTGATGCAATCGCCGTCGGCACAGTGTCACTTCAGCTACCATCGGTATTAGTGATGAACTTAAATCATTGTTATTTAGTGCCTGCGTTGAGCATGAACATTATATCTGGATCTTGTTTATTGCGAGACGGTTACTCTTTTAAGTCTGAGAATAATGGTTGTTCAATTTCTATGAGTAACATCTTTTATGGTCATGCACCGAATGTGAGAGGATTGTGCATATTGAATCTTGATAGCGATACGCATATACATAACATTGAGACCAAAAGAGTTAGAGTAAACAATGATAGCACCATATTTTTGTGGCACTGCCGCTTGGGTCATATTGGTGTAAAACGCATGAAGAAACTCCATGCTGATGGACTTTTGGAGTCACTTGACTTTGATTCACTTGACACGTGCGAACCATGCCTCATGGGCAAGATGACTAAGACTACGTTCTCCGGAACAATGGAGCGTGCAAGTGACTTGTTGGAAATCATACATACCGATGTGTGTGGTCCAATGAGCGTAGAGGCACGAGGCGGATATCGTTATTTTCTCACCTTCACTGACGATTTAAGTAGATATGGTTATGTCTACTTGATGAAGCACAAGTCTGAAACATTTGAAAAGTTCAAGCAATTTCAGAGTGAAGTGGAAAATCATCGTAACAAGAAGATCAAGTTCCTACAGTCTGATCGTGGGGGTGAATATCTGAGTTTCGAGTTTGGTGCTCACTTAAGACAATGTGGAATTGTTTCGCAGTTAACACCGCCTGGAACACCACAGCGTAATGGTGTGTCCGAACGTCGTAATCGTACTTTGTTAGAGATGGTGCGATCTATGATGTCTCTTACTGATTTGCCGTTATCATTTTGGGGTTATGCATTAGAAACAACTGCATTCACTTTAAATAGGGCACCATCAAAATCCGTTGAGACGACACCATACGAACTGTGGTATGGCAAAAGTCCAAAGTTGTCGTTTCTTAAAGTTTGGGGATGTGATGCTTATGTCAAAAAGCTTCAGCCTGAAAAGCTGGAACCCAAAGCGGAAAAGTGCATCTTCATAGGTTACCCAAAAGAGACAGTTGGGTACACCTTCTATCTCAAATCCGAGGGCAAAGTGTTTGTTGCTAAAAACGGAGCTTTTCTCGAGAAGGAGTTTCTCTCGAGAGAATTGAGTGGGAGGAAGATAGAACTTGACGAGGTTGTCGAACCTCTCATCCCTCTGGATGGTGGCGCAGGGCAAGGGGAAACCTCTGTCATTGCGACGCCGGTTGAGGAGGAAGTTAATGATGATGATCATGAAACTCCAGTTCAAGTTTCTGTTGAACCACGCAGGTCGACTAGATCACGCGCTGCTCCAGAGTGGTACGGTAATCCCGTCTTATCAATCATGTTGTTGGACAAGAATGAACCTGCAAATTATGAAGAAGCAATGGTGGGCCCAGATTCCAACAAATGGCTAGAAGCCATGAAATCCGAGATAGGATCCATGTATGAGAACAAAGTGTGGACTTTGGAGATACTACCTGAGGGCCGCAAGGCTATTCAGAACAAATGGATCTTTAAGAAGAAGACGGACGCTGACGGTAATGTGACCGTTTATAAAGCTCGACTTGTGGCAAAGGGTTTTTCACAAGTTCCAGGAATTGACTACGATGAGACTTTCTCTCCCGTGGCAATGCTTAAGTCCGTCAAAATCATGTTAGCAATAGCTGCATTTTTCGATTATGAAATCTGGCAGATGGATGTCAAAACGGCGTTCCTTAACGGTTTCCTTAAGGAAGAGTTGTATATGATGCAACCCGAAGGTTTTGTCGATCCTAAAAGTGCTAACAAGGTGTGCAAGCTCCAGCGATCCATTTATGGACTGGTGCAAGCATCTCGGAGTTGGAACAAATGCTTTGATGAGGTGATCAAAGCATTTGGGTTTATACAAGTGGTTGGAGAATCTTGTATTTACAAGAAAGTGAGTGGGAGCTCTGTGGCGTTTCTAATATTATATGTGGATGACATATTACTGATTGGAAACAACGTAGAGCTTTTGGAGAGCATAAAAGGTTACTTGAATAAAAGTTTCTCTATGAAGGACCTAGGAGAAGCTGCTTACATTCTAGGCATTAAGATCTATAAGGATAGATCAAAACGCCTGATAGGACTTTCACAAAGCACATACCTTGATAAATTTTTGAAGAGGTTCAAAATGGAACAGTCCAAGAAAGGGTTCTTGCCAGTGTTACAAGGTACGAGATTGAGTAAGACTCAGTGCCCAACAACCGATGAAGATAGAGAGCATATGCGCTCCGTCCCCTATGCTTCAGCCATAGGTTCTATCATGTATGCAATGCTGTGCACTAGACCGGATGTTAGCCTGGCCATAAGTATGGCAGGAAGGTTCCAGAGTAATCCAGGAGTGGATCACTGGACAGCGGTCAAGAATATCCTGAAGTACCTGAAAAGGACTAAGGAGATGTTTCTCGTGTATGGAGGTGACGAAGAGCTCGCCGTAAAAGGTTACGTAGATGCAAGCTTTGACACAGATCCGGACGACTCTAAGTCGCAAACCGGATACGTATTTATTCTTAATGGGGGTGCAGTAAGCTGGTGCAGTTCCAAGCAAAGCGTCGTAGCAGATTCTACATGTGAAGCGGAGTACATGGCTGCCTCGGAGGCGGCTAAGGAAGGTGTCTGGATGAAGCAGTTCATGACGGATCTTGGAGTGGTGCCAAGTGCACTGGATCCAATAACCTTGTTCTGTGACAACACTGGTGCCATTGCCTTAGCAAAGGAACCAAGGTTTCACAAGAAGACCAGACACATCAAACGACGCTTCAACCTCATCCGCGACTACGTCGAGGAGGAGGACGTAAATATATGCAAAGTGCACACGGATCTGAATGTAGCAGACCCGCTGACTAAACCTCTTCCACGGCCAAAACATGATCGACACCAGAACTGTATGGGTGTTAGATTTATTATAATGTAATTCACATGGTGATGTGAGGGGTAGATTATTGACTCTAGTGCAAGTTGGAGACTGTTGGAATTATGCCCTAGAGGCAATAATAAATGTATAGTTATTATTATAATTCCTGTATCAAGATAATAGTTTATTATCCATGCTATAATTGTATTGAATGAAGACTCATTTACATGTGTGGATACATAGACAAAACACCGTCCCTAGCATGCCTCTAGTTGGCTAGCCAGTTGATCAATGATAGTCAGTGTCTTCTGATTATGAACAAGGTGTTGTTGCTTGATAACTGGATCACGTCATTGGGAGAATCACGTGATGGACTAGACCCAAACTAATAGACGTAGCATGTTGATCGTGTCATTTTGTTGCTACTGTTTTCTGCGTGTCAAGTATTTATTCCTATGACCATGAGATCATATAACTCACTGACATCGGAGGAATGCTTTGTGTGTATCAAACGTCGCAACGTAACTGGGTGACTATAAAGATGCTCTACAGGTATCTCCGAAGGTGTTAGTTGAGTTAGTATGGATCAAGACTGGGATTTGTCACTCCGTGTGACGGAGAGGTATCTCGGGGCCCACTCGGTAATGCAACATCACACACAAGCCTTGCAAGCAATGTAACTTAGTGTAAGTTGCGGGATCTTGTATTACGGAACGAGTAAAGAGACTTGCCGGTAAACGAGATTGAAATAGGTATGCGGATACTGACGATCGAATCTCGGGCAAGTAACATACCGAAGGACAAAGGGAATGACATACGGGATTATACGAATCCTTGGCACTGAGGTTCAAACGATAAGATCTTCGTAGGATATGTAGGATCCAATATGGGCATCCAGGTCCCGCTATTGGATATTGACCGAGGAGTCTCTCGGGTCATGTCTACATAGTTCTCGAACCCGCAGGGTCTGCACACTTAAGGTTCGACGTTGTTTTATGCGTATTTGAGTTATATGGTTGGTTACCGAATGTTGTTCGGAGTCCCGGATGAGATCACGGACGTCACGAGGGTTTCCGGAATGGTCCGGAAACGAAGATTGATATATAGGATGACCTCATTTGATTACCGGAAGGTTTTCGGAGTTACCGGGAATGTACCGGGAATGACGAATGGGTTCCGGGAGTTCACCGGGGGGGGGCAACCCACCCCGGGGAAGCCCATAGGCTATGAGGGTGGTGCACCAGCCCTTAGTGGGCTGGTGGGACAGCCCAAGAGGGGCCTATGCGCCAAGGATAAGAAATCAAAGGAAAAAAAAAAAAGAGGGAGGAGGTGGGAAGGGAGGGGGACTCCCTCCCACCAAACCTAGTCCAACTCGGTTTGGGGGGGGAGAGTCCTCCCCCTTGGCTCGGCCGACTCCTTGAGGGTCCTTGGACCCCAAGGCAAGGCCCCCTCCCTCCCACCTATATATACGGAGGTTTTAGGGCTGATTTGAGACGTTTTTCTCACGGCTGCCCGACCACATACCTCCACGGTTTTTCCTCTAGATCGCGTTTCTGCGGAGCTTGGGCGGAGCCCTGCTGAGACAAGGTCATCACCAACCTCCGGAGCGCCGTCACGCTGCCGGAGAACTCTTCTACCTCTCCGTCTCTCTTGCTGGATCAAGAAGGCCGAGATCATCGTCGAGCTGTACGTGTGCTGAACGCGGAGGTGCCGTCCGTTCGGTACTAGATCGTGGGATTGATCGCGGGATTGTTCGCGGGGCGGATCGAGGGACGTGAGGACGTTCCACTACATCAACCGCGTTCTCTAACGCTTCTGCTGTACGATCTACAAGGGTACGTAGATCACTTATCCCCTCCCGTAGATGGACATCACCATGATAGATCTTCGTGCGCGTAGGAAAATTTTGTTTCCCATGCGACGTTCCCCAACACAAGTATAGGGGATCAATCGTAGTCCTTTCGATAAGTAAGAGTGTCGAACCCAACGAGGAGCACAAGGCTCTGATAAACGGTTTTCAGCAAGGTAATAACTGCAAGCACTGAAAGTAGCGGTAACAAGTGATGGTGTAGCGAGGTGAAACGTAGCAAGTGAAAAGTAACAAGTAATAAGTAGTAGCAACGGTGCAGCAAGTGGCGCAATCCTTTTTGTAGCAAGGGACAAGCCTGAACAAAGTCTTATAGGAGGGAAAACACTCCGGAGGACACACGAGAATTTCTGTCATGCTAGTTTCATCATGTTCATGTGGTTCGCGTTCGTTACTTTGATAGTTTGATATGTGGGTGGACCGGCGCTTGGGTACTGACTTACTTGGACAAGCATCCCACTTATGATTAACCCCTCTCGCAAGCATCCGCAACTATGAAAGTAGAATTAAGACAACGTCTAACCATAGCATTAAACTAGTGGATCCAAATCAGCCCCTTACGAAGCAACGCATAGACTGGGTTTTAAGCTTCTGTCACTCTAGCAACCCATCATCTACTTACTACTCCCCAATGCCTTCCTCTAGGCCCAAATATGGTGAAGTGTTATGTAGTCTACGTTGACATAACACCACTAGAGGAAAAGACAACATACAACATATCAAAATACCAAACGACTACTAAATTCACATGACTATTATTAGCATGACTTATCCCATGTCCTCAGGAACAAAAGTAACTACTCACAAAGCATAATCATAATCATGATCAGAGGTGTAATGAATAACATCAAGGATCTGAACATAAACTCTTCCACCAAGTAATCCAACTAGCATCAACTACAAAGAGTAATCAACACTACTAGCAACCTTACAAGTACCAATCGGAGTCGCGAGACGAAGATTGGTTACAAGAGATGAACTAGGGATTGGAGAGGGGATGGTGCTGATGAAGATGTTGATGAAGATGCCTCCCCTCGATGAGAGGAGTGTTGGTGATGACGAAGGCGGCGATTTCCCCCTCCGAGAGGGAAGTTTCCCCGGTAGGATCGTCGTGCCGGAGCTCTAGATTGGATCTGCTCAAGTTCCAGCTCGTGGCGGCGGCGAAACCATGAAAAAGCTCCTTCTTGATTTTTTCTGGAACGAACCCCTTCATATAGCAAAAGAGGGGGGCCAATGGGCCGCCAGGGAGCCCACAAGCCCTGTAGCCGCCACCAGGGGTGGCGGCTACTAGGCTTATGGGGCCCTGGTAGCTCCCCTCTGGTACTTCTTTCGCCCAGTATTTTTTATATATTCCCAAAAAATTCCACGTTGATTTTCAGGGCATTTGGAGTTGTGCAGAATAGAGGACTCATATTTGCTCCTTTTCTAGTCCAGATTTCCAGCTGCCGGTATTCTCCCTCTTTAAATAAACCTTGCAAAATAAGAGAGAAAAGGCATAAGTATGGTACCACAAAGTAATATAACAGCCCATAAAGCGATAAATATCAACATGAAAGAATGATGCAAAATGGACGTATCAGGCGTCACTTGACTCCTCCATGAGCAACATGTCCTAGCTGATGGGGTCCACTGTGCTACCTGAGTCGCTGCGGGAGGCGGCCATGGTGGCACGAAGATGGGAAGGAATGAGGAAGGGAAGGATCAGGCGAGGATAGTTGGGTGGCTGGTGTGTGAGCCCAATGCGAACACCAAACGAACGCGTTGCGCGTCCGTCTGCTATAAGTGTGGGCGCAAACCCGACTCAAAATTGAAGTGGGTTTGCGTCTCCACGGGTGTAATGGTTTCTACCCACGTTGACACAAACAGACAAATTCAGATGAAACGTGCCTTCCTCTGGGAGTTGCCCTAAGGTTTGAGTCCGGGTGTGGATTGGATGGGCTTTTTGTCGAGAGGCGATGGACCAGCATGGGACGATAGGACATGGCCCGGACGCTTGGGTTGGGTATATGGATTCAATTGGAGGTCAATTTCTTTACCAATTGTTCGCCTGGACATTTAGATGGGGTTTGAGGGGTCCAAGAACCGCCGAATACACCAGCTACACCTAACATGTGGAAGGGATGCATAAGGATGTTTACCCATGCTAGGTGATTGCTTTGACCAGAAGCTAACCTATCGAAAGGGTCACTATGAAGCGTTGTTCCATGGCTGTGAGGGTATAGATAGGAAGAGCTTTCCCAACACCAAAACGACCGCGCATTCTCCTAGGGGGTCAACGTGTAGTAGCAATAGTAGAGGATCAGCGGGATGAGGTAGAGTTGAAGAAAGCACCGAGGCCATTGGAATCTGTTGTTGGAAATATGCCCTAGAGGCAATAATAAAATGGTTATTATCATATTTCCTTGTTCATGATAATCGTCTATCGTTCATGCTATAATTGTATTAACAGGAAACAGTAATACATGTGTGAATGAATAGATCACAATGTGTCCCTAGCAAGCCTCTAGTTGGCTAGCTCGTTAGTCAATAGATGATCATGGTTTCCTGATCATGGGCATTAGATGTCTTTGATAACGGGATCACATCATTGGGAGAATGATGTGATTGACAAGACCCAATCCTAAGCCTAGCACTAGATCGTATTGTTCGTATGCTAATGCTTTTCTAATGTCAAGTATCTTTTCCTTCAACCGTGAGATTGTGCAACTCCCGGATACTGTAGGAGTGCTTTGGGTCTATCAAACGTCACAACGTAACTGGGTGACTATAAAGGTGCACTACGGGTACCTCCGAAAGTGTCTGTTGGGTTGGCACGAATCGAGATCGGGATTTGTCACTCCGTGTGACGGAGAGGTATCTCTGGGCCCACTCGGTAGAACATCATCATGAGCTCAATGTGACTAAGGAGTTGGTCACACGATGACGTGCTACGGAACGAGTAAAGAGACTTACCGGTAACGAGATTGAACAAGGTATAGGTATACCGACGATCGAATCTCGGGCAAGTTCTATACCGACAGACAAAGGGAATCGTATACGGGATTGATTGAATCCTTGACATCTTGGTTCATCCGATGAGATCATCGTGGAGCTAGTGGGAGCCACCATGGGTATCCAGACCCCGCTGATGGTTATTGGCCAGAGAGGTGTCTCGGTCATGTCTGCCTGTCTCCCGAACCCGTAGGGTCTACACACTTAAGGTTCGATGACGCTCGGGTTATAGGGAATTGTTATACGAGGTTACCAAAAGTTGTTCGGAGTCCCGGATGAGATCCGGGACGTCACGAGGAGCTCCGGAATGGTCCGGAGGTAAAGATTGATATATAGGACGGATGGTTTCGGACACCGGAAGTGTTTCGGGCATCACCGGTAACGTACCGGGACCACCGAGACCACCGGAGGTGGTCCCGGGGGACCACCGAAGGGGGGCAACGACCCCGGGAGGTAAGGTGGGAGAAGTGGGGGTGGGAACCAGCCCCTAGGTGGGCTGGTGCGCCTCCCCACTCAGCCCATGGCGCAAGGGAAAGAAAAAGGGGGGGGCAAACCCTAGGCCAGGTGGGCCTAAGGCCCACCAGTGGGTGCGCCACCCCCTCCTCCCCCTCTGGCCGCCGCACCACCCATCTAGGAGGGCTGCCGCCCCTCCCCTAGGGGTGGCACCCCCTCTCCCCTTCCCCTATATATAGTGGGCACTTTTGGCCTTTGGAGGACACAATTTTCTCTCTCTCTCGGCGCAGCCCTGCTCCTCTCCCTCCTCCTCTCTGCCGGCGCTTGGCGAAGCCCTGCCGGGAGACCTCGTCTCTCCACTGACACCACGCCGTCGTGTTGTTGGACTTCTTCCCCAACCTCTCCCTCCTCCTTGCTGGATCAAGGTGCGGGAGACGTCACCGGGCTACACGTGTGTTGAACGTGGAGGTGTCGTTGTTCGGCACTAGATCGGAATCGCCGCGAGTACGACTCCATCAACCGCGTTCTAGCAACGCTTCCGCTTAGCGATCTTCAAAGGTATGAAGATGCTCTTACCCCTCTCTCGTTGCTGGTCTCTCCATAGGAAGATCTGAACATGCGTAGGAATTTTTTTGAATTTATGCTACGTTACCCAACATCTGTATGAAATCAAAAGGGTCCATAACAGTTAAGATCGTCGCAAAGTAGTGTAACTCTAGCTGGGTTTGGGACGTTTTGAGATGTGTATGTATGTACTCATCGTCACTTAGAAGTCAAACTTGATGAGCGAGTAGGCCGTCCAGCAGCATCGATTGAGAAAGTTCACCAGTGACAAGAAGAATGAAATGTACTCCATACTCTTGGTCCTGATCACTTTACCCTACAAACAAGCAGTACAATTCTAGGTCTTATTTCCAAGAAATTAAACTAGAAGAAAAACATGCATAGATCATCGTCAATCCAATCTATGTCAAGTTTGTTTCCTCCAAGCAAGCAAGGCTTCAGCATATGACTCTCACCATAGAAATCGTGGCGTTGAAAACACCAAGGTTGGAGACAACACACAAACACAGAGTATGACCTCAAGATCAACTGTTGATAAGCTCAATAACAGTACCAGCGTCCAACAGTTCAAAAAATAACCAGACGACAAATAAAGCACAAGCGAGTCGCCCAATTCCAGAGCAGTATCACCAAGCATGTCAATTAGCATGGACAAACAAAGTAAATTATACGGTTCAAGACCTCACAAAGATTTATCACTCTGCTTGTTTCTTCGAGACATACCAAAATGGCAGGCAATATGAGACACTATTGGAGGTCTCATGCCTACCAAGCTAAATTATGACTTACCATCACCAAGCATACCACCATACCATAAAATGGAGAGTCGTAGACAATATCACCGTGGGAAAAGATACTAGCACAGACAATTGCAGTTCACGGCAAACAAGACAATATAATGAGCTGGTCTGCTCACGCACTTCTTTCCAATTCTTTAGGCAACATGTTGTATCTCTCAGATAGCTGAACTGAACGACATTTGGTCTTCCAGTGAGGATGAATCCAAAGTACGCAGAAGAGGGCCAGAATCACCAGGAATATCAATGTACCAACAAGTCCACCCACAATGTTGGGTTGCCGGTGGTGTTGTTGTCCAAGCGCTGGGGTGATGGGCGGTGGTGGTGCGGCCAAAGGACCCGACTATGTGTTCCGGGGCAAATATGTCTGAAACGACCAGCTTTGGACCATGTGAAGCGCGCTGCCCTTGTTGTTTGAGGCCGAGAACCCCACATACATGGTTTCATTTATCAGTACGGAGAGGTCCGCGATGATGGACAGGGAAGGGTTGATGTGCCGGCGCGACACAGACTGGGAGACACAAGCGCGACACATCGTACTGGACCCAGGACATGATTGGCACGCCGCCAGCCTTGAGGTCCAGTCCAGGGCTCGCGGACGGCACCTAGATGGAGCCGATGTCGATGGCCATGTGGTTCCCGCCGGTATCGCCCAGCGCCAGGTTGTGGTACCTGTCGAACTCGACAGCCAGTGTGGAGAGGCTGGAGTTAAGGGTGGAGTCGTAGAGGCCTAAGAAGCCGTCTGCCGCACCAACGAAGGTGCTGGATGAAGTGAAGATGAACGTGAAGCCGTCTCCGTACGTTGGAGAGTGTACGATGCGGAAGGTGAAGTGGGTGGAGAAGGAGGCTTGCGGCCTGACTCCGCGCGGGTTGGGTGGCGGGAGGAGGAGGCGCACATGCTTGAAGACGATGGCGCAGCCGGTATCGCTGGCGTTGGTGGTGGTGTTGTCCTGACGCCGGGGTAATGGGGTATTCTTAAGGTGGTGGTACCGCCGCTGCCAAGGGATCAGAATGTGTATTGCGGGGCCGGTACGTCCGGAAAGACCAGCTCTGGACGATGTGTAAGGCGCTGCTCATAATAATAAGTCGACGTTAAATGCATACTTATTTATATCAAACTTCTTTATTTTAAATCTACTCATAATAATAATGTTTTACTATTACAATATTTGTTATGTTAGTAAATTTATGGTATAGTGTTTTGTAAGCTCTCTAGACATCCGCTTTTTGCAAAATATTTGGCCTAAATTAAATAATGTTTTGCCAGAAATGTTATTTTACTTTTTCATATATTTAGTAGGAGATATTAACAATAAACTTTGACTTCACGAATCTATCTTAGGTAGATAAATAATAAAAAAACTTAATTTGAAGAGTAATGTGTGTCCTTAGATCTTCTGCAATATATTTATAAGTTTTCATGTCCATCTTATTATATTTGAATATCTTGATAGAGCGTTCTAGAGCATACTTGTCTGAACAAGTTCACATAGACATTATTGAGTATATAAATATATGTCTAGACAGGTGGATCCGTGCACCGGTGCTCATGATTGTTGGACCGTTTACTTTCGAGAAACAAATGACCCTGGCAAAAGTTATAATTTTAAGAAAGTTATATTTTAAAAATATATAAAATGCAGTTTGGAAAAAGTTCATATTAGTTTTACAAAAGTTCACATATTTCATAAAAGATTTGAGATTTTAAGAAGTTCACAACATTTGAATAAAAAGTTAAAAAAATAAAAGTTTTATATATATAAAGAATTCATGAATTTGAAAAGGTGATGTGAAATTAAAAAGAGAAACATGGATTTGGATAAAGTTTACAAATTTGAAAAAAATAAGTGAATTATTATTTTTAGCTAACTGAGAAATGTTTATGAATTAAAAAAACTAAATTTCAAAATAGTACTGGCATTTTAAAAATATGAAAAAGGAAAAGGGAAACAAAAAAAAACAAAAAGAAGTTGTACAAACAACCTGTGAAAAAACATATTTTGCGTGTTTTCTTTTACTTTCATTTCCACCTCAAAATATATTAAATAAAAATATTTAAAAACACATTACATAAACATTTGACAAGAAATGTTAAACATGCATTTGAAACAATAATAAATGTGCACAAAGAAAATATTTTCATGTATATGAAAAATATATACAAAAATATACTCTCTGCAGTTCATATTCTATGTTGGTCAAACAGATATATTTTGACGTATTCCGGTGCTTGCTACATTCTTTTGAGCGATATGTAATATGGATTAGAGAGAGTGCAATATGTGTGAAAAAGGTAATTATGTATTTAAAAAATGTTAATCAACTGAAAATTGTTAAACAAGTAATAAATACATGTTAATTAGGATCTGAAAAATGTTAAATATGTATAGAAAAAATATTGACAACATATTAAGAATATGTCTAAATATTATTGGAAAAATGTTAATAAAACATTCAAAAATGTTAAAATGTGTATCGAGAAAATATTGATTATGTATTTAAAAATGTTAATCTTGTATTTGAAAAATACTAAAATGTGTATAAAAAATAATAACATTCGATAAATAAATGTTAACCAAACATTAAAACTGTTTAAATATGTATAAAGGAAATGTTTCTCAATATATGCAAATATATACAATGTGTGTGCAAAAACATTAATATATATTTAAAAATGGAGAAACAAGTATTTGAAAAAATGATAAATAATTACCCAAAAGAATGTTAATCAAGGACTTGAGAAATGTTAAATGTTTATGGTAAAATTATTGATCATGTATTAAATTTTTTTGACGAAGTATTCTAATAAGTGTTCATAAGAGACATTGGAAAACAAAAAATATGTTGAAAAGCAAGAAAAGAATAAAAACATTGAAGAACAAAATTAAGAAAGAAAAGAATAACCGATGAAAAGTAAGAAAGAAACAAAAGAGAAACGAAAGAAACCCGAAAGAAATAAAACGAAGCATAATGATGAAAAAAAGAAAATCAAAGAAAACACGAGAAGAAATAAGAAAACAAACAGAAAAACAAAAGAAAAAAATCAACGTGTATTTGGAATAATGTTAAACATATATTATGATATGTGTTGATACGATGTATTTTGAGGAAAACATTACATCGTGTATTTGAGAAATGTACCACGTGTACCAAAATTAAATCAACAAAGAAACATAAAGAAAACAAAAGAAACCATGATCCTTCGTGACCACCATGGAAATATTGTGTTCAACGCTTGCTGGCACCTTTTCCATTGTCATGATGCGTTAGAATCTGAACTGTCGGTCACGAAAGAGAATTTCTGGGAGTCTCACTTGCATTGCAATGGAGCCAAAAGCAATTTATCATTGAATCAACCTGTTTGGAGTCCGTAAATCTTATTACAATGGGCCAAAAGCATATTAGCATTGATCAAAACATAGCTTCACAAGGGATAAGACCAAATTGCTCATGTAACAAAGCAATTCATGTATTACTCATATTAGACGCACTCATGAAAATGCTACCCGCCTCTTGGCTTCTTGTGATAGAATTGTTTTTTTCAAAAGGTTGTTTTTGTTATCTTAAAATATAGCATCATGCCGATACATAGCATTATAAGTAACATTCGACCTCTGCATAAATAAGATGCACACAAAAAACATCAAAAGTCTAATAATAAGGAAAAAATTGATAAATCGGCAAATAGGAATATGCTGAAGATTCGAAGATTATGCCTATGTCAAAAGGGGTGCGACACCGATTCGAAGATTATGCTGCCATCGATGTTAGATTTTTTGTCCAAAAGGAGCACCTGCTCAATGGAATTGCTAAAAAAAGACCCCTTCCGGATGAATTTGGCAGAAAAGACCCCCGGGCCAAGGCAGCAGGTGCGCCATCCAACACACGCCACCTTTGACGACACTGTTCATGCGAGGGACGTTTTTCGCTCAGAAAAACGGGTTTCATTAGGAATGAACCTTTATTAAAAAAATCAAAAAATAGAGGAAATTTAAAAAATTCACTCGATTAATCAGTTAACTTGCCAGTTAATCGCTACTCGTTGGGTGGCCGAATCGAATAGTACTTATTCCTCGTGTTAACTTGTCACACCGATTAATAGGTCTACCAGACCGATTAATCACTTGTGATGTCGATTAATCCCTTGTTAGACCGATTAATCACTACTGGCCCGCTAACTGGTGGGTAAACAAAGCCCAAAATCTTGGCCCATAAACGCTCCCATCCCCCTCTCGCTCCTCAATAGCTAGGATTCAGACATCCTCGTGCCCCCTCACGCTCCTTTCATCCTCTCTCGACCAAGCTAGTGTGTGTTTAGATCCTTCCTGACACTAACAATGCACTAAATCTTCAAGATCCAACACCTTCATTTCTTGAGTTGCATGCATGGACCCCATCCCTTACTTTTGGCTACTCCCTAGACTCTCTTGAGTGTTGCGCCCCTTCGCCTGACCCTTCGACTGCTCCCCAGCCGCTCCAGACGGTTACTCCCCAACCCCTTCCTCCATGCCGCCACCAGCGAGCAAGGTAGTACCATCATCCCCTCTCTCATTGGGGAATCTAATATTCTTAGATTATTGGATTACAACTTACTAATTTGTAGATTAGCGGATGGAACTAATGCTATGGGTTGTCATTTTAGTATAGTTTTTGTTTATATCTTGGTAAGTATGTGGACAAGTTTAAATGTTTAATCGGTACTTTTGAATTTTGAGATTTTATACGTTTGCATGCAAAAGGATTATCAAATTTACCTCTTGTCTATGTTTTTATACGAATATTGTATAATAATTTTTTATATTACATAACTGAGACCATGAAAATATGATATAATACATAAAAAAGCTAGACATATGTTGGCAGGTTCATATTTGATCTAACGATTAATGGTCAATCGATTAATCCAGTTAATAGGCCGATTCACCGATTAATCATTACTCCCAAGCCAACCAATCAGTTACCAGTTACCGATTTCGTCAACAATGATCACGAGCCATGTCGGCTTCAGCCTTTTCTTGGGCGAGACGATAGACGTCGGCTGTTGAAGAAATGGCGTTGGCGAAGGCGACACAGGCGTAGAAGAAGTAGACGAACGGAGGCGAGCAGTCGCATAGTCGCTCCCCAAAAACATAATCGCCCCTCTCCCGTACCTATCCCTTACATGATCCGGAGACGGGACGGAGTCTTCGATGGCAGCAACAGCAGCAGCAAAAGGAACAAGCGCGTGGAGGCAGATATGATCTGATCGTGCTCGTGGCGCGTCCGTTATGTATTCTCCGTTCTTGACCAGAAAAATAAGCGCGTAGGTATGAGCTCGGCTCGGCTCATTCCCGCAACCCGCCAGGCGACACGGTCTGCTGAGGCGTGGCGGGCGGCGGAGGAGGAGTGAACGAGGGCCTCTTCTCTTCTCATGCTCCAATAGCATGTAGAAGAAAGACCCTTATAAAGGGGTCCAACTCCTTCTCCACTAGCAGGGTGGGACTAAACTTTTCACCACCCCTTGTCATGCCACCACCTACATGGACCCTTAGAGATTTTGTAAAGTTGTCTCATATGGGACCTAGGCCCATCTTAGATTTCAACGCACCCTCGAGGTAGCTTGGTTAGAGCATCTACTACCGGACCCCTATATCTTTCATAAACGTTCGAAACTTCATCCGGTCAGTGGCAGATCAAAAATAAGTTGATCCAATGAAACCCTTCATTTAAGGAAAACGCTTACTATCATCTGGCGGATCGCAAGTGGCCGCGTCCACAAGCTTCTCAACATGACACGTGTCCATGAGCATGTTTCTGCAACATGTGCTATGTTTCTGAAACATATGCGATGTTGCAACGCTCTACAATGGTCGTTGTACAGTAAATTTATCTTATAAAAAGTTTTGCAACAGGACATTTGTTGTAAAAAAATACAACAAAACCTGAGTTGCAATTTTTTTGTGCAACAGAATAGTTGTTGCAAAAAAATCTACAACAAGACGTGTGCTGCAGAACTAATTTCACAATAAGACCTATGTTGCAATGGTGGAGGCATACCCGACCGCTTTGTACGGCAGATCCAACGGCTCGTAACCCGGCTGATCTTTAAAAAAAATCAACCGATAAACATGTAGCATGCCCCTTCATTTAGTCTCCAAACACACGGACTAACCGACACCCTCAAACATGTGTTAAACAAAGAGATATATTGTAATCTCAACCAACTCTCTTACTGTCTCTCTCCCGTATCTATGTCAATCTCTTGTAACGACCTGATCTAAGATCGGTCCTTTCTTGTAACCCACGACAAGGGTTTTGCCCTCAATCAATATAAACCACGCGGCTCCCCCTCGAGGGAGTAGGAACGCTTCCATCTAATATGGTATACAGAACCATCATCTTCCCATCTATCTAGCCAAAACCCATCGCCTATCAAACATCCTACCGATCGCCACAATCCACCAAATCGTCAGCCAACCAACTACCGACCATGGCTTCCTCCGCAGCTCCCGTCTCCCTCAACCTTGGAGCTACGCCTGCTGAGAAGCTGACGAAAGGCAACTACCTTCTATGGAAGACACACGTGATGTCGCGCCTGTGAGGTGCACATGTCACCGGTCTCCTGGACGGATCCGACCCAGCGCCCTCCAAGATGGTGGAGCAGCAACAAGCGGACAAAACAACCACCATGGTGCCCAATCCCCTTTATGCATCATGGATCTCCAAGGATCAGCAAGTTCTCACCCATCTCCTGAACTCGCTATCAAAGGAGATCCTCGACCAAGTTGTGTGTGAAGAAAACACACTTGATTTATGGACCGCAATCACCATTATGTTTGCTTCAGTCCCAGTCTTGAATCATGAATTTGAGAATCACCATCACCACCACCAAGAAGGGCTCCATGTCGAGCACCTCATACATCGTCCGGATTAAAAATTTGGGGGATGAGCTTGCCGCAACAGGGCGGCCTGTCTCCGATGAGGAGATGGTGGACTATGTCCTAGCTGGTCTCGATCGGGACTATGACCCAGTCGTAGCGGCAATCGACGCCGTCAAATCCTCCATCACTGTCGACAAACTCTTCGCCCAGATCTCCACCTTCGATCAGTGGGTGGAGATGCTAGGCGATGGCTCCAGTGATGGCTTCAACACCTCTGCAAACATGGCGTACAGAGGGCGTGGCCAGTCTCGTGGCGAGGACGTGGTTGCGGGAACAAAGGTCGCGGTCGAGGGCGGCGCTCGCCCTCCGCTTCTCCAGGCAACGTTGCACGAGAGGCGGTCGTCCCCAACAGCAGCACCAGCAATGCCAACGCACTGGGACTATCCCGAGTGCCAAATCTGCCTCAAGCACCACCGCGGTGGCACACACGATTGTTGGGATCTCTATGAGGAAGATGCATATGAGGAGAAGGATGCCAACTTCGCCCATGACTCCTACAACATCGACACCAACTGGTATGCAGACACTCGCGCCACAAACCATATCACAGGGGAACTCGACAAGCTGACGACAAGAGACAAGTATCGTGGACAAGATCAAGTGCACACCGTGAACGGTTCTGGTATGGAAATTACTCATGTTGGTAGTTCAATTGTCAAAACCCCCATAACAATTTGCATCTCAAAAAAGTACTACATGTGCCCACAACATAAAAAAATCTTATTTCTGTCCACAGATTTACCCTTGATAATTGTGTTCTCATTGAATTGTATCCTTATTTCTTTTTGGTTAAGGACCTGGACACGAGGAGAATTCTTCTTAAGGGAAAATGTGTGGGAGGACTCTACCCACTCATATCATCTGCATCGTCATCAAATAAACATGCTTTTGTTGCTGTCAAGCCTTCTTCTGCAAAGTGGCATAGTAGATTAGGTCATCCTTCATCAATCATTGTTAAACTTGTTCTTAGCAAAAACTATTGGGGAACGTCACATGGGAAACAAAAATTTTCCTACGCGCACGAAGACCTATCATGGTGATGTCCATCTACGAGAGGAGATTTGGATCTACGTACCCTTGTAGATCGCACAGCAGGAAGCATTAAGAAACACGTTTCATGTAGTGGAACGTCCTCACGTCCCTCGATCCACCCCGCGAACCGTCCCACGAACCGTCCCGCAATCTGTCCCACGATCTGCTCTGATCCAGTGCCGAACGAACGACACCTCCGTGTTCAGCACACGTACAGCTCGACGATGATCTCAGCCTTCTTGATCCAGCAAGCAAGACGGAGAAGTAGATGAGTTCTCCGGTAGTGTGACGGTGCTCCAGTGGTGGTGAAGGATCTACTCCTGCAGGGCTCCGCCCGAGCTCCGCAGAAATACGACCGCCCGAGCTCCGCAGAAATACGATCTAGAGAAAAAAATGTGATGTTTTGTGGTCGGGATGCTGTGGCAAAGTTTGTCTCAAATCAGCCCTAGAACTCCACTATATATAGGAGGAGGGGGGAGGATTTCCTTGGGGTCCAAGACCCCAAAGGTCCACCGGCCAAGGAGGTGGAGGAGTCCACGTCCAATCCTAGTCCAACTAGGATTGGAAGGTGGAGTCCTTCCCTTCCTTCCCACCTTTTTTTTCTTTTCTCTTTGATTTTCTATCTCCTGCGCATAGGGCCCTTTTGGGATGTCCCACAAGCCCACCAAGGGCTGGTGCGGCACCCCTAAGACGTATGGGCTTCCCCGGGTGGGCTAGCCCCTCCCAGTGAACATCCGGAACCCATTCGCCACTCCCGATACATTCCCGGTAATGCCCGAAAACTTTCTGGTAACCAAATGAGGTCATCTTATATATCAATCTTCGTCTCCGGACCATTCTGGAAACCCTCGTGACGTCCGTGATCTCATCCGGAACTCCGAACAACATTCGATAACCACACATATAACTCAACTATACTAAAACATCGCCGAACCTTAAGTGTGCAGACCCTGCGGTTTCGAGAACTATGCAGACATGCCCCGAGGCACTCCTCGGTCAATATCCAATAGCGGGACCTGGATACCCATATTGGATCCTACATATTCTCTGAATAACTTATCAGTTGAACCTCAGTGTCAAGGATTCAGGCAATCCCGTATGTCATTCCCTTTGTCCTTCGGTATGTTACTTGCCCGAGATTCAATCGTCGGTATCCGCATACCTATTTCAACCTCATTACCGGCAAGTCTCTTTTCTCGTTCCATAATACAAGATCACGTGACTTACACTTAGTCACATTGCTTGCAAGGCTTGTGTGTGATGTTGTATTACCGAGTGGGTCCCGAGATACCTCTCCGTCACACGGAGTGACAAATCCCAGTCTTGATCCATACTAACCCAACGGACACCTTCGGAGATACCTGTAGAACACCTTTATAGTCACCCAGTTACGTTGTGACATTTGATGCACACAAGGTATTCCTCCGGTGCCAATGAGTTATATGATCTCATGGTCATAGGAACAAATACTTGACACGTAGTAAACAATAGGAATAAAATGACACGATCAATATGCTATGTTCATAGTTTGGGTCTTGTCCATCACATGATTCTCCTAATGATGTGATCCCGTTATCAAGTGACAACACTTGTCTATGGTTAGGAAAACTTCACCATCTTTGATCAACGAGCTAGTCAACTAGAGGCTTACTAGGGACAATGTTTTGTCTATGTATCCACACATGTATTTGAGTTTCCAATCAATACAATTATAGCATGGATAATAAACGATTATCACGAACAAAGAAATATAATAATAACTAATTTATTATTGCCTCTAGGGCATATTTCCAACAAAAACAATCTCTCTCATTCCTATGAATATAGTATTTGAATCTGTGTGTGATCCATGTCAGCAAGCTAATCAGTTGCCATATCCCATTTCCTTCAGTATTTCTACTGCTCCGCTACAGCTTGTGTTGTCAGATGTATGGGGCCCTGCTCCTACCTTCGTCGGCAGGCATTCTTACTATGTAAATATTATCGATGATTTTAGTAAGTTCACTTGGATCTATCTTCTCAAGAAATGGTCTGAAGTGTTTCAAGTCTTCAAGAATTTTCAAAATCTTATTGAACGAAAAATAAAAACTAATATCATTGCAATGCAAACCAATTGAGGAGGTGAGTACAAAAAGCTAAATCTTTTCTTCTAAGAATTTGGTATCTCACACCATGTCTCGTGTCCACATGCACACCAACAAAATGGTTCGGCTGAGAGGAAGCACTGTCATGTTGTTGAAGTAGGACTAGATCTTCTAGCAAATGCATCTATGCCACTGAAATTCTGGGATGAAGCCTTCTTAACTGCCACATGTCTTATAAATCTACTTCCCAGTAAAGTCATCAAATTCGAAACTCCTATCACACGCCTCTTTGGCACCACTCCTGACTATACATCCCTTCGAGTCTTTGGATGTGCGTGCTGGCCAAATCTTCGACCATATAATACACGCAAGCTTACACTCCGGTCCAAGAGATGCGTCTTTCTTGGGTATAGTCCCATACACAAAGGACTCAAGTGTCTAGATGTCTCCACCGGAAGGGTATACATCTCTCATGATGTCGTATTTGATGAGGCTGTTTTCCCTTTAATTCTCTCCATCCTAATGCTGGAGCAACTCTCATAAAAGAAATCCTTCTTCTTCCTCCACATCTTCGCAATTTTGATCATGGGGGCGATAATTGTACTAACCCAACTGATGATCCTACTAGTAGTGTTGGAACTCTTGATGTGCAGGATCATGCAGCAGAAATCGGTGTAGCAACCAGTGCAGCAAATGATCAAATTTTGGAAGAACTTGGTTCGGTATTTCATGTGGAAGAAGAGGACGAAGCCGACGCAAAACACGAGGCTGATCTGGCGTCACCTGGAACTCCTATTCGCCAGACCGCCTCGAATCTGCCCCGTCCCACACGCGGGTCAGCGACAGAAGACGCTGGTTCTGCAGCCCAGTCTCCTGCGCGATATTCTTTGGCCACTTCAATGGAAGATGCGGCCACACCGCAAGCCGCTTCATCTAATCTTGGATTTGCTGTGGAAAGCGTATCAGAGATGGCTTTGGGATCCTCTGCGATGCCGCATGCTGCATCAACTCCCGTGGCACACCGAAATCAACACCAACAGGTTGTTTCATGTGTAACAACCCGACTACAAAAAGGTATAATAAAACGGAAAGTCTGAACTGATGGAACTATACCATATGTCATGTTATGTATCACGGGAGAGCCAACAAAACTGGAGGATGCATTAGGAGATTCAAGGTGGAAGAAAGCAATGGATGAAGAATATGCAACACATATGAGGAACAAGACTTGGCATCTTGTACCTAAAAACAAGGTAAAAACATCATTGACTGCAGGTGGGTCTACAGAATCAAAAAAAGGGCAGCTGGCTCAATTGACAAGTACAAGGCACGTTTAGTTGCAAAAGGATTTAAGCAACCGTATGGCTTAGATTATGAGGATACTTTTAGTCTTGTTGTTAAAGCTATAACTATTAGGCTTGTTCTTGTTATTGTTGTATCCAGGGGATGGAGTCTAAGGCAGCTTAATGTTCAGAACGCGTTTTTACATGGTGTTCTGGAAGAGGAGGTTTACATGAGAAAACCACTTGGGTATGCTGACAAGAAGGTACCACATTATGTATGGAAAGTTAACAAGGCGCTGTATGGTTTGAAGCAAGCACCAAGAGCATGGTACTCAAGGTTGAGCTCCAAATTAAGACATCTTGGTTTTATTGCATCCAAGGCTGACACGTCACTTTTCATCTATAACAAAGCAAGTACAACTGTATTTGTATTGATATATGTTGATGATATCATTGTTACAAGCTCTTCACAAAGTGCCACTAATGCTCTTCTCCATGATCTAAGTTCAGAATTTGCTCTCAAAGATCTTGGTGATCTACACTTCTTCCTAGGCATTGAGGTTTAGAAGATTCAAGATGGCATAACACAGAATCAGAAAAAATATGCCACTGAGCTTCTAGCCCGTATGGGAATGAAGGACTGCAAGCCTTCCCCTACACCATTGTCCTCTTCACAAAAAACTTTCATCATTTGAAGGAGAACTGCTCAAGGAAGAAGAAAGTACTAAGTACAGGATTGCGGTTCGTGTGCTTCAATATCTAACACTGGCAAGATCGGACATATCCTTTGTTGTTAATAAGGTTTGTCAGTATTTGCATGCACCAACTACTGTACATTGGACGGTTGTCAAAAGAATTATACGGTACATAAAGCATACTATAAGCTTAGGCCTTCAGTTCAGATGCTCTACTTCCACTCTAGTTAGTGCTTTCTTTGATGTTAACTGGGCAGGATGCAGTGATGACAGGAGGTCAACTGGAGGGTTTGTAGTATTCTTTGGTTCTAATCTTATTTCCTGGAGTGCCAGGAAACAAGCCACAGTATCCAGGTCAAGCACAGAAGCTGAATATAAGTCATTAGCCAATGCTACTGAAGAAATCATTTGGTTGGAATAATTGCTAACAGCTCGTTTGGCTCCTGTCATTTGACTCAGAATTCACGGATTTCATTTTCGAATTCCGACACTAACTTGTTTGACTGTCACAGAATTAGGCACAAGATTTCATTTAACAATTCCAGCAAATCCTTTTGTAACTGGACCGAAATCCCTTCACCGACCCCGTCTTTTCCCAAATCCAACCAACCCCTCTCGGCCTCTCCTCCAGCCCTATCCACCCTGACGCCACCCTCCTCCACCCCTCTCCCCCCCGACGTCGTGACAGCCGCCGCCGTCTCCCTGATGCGACCGCCGCCACTACGATGCGAACAGCACCATGCGCAAGCTCTCCCTGACGCCAACGTCTCCGCCTCGACCGCCGCCTCCCCAACGCGAACACGACTGCCACGACACGAACAACGCCGCCAGCAAGGTCTCCCCGACGCCAACGTCTCCACCTCTCTCCTCCTCCCTTACGCCAGCGATGCCTCACCATCCAGATCAAGGTCACCACATCTCGTCCTCTCTCCCCCGACTGCCGGATTTGACCTCAAAATCCTAGTGACAGCCAAACAGGAAATTTGGATCTGGAATCTAGATTCAGCCAAATGAAATCTGGATAGAGATTTCATTTCATTTCATTTCAGCCAAATGAAATGAAATCAAGGGAGCCAAACGAGATGTAAAGGAATTGGGGATTAAGCAACAACGTGTGTCATGCTTGTGGTGTGACAATCTGGGAGCCACATATCTCTCTGCAAATCCTGTATTCCATGGCAATCTGGAAGCCACATATCTGGGAACAACGTGTGTTCTGCATATAGAATTTGACTTCTACTTTGTTCGAGAAAGAGTTATAGAGAAAAACTTGGATATATGATTCATTCCTTCCAAAGACCAAATAGCAGATGGGTTTACTAAAGCCTTGTCGATCAAGCCATTTGAAGAGTTCAAGAGAAATCTTAATGTAGGATAATTGAGATTAAGGAAGGGTGTTAAACTTAGAGATATATTGTAATCTCAACCAACTCTCTTATTCTCTCTCCCGTACCTATCTCAATCTCTTGTAACGACATGATCGAAGATGCCTTCAGTCAATATAAACCACGCGGCTCCCAATAGAAACGCTTTCATCTAACAACATGGACCAAATATAAGGTCGATATGAGGGTGACTGGGCATGCATGGCCACCCCGCTCAGCCCCACCTGCAGCGAGCCGATCCTTCTTCCTCTGTGATCTCTCTCCCGTGGAACACACAAAGATGTCGGCACAGGAGGTGTCAGGATGGGCGAAGGAGGATGGCTGGGGGCAAAGCGCGCGCGGGCGGGTGTCCTATTCGTCGTGCGCGCGGCCACCGGTGGACGATGAGCCTGCCGGATGACGTCGTAGCCGCGGGCAGCCCGGTTGTGCTAGCCACCATGCCTGCGGGCGGTCGTCCATGCCGCCGTGCGCACAGCCGCCCGTGGCGAGCGGGCCTTCTGGATGCCGCCTTTGCTACGAGCGCGCGGGCGCCCTGGCCATGGACGCCGTTCGCACAGTCGCTTGGGACGGGCCAGCGGCATGTTGCTGTAGCCGCGGGCGCGTAGGGGCGCCGTTCCAGCAGCGCGCAAAAATGCAGCGCGCGCACAACATTTTTTGATGTACAATATTTGCAAACTATAGATAGATTGCAAAATCGGCAAAATACTAAAAATAGATTGCATAAAATAAAAAACGATACAAAGTTATTTTACATCGGTGCAACTAGATAGATAGTTCGAAAACATAGATAAAAGTACGATGCAAGTAGATAGATAGTTCGAAAACATATAAACTACTCCCACTCGCTCCAATCATCACCATCATCATCGTCGTTGATGTCGTCAGAGGTTGACAGCCATATGTCCAACCAACGATCGTCGTTCTCAGTGAAGAACGACCTCCCGCCTGCAGCAACGAGATCGGCCTGAGCACTCGCCAATGCCTTCCGCCGACGCCTGTCCAACCGCTCCTCGCGGCGCCTTCGCGTGTCCTCCTCGCGGCGTTGTGCCCAGCATTCTTGCTCGTAGGCGACGTCCTCCGGGTGGCGCCGGCGCCACTCCGCCATGACCCGCTCGTCCTCCTGGGCGACGAGGAGGTGGCGCTGCCGCGCAGTGTGCTCCACACGGTCTTGTGCGGAGTTAAGACGAGGCGGCGGGGCGACGTCTAGCGCCTGCTGGAGCGTGTGGACGTCCTGGAAGTTCATCTGCCGGCGCGACCTGCCTAGGCGCCACGCCGCCGCGTCGAACGCGCGGGCGGCCTCATGCGCCGTCTCGTAGGTGCCGAGGCTGAGCTGGAGATCGCCGAAGAGTATCTCCGAGTAGTACCCGCCGTTGGGGCGCAGGCGGACGCCGCGGTAGCCCGATGCTCCTCGACGGCGCGGCGGCATGGTGGTGCGTCGGTGGCGGGGGCGCTGGAGCGGTGGAGGCGCGGGATGTAGAGGAAGAGAAGAGGAGCGATGGAGGAGCGGTGGATGCGCGCGTGGCGAGCGCCGCATTTTATAGGCGCGCTGGACGCGGCGCGACAAAATTGGCGCGCGAGCTGCCGCCTTTTCGCGCGCGCAAGCGGTTCCCGCGGACGCGACTTTTCCGCTGTTGCTGGAGCGCCCGAAAAACTTCCGCACGCGCTAAAATCTGAGTTTACCGCGCGCGCGTCTTTTGGCGCGGTCATTGGAGATGCTCTAACAATGGCCCCCGCGTGAGCGTGAGTGCCAGCTTGGCTTTGTGCTCGCCACCGTCTCGTGTGCCCTTGCCTTCCACCCACAACGCCCGGACGACTTGCCAACGTTCATGCACACAAACTCGTCGATGAAATGTCACATGCAAAAAAAGAAAATGAGGGCTGAAAATGAGGGTTGTCATTGTTTTGCGGGAGAACGCAAGAATGATTGAAATTACCCTTGGAGCATGTCCTGCAGGCTTTGAAACTGTTCCAAGGGTCTCGATAATGGGTCGAAGGCATCAACTCTTCCCTTATCAATTTGAATATCCAACAGAATCCAATGGAAGTATATATATATGTGTGTGTGTGTCAGTAACTTATCAATTACACTTATAAGTGAATGGACACAACAGAGTAAAGATCCTCACCTGAAGTTGTATGGAAACAGTACGTGGTCATAGAAATTTTGATCTGTTAGAAACCTTAGAAGGTTTTCCTTCGTCTCCTTGGGTTTATCAGTTAGCGTCGCTATATGTATTTTATCTGGGTCAATAAACCCAATATTTATGATTTTCTTACTTTTACAATCCAGAATCTTCATTCTGCATAATAGAGTACAAGTTATATATAGACAATGAATTGAAATAACTAAACAAGTTATATGTAGACAATAAATTGAAAAACTTACAAACAATAGCAACTCATAAGCGATTTGTCGAGGGCGTCGCCATTGTACATCTGGAAGAGTTCTTCAAAGTCGATATGGATTTCTTCGGGGCGGCCGTAGTACTCCCGTGGGACACTCACCACGATCATCGTTCTCCCATTCTTTGATTCACTTAAGTACCATGTATGCAAGTAATGCATATTTGTTGGGAGATCATCTTTGCTGACCAAAGGCGCTCCCATGACAAACTGTGGCTTAGGGGATACCACAGCCTTGGGTAACCTGTCGTCTTAGGAAGCCAGAATGTCTTCAACCGAGATACCCCATTCAGCCGCCCACTTCTTTGCTAATTCCAAATCTTGCCCCTGCACCGGAGGGGGACATTCTCGGTTAACACCTTGAGGGGTGGGATCGATTGTTTGGCCTGTTCTCCAAGCTGAGGAACGTCTGATTTTTTCTTGCTTGTAATTGAACTTGATTTGCTCCCACTTTCACTTGCACGTGATCTGCTCTTTTTCACTTCCTTCTGCAATGTGCGTGTATAGTCATCAGGCTTATGGTGTAAGTCATACTGTGATGGAAGGGTCGTGAAGTATTTTGCAAATGCTATTTGCTTCTCGGTGTATTCCGGGCGGGGCTCGGGTTCCTTCTTTTTCATCTGCGCATCATGATATTCCTTTGCTATCCTGTCGTTTTCCTCGGGGGTACGATCATAAGGTCTGATAGGAAGATTAGCATGAGGTACCTTTGGGAGAGGCGACCGTTTGCGCTTTGGGGGGCTCCGTCGCTTAGAAATCATCGGCGGAGCGTTCTTGGTGGCACGCTTCCGCTTAGTATCCGGAGTGGGCGGCGGCGGAGACGGACGACCCAAGTCCGGTGACGGTGATCGAGATGGACTCGTGTTGTGCTGGCCGACGTCATGTGGAGGGCTTGGAGGTAATGAAGGTGTAGGTGACCTGCGACGACTCGGAGGCGGTGTTTTCCTTGGGGCCGAGCCTGGAAGCTTGATGTAGTTCTTGTCCCATAGGATGACTCCACCCAGTACCTCTCCGAGTGTCCTGTCATCTTCGGGTCCAGCTATGTCGAGCTCCATATCATGAAACCCCGCCATGATTTCATCCACCCCGACTTTAGCAAAGCCAGCTGGAATCTCACGGCCATGCCAGCGTGCATCAAGGCCAAAAGGTAAAGCTTGTCCGACGGCCACCTTCATGAATATGTTCTTGAATTTCTGATGGAGTTCACATGATGTTGACTCCTTGATTCCATCCACGGGGTAGCCGGGACCGCCCTCTATCATCTTCGTGCATCGTCGGGCGGGGCCTCAGATTCAGCCACGCTGCTTTTCCGCTTAGATGGGGCGTCGGTAATATCAAGTGCAGGATCTTCCTGGCGCGCTACTCCTCTAAGCTCATCAATCTGCTTCTGTTGCTCATTAATCCTGTCAAGCAACTGGTTGAACTTTTCATTCTCCTCATCCTGCTGTCGCTTCTTTGCTCTCTCTCGGCTTCTGTAAGTGTCTTGGTCTCTAGCAAACCCAAGCCACCACGGGTAAGAAGGACCGAAGCCTCGCGTTCGTCCTCCATGTTCGTCATTGCCGAGGACCAGTGTGAGTAAATCTTTCTCTCTATCTGCAGTGAACTTTCTTTTTCCCTCCTTAATTTCTTTCACTATCCTTTTCCAATTCTCCGTGGGTATCCTAAGACTGTCACTACAGATGAGGTCCCCTGTTTCTTCGTCGTACGAACCAACATGCGCAAGGAACCAATTTCTTGCTCTCAATTCCCACTCATCACGGAGTGGTTCAGGTACGATGCCTTTATCTAGCAGATCTTGCTCTTTCTTATCCCACTTTGGGATGGCAGTCTCATAGCCCGCTGGCCCCAGCTTGTGGTGATATTTCTTCTTGCCGGCATTTATCTTGTTCTTTTCTGATAATGTCTGGGCATCTTCTGACTCCTTGTACTCTTGAAATGCCTTCCAGTGATTCGCCTGCTTGGTTAGATACCCCTCGAATACTGGCACTTTCTTTGTCTTCAGATAGTTTTTCCATAGCTTCTTCTTCCAGCTACGGAACAGTTCGGCTATCTTCATTAGAGTCTACTGCTTGACTTTGGCCCTCAGTTTGTCTGCGGCGTCTTCATTCTCACATTCTGGCAGGTTGAAATGTGACATGAGATAATTCCAAAGATTATCTTTGTACCTTTCGGCGACATAGTCACTATCGGCTGCCCCTTTGCGCTTGTTCCACTCCCGAACGCTGATCGGGACGTGATCCCTAACGAGAACTACGCATTGCTTCTTGAATGTGTCAGCAGCATTCTTAGGAAGCTTGGGTTCGCCCATAGGCAATATCACCTCAAAGGTGTAATGCGTCCGTGCATCCAACTTTCTAGTCGGACCTCGTTTTGTAGCTTTGCTCGATGTGGAGGCCTAAGAGGGAGAAACATTCGTCAAATGAATGTATATGTATACAATATAGAGCTATCTCCAATATTTTTCACATATTACAAGTGATTGTCGAACTTCATATGTATACCTCGCCGGACTTTATTATTTCTTCACCGGCTTCTCCACCGTCTTTTCCATCAGTGGAGCTATCACCTTCTCCGTCATTAGACCTATCTCCTGCCCCATCGACTTCATCTTCGTGTCGGTCGACCTCCATTCCATATCCGGAGGGGTTTAGATATGACGACGGAGATTCAACTGGTTCAACGTCGGGGCCGTCTTTGATTATATCTTCGAGAAGTTCTTCCTCTTCGAGGTTCCTGATATGTGGATCCATAGTTCTGCAAAAAACGGACATTTGATTAACTAATAAACTAACAAACTATATAAGAGGGGTTGGAAACTTCGAAGTGTCGTTTTATATAGGAGTAGTACTTTTCCAATTTGAGCATTCAATAAGCAAAACCAAATCGTAAAATAAAGTAGTATTTAAATTAGCATGCATTCAATTACAAGCAAATACATCATCTCTTTTGTCCATACATCGTCGAATATTATCACTAATACTCCTCGAATACTATCATACATATAGCATCACTTATACATCTAGAACTGTAGCGCCCGACGGGTATCGGCGCGGGCGGTGGACACCCAAAGAGAAGGAACCATCACAGGATCATAGCTCGAGTGAGATCCCCGAAGAACCTGCTAGGTATGCTCGAACCTGCCTTCCAACGCAACCATGTAGCGACGGATGTGCTCATCCTCCTCGCTAACACGGTGACGTACCACCTCCGCGGTGTCCGGAAGCCTCGGCACCCTAACTGGCCCACGCGACCGCCACCAAACAAGGATCGGGTCAACGACGGGCTGGCCCCTATGATCAAGCAGGTGTCCTCCGCCGAGTCGACGACGAGGATGCGGGATAGGCATCGTAAAATGAACTAAAAAAATAAACTAGTTCTATTAATTTTCTTGCTAAAAATAAACTATTAACACTTAAGCATATACAATAGCAAAATTAAACTATTAACACTTAAGCATATACAATAGCAAAATTAAGCAATAATCTAAGAAACACTATTAACACTTAAGCATATACACTATACAATAGCAAAATTAAATGACAAAAAAATATATTTCTTCTTCTTGTAACCCTAAACTAATTTTTCCTCTTCTTCTATTTCTCCTCTTCTTCTACTTCTTCTACTTCTATTTCTCCTCTTCTTCTACTACTTCTCCTCTTCTCTTCTTCTACTTCTCCTCTCCTCCTCTTCTAATTTTTTCTCTTCTTCTACTTCTCCTCTTCTTCTATTTTTCCTCTTCTTCTCCTCTCCTCCTCTTCTTATTCTCCTTTTTCTTCTTTTCTTCTCCTCCTCTTCTTATTTTCCTTTTTCCTAATCTTATTTTCTTATTTTTGTTCATATTTCTTCTTCTTGTAACCCTAACCTAATTCTAAATATTACTAACCCTAATAATCTAGCACAAACCTAATAACAATAGGAATTAAATGACAAAAAAAATCTTTTTCTTTTTCTTCTTTTCTTCTCCTTTTTCTTCCTTTCTTCTCCTTTTTCTTCTTTTCTTCTTCCTTTTTCTTCTTTTCTTCTCCCCTTTTTCTTCTTTTCTTCTCCTTTTCTTCCTTTCTTCTCCTTTTTCTTCCTTTCTTCTCCTTTTTCTTCCTTTCTTCTCCTTTTTCTTCTTTTCTTCTACTGGCCGGAGTGTTGGGGAGGAGGGGGCGGGGGGCTTACCGGCCGGAGGTGTCGACGGCGCGCGGCAAGGAGGACGGCGGCGCGCGGCGAGGAGGACGGCGGCGGCGAGGAGGACGACGACGACGGCGAGGAGGACGGCAGGCGGCAGCGAGGAGGACGGCGGGCAGCCTGACAGCGTCGTCGAGGTCGTCGGTGTGCCGTGCCGGACAGGAGAACGAGAAGAAGAAGAAGAGAAATGGACGATTTGGGTTGGAATTTTTCTAACTCCCGCTTATATAGGTGGATCTTTAGTCCCGGTTCGGGGCTCGACCCGGGACTAAAGGCCCCTGCTTCCCGCCTTCTGGTCTGCCGAAAAAGGGCCTTTAGTCCCGGGTCGTGGCTCCACCCGGGACTAAAGGGGGTCTTTAGTCCCGGGTCGTGGCTCCACCCGGGACTAAAGCCCCTCCTCGCCTGCACGATAAGTTTAGTCCCACCTCGCCCAGCGAGGGAGACTAACACTTGTTTATAAGCCCCGTCGCAGCTACTCCATCGAGCTCCTCTCTAAAGCAGGCTTACGGGCCTAAACTGACTTAAAAAATTGAAACTATATTTGAAATTGTGTTGAATTCAGGTTTATGTTTCTTTACAAATTCTCATATAGTTTCAATTTTTTTTCTATTTTCAATTAAAAACTATGTTTTATTAAAAATTTTTTTGCATATTTGAGAATTTGACAAAACTATGATAATGAAAAGTGTTTGAAATTGAATAAATAATTCAAAACTATTTTCTATTTTCAAAAGTAATTATTTTGACTATCCAAACTATTAACTATTTTGTTATTTTCAATTAAAAACTATGTTTATTATATGTCTTTTTGCATATTTGAGAACTTGACAAAACTATGATAATGAAAAGTGTTTGAAATTGAATAAATAATGCCAAATTTTTTTCTATTTTCAAAAGTAATTATTTTGACTATCCAAACTATTAACGATTTTGTTATTTTCAATTAAAAACTATGTTTATTAAAATTCTTTTTGCATATTTGAGAATTTGACAAAACTATGATAATGAAAAGTGTTTGAAATTGAATAAATAATGCAAAACTATTTTCTATTTTCAAAAGTAGTTATTTTGACTATCCAAACTATTAACTATTTTGTTATTTTCAATTAAAAACTATGTTTATTAAAATTCTTTTTGCATATTTGAGAATTTGACAAAACTATGATAAAGAAAAGTGTTCGAAATTGAATAAATAATTCAAAACTATTTTCTATTTTCAAAAGTAATTATTTTGACTATCTAAACTATTAACTTTTTTTTGAGCTAGTTGACCCTGAAATTGAAAAGCACTACAAATGAACTCTAAAAATGTTGAAAGTTGGCAATGCTATCATCATTTCACCCACATAGCATGTGTTAAAAAGTTGAGAGGGCTACGACAAAAACTGGATGCACTTCGTGTACAAAACGGACAATCTCTCTCGAAGTATCAGCGTTTCGAACGAGAACTCATCTCTTACAAAGGGATTTCATTTTTTTGAACTTATTTGAACTCCATACTTTTTGTGTGTTCAAAATGCACCATTCAAAGGCACATCACAAAATTTGAACAATTTCTGACTTCATTTGGCATTCTTCGTGCATTTACTTTTTTTTTGAGCTAGTTGACCCTGAAATTGAAAAGCACTACAAATGAACTCTGAAATTGTTGAAAATTGGCATGCTATCATCATTTCACCCACATAGCATGTGGTAAAAAGTTGAGAGGGCTACGACAAAAACTGGATGCACTTCGTGTACAAAACGGACAATCTCTCTTGAAGTATCAGCGTTTCGAACGAGAACTCATCTCTTACAAAGGGATTTCATTTTTTTGAACTTATTTGAACTCCATACTTTTTGTGTGTTCAAAATGCACCATTCAAAGGCACATCGGAAAATTTCAACAATTTCTGACTTCATTTGGTATTCTTCGTGCATTTACTTTTTTTTTTGAGCTAGTTGACCCTGCAATTGAAAAACACAACAAATGAACTCTGAAAATGTTGAAAGTTGGCAATGCTATCATCATTTCACCCGCATAGCATGTGTTAAAAAGTTGAGAGGGCTACGACAAAAACTGGATGCACTTCGCGTACAAAACGGACAATCTCTCTCGAAGTATGAGCGTTTCGAACGAGAACTCATCTCTTACAAAGGGATTTCATTTTTCTGAACTTATTTCAACTCCATACTTTTTGTGTGTTCAAAATGCACCATTCAAAGGTACATCACCAAATTTCAACAATTTCTGACTTCATTTGGTATTCTTCGTGCATTTACTTATTTTTGTTTTTGAGCTAGTTGACCCTGAAATTGAAAAGCACTACAAATGAACTCTGAAAATGTTGAAAGTTGGCATGATATCATCATTTCACCCACATAGCATGTGTTAAAAAGTTGAGAGGGCTACGATAAAAACTGGATGCACTTCGCGTACAAAACGGACAATCTCTCTCGAAGTATCAGCGTTTCGAATGAGAACTCATCTCTTACAAAGGGATTTCATTTTTTTGAACTTATTTGAACTCCATACTTTTTGTGTGTTCAAAATGCACCATTCAAAGGCACATCACAAAATTTCAACAATTTCTAACTTCATTTGGTATTCTTCGTGCATTTACTTATTTTTGTTTTTGAGCTAGTTGACCCTGAAATTGAAAAGCACTACAAATGAACTCTGAAAATGTTGAAAGTTGGCATGCTATCATCATTTCACCCACATAGCATGTGCTAAAAAGTTGAGAGGGCTACGACAAAAACTGGATGCACTTCGCGTACAAAACGGACAATCTCTCTCGAAGTATCAGCGTTTCGAATGAGAACTCATCTCTTACAAAGGGATTTCATTTTTTTGAACTTATTTGAACTCCATACTTTTTGTGTGTTCAAAATGAACCATTCAAAGGCACATCGGAAAATTTCAACAATTTTTGACTTCATTTGGTATTCTTCGTGCATTTACTTTTTTTTTGAGCTAGTTGACCCTGAAATTGAAGAACACTACAAATGAACTCTAAAAATGTTGAAAGTTGGCAATGCTATCATCATTTCACCCACATAGCATGTGTTAAAAAGTTGAGAGGCCTAGGACAAAAACTGGATGCACTTCGCGTACAAAACGGACAATCTCTCTCGAAGTATGAGCGTTTCGAACGAGAACTCATCTCTTACAAAGGGATTTCATTTTTTTGAACTTATTTCAACTCCATAATTTTTGTGTGTTCAAAATGCACCATTCAAAGGCACATCACAAAATTTCAACAATTTCTGACTTCATTTGGTATTCTTCATGCATTTACTTATTTTTTTTGAGCTAGTTGACCCTGAAATTGAAAAGCACTACAAATGAACTCTGAAAATGTTGAAAGTTGGCATGCTATCATCATTTCACCCACATAGCATGTGTTAAAAAGTTGAGAGGGCTACGATAAAAACTGGATGCACTTCGCGTACAAAACGGACAATCTCTCTCGAAGTATCAGCGTTTCGAACGAGAACTCATCTCTTACAAAGGGATTTCATTTTTTTGAACTTATTTGAACTCCATACTTTTTGTGTGTTCAAAATGCACCATTCAAAGGCACATCACAAAATTTCAACAATTTCTGACTTCATTTGGTATTCTTCGTGCATTTACTTATTTTTGTTTTTGAGCTAGTTGACCCTGAAATTGAAAAGCACTACAAATGAACTCTGAAAATGTTGAAAGTTGGCATGCTATCATCATTTCACCCACATAGCATGTGCTAAAAAGTTGAGAGGGCTACGACAAAAACTGGATGCACTTCGCGTACAAAACGGACAATCTCTCTCGAAGTATCAGCGTTTCGAACGAGAACTCATCTCTTACAAAGGGATTTCATTTTTTTGAACTTATTTGAACTCCATACTTTTTGTGTGTTCAAAATGAACCATTCAAAGGCACATCGGAAAATTTCAACAATTTTTGACTTCATTTGGTATTCTTCGTGCATTTACTTTTTTTTTTGAGCTAGTTGACCCTGAAATTGAAGAACACTACAAATGAACTCTAAAAATGTTGAAAGTTGGCAATGCTATCATCATTTCACCCACATAGCATGTGTTAAAAAGTTGAGAGGCCTAGGACAAAAACTGGATGCACTTCGCGTACAAAACGGACAATCTCTCTCGAAGTATGAGCGTTTCGAACGAGAACTCATCTCTTACAAAGGGATTTCATTTTTTTGAACTTATTTCAACTCCATAATTTTTGTGTGTTCAAAATGCACCATTCAAAGGCACATCACAAAATTTCAACAATTTCTGACTTCATTTGGTATTCTTCATGCATTTACTTATTTTTTTTGAGCTAGTTGACCCTGAAATTGAAAAGCACTACAAATGAACTCTGAAAATGTTGAAAGTTGGCATGCTATCATCATTTCACCCACATAGCATGTGTTAAAAAGTTGAGAGGGCTACGATAAAAACTGGATGCACTTCGCGTACAAAACGGACAATCTCTCTCGAAGTATCAGCGTTTCGAACGAGAACTCATCTCTTACAAATGGATTTCATTTTTTTGAACTTATTTGAACTCCATACTTTTTGTGTGTTCAAAATGCACCATTCAAAGGCACATCACAAAATTTCAACAATTTCTGACTTCATTTGGTATTCTTCGTGCATTTACTTATTTTTGTTTTTGAGCTAGTTGACCCTGAAATTGAAAAGCACTACAAATGAACTCTGAAAATGTTGAAAGTTGGCATGCTATCATCATTTCACCCACATAGCATGTGCTAAAAAGTTGAGAGGGCTACGACAAAAACTGGATGCACTTCGCGTACAAAACGGACAATCTCTCTCGAAGTATCAGCGTTTCGAACGAGAACTCATCTCTTACAAAGGGATTTCATTTTTTTGAACTTATTTGAACTCCATACTTTTTGTGTGTTCAAAATGAACCATTCAAAGGCACATCGGAAAATTTCAACAATTTCTGACTTCATTTGGTATTCTTCGTGCATTTACTTTTTTTTTGAGCTAGTTGACCCTGAAATTGAAGAACACTACAAATGAACTCTAAAAATGTTGAAAGTTGGCAATGCTATCATCATTTCACCCACATAGCATGTGTTAAAAAGTTGAGAGGCCTAGGACAAAAACTGGATGCACTTCGCGTACAAAACGGACAATCTCTCTCGAAGTATGAGCGTTTCGAACGAGAACTCATCTCTTACAAAGGGATTTCATTTTTTTGAACTTATTTCAACTCCATAATTTTTGTGTGTTCAAAATGCACCATTCAAAGGCACATCACAAAATTTCAAAATTTCTGACTTCATTTGGTATTCTTCATGCATTTACTTATTTTTTTTGAGCTAGTTGACCCTGAAATTGAAAAGCACTACAAATGAACTCTGAAAATGTTGAAAGTTGGCATGCTATCATCATTTCACCCACATAGCATGTGTTAAAAAGTTGAGAGGGCTACGATAAAAACTGGACGCACTTCGTGTAGAAAACGGACAATCTCTCTCGAAGTATCAGCGTTTCGAACGAGAACTCATCTCTTACAAAGGGATTTCATTTTTTTGAACTTATTTGAACTCCATACTTTTTGTGTGTTCAAAATGCACCATTCAAAGGCACATCACAAAATTTCAACAATTTCTGACTTCATTTGGTATTCTTCGTGCATTTACTTATTTTTTTTGAGCTAGTTGACCCTGAAATTGAAAAGCTCTACAAATGAACTCTGAAAATGTTGAAAGTTGGCATGCTATCATCATTTCACCCACATAGCATGTGTTAAAAAGTTGAGAGGGCTACGACAAAAACTGGATGCACTTCGTGTACAAAATGGACAATCTCTTTGGAAGTAGAAGCGACCCCCATAATAAGAGACGACATTCTTCTTCTCCCATATATGGTGGACACTAGCTCACCTGATTTTTCAACCGTCGATGATGGTCGCTACTCCTACTTCCCCTAGTGCATAACCAATATCTAGCACAAGGAGAAGAAGGAGAAACGACCCCCACAGCAACAGTCGTCATTCTTCTTCACTCATGTATGGTGGACACTCCCTCACCTGATTTTTCGACCGTCGATGATGGTCGCTACTCCTTCCCCTAGTGCATAACAAATATCTAGCACAAAGAGAAGAAGGAGAAGCAACCCCCACAACAACAGTCGGCATTCTTCTTCTCTCATGTATTGTGGACACTCCCTCACCTGATTTTTTGACCGTCGATGATGGTCACTATTCCTTCTTTCCCTAATGCATAACAAATATCTAGCACAAGGAGAAGAAGGAAAAGCGACCCCCACAACAAAAGTGGTTTCGCGGCACGCCACGTGGTTCCGTTGCACGCCACGTGGGACTAATGGTCTTTCATTTTTAAATGACTGTTTCAATCAAAAACAGATCTGTTACAAAAGGGATTTCATTTTTTGAACTTATTTGAACTGAAGACTTTTTGTATATATATGTGGTCGAAATGCATGATACCATGAAGTTAGAAAGGGCTAAACCTTTCAAAAGTAGCAAATGAAGTTATAAAGGGCTAAACCATTCAAATTTGGAAACTATAATGGTACAAACAGAAACTAGACATATATAAATTGGTCCAAGCAGTACATGATACTAGTCCAAACAGTACATAATAATAGCTATCGTAGATATATATATTCGAGGTGACGCTGGCCATAGTTGACGACTCGAATCAGAATGTCCACCTTATTCGAGGTGACGCTGGCCATAGTTGACGACTCGAATCTTGCGGTACAACTCATATGAAACGTATGCATCTTTTGCCGCATACTCAATGTTGATACGATCAAGTGGGGCCTTCTCCCAAAGTTTGTGCTGAGACTTTGGGAAATTGGTCTTCATATTACCATCTTCCTCGTCGATCAAGGCAACTGCCATATGAGCCATCGAAGTCCTGACATGTCGAAGCCTGAATACCGTTTGGAGATCAATGAGGCAACCAGTTGGTATCTCAATACCGAAGTTGTACCTCATCTTCAGCTTGTCGTTCGTTATGTCAACGGTAGCAAAAGTGATGCCGCTGCGAAGGAAGTCCATGAGTTCTGAACAATGCTTGTCACTACTGCAACAGAAACAAATTAAAATGGAACAAATGTTACATACTGCTGCAATAAGGAAACATGTTTCACTACAACTAAAGAGAAAATTATCTTTAGGATTCAAATAGAACATATTGCTATCCTATGCAATTTTCATATCCTATGAATTGATCAAGAAACCGTAAATTAACTATATATATATATATATATATATATATATATATATATATATATATATATATATATATATATATATATATATATATATATTCTCCCACGGTTTTGCAAATATTCAATAAGTTAGACATATTGCATATTGCTATCCAATGGAACCTAGAGAGATCACTATAGCTATCCAATGGAACCTAGAGAGATCACTAGCTATATGCAATTTTCATGACTATGACATATCATATTGCTATCCAATGGAACCTAGAGAGATCACTAGCTATATGCAATTTTCATAACCTTGGATCAAAGAACACCGCATAAAATTGTATCACTACAACTATGATTTCAACGGAACATATTGAACCAATCAGATTTTTCAGATTGTGGAACACTATTCCAATTAGATTGTGTTCCCTTCAACTAATCAAAATTGTTTCACTACAACTATTTGAAGCGAACCAACTATGATTCCAATGGAACATATTAAACACTAGTTGATTCTAATACGATTTTTCAGATTATGAAACACTATTCCAATCAGATTGTGTTCCCCTTCAACTAATCAAAATTGTTTCACTACAACTATTTGAAGGGAACCAACTATGATTGAAACAAATAAACTTACAATGTCATTACCTTGGATCAAAGAAAGCCTCAAAACTTACCTCGCCCATTGGAAGATCAAGACATGGTGTTTGAAACATAGTTGGATGACGGCAACACCGCGTTGATCGGCCGTGTACTCCAGATCAAGCCCCAAGAACTTCTCATGATCCACTGCGGCGTCAAGCCATCGTTCCTTCAACTGTCTAAGAAAATGCGGCACCTCCCTGCTCTCGTTCGTGTACACGACATCGAGCTTGGTCTTGCCATGTGCGAGCACATCTCCAAAGCGAGTTGGCATGGTGGAAGAAGAGAAGGGAAGAAGAGAGGGGAAGAACGGAGCGAGAGCGAGAGAGGAAGAAGAACAGAGAAAGGGCGACGCGACAGAGACTCTGCTTCGGTTGTGGTTTTGTGAAGCGGGATGCAAACCGTTTGGGCCTTTAGTCCCGGGTTGAGCCACCAACCGGGACTAAAGAGGGATACCAACGGTTGCCACCACTACGGCAGGCCACGTGTTAGGCCTTTAGTCCCGGGTTGAGCCACCAACCGGGACTAAAGAGGGATACCAACGGTTGCCACCACTACGGCAGGCCACGTGTCAGACCTTTTGTCCCGGTTTGAGACACGAGCCAGGACTAAAGGTGGCGCACATGCGGGCTGCCCACCGCGTAGCCCTTTAGTCCCGGTTTGGGACACGAACCGGGACTAAAGGCTCCTTACGGGCCGGGACTAAAGCCTCGAGGGAGGCATTGAGAATTGGGGCGACGTGGCCGGGCCTTTAGTCCCGGCCCAGAGGCAGGCCGGGACTAAAGGGTCCTGGCCAAAGGCCCGTTTTCCACTAGTGCTTCCTCCCTAACCTCATCACGCACCGCATCACGTGAAGCTCCGACGGTGTTGGCAAGATCTTCAACGGCATCTTCATGGGAATGTGTGTGAGGAGGCACATCGAAAGACCTTCCATCCATGGCCGGAGGTGCACCCATGCCTCCCATAAGAGAAGCAAAACTCATGCCTCCCATGGCGGCCATAGCGTCGGAGGGTGCTCCAAAGCCACCCATGCCTCCCATGGCGGTCGGAGGTGCACCCATGCATCCCATGGCTTGTTCTTCTTCCTGGAAGTTTTTCCCTTCTTCGGTCGCGTCGCATTGGGGAGCTTCGACGGTGCGGCGGCGGCACGGGACGGCGCCGGCGCGACGCCACCCGTCGCCGTGGTCCGTGGCGGCAAGAAGAGGCTGCGCGCGAGGCCGACGGTCGGCGGAGCTCCGGCGGTGGCGACGCCAACGCTCCCCGCGCTAGGGTTTTCGGCGGCGGCAGGGGGGGCTGTACAACGGGGTGAGCGGGATGCCAGTGTGCGCGTCCATGGGTGCGGTGGCAGGGCGCCGGCGACGGCGCGCGCGGTGCGTAGGAGGAGGAGGAGAGGAGAGACTTTCGCGCGAGCGTTCGAGTCTGCCGCGCGCGGAAGCGGGCGCCTCAAATACACCGCGTGATTGCGTTTCGACCAGCGCGCTGAACTGCATATGCCGCGCGCGCCGTTTTTGCGCGCCAGCTGGAGCCACCCGCCGCGTTGCGCGCGCGCTAAAACTGTCGGATTTGCGGCGCGGCGATAGTTTAGCGCGGTCGTTGGAGATGGTCTTAGATACATGCGACTGTATATGATCGTATTTAGAGACGTTTGAGTGATTGGATTAAAATATTAGATACATGCGACTGTAGATGATGGTATTTACGGATTCAGCAATTCAGTTCTGCGAGCAGCAGGCCGTATGCAGACAAGACCGGACCAGATCACGAGATGAGAATTGACAATTGAGACGCTTCTCCTTATCCGGTTTTCCAGCGCCAAACCTGGCTTCAACGGATATGCATGTATTCGAAAACCGGTCATGCCGATCGAGTCAGTCACGGTCATCCGCATCGTGAGTACAGGTTCAGGTGCAGCTCCGCACTTGCTACCAACCATGCGTCGTCATAAACAAAGTACAGTAGCTTATAGTAGTATAACTCTCTGTCTAGCAAAACCATGTGCAAGTGCCTGGTTAACGTTTGGAGAAGACAAGAAACCACGTGAGCTACTCTACACTACACTACACTTCCAAGCTTAAATATAGTTTCCTTCTATTAAGGGAATCATTTCTCGTCGGTGCGCCGGCAGAACCGTTCGGTCGGCCGCACACCACCCGCGTGCTGAGCGCTGACTGTGCATGTAACGTTTCTCAATCTAAAATGTTGCAACTAGCGTCATATTTTGCTACAAGCGTTTTTATTTGCTACATTTGTTCAGTAAAAAAGCTGTATATACGTTTGGTTGCAACTCCAGTTCGTCGGATTTTTCGTTTCAATCGATGTTTTTTACTTTTGCTACAACCGTGTTAATTTTTTGCTACAATCGACATCATTTTTTTGCTGCAACCATTCACTAAAAAAGTTGCATACACGTCATGTAAATATTTGTTACAACCGGCGTTTGACTTTTGCTACCACGCATCATCAGCTTCGTTTTTTTGCTACGATCACGTAGATATTTTTTTTCTACAATTTTTGTTTTTTTTTTGCAACCGTTGAAAAAATTGCTGCATCGCATCGAACTTTTGTTGCATCGAGGGTAAAAATGTTGCATGGAGATCCAATGGTGCGGACGTGCGGGGGTTGGTGGATCGTGCTGCCCGCACGCGGCCGTTCAAAAGTTTTGGCCGGCGCGCCGGCGCAGAGCACTGCCCTTCTATTATTGTCTATACATATTTTGAAAAAGTATATATTAATATCATGAATATATCAATTATGGAAAAATCTAACTAACTGCGCCGCATTTTATCACTACAGTGCGGCGACTTGAGGATCCATTTGTGTGTGCTCTCTTTTTTATACATGCATGCATGCATATAATGATGTCATCAGATTTTCTTTAAATGACCGGAATTTAAAAACTTTTATCTCTTATATCGTTAATTCGATCGATAATCCGTTTTCATCGTTGACTTTGTTTCGATGAAATCTTTAAAACTAGATCCCATGTCGATATGTTTCGACTATGTTTTTTTCTCGTACTTACCACGTTTGTTGCACTTACTTATCATATTAGTAAGTACTTACTTGTCTGTAAAAAATAACTTAATGACCATATTTTTAGAAATTGCATATAATATGACATATCGACAAAATCAAACTAACAAGCACAAACAACTTTTTTTAGACGATTACGCACAAAAATATGACAACTCAACATATTTAAAAACAGTGACCACAAGAATATTTGGTCATCGTTTGTAAATATGACAACTCGACATAGTTAAACTAACAAGTACATAAAATAGTTTTCTGACAAAGTTGTATGTAAATATGACAAGTTGGTATATTTTAAATTGGCAAACATAACCTACGACATGCTTTTATATCATGTATAATGAAATCTGCTACAAGGCTTTTTGTAAGAAACAACATTAAAAAGTGACAATAAGGGTATTTTTCTCAGACAAGTAAGTGGTTAATAATATGACAAGTGGGTCCAAAAATGTGGCAAGTATGAACGGACAAAAATAGTTGACGGAACATATCAACATGAGATCTAGTTTCGAAGAACTCATCGTGAGAAAGTCAATGACGAAAACGGATCATCGATTGAATTAATGGTTTTGTAGATAAATTTTTTTAAATTTTAAACATGAAAAAGAATCTTGCGTCTGGTGTTGTATGTTTTCTAGTCACCGGATAGCTCATCCATGTGGTCCATCGAGCAACTTTTTTGGGGCCAAAGAGTGATTGGGGAAAGGTGCCACATTTAAAATGCATTAGTTCTATATGCGGTGCCGCTCGGAGTTACGTCCATCAATTATACCCAACTTCTGCATCAACAAAATATCATAAAGACGTCTAGAATGCACACACTTAAAGAAGGAAGAAAAAAAAAACAAAGATCGCATCACAGCGATCAACTCCTCTCAACAACAGGGCTCCTACCACCACCAAATACAACACCCGAAAGACATAAAAGGTCTCCAAAAACAACACATTCAAGAAAAAATAATACATAAGCATCGTCGTTACCCGATCCAAGATCTTAGATTTTCACCCTAAAAAATGATCCAAGATGTCATCAGCCAACAGAGTTTCACACCACGTTCTCAAAACCTCGTAGGCTGATCGAAACGTGCACGGCCAGAAACTAACCGATTCAGATATCCTAAGCAAAATCTTCAACGACCCTTTCGGAACACATCGATTGCCAGATCATGAGTCCCAGATCATGAGTCTCCGCCGTTAGAGGAGTATTACGAGTATTATGTTGCTAGCAGGCAAAGCATACCATTGATATCGCCAATAAATAGGCGCCACATTCCGAGAGGTATATATACTGATAGAAAAGGGAGGAACTTCATTTGGAAACTCTCCTTCCTTCCTTCCTTGGTTTCATTGTGCCTGCCCAGTCCGGCTCCGGAGTCCCCAAGAACAAGAAGAACAAGGAGGAGGAGGACAAGACATCGATCCAAACGAAGGCCGCGATCCAGACGATCGAGAGATATAATGGCGTCGGCCTGCTTCATCGCCCGCTGCGTCTCCGTACCCGCACACCTCCTCGCCCACCGCACGCCCCTCGCCATCACCTCCTGCAGGTAAGATTATAACCGACCCTGGATCCTTTCAGTTCCGATCTGGTGCCGTCTCCGGCCGTCACTCTCCTCGTCAACCGTTCATGATCCCTGCTCTGTCTCAAATCTGACCAGCAGGCTGCGGCGGCACGGCGCCGCGGGAGCAAGATCGGTGTGCGCCGCCGGGAGGATGCTCGGCTCCGTCAGGTCGGTCAGGGTGGGGACTGGTCGAATGGCAGGGTTTTATCCCTCTATTTACACGCTTATTCCTTCTTGTCCCTCCAGATACGGCACCGGGGCGGGTTTGGGCAGTAAGCAAGCCGATGCGGAGGTGGCCGCGGTGCCGCCGTCGGTGCCCGTCCGAGTCGCCTACGAGCTGCAGCTGGCCGGCCACCGCTACCTCGACGTCAGGTACGCTTATTACCAGTATATATTAGGAACCCGCCAACAACACAACAATCCACCAGCTTAATCATCTGCATATGCACTCTGTAGTCTGTACTCTGCACTTTCAACTGGTAGAAAAACATTTCAGTTCGGAGTAAACCGTACAAAAATTAATGAAAAGATCAATCAGTTTTGCTGCTCCCTTGTATCTGCAGAACCGAGGGCGAGTTCGGCTGCGGGCATCCGGCAGGAGCGGTCAACATCCCCTACATGCACAGCACCGGCTCAGGTAGTAATCAAACCCACCCCTGTGTCCACATCGAAAACAAAACATATATGAGATCGATGCTGGCAACATCAGTGTAGGTGTTGTTGGCCGACAGTGGTTTAGGAATATGAACATCTGCACTGACAAGTTAGGGTAGGTGTATAAGCCTCAACCTGCACATGAATGCACGTGAAATTTGATGGAGTGCGTCTTTTCACCATCAACTTTTGCAACAATTAAACAATACCCAAGTGGCGTCTCTAGCTCTTGGCGCCACGAATGGCCATGGCCGGATAAACATATTGTTGCTTCGGATCGTTATCAAACCCGTTTCAGAGATGCGGTTTTTTCATTTCTTTCCATCACTAGATAGATTTAAAACCAACGCCCAAGTTTTCTCAGAGTGATTCATGCATGTCCTTCCCCATGAAGTTTGCCTTCTATGCTCTGCAATAATTGAATTTATTTTCCGTCGAAGGGATGGCGAAGAACTCACGCTTTCTCGAGCAAGTGTCGGTGATCTTCCGGAGGGATGACGAGTTCATCATCGTAAGCATGCCAATGATCCAAAACACACTCCATTCTTTTCTTCTTTCAGTCATGTGCTCCTTCAATTCACAGAAACTTCAATTTCAGGGATGCCAGAGTGGTAGGAGGTCTCTCTTGGCAGCCACTGAACTTTGCTCCGCTGTAAGCACATCAATGGGACATCTATCACATCATTGCTATTGTTTCACAAGCTCCACCTTGTGATGCATGTTATGTAACCTTTTCCAGGGTTTCACTGCGGTGACCGATATCGCCGGAGGGTTTTCTGCTTGGAGGGAGAACGGACTGCCGATCAAGCAGTGATATCACCGATTTCTCTGAATGTTTGTGAAGCATTATAATCTGTCTTGGGGATTCTCTGCCCTGAGGATGTAAGCTGGTATGGTCGTCCTGATCTCGGATTCACGACACCACGATAGCCTACTGAATAAATTAATGGAGCTTATGAGCCAGTTTAACTTTCCTTTCGGTGCATTCTGCAAATCTTTACCTATTAATAAAGCATCTAATGCTTATGTCGTCCGTCTAGAAAAATACCCTCAAAATTGGTACAAAGGTTCGTTTTTCCAAAGTCCCGTCGTGCTAAGTTCTTTTATAACGCAATACTAATGAAAATCAAAGATGTAAGAGTAGTAGAGTGGTTAATGCCAAGCCCTTTCACCTTGGAGACCAGGGATTGAATCTCGGATGCTACTATTTTTCTTCATTTTCTCCGGCAACCCCCCCGCCCCCCCCCCCACCCCACACACATATGCGTTAATGGGCTGGCCCATGTGCGGGGCTTAACTCCTATATTTTTCATTTGATTTTTTCTTTCCTTTTCTCATTATGTTTTCTTTCCTTCTTTCAACCAATTCAGGATTTTAAATCTTAAAAAGTTGCGATTTTTCAAAACCATGTTTAAGAACTCATAAATTTATATGAATTAAAAAATGTTAAGGAAATTCATAATTTTTTTGTGGATTATAAAAATGTTGGTAGTTTTGCAAAATTGTTCACCAGTTATAAAAAATATTCAGGAACTAAAAGCATGTTCATGATTTTGAAAAATGATAGTGCATTGAAAATATATTAAGGATTCCGAAAACAAATGTCCATGAAATTTTAGAAAATGTTCACATAAATTAAAAAACACAATTTTTTTTTAAAATAAGTTTTTTTTTGAAAAAAACTGATCAATTCAAAAGAATACAAAATTTTAAAACAGTGTTTGTCTATTAAAAAAAACGTTCACCGATTAAAAAAAATATGTCTAGGATTTGATTTTGAAAGTCTTTATTTGTCTAGGCATTGGGAGTGATTCATGGTCGATGAGATTTTTTTAAAAATTTTAAACATTTTCTTGCACAATATAATGAAAAGTGTAGCGTGCAGTGGCAAGCCCATAGCCTTGGGATTTACCATGTCGAATGCAGTATGATCACGTAGACATCACACCATCATCAACAAGGGTGAAAGGAAAAAATAAGTGGCAACATGGTGAGCCACTGTGTAAAAATAGAAGATATTCATATGTCACGATATTGAGTTATACTTATTTCACTAGCGCATAGTTTATTTGTCTTTCGTTGCAACGCACGGGCATATTTTGCTAGTTGTGTAAAAACTACCTAGATCATCGTAAACAGATCTGAACAATTTTAAACTCTGCTATGCTCAGAGCTCACGAGGACAGAGTTCACAATATGGGCACTCCAAACTGAAAATAGCAATATACAGTTCATCAACGGCCCTTCCCAAAAGGAAAGAACATTGTTCCTTTAGAAATGGAAACGAGGCTGAAGAAGCAAAGCACAAACTTGTGTGCTTTACAACCTGTCAGCCGGCATAAACAAAAATATGCCCCAATTAGTGCTGTCAGCCGGCATATGAGACGATGATCTTTGAAGCAATTTTAAAGTATCTATAATGTTAGTCGCTTATTTAGCCGCTATAGAGAAAAATAAATCAGAAAATTAGAAAAGCATCAAAGCGCCCTCTCGCACAATGCTAGACATTAATGTATGTTCAAAACAAAGCCAAGCGATCGATGTGTTTTTTCGCGCCCATGCCACACCCCGGCGTTGGGAATCGATGACACAGTTACCGTTGTATGCTCTGAACCGCGCGGCTGCGGCTGGACACATCTCTCCGGTCGCTTCACACCTTATTATGTATGTTGTTTCTCATCTTCAATACGCGGACGACCCTATCATCTTGGTGGAAAATTCTGATAGGTGCATTGCAAATCTTAAATTTCTCCTACTCTGCTTCTAGGGTTTGTATGGGCTTGAGATTAACTATTCCAAGAGTGAAATGTGGGTGATTGGTGCGCCCCGGGAAGAAATGCACCGTGTGGCTGCCTTACTCAACTGTAGTCTGGGATCCTTCCCTTTCAAATACCTTGGTATGTCAATTTCGCCTCACAAACTTCTGTCTAAGGATTTCTCCTTCTCGGTTACTGGAGTAGGCAATCGTATTATGCCCTGGAGGCAGAGGTGCAGACCAATTTTTTTTAAGGTGGAGCGAAGTCTTAAGGAAAGAATTCTTTTCATGCAAATCAAAAAAGTCAATACACATTACAAATTAAAAACAAAATACAATAAAAATATATACATGTTTCAATAGAAAAACAACCTAAAACATATCGATAATAAAGCTTTCAATGACGTCTAGAAGACCTAGGCAATGGCAATGTCCTATCCTCATTCTGAAAATCTTCCTTAATTTTACCCCTTCCCCTTTTCTTTGGATTTGGTAGTCCCTTCTTCTTTCTTTCCATCTTCTCACAATCTAAATAAAACCGCATTGGTTGGACATCTTATTAGCTTGTATGCCGAAAAAAGGTTTCCCCCGCTTTGTATTACAAAGCAACCAACTGATACAATCAACAGTAGGTGCTGGAACGGAAGCACCACAATCACACCCAAAAGAAACGAAAGAGAAACAACAAAAGAAAAATGCCGACAACGGCGGATCAACGGAAACGAAGACGCTTCACGACCACTGCACCCACCGAAGATCTCCCAGCTAGCTCCAAGGTTCCGAAGCACCGGTACCAAACAACACCTTCAAGAAGGACCTCGACGATGACGACGCTGCTGCCAAGGGTTTCCCCCGGTACGTGACGAGGCAAGAGGAAGGGTCGCCCCCGACGCCCTCCAGGAAGGTCCGGTGGCACCCACCGGCGTCGCCGCGTCGGTGTCGGCCAGGCCGACAGGGGTTTCCCCCGATCCCAACCTTCACCTCGGATGCTCCAGAGCCTGCCACCAAACCAACCACCATCTTGCGCCACCGCGGTCATGAAGCATCCACGCCGTCTCACCACGGCACCATGAAGTGAGGCATGCACAGCGGGGAATAGGAGTCGGGACTAGGGGCCACAACACCGTCGGCACGCGGGAGGGTACAACCTCCACCGTCGACGACGGTAGCCGACCAAGCACAATAGCAGGAGCATACCAGGCCCGTGGGCCCATAGGCCCAGCCAGGCCCTCCATGCCCGTAAAGCTCCCGCCATCGCGTTGCAGCAGGCGCACCATCGACGTCGCCCCCCCCCCCCCCCGTCCGAGCTGCTCCTCCTCCTCACCACACAGACGACGATGAAGCCACGCCGGGATCCGGCCCGCTAGGACCCAGATGGGGCTCACAGGGCCCAGATCTGGGCCGGGGCGCGCCGCCGGCCAACCTGCGTCACCACGCCGTCTCATCGCCAAGTGGCAACACCACCACCTCGCGCGTCGCCGGACACTACTGTCGGGTCGCCGGACCGCCGCCGAGCCGAGGAGCACCGCCGCCGTCCCCATGCCCCCGGCAGGGAGCCGCGCGTGCGGGGACAGGTAGTCCCGCCGCCGCCAACACCACCTGGTCAAGCGCCGGGGGCTACCGTCGGCAGTGGCAGGGAGGGAAGGGGAACAGAGGGAGGCCGAAGAGGGGAGGGGCTCGCGCCGCCCCGGCCACCTCCCGGGGAGACGGCACGGGGCGGATCCGGGAGGGGAGAGGGGGAGGGGGCGGGGACGGCCGGCGACGGTGGGGGGGGAGGGGGGCGGGGACGGCCGGCGACGGTGGGGGGGGGGAGGGGGGAGGAACTCTAGGGAGCGGGAATTGGCTTGTATGCAGACTGGACTTGGAGGGTATAATCATCAAAAACCAAAACAATTGTGCCTACACAATCCCGAACAGCCAGAAGTGCCAAGAGGAGAGGCTTGCTACCGCAGCCCGTTGGTGCTTGCCGCCGTCGCTTGCTACTACCGCCGCCGTTGTCGCTTGCTATCGCCATCGCTTGCTGCACTGCCTGTGCCAGTTGGTGCTTGCCACCGCCGCTCGCTGACGAGCCGCCGCTGGCTGCCCTCTCGGTTGCCGGCTTGGTCGTCACGACCTGGCCAGCAGTGGCGGAGATAAGCGAATGAAAACTAAGGCTATAGCCATAGACCTAGTAACAATAGGCCTTGTAATTTATTCTTAGAAAGTACAGATAATTAGTAGAGTGCATAGCTTAAGCTAGCTTAGAGCAAGTATAATAAGGTACAGTCAGCAGGCTATAAGGATTAAAATACTATATTTTTGTTGAGTTGGATGAGAGAGAAGAGGAGAGAGAAGAGAAGTGGGCTCTTCGTGAAGAGCCAGCTCTAGCACGTGCTCCTAGGTGCTTTGTGAGAATGAAAGATGGGCCATATATGATAAAGTAATACTCTTTTATAGCTAACTATTGTATAAGCTAGCTATAAAATGGGTTATAAGACTGCTTATAGCTACCAGTTGGCCATATATGATAAACCCTGCGCATAGTTTGATGCTAGCACCGCCCTGCTGGCCAGCCGCCGCCGTCGTTGCGCTCAAAGGAGGGGCTGCTGTAGGGTTGCGTGACTGTGTCTCTGGTTCGTCCCGTGAGACGTCGCGTGACTGGGTCGTGTGTGTGTCGCGTGCGTTGAGCGGCCGAGTCGCCCAACAAGTCAGCCAGTCCACCCGCCATACCTTTTATTCTAGCCTAAATTGTTGCCATACCTCGCCCAACAGAGCGCTCCGCCTGTGCCTAGAGGGGTAGATACAATTCTTCTGCTGGGAGGGTCTTCCGTAGTAATGCTCGCCTTTCTTCCCTACCGATGTATCTCATGGGGTTTTAGCGTTTGCCTGCAGGAGCTTCGATAAGCACAGGAGTGGTTTTTACTGGAACACTGCAGACAACAGGAAAAAGTATTGGGTCGGCGGTGCGTCTAACGTTCGTGACCCATATTTATTGGCGCCGCCGACTGGTTGTCCTTTTTCAACAAATATACACACGTTTTGCATTATTTCACAAGCAGACATATAAAAAAATAACATAGTTTCACGACCAAATAAAGCATATATAATTTTTAAATAAATAATATAGTTTTATAAATCATATAAAAATTAAACTGTCTTAAATACATATGAAAAAAATGCATCTATTGGTTGTCAACATGAGCCCACATATACTCAAGCAAATCATTTTGCAGCTGCATGTGAGTTTCCCAATCACGCATTTCATAATGAAATTTGGCAAACTGTTCAAACGTTGCTGCTCCTCCATGCTAAGTACAACATTCTTACCCTGAAACTGGAACCCTTGATTGTAGATACATTCCGGATGCTCATCTTTTACGATCATATTGTGCATAATCACACAAGTTGTCATCACCTCCCACAACTTCTTGATGCTTCAAGTTATAGCAGGGTATTGAATGATGCCCCATCGAGATTGCAAAACACCAACGGCATGCTCGATGTGCTTCCTAGCATTTTCTTTCTCTTGGGAAAATCTTTCCCTCTTCTCTCCCACAGGGTCAAATATTGTCTTCACAATAATGGTCCACTGAGGATAGATATCGTCATCCAGGTAGTATCTTTTGTCATAGTTGTTGTTGGAAATATGCCCTAGAGGCAATAATAAATTAGTTATTATTATATTTTCTTATTCATGATAATCGTTTATTGTCCATGCTAGAATTGTATTGATTGAAAACTCAAATACATGTGTGGATACATAGACAACACACTGTCTCGGGACAACGTATGGCGGGTGCAGATGTAGAGGTCGGCCGCGAGAAAGTGAGAGGGTCATGGGTGAGGGGAGAGAAGGAGCCGTCGGTCCTAGTTGGATCGACTGAGTCGATCGAGGAAAGTGGAGGCTGGCTGCTGCGGTTTCTTTGGGAACAGTTACTCGATCCACATGGAGCTGGTTGGAATTTGGGGATGGGGCATGAAGGTGGGATTTGGTGGGATGTGCGATGTGCGTCCGAGCCTTCGAGGTCGTTATTTTTCTTTAGGATGTTTGTTTTTGTTTTGTAGCGGGGTGGATTTTCTTACGCAATGTTTGTCGTACGAGGCAGTGGATCGAGCGTGGTTGAACCATCACGACGTTCGACCTCTTTTAATAATAGAGATTCTTTGGTAAACTTTTCTTTGTTCAATCTCAAACTTAACTTTCAAAATTGGTTACATGATGGTTTGCTCTTTAGTTGCGCTAGACCCTTAAAAGGGGCATACACCACGAAAAGTGCAAATGAAACCCGGGCTCTAGGAAGGACTTAAAAAAACATATTTCCACATCACAGACAAAGTCAAAAAAATTATAAATACGCAAATACATATATAACACGCTGAGGAAAATGTTTATAACAATATACTTTTATACTTGGCGTATACATAAAAAACAAAAACACAAATGAAAATGGGTCCTTTTTTGTTGTTCTTGGGCCAGAATTTTGTTATTTTTGTGCAGCTTGCAAAAAAAAAAATTGAACCAAATTTTACAGGTCCACTGCAAATATATATAAGTTCTCACATATTTATTTTTGAATTTTTTTGAAACATAGATATATCATTTTTGAATCTTTTAAAATAAAATCCTCCAGTGCCCCGTCCACAAAAACTTCACACTCCATACACCATGAATATATGATTTTGTAACGTAAAAACCAATAGCTGCAAACTGAGCGATCGTTTAGATCCCGACAACAAAAATGAGATGCGTACCACTCTGTGTATACCTGCTTGGCCCCACAACCTCAATCACCATTGCTTGCTTGTGTGCCGCTCAAGAACCATGGATTGTATGCCAATGGCCCTGCTCCAATAGCTACCAGTCACCACTGCAGAATAGCCACAAACACGGCCGTTTCACAGTACAACGCCACCGCCGCACCCATCGAGTTTTTGCTTGACGTTGCCCCAGTCTCCACCCTGCCTCCCCGTCTACCCGTCCCGATGCTCGTGATGGTACGGCACCAGCTCACGCTGTCTGCCACCCGCAGGCGTCATGTCCATTGGAATAGCCCCTAATAACTTGCAAAATCTGTAATTTCGATCTTAATCTAACTGAAGAAATTCAGTACATCCGGAGTAACCTAAACAACTTCAAGACGAAATTTAAACTTCAATACCTAATCATCCTTATTGGAAAATGAGATGGAAATAGTTATAAGGCAATAAAATTGCCTCGCTTGTTCCAAGAACCGAAGCTCGGGTCTTGTGCTCTCCATATCAGCACACCATTCTTGATAGAAACTTGAGATGTGGGAGCTGCAATATCAACATCTATCTCACTCTCATATTCGTAAAAAGGTAACACCACAATGTCAAAAAAACTAAGCAAGAGAATACTCCAGTTGCAAATGTTTGAAGTGTTTAGAACTGGAAGAATTTATAACCCTTCTCAAGTACCAATTAAGCATCAGAATTCAGAACAAGCGGAACCTACTTTGGCATAAACTTCAACAGTTAAACTCAATTAAAAAACATGCAATTATTAAAGGTTTGCATTAATGATCAAGATTATATGTATCTATTGGCCAGAAAAACAAGATTGAGCACGTCCCGAGTGTTGCATGTTTGAAAGGGTAATTGTTAAGACTTTAAGGTCGAACCTTCATGAACCAAAGCCCGCACAATAGTCAAATTTAGTAGAAGAAAACCAAGATATGAGGGAGCATTTTGAAATAGACAAAATATCATGCCAACTCAATTAACATGGTTTTGGAACATCATACCTTTTTTAAGGTTGACCCCCAATATGAAATATGCTATGCAGGATAGCAAGCTAGCATATATGAAATAACAATGGGAACAATATAAAAAATAGGATATTTCCGAATCAATTCCATTCACTGTCAAAACACCCAATCAATCATGGATGTGTCAAAGATAAGGCAAGATGATCCCAGTAAGTATTTCAGAGAATCCTACAGGATGTGCTGCTCAAGAAGATAAGAAAGACACTCTTATCAAAATTTCTCACAGGCAGGAAAATCATAAAAACAAAGGAGAGGATCAAGATCCATGCACCTTTGACATCACGTCCTGAAGTACGGGTTGTTGGCCCGTCCCTCGTCCTTGTACTTGGTGCCCTCAACACAGCCACTGTCGAGATGCTATAAGGACGTCATGCGGGTCGGCGGCCTTGGTACCTGCTGATCGCACCGGCAAGTGTAGCGGGGCTATGGGCATCGGTGAGGTCATCGACTTCCCTATCTATATCTAAAGTCGTCTCGGGGAAAGGGGTGGTGGGTTCAAACGGAGCAGAGGTCGGCCGCGAGAAAGTGAGAGAGCCGTGGGTGAGAGGACATAAGGAGTCGTCGATCCTCGTCGGATCGGCCAAGTCGGTCGAGGAAGGAGGAGGCTGGCTGTTGTGATTTCTTTGAGAACAGTTACTGGATCCACATGGAGCTGGTTAGGATTTCGGGATGGGGCGTGGAGGTGGGATTCGGTGGGACGTGCGACGTGAGTCCGAGCCTTCGAGGGTCGTTATTTTTCTTCAGGATTTTTGTTTTCGTTTTGCAGCGGGGAGGATTTTCTTACGCGATGGTTGTCGTAGGAGGCAGGGGATCGAGCATGGTCGAACCATCACGACGTTTGATCCCCTTTTAATAGTAGAGATAATGCTTGTCCAAGAACTAGTAGTATCATGAATGCCCGCGCTACTACTAAAATGCTATAGCTAATTTTTAACAGTAGTGTGATTGCTGATCTCAAGCTATTTGTGTTAGCAGCCCGTTGTTGTCTTACGTCACTACTATTTGTAAGTACTTTTAATTTTTATATTATATATTTACATCATTATACACATTTTTATATGATAGCAATGAAGAGGTTGTGGAAAAAACATGGGTCACATTAAAATAAATGGATCGAAGTGACTAAGTTCAATTAGTAGGATGATATGATAAGCATTGTTTAGGCAGCCTATCATTGGACACATGTGTGCCGTTCCAATATTATATTGTCTTACTAACCCAACTTAATCACTTATAATTCATTTTAATCTAATTTATCTTCCTGCAATCCAGTGATATAACAACTCATCATTCATAACTATATAACCAGTCATCATCAACATAGTCATATAACAAATCATCATTCATAGTCATATAATAACCTCTCACCATTCTAGCACATTACAAGTACTACGGCCTCCTCATCATCGTCATCGTATTCATATAACAACTCATCATTCATATTCACATTATAATTGAACATCAATATAGCACATGACAAGTTAACAAACACTAGTTAACTATTATCATCGTAGGTAAATAACTCATCATCATTCTAGGACATAACAAGTACTTGTTAGGACCTATTCCATTCTCTTAGGTAAAATATAATAAAACATGTAAACCCCTCTATCTCCAAAATGGAGACCATAGATCCACATGGCTCCACTTTGTGACATCCGCACATTCATGTTCTCTCCAATTGGTTGCATGCGTGCATTCATTACTTTTCTTCATCTTTTGATGTTGAGGCATTCATTTATTCAAGAAATTCAGTATGCACTATGGAAAGCCATTTGGCGGACTTGGCCGTACGCTAATAATACTCATGTCACCTTCGATAAACATCGTGTCAGGCACAAAATCCTTTGGGATCTTCCGTTGAAGAATATAATAGTAACATAATTAGCAATGTAGTTTTGCTTCAGAAGAATGTTTGAAAAAGAAGGACTAATGACACAATAGTAAAAAAAAAATCTTATCATGCTACTTGCACGGATGTTACCATCGCTCAACTCCTGGACTACTGGCACCTATCCACTATAATTTTTACCAAATTCACAATTGATCTTAAAAGTCTCAACATTATTAACAAATGAGACAAGAGAAATTTTCTCCTCCCTAGTTAGCTCTGAGTCATAACTATAGTAGGTCTTGTCTACTCCCTTGCTTGTATTTTTTGGAAAAGGGAAACAAGCTGTCAATTATAAATAAACAAGCTTAGTAGCTAGGGATGAGTAGCAACTGTTTCTAAAGAGACAATATAAATCACTTAAAAAATTTGTTTGAAAAACTCAAATAGAGGTAGAATTGGAATCATGTCGACATCCACCCATATGGCGATACTATCTTCACCATCATCTTCAGAACCAATATCGACGGTTATTTTCATATCCTCCAAAAATTCATAGGCCTTGCATAGTACTATCCAATTTAAACAACCAAAATGTGTGTGATTTACTGCATTGTAGACCTTAACCAAAATAAAGAAACCATGTTTCGCCTTAAGATGAGCTTTCTTCATCTCCGTACACTCCGTGTCTTCGAAACGAGCTTCTTTAAGACATAAGGTCTTGCATAATAGGGGCTGCACTAGTCAAATTATAAAAAAATTAAAATAATTCGTTAAAGCAAAAAAGCACAAGTCATTCTTAATTGCATACTTGCCACCTTACATAACATAAAATATCCTAAGTTCTCCTTCACAGCGAGGGTGAAGCACCTACTATTTTCCACGTGAGGTCTGTTGCACATACCCCCGCTGTCGGAGCAGTAATCGCACTCGGGGATCCTATCATCGCTAGAAATTTCTTGTGTTTATAATTGAGATATTAAAATTGTACTTGGTACTGCACAGGTTGACTTTTGGTATGTGGAGTCTTCCTTGAGAAACTATCATCTGTCATGGTTTAAATGGTGGGCACTCGCTCGTACTAATATGGTGGTGTATATGATGGACACGCCTTCACATTGATATTACGACCGTCGGTGATGGTCGCTGTTCTCTTTCGTCGTGTGCATTACCAAAAGGTTTATCATGAGGTGAAAGAGGAAGAGTGACCGCCACGACAATAGTCGGTATTCTTCCCCTCGACAGAAATTTTGACCGTCGGTACAGTTGCTCCTTCGTTCGTTCCCGAGTGCATCACTAAAAGTTCTATCACACGGAAACGAAGTAGAATCGACCCCCATGACAACATTCGGGATTCTCCCTCACTCAAAGTCACACACGGAGCCCCAACAAACTGAAACTCAACATAAAGCATTAGTAAATTAACATCACATATATCAAGTAATGACATAAAAAATGGCCTATGTTTTGGCAATGACGTTTAATTCCCGTTTTGGCAAATCTCGGGCACTCGATATATCGTACCTTTGCTAAAAAGAGGATATAACGTACACCTGCAATTTGCCGGAACGGAAATGAATTGATATTCCGACAAAATATAGGCCACTCGAAGATGTTCCCTACAAAATGATACTTCATTTCATCCATCTCTATATCTATCTATCTATCTAACAACAAAATAAACTACACAAAACCTATAATTTTTTTTGGATCTATCCATCTTTTGTGGCATTTTTCATAACGAAACAAATTTAAAGTGCATCAATGCATGATGCATCCATGCATCCATCCATCTAACGATCGATCTAACAAAAAACCAAACACACAGGAGAGGGAGGTGCTCATGATGGGCGGGTCGGAGCTAGGTTCTCATAGTGTCCTGTCGGTGCATGTGAGGAGTGTCGGGATAGGGGGGCACGGGGGAGGGCAGCGACGCGGGGATTGCCGACAATGGGAAGGGCATGGCGTAGGGAGGACTGGGAAGGAGGAGGGCGACCACGTGGGTAGAGGGTCAGCCGGAATGAGGGAGAGCCGACCAGGACGGGGGAGGGCGATGATGCTGGGAGAGGGCTGGTAGGGACGTACGGGTGGGAGTGAGAGTGGGAGTGAAGAGTGAAGAATGGAGAGGGGAGGATATGACCGCTTAGCAGTAGCGATGGCCACTGAACTGGCATTGCTGCTGAGTGAGGCCCATAAAGATGATCTCGTCTATACGTATTAATAACGCGAGGCTACAAGACCGCGCTAGTGCATGCGTTTAGTTGTAGTGCGGGTCTATGGGCCAACACTACTATTGTGGCCTGCCCCGGGTGTACTATGGGATCCACTTAGTAGTAGCGTCGGGTAACTTGGCTGATGCTACTACTATGTCTAGCCATTAGCTTGTTGTCTTGGCCGTCGTTGTTGCTATTTAACAGTAGCATGGGCAACCTACCCCACTCCACTGTTAAGCTTCTATCTATAGGGTTTTTTAGTAGTGTCTGAAAGCGCGTTATTTGACGCATTCTTAGCCATCATCATGTGCCACGTTATGAATGATCAACGAGAAAATAAAGTCTTTAGTCCCAAAAAACTTAAGGTAGGCTCAAGCTGAACCCATAAATATCTCACAACCAACTCATGCTTCTCACACTCTAGTGATTGTTTTTGCTCTTTACGAACTTCTCCCATGTCAAGTTCGGTTTACCTTGACCCCTTTTGACATTATCAGCAAACTTTAAACCTCCGCTATGCACTGGAGCTTTTGGAGGCCATAATTTGTCCAAACCATCTCACACGATGTTGGATAATCTTTTTCTTCAATCGGTGCTACCCCAACTCTATCTCGTATATCATCATTCCAGACCTAGTCCTCTATTGTGTGGCCACATATCCATTTCAACATGCGCATCTCGGTCATACCTAACTGTTTGAATATATCACCTTTAGTCACCAAACACTGAACACCATACAACATTACAGACTGAATCATTGTCCTATAAAACCCGCATTTTAGCTTTTGTAGTACTCTCTTGTCACAAAGAACACAAATTGGCGCCAACTCTTCCATCTGGCTTTGATTCGATTCACATCTTCATCAATATCTTCATATTTCTGCAGCATTGACCCAAAATATCACAAAGTGTCCTTCTAAGGCATCTCCTGCCCATCAAGGCTAACATCCTCCTCCTCGCGTTCTGGGCGCTCCATCGGGATTTATTTTTTATTTTTCTATATGCGTTTTCTACGTTAGATTTTTTTTCTTTCATTTTCAGGGCCTTTTTGGTTTTTGTCGTGTCTCCCCTAGGTTTCGGACCAAAAACATTTGCTCAAAAAACACGTGTTTCATGAGAGCCATATATTCGCTTCTCGTGGAGACACATGTTTGCTTCGGTGTACCTTTCAAAAAAGAACAAAAAAAAACAACACATTTTTTCGAGCTTTGCTACACTTACGTGAATTTGCTACAAAGGCTTACGTACATGCTGGGATGGCCTTGCTTAATTGGCTGGCATACCCCTCAACCCCGAAAATTAGGGGGGAGTGGTTAGGATTAAGGAAGAAAATTACATTTTTACGTAAGATTACGTAGCAACTTACGTAGGTGTAGCATTTTTGCATTTTTCCTCCCAGTCGACTTAGTTTTCGCAAGCCGGCCGTTTTCCATTTGTAACACGTCGTTGGCAAGCTTTCCAAATGGTTCAAAGTTTCCCCTCCGACACTGGCTGGTCCGGCGAGACGACGGCCCAGAACTCCTCGTCCTCCTCAAGATCGGCCATGTGCTCTGGCATGAGCCTGAGCTCCACGTCCATGCCGCCTCCCCCATCCGGACATGGGTACAACGCTGTGCCCCCGTCGACCTTGTTAGCCTTGCCACTCCGCACCGCCACGGGCTTCCCCCACCCGAAGTCACACCCGAACATGTCGAACCGCGGCGAGCTCCCCATTAGCGTCCCGCACGGATCGTGCCAGCTCATCATGTACGCCGGCGGGTTCTTTGCGGGTGGTTCCTCCGTCCACGCAGCCACCCGCTCCCTGATGGCTGCGTCTGTATGTGCCGCCACCGCGCGCCCGACGGCCGCCGCTGCCCACCCATGCCCGCGCTCCAGCAGCTCCTGTGCACGCACAGGCTCCGTGCTGACGGTGTAGATGCAGTTGCCGAAGTACTCCGTCGGCAGCTGTGGCCGGAGCCGCCCGCGGTTGTTGATGGCCGCGCGGCACGTCGTCTCCTTTTCCGGTGCCAGCCGCCGTGCGCGGGTGATGCAACGCCATAGGAGGGAGGCCAGCGCCTGGAACCTCGTGAGCGCGGCGGCGCCGGCCTCATCTCCGGTGACCAGGAGCTCCTGGCGTGCCCGCTCCTTGAGTTCCACCAGCGATTCTGACGAGAAGTGGAGCATCCTCTCGCGCAGCGGTGTCTGGGTCTGGGACGGCCGCTTGATGAGGTCCGGCACTTGGGCGCACGGCAGCACGACCGGCGCAGCCACGCCACCATCGGGTGACCAGCGGTCGAGCAAGGGCGGGCGCGACGACGGCGTCGGGAACCCGAGGAGCCTCGCGCGCGCGATCTCGGCCCAGGCGTTGAGGAAGCCCCAGAAGGCGGTGCCGTCGGAGAGCGAGTGGTTGTAGGAGAAGCCAACAAAGACGCCGTCGGCGAGGTCTGTTACCTGCACGGCGAGGAGCGGGTGGTCGCAGCCGTCATAATTGATGGCGCCATCGAGCAGGAAGAAGGACTGAACCACGGGCGGCACGTCGACGTCGGGAGGTATCACGTCGGCCATGGAGACGCCTTCGTCGGCGACGGCGTGGACAACCTGGACGCCCTGGCCGTCGCAGTCAACGGAGACCGAGCATCCCACCACGAGTTCCCCGCGGTAGTGCTGGTCGGTGACGAAGCGGCCGGCGACGGGGTAGTAGTGGACGAGCGCGTCGGCTAGGGCGGCCGCGAGGTGGTCGACGACGTGGGCGGTGGTGGAGAGGAGCGTGGCCGCGGGCTTGTGGAAGAGGAGGCCCTTCTGGATGTAGTTGGCGGAGAGCATGGGGACGTCCCAGGTGGTGAGCGGGATGCGGCGGCGCGGCCGTGGCGCTGGCGGAGGCCGCACCGTGCGCGACGACAGCACGCTCACCATTTTGCTTGCTTATGGAGTTATGGATTGGGATGCGAAGATTCGCTGGCTGTGCGTGCAGCCGTGCACCAGCATGCTTATGGATTCAGGGTTATAATGTGGAGGATCGCCACCAACGTGGCGCACATGGTCGATATCATCAGGGTTATAATGTGAGGCTGATGGAACAACATCTTATCCTCAGACAACCTGTCTTTGTTTACGGATCTATCATGCATGTTACGGATGTTCTCACGTGATCAATCATGCATGTTACGGATGTACTCTCATGTTTTGCCAAATTCGTTTCTAGCGGTTTTGTGATCCAGCCATGTCACCTGAGTCAGTGAGCAAACGCTACCGCCGTCATTTAAGAGCTTTTCTAGTGGTTTTGTTATCTTAACCGTTGTCGTTGGTCCGCCTCATCTCATCTCGTGTGACCTTAGGGTCATGGGGGCTCTTGCCAGCGGGAAGGCTCAGTTTTTAGATGTTTGTTTTCAGTTTTGTTAGGATTTATGCCCTGCTTAGTAAGGCTAGCTAGACGACGGTAACTCTTTAAAGATGAAATAAAGTTCTTCCTGTCTAGCCCCCCGTCCTAGTGGCGCGTCTAGCTAGCACCGTCACTGAACGTGTGAAGATATGTCTTCGATGGATTTGTCTCTGGTGGATTTGTTCAGATCTGGTTATTGTTCGTCTATGATCGTGTGTCTTGAGGTTGGATTCTTCTCATCTAATGCATTGTACGGGAATCTTGTTAAGAAGGACGCCGCACAAGTATATAATGAATTGGAGATGGGTAGCCAAGTGGGTGTCCATACGACAGAGGATTAGAGCGTTGTCGCCGCATTGCAGAACACGCAAGGAAGCGAGGGGTAAATGGGGCGTGCCAACCACCCTTCTGAGCATGCATAACGAATAAGACGACGCAGGACATCGGCAACAAGAATGGAAAGGTACGTGGAGAGCCCGTCGCCTTGACGAAGACCATTGCGGCACTGGATCCAATCCCCAGGAATCTTGTTAAGAAGGACGGTTGTAAGCCCAGTGGACAAGAAGGGATGTCGTTGATCCATCCACACTATCAAGAGTCAAAACCACAGGCTGAAAGAACGAAAAGGTGGCTGCACTCGGTGGTTGAAGAGCTTTGCTACACCTACATAATTTGCTTACGTAAACTTACATATCAAGCAACGTGGGAGTTTAGGATTGGAGTTGGGGAAAAGGAGGGGGCCCCACCGCGGTGACAATCTGGGGGATGTCAAGATTAGTTGCATGATTACGTAAACATGTGTAGGTGTACTAAGGTATAGGATTTTTGGTGGTTGAAAGGTTTCCGGAAATCCATTTTTGAACACAACCGTGGGAGCTTTTCGGAGATGACAAACACGAAGGAGGTCGGTGGCATAGCCAATATTTTCTGAGATACGCCATTTTGGAAGGAAATCGGTTTGGTCGGGGTCAACTAGAGAGTGAATGTAGGGCTCCAGTGTAAAACACAACACCCCAAAATGCAAATATACATCACTTCACGTGCAACAGATTTAAAATGGCCGGTTACGAGCCAAATGTCCAACCGCTATTCAGTCGCCTTCCTTTCGCCCGGCCGATGCCCGTCCGCCTCTCGCGCGCCGCCATAGCCGACGCCGACGATCCCGTCGTGTCCTCCGCCACCGCCGCTGGTCTGGCCCAGCCCGTGTCGTCGCTGCCCCTGGCTTGAATTCGGTGGCCGCCTCCATGCCGCAGCCGCCATGCCGCCCCGGATTTGCCCGATCGCGCCTGGTTGCCTCCTCCACGCCAGAGCCGCCTGTGAAGAAGCGAGCTGCTGCAAAGCCACACACTAGAGGTGTGAAGAGGCCGACTGATCGGGGCCGCAATGAGGCATCCACCAATCCTGAACCTCGACCAACAATATCATGAAGCTGGACGTGGCTGCGGGAGGCGATTGGTCGATGCCGGTAGCCATGTTTTCCTCCTCCAGCCAAAGAGGCCCTTCTCCACCTCCGCCACCGCCACCGACGGCCATGGTAGATGATGTGGTTATGCCGACGGCCATCGCCTCCAACTTGTTCGCCGAAATGTCCCAATGTCAAAAGAAATATGTTCAATTCTTTCGTGCTTGTGTTGCTTCTTGATGATAAAGAATGTGAGATTGATCAGGTGTAGTCTTGATGATGAAGCTTATTATCGAAGTTCAATGCTTTCGTGCTTGTGTTGCTTTTTGATGATGAAAAATATGTTCAATGCTTTCGCTCATGGAATCATTTGTAGTCTTGATGACGAAGTTTTCATGTGCGTAATTAATGTCTGAAATGATGTGAAATGTGGTTGTACAACAACCGCGTGGCCAGTTGTCAAATCTGCATCTCCATTTGCATCACCTATTGCAATTGCCCATTTATATCACTCTTTTACATCTTCTCTTGGAGTTGGTCTTATTTTGAAGATGTAAAAAACATTTTTTTAAGATGAAAATTCTTCATCTTCTATTAAAAGTGCTCTAATGGGCGCACACCCCCTCGTCACTTTTGGGCCAGCCCATTTGATTTGTTTTTGAGAGAATTCCTTATTTGGCCCTTTCTTAAATTCTTCTTCCCTATTTGGCCCTAAATATTATTTTTTTCCCTATTTGACATCTAAACTTCATTTCCTTCCTAATATGGCCCTGTAGTGCAATCTGAACACTAACGGTGTTAAATGTGGTTGTAAAATGACTCTTTTGCCCTTGATGAATTGTGGGAACAAAAGTTACTCTCTAGTGTGTGTGAATATTTAAGCCAATAAAAACGTACCAGTAGTTCCATTTTGGATGCTTTCAACGGTTATTGAGCTACTGGTACGTTTTTATTGGCTTAAATATGTCACACACACTAGAGAGTAACTTTTGTTCCCACAATTCATCAAGGGCAAAAGAGTCATTTTACAACCACATTTAACACCGTTAGTGTTCAGATTGCACTACAGGGCCATATTAGGAAGGAAATGAAGTTTAGATGTCAAATAGGGAAAAAAATAATATTTAGGGCCAAATAGGGAAGAAGAATTTAAGAAAGGGCCAAATAAGGAATTCTCTCTTTGTTTTTTTCCGTTTTAAAATTGCAAAAAAATGCGCAGGAGCTGGGATTCAATCCAGCGACAAACTGGCCAGAGTAAGACGTGACAACCACCCGACCACTTCACATGCTGTCATTACTTACATGTTTTGTTTTGTTATCTTCTTTCTCCTTTCTCTTTCCCTTTTTCTGTCCATTTTTATTTCTTTTTTTCTAATTTGAGAAACACTCTTTCTTCATGAACTTTTTTCAAATCTAATGGACTGTTTTCGAAATAGATGAACTTTTTTTCCAATTTTGATAATTTTTGTCAAATCCCATGAAGTCTTTTTAAAATATTGATGAACTTTTTTCAAATTTTGTGAACTGTTTTTAACTTTTGTTTTCATTTTTTATGATTTTTTAAAATTCCATGAACTGTTATTCAAATTAGCTGAGCTTTTTAAAAAATCATTGAACATTTTTCAATTTTTTGAAATGTGTTTCAAAGTTGATGACCGTTTTTCCAAATTGATGATTTTTTTTAGAATTGATGAACCTTTTCAAATTCATAATTTTATAGTTCATGTTTTTCAGATTTGTGAACAATGGGACCAAGACCAAAAATAAAAGGACGAACGAACAAACGCACCACCGTCGAACGGAAGGGAAAGACCGAGCACGCTAGCTGGGCTGGTCCACGCTCGGCTGCTACGAGCGCCGGCCAAGCGAACCGACGCCTAAGGCATGGAAGAGGAGGTCTCGGCTTCATCCTCAATTTGCCTTTTCACTTGGGCCCTTTTCTTTACTGCGTTGTATGTATAAGAGCATCTCCAACAGCTGTCCAAAAAGTGCTGCACGCACTAAATTATTTTTTTTTTGGGTGTCAGACAGCTTCAACATAGGCTGTAAAATTATGCGCGCACTGAAAAGTTTAGGCACGCGTTGAAAAACGCTATTGGGCGCATTATATTGGAGGCGTCGGCTAGCGCACGCTTCACAATTTGCACTGCGTGTTTTTCGGGCTCGCGTTTTTGGACATGTGCTAAAGCAATGTTGGTCCCCGTATAATAAAGATGCTACAATGGCGAGCTAAAACTTTTATTGGACGCGAAATTTATGCGCGACTGTTGAAGATGCTCTAAGGGTTTGGGCCAAGTTATGTTTTAGAAAGGTTTAGGCCAAGCTAATTGGGGCCGGTCAATTGACCCTCGCCCAACATTATACTCCCTCCATTCAAAAATATAAGTCTTTAAGATATTTCATTACAAAGTACATATGGATGTATATAGACCTGATTTAGAGTTTAGATTTACTTATTCTACACTATATGTAGTCCATAGTGAAAATTTTAAAAAGATTTATATTTATGAACAAAGGAAGTAGTTGTTAAAAGGGTGTGTCTAGGACCAGTAATGCTACACATACATAAGTTTATAGGGGTTTTATAAACAGGTATATTTTGATTGGAGATTAAGTGAATGAAGGCCCTCCTCCTTAAAAATCAGGAGAAGAGGTTAGTTAAAAAAAGAATTTTAGTTAACGTATAACCGTGTGTAACTTTTTATATGTTTAGCATTTTTGTCTAGACTCATGTAAATTGGACTTAACTAAATCACATCTGACTTATATGCCCTTTGATTTTCATGAAGACTCATGCAGAATTTATTTATTTTATGCTTTACTTGATTATTTCAATGATGTGACTTTGTTAATTCTCATCTAGATGAGAATTAGTAAATCCGTTGTTAAAAAGGAAGAAGAAAAACGTGGAGTTCAGCAAACATGAGTTCTTAGACCCATACCACAACCGACCAACCCGAACGACTAGAGGAACAGAGTGCACAACGAAACAGGCTAGTCGGTACGTACATGGTCCCGGATGCAGGGACGTGTGGTGAGATGACACCTGATACGTGGCGACATGATCTCCTCCTTATCTCAACTGATACGTGGATATGTCCCAACTCGATGGAGTCCGTCACAGTCGTCCCAACGTCGGATCCGAGGCGAGGGCCGATGCGGCGTCCCACCTGCCAACATTCGTCATGAACCAAGCATAAATACGTCTTCCCATGCCCATGTGTTTGTGCAAGGTTACCACATTTCTCCAAGAAATCAACACCAAGCACAAGGCTATGATTTACCGACTCAATCTCTCTGGAATGTTCATAAGGACATAATGTTCCTATTTACATTCATAAAGATAAATATATGTACGTGTATATAAACGCTCGAATCTATACTACGTTAAAATAAAGCATTCCAAACATCATATGCTAAACAAAGAAGAAATATTAACAATCCTTTTTTCTTTTTCTTTTTTGGGGTAAAAAATTTCATTACTCAAGAAGGCCGTTTAGGACATGTATAATGATGCTATTTTAGAGCATGGTTAATAGTATATCCAACCCCATCTTATAGCTAGCTTGTACAATAGTTAGCTATAAAAGAGTATTACTTTTATCATATATGACCCACCTTTCATTCTCACAAAGTATCTAAGAGCACGTGCTTGAGCTAGCTTTTCACAAAGAGTCCGCTTTCCTTCTCTCTCTTCTTCTCTCTCATCCAACTCAGCAAAAATATAGTATTTTAATTCTTACAATCTGCTGACTGTACCTTATTGTACTTGCTCTTAGTAATGTCATGTAGAATAAATGATGAGGTAAAGAAGAGAGAACTCATAAGAAAAGGTTTGTCTTTTCTTATTTAAGATATAACAAGAGGTGACCTCTTAGCACAATATGTCTCATCATGTTTTTAGAAATAACTAATTATTTAAGATAAGGTTAAGAAATGATTCATTGTAAAACATTTATTTATGATCTTTAAATTACATGAAGATTTAAAATACTTATTAACCATTGTACATGCCCTTAACCATACAGAGTTTTACAATGTCATGTAAGGGCCATTTTTTGACGTTTTTGAGCTTTCAGAATAAGTTACCCCTTACCCAGCTTATTTTAAAAGCTCAAATAAATTTTCTTTTTAAAAGCCTACTAGTCAAGTATTAACTAATAGGCTTCTAAAAAAAAATAAGTTGAGCTTTTAAATTAAGCTGAGTACGGTATAGTTTATTTTAACTTATTCTATAATTCACCAAAAGAACTGGTCCTAAGCCAGATTCCAATCACATGACGGTGCGAGGAGTACTACAAGAGGCAAGAACATGACCGTCAGTGTTTTGTATGTAAAAATGTTCATTCTAGCTGTAGTATTGAACTTAAAAAAAAAGAAAACTTAACTCACGACCAAATAACGGCGAGGCAATTACACTCATGAGAGCTGAGACGTGGCGAGAAGATCTTCGCCTTATCCGGAACCAACGTAGCAGGCAGAGCCAGACACTGGAACGGATATGTCTTGAGCTCATGGAGTCGGTCACAGTCATGTGTACGTGGGATCCTACTACCCTCCGAGGACGCGGAGGAAGCGAGGACAGAACAGATGCAGCGTCCCAGCTGCCAACCGTCGTCATGAACCAAGCATAAATATGTGTTCCCATGCCATGTGTTTGTGCAAGGTTACCACATTTCTCCGTGGAATCAGCGCTCAATCTGCACCGCAGCTATACCTCTACTTGTACCGTGAGCTGAGCTGAGCTGAGCGTCGGAGTCCCCAAGAACGAGACAGGAGCGAGAAGGACCGGAGCAATGGCGTCGGACTGCTCCTTCGCCCACGGCGTCTCCCTCCCCGCGCACCGCCCTCCCCTCGCCGTCACCACCTGCAGGTAAGTCGTCGACCAGGCCTGCTTTTCCATTACGACATCCTTCTCTTTCACTCTTGCCGACAGTGCGCTCCGGGTTTGACCGCAGGCTACGCCACGGTGCCGCTCGCGCGGTAGCCCGCCATCGGGCCATGGCGGCGGCGAGGCGGGTCTCGGTGGGCGCCGCCAGGAGGAGGATCGGCTCAGCCAGGTACACATCGATTCTGTCCATCCATGGAGTGCCCACGGACCAACTCTCACACACTTGCTCCTTCTTCTCCAGATACGGCAGCAACGGGGCGGCGGCGTTGCGCGCGGATGAGGCGGAGGTGGCCGTGCCGCCGTCGGTGCCCGTGCGCGTCGCCCACGAGCTGCAGCTGGCCGGCCACCGCTACCTCGACGTCAGGTAGCATACATAGCCAACAAACAAACACATCTATGCTCTGCCACGCTACTCTGCTGTAGTACTCTGTTCTGCCAACTAAGGAAAATTCAGCTCAGAGTGAACTTGCATGTAAAAGAGAGTACGCCGCAACCGGCATAATTTCAGAACGCATCTCTGCATCCAAGTAACATCTGATGGTGAGTTCTCCTGCTGCTTGTGTAGAACGGAGGGTGAGTTCGCCGGCGGGCATCCGGCGGGAGCGGTGAACGTGCCCTACATGTACAGCACCGGCTCAGGTAATTCGTCAAACCCAATTCACAGCTCTTCACCTAAGCCTTCAGTATTTTTCCTATTGCAATATAAGTCTTTCTACAGATTGTGCTAGGGACTACTACATATGAATGTATATAAACAACTTTAAAATATTGATCCATATATTTTGTTTCATATGTAGTCCTTTAATAAAAAAAATAAAAATATATATTTAGGAACGGATGAAGTAATATATAATATCGCTTCGATTTCTAAAATGGCGAAGGACACACACTTTGTCGAGCAAGTGTTGCTTCTCCGCTGCTCTGATCCAGTGTTATCTATTGTATGCAAAAACTTTAATTTGTTTCTCTTTCAATCGACAGGAATGGCGAAGAACTCGCACTTCATCGACCAAGTGTTGGCTATCTTCGGCAAGGACGACGAGATCATTATCGTACGATCTGTCATTGATTCTTGAACGTTCTCATTTTTCTTCTTTTTTAGTTGTGTGTTTCTTAAGTTCAAAAAATTCCACTCGTCGATTTCAGGGATGCCAAAGTGGCAAGAGGTCTCTCATGGCAGCAGCCGAACTCTGTTCCGCTGTAAGTATAAATACTATCACTACTACATTTATCTGTCTATCAACTGGTAGCTATGTTTCACCTGCCGGCTCTGTGACACGTGATGGTAATTCTATCTTCTTCTTTCAGGGCTTCACTGCTGTGACCGACATCGCCGGAGGATTCTCGACTTGGAGGGAGAATGGGCTGCCAATCAATGTCCGGTGACATCGAGGGAGAATGGGCTACCAGTCAATGTCCGGTGACATCGCTGGCTTCTCTGAATGTTGCTGAAAAATAATGATCTGTCATAGTCTGCAAGGTTGTATATAGCCAGTGTGGTAGTACTGAATTCAGATTCAAGACACCACAACACAACAACGCACTGAATAATTGAATGGATGTAATGAACAGCCGGCGTAATTCTTCTCTGCATCCGAGTAACATCCGATCTTACAATTTTTGCTTTTTTTACTTCCTATAAATTACCCCCTTTCCAGAATAACCTGTGTGGGGTACAAAACAGGACACCTTTTTTGAAAACCACAAAACAGAACACTTAAATCGAACGGTTTCCACACAATAGCAAAACAAAATATGTTTGATAATTCGGGTTAATCTTATAACTGCATGACGTGCACTACACCGTGCCTTCGTTTTTATCATGGCAATGTGCTGGGGCACAAAAGAGCAGGATATTACTAATGCAATGTAGAGCTGCAGACAATGTGGCTACTTTGCAAACAGCGCCGTGTTCCTTCAGATTCAGACATGGAATGAGAGGGGCAAGGCATCTCCAACACGGATCCTTAAAAAACCCGCATCCGTCCGGACCCACGCGAGCAGTCATGTATCTGTCGGCGGGACGGTCCGAACACCATTTTTTCCGCAAATTGAAGGCTGTTGGGTTAGTCCCACATCGGGTATGGGGTAGAAAAAACATGAGGGTGTCTTTTGGGCTAGTCTTTTGGGAGGATAAGACCCAAGCCTCTCACAAGTTAGTGTTGCTTTTCGGTCGGGCCTGGTTGACGCATGTGGGTTGCAAAATGATATTAAAGCCTAGGTGACCGGAATAAATGTCGGTGGACTCATGGGTGGTCAGTCATGATTGGTTGAATCGAAAGGATGTTGTTAACGGGGCCATTACGATCGATTTGTAAGGGGGAGATTGTTGGGTTAGTCCCACATCGGTTTTCACGACTAATAAAGGTGGGGGTGTCCCCTCCTATTATGGTAGTCTTTTGGAGGAAGAGGGCCCAAGGCCTCTCATAAATCGGTGTTGCTTTCAAGTTAGGTTTGTATTAGCGGAATCAGGATTATGTAACAAAGGCAAACTCAAGAAAGGCTTTGCGGGAGTCCGGACACGTCATGTAGGACTTCAATACCCCAAGCCCACTAAAATCTTCCTCCCAGTCTTCTTTTCTTTGAATCACCCTCCCTTTAATCAACATCCTCTTTGTCCGTCGATGCTGACGTACCTCTCCGGCGACCGCCAAGACATCCTCAGACGTCCGTACACCCCACTCACAAGACTGCAGTCTTACTATGTTGTTGTTCACTCAAGAATCCCTCCTCAGCCAAGTACTTATATGATCATGTGAATACATATGAGAAATCTTATCATCAATTGATAATATTCTAAGCTCCAACATATAAGTGATGCCTCTCAACTGCCTCTAAATTATATTATCCTCTGAAAAAAATGCATCCTATCGTTGCCCTTCAAATTTTGTTAATATAATTCACAAAATACTAATGCGTCTTATTTATCAAAAAATTATCATCGACAGAACAACGTATGATCTGCCATTGATTTTGAACATTCTCAATTCTTTCTTTTTTCAGGAGTGTTTCTTATGCTCAAAAAACTCCACTTGTCCATTTCAGGGATGCCAAAATGTCAAGAGGTCGCTCATGGCAGCAGCCGAACTCTGCTCCGCTGTAAACATAAATCCTAACACCACTATATCTATCTATCTCATCGTCGAAAGTTATTGTTTCACCTGCTGATTCTGTGACACATGATGGTTAATCAATCATCTTCTTTTAGAGTTTTACCGCGGTGACCGGTATCGTCGGAGTCTTGTCGACTTGGAGGGAGAATGGACTACCAGTCAATGGTTGGTGAAATCGTCAGCATTTTTGAATGTTATGGAAACATAATAATCTTTCATAATATGCTCTTATCTAAGATTGTATATGTAGAAACTATGAAGGAAGAATGAATATTATTTTGAATTTCTCTTAGATTCGAACCCATAACATTCGGGAAAGAAAATAAAATTTTAGGATAGGAAACATTATGTTGAATTTCTATTAGATTCGAACCCATAACTTAGTGATAGAATTAGAATAGATATCTTTTATTTTCTACTCACGCGAGACCATATCATTTCCTTTTTATTAATTACTAATTTTAATCGCCCTCTCAAGTCTGATATTATAGTCCCGTTGAGGACATTTAGATACATAAAACATGTTACATAATTTCTAATTATAAGTACTGCGCGGGGCATCATCTAATATTACCGGAAGTTTATATATTTCTATAGTCATATCTAGATCAATTTTTTGTTAATATTTTCATAGTCTCATTTATTAAATATCATTTTGATTTATTTTCAATTCCAACTTGGATGTCTTTGTTATATGAGTTTCATGTGAGTTGTATTTCCTTCAAATTTTGAATATTTGATTTTTTTTAATAGTGAATTTACTTATTTACTTAACTTGCAACTAAATAAGGTCATTTTTATAGATTCACATATGTAGACAATATATTATCATTTTCTTATGTTAAGCGGAAACCGTGTCTTGTCAATAATTATCATACTTCATTTCATTTATAACATTTTAAAACTATTTATTCATAATGGGTTTCACCAAGAGTAGAGCAAGTCCAAAGTATCACATTTCTTTAGAAAATAATTATACCCATGAATTTATCACATTGTGCTTAGATGCATTCTTATTCACAATATCCTTAAATATCTACAGAACTTAGTAGTCTGGAGTACATGATTACCAAGCTCAGGCGTAACTAAAAACTATCAATCTAAGGCATAACTAATAGAGAATTCTAGAGCGTAGCAAGTGTTCATAAGTAATGTGTCATCAGATCTCACCCATGCTAGTTGTCACTCTAATTAGCTCTTCTTTGTTTATGGGTGGGGTTTAGTAGTTAGCCATCAGTACATGCAATCAAGACGTTTGTACATCCTAATATTTTTTCCATATGAGTTTATGTCGATTCTCTTAAATAGAAATGGCCCCACATGTTCAATCTATGCGCACAAAGCCTCTGACATATGTCGAGAAATTCGATCTCTTTCAACTGGCTGACATTTTGTGGCATATATTATGAACAAAATTCTAACGTGCCAGCAAAATTTGGTGCCCATATGACATCCGATGAGCTCAAGATAAAAAATGTTCTCCTCACCCGTAAACAAAAGTTTCAGAACTGATTTTTTTATATGATCTCCTAAAATGTTATTTAGTCACAAAAATTTTCAGGCACCAACAACATTTGGTTATAATTAACCCCGCAAAGTTTCATTGTTCTACTATTTATTTCAATTTTATTGTTCATAAGGATGGAGCTCGAACTAGGAAAAACATGGGAACTCGCTCCGGATACCAAAGACAAGTGGGACAGTGAGTACCGTAGTGCTATCGAGCGGGTGATCAACATTTTTTATGTAAAATTCTTTATCAATTTTCATATTTATTTCTTTGTCAATATTCAAAATAATTACACTGATAACTATCTTATGCAAATTTATGCACTTTGGTAATATTTCTCTACTTGCGCTGAGGGTATGGAGCATAGAGCTAATAAGGTAGTGGAGGTGATTGCCAAGAACATTGTCCGAGGCATGCCTTGCAAGGCTCACATCAATGCCGTGGTGAAGTATTTCACGCATGAACACAAGATGCTTCTCAAAAAGCCACTAGCCCGGAGAGTACACCTTACCCGTTCCATGTACATGAATGTAGTTTCCATTTACATGTGATTGCCTGGATTACAACAATTTAGCTTCATTCCTAAGTTGGATGTATTTGACACATTTCAAGAAGTTCGCCCATGGTGTAGCAACAAGACTCCTTGCTATCAGCAAATCATATCCAGGTGGATAAGCCCGGAGTGGAGGTGGCTTCGGAGCATCGTGTCTTGATGGGTGGTCTGTTACGCATTCAAGACAACCTCAACCTCCACGCTTTCGTGCAAAACAAGGTAATAATATCATTCCACTTATGAACTTCTCAACTTGTGCCCTTATGGATATTATTGCTAGAGAGGTCAGGGCGAAGACTCAGTACCTTCACAACATTATATCTCTCCCGCAAGTCAAAGAAACCGGAGGGGGGGGGGGTCAACCCAGGGGCTCGCTTGAGGATTGATGCATATAGTGGGAAGTTCACGGAGCACAACGACTCGACTCTGATCCGGTCTCACATGACATTCCCGTCGGGAGAAGGAAAGAAGTGTGGCTGGTTATATCTTGGTGATGGTTTCATTCGTAAGATGGACGTTCCAAAACTCTCCCACCTCCATGTTACCATGTCGAGCTCAGGTCCTTCTATTGAGCGCCACCCATAGCCTGGGTGGCATATGATGCATCAATCCTATGTATGTTTTGCTTCACTGCTCTCACTTCTGATTTGTTCTTTGCAGTGCAACGATGGTGAACTCGTTGCGATGGCATATTGTAGGCCCATCTAGAGGAAGAAAGTAGGTTGTGGAAGGAAGAAACCAGGTTGGGGCTGGAGGCTCAGGCCAATGCCCTACTTTAAAGGGAGCAAGCCATGAAAATGCAGCATGCCCCATTTCAACAACATGAATTCATGGCTATATAATAGACAACCCTCCAGGAGACGTTCGCTCGGTTCAGTACTAATATGCATGGTTCTACTTTGCTGGATCTCCCTCCTCTTCCGCCCCTTCCTACTTTCAACTTTGTAAGTCTTCAACTTTTCAATCATGCATCTTACCATCATGCTTAAAGATCATGCATCTTACCATATTACTGTCTCATGTTTGAAGTGTCCTCAGTGCAGAGAAGACTCCAATAACTTTATGGTGGTTGGATCTACACCTGTCCAAGCAAGTCCAGTGACATCCATTGTGGCTCATGGCGCCGCTTCGACCTCCACGCCACAATGATCAGTCCAGATAGTTGTCTCTACTTGTGCACTATTGATGTTTGTGTCTTGTGTTAGTTGTGCCTCTCAATTTATAACTTATGCATTGTTTACAATAGAGCCTACAAGTGTTGATCCTTAATTATATTATTCATACTTCTTTGCTTCAATTTAAACTTATATGTTAATTCTTGTTGACTCTTCTTTTTGACCAAAAATTCTTGTTGACTCTTGTGCCTTACCGATCTCTGACTTAACTTTGGAAACTCATGAATGTGGTCAAGAACATATAGATTTGCCTCGAGGATGCCGTCGACGGTGGGTATACATGCTGCGGTTGAAGTTCATTGCATCTTTTAGGTTTAACGCATGGTTGGTATGAACTCGAAACTTATGATTTCATTTGTGGACTTATGTTGTATATGCACGGACGTTGTTATGAACCCTCATTAAATATGTATGCATATGTGGACCTTGAACTCATGGCCCTTTCATTTGTGAACACATATGTACACATGTTTTTACGAACCTTGATACGTATGCATGTCTAGACTATGAACTCATAATCGATTTGCTATGATTGTCAACTTGTAATACAATGTCATTGCGAACTTTGTTGTGTGTGTATATATATGTATGTAAGCTGCTTCCTAAAGCAAATAAATTAAATGCTACAGGCGAGCTGTTAAGTATGCGGCTCACGTCGGTGTGGCGTCCCTCGGCCCCAATTTATATATAAATAGTATGTTTCGTTGGTCTTTGGTTTACATAAACTGAGTGCAAATCGGCATAAGCCTGACATGCATTCAGCTTATAAATTTTTCATGTGATGAACCGCCTAGTTTATAAACGACCTTGGGCAAAAGCTAAGAACACTGTTTCTTCAGAGAAAGAGGATTGAAGTTGGACATGGAGTTTTTGCTCCCGGGCATAAATGCTCCGTCATAAACAGTAAAATGATAAAAAACATATTTTTTTTGACAAACTTTGATAAATGTTTTTATGCTTACAAAATTTCAGATTGAAATAACATTTGTGAAAACTGTGGTAAAAAAGACCAATCAATGCTTCAACAATGCTAGTTTTGAATACATTTTGAACTGTTATTTTGTTTTTATCGGCATGACTTGTACATATGTTATTTCGTGCTGAATTTTAGTATACATGTAAAACATTTGTCAAAATTTATCATACAATAATTTAGAATATTTTTTAGAAACTTTACTGTTGATCAGGGAGCATTTAAGTTTTGGAGTAGAATATGACTTTTCATGAAAGTGTAATTACCTTTTGAGCTATGGCTTGCAGTTTATCTGAAACGGAGAACTGTAACTCGCGTTTTCCGTGTTGTTCTACTATCCAATTCTCGTTCGGCGGCTACCGTAGCTTCATGTGAGTACACTAGTAGGTGCAGCTGCGATGCAGGCTCTGGCCACAGATTGTGATGTTACCGAGGCTGACAGCGTGTATGCGATGACGTGTCTGTTTGCAGGGCTTTCTGCTGCATGCATGTGTGAGTCAATAGACATCAACATACACGTAAGCTCCTCCGTGTCCAAACACCCAAACGTGTCGCACTGCATGCCAAGACACGCGCCGGCGCATCGGTCCAGTGGCTTCCTACAAGTAGCGGTACTCCTACGACCTCACGCCATCATCCTTTACTTCAGTGCTCCGAGTGTGTTGTCCAGCCACTGTACACATGTGCATGTTCGATGCGTGCGGACGCCGGACGGTAGGTCTTCTTCTTAGTACTTGAGCTGACTGATTACTTCTGTGTGCGTGTCTGTGCATGGCTTTCTTTGAGCATACCATATGAGCATACCGTAAAAAACAGAACTTCTTCTATATGTGTTGTTTTTCAGGCAGCTTCGTGTGCACCCTGCTCGACGAGGGGAGATGCGGATCGCTCACCTTGAGGCTGCGGCAGGCCATCAGTACAGTGTATGTTTTCGCCAGATGAGACTCTGCGTTCAATGGTAAAAATCGATCTCAAACAATATTCATGTGGCATTAGCTATGTTGGCCGGTGAACATCATTTTTATTTTGTACAGACAAGCTTAGAAACATGCCTATATGTATGTGTCTAGTCGCGCATCCATATCTACTGCCAGGTGCGGACCTATGTTGTTTCAGCCGTTGTGACAAGATATCGGATTAAAATTCAGGTTACGATTATGTATAGTACATAATTTAGTCTTGTATCCATATGTACTCATCTATGTTGTTTCAGCCGTTGTGACAAGACACCTGGTTAAAATTCAGCTTACGGTCATGTACAGTGCATGTTCGATCAAAATTCGATATACAAAAAAAGTAACAAAAACTAAAAATCCAGATATAAACAGTGTCGTTTTTGACACTATTCATGAATAGTGTTGTTTTTATACTATTCATCCCGTCTGTATTGGCACTCTTCATGTTGCATTTTTCATTTCTGTTTCTCTTTGTGTATTTTGAATTTTCTTTGTGTATTTTGAATTTTAATCTCATTAACAGTTATTATCCGTATGTTTGTGCTTAGTTAGCACAAAGTAATGTGTGGATGTCTATGCAGTTAGCATGTTGTAAAAACTGAAGGTATCTTCCTCCTAGATCCCCGTTTCTAAATATAAGTCTTTTAAAAGATTTCATTAGGGGTCTACATATGCAGCAAAATAAGTGAATCAATACTTTTAAGTATGTTTATATACATCCGTATGTAATTTATGAGTGAAACCTTTAGAAAGACTTATATTTAGGAACGGACGGAGTAGTTAACTTGATGCATGCGTGCATCTTATCTTCATAGAGAAAATGGCTATTTTCACAACAAAAAATTGTAGTTAACTTCGCTATGTGAGTGCTACTTTGGACCAGTTTTTTGGTCGATTTTTTGGGCTTCTATAATAAGTTGTTCCTATCCAGCTTATTCTAGCAGCTAATTTCGCTATGTGAGTGCTACTTTGGACCAGTTTTTTGGTCGATTTTTTGGGCTTCTATAATAAGTTGTTCCTATCCAGCTTATTCTAGCAGCTAATTTCGCTATGTGAGTGCTACTTTGGACCAGTTTTTTGGTCGATTTTTTGGGCTTCTATAATAAGTTGTTCCTATCCAGCTTATTCTAGCAGCTAATTTCGCTATGTGAGTGCTACTTTGGACCAGTTTTTTGGTCGCTTTTTTAAGCTTCTATAATAAGTTGTTCCTATCCAGCATATTCTAGCAGCTCATTTTTTTAAGCCTATTAGTAAAATCTCAATTAGTAGGTTTTTAACAAAATTTATTGGACTTTTAGAATAAGCTGAATAGAAACAGTTTATTTTAATTTATTCTAAAATCTAGCAAAAGTACTGGCTACACGACTACACTTGGCTTGAGACTACAAAAGTATCTCCCGTACCAAAATAAAGACACGTTGCCTCAATTGCGATACAAAAGAAAACATGAATAGCACGTGCGTGGTTGTCTTTGCAAACTAGCATGTTGTACGGACGATGGTTGTCACATCTCTTGCTACCATTTGATGATTAACAAGAATGTGCTCATGTTTTATTCTTTCATTAAAAATAAAAATGGAAATCAAAGAAAAACCCTAGCACTTTCATATTCAATCCAATTCGAAACTTGTGATAAATCAATGAACCCAAAATGGCCTTCATAAAAGTCCATCATTTTTGATAAATAATGGAAACAATAATTCAGGGGTGAAACTTATTTTTAAAATATATTTGACATTTTATTTAAAACATAAAAGCTACTGAAATCATCCAAATATGTGATTTTAAATATTTCATATTATCCTAAAATGTTGAATCTTTTATATGGACTTGGAAATATTCCAATTGACACCCAAGAGTTTATTCACTATTTATAGGATTAGTTTGGAGAAAAAATAAAATCAAATAAAAGTCAGAAATGATTTAACAGAAATCAGAAAAGAAAGTTATGAAACAACATCAGGTCAAATCAATTAAAGGAATTTAATAAATGTTCCATTTTAAATAGTATTTGAATTTGAATTCAAATCAGATTCATACTAAGGTTTTGATAGCCAGTATAACTCATGCTACATTTCATGCCATGATCATGCATCATATTGTTGCATATGAATGTTATTAATTGTCGTTATTATTTCGGTAGGTTGTGCCCTTCCGGATATGTCCAAATATCCGACTGACGGATTTAATCCTTCTACTGAGCAACAAGTCAAGCACCCTTTTGATCATCCCAATATAATCCCATGTTCCTACTCCTTCTCCCACTTATTGCATTAGGACAAAATATATCAAATGCTTTACTTAGGTAGCTAAACCTATTCTTTGCATGACCTGTCATTGTCACAGTAAATAGCCAAACCTTGCAACCTAGCATACCTGATAGTTGCTTGAGCCATGATGTGTCTTATCCTGCTATGCTTGCTATGCCTAGAGTTGTGTCAGGTCTGTTTCATTTGGGTGATGAACATGAATGGAAGAATGTGTTTTAGTGACAAGGAATAAGTGTGGAACCTGATTTGGTAAAGGTACCGATGAAAGGCTATGTAGGAGTACATGGCGGGTTGTTTCATTGAAACCGTCCTTAGAAACTGAGTTCCGTGTATCTAATCCAAGACTAGATACTACCACACGTTGGGATACTTAATTGATCCTCTCGGCTTATTAATCGCCTAGTACTCGGTCCAGGAGTTGATGCAAGTAGTTTCTGGTGTTTATAGCCATGCTGGAGGCCGTGCATAGTGCTGACCTTAGAGGTGGGCTATGATGCGGTGGGCCCGTTTGGCAGCGACGCAACACCTGTGGACTAGGGGTGGTTCCCAATGTGATACTCATCTAGGGAACACGTTGAAGGCCATGTGACGTCGCGCCTCACCACACCAGCGTTAATGTCGCTCACCGGCCTCCACTTGCTGTCCGGTCGCATATAAACCGCGGGAGGGAGGCCGTCATGTTCCTCAGACCCACCGACACTTCCCCGTCCCAAAGCACTAGCCGCCACCGCCGCGCCAATCTCGCACAATCACGAGGCTGGCGGCTCTGGCTCGGGGCTCTTCTCCCGGCGCCAGGAGGACAGCAGCGAGTCGTGAGCACACCATCCCCAACCAGTGGCAGATCTTCAAAGAAATAATTGGGCGGGCCAAACACACAAAACTTATCAAGTTTTGAACTAAACTACTTCTTCAGGCATTATTAAGCACTACATTTTGTTCTTCAGGCATTAGCTCCGCCGGTGTCCCCAACCAAGAAACCAAACCCTAGCTACCGCAGAAGGAGGAGAAGGAGGGGGCGTACCGGAGAGAAGGCCGCCGAGGAGGAGAAGGAGGGGGGCGTACCGGAGAGAAGGCTGCCGATGGAGGAGATAGCCGGCGGTGGAGGTGAAGTCGTCGTGCCGCCGTCGCCGCGCCGTCTCGGTCACTCGTTTTTTGGGTCAAACACACAAAGATAACTACGTCGGTAGTGTTAATCAACCAAAAGAATATATTTATGACTGATCAGCTCCTCTAAAAAAAGGGAAAATGCATCATGGGCCGGCCCAACGGAGCAGCAGGGTGTGCGGCCTCGAGAGAGCTAACCACATTCCTTTCCCCATCCGTTGCTCTTCCAGCTCCTGCACTTCAAATCGTTCGCCGCCACCACGCCGGTCTCTATCTCACGTCGGTCTCTACCGCCGCCAGCACGCCAGGATGGGAAGCACAGGCCTCCGGTCGTCCGGTTCGGTACCAACTCCGGGCGACAGGAGCAGCGACGGGCAGAGTGGGCGGCGAAGAAGGCGAAGCGAGGATGAAGGGGATCTCACTGTCCTAGAGGTCGACGGGCAGAGGAGGAGGGGAGGAAGGGGCGTGGTGAGGGGAGGAAGGTGCGTGGGGAAGGGAGGAAAGCGGAGAAAGCGCGGCGATGCTGGTGATGAATCGGGAGGGGGAAGAGAGGAAGAGGAGACCACTGTCCCAGGTAGCAACGCTGGTGCTGAAGTTGAGCCCGTGAAAGAGGTGCGATGCTAATTTTTTTATGTACCAACTTGAATGCTCGATCAATGTTTATGAATTAGGCTTGGTAGCTCCCTGTTCATCCTTTTCAACTCCCAAAAATACTTGTGCACGTAAATGTTGATGATGTGTCTTGCTTGTGGTGTGGAGGTGATTCTTTGTTGGTGTGTTATATGAAAAAAAATATTATCTGTTGTAGTCAAAATGCCATTTGTGAGTGAATATTAACTAGTGTCTAACTACATTGCAGCAAGCAACATCGATATTTATATCCTGTCCCGAGACCTTCGTGAATATTGTTTTGTCCAAAATTAGAAGCGACAAGCATATTAATCTTATCACTTCTATTGGGTTCCAAAATTCACGGAAGATGCAACCTGTTGTTCTGGACAAATGCACAATCAAGCAGTTGCGCTCACGAACAAGCTCATGCTCGGTACTGAGGAGGTAGGTAGATTTACACAAAGTGGCGCATAAAGCTCTCGGTGCCCCCAATGGAACCATACCCATTGAATTTGACTTTGATAATCCAGAAGAAAAGGGCAAAGAGTCTGAATTTGCTGAACTGAGACAAATGTTCACATCGACAAGAAACGGGAAAACAGGGTCAGCGTATTATAGTGAGTTTGTAATGCAACTTCAGAAAGATGCCTTGGACGAGGATACATACTGCATCGTATACATGCTTCAAGCATTGTGTCATGTCTTCGCTTCAAGGGCCAATAAAAACCTGGGGAGATGTTTCTTGCCTATTCTTAAGAAATATCCTCGTAGTATGTGGAAGAACTTGGCATGGACTAATTTTTTTGTAGATTTTCTTATACATGGCATGAAAAGCTATCAGACGAGCACAGTACAACACAGAAAGTGTCATGGAGTTGTACTCTTGCTCGAGGTAAGTGCTGTCATAGCAGATTGATTTTTGAATGAATTACTTGCAAATGAATTTTCTGATGATCTCTTGTTTTCATATAGGCTGTAGCTGTTGACTTTTTGATTGAAGATGAAACTTTATCTCAGGAGTTACCACGCATAAATCACATCACGCAAAGTCATTATGACAAATTGCACAAATTGGCGCGTGAAGACTTCAAAAGTTTATTATCTAAAGTAAGATAACATACTCTGGCACTTTTTATGCACCTTACAATTGTGTATGTACCTTTGAGTTTCGGGCCTGGTTTATAAATATTTTCATGTGACACTACATAAACCTTTTTGCAGGTCAAGAAATTCAATGATACTGTGTACAGTAAGGATTACCTAATGAAAGAGTCTGGAGAAAACATGACGGAGATGCAGTTGCCTGTCCACCCTGATCTTAGCCATGTGCCTGTCCGCACTGATCTTAGCCATGGTACAATGGCTGATGCAAGCATGGATGTGTCAGTGCCCAGTGCTATTGTAAGAGTTTAACCTGAGGGTAAAATATTTTATTGCTGCATAGCCCTATCGACAGCTTTGTGTTCAATTCTTGCAGGCTAATGACTTGGTTCAGAAGCTCTCAGGATTACAACGTGCGCTATCTGCTGCACCTGAAGGAGTAACCAATCTGATTGATTCCTTGAAGGCAGAGGTGTCAAGTGAAAATGGCAAGGACATGGTTTCTCGCTTGGAGAGTCTTTTGATTACAGACCGGGAATATGTCAACCATGAAGTTACAGAGTCTAAGTCGAACTCATACAAGCTTATGATGGTAGGATAAAAATGATGTGTTACGCGTTCGATCAAACATTTGGAGCGATCGAAAAATCTGGTAATGTTAAGCTATTTTCAAAATTTCATACGCTTTTTGTGTTATGATCGACACATGACATATTGACAATCTCTTTAGGGACCTCTTCGGGGAACGCCGCAATCGTGATAAATGATGGCTTGACTGCACAAGTTCGTCGACAAATTTCTTCTCTTGCTAGTCCTATTCCACATGGTGAGAAATTTCCCAATCACAAGCAGCAGGAAGCTGAAGAGATCCATCAAGTCTCCAACAGGTGTACTCCTGAAGATGTTTACGCGAAGTTTGTGGCTGGGGAAGTAGCAAATCACAAAAAGCTTGACACACTTGTACTAATTAAAGGTCATCATATAACTTGTGGAGAATATAGTGCAAATTTGAAGGTTGATGGCGAGATAAGTGTCTCTTTCATGTCGCTGTGCACACATACTATGATGGCGGATTGGAATGACCCGAAAAGGTTTATCATTGATCCAGTTGCATTGGTACGTACCAATACAGTTTTTTTTTTCCAATTGGTGTTGAGTTAAAACCTCACAAAATTTTGTTTGCATCCAAAACAGACTGAGGCACAAGGACCAGAGGCCAATCTTGGACGATTACATCAATGTCTCCGTCAGATTCCACAAACTGATCTTGAGACGGTAAGACAATGAGGAAATGTATATTCTAGCAAAATCATTTTGAAATTCGAATATGAAATTACTTTGCTAATCCAACAATTTACTTGCAGCTGTATCTGCCATCATTAAATAGTAAATACTGGATTCTTGCAATACTATATCTAGCTGCTGATCTGAAATATATTGAGATCTATGACTCGCTGGGAAAAAGGGACACACTTCCAGTTTTCTTGGGCACATTGGTAAAGTCTGTTGCTTAACTGTACCTATGGATGTTAGGGCTCTAAAATACTGTAACATATTTGATTTCTTTGACATGATGTGTTCTTCGCAGATTGATGAAATAAGGAACTACCCTGCAACAGCATTCCTCAATATACCAGCTGCTACAGACCTCCAAGTGATGTATCCAGACTTTCCGGAGCAGGAAAACAGGTGGGTTATGCCATACACTAGTTAGCTTCAATGGTTTGTTGAAAACAGCATAGAACTGATTCTATTTTTTTCTTTTTCGGAAAGCATAAACCTAATTTGTTGGCATTTTATTTCCCAGTCATGATTGTTGGAGTAGCCCAGCTCTTGCCCTAGCTGGCCGTAGCCCTACCTCTCCCTGTCTCTCTGCACTCTCGTCAAACGATCAGGGAAAGAAGAAGAAAAGGGACACAGGAAGTTTCCTGGCGCACGACAGCCGCACGAACGGCTTCCTTTTTATCTTGAGCATGAACTCAATTGCCGGCTCCAGTACAACGTAACCATACAGCTTTATACCCAGGCAAGTGACCGGGCACGCACCCTCATTCCCTGCCTTCTCGCGCCCACGATCCGCACGCCTCGCTCCGCTACGACGCGTTCCCGCGCGCAGCTCGCGGCCAGCTCCAACGGACTTGCGCGAGATCGCCGTATAGCTAGCTAACTGCCTGCCTTGTATTCCTACGCCTACTGTGCGCGAGTGCTTGGTCACCCCGTGCAACACACACACGCTCACACACGCACACCTAGCCCGTGAACCCGATGCACCCGACGTGCCCGGTGCGCGCCCATACACGTACCAGCCACGCCGAGTTCATCGCCACGGTTTTTTATGTCCTAACAATGATTGTGGTATGTTTGTGATAAAGGCGCTTGAATGCCATAAGGGGAGGGAACTAGTCGAGATGCCAGCGGTAACTGAAACTTCTATTATATATTATATAATGAGATATGTGACTATTAACTAAGTAGTTTGTTGTTTGCTTCTTGATCTTGCAGGACATGGAACCTTACAGAATCGAACTGGCACACCGGCTCTATTGCCACCAATGGAATGACCTCCATCCTGAGAGACAATTGACTTCAGGTAAATATTGACATGTTCATTCATTCTTCAGGTTTGAGCCTGTTTTCTTAAATGGTAAATCAGGCACACATGCTAATAGATTCTTTTTTGCCCTGCGTTGGAGTCGTGCGTTCTTGGGCTGTTAGCGCAGCTATAGTATCTGAGCAGAAGAAGTATTTTAGTGAAACCTCTGCAGTCCACTTTTTTTTAAAGTTTTTAAGAAATCTCTGTCTTATATACTTCATTTTGGGCTTAAAGCCTGTTTTTGGTTTTTACATTTACAACAACTACAAAGAGTATTAGAATAAGAAAAAAGAAAGAAAAGAAGCAGCTTCAGATGCTAAGTGTGGACGCCTGTTTTAGGCTCAATGGTGGTTGTTCAAAATTCCGTCATTCCTTGCTTTCCAAAAGATCCAGAGACATCCACTTATTGACTAGCTAAAGTGTTCTAGCATAGCAGCTCCATGGTATTATGTTACTAACGGGATTCATTGTTCTTTTGTTTTGTGCAGAAAACTAGGGTAGCAGACAGTACCAACTCAAGGAAATTATTATGGTTTTGCGGTGCTCCTTCAACGGCGAAATTCCTCCTAGAGACTATATGTTGGGACAAAATTCCTCCGTGCTCAGAAAGCTTAGGAGAAATTCCTACTTGTCCTGGACGAAATTTCTGTGTATGCGTACGTAATTTCTGTGCGTACAGACAAAATTCCGTGGTTTAGGGACAAAATTCCTCCGTGCTCAGAAGACATTTCTGTGTGTACGGAAGAAATTCCTCCTTGCTGAAAGACATTTATATTAGCTTAGAAGAAATTCCTACTTGTCATGGACGAAATTACTTTGTGCAAAGACGTAAGGTTCCTATCCAAAAATAAAATAGCATAGTTCAGCTTAGCATAGCTCACTTGCATATAAAAGTTTACTAGGAACTAGAACCAAGGTCTGTGTAACACCATTCAGGTTAAGAAAAACACATAAATGCATGCCAGGAATTACTAATCAATAGTAGCCCATTACGAATACATGACATCTATAATGGCCTGTACATACTGAATTGAAGAAACCTTATATTCCACAAGGAACACAAAACAAGTGCAATACTAAAATCTAGAAGTAGCATCTAGCATGCAGACATTCTTCTGTTGAAGAATAAATTTACTTTGTCTTTTGGCACTATTCCGTCAAATGTTGCCTCAAATGAACCAAAGTCTTGGACGAGATCAGAGCGGTGAAAGGGGGATCAACGTCGCCGCCGGCCTCCTCCTTAATCCGTTCCTTCGGCTTGATTTTCTGCTTGATTTCCCGTTCCCGATCTATATTCTCTCTCCTTCGGCCAGCGTTGGCCGAGGTAGTTCACTAGTACTGTCTACTGGTATTCTCTCTCCTTCGGCCAGCGTTGGCCGAGGTAGTTCACTAGTACTGTCTACTGGTATTCTCTCTCCTTCGGCCAGCCTTGGCCGAGGTAGTTCACTAGTACTGTCTACTGGTGTGCTACTAGCCTAGTTCTATGCAAGGCAGCAGGCTATCAGCCGACGCTTGGCGCTCTCTACATCGCCCAGCAGTGGAGCCGGCCAAATGAAGGGGTTGTTAGTGATGGAGGACGTCGATGTTGCTCAACCGCGGACAGGCAAAGGAGACCCTGGCGAGCGCGGGCTGCGACGGGAGGCGGCGGAGGATCTCACACGGTCGGAGAGGAGCAGCGCGCGGTGGAATGATGGGACGACACCGCCATCGACCGTGACGAAGTAGCCCAGCAGCGGAGCCGGCCAAATGAAGCGGCTGTTAGCGATGGAGGACATCGATGTTGGTCAACCGCGGACAGGCAAAGGAGGCCCTGGCGAGCGCGGGCTGCCACGGGAGGCGGCGGAGGATCTCAGCGAGCATGTTGTCATCGAGCGACATGAGGGTGGTGGGTTCGCGCTGGCGCTGGCGCTTGCTGCTGCCCATCTTCCTAGGGATTTCGTGGGTCAACATAGTAATTTCGTCCATCAGCACAGGAATTTCGTTGGGTGAACGTAGAAATTTCGTTCGCCAACCAAGGCATTTCGTGCACCAACATAGGAATTTCGTGTTACGAATTTCGTGGGTCAACATAGTAATTTCGTGGGTCGACATAGGAATTTCGTTGGCCAACATAGGAAATTCGTGGGTCAACATACTAATTTCGTGTGTCAACGTAGGAATTTCGTATGTCAACAAAGACATTTCGTCCATCAGCCTAGGCATTTCGTTCACCAGCCTAGGAATTTCGTTCACCAACGTGGGATTAACCTAGGAATTTCATGGATTAACGTAGGCATTTCGTGGGTCAACATAGGAATTTAGTGTGTCACCATACGAATTTCGTTGGTCAGCCTAGGAATTTCGTTCACCATCCTAGGAATTTCGTTCACCAACCTAGGATTAACCTAGGAATTTCGTTCACGAACATAAGAATTTCGTTCACCAACAATATAATTTCGTTCACCAACGTAGGAATTTCGTGGGACAACCGAACAGGCGAACAAGCTATGCCCGAGGCCGGCTGGCGTTCCCCTCCCTCGGTTCCGTTGCGTTCTAATCCGTTGGCAAGGCGAGCGAGGTGGGATTCGAAATCTGAAAAGCTGCTGTTCCCCTCTCCCCCTTCCCCATTTGCTTTCGCCGCCGGCCTCCTCCTTCTTCTTCATCCCCTCGCGGCCTCGCCTCACCCCAGACCCAAGGTCGCACCTCCAGCAGTCGCGTCCGCCTTAGCCACCAATCGTGGCAGCCAGGAGGAGGAGACCGGCAACAAGGGGAGAGGGTGTCAAACCCCTCGTCCTCCGATGGATGGAGTCTGACGCGTGCATGACGCCCGCAAAGGTCCGTGCGTTGCCGAGCCAAACGGCTTCGAGGCCATCGGATCGCCCACACGACGATCAGGGCTGGCGCGGACGAAGCATGAGCCACAATACCATGGCCTTTTGGTTTGAGGAAATCCACCAGACCGGCTAATTTTTTTGATCTTGTCCATTGTTCAGGTGAGTAGACCATGTGTAAAAAATTTATGCCTCGTCCTTCGACTGGGAAGATGACACTGAGGGTGCAGGCCAGGAGGAGAACTATGCGATTTTCGCCAAAAATCAAGGCAAGACCCTGGGCTGACATGCATATAACTTAGTTCGTTCCAATAAGATAGACATTACAACCATCTGATTATAAAAAAACATCTAATCTTTTTCAAACTTATGAGGATCTTCATGGTATTTCCATCGGAACGCACGTGTAGGCTGTTCCCGGTTTCACGTTTCCCCGACATCAGGAAGACCTCGCCCTGTTACGCGTTTTTCCATCGTAACGCACCATCGTTTTGGCCTGTTTCCACCGTAACGCACGTGTAGGCTGTTCCTGGTTTCACGTTTCCCCGACATCGGGAAGACCTTGATGGGTAACGTAGCATAAATTCAAAATTTTCCTACACATATTCAGATCTTACTATGGAGAGACCAGCAACGAGAGAGGGGTAAGAGCATCTTCATACCTTTGAAGATCGCTAAGCGGAAGCGTTGCTAGGACGCGGTTGATGGAGTCGTACTCGCAGCGATTCCGATCTAGTGTCGAACTACGGCACCTCCGTGTTCAACACACGTGCAGCCCGGTGACGTCTCGCGCCCCTAGGTATTCTCTACCTACCCTGTGTCGGTTTCGGGTACAGGTACCCTTTTGTTGAAGGTCGTTCGAGCTTTTCCTGGGAGTATGGCATCGGTTACATACTTCAGCGCCGTAGCGCTGAAGTATGAGCCTCGTGGAGAAGCATCCCGCACCTTGATCCAGCAAGGAGGAGGGAGAGGTTGGGGAAGAACTCCAGCAGCACGACGGCGTGGTGTCGATGGAGAGACGAGGTCTCCCGGCAGGGCTTCGCCAAGCACCGGCAGAGAGGAGGAGAAAGAGGAGCAGGGCTGCGCTGAGAGAGAGGAAAAACCGTGTGTCTCAATGGCCAAAAGTGCCCGATATATAGGGGAAGGGGAGAGGGGGTGCCACCCCTAGGGTTCCCCCCTAGGGGGTGCGGCAGCCCCCCCAGATGGGAGGTGCAGCGGCCAGAGGGGGAGGAGGGGGTGGCGCACCAACTGGTGGGCCCACCTGGCTTAGGGTTTGCCCCCCCTTTTTCTCTTCCCTGCGCATTGGGCTGAGTGGGGAGGCGCACCAGCCCATCTATGGGCTGGTTCCCACCCCCACTTGGCCCACCTTATCTCCCGGGGTCGTTGCCCCCCTTCGGTGGTCCCCCGGGGCCACCTCCGGTGGTCCCGGTACGTTACCGGTGACGCCCGAAATACTTCCGGTGTCCGAAACCATCCGTCCTATATATCAATCTTTACCTCCAGACCATTCGGGAGCTCCTCGTGACGTCCGGGATCTCATACGGGACTCCAAACAACTTTTGGTAACCTCGTATAACAATTCCCTATAACGCTAGCGTCATCGAACCTTAAGTGTGTAGACCCTACGGGTTCGGGAGACAGACAGACATGACAGAGACACCTCTCTGGCCAATAACCATCAGCGGGGTCTGGATACCCATGGTGGCTACCACTTGCTCCACGATGATCTCATCAGATGAACCACGATGTCAAGGATTCAATCAATCCCGTATACGATTCCCTTTGTCTGTCGGTATAGAACTTGCCCGAGATTCGATCGTCGGTATACCTATACCTTGTTCAATCTCGTTACTGGTAAGTCTCTTTACTCGTTCCGTAGCACGTCATCGTGTGACTAATTCCTTAGTCACAGTGAGCTCATGATGAAGTTCTACCGAGTGGGCCCAGAGATACCTCTCCGTCACACGGAGTGACAAATCCCGATCTCGATTCGTACCAACCCAACAGACACTTTCGAAGGCACCCGTAGTGCACCTTTATAGTCATCCAGTTACGTTGTGACGTTTGATACACCCAAAGCACTCCTACGGTATCCGGGAGTTGCACAATCTAACGGTCGAAGGAAAAGATACTTGACATTGAAAAAGCTTTAGCATACGAACAATACGATCTAGTGCTAGGCTTAGGATTGGGTCTTGTCCATCACATCATTCTCCCAATGATGTGATCCCGTTATCAATGACATCCAATGTCCATGATCAGGAAACCATGATCATCTATTGACTAACGAGCTAGCCAACTAGAGGCTTGCTAGGGACACATTGTGATCTATTTATCCACACATGTATTACTGTTTCCTGTTAATACAATTATAGCATGAACACTAGACAATTTCATGAACAAGGAAATATGATAATAACCATTTTATTATTGCCTCTAGGGCATATTTTCAACAGTCTCCCACTTGAACTAGAGACAATAATCTAGTTACATTGTGATGTATCGAACACCCATAGCATTATGGTGTTGATCATGTTTTGCTCGTGGAAGAGGTTTAGTCAACGGGTCTGCAATATTCAGATCCGTGTGTACTTTACAAATATCTATCACTCCACTCTGGACATGATCCTGGATGGAGTTGTAGCGGCGTTTGATGTGCTTCGTCTTCCGGTGAAACCTGGGATCCTTGGCTATGGCAATGGCTCCAGTGTTATCACAGAAGAGTGTCATAGGACCCGACGCGCTTGGAACCACTCCAAGGTCGGTGATGAGCTCCTTCATCCAAATTCCTTCATAAGCCGCTTCTGAAGCAGCTATGTACTCCGCCTCACATGTAGATGCTACCACGGCTTCTTGCTTGCTGCTGCACTAGCTCACTGCCCCACCATTCAATACATATACGTATCCGGTTTGTGACTTTGAGTCATCCGGATCTGTGTCGAAGCTAGCGTCGACGTAACCCTTTACGACGAGCTCTTCGTCACCTCCATAAACGAGAAACATTTCCTTAGTCCTTTTCAGGTACTTAAGGACATTCTTGACCGCTGTCCAGTGTTCCATACCTGGATCACTTTGGTACCTCCCTACCAAACTTATGGCAAGGTTTATATCAGGTCTGGTACACAGCATGGCATACATTAGAGAGCCCACGGCTGAAGCGTAGGGGACATAACTCATCTTCTCTCTATCTGCTGCCGTGGTCGGCGACTGAGTCTTACTCAATCTCATACCTTGCAAAACTGGCAAGAACCCTTTCTTTGAGTTTTCCATATTGAACTTCTTCAATATCTTGTCAAGGTATGTACTTTGTGAAAGACCTATGAGGCGTCTTGATCTATCTCTATAGATCTTGATGCCTAATATGTATGCAGCTTCTCCAAGGTCCTTCATTGAAAAACTCTTGTTCAAATAGGCCTTTATGCTCTCCAACATCTTTATATTATTCCCCATCAATAATATGTCATTCACATACAGTATGAGGAAAGCTACAGAGCTCCCACTCACTTTCTTGTACAGACAGGCTTCTCCGTAAACCTGTATGAACTCAAATGCTTTAATTACCTCATTAAAGCGAATGTTCCAACTCCGAGATGCTTGCACCAGCCCATAGATGGAGCGCTGGAGCTTGCACACTTTGTTAGCACCCTTAGGGTCGACAATACCTTCTGGTTGCATCATATACAGCTCTTCTTTAAGGTTCCCGTTAAGGAACGCTGTTTTGACGTCCATTTGCCAAATTTCATAATCATAAAAGGCGGCAATTGCTAACATGATTCGGACTGATTTCAGCTTCGCTACGGGAGAGAAAGTCTCTTCGTAGTCAACTCCTTGAATTTTTTGAAAACCCTTTGCGACAAGTCGAGCTTTGTTAATGGTTACATTACCGTTTGCATCAGTCTTCTTCTTGAAGATCCATTTATTTTCTATGGCTCGCCGGTCATCGGGCAAGTCCAGCACAGTCCATACTTTGTTCTCATACATGGATCCTATCTCGGATTTCATAGCCTCAAGCCATTTGTTGGAATCCGGGCCCGCCATCGCTTCTTCATAGTTCGAAGGTTCACCGTTGTCTAACAACATGATTTCCATCACAGGGTTGCCGTACCACTCTGGTGCGGAGCGTGCCCTTGTGGACCTTCGCGGTTCAGTAGTAACTTGATCCGAAGCTTCATGATCATCATCATTAACTTCCTCTTCAGTCGGTGTAGGCGCCACACGAACAACTTCCCGCGCTGCGCTACTATCCTGTTCGAGAGGGGGTATAATTACCTCATCAAGTTCTACCTTCCTCCCACTTACTTCTTTCGAGAGAAACTCTTTCTCTAGAAAGGATCCGTTCTTGGCAACAAATGTTTTACCTTCGGATCTAAGATAGAAGGTATACCCAATAGTTTCTTTAGGGTATCCTATGAATACGCATTTCTCCGCTTTGGGTTCGAGCTTTTCTGGTTGAAGTTTCTTCACATAAGCATCGCAACCCCAAACTTTAAGAAACGACAACTTAGGTTTCTTGCCAAACCATAGTTCATACGGTGTCGTCTCAACGGATTTAGACGGTGCCCTATTTAAAGTGAATGCTGCAGTTTCTAATGCGTATCCCCAAAATGATAGCGGTAAGTCGGTGAGAGACATCATAGATCGCACCATATCTAATAAAGTGCGATTACAACGTTCAGACACTCCGTTGCGCTGCGGTGTGCCAGGCGGCGTCAGTTGTGAAACGATTCCACACTTCCTTAGGTGTGTGCCAAACTCGTGACTTAAATATTCTCCTCCACGATCAGATCGCAGACATTTAATTTTTCTGTCACGTTGATTCTCAACCTCACTTTGAAATTCCTTGAACTTTTCAAACGTCTCAGATTTGTGCTTCATCAAGTAGATATACCCATACCTACTCAAATCATCGGTGAGAGTGAGAACATAACGATAACCACCGCGAGCTTCAACGTTCATTGGACCAAACACATCAGTATGTATTATTTATAATAAGTCGGTTGCTCTCTCCATTATTCCTGAGAATGGAGTCTTAGTCATCTTGCCCATGAGGCATGGTTCGCATGTGTCAAATGATTCAAAGTCAAGAGACTCTAATAGTCCATCAGTATGGAGCTTCTTCATGCGCTTAACGCCGATATGACCAAGGTGGCAGTGCCACAAGTATGTGGGACTGTCATTATCAACTTTACATCTTTTGGTACTCACACTATGAATATGTGTAACATCACGATCGAGATTCATCAAGAATAAACCATTCACCAGCGGAGCATGACCATAAAACATATCACTCATATAAATAGAACAACCATTATTCTCTGACTTAAATGAGTAGCCGTCTCGCATGAAGCAAGACCCTGATACAATGTTCATGCTTAAAGCTGGTACTAAATAACAATTATTAAGGTTTAAAACTAATCCCGATGGTAGACGTAGAGGTAGCGTGCCAACAGCGATCACATCGACCTTTGAACCATTCCCGACGCGCATCGTCACCTCGTCCTTGGCCAGTCTCCGCTTATTCCGCAGTTCCTGCTTTGAGTTGCAAATGTGAGCAACAACACCGGTATCAAATACCCAGGAGCTACTACGAGCGCTGGTAAGGTACACATCAATAACATGTATATCACATATACCTTTAACGTTGCCGGCCTTCTTGTCCGCTAAGTATTTGGGGCAGTTCCGCTTCCAGTGACCTTTTCCCTTGCAATAGAAGCACTCAGTCTCAGGCTTGGGTCCATTCTTTTTCTTCTTCCCAGCATCTGGCTTACCGGGCGCGGCAACAGCTTTGCCGTCTTTCTTGAAGTTCTTCTTACCCTTGCCTTTCTTGAAACTAGTGGTCTTGTTGACCATCAACACTTGATGCTCTTTCTTGATTTCTACTTCTGGAGACTTGAGCATCGAGTACAACTCGGGAATAGTCTTCTCCATCCCTTGCATGTTGTAGTTAAGCACAAAGCCTTTGTAGCTTGGTGGGAGAGACTGGAGGATTCTGTCAATTATAGCATCATCCGGAAGTTTGACTCCAAGTGAAGTCAGACGACTGTGTAACCCAGACATTTTGAGTATGTGCTCACTGACAGAACTGTTCTCCTCCATCTTACAGCTAAAGAACTTGTCGGAGACTTCATATCTCTCGACACGGGCATGAGCTTGAAAAACTAGCTTCAGCTCCTGGAACATCTCATATGCCCCGTGTTGCTCAAAACGCCTTTGGAGCCCTGTTTCTAAATTGTATAACATGCCACACCTAACCAGAGAGTAGTCATCACTCCGCGTTTGCCAGACGTTCAGAATGTCCTGGGCTGCTGCGGGAGCGGGAGGGTGACCTAGCGGCGCATCAAGGACATAAGCCTTTTTAGCTGTTTCAAGGATGAGCTTCAAATTGCGAACCCAGTCCGCATAGTTGCTACCATCATCTTTGAGCTTGTTTTTCTCTAGGAATGCGTTGAAATTGAGGTTGACGTTGGACATCTACAATATTTATAAAGACAACTTTTAGACTAAGATCATGACAATTAAGTTCATTTAATCAAATTAAGTATGAACTCCCACTTAAATCGACATCCCTCTAGTCATCTAAGTGACACATGATCCATGTTGACTAACCCGTGTCCGATCATCACGTGAGACAGACTAGTCACCATGGTGAGCAACTCCATGCTGATCGTATTCAACCATACGACTCATGTTCGACCTTTCGGTCTCTTGTATTCGAGGTCATGTCTGTACATGCTAAGCTCGTCGAGTCAACCTAGGTGTTTCGCGTGTGTAAATCTGGCTTACACCCGTTGTATGCGAACGTTGGAATCTATCACACCCGATCATCACGTGGTGCTTCGAGACAACGAACCTTCGCAACGGTGCACACTTAGGGGAATATGTTCTCGAATTTTTAAGAGGGATCATCTTATTATGCTACCGTCGTTCTAAGCAATAAGATGTGAAACATGATAAACATCACAATGCAATTATATAGTGACATGATATGGCCATTATCATCTTTGCTCTTTCGATCTCCATCTTCAGGCATCGCATGATCATCATCGTCACCGGCGTGACACCATGATCTTCATCATCATGATCTCCATCATCGTGTCTCCGTGAAGTCGTCACGCCAACTACTACTATCACTACTACTATAGCTAACCGTTAGCAATGAAGTAAAAGTAGTAAGCACATGGCGTTGCATCTCATACAATAAATTAAGACAACTCCTATGGCTCCTGCCGGTTGTCATACTCATCGACATGCAAGTCGTGAAACCTATTACAATAACATGATCATCTCATACATCATACATGCAACATCACAACTTTGGCCATATCACATCACATGTCAAACCCTGCAAAAACAAGTTAGACGTCCTCTAATTGTTGTTGCAAGTTTTACGTATCTGATTTGGGTTTCTAGCAAGAACGCCTTCATACCTACGTGACAGCCACAACGATGATATGCCAAAGCTATTTACCCTTCATAAGGACCCTTTTCATCAAATCCAATCCGACTAGAGTAGGAGAGACAGACACCCGCTAGCCACCTTTATGCACGGTGTGCATGTCTGTCGGTGGAACCAGTCTCACGTAAGCGTACGTGTAAAGTCGGTCCGGGCCGCTTCATCCCACAATACCGCCGGAAAAGAATAAGACTAGTAGCGGCAAGCAAATTGATAAATCATCGCCCACAACTTTTGTGTTCTACTCGTGCATAGAATCTACGCATAGAAAACCTGGCTCTGATACCACTGATGGGTAACGTAGCATAAATTCAAAATTTTCCTACGCATATTCAGATCTTACTATGGAGAGACCAACAACGAGAGAGGGGTAAGAGCATCTTCATACCTTTGAAGATCGCTAAGCGGAAGCGTTGCTAGAACGCGGTTGATGGAGTCGTACTTGCAGCGATTCCGATCTAGTGCCGAACTACGGCACCTCCATGTTCAACACACGTGCAGCCCGGTGACGTCTCCCGCACCTTGATCCAGCAAGGAGGAGGGAGAGGTTGGGGAAGAACTCCAGCAGCACGACGGCATGATGTCGATGGAGAAACGAGGTCTCCCGGCAGGGCTTCGCCAAGCACCGGCAGAGAGGAGGAGAAAGAGGAGCAGGGCTGCGCTGAGAGAGAGGAAAAACCGTGTGTCTCAATGGCCAAAAGTGTCCGATATATATAGGGGAAGGGGAGAGGGGGTGCCACCCCTAGGGTTCCCCCCTAGGGGGTGCGGCAGTCCCCCCCCCCCAGATGGGAGGTGCGGTGGCCAGAGGGGGAGGAGGGGGGTGGCGCACCAACTCGTGGGCCTTAGGCCCACCTGGCTTAGGGTTTGCCCCCCCTTTTTCTCTCCCCTGCGCATTGGGCTGAGTGGGGAGGCGCACCAGCCCATCTATGGGCTGGTTCCCACCCCCACTTGGCCCACCTTATCTCCCGGGGTCGTTGCCCCCCTTCGATGGTCCCCCGGGGCCACCTCCGGTGGTCCCGGTGGTCCCGGTACGTTACCGGTGACGCCCGAAATACTTCCGGTGTCCGAAACCATCCGTCCTATATATCAATCTTTACCTCCGGACCATTCCGGAGCTCCTCGTGACGTCCAGGATCTCATCCGGGACTCCGAACAACTTTCGGTAACCTCGTATAACAATTCCCTATAACCCTAGCGTCATCGAACCTTAAGTGTGTAGACCCTACGGGTTCGGGAGACAGGCAGACATGACCGAGACACCTCTCTGGCCAATAACCATCAGCGGGGTCTGGATACCCATGGTGGCTACCACTTGCTCCACGATGATCTCATCGGATGAACCACGATGTCAAGGATTCAATCAATCCCGTATACGATTCCCTTTGTCTGTCGGTATAGAACTTGCCCGAGATTCGATCGTCAGTATACCTATACCTTGTTCAATCTCGTTACTGGTAAGTCTCTTTACTCGTTCCGTAGGACTTCATCGTGTGACTAACTCCTTAGTCACATTGAGCTCATGATGATGTTCTACCGAGTGGGCCCAGAGATACCTCTCCGTCACACGGAGTGACAAATCCCGATCTCGATTCGTACCAACCCAACAGACACTTTCGAAGGCACCCGTAGTGCACCTTTATAGTCACCCAGTTACGTTGTGACGTTTGATACATCCAAAGCACTCCTACGGTATCCGGGAGTTGCACAATCTAACGGTCGAAGGAAAAGATACTTGACATTGAAAAAGCTTTAGCATACGAACAATACGATCTAGTGCTAGGCTTAGGATTGGGTCTTGTCCATCACATCATTCTCCCAATGATGTGATCCCGTTATCAATGACATCCAATGTACATGATCAGGAAACCATGCTCATCTATTGACTAACGAGCTAGCCAACTAGAGGCTTGCTAGGGACACATTGTGATCTATTTATCCACACATGTATTACTGTTTCCTGTTAATACAATTATAGCATGAACAATAGACAATTATCATGAACAAGGAAATATGATAATAACCATTTTATTATTGCCTCTAGGGCATATTTCCAACAGACCTCGCCCCGCTACACGTTTTCCATCGTAACGGACCATTGTTTTGGCATGTTTCCACCGTAACGCACGTGTAGGCAGTTCCCGGTTTCACGTTTCCCCGGCATCGGGAAGACCTCACCCCGTTACACGTTTTCCATCGTAACGGACCAACGTTTTGGCCTGTTTCCACCGTAACGCACGTGTAGGCTGTTCCGGGTTTCACGTTTCCCCGACATCGGGAATACCTCGCCCCGTTACACATTTTCCATCGTAACGGACCATCGTTTTGGCCTGTTTCCACCTTAACGCACGTGTAGGCTGTTCCCGGTTTCACGTTTTCCCGACATCGGGAAGACCTCGCCCCGTTACACGTTTTCCATCGTAATGCACAACCGTTTTGGCCTGTTTCCACCCTAACACACGTCTAGACTGTTCCCGGTTTCACGTTTCCCCGACATCGGGAAGACCTCGCCCCGCTACACGTTTTCCATCGTAACAAACCATCATTTTGGCCTGGATAAAATCTATACTCAGGCGCGGGTACGGGTATAGTTAAGATACGAGGACGCGGGTGCGTGTTTGGTTAAACTCTACCCGCATCCAATGGTGCGGGTGCCATCGGGAAGTGTATTATGGTGGTTAGCGGCAGTCAGCAACCCATCAATTTTGAATACTCTATGTTGTCTCAACCATATGTTGATATTTCATGCACTCTAGTGTTTTCTATATGCTAGAACACCGCCTTTTTGCTAGGTCTTGTTACATTTATACATTGTATAACCTTTTTTAAGGTATCAAATATATCGAAATGCATAAACATACATGAACACATTATGTTACACCTAACTAAGGGACACAAGAATATTGTGTAAAGGATTGCAATTTTTTCATCTTCATTTCTTTGCTTAAATCTAGACTATCTATCTTTTAGAATATGATTGAGTTTATCACTTAATATTTGTTAAAAAAGTTGAAAATCATTTTTAAGAGGCAGAAAGCAGAAAACAATGCACTCCAACTTCAAATTCCATTGCAAACAACACTCAAATTTCAGACAGTTAACTTCCAAACTACTCGAATTCAGTACCAAACCATTCAAATTCAGATATTACAGTACCAAACATAACTTACTGGTTCACAAATTACAACATACGGCAATCAAACCATCAGGTTCTTGATTCATACTACGCATTACAAACTGAGATAGGATGGGCACAAATTACATTTGTGATGCACAGATCATGCAAACCCATTGGCACCAGGACCTGTTCCATCGACCTTGCCGCGCCAAGTCTGGAAATGGTGGATGCGGCTCAGGTCTTCGTCTTCGTCGGGCAAATATTTCAATGGAAGGTCCTCAGCAAGCAGATCACCACGGTCGATAACATTCTTCACATGCACGATCAGCTCATTCTCCTTGTTGTTCTTCTGCCTTGGGGAGCATGGAGGTGACGGTGAGTGGACGTCTTCGTCGGTATCAGAATCAGGAGCTGTGCGTGGAGGCAGAATTGGCAATGGCACTGTCATGGTGAGCACCTTGGCTATGGAGCAAGGGTCACGCAGCCAAGCCTTAACCGTCACCAGCCAGCGGTCTGTCGCCGGCAGAACCTCGATGAGCTTGCCGTTCAGACCCGCAAGAACAAGGTTGATGGTCTGCGGCTCCTGGGCCTCCTCTGGCAGCCCCTCGATGCTGAGAGTTGTCTTGTACTCCATCTTCCCCGGCTTGCCACGACCGCATTGTCTCCAACGGCGGAAGCGGATGCGCGTGCGGCAACAATGCAGATCCGACAACACCACAACAGAGCAATCCTCTTCCGCTTCGAACTTGAGAAAGAAATGGTAGGGTGGGCTTGTTACCTCCACCTTCAACATTTTCAGAGTTCATTTGTAGTGCTTTTCAATTTCAGGGCCAACTAGCTCAAAAAAATAAGTAAATGCACGAAGAATACCAAATGAAGTCAGAAATTGTTGAAATTTTGTGATGTGCCTTTGAATGGTGCATTTTGAACACATAAAAAGTATGGAGTTCATTATCATAGTTTTGTAAAATTCTCAAATATGCAAAAAGAATTTTAATAAACATATTTTTTAATTGAAAATAACAAAATAGTTAATAGTTTGGATAGTCAAAATAATTAATTTTGAAAATAGAAAATAGTTTTGAATTATTTATTCAATTTCAAACACTTTTCATTATCATAGTTTTGTCAAATTCTCAAATATGCAAAAATAATTTTAATAAACATAGTTTTTAATTGAAAATAACAAAATAGTTAATAGTTTGGATAGTCAAAATAATTAATTTTGAAAATAGAAAATAGTTTTGAATTATTTATTCAATTTCAAGCACTTTTCATTATCATAGTTTTGTCAAATTCTCAAATATGCGAAAAGAATTTTAATAAACATAGTTTTTAATTGAAAATAACAAAATAGTTACTAGTTTGGATAGTCAAAATAATTAATTTTGAAAATATAAAATAGTTTTGAATTATTTATTCAATTTCAAACACTTTTCATTATCATAGTTTTGTCAAATTCTCAAATATGCAAAAAGAATTTTAATAAATATAGTTTTTAATTGAAAATAACAAAATAGTTAATTTTGAAAATATAAAAAATTGAAACTATATGAGAATTTTTAGAGAAAATTAAACCTAAATTCAAAGTGACCTCACTTTGAATTCAGGTTTAATTTTCTCCATAATTTCAAATATAGTTTCAATTTTTAAATTTACAGTCAGTTTAGGCCCGTAAGCCTGCTTTAGAGAGGAGCTCGATGGAGATGCTGCGACGGGGCCTATAAACTAGTGTTAGTCCCCTCGCTGGGCGAGGTGGGACTAAACTTATAGTGCAGCCAGCGGAGGGGCTTTAGTCCCGGGTGGAGCCACGACCCGGGACTAAAGCCCCTCGCCTGCCGCCTGCCGAGCACGGGCCTTTAGTCCCGGGTCGTGGCTCCACCCGGGACTAAAGGGTGTCTTTAGTCCCTGCTCGAGCCTCGACCCGGGACTAAAGGCCCCTGCTTCCCGCCTTTTGGTCTGCCGAAAAAGGGCGTTTAGTCCCGGGTCGTGGCTCCACCCGGGACTAAAGGGTGTCTTTAGTCCCGGTTCGAGCCCCGAACCGGGACCAAAGATCCTACTATATAAGCGGGAGTTGGAAATTTCCAACCCAAATCGCCATTTCGTTCTTCTTCCTCGGACTCTCCTGCCCGGCACGGCACCGACGAACTCGACGGCGCCAGGCTGCCCGCCGTCCTCCTTACCGCCGCCTGCCGTCCTCCTAGCCGTCGTCGACGCCCTCCCCTCCCACTCCGGCCGGTAAGCCCCCCGCCCCCTCCTCCCCAACACTCCGGCCGGTAGAAGAAAAGAAGAAAAAGGAGAAGAAAAGAAGAAAAAGGAGAAGAAAAGAAGAAAAAGGAGAAGAAAAGAAGAAAAAGGAGAAGAAAAGAAGAAAAAGGGAAGAAAAGAAGAAAAGGAGAAGAAAAGAAGAAAAGGAGAAGAAAAGAAGAAAAAGGAGAAGAAAAGAAGAAAAAGGAGAAGAAAAGAAGAAAAATCGAAGAAAAGAAGAAAAAGGAGAAGAAAAGAAGAAAAAGGAGAAGAAAAGAAGAAAAAGGAGAAGAAAAGAAAAAGGAGAAGAAAAGAATAAAAAGGAGAAGAAAAGAAGAAGAAGGAGAAGAAAAGATTTTTTTTGTCATTTAATTCCTATTGTTATTAGGTTTGTGCTAGATTATTAGGGTTAGTAATATTTAGAATTAGGTTAGGGTTACAAGAAGAAGAAAGATGAACAAAAATAAGAAAATAAGATTAGGAAAAAGGAAAATAAGAAGAGGAGGAGAAGAAAAGAAGAAAAAGGAGAATAAGAAGAGGAGGAGAGGAGAAGAAGAGGAGAAGTAGAAGAAGAGAAGTAGAAGAAGAGAAGTTGAAGAAGAAGCGGAGAAGAAAATAAGAAAGAAGAAGAAGAAGAAGAAGAAGAAGACATTTCTACGTATATAGATGCTTAATTAGTGTTTCTTAGATTATTGCTTAATTTTGCTATTGTATATGCTTAAGTGTTAATAGTTTATTTTACTATATACATATAATTAGTTTATTTTTAGCAGGAAAATTAATAGAACTAGTTTATTTTTTTAGTTCATTTTACGATACCTATCCCGCATCCTCGTCGTCGACTCGACGGAGGACACTTGCTTGATCAGAGGGGCCATGTCCGGGACTGGGCTCCGCCCGGCTGGTATTGGGAGGTGCTACCTTCCGGGGGGCGTAGGTTGGTGAGGATCTAGCCCGTTGTTGACCCGATCCTTGTTTGGTGGCGGTCGCGTGGGCCAGTGACAGTGCCGAGGCTTTCGGACACCGCGGAGGTGGTACGTCACCGTGTCAGCGAGGAGGATGAGCACGTCCGTCGCTACATGGTTGCGTTGGAGGGCAGGTTCGAGCATACCTGGCAGGTTCTTCAGGGATCTCACTGGCGCTATGATCCTATGATGGTTCCTTCTCTTTGGGTGTCCACCGCCCGCGACGATACCCGTCGGGCGCTACGGTTCTAGCTGTATCAGTGATGCTATATGTATGATAGTATTCGAGGAGTATTAGTGATAATATTCGACGATGTACGGACAAAAGAGATGATGTAGTTTTGCTTATAATTGAATGCATGCTAATTTGAATACTACTTTATTTTACGATTTGGTTTTTCTTATTGAATGCTCAAATTGGAAAAGTACTCCTACTTTGAATACTATGCAGAAATCTAGGAGTCCCGGGTGGAGCCACGACCCGGGACTAAAGTTGTTTTGGAACGGAGTTCCTGATAGAATAATTCTTTTTTGATACAAAGTTCAACAAAGTCCTTTGACACTAGACAATGTGACATATAGAAGGGTAGATGAGATCAGGAAAAATAGGATCATTTTCTACACATCTAGAATGTCGCCATTTTGTTAAATCCTTAAAGGTTAAGAGAATCCGTTAGACATATTTTAGAGTTTAGGTTCTAGACAAGACCCGGGACTAAAGGTCCTCCTATATAAAACGACACTTCGAAGTTTCCAACCCCTCTTATATAGTTTGTTAGTTTATTAGTTAATCAAATGTCCGTTTTTTGCAGAACTATGGATCCACATATCAGGAACCTCGAAGAGGAAGAACTTCTCGAATATATAATTAAAGACGACCCCGACGTTGAACCAGCTGAATCTCCGTCTTCATATCTAAACCCCTTAGGATGAGGAGAATGACAAGTTCAGCCAGTTGCTTGCCAGGATTAACGAGCAGCAGAAGCAGATTGATGAGCTTAGAGGAGCAGCGCGTCAGGAAGATCCTGCACTCGATATTACCGGCGCCCCATCTAAGCGGAAAAGCAGCGTGGCTGAATCTGAGGCCCCGCCCGACGATGCACGAAGAATGATAGAGGGCGGTCCCGGCTACCCCGTGGATGAAATCAAGGAGTCAACATCATGTGAACTCCATCAGAAATTCAAGAACATATCCATGAAGGTGGCCGTCGGACAAGCTTTACCTTCTGGCCCTGATGCACGCTGGCATGGCCGTGAGATTCCAGCTGGCTTTGCTAAAGTCGGGGTGGATGAAATCATGGCAGGGTTTCATGATATGGAGCTCGACATAGATGGACCCGAAGATGAGATGACACTCGGAGAAGTACTGGGTGGAGTCATCCTATGGGACAAGAACTACATCAAGCTTCCAGGCTCGGCCCCAAGGACAACACCGCCTCCGAGTCGTCGCAGGTCACCTACACCTCCATCACCTCCAAGCCCTCCACATGACGACAACCAGCACAACACGAGTCCATCTCGATCACCGCCGCCGGACTTGGGTCGTCCGTCTCAGCCGCCGCCCGCTCCGGATACTAAGCGGAAGCGTGCCAGCAAGAACGCTCCGCCGATGATTTCTAAGCGACGGAGCTCCCCAAAGCGCAAACTGTCACCCCTCCCAAAGGTACCTCATGCTAATCTTCCTATCAGACCTTATGATCGTACCGCCGAGGAAAACGCCAGGATAGCAAAGGAACATCATGATGCACAGATGAAAAAGAAGGAACCCGAGCCCCGCCCGGAATACACCGAGAAGCAAATAGCATTTGCAAAATACTTCACGAACCTTCCATCACAGTATGACTTACACCATAAGCCTGATGACTATACACGCACATTGCAGAAGGAAGTGAAAAAGAGAAGATCACGTGCAAGTGCAAGTGGGAGCAAATCTAGTTCAACTACAAGCAAAAAAAGATCAGACGTTCCTCAGCTTGGACAACAGGCCAAACAGTCGATCCCACCCCTCAGGGTGTTACCCGAGAATGTCCCCCCTCTGGTGCAGGGGCAAGATTTGGAATTAGCAAAGAAGTGGGCTGATGAATGGGGTATCCCGGTTGAAGACGGTCTGGCTTCCCAAGACGACAGGTTACCCAAGGCTGTGGTAGCCCCTAAGCCACAGTTTGTCTTGGGAGCGCCTTTGGTCAGCAAAGATGATCTCCCAACAAATATGCGTTACTTGCATACATGGTACTTAAGTGAATCAAAGAATGGGAGAACGATGATCGTGGTGAGTGTCCCACGGGAGTACTACGGCCACCCCGAAGAAATCCATATCGACTTTGATGAACTCTTCCAGATGTACAATGCCGACGCCCTCGACAAATCGCTTATGAGTTGCTATTGTCTGTAAGTTTTTCAATTCGTTGTCTACATATAACTTGTTTAGTTATTTTAATTCATTGTCTACATATAACTTGTACTCTATTATGCAGAATGAAGATTCTGGATTGTAAAAATAGGAACATCCTAAATATTAGGTTTGTTGACCCAGATAAAATACATATAGCGACGCTAACTGATAAACCCAAGGAGACGGAGGAAAACCTTCTAAGGTTTCTAAGATATCAAAATTTCTGTGACCACATACTGTTTCCATACAACTTCAAGTGAGGGTCTTTACTCTGTTGTGTCCATTCACTTATAAGTGTAATTGATAAGTTACTGACACACACACACACACACACACACACACACACACACACACATATATATATATACACATGTGCAGCTTCCATTGGATTCTGTTGGACATTCAAATTGATAAGGGAAGAGTTGATGCCTTCGACCCATTATCGAGACCCTTGGAACAGTTTCAAAGCCTGCAGGACATGCTCCAAGGGTAATTTCAATCATTCTTGCGCTCTATCGGTCTCTTTCGATGATTTTCTGATATATCAATTAATGAAAAACATAGCAAATCATTTTCCTTGTCGGGCAGGGTTTGGAAGCGGTTCAAGTGCGTGACTCCCGGTATCGAGCCTGAGAAGTTGACCTTTAGAGCGGCTCAGGTAAGTAGTAGTATGATATACTTCTATTTTCAATACATTTATGATGCTAGATTATTATTTTGATTATATATATTCTATTCTCGTAAAGTGCGACCAGCAGCCACGGGGGACGCATCTATGCCGATACTATGTTTGCGAGACCATTCGCACGTTTACCTCTGAGCACAAGGATCACAGATACGACGTAAGCAATGAACATTCACACCTTTATTTTTACCCGTCATTCTTTGTTATCATGATTGATATTCATATTCATCTCCTCTTCTTATATAGTACACGACCATGAGGGAGAAGTCCCTACCAGAGCAACGCGCGATTGCTGTTGCAGAGGAGCTTGCGACCTTTGTGAGGACGGAAGCTATAGATGACAAAGGACGATTTAGTGTAGCTAGGGGCCATTACTGATGTTGGTCCATGTAATCGAATAGACGGGCTCTAGTCCCAATAATTCAGATCTCCATATAATTGTATATATATGCTCGCTTGTAAGATAAGTTAATTTTATATATATATGCATAATTATTTCTATTTATAATTATATGAAAACTAATTCCCGAACACCAAACGAGGCATCACGTTAATCTCCCGAACACCTAAACCTTAAAACCCTAAAACCCAAAATAAACAAAATCTGCAGAAACTCTTTAGTCCCGGTCCGTGTTAAGACCCGGGACTAAAGGGCCTGCCCCTGAGGGCGCTCTGAGGCGCCCACGTGGAGCACCTTTGGTCCCGGCTTGGAACAGGGTCGGGACTAACGGTTAGGCCTTTAGTCCCGCCCCTTTAGTCCCGGTTGGTGAACCGGGACTAAAGCCCCTTACGGGCCGGGGCTATAGGCCCTGTCCCCACTAGTGAAGGCAACATGCATGTGGTGCATGTCAAAAGTAGTACAATCCAAACTTGATCAAGTTAGGATTGATATTACTTCCGACATTCACCACATGTTGCCTTCACTTCAATCTAAGCCGTGTTAAAGTTAGGCATAGCAGTAGCGTTGGTAAACCAAGCACGGAGATATATAAGAGATGACACTTTTCTTTATTAGCTAGCTAATAACAACCTAAATTTACCCCTAAACCAGCCCCTTTCAAAAAAAACCTCAGCTCCAGCCAGGTGCTGACGCGTGGATGCCTTTTGGTCCCGGTTGGTGTCACCAACCGGGACTAAAGGCCCCCCTGCCTGGCGTGGCCGCAGCGGCCACGTGGAGGCCCATCTGTCCTGGTTCTTGTAAGAACCGGGACTAAAGGCCAAGGGCATTAGTAACGACCTTTTTGTCCCGGTTCCAAAACGGGGACAGAAGGCCCTTACGAACCGGGACAAAAGGCCATTTTTCTACTAGTGATGTCAGCAAGAATCTTGAAATCTAGATGTTTCAACGACATTGTTTTGGAGTTATAAGTTCACATATGTTTATTGCACATAAATAGCCATCATGATTACACTCAAAATGCCATGATATACTTAAACTATTTTTTCTTCAACGTTTAAAATAATTTTCGACATGTTATAAAAAATGAATTAAGAAACATAACTAGCCATGATGAATTACAAAGAAATGCCATCATCCATAAATAATTTGACATGGTTCATAAGTAAAAAAGAAATATATCGTCAATTACTTTTAAAAATAAATGTTCAATGGCTCAAATTTTCTATTAACCATAAACTAAAATTGCCATGGTGAATTACTTTAATTTTCCATGATACATGCACTAAAATTTGCCATGGTTCATACAAAAATTATTTTCAATGTTCAAAATACTAGAATTGACATCATCAGAATGCTAAAATTGCCATGATCTATGAACTCAATTTACCATGATGAATTGCTAAAAATTCATGACATGATTCTTCTACTCGATGCAAGGTCACAACGTGAAACTTTTGCATACAGAAAACTCTAAAGAAATAAATAAGACCCATGACATGATTCTTTTACTCGATGTAATCCTGGTTAATGGAAATTTACTAGATTGGTTTCTTGTTGGTCCTGTGGAATGTTTTCACCATACAGAAAAAAGTAGAATATTAACATAAATCGTGCTTGTAATTATAAATGAAAAACTAAAAATCAGCATAAAGAAATCACTAGCGACATTTACCCTGTCACGTTGATAGGACATGTATATGTGTTGCCTGATTGTAAAATATTCGACTAGAGTTAAAAGAAAAAAAATACATGACGAATTATAGCAACATCTGGATTATATGTGTAGGTTTCCCCTCGTGAGGTTGATCCACTAAGCCTCCGCATGATCTGGCGCCCAAGTGCGGGCGACGTCAATGAATTAAGGCAGTGGAAGGGGCTCACATGGATATCAACATTATTCAGCGCTCTCTTTTGACGTAAAAGGTACTCAAATTAGTATCATAGTGCTCCCAGTGGTGCGAACAAAATTGGGTCGTTGAGACGTGCCTCCTCGAAGCCGCAAGAGGAAGATTCGCCAATCTGGTAGTTTTGCCATCTAATATCAACCTATGCACCATCTGCAGGCAAGTGTGGATGCCTGCCCTGCGGGTCCCATCTTGGTCCTAGCGGGCCGACATCCGGTGTGGCTACGTTGTCTTCTGCATGGTGGTGAGGACGAGCAGCTTGAACGGCGGGCGACGTTGCCGGCGACGTGTCTGTTGCAGCGCGATGGCGGGAGCTTTAGGGGGGTCCCGGCCGGGCCTGTGGGTCTCGTGTGCTCCTGTTATTGCGTCCGGCAGGCTACCGTCGTTGACGGTGGAGGTTGAGCCCTCCCGGGTGCCGACGGTGCGGCTGCTCCTAGTCCCGGATCCTCTTCGTCGTTGTGCAGGTCTCTTCTTACGGTGCCATGATGAGATGGCAAGGGGGCCTCAAGATCGTGTTGGTGCAGGGTGGTGTTCGGTTTGTTGGCAGACTCCGGAGCGTCCGAGGTGCAGCTTGGGATCGGGGGAAACCCCTTGTTGGTCCGGTCGACACTGACGCCATGACGCCTTTGGGTGTCGCCGAGTCGCGTACCGGGGGAAACCCTTGGCAACAACGCCGTCGTCGTCGCAGCCCTCCTTGGAGGTGTTGATGGGTATCGACGCTTGGGAGTCCTGGAGCTTGGTGGAAGACTCTTGCTGGGCGCAGCGGTCGCGAATTTTTTGCATTTTTTATGGATCTGCCAGTGTCGGGATTTGTTTCTTTTGTATTTTCGTTTTCGTTTCTTTTAAACGTGTTTGTGCTGTTTCCGTCCCAGCATCTATCATTGAATGTTCTGGTTGGTTGCTTTGTAAAACAAAGCGGGGGAAACCCTTTTTCGTCAGTGTGGATGCCTGCGTATCATCAATCTATAAGGCACATCTAGGGATGATCAGTTTGATGCGTACGTGGTGCCCGATGAGCACCTGGCAGGACTAACACCCAACAACGTACAACCATGGCCCTCACGCCGATATGACAAGATCAAGCCAGGGCGTCCCTAACATGGACCGGATCAAAGACAGGCCGTACTTAGAAGAAGACCGCCAGGGAAGAAGGAAGCAAGAAGTGGGAGGGGGAGGCACCCTACCGCAGCTGCCCGTGGTCGAGCGGCTTCAGGGGCAGCGGGGTGAACGGTGCGACGGGAAGGTAGTTATTTTGGCAGCTTTGATCTGATCGCCTCTTGAGTCGCCCTTTCGTGCTACCCGGGAGGGAGTTTCCTGGTGTAAAATTCATACCTTTAGGCCTCGTTCGGTACCCAGGTATTGGCATCTTATCTAGTGTATTTTACAGGCCCGGTAAAAAAATCCGTGAAATTCCTCACAGCCCGTTCGTTACCCCGGTATTGGACCGGCCCATCCCCAAAATTACACGCGTGAAACCCTCAATACCCGTGTAAGAACAGACGCGAGCTGCCCCTCGCGAATTTCCTCCCTCTGTCGTCGCCCCTTCGCCCTATCTTCCGTCGCCCCCGCCGCTTGCCCCCTCCGCCGTCGCCCCTTGGCCCCTCTCCATCGTCCGCCCTCCGCTATCCGTCCGCCGTTCGTCGGCTCCGTCATCGGCCCTCCACCCTCCGTCCGCCGTTCGCCGGCTCCATCCAGGCCTCCTCAACCCCTGCCCATCAGTCCTGCCTCCTCATCCCCTGCCGTCTCTGACGCAAGAACTCATTGCTCCGGTAACCTGGCGTCTTCGCCGGTAAGGGCTGGTTCCATCTCATCCCTCCCCTCTCCTCCCCCTTTTCTAGGGTTTCAATCGTTGGCGTGGAAGATGGTTCTGTACCATATCACATCACATAGGGGCTCTGTAGATATCGTCAAGTGCATGTGGCTGGACGTGGAAGGTGGTTCTGTACCCTTGTGATTTTGAACACAGGTTGGGTTGGTTGGTTGACATGGATTAGCTGAAGGTGAAGTGGCCATGTGTGATGTGATTCTGAATTATCTGTCGTCTGCTAGTTGGATTTTTGCAATAGAAGTGATAAATGCCACCTCTATTTCTCAGTTATTGTTAATTAAGTTCTGTGATTAGATGCTATGTTTGGTGAATGCTATCGTCCTGGGAATTATTCTTGTGTTGTACTAGTAGAAAAGCTGCTGCCTGAGCTTGAGGTGGGCTTGGAGCTGCTCGTTCCCAAGGCTCATAGTGGATGGCTGAGTACAAATAATTGCTGTGAAACATGCCAAATAGTAGATGGCTGCGCTGCCCCAAGTGACCAGCGCGGCTGAGTACAAAAATTGCTGTGAAACATGCCAAATAAAGTGTCTTTTCTTGTCTCCAAGTAATGCTGGAAACAATTGAGTTTAAATTTTAAACTGAATCTGCTATATGAACTGAAGTTCCTGGAGTCTGTCAAAGAATTGATTGATCATCGGGATCATTATTGTTGTGCCTTTGTTTTGATTTCTTCTGGTCGTTTTTTTTCTCCCGGGGGTCTCTATGTGATGCGACGTTTGGTTTTTTGCTTGTTGTTTCCCAGGTCTGCCGTTGTGTGCACAGTAATTTGTTGAGCTTCAGCATACTTACAATTAGTGTTGAGACCGTAACAATCTGACTTTAGTTTCTCTTTTACTTAAGTTATCAGACATCTTTTGGATAAGGGCAAGTTTCAACATCTATGTCTCGGTCCGTAGCATTTACTCTTGACATCTCTGCCTTGCAGGAGGATGAGTCTCGATCTGCCGTTGATGTGCTCACTGATGCATTTACTACAATGGAAGAGAGTGCTAAACGGAAATGATTCAGAAGAAAGGCACTTTGGAGTTTTATTTAGAGGAAACACTGTGGGGTTCTTTCATAAGGATTGCATTATCACTTTTGCAAAATTGTGTCATGCCTGTGAGACTATTGTTGCTATGATGAGATAGTGATTCTAAGTTATGCAAAATTAAGTTGTTGATGTGATGATCCGCAAAGATCATATTTTTATTTTGATTATCCAATTATCTTTGTGGTTGTTGTGTCGTTCTGATTTGTGCTTTGTTGTTGCCGTTGGCACAACAAAGATTTGATTTTAAATCTTATCATAATGTAGGACAGCTATTGCAACTTATAATATGTTGTTGTATGAACACATGAAACTAGAAAACTCTAGTACCAAATAAGGTCTAGGGTGGGGGATTATTGGGGAATTGAGGGGATTTGGTGGAGGGGAGGGGATCACCAAATCCCCTCCAATCCCCAAGCGTATTGGGTGTGAAAATACACCCGTACCGAATAGAGCCTTAGGCCTTGTTTGGTATTAGGGTTTTTGAGAAGATTGGTGCGGATAATCCCCACACGGATTGGGTGAAACCCCAACCTTCACCCAATCCCTTCAAATCCTCATTTATCCCCAATCCACTAGGTAGGGGTAGTGTATTGGGTATTAAGAAAAATGTACTAGAATTTTAGAATTTGTGGGAAAATGTGTGGATGAAACATGTCAAATACACTAGAACCAAATGGTGTTATGGGATATATGAGGATTTAGGGGTTTGATCGGGATAATTCCCACTAATTCCCTAAAATACACTAGTACCAAACAAGGCCTTAGGATTCCAGAGAAAAGGGTACTAAACTTTAGGTTTTGAAACTTTGAAAACTAGAAATATGCGTCCCATATTGCAGCGGCAATTCGAGAACATACCCAGAAAAAATTCATATTGAATAACACAAAAGGCATTCACTTTATAACAATATATATATTCTGGAACATATAGAACTTTTTTAATAAGAAACATTTATTGTGTAAGCAACGGCGTTCGAACTGCGGTATCTTCTGGTTAAATTATTAGTATTCTCATTTTTTAGTTATTTTACTATGGGTGCACGATTACTGAGGAAGTACAATACCAAAGAGAAACTACTAGTTTAGGTTGTTCATTGTGTTTGATGGGGAATTTCAGCAAATTGAGTAAATGAAACACTTTTCTATACCAGCCGACATATATTAAAGATCATGACTTATGTGAAATAAAATAGTTAAATAATATGGGGAAAGGACAAAGGGGATTTTCAATGTAAATGGAACATTGAACCAATTCCATAGTTTGTTCATGACATACTTTGTTCAAATGACAACTGTTATGACAACATTCATGGCATAGTTTGTTCAAATGATCTAATAATGTGCAAAAGGGTGCATTTTGGGATGGCAAACAACGTTGCCTAAGGAAGTTTTCATTTTTTTGGACGAAAAATTCATTTTCCATTTTTCGAGTGCCCAAAATGAGGTTTTTTGTGAAGGACCTACTATATATTTGTTGCAAAATTAGACCAAATCATTTTTATAATATAATAGGATATGTTTAATGTACAATTGACTAAATGGTTGGGTGTCAAAACCTTTGAGCCACCTCTCGTGAAAAAGACACATTTCCGCCGATTCACGTGGAACCGGGTCAAATTTGAACTGCAGCTCCATCATAGTTTGCTATTTATTTTTTCCAAAAATCATTTTTAGGTACACAAATATCTATTTCGTCATAGAAACACCAAAATTTTCACAATATTCCACCCCTAGAGAAGAACAATCATACCGGCAAACTTGATCGCATTTTGAAAAAGACATAAGAAATAAAAAAATAGAAAAATAGAAAAACTTTGCATTGTGTCATTATATCTGGCCTAGTATCCAGGAAAAATAACAATATTGCACTACGATAAATGTCTTAAAAAGGTGTTCTCATAAATGAGCTCTCATGTATGAAGATCCATGACTATCAAGGCAAATGGCCACTGTTATGGCAACATTCATGGCATAATTTGTTCAACTGATCTAATATTGTGCAAAGGGGTGCATTTTGGAATGGAAAAAAAGTTTCCTAAGGAAGTTTTCATTTGCTTTGGATGAAAAATTCATTTTCCATTTTTCGAGTGCCCAAAATGAGTTTTTTTATGAAGGACCTACCATCTATTTGTTGCAAAATTGGACAAAATCATTTTTGTAAAATTCTAGGCCATATTTAATGTACAATTGAGAATATGGTTGGGTGTCAAAATCGTTTATACACCTCTTGTGAAAAAGACAAATTTCCGCCGATTGAGTTCAAAACGGGTCAATTTTGAATTGCAGATGCCATATAGTTTGCTCTTGTGTGGAAAGAAACTTGGAAAGATTGCTGAGAGGAATTGGCTAAATTAAATAATCTCAAATTTGGTGGGGGAAAGTTATACAGGTAGCAACATGCCCTGTTAAATTGCAGCAATAATTAAGCAATATACAATATATTTGATTCACAACCTGAAAATATGACCAAAATAAAAGATTGGATGATGAACTTACATGGATTGCTATAGAGAGCTCAAATTTTGTGGAGAATGAGGATTTGGGCATATGGAATATTTGGAAAAATCTCATATCATTTGGATAATCCTAGCTAGTACTTCCTTCGCAAAGCTTCTCTCTAGAAATAACCTTTGGAAATTTGCTGAGTAATATTTAATAGGCAAGTAGAGCCGAATATTGGCATGTAGCAATTATTTGGATATGGAAGATCGCCAAAGAAGTTTATGGGCAATCTGAGGGGTCTAATCTGGACAGAAAATAGATATTGAATCTCTACTCACATAGATGATTGCAATGAGCTATAGTTTGGAGGAGGATGATAATTTGGACATATGAAGGCACTGTAAAAATTTCAGACCATTTGGATAAAAAAAGGGTGGGTACTTCTTTCACAATGCTCTCCACTGAACAGAACATTGGAAAAAATATTGAGGAAAATTAGATAAATTAAATGAGCTAAAATCTGGTGGAGGGCGAATATATGGCTAGTGTCATGTCCTTGTAAATGTTCATCAATTATAAAAGCAATATAAAATATAGTTGCTTCACAAACTAAAAATATTATCAGAAACAAAGATTGGATGATGAGCTCACATGGATTGTTAGATGGGGCTCAAATTTTGTGGATAGCTATGATTTGGGCATAAAGAAGATGGAAAAAAATCAAATCATTAGGATAGTCCTAGCTAGTACTTCCTTCACAAAGCTTCTACGTAAACAAAAAAATGGAAATTTGCTGAGAAAGATTTACGTGGCAAATGAATATGATTTTTTTCATCAGGCAATAATTTGGATAGGAAAGAGTGCCCAAAAGTTTTGAGGGCAATTATGAAAATATAAGTAGCACTTCCTTCACAAAGTGCTATTCTGAACAGAATAAGAAAATGAATATTACTGATTTTTTGAACTAGGGAAGGAAGGGTTTTGACATATTTGAGGAATATATGATCCAAAGAATTTATGAGAATTTTTGGAGAATTTTGCAAATGACTGAAATGTTGGCTGGTTCACAACCTAGGGAAAAAATTGACACATGAACGACGCATAGGAAAAATTGATGAGGTGACGCCTAGTCATAGCAATGCACCACAATTTATAAGGCTATGACCATCTATATTGGTCATCATAAGCTCCAAATAAGGCAATGGACCAGTGATGTTTGCTTTACGACCATTTCGTGTAAGCGAATTACGACCTTTCTGACCACATTAGTTGTTATGGTTTAGCATTTGGAGCCCCCCCCCCCCCCCCCCCCCGGAAGAGCTAACGACCAATTGGTCTCAAACGGTCAAGGTTTAGACCATTTCTTCGAGGGTCACTGGTAGAAGGTCACAAATTGACATAATTCTTGTAGTGCCCTCAGGGCCGCCTCATCCGAGACCCGTCGCTTCCCCAACCAAAGAGATGAATGGAAAGGCGTCACCTTTCATACCTCTGGACGCCATCCACCGCTAAGATCCAATATAGGACGTCCAAAACTAGCCTCCATCAACCAGTCGTGCTGCACCGGTCGCGAGATAAGCTCGGTCCTTCTACCGGGCGCGAGACGAGCTCAGTCCTACTATCGGAGGAGAGATGAGTTTGGCCCCACATCACTGGGTGCGGGACGAGCAATGGACCGTAGCTAGGAGAGGAAGAGCCCTTTGATGAAGGTAGCAGCCGGACGACGAGGAGAGGGATCGAAGGCTGATACAAGTCGCTTACCGACGGGACGATGCCGTGAGATGACCGAGTCGGCCCTTGTTGCTGTAGCCCGAGCCGACCGACAAGCGGATCTGGGCCGTCTCCGCGACACCGTCCGCAACAGGTTGGTCCTTGCTCTCCCTGCCTAGCCTTAATGAATGTGAATGCCTGCCTTAATATTGAAACGAAATTAATCTCTTAGTGGAACTTCTAAGAAGACTTATACTCCCTCCGTCCGAAATTACATGTCAGATGAGTAGATGTATCTAGATATATTTTCTTTCCATTTTGGTGACAAGTAATTCCCGATGGAGGGAGTATTTAGAAACGGAGGGTGTACTATGCAATCCAATTCTCTCTCCATAGCTCAGTTCTTACATTTTCTATTTTTATAGATGTCCTACTACCAGTCCTATTGTGTATAAATTCTTCAGACTATGATTTTTGTCGGGGATTGTTGCTTGCAAGCAATTTCTGAAAACCTGAAATTATTGAACATGCAGGCATGAGTTCTGTTTACTTATCTATACCTACTAATAAAGGAAATAGGTATTCTTAGTCCGTCATGCTATTTTATGAAAATCCTATGATGTTTTTGACATTAAACCCGCAATACATATTAAATATTTTTCTAAATACTCATATATTCTAAACCGTAACTTCAAATTTAACATGTTATATATGAATTTTTATTTAAAATATGTAGAATCTAAATATGATGTTATTTTTCCTATTAACATTTTTTTAAATATTACCTAGGATGTAATCTTAATCAATAATGCATTATCCGTCTTTCTTTCATACCGATACTGATTTGAATTGTGGATGAACATCTCAGCAAAATCAGGATTGGAGACCAAATTAAAGATCACTTGACTGTTTCTTTGTACATATATTATATCTATATATTTACATAGAAGATCCGTGAAATCTTGAACTGCATTTTTGTAGACAAAGATTATGTTTGTTTGGATCATAGCTACAAATACTAAAATTATAGAATATTTTTTGTAAATTAAGAGTCTGTAGTATTCTTTTTTTCCGTTGCAACACAGGGACCTTTTTGCTAGTTTTATTTATGGGAACGTATCTCTCCCTAATAATAAAGCAAATTCGGTTTCTGGTCGTCCGTCATGGAGATTACCCTTAAAGTTTGCATTTATTACCCACCATGCCACCGGTAAGTAATAAAAAACGTTTCAGAAAGCAAAAAAATCTTGGACTGGGCCGGCCCATGTAAAAACCTCCTATATTACGCTCTGCATGCTGGGAGAATATCCAGCACACCGTATGGGCCGGCCCATGCACAGGCGCCTGCTTTTAGTTCCGTTTATTTATTTATTTTCAGTTCCGTTTTATTTTTGTTATTTTAAATAATTTAGAACTTCAAATAATGTTTAAAAATTTAATAAACTGAAAATTATAAATCAACATATTTAAAAAAATAAAATGTTTGTGACTTCAAAAATTGCTCGGAGTTTTGTAAAAAATTATCGCGTATACAATAAAATGTGTGTACAATAAGAAAAGTCCATGATTTCAAATACAATTCCATGTATTAAAAAATATTAAAGGCATTTAACAAAATGCTTTCTAATTCAAAATATGTTAATGCATTTAAATCTCTCTCTAATAATAAAGCAAATTCGGTTTCTGGTCGTCCGTCATGAAAATTACCCTTAAAGTTTGCATTTATTACCTACCATGCCATCGGTAAGTAATAGAAACCGTTTTAGAAAGCAAAAAAATCTTGGACTGGGCCGGCCCATGTAAAACCCTCCTATATTACGCTCTGCATGCTGGGAGAATATCCAGCACACCGTATGGGCCGCCCCATGCACAGGCGCCTGCTTTTAGTTCCGTTTATTTATTTATTTTCAGTTCCGTTTTATATTTTTTATTTTAAATAATTTAGAACTTCAAATAATCTTTAAAATTTTAATAAACTGAAAATTATAAATCAACATATTTTAAAAAATAAAATGTTTGTGACTTCAAAAACTGCTCGGAGTTTTGTAAAAAACTATCGCATATACAATAAAATATTTGTACAATAAGAAAAGTCCATGATTTCAAATACAATTCCATGTATTAAAAATTATTAAAGGCATTTAACAAAATGCTTTCTAATTCAAAATATGTTAATGCATTTAAAAAATGTTCTAAAATTTTAAAAATAGCTAATGCCTGTTTTGATAGTTTTTTTTTGTATTTAAAATTTTCCTTTCCATTTTTGTTTATTTCTAATTTAAATAAATTAGAATTACAAAAACTTTTGCATATTAAGAAAGAGGAATTTTGAATTAAATGCTGATGAAAACATAAAATGTTTGTGGATTCAAAAAAAGCGCCGGATTTTTATATTTTGTTTGCAAATTCCAAAACAATGTCCATGAATTTAATAAATATATTACTGATTTATAAAAATGTTTGTTTATTCATAAATACTTCATGCGTTTCAAAAAATGTTTGTGAATTTAAAATAAAATCCTCCAACATAAAAAATTATGTTCGTCTTTTCTTGAACTGGTCGCCAATTCAAAAGAAAATATTTAAACCCGTTGGAAATATAAAAAATATTCACGATTTTTAGTAAATATTTGTAAATTGTAAAAAATGTTCTCGATTTTTAAAATTCTTCACGAAATATCTAATGTATATAGTTAAACATTAATACTTCTAAGTCTTTGTGACAATATACCTATGTGAATTTTGAAGAATTAACTGTTGGATGGATCAAATTATTATTGTATGTTTTAAAAAAATATATTAAAATTCAGAATAAATCTTTGAGTTACCAAGATTTTTGACAACCATGATATACATTTTTTGAAAATGTAAAGATTGCTTCAACTTGTGAATAGATTTAAAAGAAGAAACATTTTTTTGCATTTGTGCATAAAATTTTAAAATCAAACGATGATATATGAACATAATATGATCATCATCATTGGAGATTATGTTTTTATCTTCCGTGACAACACACGGTCCATTTTGCTAGTCTTTTTCAACCGGCTGATTTCCGCGTGAAATCAACCGCCCCGCGAGACGTCTGATCCAGCTGGACACACTCGTCTCAATTGGCCGTCACACCATACTTTTCTGGCCGCACACATGTTGAACTTTTTTCCCAGTCGTTTCTCCTTTCGTGTGAGCAGCCGCTTTTTTCCCAGTCGCCATGTTTGTCTCTAACTTCTCACTGACTTTTGTTCTCTTCGCCATGAACGCGACTGACCTCGTCATGCGCTCACCCAAGTCACGAGCTGCTCCAATCGGTAACGCAAAAATCCGACTGTCGTCCTGCGATACAACATATGGGCGCGTTACGTTGCAGTACCCATGACTATTTAGAGAGGCTCTGGTGCTGCGACATAGCACACCCGTCGACGGCTGTCGGTGCTGCGACGCTCCCATTCGCGGGCGCCGGAAGCTGGACGCGGGGTGTGATGTTGTAGGACCATCCGCGTTGCCATGCAGCACTTGCCAGTGTTGCAATGGCTGTCGGCTGCGCCCGTCGCCGTTGCGAGAGTGGGGACATCCTTGCCAGCAATGGATGCGCAAAGCAACACGGGGACGCGATCTACTCCAGGGCGACCGGTGCTGCGAGGCATCGGCGACCGCCGGTGCTGTGGACCGGGGCTCGGTGCTGCAGCCCATTCACACGCGGTTGCGACGACGGTCTGACGACGGAGCTGCAATAGAGAGTCATCGAGGGCCGTCGATGTTGCATTGGAGTTTTGTCTCGCTGCGTGGTGCTACCATGGAGCTGCAATGGAGCTTCGTCGGATGCCATCGGTGTTGCATTGGAGCTCCGTCGCGCCGCACGACACTATAATGAAGCTTGGCCGGATGTTGTCAGTTTTGCATTGGAGCTCTGCCACGCTCGGTGCTGCCATGGAGCAGTAGTGGCGGCTCCTGCTGTTGTGATGCAGTAGTTGCTGACGGCTCTCAGAGTTGTGATACAGCACTCCACTCGGTGTTGTAGTGGAGAGCTCGTCAGTGACGCCGGTGTTTCTTATGCATGTGCCATGCATAATGCATTATTGCCCTTTGCTGCAGAGGAGGCGCTACGTGGACTGATGGGGTGAAGGATGCAACACAAAGGGAAAAAGGCAACGGGGGGTTGCATGTTGTGAACTTGTGATCGAACGGGTTATGTTGGTCTGATCGCATGGCTCACCACGCGGCTGATCTTTCGAAAAGATCAGCCGGCTGATGGGTAGCAGCCCCTTTATTTTAAAGAAATTTTAAACGTTTACTTTTAGTAGTATATTATAATATCTGCGACCGCAGTTAAGGTATACACCCACCACACGTATTAGTGGGGACAGGGCCTATAGCCCCGGCCCGTAAGGGGCTTTAGTCCCGGTTCGCCAATCGGGACTAAAGGGGCGGGACTAAAGGCCTAACCTTTTCGTCCCGGCCCTCTTACAAGCCGGGACTAAAAGTGCTCCACGTGGGCGCCTCGTAGCGCCCCAGGGGCAGGCCCTTTAGTCCCGGTTCGTTACACGGCCCGGGACTAAAGATTTTCATATTTTGCTGGCTTTTGGGTTTTTTTTTTGAATGAAATTATTTTTGGGTTTAGGGTTTTAGGGTTTAGGTGTTCAGAAGATTAACGTGATGCCTCGTTTTGTGTTCGGGAATTAGTTTTCATATAATTTAAAATAGAAATAATTATGCATATATATATATATATAAGATTAACTTATCTTACAAGCGATCATATATATACAATTATATGGAGATCTGAATTATCGGGACTAGAGTCCGTCTATTCGATTACATGGACGAACATCACTAATGGCCCTTAGCTACACTAAATCGTCCTTTGTCTTCTATAGCTTCCGTCCTCAGAAATCCCACAAGCTCCTCTGCAACAGCAATCGCGCGTTGCTCTGGTAGGACCTTCGTCCTCATGGCCGTGTGCTATATAAGAAGAGGAGATGAATATGAATATCAATCATGATAACAAAGAATGACGGGTAAAAATAGAGGTGTGAATGTTCATTGCTTACGTCGAATCTGTGCTCCTTGAACTCAGAGGTAAACGTGCGAATGGTCTCGTAAACATAGTATCCGCATAGATGCGTTCCCCGTGGCTGCTGGTCGCACTTTACGAGAATGGAATATATATAATCAAAATAATAATCTAGCATCATAAATGTATTGAAAATTAATAGAAGTATAACATACTACTACTTACCTGAGCCGCTCTAAAGGTCAGCTTCTCAGGAAAGTTACCGGGAGTCACGCACTTGAACCGATTCCAAACCCTGCCCGACAAGGATAATGATTTGCTAAGTTTTTCATTAATTGATATATCAGAAAATCATCGAAAGAGACCGATAGAGCGCAAGAATGATTAAAATTACCCTTGGAGCATGTCCTGCAGGCTTTGGAACTGTTCCAAGGGTCTCGATAATGGGTCGAAGGCATCAACTATTCCCTTATCAATTTGAATGTCCAACAGAATCCAATGAAAGCTGCACATGTATATATATATATATGTGTGTGTGTGTGTGTGTGAGTAACTTATCAATTACACTTATAAGTGAATGGACACAACATAGTAAAGACCCTCACCTGAAGTTGTATGGAAACAGTATGTGGTCATAGAAATTTTGATCTCTTAGAAACCTTAGAAGGTTTTCCTCCGTCTCCTTGGGATAATTAGTTAGCGTCGCTATATGTATTTTATCTGGATCAATAAACCCAATATTTATGATGCTCTTACTTTTACACTCCAGAATCTTCATTCTGCATAATAGAGTACAAGTTATATATAGACAATGAATTGAAATAACTAAACAAGTTATATGTAGACAACGAATTGAAAAACTTACAGACAATAGCAACTCATAAGCGATTTGTCGAGGGCGTTGCCATTGTACATCTGGAAGAGTTCATCAAAGTCGATATGGATTTCTTCGGAGCGGCCCTAGTACTCCTGTGGGACACTCAGCACGATCATCGTTCTCCCATTCTTTGATTCACTTAAGTACCATTTATGCAAGTAACGCATATTTGTTGGGAGATCATCTTTGCTGACCAAAGGCTCTCCCATGACAAACTGTGGCTTATGGGCTACCACAGCCTTGGGTATCCTGTCGTCTTGGGAAGCCAGCAAATTTTCAACCGAGATACCACATTAATCCGCCAACTCCTTTGCGTTTTCAAAAGCTTGCCCCTGCACCGGAGGGGGAACATTCTCGGTTAACACCTTGAGGGGTGGGATCGACTGTTTGGCCTGTTGTCCAAGCTGAGGAACGTCTGATTTTTTCTTGCTTGTAGTTGAACTTGATTTGCTCCCACTTGCACTTGCATGTGACCTGCTCTTTTTCACTTCCTTCTGCAATGTGCGTGTATAGTCATCAGGCTTATAGTGTAAGTCATACTGTGATGGAGTGGTTATGAAGTCTTTTGCCCATGCTATGTTCTTCTCGGTGTATTTCGGGCGGGGCTCGAGTTCCTTCCTTTTCATCTGCGCCTCATGCTATTCCTTTGCTATCCTGGCGTTTTCCTCGGGGGTACGATCATAAGGTCTGATAGGAAGATTAGCATGAGGTACCTTTGGGAGGGCGACAGTTTGCGCTTTGGGGAGCTCCGTCCCTTAGAAATCATCGACGAAGCATTCTTGCTGGCACGCTTCCGCTTAGTATCATGTGCGGGCGGCGGCGGAGACGGACGACCCAAGTCCGGCGGCGGTGATCGAGATGGACTCGTGTTGTGCTGGCCGACGTCATGTGGAGGGCTTGGAGGTAATGGAGGTGTAGGTGACCTGCGACGACTCGGAGGCGGTGTTGTCCTTGGGGCCAAGCCTGGAAGCTTGATGTAGTTCTTGTCCCATAGGATGACTCCACCCAGTACTTCTCCGAGTGTCCTCTCATCTTCGGGTCCAGCTATGTCGAACTCCATATCATTAAACCCCGTCATGATTTCATCCACCCTGACTTTAGCAAAGCCAGCTGGAATCTCACGGCCATGCCAGCGTGCATCAGGGCCAGAAGGTAAAGCTTGTCCGACGGCCACCTTCATGGATATGTTCTTGAATTTCTGATGGAGTTCACATGATGTTGACTCCTTGATTCCATCCACGGGGTAGCCGGGACCGCCCTCTATCATTCTTCGTTCATCGTCGGGCGGGGCCTCAGATTCAGCCATGCTGCTTTTCCGCTTAGATGGGGCGCCGGTAATATCAAGTGCAGGATCTTCCTGGCGCGGTACTCCTCTAAGCTCATCAATCTGCTTCTGTTGCTCGTTAATCCTGGCAAGCAACTGGTTGAACTTGTCATTCTCCTCATCCTGCTGCCGCTTCTTTGCTCTCTCTCGGCTTCTGTAAGTGTCTTGGTCTCTGGCAAACCCAAGCCACCACGGATAAGAAGGACCGAAGCCTCGCGTTCGTCCTCCATGTTCGTCATTGCCGAGGACCAGTGTGAGCAAATCTTTCTCTCTATCTGCAGTGAACTTTCTTCTTCCCTCCTTAATTTCTTTCACTATCCTTTTCCAATTCTCCCTGGGTATCCTAAGATTGTCATTGCAGATGAGGTCCCCTGTTGTTTCGTCGTACGACCCATCATGCGCGAGGAACCAATTTCTTGCTCTCAATTCCCACTCATCACGGAGTGGTTCAGGTACGACGCCTTATCTATCAGATCTTGCTCTTTCTTATCCCACTTTGGGATGGCAGTCTCATAGCCCCCTGGCCCCAGCTTGTGGTGATATATCTTCTTGTCGGCATTTATCTTGTTCTTTTCTGATAATGCCTGGGCATCTTCTGACTCCTTGTACTCTTGAAATGCCTTCCAGCGATTTGCCTGCTTGGCTAGATACCCCTCGAATACTGGCACTTTCTGTGTCTTCAGATAGTTTTTCCATAACTTCTTCTTCCAGCTACGGAACAGTTCGGCCATCTTCTTCAGAGTCCACTGCTTGACTTTGGCCCTCAGTTTGTCTACGGCGTCTTCATTCTCACATTCTGGCAGGTTGAAATATGACATGAGATCATTCCAAAGATTATCTTTGTACCTTTCAGCGACATAGTCACTATCGGCTGCCCCTTTGCGCTTGTTCCACTCCCGAACGCTGATCGGGACGTGATCCCTAACGAGAACTCCGCATTGCTTCTTGAATGTGTCAGCAGCGTTCTTAGGAAGCTTGGGTTCGCTCGTAGGAAATATCACCTCAAATGTGTAATGCGTCCGTGCATCCAACTTTCTAGTCGGGCCTCGTTTCGTAGTTTTGCTCGATGTGGAGGCCTAAGAGGGAGAAACATTCGTCAAATGAATGTATATGTATACAATATAGAGCTATCTCCAATATTTTTCACATATTACAAGTGATTGTCGAACTTCATATGTATACCTCGCCGGACTTCTCCTCTTCACCGGCTTCTCCATCAGTGGAGCTATCACCTTCTTCGTCATTGGACCTATCTCCTGCCCCATCGGCTTCATCTTCGTGTCGCTTGACCTCCATTCCAACGTCCTGGTTTAGATATAACGACGGAGATTCAGCTGGTTCAACGCCGGGGCCGTCTTTAATTATATCTTCCAGAAGTTCTTCCTCTTCGAGGTTCCTGATATGTGGATCCATAGTTCTGCAAAAAACGGATTCTCTTAACCTTTCTACCAAAAACCAAAGTAGGAGTACTTTTCCAATTTGAGACTCCTAGATTTCTGCATAGTATTCAAAGTAGGAGTACTTTTCCAGCATTCAATAAGCAAAACCAAATCGTAAAATAAAGTAGTACTCAAATTTGCATGCATTCAATTATAAGCTAATACATCATCACTTTTGTCCGTACATCGTCGAATATTATCATTAATAGTCCTCGAATACTATCATACATATAGCATCACTAATACATCTAGAACCGTAGCGCCCGACGGGCATCGGCGCGGGTGGTGGACACCCAAAGAGAAGGAACCATCACAGGATCATAGCTCCAGTGAGATCCCCGAAGAACCTGCCATGTATGCTCGAACCTGCCCTCCAACGCAACCATGTAGCGACGGACGTGCTCATCCTCCTCGCTGACACGGTGACGTACCACCTCCGCGGTGTCCGGAAGCCTCGGCACCCTCACTGGCCCACGCGACTGCCACCAAACAAAGATCGGGTCAACGACGGGCTGGCTCCTCACCAACCTACACCCCCGGAAGGTAGCACCTCCTAATACCAGCCGGGCGGAGCCCAGTCCCGGACAGGGCCCCTCTGATCAAGCAGGTGTCTTCCGCCGAGTCGACGACGAGGATGCGGGATAGGCATCGTAAAATGAACTAAAAAAATAAACTAGTTCTATTAATTTTCTTGCTAAAAATAAACTATTAACACTTAAGCATATACAATAGCAAAATTAAACTATTAACACTTATTTTCATTTTTCTTCTCCTCCTCTTCTTTTCTTCTCTTCTCCTCCTCTTCTTTTCTTCTCTTCTCCTCCTCTTCTTTTCTTCTTTTCTTCTTTTCTTATACACTATAGACTATATACACTATAGCAAAATTCCTCCTCTCCTTATACACTATACACTATATACACTATACACTTAAGCATATACACTATACAATATACACTTTTTCTTCTTTTCTTCTCCTCCTCTTCTTATTTTCATTTTTCCTAATCTTATTTTCTTATTTTTGTTCATATTTCTTCTTCTTGTAACCCTAACCTAATTCTAAATATTACTAACCCTAATAATCTAGCACAAACCTAATAACAATAGGAATTAAATGATAAAAAAATCTTTTCTTTTTCTTCTTTTCTTCTCCTTTTTCTTCTTTTGTTCTCCTTTTTCTTCCTTTCTTCTCCTTTTTCTTCTTCTCTTCTCCTTTTTCATCTTTTCTTCTATACTGGCCGGAGTGTTGGAGAGGAGGGGGCGGGGGGCTTACTGGCCGGAGTGTTGGCGAGGAGGACGGCGAGGAGGACGGCGCGGCGGCGAGGAGGACGGCCGACGGGGAGCAGGACGGCGGGCAGCCTGACGGCGTCGGTTACGTTCGTCGCTGTGCCACACCGGGTAGGAGAACGAGAGGAAGAAGAAGAGTAATGGACGAATTTGGTTGGAAATTTTCGAAGTCCCGCTTATATAGGTGGATCTATAGTCCCGGTGCGTGGCTCGGGCCGGGACTAAAGACCCCCTTTAGTCCCGGGTGGAGCCACGACCCGGGACTAAAGGCCTCTTTTTGGGCAGACCAGGAGGCGGGAAGCAGGGGGTCTTTAGTCCCGGGGCGTGGCTCCAGCCGGGTCTAAAGGGGGTCTTTAGCCCCGGGTCGTGGCTCCACCCGGGACTAAAGCCCCTCCTCGGCTGCACGATAAGTTTAGTCCCACCTCGCCAAGCAAGGGGGACAAACACTTGTTTATAAGCCCCGTCGCAGCTTGTCCATCGAGCTCCTCTCTAAAGCAGGCTTACGGGCCTAAACTTACTGAAAATTGAAACTATATTCGAAATTGTGGAGAAAATTCAATCTGAATTCAAAGTGAATTCAGGTCGAATTTTGTCCATGATTTCTCATATAGTTTCAATTTTTTTCTATTTTCAAAATTAATTATTTTGACTATCCAAACTATTAACTTATTTTGTTATTTTCAATTAAAAACTATGTTTATTAAAAATTCTTTTTGCATATTTGAGAATTTTACAAAACTATGATAATGAAAAGTGTTTGAAATTGAATAAATAATTCAAAACTATTTTCTATTTTCATAATTAATAATTTTGACTATCCAAACTATTATCTATTTTGTTATTTTCAATTATAAACTATGTTTATTAAAAATTCTTTTTGCATATTTGAGAATTTGACAAAACTATGATAATGAAAAGTGTTTCAAATTGAATAAATAATGCAAAACTATTTTTTATTTTCATAATTAATAATTTTGACTATCCAAACTATTATCTATTTTGTTATTTTCAATTAAAAACTATGTTTATTAAAAATTCTTTTTGCATATTTGAGAATTTGACAAAACTATGATAATGAAAAGTGTTTCAAATTGAATAAATAATGCAAAACTATTTTTTATTTTCATAATTAATAATTTTGACTATCCAAACTATTATCATTTCACCCACATAGCTATGATAATGAAAGTTGGCATGCTATCATCATTTCACTCACATAGCATGTGTTAAAAAGTTGAGAGGGCTACGACAAAAACTGGATGCACTTCGTGTACAAAACTGACAATCTCTCTCGAAGTAGCAGGGTTTCGAACGAGAACTCATCTCTTACAAAGGGATTTCATTTTTTTGAACTTATTTGAACTCCATACTTTTTGTGTGTTCAAAATGCACCATTCAAAGGCACATCACAAAATTTCAACAATTTCTGACTTCATTTGGTATATTTCTTGCATTTACTTATTTTTTTTGAGCTAGTTGACCCTGAAATTGAAAAGCACTACAAATGAACTCTGAAAATGTTGAAAGTTGGCATGCTATCATAATTTCACCCACATAGCATGTGTTAAAAAGTTGAGAGGGCTACGACAAAAACTGGATGCACTTCGTGTACAAAACTGACAATCTCTCTCAAGTAGCAGGGTTTCGAACGAGAACTCATCTCTTACAAAGGGATTTCATTTTTTTAACTTATTTGAAATCCATACTTTTTGTGTGTTCAAAATGCACCATTCAAAGGCACATCACAAATTTTCAACAATTTCTGACTTCATTTGGTATATTTCTTGCATTTACTTTTTTTTTGAGCTAGTTGACCCAGAAATTGAAAAGCACTACAAATGAACTCTGAAAATGTTGAAAGTTGGCATGCTATCATCATTTCACCCACATAGCATTTGTTAAAAAGTTGAGAGGGCTACGACAAAAACTGGATGCCCTTCGTGTACAAAACTGACAATCTCTCTCGAAGTAGCAGGGTTTCGAACGAGAACTCATCTCTTACAAAGGGATTTCATTTTTTTAACTTATTTGAACTCCATACTTTTTGTGTGTTCAAAATGCACCATTCAAAGGCACATCACAAAGGGATTTCTTCTTCTCTCATATATGGTGGACACTAGCTCACCTGATTTTTCAACCGTCGATGATGGTCGCTACTCCTACTTCCCCTAGTGCATAACCAATATCTAGCACAAGGAGAAGAAGGAGAAGTGATTGTTTTAATCAAAAACAGATCTGTTACAAAAGGGATTTCATTTTTTGAACTTATTTGAACTGAAGACTTTTTGTATATATATGTGGTCGAAATGCATGATACCATGAAGTTAGAAAGGGCTAAACCATTCAAAAGTAGCAAATGAAGTTAGAAAGGGCTAAACCATTCAAATTTGGAAACTATAATGGCACAAACAGAAACTAGACATATATAAATTGGTCCAAGAAGTACATGATACTAGTCCAAACAGTACATAATAATAGCTACAATAGATATATATACAAGTGTTCGACGTTAAGAACACTACTCGTCTGAATCATATGAATCAGAATGTCCACCTTCTTCGAGGTGACGCTGGCCATAGTGGACGACTCGAATCTTGCGGTACAACTCGTATGAAACATATGCATCTTTTGCTGCATACTCAATGTTGATATCATCAAGTGGGCCCTTCTCCCAAAGTCTGTGCTGAGACTTTGGGAAACTGGTCTTCATATCACCATATGACTCGTCGATCAAGGCAACTGCCATATAAGCCATCGAAGTCCTGTCATGTTGAAGCTTGAATATCGTTTGGATATCAACGAGGCAACCAGCTGGTATCTCAATACCGAAGCTGTGCCTCATCTTCAGCCTGTCGTTCCTTATGTCAACGGAAGCAAAAGTGACGCCGCTGCGAAGGAACTCCATGAGTCCTGGACAATGCTTGTCACTCCTGCAACAGAAACAAATTAAAATGGACCAAATGTTACATACTGCTGCAATAAGGAAACATGTTTCACTACAACTAAAGAGAAACTTATCTTTAGGATTCATATAAAACATATGCAATGGAACCTAGAGAGATCACTACAACTATTTGAAGCGAACCAACTATGATTCCAATGGAACATATTAAACACTAGTTCATTCTAATACGATTTTTCAGATTATGGAAAACTATTCCAATTAGATTGTGCTCCCCTTCAACTAATCAAAATTGTTTCACTACAACTATTTGAAGGGAACCAACTATGATAGAAACAAATAAACTTATACGTGGAATTCACTATGATAGATTATGGACATTATGCATAATATGCAAACAAAAGAAAGCTTGTTAACTAGTAAATCCAAACTACAAACTAAGTCTTATCGGAATGACAAAATTCGATCCAATGTGAATTATAAATGAACACAAATAAATAAATTCCTACTAAATATAATATTAAGTATAATCGGACTCTAGCTACACTACTAAATCAACACAAAAGAGTAGCATGTCCTATTCAACACTAAAACATATTGAACACTAAAAAATTGTACACTAACAAATTAATTTCTACTAAATATAATCGGATACTACACTACTAAAACTAATTCCACACATACTACACTACTAAATCAAATGTACAAATATACAAAATCTACTACGCTACTTAATTAGATACACAAATACACAAAATCCATGTGAACGTGGGAGTAGTGACCCTAGGGGAGGGATTATCTTGGATCAAAGAAAGCCTCAAAACTTACTTCGCCCATTGGAAGATCAAGACATGGCTTGCGAAGCATATTTGGATGACGACAACACCACGTTGATTGGCCATGTACTCCAGATCAAGCCCGAAGAACTTCTCATGATCCGGTGCGTGGTTAAACCATCGTTCCTTCAACTGTTGAAGGAAATACGGCACCTCCGTGCTCAGGTTCGTGTACACGACACGGAGCTTCGTCGCGCCATGCGCGACCACCTCACGAAAGATAGTTGGCATGGTGGAAGAAGAGAAGGGAAGAAGAGAGGAGAAGAACAGAGAGGGCGACGCGAGAGAGAAGAAGAAAAGAGAGGGCGACGCGAGAGAGAAGAAGAACAGAGAAATGGCGACTGTACGCTTCGGTTCGTGCTTTTCATCGCCCGAAACGACGCGGGATACAAACCATTTGGGCCTTTAGTCCCGGGTTGAGCCACCAACCGGGACTAAAGAAGTATGCCAAACGGTTGCCACCACTACGGCATGCCACGTGTTAGGCTTTTAGTCCCGGGTTCAACCACCAACCGGGACTAAAGAGGTATGCCAACGATCGCCCCACTACGGCAGGCCACGTGTTAGTCCTTTAGTCCCGGGTTGAGCCACCAACCGGGACTAAAGAAGTATGCCAAACGGTTGCCACCACCACGGCAGGCCACGTGTTAGTCCTTTAGTCCCGGGTTCAACCACCAACCGGGACTAAAGAGGTATGCCAACGGTCGCCCCACTACGGCAGGCCACGTGTTAGTCCTTTAGTCCCGGGTTGAGCCACCAACCGGGACTAAAGAGGTATACCAACGGTTGCCACCACCACGGCAGGCCACGTGTTAGTCCTTTAGTCCCGGGTTGAGCCACCAACCGGGACTAAAGGGGGATACGAACGGTTGCCACCACCACTGCCCGCCGCGTAGCCCTAGTCCCGGTTTGGGACACGAACCGGGACTAAAGGCTCCTTACGGGCCAGGACTAAAGCCTTGAGGAAGGCATTGGGAATTGGGACGACGTGGCCGGGCCTTTAGTCCCGGCCCAGAGGCACTCCGGGACTAAATGGTCCAGGCCAAAGGCCCGTTTTCTACTAGTGACGCAGATGACACAACACTAGTCACCGCCTTGACCGATGTATCAATATACATGTATTGTTGGACAACCATGGTGGATGTTCTACCAGAGATGCATGCAAGGCCTGCAAGCACGCAGCACACGTTGGAAAGTTGGATATGAAGTAGAGTCCACCAAATGTAAGCTATGTGATATTGAGCATGGTCGAAAAGAAAGTGTGCCTAAGAATGAGAAACAAGTACGTATTTGAGGAAAAAAAAAGACCAGACTTAGCAGATTACATTATGGGCATCAAGAGAATGATAGGAATCATCTTTTCAATTTTATTGTTCTACTTGCAAAATTGTTCGTGTGGTAAATTATTTTTCATATTTCTTAGCATGTAGTATTTTCTTTTGTACCTATTGTAGCACACGGTCTCTTTCACTAGTCTTTAACAAAAAGGGCCTGAAGAAATTCCCCACAAAAAAGAACCTGAATAAATTGAAGAAACAGTTGCAAGCAAAAAAGTTAACTTGCAAGATGAAGAAGAGATGAAAGGGAACAAGAATTCGACCCACGGAGTGGATCGATTGCATTAATCAGCAACACACGATTTAAGGAACGTCTTCAAAAAGCAACCACCAATTTTGTCCAGCTTTAAGGTGGCAAGAAAGAGCAATACTACATCTACGTAAATGTTTATGTACGTTTACATGATAATCTGACTTGCAATAATTGATTGGATTAAGAGAAGGATGAGGCCCATCCACCCGCGAAAATCAAAGGGGGGCATGTTCAGATTAGTTGGAAGGTTTAGTAAACTTATGTAGGCTTTAGTAGGTTTAGCATTTTCGGGCAAGAAATTAGTACTTTTTCCTTGTTTCGACTGAAAGGCTATGAAGGTTTTTGAAACGAAAATTTTGCCTTTCTCCAAGAAAATAATTTAGGAAGAAATAGTTTCAGATTCAAAACACTAGAAGTAACAATAAGAGGTGCAAAACAGAATTTAAGTTCAAGCAAAAAAGTAGCAGAAACACCCAAATTTAACGACTCATTTCATTCAGTTCTGATGATCACATCGGCCAGCAACAAACACTCACACTCGATATAACCAACGACCACGTGACAGTAACATTCTGTTTTGCCTAAGATAGAACCGCATAGGTGATCGATTAAAATCACCACCAGCTCAACCAACAGACTCACACTCAAAGAGTTCCATTCTCCTAACTAAATTTATTTAGTTCTGCTTAAGGCAACCGGCCAATGCGTAATGAATGTCCCATTAGTTGGGGGCGAAGAAGATCTCAGAGTCGAGCCTCTTGGACCGGAAGAGCTTCTCCATCTCCGGAGTCGTGTTGAACGACGCCTCCAGCACCTCTGACGAGATCGCCTTCCACACGGATGTCTTCCCTGCCAGGTGGGAGAAGATAGGGCTGCAATAACACACACAAAGCGTATCATTAGAATTAGTTTTCGGAGAAGCACAGTACAATGCCAAGTATTAGTTTCAGGAACTCCTTACTTGGGGGTGGTGATGATGGAAAACCACTCCATGCCGGAGGCATCGGCGATCTTGGACACGACATGGAAACGGGGCACGATAAAGAGGCTGCCACCCTCGATGCGGGTCTCCAAGACGCGCTTGCCATCAGGGCCGACAACCTGCACACGCCCACTGCCACGCACGATGTACGTCACCTGGTACGCCGAGTCACACGAGAAGCCAGGGGAGCACATAGAGTGGGCATCGATCCTGACGAGGTCAGCGCCAAGCCCGACCTCTTTCACCAGCGGCAGGTTGGCCGTGTTGAGCACCACCACGCGCCCGCCGTTGGGGATGTCCACGTCGAGCTTCGCCTCCAGACAGTTGAGCGCCATGTCCTTGCGGTCCTCGGCGACCGGCTCCGGGAGCTTCTGCCCGGCCGAGAGCTTGACGATGCCAGAGGCCGGCTGGCTGGAGACGAGCTTAGCGGCGTCGTCCTGCTTGAGGTCCCAAGCACGGCCGACGAACTCCGTGGAGAAGCCAGTGAAGATGCCGCTGGCGCCCGTGAGCTGGAAGTTGGTGAACTGGCCTGGCCTGTGGCCCTTGGAGGTGTCGCCGAGGAAGAGGACGACCAGCTCCGTAGCAGACTCCGCGGTGTTGTGCCACCAGGTGACCACGCCGAAGGGGAGCGCCAGAGCGTCGCCTTCCTTGACGGCAACCACCTTCTCCTTGGTGGCCTCGGGCAGGACGATGCCGCAGGTTCCCTTGCCTATCAATCATTCATGGATCAGAATAAGCATCAGTATTTGTACGAAATTCTCTAAAAATACATATCTAAACAGTTGATTATATTGCAACGAAATTCCAAAAACAACCGTACATGTTAAGAAGGTCAGAGGAAAACCAACGAAAGATTTGCTTAAGATTAACAATGATGACCTCTTAGACAAAGAGATTTAATCAAAACGATACAGCTCATGAAAAAATGCAATAATATTTAGGGCAATGCTTTGTGCCGCGCACGGGCCGCCCAATCTGTCAGCTGTATACGGGTCGCGCCGTTAGATTTCCATGCAGTAATTTTTCCTCAATGTAACAATTTTCGTTCACCATGCAGCAATTTCATCAACGATTGCAACAAAAAAAAGTTGTAGCAAAAAAAATCTACGTGATCATAGCAAAAAAAACAAAGTTGATGATGCGTGGTAGCAAAAGTCAAACGCCGGTTGTAGCAAGTATCTACGTGAACGTGTATGCAAATATTTACACGGAATAAAAGTTGCATGCACTGATAAACGAAGCGCACGCGAAAAACGTTGCATGGCCACGCAAGAGAGCGACCGGCGCATCGGTTCCGCCGGCGCGTCGAAGGAAAACATTTCCCTAATATTTATTATTGATTCCAAATATGTAGGATCTGATGTATTTGACAGGAATAATTCAGGAGAAAGAAGAGTCTGCTTAATTCCGATCTGCAAAAGCATTCGACCTAAATTACAGAATGAAACTAACAGATTCATCCGCTGCCATATACAATTCAGCAAAGAAATAATTGTTTTGTGAACCGAAACTAAACAACTAGCACGATCTCAGAACAGAACACATGGTGTTTAGCAGAGGTGCGGCTCTGCTCAATCCCAGTCTACCTGAGCATTCGATCTAGATTGATTCGACCGATACGCTATAGCATCTACGAACCAAAATTAACTAAGATCCACAAGAGAGCTCGGATCGATCGGACTCGGTACGGGTGAAGATCGAGATCGATCGGTTGCATGTACATGCTTACCTTGGAGGACGTAGGCGACCTTTGCGGAGTCAGAGTAGCTGGGGAGGGACATGCCGCCGGCGGCGAGCGATAGCTTGGCTGCGCCGATGGAGGCGACGCCAAGCATGGGCAGGTCGGCCGGGCTCCACTCGTAGTAGGCGCCACCCTCGCCGCCGTACGCCTTGGCCGGCTGCCTCGGGGTCAGATCCACAGCCATCGCCGCGAAAAGGAAAAAGCTAGGATCGAGCGAAGTTCGGGAAGTGACGGGAGCAAGAGAGGAGGGTGTGATGAGACGATGGGGATGGCTAGGGCGTACGTCGACTATTTATAGAGAAGGAACCGGAAGGAAAGCTGCTGACGCTCACGGATAAGATTACCACCGTTACGAATAGGAGCGGATTAGAGTTGTTAGCAAAGTTGTTACAGATTTGTTACAGAGTTGTGGGCAACGATCTGCGCGCCGGGAACCGGCGTAAGGATCGAGCTGGTCGCGTCCAGTCCTTCCGATGCAACCATCCACCATTGTTAGATATAGACTAGCAAAAGGGCCCGTGCGTTGCAACGGAAGAAAAAAAACACACGTTTTTAATCTTTTTATAATCATTTTGATTTATTAAAATAATAAGCTAACTAACTAATGTAGTCAGTTATATGCTATTTTGTTGAGAAATCAACCCGGTCATTGTTAATTTCACTATGATGAGAAATTGAGCGGGACAAACAAAGCAAAACAAAGAGGCTACATGAATTGATCAATTGACTGTTATCTTATTTCACTCATGGGGTAGAGAATGTGTGATCAGATGACAAACTGAAGGTGGTGTTCCATTCTCTGTCTCTACAACAATACAATCTTACATTCAATACATTCATTCATCAGCAAACAAATCTCCACAAAACAAAATTTCTTGTCGGTGCTTAGCACACGGTTGAAGGCATGGGAAGGGGATCTCACGATATGATGAGTTCCTACCGGAGGAGGGGATACGATGAGGGGAGCAAGGGTTAGGTGCCTCTATCTGGCCATAAAGGAGTCGTCGTTGTCGCGCCATAACCTCGAAGTTCCCCGTGTGAGCCATGGAGGCCCGCCTCCACCTGCAAGTACTTCGCTCCGCCGCGCCTTATCCGCGTGCCGCCGCCGTTCTGCATCGAGCAGACGCATCATCCCCAGTCATTGTAGTTGTCGCGTTGATTTGATCCAGAAGCTGTGCTCGAGTGCCGAAACGGGGGCAGCAAGCGGGCAGAGGTACGGCCGCGGACGCGGGTGGGTTGAGATCGACAACAGTGGTGGTTGAGGTCGGCCGCGGCGGCGAGTGGTGTGGCAGCGTCCTGGGCACAGGGCAGGATGGACCAGGGTCGACGCGATGCGCTCGAGCGCCTCAACGGAGGCAGTGAATGGGGAGAGGTACGGCCGCGGAGGCGGGTGGGTTGAGATCGGCGGCGGTGGCGGTTGAGGTCGGCCGCGACGTCGAGTGGTGTGGCGGCGGCCTGGGCACAGGCCAGCTATTTGCACCATTTTTTCTAAAAAAAACTGCATCATTGTATCATTACGGTATGGTACTCTGTACCGAAGTTGTGACCTTGAAAATACCGGTCTGCATCAAAGTTGTGATCCTAAAAAAACGTGCACCACAATTTTGTATTTTCACCGTGCACATATATGACCCATCTTATTAAGCTCATGTGGAAAAATAGACCTTGTGCAATTGTGTCACGTGACATGCTGCGATTACATGTCCGATTGGACTTGTGCTTTGGACATAATTACGAATTACATGTCCGATTGGACTTGTGCTTCGGGCATAATTACGAATCATATGCTGCGTTGCCAAGGTTTCCTTTTTTGCTACGGCCCTTTTTTTTCTACGGCTAGCTGTGTTAATCTAGTTCGTTCAAATTTCTTAACTTTGCGTTGCAGATAAATGTTGGAGCGCGGATTGAATAATAAAAATTATAGTTTTTTTTATAAAAATGCCGCGGTGGGTTTTCCGACGGAAGCAATAGGCCCATGCGTTGCAACGGAAGAAAGAAATACCACACGGCACACGCTCTTAATTTATAAAAAATGTCTATAATTTGAGAATTTATAGTTACGATACAAATAAAGATGGTCTTATCCTACAAAAATGCAGTTCAAAATTTCACAGGTCTTCTATTCTAACACGGCTTGCATGTAGATTTAATACGTACAAAGAATCAGTCAAGTGACCTTCAGTTTCATCTCTAATCCTGATTTTGTTGACGTGTTCATCCCCAACCCGGATGAGTACCGGTATGAAAAAAGACGATTAATGACTTATTTATTAAGATTGCACCCTAGATAGTATTTTTATTAAATGTTTAACAAATAAAATAATATCATATTTAAGTTATACATATTTTTCTAATCAAATTCCATGTATAATATGTTAAATTTGAAGTTACGGTTTAAAAGTGTTGTTTGTAGAAAAAGGAAGCTGTGGTTGTAGCAAATTTCGGTCACAGATGCAGTAAAAACGTGGTTGTAGCAAAATAACGACGCCGATGATGCGTGGTAGCAAAACAAAATGTGGGCTATAGCAAAAAACGGACGTCGTTGTAATAAGAAATCGACACCGGCGAGGCATCGTAACAAAAACCCGGCGTGGTTGTAGTAAAACGAGATGCAGATTGTAGCAAAAATCGACACCGGTTGTAGCAAAAAAATCCGACGAATTCGGGTTGCAACTCTCACGAACGTGGATGCAACTTTTTTTAGTGGACGGATGTAGCAACAATCGACGCCGGCTGTAGTAAAAATCGACACCGGTTGTAGCAAAAAAAATCGGCGAACTCACGTAGCAACTCTCACGAACGTGGATGCAACTTTTTTTAGTGGACTGGTGTAGCAACAATAGACGCCGGTTGTAGTAAAAATCGACACCGGTTGTAGTAAAAAAATTCGGCGAACTCATGTAGCCACTCTGACAAACGTGGATGCAACTTTTTTAGTGGACGAGAGTAGCAAACATCAACACCGGTTATAGCAAAAAAATTCTCCCATTGCAAGATTGAACCCAAAACTAAGCACTTCTCCCATCGCAAAAAATACCAATCTAGTTGGCAAAACCAAACAAATAATTTAAAGAGACTTGCAAAGATATGAAATCATGCATATAAGAATTCAGAGGAGACTCAAATAATATTAATGGATAATCTGAACATAAACTCACAATTCATCGGATCTCGACAGACACACTGCAAAAGAGTATTACATCGGATAGATCTCCATGAAGATCATGAAGATCATGGTATTGAAGATCCGTAGATCTGTGGTGAACTACTCACACATCCTCGGAGGGGCAATGGAGTTGATGTCGATGCCCTCCGTGATCAATTCGCTCTCCGGCACATAACCGAAAAGGCTCCCAGTTTGGATCTCTCGGGAACATAGGCTCCCGGCGGCGTAAAAGTATTTCCGTGACTCTCTTTTCGATACTGAAATATTTGGGAATTTATAGGCCAAGAATTAGGGTTAGGACACCCGAGGGGGGCACAAGCCAGGGGGCGCGGCCACCCCCAGGGCGCCCCTGCAGGCTTGTGGCCTCCCTGCAACTGCCTTGCCCCCTACTCCAAGTCTGTTGCGTGTCTTCTGGTCCAAGAATATTCTTTCCGGAGATTTTATTCCGTTTGGATTTCGTTTAATATTCCTTATCTGCAATACTCAAAAACATGGAAAAAAACAGAAACTAGCACTAGGCTCTAGATTAATAGGTTAGTCCCAAAAATAATATAAAACAGCATATAAATACATATAAAACATCCAAAACATATAATATAATAGCATGGAACAATAAAAAATTGTAGATACGTTGGAGACGTATCAAGCATCCCCAAGCTTAAATCATGCTCGTCCTCGAGTAGGTAAATGATAAAAACAGAATTTTTGATGTGGAATGCTACCTAACATATTTATCCATATAATATTCTCTAACGTGGCATGAATATTCAGATCCATAAGACTCAAAACAAAAGTCTATATTGACACAAAAGCAATAATACTTCAAGCGTACTAATAAGGTAATTTCTTCCTTTCGAAACAGCATGGTCTTAGAAAGTTATCCCTACAAAATCATATGGTCTCGCTATGCTTCATCTTCACCACACAAAGTATCTAAATCATGCACAACCCCGATGAAAATCAAGCAATTGTTTCACACTTTTTATGTTCTCAAACCTTTTCAACTCTCACGCAATAGATGAGCGTGGGCCATGGATATAGCATTATAGGTGGAACAGAGTGTGGTGGAGGTTGCAAAAAAAGGAGAAGACAGTCTCACATCAACTAGGCATATCAACGGGCTATGGAGATGACCATCAATAGATATTATTGTGAGTGAGTAGGGATTGCCATGCAACAAATGCACTAGAGCTATAGTTGTACGAAAGCTCAAAAAGAAAACTAAGTGGTTGTGCAAAAGATGTATACGAGTAGTTATATGAAAGTGACAACGTAGGAGACTATATATGAAGAACATGGTGCTACTTTGAAGCACAAGTGTAGAAACAGATAATAGCATTGTCCCTTCTCTCTTTTTCTCTCATTTTTTATTCATTTTTTGGATGGGCTTCTATGGCCTTTTTATTCATTTTTATGGCCTCCGTTGGCCTCTTTTATATTTTTTTTGTAAAGTTCGGAGATTCATCCCAACTTGTGAGGGAATCATGGCTTCCATCATCCTTTTTCTCACACGAGACAATGCTCTAATAATTCCAATCATCACACTTTTATTTACTTACAACTCAAAAGATTACAACTCGATATCTAGACCAAAGTATGACTCTACAAGCAATATGGAGGTGATGGTGCGTGTCATAAAAATGAAACGGTGGTGTTGCATGGCAATATATCTCGGAATGGCTATGAAAATGCCATAATAGGTAGGTATGGTGGTTGTTTTGAGGAAAATATATGGTGGCTGTTTTGAGGAAGGTCGGTTTAATGTACCGGTGAAAGTTGCACGGTACTAGAGAGGCTAGCAAAGGTGGAAGGGTGAGAGTGCGTATAATCCATGAACTCAACATTAGTCATAAAGAACTCACATACTTATTGCAAAAGCCTATTAGTTATGGAAGCAAAGTATTAGATGCATGCTCCTAGGGGAAGGGTTGGTAGGACCTAACCATCGCGTGATCCCAACCTCCACACAAAGGTTGACAATCATTAAACAAGTCATGCTCCGATTTCTTCACATAACGGTTCACCATACGTGCATGTCACGAGAATCACAAGCTTTAACAAAAGTATTTTTTTAATTCACAATTACTTACTAGAATGACTCTCATATCACTATCTTCACATCTCAAAACTATATGCAACGAATCAAACTTCTTATCATATTCAATGCACTTAATATGAAAGCTTTTATTATATCCCTCTTGGATGCCTATTATATTTAGGACTAAATTCATAAACTAAACCAATTATCATGTTGTTTAAAGAACTATCAAAATAATATAAGTGAGGTACGAGAGTTTAATAATTCCACAACACCGCCTTGCTCTAAAAGATATAAGTGAAGTACTAGAGCAACATTGCCTAGCTCAAAAGATATAAGTGAAGCATAAAGAGTATTCTAATGAATTCACGATTCAGTGTGCAGCAAGTATGATTGTGGCAAACTAAAAAGTAAAGACTGATATCATACAAGACGTTCCAAGCAAAACAAATATCATGTGGTGAATAAAAATATAGCCTGAAGTAAATTTACCGATGGATTGAAGACGGAAGAGGGGATGCCTTCCGGAGTATCCCCAAGCTTAGGCTCTTTGGTATCCTTGAATATGGCTTGGGGTGCCTTGGGCATACCCAAGTTAGGCTCTTGCCACTCCATATTCCATAGTCCATCAAATCTTTACCCAAAACTTGAAAACTTCACAACACAAAACTCAACAGAAAACTCATGAGATCCGTTAGTATAAGAAAGATAAATCACTACTTAGGTACTGTTGTGAACTCATTGTTTATTTATATTGATGTAATAATTACTGTATTCTAACTTCTCCATGGTTCAAACCCCCGATACAACCCATAGATTCTTCAAAATAAGCAAACAACAGAAAGAAAACGGAATATGTCAAAAACAGAACAGTCTGTAGCAATCTGTTTACTTCGAATACTTCTGTAACTGCAACAATTCTGAAAAATTAGGACGATCTGGGAAATTTGTAAAACAATGTTTTGAAAAACATTCAGATCAAAAGCACGTTCCAGCGAATTTATAAAATTCATGGACTAAGAGAGAAAGTTTCTATTTTCAGCAAAATTAACTTGCAAACACCATAGACCATCCCAAATGTCTTACTTGGCTCAAACACTAATTAAGACAAGAAAACACAATTATTACAGAGGTAATAATATGTGCATCACTCAAAAAAAATCAAAAACAAACAAATAAAATTGGGTTGCCTCCCAACAAGCGCTATTGTTTAACGCCCCTAGCTAGGCATAATGCAATAGATCTAGGTATTATCGTCTTCGATATGCAATCCATAGGTAGCTCACATAATAGATTCATAAGGTAATCTTATTTTCTTTCTAGGAAAATGTTCCATGCCTTTCCTTAATCGAAATTGGAATCTAATATTACCTTCTTTCATGTGAATAATTGCACCAATCGTTCGAAGGAAGGGTCTATCAAGAATCATAGGACATGTAGGATTGCATTCTATATGAAGAACAATGAAATCTTGTTCCCCTCATAACATAAGCATCTAGTCTCGGGTTTGGGTTCAATCCTGGGTTTCTTCATTAGAGCAGTAACTGGTTTGTCGTTTCATGAAGTATCCCTTCTAGCCCTTGCCCTTTCTTGAAACTAGTGGTTTTACTAACCATCAACAATTGATGCTCCTTCTTGATTTCTATTTTCGCACTGTCAAACATTGTGAATCGCTCAAGGATCTCATATCTATCCTTGATATGTTATAGTTCATCACGAAGCTCTAGCAGCTTAGTGGCAGTGACTTTGGAGAACCATCACAATCTCATCTCAAAGATTAACTCCCACTTGATTCAAGCGATTGTTGTACTCAGACAATCTAAGAACATGCTCAACGATTGAGCTTTTCTCCTTTACTTTGTAGACAAACAATCTTGTCGGAGGTCTCATACCTCTCAACAAGGGCATGAGCATGAAATCTCAATTTCATCTCTTAGAACATCTCTTATGTTCCATGACATTTCAAAACGTCTTCGGCGCCTTGCTTCTAAGCTATTAAGTATTACGCACTGAACTATCACGTTGTCATAAGAAACGTGTATGTCAGATGTTCGCAACATCCACAGACGACGCTCGAGGTGCAGCACACCGAGTAGTGCATTAAGGGCATAAGCCTTCTGCGCAGCAATGAGGACAATCCTCAGTTTTACGGACTCAGTCCGCAAAGTTGCTACTATCAACTTTCAACTAATTTTTTTCTAGGAACATACAAAAACAGTAGAGCTATAGCGCAAGCCACATCGTAATTCGCAAAGTCCATTATACTATGTTCATGATAATTAGTTCAATTAATCATATTACTTAAGAACTCCCACTCAAAAAGTACATCTCTCTAGTCATTTGAGTGGTACATGATTTAAATCCACTAACTCAAGTCCGATCATCACGTGAGTTGAAAATAGTTTCAGTGGTAAGCACCTCTATGCTAATCATATCAACTATACGATTCATGCTCGACCTCTCGGTCTCATGTGTTCCGAGGCCATGTCTGCACATGCTAGGCTCGTCAAGCTTAACACGAGTGTTCCGCGTGTGCAACTGTTTTGTACCCGTTGTATGTGAATGTTGAGTCTATCACACCCGATCATCACGTGGTGTCTCGAAACGACGAACTGTAGCAACGGTGCACAGTCAGGGAGAACACAATTTCATCTTGAAATTTTAGTGAAAGATCACCTCATAATGCTACCGTCATTCTAAGCAAAATAAGGTGCATAAAAGGATTAACATCACATGCAATTCATAAGTGACATGATATGGCCATCATCTTATGCTTCTTGATCTCCATCACCAAAGCATCGGCATGATCTTCTTGTCACCGGCGCCACACCATGATCTCCATCATCATGTCGCCATCAAGGTTGTCGTGCTATCTATGCTATTAGCACTAAAGCTACAACCTAGCAATATAGTAAACGCATATGCAAACACAAACGTTAGTTTAAAGACAACCCTATGGCTCCTGTCGGTTGTCATAGCATCGACGTGCAAGTCGATATTAACTATTACAACATGATCATCTCATACATCCAATATATCACATCACGTCATTGGCCATATCATATCACAAGCATACCCTGCAAAAACAACTTAGACGTCCTCTAATTTGTTGTTGCATGTTTTACGTGGCCGCTATGGGTATGTAGTATGATCGCATCTTACTTACGCAAAAACCACAACGGAGATGTGCAAATTGCTATTTGACCTCTCCAAGGACCACCTCGGTCAAAACCAATTCAACTGAAGTTGAAGAAACCAACACCCGCCAGTCATCTTTATGCAATGAGGTTGCATGTTAGTCGATGAAACCAGTCTCTCGTAACCGTACGAGTAATGTCGGTCCGGACCGCTTCAATCCAACAGTACCGCCGTCCACAAAATCTTTTGTGTTCTACTCGATATAACATCTACGCATGAACCTAGCTCATGCTGCCACTGTTGAGGAATGTTCCATGGGAAACAAAAAAAAATCCTACGCACATGAAGATTTATCATGGTGATGTCCATCTACGAGAGGAGATTTGGATCTATGTACCCTTGTAGATCGCACAGCAAGAAGCGTTAAGAAACGTGGTTGATGTAGTGGAACGTCCTCACGTCCCTCGATCCGTCCCACAAACCGTCCCACGATCCGTTCCGATCTAGCGCCGAACGGACGACACCTCCGCGTTCAGCACACGTACAACTCGACGATGATCTCGGTCTTCTTGATCCGGCAAGCAAGACAGAGAAGTATATGAGTTATCCGGCAGCGTGACGGCTCTCCGGTGGTGGTGACGATCTACTCCTGCAGGGCTCCGCCTGAGCTCCGCAGAAATACGATCTAGAGGAAGAACTATGGTGTCTAGATCTGAGTTGCACGTGGCAAAAGTTGTCTCAAATCAGCCCTAAATCACCACTATATATCGGAGGGAGGGGGAGGAGGCTTGCCTTGAGGGCCAAGCCCTCAAGGGTGCGCCGGCCAGGGAGGAGAGGAGGAATCCTACTCCAATTAGGATTGGAAAGTGGAGTCCTTCTCTTCCTTCCCACCTCCCCTTTTTTCTGTGGTTTTCTTCTCTTGGCGCCAAGGCCCTCTAGGACTGTCCCACCAGCCCACTAAGGGCTGGTGCACCACCCGTAAGCCCATTGGGCTTCCCCCAGGTGGGTTGCTCCCCCCCTCCCGATGAACTTTCGGAACCCATTCGTCACTCCCGGTACAATGCCGGTAATGCCCGAAAACCTTCTGGTAACCAAATGAAACCATCCTATATATCAATCTTCGTTTCCGGACCATTCCAGAAACCCTCGTGACGTCCATGATCTCATCCGGGACTCCGAACAGCATTCGGTAACCACACATATAACTCAACTATACTAAAACATCATCGAACCTTAAGTGTGCAGGCCCTGGGGGTTCGAGAACTATGTAGACATGCCCCGAGACACTCCTCGGTCAATATCCAATAGCGGGACCTGGGTGCCCATATTGGATCATACATATTCTTATCGGTTGAACCTCAGTGTCAAGGACTCATATAATCCCGTATGTCATTCCCTTTGTCCTTCAGTATGTTACTTGCCCGAGATTCGTTCGTCGGTATCCACATACTTATTTCAATCTCGTTACCGATAAGTCTCTTTACTCATTCCGTAATACAAGATCCCGTGACTTACACATAGTTACATTGCTTGCAAGGCTTGTGGGTGATGTTGTATTACCGAGTGGGCCCCGAGATACCTCTCCGTCACACGGAGTGACAAATCCCAGTCTTGATCCATACTAACTCAACAGACACCTTCAGAGATACCTGTAGAGCACCTTTATAGTCACCCAGTTACGTTGCGACGTTTGATGCACACAAGGTATCCCTCTGGTGTCAGTGAGTTATATGATCTCATGGTTATAGGAACAAATACTTGACACGCGGAAAACAATAGCAATAAAACAACATGATCAATATGCTACGTTCATAGTTTGTGTCTTGTCCATCACATGATTCTCCTAATGATGTGATCCCGTTATCAAGTGAAAACACTTGTCTATGGTTAGGAAACCTTGACCATCTTTGATCAAAGAGCTAGTCAACTAGAGGCTTGCTAGGGACAGTGTTTTGTCTATGTATCCACACATGTCTTTGAGTTTCCAATCAATACAATTATAGCATGGATAATAAACAATTATCACGGACAAATAAATATAATAATAACTAATTTATTATTGCCTCTAGGTCATATTTCCAAAACCACCTCCTTCGGTGCCCTCCTTTGGCCTATATATAGAGTCCCGATAGGAAACTCCCGCAGACTTTCTGGAATCGCGAATTTCTCCATCGTTCCGCCGCCGCAACGCTTCCGAGATCGGGAGCGTAAGGAGACCTCTTCCTGACACCATACCGGAGGGAGGATTGACCTCCGGAAGCTTATCCACCACCATGGACGCTTCCCGAATGTGCCGTGAGTAGTTCCCCTTGGACCATGAGTCCATGACAAGTAGCTATGTGATGTCTTCTCTCCAATCTTGTGATTCAATGGTTAGTCCTTGTGAGCTGTCCTACATGATCAAGGCATCTATGTAATTCGCTTGCTATTGCTATGCTTGGTTTGTTGGGATCTGATGGATTATGAGATTATGTTCAGATTGTTATGAGTTATATATTTGATTATCCTTTTATGTTATGTAAATCATAAGTGACATGATATGGCCATGAACTTGTACTTTTTGATCTCCATCTTCAAAGCATCGGCATGATCTCCATCGTCATCGGCACCACACCATTATCTCCATCATTGTGTCGCCAACGAGGTCGTCGTGTCAATCATGCTTGTACTACAACTGCTTCCGTTTAGCAATAAAGTAAAGCATTACAAAGTGCTTAATGAGTGACACAAAGGTCATACAATAATTAAAGACAACCCTATGGCTCATGCCGGTTGTCGTAGCATCGACATGCAAGTCGATATTAACTATTACAACATGATCATCTCATACATCAAATATATATCATCATGTCTTGGGCCTTATCATATCACAACATACCCTGCAAAAAAAGTTAGGTGTCCTCTAATTTGTTGTTGCATGTTTTACGTGGCTGATATGTGTATCTAGTAAGAACACTTCTTACCTACACAACAACCACAACGGTGATATGCAAGTTGCGATTTCACCTTCTAAAAGGATCGCCTTTTATCGAATCCGATTCAACTAGAGTAGAAGAGATAAACACCCGCCAGCCATTGATGACGAGTTGATGGATACACTTCTTGCCCCTCGTAGGTTACCCCAAGTGGAAGGTGGAGATGTGGTCAGCAGCAGATTTCCCTTACACGGGGACTGTAAGGTTTATCGAACCAGGAGGACTTCGAGGATCAACAAGTAGGTGTCCGCTGCTCTCGCGCTAGCAGAAAACATGGACCCGCACACACAACAAATAACTTTGCTCCCAATGAGTACAGAGAGGTTGTCAATTGATAACCCACAAGTATAGGGGATCGCAACAGTTTTCGAGGGTATAGTATTCAACCCAAATTTGTTGATTCGACAAAAGGGGAAGCCAAAGAATATTCTCGAGTATTAGCAGTTGAGTTGTCAATTCAACCACACCGGAAAGACTTAGTATCTGCAGCAAAGTATCAGTAGGAAGGTGGTGTGACAGCAATAGTAGCAACAGTAACAGTAGCAGCAGTGACAACAGTAGCAGCAGAGTAACAATAGCAGCAGTGACAGCAGTAGCAACAGAGTAACAGTAGCAGCAGCAACAGCAATGGCGACAGAGTAACAGTAGCAAGGACCAGTAGGAAAAACTCGTAGGCATTGGATCGGTGATGGATAATTATGCCGGATGATATTCATCATGCAACAGTTATAACACAGAGAGATATGTAACTAGCTCCAGTTCGTCAATGTAATGTAGGCATGTATTCCGTATGTAGTCATACGTGCTTAGGGAAAAGAACTTGCATGACATCTATTGTCCATCCGTCCCGTGGCAGCGGGGTCCTAATGGAAACTATGGGATATTAATGTTCTCCTTTTAATAGAGAACCGGAACAAAGCATTAACACTTAGTGAATACATGAACTCCTCATAATATGGTCATCTCCGAGAGTGGTTCCAGTTATTGTCACTCTGGGATTGCCGGGTCATAACACATAGTAGGTGACTACAACTTGCAAGATAGGATCAAGAACACACATATATTAACGAGAACATAATAGGTTCAGATCTGAAATCATGGCACTCGGGCCCTAGTGACAAGCATTAAGCATGGCAAAGTAGTAGCAACATCAATCTCAGAACATAGTGGATACTAGGGATCAATCCCCATCAAAACTAACTCGATTACATGATAGATCTCATCCAACCCATCACCGTCCAGCAAGCCTACGATGAGATTACTCACGAACGATGAAGAGCATCATGGAATTGGCGATGAAGGAAGGTTGGTGATGACGATGTCGATGATCTCCCCTCTACGGAGCCCAGAACGGACTCCAAATCTGCCCTCGAGAGGAAGAACAGGTGGTGGCGGCACCTCCGTATCGCAAAACGCGATGAACTCTTCTCCTTTATTTTTTTCCGGATGAAAGGGACTAAATAGAGCTGGAGTTGGAGGCGGTGGAGCTCTGAGGGCCCCACAAGCCTGCTAGGCGCGGCTAGGGGGGTCGCGCCTGGTGGGCTTGTGGGCTCCTCGCTCCACTCCTCCGATTGAATCTTGCGCCAGTATTTTTTATATATTCCACAAAAAATCCTCGTAAATTTCCAGGTCATTCCGAGAACTTTTATTTCTGCGCAAAAACAACACCATGGCAATTCTGCTGAAAACAACGTTAGTCCGGGTTAGTTCCATTCAAATCATGCAAATTAGAGTCCAAAACAAGGGCAAAAGAGTTTGGAAAAGTAGATACGACGGAGACGTATCATCAATCTCTCCGGCCTTGTAGTTTGCAAAGGATCAAAACAAAAGCGGGAATAGTGATAGTGATTGCTTTTATAAAAGTAAATGAAAGCAGTAAATGGTGGAGGTGTAAACAATGGTGGTAATAAGGACCTGAGTCACATGATGTTCAGTAGTGATGTCTCTCTCCTAAAAGACGATAAACAACTATGCATGGGTGTTGTGGGTATAAGTCTGACAGTAGATGTGTAGGGTACGAATGAGATGGGCAGAGTCCTAGCTACGGCGAGGTTGTATGAGTTCAGGCCCCTCTGTGGTGGAGGTAACAGCCCTACGTCTCAGTGCTCTCGGAGCTTGTTGTCGAGTGTAATATGGAATACAATGATTCGCTAACCCCTTTATCAGTGGGGGAGGGCGGCTTATATAGAGTGCGCTGCCCTCCACAACGGTTCTGATTCAGGGGTGGAGTAGTGGCGATTGAATTTGTACGTTACAGGTAACGGACGACTTGAATGCTAATAAATGCACCTGGAAACGTACGACCGTTTCTCTCCACAGGGGTCACGGTGTACCGAGTGGTATCCAGTCGGTCAGCTAGATATGCTCCGAACGTTACTCTCCGACTGGAGGTCATTGAGGATCTGCTACCGACTGGATGATGGGGATTCCTTAATTCAGTCGGAACTGACTAAGGCCCTTGCACTTAGGGAGGGGTAGTCCTTGGGTAGGACCTATAGGGCAGGCCTATGACCCTACCCTAGGACTATAACCCCATCATTAGTCCCCGAATGGATTGGGGTTGGAACGACGAAACGATGCTTGAAGTTGGATCCGATTGGAATAGACTCGGCTTGGGCGTTGCTTGCCTCGGTCCATTTTGACTTTTCTGATCATCGATCCGAGTGGAAGTACTCGCGAAACAGACTGTCGGGAACCGAGTGCTTCGGCAGCATCTTCTGACGCGACCGGTCAACTGACAGCGCCGGATTTTCCGGGATCCTCAAATTTCGGTTTCCGCGCGCTCAGCGGGGATGACGCCAGCGCGCTCGAGTAGCGCCTGACGCCTCGATTCTCGCGCCTTCAACCTCTCCACTAATATCGCCGTGGTGGGTCGGGGGGATAAGGTTTCGGGGCCACTTGCCAGCGACCCAGTCGGAACCCTATATGAATCTCGGCGGCGAGGCCTCTCTGTTACGCTCGCCGAATCTCTTGCTCTCGCCTGCTCCGCCCTTCTCGCCACCTCCAGCGCTCCTATACTCCTCCCTTCTCCTTCCTCTCGAGGGCTCGCGGCCGCCGCCATGACCAAGGGCCAGACCAGCAAGATGGAGGCGAGGAAGAAGAAGGGGAAGACGGCGGCACCTGCTCAGCGGCGGCAGCGGCCGCTGCCGGCGGGATGGATCCAAGGCGACTTCCTCTCCTCCACGGTGACGGAGGGGGATCTACTACAGCTGGTGGAGCACGGTATGATCGTGCACAAGTCCTGGAGGTTGCCGGCGGAGGACGAGGTCAAGCCAGCGCCTCGGGAGGGGGAGCGCGTCCTGCTGCTCAGCCACGTCTACCGAGGTTTTTCTTTGCCCCCGCATCCTTTCTTCAAGGGCATCATGAACCACTTCGGGGCTTAACTCCACCACTTTCCTCCGAATGCCATCGCCCATCTTTCTGCCTTTATTGTTTTGTGCGAGTGTTTCATCGGTTGCCCTCCCCATTGGGGTTTGTTCAAACACATCTTCTCCGCCCGATCCCAAACTATCAAATGACTTAGCCAGTCGGATGATAAGACGCACCTCCTCCAGCTCTGCGGAGGTTTAGGATTCCAGAAGAAGAGTCGGAGTAGCTATCCTGCTCTCCAGTTAAGTGAGTCGGTTAGGAACTGGCAGTCGACGTGGTTCTACTGCCAGGATATCGCCTGTCCGAATGCGTCGACTGGGCTGCCTCCTTTTAGTCTAGATCGGCCCGCCCCACCTAAGCAGCTCGCGCTCTCGAAGGCCGAGAAGAACGACATCCAGCCCTTGGTTGAGGCACTCGTGGATGTCGTCAGGAGGGGGGTCACTGGTATAGACCTGCTGGAAGTCTTCCTTGGTCGGCGGATCCAGCCTCTGCAGGCTCGTGACCATGCCATGTGGCATTACACGGGGCCCGAAGACTCTACTGGACCAACATGGTGGGCGTGACTGAGGAGAGGGTGACCTCGTGGGTGCTCCAAATCACGGGTCCCTGCGAGAACCCCAAAGGAGCTCGGCGAGTGAAGCCTTACAGCACGGATCATCCTCCAGCAAATCAGGTGAGTGGCACTTGTCGAGTGCATTGAACTGTCTTAATTCCAGTCGTTTGTCTATATCTCCGTGTGATGTCTAATTTTTCCGACTGAACTTTATGCAGGCGTGGACCAACTGGTTCTCTCCCGTCTCGAATGGGAATCCGGAGGAGGAGGAGGAGGAAGGCAGCCATGAGGGCAGCGTGGAGAGCGCCGAGTACGTCTCCGACAGCGGGGAATCGGAGGAGGAGGGCAGCGAGGAAGAGGAAGAAGACGAGGAGCAAGACTCGCCACCTCCACGACCAGAGCATCGGACCAAGCGCCGACACGAGCCCGCCGTCCCTTCGGCTCCTCCTGCGTCGTCGAGTGCTCCACCTACTGCTCCGATGGTCCCGAGTGTTTGAAGCACCAAGAGGGCCAGGGACGCCGCCGCTGAGCCCGCGGGCCAGTCTTCTAAGGCGCCCAAGCCGAGTGGGCCTAAGCCTCGGAAGGCTCTGCTGCGAATGAGGGTTGCTATCCCTGTCACCTCCACGTAAGTGTATCCAGCTTTCGGTTCTTTCTGTTATCCGAGTGAACTTCTGTTTACTGGCCGAATGGATTTCACTCGACAGGGTCGCTACCTCTGCCACCTCTCCGACGCGCCAAGGAGACGACCCCATGGACACGGACAATGTCGTTTTGTCGCAGCCAGGTGCATTATAGGAGCGTCGAGTGTTTTATCCCATCGCGTCTCAAATTCTATCATAGGGCTTGTTTCCTTCTATTTTTGAGACGTCATGTCATTCGGCCTGTCAGGGGCGATTTGCCTCGACGAGGACGACCAGGGGAGAGCCGACCCCCATGTGGAGCCTGTTCTTGAGGCTGCTCCTCCTGATGCAGCTCCCGCCGCCGACGTCCTGCCGACTGAGGCGCTGCCGCGGACTGAACCAGTGCTGGTGGAGGAGGAGCCGACTGGGGCGGACCTTGGGATGCCTCAGGAGCTTCCGACGATTCCAGGCTCGTCGAATGCTGAATTCAGCATCCAGCGTCTTCCGGAGGAGCAGGTGGGGGCGGCCAAGGGGGCTATGGTGCAGGCGGAGATGATGGCTGGAGAAGCCAAGAGGGCCTACGACTCCATTGCAGCCTTGTACCAGCAGAGCTTGGAGCTGCGAGACGACATCCGAGTAAGTGGTCTAGTAAGTAATTACTTTTCCCCTATAACCCACTGGGTGTTCTTGAATAGCAGCTGTTGTTTGCAATGGGTTCACTCTGAGTGAACCCAGTGGGTGTAGTCCCCGAGACTTCTGTCGAGTGCTTGCACCGACAGTTGTCTTTATACATTTTGCCTTGAGTTTGGTTGTGTCTGTATATAGGATTACCGAGTGCGAGTAGTTGTTGCAGTCGGAGTACACTTACGGTAAGAGTCCCCGAGAGTAAGTTGTACTCAGGTCGGGTAGTATTAGCCTCGGAGGCATAAGTGATAACATGCATCTCAATAGGGCAGGCATGCTTGAGGTGCATGCGAGTGGGGTCACTCTTAGTGAACCCACTGGGTGTAGTCCCCGAGACCGCTGTCGACTGCTTGCGTCGGCAGGGGTCTGAAGAACTTATACTGTTAACTGTTGAAATTTCTGATTGTCCCTTGTTTCTTGGTGGCAGAAAACTTATGAAATGGGGACGGCCTATGAGGCCCTGAGAGCGGAGAGGAACCAGTTCGCTGGTGAACTTGATGCGGCTATGCTCGCCATGGCCGGCATGAAGGATGCTCTGGAGGGACGAGAGAAGTCCTTGGAGGAGGCTCGGGAGGCGAACAAGGTGTTGACTGAGGAAGTGGAAAGAATGAGGAAACACAGGACTTCTCTCATGAATCAGATGGCCGTCCAGAATAGACGATGCATAGCTCAGGAGAAGTATGTCAACGACTGGGCTGGGCAGATGATGACTCATCTGGCTGGTAAGTCTTATGTTTTGCCGAGTACATGTACGGTGTGCGTGACACTCGACGCTTATTGTATGCTTGTCCTTTTGTTGCAGATTTTTGGTAGATGCTGAGGCTGAAGCAGCGGCTGTGGAGCGGTCCATTCAGGACAACGTGCCACTCGGCGAGGACGCCAATCGGGATCTGCTCCAGGCACATATCTGCATAGGCAAAGTGGGTCCTTTCATCGGTCGACTGAGAGAGGTCATGGGCCGAATTGACAAGGGACTTTGGCCAGAAGATGAGTCGCGGCAGGAGATGGAGAGCCTGATGGCGCGATTGGAGGATATTCCGAACCGAGTGCAATTGTGGAAGAAATCGGCAGCGCGTTGCGGTGCTGATGTTGCCCTGTCCTTGGTCTGACTCCATTGCAAGGAGGTGCGGGAAGAGAAGTTGAAGACACTGAAGGTCACCAACACGAAGAAGCTTCGATTCGAAGACTTCATGGAGACGTTCCTTGAGAGTGCTACCCGCATTGCCGACGGAATCGACTTGGACACCTTCGTGGAGCCCTCCAGTCCTGGCGCCGGCCCAGCTGACGCGTAATAAAACTTTATCCTCGGTATGCCGAGTGTTTATCTGTAAGGTACTTTGGCCACTTCTGTTGGCTGTCAAATTCTTAAATAAGTGCGGGTAAGCTTGATCCGCACCGAGTTGGCTATCGTTGCGAGGATTTTGGAATCCGAATGAAAACGTTTAACCTTTTGTTTGAATGTTTTTTTCGAGTGTGATGTTTAGTGCACACTTCGGGGAAAGTGATTACTTAGATGATTCTTGATCACATCTAAGTTTCCGAGTGCGACGTTTAGTGCACACTCGGAGAGAGTTAGGACTTAAGTGATTCTTGATCAAATCTAAGTCGCCGAATGCGACGTGTAGCGCACACTCGGAGGAAGTTAGTACTTAGGTGATTCTTGATCATAGCTAAGTCCCCGAGTGCGACGTTTAGTGCACACTCGGAGGAAGTTATAACGTAGGTGATTCTTGATCACGCCTAAGTCCCCGAGTGCGACGTTTAGTGCACACTCGGAGGAAGTTAGTACTTAGGCGAGTCAGGATCGCAGCTAAGTCTCCGAGTGCGACGTTTAGAGCACACTCGGAGGAAGTTAAAACTTAGGCGATTCAGGATCGCAGCTAAGTCTCCGAGTGCGACGTTTAGAGCACACTCGGAGGAAGTTAAAACTTGCGCAGCTAAGTCTCCGAGTGCGATGTTTAGTGCACACTTGGAGGAAGTTAGTACTTAGGCGATTCAGGATCGCAGCTAAGTCTCCGAGTGCTACGTTTAGAGCACACTCGGAGGAAGTTAGAACTTAGGCGATTCAGGATCGCAGCTAAGTCCCCGAGTGCGACGTTTAGTGCACACTCGGAGGAAGTTAGAACTTAGGCGATTCAGGATCGCAACTAAGTCTCCGAGTGCGACGTTTAGAGCACACTCGGAGGAAGTTAGAACTTAGGCGATTCAGGATCATAGCTAAGTCCCCGAGTGCGACGTTTAGTGCACACTCGGAGGAAGTTAGAACTTAGGCGATTCAGGATCACAGCTAAGTCTCCGAGTGCGACGTTTAGAGCACACTCGGAGGAAGTTAGAACTTAGGCATTCAGGATCGCAGCTAAGTCCCCGAGTGTGACGTTTAGTGCACACTCGGAGGGAGTTAGAACTTAGGCGATTCAGGATCGCAGCTAAGTCCCCGAGTGCGACGTTTAGTGCACACTCGGAGGAATTTAGAACTTAGGCGATTCAGGATCGCAGCTAAGTCCCCGAGTGCGACGTTTAGTGCACACTCGGAGGAAGTTAGAACTTAGGCAATTCAGGATCGCAGCTAAGTCCCCGAGTGCGACGTTTAGTGAACACTCGGAGGAAGTTAGAACTTAGGCGATTCAAGATCGCAGCTAAGTCCCCGAGTGCGACGTTTAGTGCACACTCGGAGGAAGTTAGTACTTAGGCGATTCAGGATCGCAGCTAAGTCTCCGAGTGCGACGTTTAGAGCACTCGGAGGAAGTTAAAACTTAGGCGATTCAGGATCGCTACTAAGTTTTTTTTTGTGTGTGTGTGACCGGAGTCTGCGACCGTGGAAAACCTCTGAATCTGCAAAAAACTGAATCTGCTGTATATTATTTCATCAATACTTGTTCGTTACACTGCTTCAGCCGACGATCAGGTATAGAAGCGCTTGAGGAGGTCTCCGTTCCATGCGCGCGGCTCGTCTGTCTCCCTCTAAATGTTGTAAAGTCTGTATCCTCCGTTGTTCAGCACCTTGGAGATGATGAAAGGCCCTTCCCAAGCCGGAGCCAACTTGTGGGGTCTTTGTTGATCCACTCGGAGCACTAAGTCGCCTGCTTGGAATGTGCGACTCCTGACGTGACGCGCATGAAAGCATCGCATATCTTGCTGGTAAATTGTTGAGCGAGTTAGTGCCATCTCGCGTTCCTCCTCTAGAAGATCTACTCCATCTTGCCTTGCTTGTTCTGCTTCAGCTTCGGAGAAGAGTTCGACTCGTGGGGCATTATGAAGCAGGTCACTCGGAAGGACCGTTTCTGCTCCATAAACGAGGAAGAACGGTGATCGCCCCGTTGATCTGTTCGGAGTGGTGCGGAGGCCCCAAAGCACTGAAGGTAACTCGGTGACCCATGCGCCAGCGGCGTGTCCCACCTCTCGCAGGAGTTGGGGCTTCAAACCTTGAAGAATAAGCCCATTCGCCCGCTCAGCTTGTCCGTTGGATTGAGGATGTGCTACGGAAGCAAAATCCACTCGGATACCCTGACTCGCACAGAAACCTTTGAATCTGTCCGAGTCGAAGTTTGTCCCGTTGTCCGTGATTATGCTGTGAGGTACCCCGAATCTGGAAATGATGTCCCTGACAAATTTGACAGCTGTTGAAGCGTCGAGTTTCTTGATGGGCTTAGCTTCTATCCATTTTGTGAACTTGTCGACTGCCACCAACAGATGTGTGTAGCCTCCTTGGCCTATCTTGAATGGTCCGACCGTATCTAATCCCCAAACTGCAAATGGCCACACAAGAGGGGTTGTCTTCAATGCAGATGTTGGCTTGTGGGACTTGTTGGAGTAGAACTGACAGCCTTCACATCGGTCGACCATATCTTTAGCCATCTCGTTTTCCTGCAGCCAAAAGAAACCGGCCCTGAACGCCTTGGCGACGATTGCTCTCGAAGAAGCGTGATGACCGCAGGTTCCCGAGTGAATATCCTCTAGGATCAACAGCCCTTCCTCCGGGGAAATGCAACGTTGAAGAACGCTTGAAACACTCTCCTTGTACAATTGACCATCAATGACAGTGAATGCCTTCGACCTGCGGACTATTTGCCTGGCTTGGACTTCGTCTTCTGGAAGTTCTTGCCTCAGGATATATGCGATGATCGGCACAGTCCAATCGGGAATGACAGCCAGAATCTCCATGACCAGATCAACCACAGCAGGTACATCAACTTCAGTCGGATCTGTTGTGCTCTTGGGTTGTACTGGTTCCTCTGTGAAGGGATCTTCTTTGACCGAGGGAAGGTGGAGGTGCTCGAGGCAGACATCACTCGGGACTGGTCTCCTAGTGGAACCGAGTTTTGCCAACTCATCAGCTGCTTGGTTCTTCAGTCTCGGAACATGGTGAAGCTCTAGACCTTCAAACTTCTTCTCCAGCTTCCTCACTGCATTGCAGTATGTGGTCATGGTGGGGTTCCTGACGTCCCACTCTTTCATCACTTGATTGACCACCAAATCCGAATCGCCGTAGACCATCAAGCGACGGACGTCGAGTGAGATGGCCATGCGCAATCCGTAGAGGATAGCTTCATACTCTGCCTCGTTGTTGGAGGAATCAAAGTGTATCTGCAGCACGTACTTGAGCTTGTCGCCCTTTGGTGATATGATCACAACGCTAGCGCCGGAGCCATTCAACATCTTAGACCCATCGAAGAACATTGTCCAATGAGCCGAGTAGATGTGGGTCGGTTGCTGTTGTTCTACCCATTCTGCTATAAAGTCAGCCAGGGCTTGAGACTTAATAGCTTTCTTGGCCTCAAACTTGATGTCACAGTACAGCATCTCCATTACCCACTTCGCCACTCGGCCTGATGCGTCTCGATTGTGGATAATTTCCGACAACGGAGCATCAGAAACGACAGATACCGAGTGGTCTTGGAAATAATGAGCCACCTTCTTTGCAGTCATATAGATCCCATAGATAAGTTTTCGATAATGGGGATACCTCTGCTTGGAAGGAGTCAGGACTTCGGAGACGTAGTACACTGGCCGCTGAACTTTGTATGCTTTGCCTTCTTCTTCTCGCTCGACAGTAAGAACAGTACTGACGACTTGATTTGTAGCCGCGATATATAGAAGAAGGGGCTCTTTACTGAGCGGAGCAGTAAGAACCGGCTGGGTGGAAAGTAGGACTTTGAGGTCATCGAATGCGACTTGGGCTTCGTCCGTCCACTCGAAGGTATCTGATTTCTTCATGAGTCGGTACAGAGGAAGCGCCTTTTCGCCGAGTCGACTGATGAACCTGCTCAAAGCCGCTAGGCAACCTGTGAGCCGTTGAACATCGTGTATTCTGACCGGCCTCTCCATTCGGACGATGGTCCCGATCTTTTCGGGGTTGATGTTGATCCCTCGTTCGGAAACGAAGAAACCGAGTAACTTTCCGCTGGGAACACCGAATGAACATTTGGCTGGGTTGAGCTTGATATCGTACCTACGAAGGTTGGCGAATGTTTCTGCCAAGTCAGTCAGCAGGTCGGAACCTTTGCGTGAATTGACTACGATATCATCCATATATGCCTCCACATTGCGACCGATCTGGTCAAGGAGACATTTTTGGATCATGCGCATAAAGGTAGCTCCTGCATTCTTCAGACCGAAAGGCATAGTGATGTAGCAGAAGCACCCGAATGGGGTGATGAAGGCTGTTTTTAACTCATCAGGACCATACAGACGGATCTGATGATAGCCCGAATAGGCATCAAGAAATGACAAACGCTCGCATCTCGCAGTCGAATCGACAATTTGATCTATGCGGGGGAGCGGAAAATGGTCTTTCGGGCAGACCTTATTGAGATGCTTGAAGTCAATGCACATTCGGAGCGACTTGTCCTTCTTGGGCACCATGACAACATTGGCGAGCCACTCAGAGTGGTGAACCTCGCGAATGAAGTTGGCGGCCAACAGCTTGGCCAACTCTTCTCCGATTGCCTTCCTCTTGTGCGCGGTGGACCGGCACAGACGCTCTCGGACGGGCCGAGCGACGGGATCCACATGCAGTCGGTGCTCAGCCAACTCCCTGGGTACACCTGGCATGTCAGAGGGTTTCCATGCGAAGATGTCCCAGTTCTCACGAAGGAATTGGGTGAGCTCGGCTTCCTATTTAGGATCGAGGGTGGTGGAGATGTTCGTCGGGGCGGCAGAGTCGTCCGTCGGGTGGATGCTGACCTTCTTTGTCTCCCCCGCCGACTGGAACGCGGACTCAGAAGCTGGTTTCTTTGAGCGCATCAGGTCGGCAGGGTCGACTGTCTTCTTGTACTCGTCGAGCTCGAGTACAGCCATCTGCTGGTCGGCGATTCTTGATCCCTGCTGCAGACACTCTTCGGCTCGCTGATGGTTGCCCGTGATTGTGATCATGCCTTTCGGGCCTGGCATCTTCAACTTCAAGTATACATAGCATGGACGTGCCATGAAGCTCACATATGCTGGGCGGCCCAGAATTGCGTGGTAAGCGCTCTGGAAATCCACCACCTCAAATGTGAGCTTCTCCTTGCGAAAGTTCTTGTCGGAGCCAAAAACGACGTCCAACGCGATCTGGCCGAGTGACTTGGCCTTCCGTTCAGGGACGACTCCGTGGAACTGCATACTGCTCTCGCTGAGTCTGGACATCGGAATGCCCATTCCCTTGAGAGTGTCGGTGTACATGATGTTCAACCCGCTACCGCCGTCCATGAGTACTTTGCGCAGTCGGACTCCTTCTACCACCGGGTCGACGACCAGAGCCTGTCTTCCTGGGGTGGGGACATGCGCTGGATGATCCGACTGGTCGAAAGTGATCGCAGTCTGAGACCATTTAAGGAACTTGGGGTTGGTCGGAACGGCCATGTTGACCTCCCTGTTCACCAGCTTCAGTCGACTCTTGCTTTCGATGTCAGCAAAAATCATGAGGGTTGCATGGACTTGGGGGAACGGATCCTCCTTATCCTCCTCATCTTGTTCAGGATCCTTCTCACTCGGTTGTCCCTCGCTGAACCCCTGGATCAGGAGACGACACTGTCGAGTGGTATGCTTCGCGTATATGGGGTTGCCTTCTTCGTCCATCTTCGTGTGAACCGGACAAGGCTGGTCCAGGATGGGATTGTTGAACGGCTTCTTCTTGGGGGTAAACTGCGCCTTTCCTTTGCCCTTGAACTTGGCGCTGGTCACGGCTGTAGCTTCTGCTTGCGGTGTGGGCGGAACTTTCTATTTCTGCTTCCGAGTGTTACCTCCGTCGACATCGCCGACTGTCTTGTGCTTGCCGCTCCGGATGCGGTCCTCTTCCTCGCCATTTGCATAGCGATCCGCTATCTCCATCATCTTGCTCATGGAGATGTCGCCTGTTCGACCGAACTTTAGGTACAGCTCTCTGTACCGCACGCCTGCCTTGAAGGCGCAGACTGCTTGATGCTCGTTGACGTTCTCCACCGTGTGGTAGAGAGTTGTCCAACACTGGATGAAGTCGCGCAGAGGCTCATTCGACTTCTGGACACAGTGCTGGAGCTCTACCAGGCCTGCAGGGCGTTTGCACGTCCCTTCGAAGGTCCTAATGAACACTCGGGCCAGATCCGCCCAACTGTAAATGCTCGAGGGGGCCAACTGGTTTAGCCACGCTCGCGCCGAGCCGTCGAGCATCAGAGGGAGGTGCTTCATGGCGACGTGGTCGTCCCCTCCTCCGATCTAGCCATGTTTTAGGCTTGGATTCTCCCGTAAATTTACCGATTCCCGCTGCCAATCTGAAGTTGGGCGGGATGTCAGCCGAGCGGATGGCTCGACTAAAACACTCGGGGCCGGATACGATGGTCCTGCTTCCGCTTGGACGGTCCATATCGTGACCATCGCGGTGGGCTCGACCCCTGTCGACTCTTCGTTGGGCGATTCGCCCTCTTGTGTCGGGTCTTGGGTCGTAAATGTCGCCGACTGAACGCCGATCATCATGATGTCGGGACCCATAGGGCCCACCCCGCGGAGGGGTGCGTGAGCGGCGGCGATCTTCATGGATCATGGAACGGCTGCCTCCCCTGTGGCGCTGATGGGAACCAGGGCTGTGAACCGACCGATCCGTATTCGCGTGGACGGAGCTATTATAGATCCGGTTATGTGACTGGGAGACCGCTGAATTCTGCTGCTGCGCCGTGTGCAACAGGGCTCGGATCTGCTCGATTCCCCTTCCTGCCTCTGAATCAGTCGGCTGGAGGGAATCGGCAATCTTGGCAGCCGCAGCCAAGTTGAGGAGAGGTGTGCGGAACAACTCCACGTTGCTCCGCCGAGTGTGCCGACTGGCAGAATGGCGAGGCGGACGGCGTGCACCGGATGCTTCACCGACCTCGCGCTCGCTCCGGCCAGCTCGACGGGGATCTTCATGGGAGTTGGCCATGTGTACTTCTGCTGCAGGCCCGTGACCCGCGTACTCGGAAGGAAACTCAGCCGGAACTGAGCTCGAGCGCTGGGAACGCGGGGCAACCACAACAGACTCCAGAACTGCCACTTGAGAAGACGCGATCTGACGCGCTCGGGCATGCTGCACCCAACGTTGGAGACGCGGACGGCGGGACCGCTTGTTGCGGCGAATGACGGAGGTGCAGGTCGACAACGGAGCCGATTGTTGGAGAAGAAGAATGTCGCGGGCGCCGGCACGGAAGTGCGTGGCCCCGCGACGGGGAAGCGCCTCGACGTCGAGAGGTGCCTCCCGAAGCCACACCGAATCGTCCACGGTGAAGGAGAGAGCGCCGAAGAAGATCTGGTGACCCATGCTTGAATCTCCACAGGTTGACATGACGAAAGGAAGTAGTCGCAAACTCGCCGGAAGTCGCTTAGACGCCTACCCCACGGTGGGCGCCAACTATCGTGGGTATAAGCCTGATAGTAGATGTGTAAGGTACGAATGGGATGGGCAGAGTCCTAGCTACGGCGAGGTTGTATGAGTTCAGGCCCCTCTGCGATGGAGGTAACAGCCCTACGTCTCAGTGCTCTCGGAGCTTGTTGTCGAGTGTAATATGGAATACAATGATTTGCTAACCCCTTTACCAGTGGGGGAGGGCGGCTTATATAGAGTGCGCTGTCCTCCACAACGGTTCTGATTCAGGGGTGGAGTAGTGGCGATTGAATGTGTACGTTATAGGTAACGGACGACTTGAATGCTAATAAATGCACCTGGAAACGTACGACCGTTTCTCTCCACAGGGGTCACGGTGTACCGAGTGGTATCCAGTCAGTCAGCTAGATATGCTCCGAACGTTACTCTCCGACTGGAGGCCATTGATGATCTGCTACCGACTGGATGATGGAGATTCCTTAGTTCAGTCGGAACTGACTAATGCCCTTGTCCTTAGGGAGGGGTAGTCCTTGGGTAGGACCTATAGGGCAGGCCTATGACCCTATCCTAGGACTATAACCCCATCAATGGGTAAATAAATTACAGCTGGGAAATTGACATAATTATAAACGCACCGCAATGCTAATTATGCTACTTGAAAGTTAGAGGCTCAATAGTAATGGGCAGTACGCCAAGACAAGTAGATCGTTTATCCATCAGCATCTACTTACTAATCATCCACCTTGAGATATCTACCCAGAACATCTCGCAGGTATTAAGTTGCGAGCCCCACCCAAAGTGTAAACTCAAAGCAACGGACAACTGCATTAACGAACTTTGCGTAAGGTAAACAATCCTTGCAACCATGGTCACAAGCACCATTGTTTTCTCCCTGGTGGCAAAAACACATCCCCTAGTCTCATGTTTCTGTCACTCAAGCTAAACATCAGGGGGTATGAACCCACAATCATGCATAACGCTCCCTCTTGGAGTTACAATCTACTACTCGGCCAAAGGAATAAAGAGCAACGGCGAACATGCATGAATCACTAAAGAACGTAATATAAAAGGATAATAAAATATATAACTCATCACAATGTGAACATAATCTCATAATCCATTGGATCCCATCAACCCGAGCATAGCAATAGCAGGAAAATTACATAGATGCCTTGACCATGTAGGGCAACTCACAAGGGCTAATCATTGAAGCACAAGATTGGGGAGAAGACATCACATAGCTACTGGTCGTGGACTCATGGTCCAAGGAGGACTACTCACGGCACGTCCGAGAAGCATCCATGGCGGTGGAGAAGCTCTTGGAGGTCAATCCTCTCTCCGGTAGGGTGCCGGGAAGAGGTCTCTTGACACTCCCAATCTCGGAAGCGCTACGACGGCAGAACGATGGAGAAATTCGTGATTCCAGAAAGTGTGCGAGGGTTTCCTCTCGGGACTCTAAATATAGGCCGAAGGAGGGCACTGAAGGAGGTTGTGAACGTGGATGTGTTGGTACATAAGGCCCAAATTATCATCCTTCTCCAAATTGGAGCTCAGTCCAATCATCTATGTGAGCCCAACATCAATTGCACGAGATGATGTATATACTTCTCGCTCCTCGTTGGTTACCCCAAGTTGAAGGTTGAGATGTAGTCAGCAGCAAGTTTTCCCTTACACGGAGACTGTAAGGTTTATCGAACCAGGAGGACTCCTAGGATCAACAAGTAGGTGTATCCCACCCTGGCGCTAGCAGAAGACGTGGACCTGCACACACAACAAATAACTTTGCTCCCAACGAGTACAGAGAGGTTGTCAATCTCTATGGCCTTGTAGTTTGCAAAGGATCAAAAGACAATATCCACGTGGATGCATTGGTACATAAGGCCCAAATTATCATCCTTCTCCAAATTGGAGCTCAATCCAATCATCTATATAAGCCCAACATCAATTGCACGAGATGATGTATATACTTCTCGCTCCTCGTTGGTTACCCCAAGTGGAAACTTGAGATGTAGCCAGCAGCAAGTTTTCCCTTACACGGAGACTGTAAGGTTTATCAAACCAGGAGGACTCCTAGGATCAACAAGTAGGTGTCTCCCACCCTGGCGCTAGAAGAAGACGTGGACCTGCACACACAACAAATAACTTTGCTCTCAACAAATACAGAGAGGTTGTCAATCTCTCCGGCCTTATAGCTTGCAAAGGATCAAAAGACAAGCGAGAATAGTAATAGTAATTGCAACGGAAAAGTAAATGAAAGCAGTAAATAATGGAGGTGTAAACGATGGTGGTGATATGGACCGGAGTCACATGATGTTCACTTGTGATGTCTCTCCCAAAAGACGATAAACAACTATGCTTGGGTAAACAAATTATAGTTGGGGAATTGAAAGAATTATAAACGCAACACAATGCTCATTATGCTACTTGAAAGTTAGAGGCTCAATAGAAATGGACAGTACGCCAAGACAAGTAGACCGTTTATCCATCAGCATCTACTTACTAATCATCCACCTTGAGATATCTATCCAGAACATCTCGCTGGTATTAAGTTGCGAGCCCCACCCAAAGTGTAAACTCAAAGCAACGGACAACTGCATTAACGAACTTTGTGTAAGGTAAACAATCCTTGGAACCGTGGTCACAAGCACCGTTGTTTCTCCCTGATGGCAACAGCACATCACCTACTCTCATGTTTCTGTCACTCAAGCTAGACATCAGGGGGAATGAGCCCACAATCATGCATAACGCTCCCTCTTGGAGTTACAATCTACTACTCGGCCAAAGGAATAAAGAGCAACGGAGAACATGCATGAATCACTAAAGAACATAATATAAAAGGATAATCAAATATATAACTCATCACAATCTGAACATAATCTCATAATCCATCGAATCCCAGCAAACCGAGCATAGCAATAGGAGGAAAATTACATAGATGCCTTTATCATGTAGGGCAACTCATAAGTGTTGGGGAACATCGCAAGGGAAACAAAAAATTTCCTACGCGCTCGAAGACCTATCATGGTGATGTCCATCTACGAGAGGGGATGAGTGATCTACGTACCCTTGTAGATCGTACAGCAGAAGCGTTAGAGAACGCGGTTGATGTAGTGGAACGTCCTCACGTCCCTCGATCCGCCCCGCGAACAATCCCGCGATCAGTCCCACGATCTAGTACCGAACGGACGGCACCTCCGCGTTCAGCACACGTACAGCTCGACGATGATCTCGGCCTTCTTGATCCAGCAAGAGAGACGGAGAGGTAGAAGAGTTCTCCGGCAGCGTGACGGCGCTCCAGAGGTTGGTGATGATCTTGTCTCAGCAGGGCTCCGCCCGAGCTCCGCAGAAACGCGATCTAGAGGAAAAACTATGGAGGTATGTGGTCGGGCAGCCGTGAGAAAGTCATCTCAAATCAGCCCTAATTGCTCCATATATATAGGAGGAGGGAGGGGGGCCTTGCCTTGGGGTCCAAGGGACCCTCAAGGGGTCGGCCGAGCCAAGGGGGGGAGGACTCCCCCCCCCCCCAAACCGAGTTGGACTTGGTTTGGTGGGAGGAGTCCCCTTCCCTTCCCACTTCCTCCCTCTTTTTTTTTCTTTTCCTTTGATTTCTTATTCTTGGCGCATAGGCCCCCTTGGGGCTGTCCCACCAGCCCACTAAGGGCTGGTGTGTCTCCCCAAAGCCTATGGGCTTCCCCGGGGTGGGTTGCCCCCCCCCCCCCGGTGAACTCCCGGAACCCATTCGTCATTCCCGGTACATTCCCGGTAACTCCGAAAACCTTCCGGTAATCAAATGAGGTCATCCTATATATCAATCTTCGTTTCCGGACCATTCCGGAAACCCTCGTGACGTCCGTGATCTCATCCGGGACTCCGAACAACATTCGGTAACCAACCATATAACTCAAATACGCATAAAACAACGTCGAACCTTAAGTGTGCAGACCCTGCGGGTTCGAGAACTATGTAGACATGACCCGAGAGACTCCTCGGTCAATATCCAATAGCGGGACCTGGATGCCCATATTGGATCCTACATATTCCACGAAGATCTTATCGTTTGAACCTCAGTGCCAAGGATTCGTATAATCCCGTATGTCATTCCCTTTGTCCTTCGGTATGTTACTTGCCCGAGATTCGATCGTCAGTATCCGCATACCTATTTCAATCTCGTTTACCGGCAAGTCTCTTTACTCGTTCTGTAATACAAGATCCTGCAACTTACACTAAGTTACATTGCTTGCAAGGCTTGTGTGTGATGTTGTATTACCGAGTGGGCCCCGAGATACCTCTCCGTCATACGGAGTGACAAATCACAGTCTTGATCCATACTAACTCAACTAACACCTTCGGAGATACCTGTAGAGCATGTTTATAGTCACCCAGTTACGTTGCGACGTTTGATACACACAAAGCATTTCTCCGGTGTCAGTGAGTTATATGATCTCATGGTCATAGGAATAAATACTTGGCACGCAGAAAACAGTAGCAACAAAATGACACGATCAACATGCTACGTCTATTAGTTTGGGTCTAGTCCATCACGTGATTCTCCTAATGACGTGATCCAGTTATCAAGCAACAACACCTTGTTCATAATCAGAAGACACTGACTATCATCGATCAACTGGCTAGCCAACTAGAGGTATGCTAGGGACGGTGTTTTGTCTATGTATCCACACATGTAAAAGAGTCTTCATTCAATACAATTATAGCATGGATAATAAACTATTATCTTGATACAGGAATTATAATAATAACTATACATTTATTATTGCCTCTAGGGCATAATTCCAACAATAAGGGCTAATCATTGAAGCACAAGATTGGAGACAATACATCACATAGCTACTGGTCATGGACTCATGGTCCAAGGAGAACTACTCACGGCACGTCCGGGAAGCGTCCATCATGATGGAGAAGCTCCCGGAGGTCAATCCTCCCTCCGACAGGGTGCCGGGAAGAGGTCTTTTGACACTCCCGATCTCGGAAGCGCTGCGGCGGCGGAACGATGGAGAAGTTCGTGATTCTAGATATGATGGAAGGGTTTCCGATCGAAGGGCCAAATATAGGCCAAAGGAGGGCGTCAGAGGATGTGGGGCCCACCCAGGCAACCTGTGGGCGCGGCCAGGGGCCAGGCCGCGCACGGAGGCCGTCTAGCAGCCCATGGCTCCCATCTGGCCCATCTTCGGTGCTCCGGAAGCTTCCGTCACGCTGATTTTTTATATATTTTTCTCAGGATTTTTGGGACTCTGTAAATTTGGGTAAAAGTCCCTGCAAAAAAGACATGAGTAGACGGGAACTGGCACTGGGTGCACTGAGTTAGTAGGTTAGTCCAAATATGTGTAAAAAGATATGAAAGTGTAGTAAAACATATAACAATGTCACCCAAAAGATCATGGAACAAGCAGAAATTATAGATAGTTTGGGACGTATCAGCCATCTTTACGCAAAAAGTGGCATGTCAGTCGACGGAACCGGTCTCTCGTACGTGGACGAGTAAAGTTGGTTTGGGCCGCTTCATCCAACAATACCATGGAATCAAGAAAAAACAAAGCAGGGAAGCAATCTGAATATCAACCCCCACAAACTCCTTTGTGTTCTACTCGGGATGCCATCTACGCATATACCTAGCTCCTATATCACTATTGGGGAACGTCGCTGGGAAATAAAAAAAATCCTACACTCACCAAGATCAATCTATGGAGACTAACATCTACGAGCAGGGCCGGGCCCATAGTTGTGCTATGTGTGCGGCCCGCACAGGGCCCATAAATATAGAGGGCCCCAAAATTTTACACGTCTAGTATTATTTTTCAAAAGAAAAAAATGATGTCCCGAGGGCTGAGCGCTCGGCCGCTGGTGTGTGCGACGCGAGCCAGCCGTCAAGCCGTTGCTCGATCCCATGCACGATTGTTTTCTCAACTGTACCTCCCGATCCCATCTTACGTCAGACCCTTTGTTAATACGTACTATACATTACAAGCCCCCGTTTACTGAGCCCAACACAAAGCCCAGTTATTAGCTTCAGAGTGCCCTAGAGTTTACGTGGAAACTGTTCAGATCGATCATCGTATCTGCGCTTGCCGTCGCTCGCTGGGACGCTAATCTCTAGCAGTCGATCGCCACTGCGGCGGTACTCTAATAGCGTCCGTGATGGATGACAATGCCAAATCGCCATCCGTGATGGATGACAATGCCAAATCGCCATGCTAGCCAGCCCCGCCGTCTCTTCCTGTGTAGATCCTCCCACAACGATGATCAATGTGTTGGCACGGAATACACGACCCGGAGATCACCATATGTTCCGCTCAAGCCTAAAGGTATGACATGGTTATTTTTCTCAAAGGTTGCATGACGTATAGTTTAATTAATTAACTGGCACACTTCCATCTGTATGTAAGACAATTAATTAACTTGCAAATTAGATGTGCGTTTCAGTTATGTGAGATGATTTATGAAATGGTGTGCTATCTCAAAAACTTATAACCGCAAAGATCACCCTAATGAGATCCCTATCGAGATCATCTTATTGTTTGATGACCTTGGTAGTATTTAATCCAATGAAAATGATGTCATTTTGTACATTGCAGAAAAATACAATGTGATGCTTTGATAATGGTGCAGTCAATCATTTATATATTTTCCCATTTTATCTTAAAAAAATCTTCCAAAATGATGTCATTATGGACAATCATTGTCTCCTCCGCCCCTCTCATCTTCAAATCCTCGCTCCGCCCCTAGATACAACGACTGTCCTCAGGCCGCTCCTCAATTGGAAACGGGGTCGTCTGATCGATCGGGGACCATGACAGTTCCATCCTCTAGGTACTTTCATAGTCTCACGGCTTACATCATACGGGTGATTCATGTCTTTCATCCTCCGGATGCTTCACGATATATATACATTATAATTGCTCGTTAGTTCATTTTTTCTAGCGAGATAGGTCCCTACTTTTTAGATTCGCACAGGGCCCCGGATTTTGCCGGCCCGGCCCTGTCTACGAGAGGGGGGTGCATCTACATACCATTGTAGATCGCTAAGCGAAAGCGTATATAACGTGGTTGATGTAGTCGAACATCTTCGTGATCCAATTACGATCCGTCCTGCGATCTCCTGATCCGTCCCGCGATCCCATCACGATCCGTCCCGATCTAGTGTCGAACGGATGACACCTCCCTCAGCACGCGTACAGTTCGATGACGATCTCCACGTCCTTGATCCAGCAAAAGAGAGGGTGGAGAAGTAGATGAGTTCTCCGTGAGCATGATGGCATGGTGGCAGTGTTGGTGGAACTGTTCCGATAGGGCTACGCCAAGCAATATGAAACCGATCTCAATGGAGAAAACTGATCTATGGGAGAGACAGCGCTGCGCCGTGTCCTGGGTTGGTTGCAACCCTCTCTCCCCTTCTATATATATAGGGGGAAGGGGAGAGGGGCTGCGCCCTAAGGAAAAACCCTAAGGGGGGCGGCGGCCAAGAGAGAGGTGGGGCGGCTGCCCTAGGGGTGGCTTGGCCCCCAAGTTAGGGTGGTGCCACATCCTAGGGTTGGCCCTCCACTAGCCCAGGAGCATGGGCCTTAGGTGGGAATGTGTCCCTAGCACATCATGGGCTGGTGTGCATCCGTCATAGCCCATGTGGCCCCTCCGAGGCTGGTGGCCCCTTTCCGGTGGACCCGTGGAACCCTGGCGACACCCCCGGTATGCTACTGGTGACGCCCGAAGTTTTTTCTGGTGGCCAACACAGAACTTCCCATATATCAACCTTTACCTTAGGACCATTCCGGGGCTCCTCATAACATCTGGGATCTCATACGGGACTCAGAGCAACCTTTGGTCACCAACATACATAGCTCAACTATAATGAAACGTCACCGAACTATGTAGACATGACCTGACACACTCTTTGGTCAATAACCAATAGCGGGACCTGGATGCCCATATTGGCTCCTACATATTCTATGAAGTTCTTCATCGGTCGAACCACGATCTCAAGGATTCAATCAATCCTGTATATTGTTCCCTTTGTCCATCGGTATGTTACTTGCCCGAGATTCGATCGTCGGTATCTCCATACCTAGTTCAATCTCCTTACCCGCAAGTCTCTTTACTCGTAAAGTAATACAAGATCCCGTGACTAACTCCTTAGTCACATTACTTGCAAGCTCATCATGATGTTGTATTACCAAATGGGCCCTAGAGATACCTCACCGTCATACGGAGTGACAAATCCCAGTCTCGATTCACGCCAACCCAACAGACACCTTCGGAGACACCTGTAGAGCGTCTTTATAGTCACCCAGTTACATTGTGACGTTTGATACATACAAGGCATTCCTCCGGCGCCCGGGAGTTGCATGATCTCAAGGTCATAGAAACAAATACTTGATATGTAGAAAACAGTAGCAATAAACTCATACGATCAGATGCTACGTTCATAGTTTGGGTCTTGTCCATCAAATCATTCTCCTAATGATGTGATCCCATTATCAAATGACAACTCATGTCTATGGTCAGGAAACCTTGACCATCTTTGATCAACGAGCTAGTCCTTATAGGCTCACTAGGGACAGTGTGTTGTCTATGTACCCACACATGTATTTGAGTTTCCAATCAATACAATTATAGCATGGATAATAAATGATTACCATGAACAAGGAAATATAATAATAACTTATTTATTATTGCCTCTAGGGCATATTTGCAACAACCATCACATTCCAATGCACCCTCATGAAGATGCTGACGGCCCAACAATTCAATTGTCCTATCACCAATGAGCCAACTCGCACCTGTTTCGGTTGTCCTGGTTGGACAGCACCTGCAATTGCTTATGTGATGGAAGCTAGGAGAGAGCCATGTTCTACCTTTACTATGATTGTGACAAGATCATGGTCTACTACAAGCCTGCTAGCAGCGAGGATGATGGTCCACTTACTCCAGACTATAATCCTGACTTCGCCTGTCGTAATGTCGAGATAGCTAGCTAGTAGGCTTACATTTGCCACCTCCTATTTCGTTGAACTTGTGTACTTGTGTTATTTTCCTACTTTATATCCTTTTCTGAATAATATCGAATAAATGGGTACTATTGAACTTAGATTCTGGTATTTTATTGTATTGTTTAATTACTATTCTAAACTTTGATTATGTTGTCATTTTGGTTTGATCGTCATGTCGTACAGACAGTGGAGCGATATTGGTGACCTTAGGTACCTACGCTAGCAAGGACGTTTTCGTCAAGCCATAGCTATGCTTTTGTGCACTAGTAAGGACGACCAATTTGCAAATATTTCAGACTAATACATGGCCACGTGAGAGCCTTCCATACTCATTGCTCTATTCATGACCGTTCGTCTACATATATTCACCTATATAAGAATTATATTGTGGGACTTTATGAGCTTGAGGATGGTTTTACAAATGCGCCAACAAGTAGAGGTACCATAGCTATAGTTTACTTCAGAAAAATTATGGCAGGGAATTAAAGCACATAATTTTGGGAGCTATTCTAAGGACTACTAATATTTGGGAAGATATTTTACGATATGGCGACTGAAAGATATGAGTTTTTTTTCATAAATTGTGAGATTTCTGCCATAATAAGAGGATTTTTCTCTCATGGATATCCGTCCAATTCAAGGTCTTTAATTACCTACCATAATACGATCCTTGGTCTAAAGCATATAAAGACAGAGGAGAGCCATCTTTCTCGCCTCATCCCAATCCACTCATTCGAGTGCCCACCTCCTCCTCGTCATCGCCTCAACAGTGCTACTTCGAGTATGCGTCGTAGTTGATTCCCCATCCCTTGTTGTTGTTGTCTCCATCGTCATACTCTCTTCTGAAGAGCCGTCTCCACCCTTCCTTGTGATCCCATCCTCTTCCTCTTCCTCTTCACTAGGGACAGAAGTATCCAAATGCTTAGAGGGGGTGCATCTTCTTAGATCGATAATTGTGGTAGGTTTTCTCTCCTTCCTCTATTTGGGCAAGCTATGGGTTGCATGGTTCAAAGGAATTTTCATGGAGAAATGGAATGCTTGACAATTTTTATGCCATCATTGCTTTTTATTGGATATTTTTACTAAGAAATCTTATTTCTATGTAGATTTTTCAATCAATCAAAACACTCATAAAGATACTTTTTGTTTTCTACAACACAATCAAATAAGACAAACTTCCCATTTCGATGTTGGGAATCTCTCTCATTTTTAATCTTCGATACATCTATTTATCAATGTTCTGCTTTGCCTACGAGGTTAATTTTGGTTGTTTGTTCAACTCAAAAATGTATGTTCCCCATTCCATCAATGTGTCCCAAATTGTAGAATTGAATTTGGCCTTAGCATGTGCTAATTTTACCATGTAGCAATTACCTGATCTCAGGTTGCATTGGTCAGTTTCCTCATTGGTTCGTTTTTTATATAAGATCACTTTACTGGTCCTTGTATGTATTTTTGTTCAATGAAAACAAATAAGGCATATTCTTCTTCCTTTTTATGCATTATAGACTCTAGAAATGATTTTGGTTATGATGATTTATCTAGAGATTTCAATACTGATAACATGTAGTAATGTTAACTTGTTATCATTTGGCGCTGGTGGTACAACAACAACTCTTCCATTGTCTTATTTTCATCTCTAAAAATTTATCTGCTAGCACTTTGGTTTTCATTATTTACACATGTGTACTTAAGTCATATCACAGGAGTGGAATAACAACAATAACGGCATTGATAAAATTCATTGGGAAAGTCATTGTGAGGTTGAACCCTCATTGGCTCTGCCCATAAGGAACTTGGATGATGATGGCTCGTCCAAGCTGGTACAACATATAGTAATTCATCGAATATTTAGCCTTTAATCTGACAAGCTAGCCATGGAGATTTATTTCCTTTTTATTATTATAATCATTATGTGTTATTTTTCCAAGAGGTTGCCAAATATTTCCGATGACTAGGACAATGGAGAAGCACCATCCACTTCATTGGTTGAGGTATATGTATTAATGGGTTTCTCAAAAGATATGCTCATGAAGGCATGAAGGTGATTGGTAATACTATAACAAATCAATTTCATTTTAATTGTTATGTGTGTTTTTGCAACTTGTGTTTCAACAAGGTTTTTTTTTCTTTTATTATGCCACAATGATCGAATCCATTTTTGGATCTACTTCTCACATATAAGGTATTTCTTCATGTGATTCTACTAATGAGTTTACCATATGGTGATATTAATAACACACAAACACAACTGCGAAACATATTCGTCAACAACGACAAGTGGTAAGCAACTGTGTCAACTTGGAATGTGTTTTCGAGAGATTTGTACCTGGATGTCATAGTGACTCCCCTTGCGTGGTCCCTTGGGACTTGGTATCCCACCTCATCTTCCTTCAAAAAGGTAACCTTATTATTTCCAACCCATACAAGATACATTTCTAAACTCATCCATAACATATTTTTGAACACTTAGAGATGGTATATTTCTTAAGCTTGGAAGACTATAGTGGATTCTTTCTATTTATTTCGCACTTGCCTCATATGACCACAAGACTTAACTTCTCGGCTCCCAAGTGGGTGACCCTTTCATATAATAAGAAAATTCCTCAAAATATTGTCTTTGGAGGGAGAGGCAAGACAAGAAATTTGTTCTCAATTGGCAAATTATGGATATATCATCTTTTTCTAGCAAATGCACATAAGTTCTTAGAATCGAACAACTTTGGGTCAGTGTCATAAATGAATGTTGAAACTGTTTCCCATACACTTTTTGTTTAGTGTTAAGACCCATGGGAACTTTTTCAAGATTCTTGTATGTCATTGAGTTAGGTTTTTTGCATTACAAGCACTTCTGTTCAACTTCTTGAAAAAGTGGATATACTCATAATTTTCCAACAGAGAATAGATTTAATCTCTTTCCTCTCAATCCAAAGACCATATTTGAGGTATTTCCTCTTTATGTACAATTGTGAACTTCCAGGGACACAAGAAGTTAACTTAATTCCTTGTAGACATGTGTGGAAATTCCAAAATAAATAGAAATAATCTAGTGTGCTCTTGCAAGCTTGAGAAATCCACCATCTCAAAGTGCTCAAAAATATGTTATAGATGAATACATAAAATGGAACATTGTATGGGTTCAAAATAAAAATGTTGCCCGTTTGGATCCAGATGAGGTGGAATACCTACTCAGTTTCCCGAGGGTGCCCACACAAGGGGAGCCAGCACGACCTCAAGGAACAAATCTCTTGGCAATTCATTCCAAGTTCACATAGTGGCTTACCACCTATCGGTGTTGAAGGATATGTTTCCCAGTTGAAAGAGGAGAGGCAGCTATGCGCAAGCTAAGGATCCACTCGAGGATTTATCATGGTTTCTACTAACATAGGAAAAGCGAGCAGGATGATTTTGAATGATTGGTCGGATTTGACTCAGACTTCCACAATAGTTGAGATTGTTGATGTGAAATATCAAACTAATAATAGAATTGCATAATTTTTTTTGTCATTTTGGCATCTTGGACTTGATAAACCATGTAATAATCTTGCGGGCAACACTCGGCACCACCGTGATGGTTGGGAGGGCGAGCAATCTACTTTGTTCTACCATTACTTCAGAATCTTGGTCGCCATAAAATCACTATGGCGAGTATGTAGCCTAAAAATTGGAGTGCAAGTTTTATTGTTGAATGTTTGTCTCCAAGAACGACAAAGTCATCTATGCAAAAGAGTTCGTTTTGCAAACGACCTACGTTAAACATTAATTTGTCATGAAAGAAAAAAAATTATAAGCATGCTAATCTTTACTTTAAAAAATTATATTAATTATCCCTTCAAATCTTTTCAGAGTCTAATTTGTACATGCAAAAAGTAATTTTAGGCTTTCTCATTTCCTCCTTTATACTTCCAAGAATCATTCCTTGTTCCTATATGGAAGTTAATTACTGTTATACCTAATTGTTTCACGAAAAATAAAACTGCGTCGGTATAATAACAAGCGGGCTTGTCTCAATATATACACGATCATATACAAATAAATAAAAGAGATAATAACAGACTTGCGGGCTACTCCCTCTTTTCCTATAATTACAATCACTAGTGGAAAACGGGCCTTTGGCCTGGACCCTTTAGTCCCGGCCTGCCTCTGGGCGGGGACTAAAGGCCCGGCCACGTCGCCCCAATTCCCAATGTCTCCCTCGAGGCTTTAGTCCCGGCCCGTAAGGAGCCTTTAGTCCCGGTTCGTGTCCCAAACCGGGACTAAAGGGCTACGCGGTGGGCAGCCCGCATGTGCGCCACCTTTAGTCCCGGTTTGTGTCTCAAACCGGGAATAAAGTCCTCTGCCTATATATAGCACAGCCCCCCTCTCCCCTCTTCCTTGCATTTTTCTTGGATGGAGGATTGTGGGTGGGTGCTTGCTCTCCACTTTTTTTGATGCACTAGAGGTGTTTGTTGAAATGTGTGTTAGAGCGATGCCGCTTCAGTTCACCGAACACAACTACGATATGAGATGCCTGAGCCACGCTTAAACCTCTTCCTCTTTATTTCTACTTATTCTAAAAGGTTAGCAACTATATTTCCTCGTTTAGACCGTGCGGTACTAATTTTTAGGATCGTGATTGTATTTGATATACTGTCGTATAACACAGATGAGCCATCCATGGATGTACGGTGATCGATGCACAACCGCTTACAGAGAAGGCGTGCATTCTTTTCGAGATGCGGCCGATGCGAACAAGCATGGTGGTGGCTATATGTTTTGTCCATGTGTTGAATATCGGAATGAGAAGGATTACACTTCCTCAAGAGTCATTCAGAGCCACCTACTTCGGTCCGGTTTTATGTCGGGCTATAATGTTTAGACCAAGCACGGAGAAAGAGGGGTTATGATGGAAGACGACGATGAAGAAGAAGAGAACGATGATGACAACTACCGATCTATGTTCCCTGAGTATGCTGATACCGCAATGGAAGACAATGAAGAAGAAGATCAGGATGAAGAACGGGAACCAGATGAGCCCGCTGATGATCTTGGCCGGGTCATTTCTGATGCACGGCGAGGTTGCGACACAGAAAAGGAGAGGTTGCAGTTCGAGCAGATGTTACAGGACCACAACAAATTGTTGTACCCAACTTGTGAAGATGGCCAGAAGAAGCTGGGTAGCACACTGGAATTGCTGAAGTGGAAGGCAGAGACCGGTGTGACTGACTCGTCATTCGAAAAGCTGCTGGTACTGATGAAGAAGATGCTTCCAAGAAAGAACGAATTGCCCGCCAGCACGTACGAAGCAAAGAAGCTTGTCTGCCCTCTAGGATTAGACGTGCAGAAGATACATGCATGCCCTAATGACTGCATCCTCTACCGCGGTGAGAAGTACGAGAATATGGATAAATGCCCGGTATGCACTGCATTGCGGTATAAGATCAGAAAAGATGACCCTGGTGATATTGAGGGCGAGCCACCCAGGAAGAGGGTTCCTGCCAAGGTGATGTGGTATGCTCCTATAATACCACGGTTGAAACGTCTGTTCAGAAATAAAGATCATGCGAAGTTGTTGCGATGGCACATGGAAGATCGTATGAAAGACGATAAGTTGAGGCACACCGCTGATGGTCGGCAGTGGAGAAAAATCGAGAGAGAGTTCCCGAGATTTGCAGCTGACGCAAGGAACTTATGGTTAGGTCTGAGTACATATGGCATGAATCCTTTTGGGGAGCAGAGTTGCAGTCACAGCACCTCGCCCGTTACTCTATGTATCTACAACCTTCCTCCTTTGTTGTGCATGAAGAGGAAGTTCATTATGATGCCAGTGCTTATCCAAGGTCCAAAGCAACCCGGCAACAATATTGATGTGTACCTAAGGCCATTAGTTGATGAACTTTTACAACTGTGGGCCGAACCAGGTGTACGTGTGTGGGACGAGCACAAACAAGAGGAATTTGACCTTCGAGCGTTGCTTTTCGTAACCATCAATGATTGGCCTGCTCTTAGTAACATTTCAGGAGAGTCAAACAAGGGATACAATGCATGCACACACTGTTTGGATCAGACAGAAAGTATATATCTGGACAAATGTAGGAAGAAGGTGTATCCGTACGATCGTCATTTTCTTCCGCCCAAGCATCCCTTAAAGAAAAAAGGCAAGCATTTCAATGGCAAGGCAGAACCCCGGGGGAAGCCTGTCATCCGTACTGGTGCTGAAGTATTTGATATGGTCAAAGATTTAAAAGTAATCTTTGGAAAGGGTCCTGGCAGCCAACCTGTTCCTAACGGCCCTGATAAGCGCGTACCCATGTGGAAGAAGAAATCTATATTTTGGGAGCTACCCTACTGGGAAGTCCATGAGGTCCGCTCGGCAATCGACGTGATGCACCTGATGAAGAATCTCTGCGTGAATATTCTAGGCTTCCTGGGCTTGTATGGGAAGTCAAAAGATACACCGGAAGCACGGGAGGACCAGGAACGTCATAAAGGAAGAGATGGAATGCATCCATGGCAGTTTCAAGGGCGTGCCAGCTACGCTCTTACTAAGGAAGAGAAGGAAATCTTCTTTGAAGTCCTTTTCAGTATCAAGGTCCCGACTGGCTTCTCGTCGAATATAAAGGGAATCGTAAATATGAAAGACAAAAAATTCCAAAACCTAAAGTCTAATGACTGCCACGTGCTTATGACTCAATTGCTTCCGGTTGCATTGAGGGGAATTCTACCGGAAAATGTTCGCCTGGCAATTGTGAAGGTATGTGCATTCCTCAATGCAATTTCTCAGAAGGTAATCGATCGAGAAAGTCTATCAGGGTTACAGATTGATGTGGTCCAATGTATGGTCAGCTTTGAGTTATTGTTCCCGCCATCCTTCTTCAATATAATGACACACCTCCAAGTTCACCTAGTCGAAGAGATTAGAATTCTCGGTCCTGTGTTTCTACACAATATGTTCCCCTTCGAGAGGTTCATGGGAGTCTTAAAGAAATATGTTCGTAACCGTGCTAGGCCAGAAGGAAGCATCTCCAAGGGCTATGGAACAGAGGAGGTCATTGAGTTTTGTGTGGACTTTCTTCCTGACCTTAAGCCGATTGGTGTTCCTGAATCTCGGTATGAGGGTAGGCTGACAGGAAAAGGCACACTAGGAAGGAAAGCAAAAGTATGTATGGACGGGCATTCTTTCTCTCAAGCATACTACACAGTTCTACACAATTCCACCGTGGTGGCTCTGAATATCGTGAGACACAAGAATATTCTACGTTCCGAAAACCCGGGGAAGGCTGACTCTTGGATTAAAGGGGAACACGAGAAGACTTTCGGCAGTTGGTTGCAGACACATCTCATGAATGACGACACCGTTGGAGATGAGCTGTACTGTTTGGCTAGGCCACCATCTTCGACTATATGTACTTTCCAAGGGTATGAGATAAATGGGAATACATTTTACACGGTTGCCCAAGATAAAAAGAGCACCAACCAAAATAGTGGTGTCCGCTTTGATGCAACACACGAGAATGGACACTGTTTGGAAACATATTACGGGTACATAGAGGAGATATGGGAACTTGACTATGGACCTACTTTTAAGATCCCTTTATTTCGGTGCAAATGGGTGAAGCTGACAGGAGGCGGGGTAGTTGTAGACCAAAAGTACGACATGACAACAGTGGATCTCAACAATCTTGCGTACATGGACGAACCATTTGTCCTAGCCAATGATGTCGCTCAGGTTTTCTATGTGAAGGACATGTCTACAAAAACGAGAAAAAGAAATCAGCAAAAGAAGATATCGTCCGATGAGCCAAAACGCCACATAGTTCTTTCAGGGAAAAGAAACATCGTGGGAGTAGATGACAAGACAGACATGTCAGAAGATTATAATAAGTTTCATGAAATTCCGCCCTTCAAAGTGAAAACTGACCCAAGCATCCTACTGAATGATGAAGATTCTCCATGGCTACGACCCAGAAGAAAACAGAAATAATAGATAGGAATATTGGTGCAATAATGTAATAATGTATTAAACCTTTTATGTAATGCATGTATGGAATGTACTAAATTTCAAACACTTTTCATTTTCATAGTATCCATGTAAGAGATGAGTTCTCGTTCGAAACCCTGATACTTCGAGAGAGATTGTCCGTTTTGTACACGAAGTGCATCCAGTTTTTGTCGTAGCCCTCTCAACTTTTTAACACATGATATGTGGGTGAAATGATGATAGCATGCCAACTTTCAACATTTTCAGAGTTCATTTGTAATGCTTTTCAATTTCAGGGTCAACTAGCTCAAAAAAAATAAGTAAATGCACGAAATATACCAAATAAAGTCAGAAATTGTTGAAATTTTGTGATGTGCCTTTGAATGGTGCATTTTGAACACACAAAAAGTATGGAGTTCAAATAAGTTCAAAAAATGAAATCCCTTTGTAAGAGATGAGTTCTCGTTCGAAACCCTGATACTTCGAGAGAGACTGTCCGTTTTGTACACGAAGTGCATCCAGTTTTTGTCGTAGCCCTCTCAACTTTTTAACACATGCTATGTGGGTGAAATGATGATAGCATGTCAACTTTCAACATTTTCAGAGTTCATTTGTAGTGCTTTTCAATTTCAGGGTCAACTAGCTCAAAAAAAAATAAGTAAATGCACGAAATATACCAAATAAAGTCAGAAATTGTTGAAATTTTGTGATGTGCCTTTGAATGGTGCATTTTTAACACACAAAAAGTATGGAGTTCAAATAAGTTCAAAAAAATGAAATCCCTTTGTAAGAGATGAGTTCTCGTTGGAAACCCTGATACTTCGAGAGAGATTGTCCGTTTTGTACACGAAGTGCATCCAGTTTTTGTCGTAGCCCTCTCAACTTTTTAACACATGCTATGTGGGTGAAATGATGATAGCATGCCAACTTTCAACATTTTCAAAGTTCATTTGTAATGCTTTTCAATTTCAGGGTCAACTAGCTCAGAAAAATAAGTAAATGCGCGAAAGATACCAAATGAAGTCAGAAATTGTTGAAATTTTGTGATGTGCCTTTGAATGGTGCATTTTGAACACACAAAAAGTATGGAGTTCAAATAAGTTCAAAAAAATGAAATCCCTTTGTAAGAGATGAGTTCTCGTTCGAAACCCTGATACTTCGAGAGAGACTGTCCGTTTTGTACACGAAGTGCATCCAGTTTTTGTCGTAGCCCTCTCAACTTTTTAACACATGATATGTGGGTGAAATGATGATAGCATGCCAACTTTCAACATTTTCAGAGTTCATTTGTAGTGCTTTTCAATTTCAGGGTCAACTAGCTCAAAAAAATAAGTAAATGCACGAAATATACCAAATAAAGTCAGAAATTGTTGAAATTTTGTGATGTGCCTTTGAATGGTGCATTTTGAACACACAAAAAGTATGGAGTTCAAATAAGTTGAAAAAAAATGAAATCCCTTTGTAAGAGATGAGTTCTCGTTCGAAACCCTAATACTTCGAGAGAGATTGTCCGTTTTGTACACGAAGTGCGTCCAGTTTTTTTCGTAGCCCTCTCAACTTTTTAACACATGCTATGTGGGTGAAATGATGATAGCATGCCAACTTTAAACATTTTCAGAGTTCATTTGTAGTGCTTTTCATTTTCAGGGTCAACTAGCTCAAAAAAAATTAAGTAAATGCACGAAATATACCAAATGAAGTCAGAAATTGTTGAAATTATGTGATGTGCCTTTGAATGGTGCATTTTGAACACACAAAAAGTATGTAGTTCAAATAAGTTCGAAAAAATGAAATCCCTTTGTAAGAGATGAGTTCTCGTTCGAAACCGTGATACTTCGAGAGAGATTGTCCGTTTTGTACACGAAGTGCATCCAGTTTTTGTCGTAGCCCTCTCAAAGTTTTAACACATGCTATGTGGGTGAAATGATGATAGCATGCCAAGTTTCAACATTTTCAGAGTTCATTTCTAGTGCTTTTCAATTTCAGGGTCAACTAGCTCAAAAAAAATAAGTAAATGCACGAAATATACCAAATGAAGTCAGAAATTGTTGAAATTTTGTGATGTGCCTTTGAATGGTGCATTTTGAACACACAAAAAGGATGGAGTTTAAATAAGTTCAAAAAAATGAAATCCCTTTGTAAGAGATGAGTTCTCGTTCGAAACCCTGATACTTCGAGAGAGATTGTCCGTTTTGTACACGAAGTGCATCCAGTTTTTTTCGTAGCCCTCTCAACTTTTTAACACATGCTATGTGGGTGAAATGATGATAGCATGCCAACTTTCAACATTTTCACAGTTCATTTGTAGTCTTTTCAATTTCAGGGTCAACTAGCTCAAAAAAAATAAGTAAATGCACGAAATATACCAAATGAAGTCAGAAATTGTTGAAATTTTGTGATGTGCCTTTGAATGGTGCATTTTGAACACACAAAAAGTATGGAGTTCAAATAAGTTCAAAAAAATGAAATCCCTTTGTAAGAGATGAGTTCTCGTTCGAAACCCTGATACTTCGAGAGAGAATGTCCGTTTTGTACACGAAGTGCATCCAGTTTTTGTCGTAGCCCTCTCAACTTTTTAACACATGCTATGTGGGTGAAATGATGATAGCATGCCAACTTTCAACATTTTCAGAGTTCATTTGTAGTGCTTTTCAATTTCAGGGTCAACTAGCTCAAAAAACCATTGCACAACATATGACCAAATTAAAGCCAAAGAACAGTAGTGATCAAATATTATTATTGCAAAAAATAAATACATAAAGTTCTCTCATAAAACAACATACAACTATATAAAAGATTTAAATGCAACAACAAACGCGATCAAAATCACAACTAAGGTAACAATTGACCCAACAGCATAATGATACCAAGCCTCTTTATCAATGGCATATTTTCTAATATTCCTAATCTTCAAGCGCATTTCATCCATCTTCAAGCGCATTGCATCCATCTTCAACCGCATCGCATCGATCTTCATCTTGCGATCATCGATGACATCGGCGACATGCAACTCCAGTTCCATATTCTTATCCTCAATTATTTTCAATTTTTTCTTCAAGTATTTGTTTTCTTTTTTCAACCAAATTTAACTTCTCGACAAGAGTTTTTATGTGGGTTGGAATTTCCGGTTCACATACCTCCTAGATTAAAAAAATATATGTCACGTTGGTCGTCATAATTGTCATAAACACTAAATAAAACAAATAGTTATAAAAGATAATATATACCACATCCGAATCATAGACAGGACGAGGGCCGACGGATGCGGATACCAAAACCATCGCACTATATAATAACAAAAAATAATGAAAGTGAGTAATTTATACAAGTATGTATCTAAATCATACAAGTAAGATTTTTTTTCTTTTAAAAAGAAGATAAGAATAAGAGGCTCACCACGGTGGTGCTCGCGACGAGATCGGCACGGGGCGATCGACAATGGTGAGGACGGGCACGGGACGACACCCTACGCATGTGCAGACTCTAAGAAGTTAATTTGAGCATTTGAAATGAGCTACACTAGAAGTGACAAATGAAAGGATGAAGTAGCTAACCTTTTAAAACACTTGTGCAGTTGGTGCACGGCCAAACCTAGACAAATATTAAGGAAAATGGAGCTTGGAGGTCGAGCTTGGAGAGGAGAAAGCTTAAGTAGAGTGGCTCGGGCATTTCATCGAACACGTCATGTGCATGAACTAGAGTGGCAAGAGCATGGCATGGTCACACTTCAACAACCAAAAAATAGGGGATATGGTGGGCAGGGGCGAGGGTTTATATAGGCAACACTTTAGTCCCGGTTCTTTCCACGCCCCGGGACTAAAGGCCCCTCCTTCCCGCCTTCTGGTCTGCCGAAAAAGGGCCTTTACTCCCGGGTCGTGGCTCCACCCGGGACTAAAGACACCCTTTAGTCCCGGTTCTTGCCACGCCCTGGGACTAAAGGCCCCTGCTTCCCGCCTTTTGGTCTGCCGAAAAAGGGCATTTAGTCCCGGCTCGTGGCTCCACCCGGGACTAAAGGGGTCTTTAGTCCCCGATCGAGCCCCGAACCGGGACTAAAGATCCACCTGTATAAGCGGGAGTTAGAAAATTTTGAACCCAAATCGTCCATTTCTCTTCTTTTTCCTCTCGTTCTCCTGCCCGGCGCGGCACAGCTAGCGACGAACTCGACGACACCGTCAGGCTGCCCGCCGTCCTGCTCGCCGCCGCCTGCCGTCCTCCTCGTCGTCGTCGTCGTCCTGCTCGCCGCCGCCGTCCTCCTCGCCGCGCGCCGCCCTCCTCGCCGCGCGTCGTCAACACCTCCGGCCGGTAAGCCCCACGCCCCCTCATCCCCAACACTCCGGCCAGCACAAGCAAAGAAGAAAAAGGAGAAGAAAAGAAGAAAAAGGAGAAGAAAGGAAGAAAAAGGAGAAGAAAAGAAGAAAAAGGAGAAGAAAGGAAGAAAAAGGAGAAGAAAGGAAGAAAAAGGGAAGGAGAGAAGAAAAGAAGAAAAAGGAGAAGAAAAGAAGAAAAAGAGAAGAAAGGAAGAAAAAGGAGAAGAAAGGAAGAAAAAGGGAAGAAAAGAAGAAAAAGATTTTTTTTGTCATTTAATTCCTATTGTTATTAGGTTTGTGCTAGATTATTAGGGTTAGTAATATGTAGAATTAGGAAAAGGAAAATAAGAAGAGGAGGAGAAGAAAAGAAGAAAAAGGAGAATAAGAAGAGGAGGAGAGGAGAAGAGGAGAAGAAGAGGAAAAATATAAGAAGAGGAGAGGAGAAGTAGTAGAAGAGGAGAAGTAGAAGTAGAAGAAGAGGAGAAATAGAAGAAGAGGAAAAATTAATGTAGGGTTACAAGAAGAAGAAATATTTTTTTGTCATTTAATTTTGCTATTGTATAGTGTATATGCTTAAGTGTTAATAGTGTTTCTTAGATTATTGCTTAATTTTGCTATTGTATATGCTCAAGTGTTAATAGTTTAATTTTGCTATTGTATATGCTTAAGTGTTAATAGTTTATTTTTAGCAAGAAAATTAATAGAACTAGTTTAATTTTGCTATTGTATATGCTTAAGTGTCCGGGACTGGGCTCCGCCCGGCTGGTATTTTAGAGTTCAGGTTCTAGCCAAGACCCGGGACTAAAGGTCCTCCTATATAAAACGACACTTCGAAGTTTCCAACCCCTCTTATATAGTTTGTTAGTTTATTAGTTAATCAAATGTCCGTTTTTTGCAGAACTATGGATCCACATATCAGGAACCTCGAAAAGGAAGAACTTCTCGAAGATATAATCAAAGACGGCCCCGACGTTGAACCAGCTGAATCTCCGACGTCATATCTAAACGACTCCGGATATGGAATGGAGGTCGAGCGACACGAAGATGAAGCCGATGGGGCAGGAGATAGGTCCAATGACGGAGAAGGTGATAACTCCACTGATGGAGAAGCCGGTGGAGAAGCCGGTGAAGAAATAATAAAGTCCGGCGAGGTATACATATGAAATTCGAAAATCACTTGTAATTATGTAAAAAATATTGGAGATAGCTCTATATTGTATACATATACATTCATTTGACGAATGTTTCTTCCTCTTAGGCCTCCACATCGAGCAAATCTACGAAACGAGGCCCGACTAGAAAGTTGGATGCACGGACGCATTACACCTTTGAGGTGATAATGCCTACGGGCGAACCCAAGCTTCCTAAGAATGTTGCTGACACATTCAAGAAGCAATGCGGAGTTCTCGTTAGGCATCACGTCCCGATCAGCGTTCGGGAGTGGAACAAGCGCAAAGGGGCAGCCGATAGTGACTATGTCGCCGAAAGGTACAAAGATAATCTTTGGAATGATCTCATGTCACATTTCAACCTGCCAGAATGTGAGAATGAAGATGCCGCAGACAAACTGAGGGCCAAAGTCAAGCAGTGGACTCTAAAGAAGATGGCCAAACTGTTCCGTAGCTGGAAGAAGAAGCTATGGAAAAACTATATGAAGACAAAGGAAGTGCCAGTATTCGAGGGGTATCTAGCCAAGCAGGCGAATCACTCGAAGGAATTTCAAGAGTACAAGGAGTCAGAAGATGCCCAGGCATTATCAGAAAAGAACAAGATAAATGCTGACAAGAAGAAATATCACCACAAGCTAGGGCCAGGGGGCTATGAGACTGCCATCCCAAAGTGGGATAAGAAAGAGCAAGATCTGATAGATAAAGGCATCGTACCTGAACCACTCCGTGATGAGTGGGAATTGAGAGCAAGAAATTGGTTCCTTGCGCATGGTGGGTCGTACGACGAAACAACAGGGGACCTCATCTGCAATGACGATCTTAGGATACCAGGGAGAATTGGAAAAGGATAGTGAAAGAAATTAAGGAGGGACAAAGAAAGTTCACTGCAGATAGAGATAAAGATTTGCTCACACTGGTCCTCGGCAATGACGAACATGGAGGACGAACGCGAGGCTTCGGTCCTTCTTACCTGTGGTGGCTTGGATTTGCCAGAGACCAAGACACTTACAGAAGCCGAGAGAGAGCAAAGAGGCGGCAGCAGGATGAGGAGAATGACAAGTTCAATCAGTTGCTTGCCAGGATTAACGAGCAACAGAAGCAGATTGATGAGCTTAGAGGAGTACCGCGCCAGGAAGATCCTGCACTTGATATTACCGGCGCCCCATCTAAGCGGAAAAGCAGCATGGCTGAATCTGAGGCCCCGCCCGACGATGAACGAAGAATGATAAAGGGCGGTCCCGGCTACCCCGTGGATGGAATCAAGGAGTCAACATCATGTGAACTCCATCAGAAATTCAAGAACATATCCATGAAGGTGGCCGTCGGACAAGCTTTACCTCCTGGCCTTGATGCACGCTGGCATGGCCGTGAGATTCCAGCTGGCTTTGCTAAAGTCGGGGTGGATGAAATCATGACGGGGTTTAATGATATGGAGCTCGACATAGCTGGACCCGAAGATGAGAGGACACTCGGAGAAGTACTGGGTGGAGTCATCCTATGGGACAAGAACTACATCAAGCTTCCAGGCTCGGCCCCAAGGACAACACCGCCTCCGAGTCGTCGCAGGTCACCTAAACCTCCATTACCTCCAAGCCCTCCACATGACGTCGGCCAGCACAACACGAGTCCATCTCGATCACCGCCGCCGGACTTGGGTCGTCCATCTCCACCGCCGCCCACTCCGGATACAAAGCGGGAGCGTGCCACCAAGAACGCTCCGCCGACGATTCCTAAGCCACAGAGCACCCCAAAGTGCAAACGGTCGCCCCTTCCAAAGGTACGTCATGCTAATCTTCCTATCAGACCTTATGATCATACCCCCGAGGAAAACGCCAGGATAGCAAAGGAACATCATGATGCGCAGATGAAAAAGAAGGAACCCGAGCCCCGCCCGGAATACACCGAGAAGCAAATAGCATTTGCAAAATACTTCACGACCCTTCCATCACAGTATGACTTACACCATAAGCCTGATGACTATACACGCACATTGCAGAAGGAAGTGAAAAAGAGCAGATCACGTGGAAGCCCTCCACATGACGTCGGCCAGCACAACACGAGTCCATCTCGATCACCGCCGCCGGACTTGGGTCGTCCGTCTCCGCCGTCGCCCGCTCCGGATACTAAGCGGGAGCGTGCCACCAAGAACGCTCCGCCGACGATTCCTAAGCCACAGAGCACCCCAAAGCGCAAATGGTCGCCCCTCCCAAAGGTACGTCATGCTAATCTTCCTATCAGACCTTATGATCGTACCCCCGAGGAAAACGCCAGGATAGCAAAGGAACATCATGATGCGCAGATGAAAAAGAAGGAACCCGAGCCCCGCCCGGAATACACCAAGAAGCAAATAGCATTTGCAAAATACTTCACGACCCTTCCATCACAGTATGACTTACACCATAAGCCTGATTACTATACACGCACATTGCAGAAGGAAGTGAAAAAGAGCAGATCACGTGCAAGTGCAAGTGGGAGCAAATCAAGTTCAACTACAAGCAAGAAAAAATCAGACGTTCCTCAGCTTGGACAACAGGCCAAACAGTCGATCCCACCCCTCAAGGTGTTAACCGAGAATGTTCCCCCTCGGGTGCAGGGGCTAGCTTTTGAAAGAGCAAAGGAGTTGGCGGCTGCATGTGGTGTCTCGGTTGAAAATTTGCTGGCTTCCCAAGACGACAGGATACCCAAGGCTGTGGTAGCCCCTAAGCCACAGTTTGTCATGGGTGAGCCTTTGATCAGCAAAGATGATCTCCCAACAAATATGCGTTACTTGCATCAATGGTACTTAAGTGAATCAAAGAATGGGAGAACGATGATCGTGCTGAGTGTCCCACAGGAGTACTACGGCCGCCCCGAATAAATCCATATCGACTTTGATGAACTCTTCCAGATGTACAATGGCGACGCCCTCGACAAATCGCTTATGAGTTGCTATTGTCTGTAAGTTTTTCAATTCGTTGTCTACATATAACTTGTTTAGTTATTTCAATTCATTGTCTATATATAACTTGTACTCTATTATGCAGAATGAAGATTCTGGATTGTAAAAGTAAGAGCATCCTAAATATTGGGTTTATTGACCCAGATAAAATATATATAGCGACGCTAACTAATTATCCCAAGGAGACGGAGGAAAACCTTCAAAGGTTTCTAACAGATCAAAATTTATGTGACCACATATTGTTTCCATACAACTTCAGGTGAGGGTCTTTACTCTGTTGTGTCCATTCACTTATAAGTGTAATTGATAAGCTACGGACACACACACACACACACACACACACACACACACACACACATATATATATATATATATATATATATATACATGTGCAGCTTTCATTGGATTCTGTTGGACATTCAAATTGATAAGGGAAGAGTTGATGCCTTCGACCCATTATCGAGACCCTTGGAACAGTTCTAAAGCCTACAGGACATGCTCCAAGGATAATTTCAATCATTCTTGCGCTCTATCGATCTCTTTCCATGATTTTTTGATATATCAATTAATGAAAAACTTAGCAAATCATTATCCTTGTCGGGCAGGGTTTGGAAGCGGTTCAAGTGCGTGACTCTCGGTATCGAGCATGAGAAGTTGACCTTTAGAGCGGCTCAAGTAAGTAGTAGTATGATATACTTCTATTTTCAATACATTTATGATGCTAGATTATTATTTTGATTATATATATTCTATTCTCGTAAAGTGCGACGAGCAGCCACGGGGAACGCATCTATGCGGATACTATGTTTGCGAGACCATTCGCACGTTTACCTCTGAGCACAAGGATCACAGATTCGACGTAAGCAATGAACATTCACACCTCTATTTTTACTCGTCATTCTTTGTTATCATGATTGATATTCATATTCATCTCCTCTTCTTATATAGCACACGGCCATGACGACGAAGGTCCTACCAGAGCAACACGCGATTGCTGTTGCAGAGGAGCTTGTGACCTTTCTGAGGACGGAAGCTATAGATGAGAAAGGACGGTTTAGTGTAGCTAGGGGCCATTACTGATATTCGTCCATGTAATCGAATAGACGGGCTCTAGTCCCGATAATTCAGATCTCCATATAATTGTATATATATATGCTCGCTTGTAAGATAAGTTAACCTTATATATATATGCATAATTATTTCTATTTAAATTATATGAAACTAATTCCCGAACACCAAACGAGGCATCACGTTAATCTCCCGAACACCTAAACCCTAAAACCCTAAAACCCAAAAATAATTTCATTAAAAAAACCCGAAAATAAGCAAAATCTGAAACTCGTTAGTCCCGGCCCGTGTAACGAACCGGGACTAAAGGTCCTGCCCCTGGGGCGCTACGAGGCACCCACGTGGAGCACCTTTAGACCCGGCTTGTAACAGGGCCGGAACTAAAGATTAGGCCTTTAGTCCCGCCCCTTTAGTCTCGGTTGGTGAACCGGGACTAAAGCCCCTTACGGGCCGGGGCTAAAGGCCCCGTCCCCACTAGTGAATTGGGGAGAACTAGTCTAGTTCTCCCCAACTACAATTATTTAGATGCACAGAAAGTAGTTGTTTCGCGCATGGACAGATCATGTACAAGGCTTGTACACAACTGCATGCATGTGAGAGTGACCACCATGCTAAGAGCATCTCCAACAGCCGCGCTTCGCGCCACGCCCAAAAAATGTATTTACAGCGCGCGCGCCGGCTGGTTTAGCGCAGGGATGGGCGCTGGCTCCAACAGCCGCGCTATAATGCAGCGCGCGCGCGTCGCTCCAGCAGTGCCCAAAAATGCAGCGCGCGCACAACATTTTTTAAAGTAGATTCCATTAAATAAAAACGATATAAAGTTATTTTACATATATTGCAACTAGATAGGTAGTTCGAAAACATAGATAGATAGTTCGGTGCTAGATAGTTCGAAAACAAAAAAAACTCCTAGTCGCTCCGGTCATCTGCACCATCATCATCGTCGTTGGTGTCGTCAGAGGTTGACAGCCATATGTCAAACCAACGCTCATCTTCTTCAGTGAAGAAGGACCTCCCGCCTGCATTGACGAGGTCGGCCTGTGCACACGCCAATGCCTTCCGACGACGCCTGTCCAACCGCTCCTCGCGGCGCCGGCGCGTGTCCTCCTCGCGGCGTCGTTCCCAATATTCCTGCTCGTAAGCGACGTCCTCCGGGTGGCGTCGGCGCCACTCCGCCATGACCAGCTCGTCCTCCTGGGCGACGAGGAGACGGCGCTGCAGCGCAATGTGCTCCGCACGGTCTTGTGCGGAGTTTAGACGAGGCGGCGGGGCCAGGTCTAACGCATGCTGGAGTGTGTGGACGTCCGGGAAATTCATCTGGAGGCGCGGCCTGCCTAGGCGCCACGCCGCCGCGTCGAACGCGCGGGCGGCCTCGTGCGCCATGTCGTAGGTTCCGAGGCTCAGTCGGAGATCGCCGGAGCGTATCTCGACGTAGAACCCGCCGTTGGGGCGCTGGCGGACGCCGCGGTAGCCCGACGTAGAACGGCGGCGCGGCGGCATGGTGGCGCGTCGACGGCGGCGGCGGCGCGAGAGGCAGAGAGAGCGTGCTGGGGCGGCGGCGCGAGAGGCAGAGGGAGAGAGAACGCGGCGCGAGAGGCAGAGGTTGAGGCGAGGAAGCGGCAGCGCGCTGCCTTTTATGGGCGCGCGGAACGCGGCGCCGCAAAAATGGCGCGTGGGCTGCCGCCTTTTCGCGCGCGCTAGCGGTTCCCGCGCGCGCGGTTTTCCCGCCGCCGCTGGAGCGCTCAAATCTGTCCCGCGCGCGGTAAGCTGCCTGTTTAGCGCCCGCGCGCCTTTTTGCGCCGCTGTTGGAGATGCTGTAAGCTAGCGGCCTGCCATGAAGGCTTAGCTATAGCCATAAAACGCATGGGCATGCACATTCTTTTGGAGAGAGAGGGGCGAGAGTGACGGAAGAAAGGAAGGATTTGGGGGAGGAGATGGGGATTTCAGGGTTGTTAAAAAACCATGTACTTAGTAGCAGCGCAGGGTTTAAACCCACACTATTACTATTATCTGACCCAGGGCACGATGGAGACCACTTAATAACAACGTGGTTTATAGCCCGCGCTGCTACTATCCACTTAGGAGTAGTGAGGTGTTTATACCCCTCACTTCTACTAATTAGCAAACGTGCGTCCCATATACCCCTCGCTACTGCTAAGAATTTATGTATAAGGTATTTCCTAGTAATGCAATATGACATCATGTAGACAAAGTAGGACAAGAAATATGTTTAGACCCTTTCTTTTACCCGTAATGGCAACAAAACTTATACATGCCATGCTACTCCTTCTATCACGAGATCATGACACTGCAAGATTGTGTTGGGGAACGTCGCAAGGGAAACAAAAATTTTCCTACGCGCACGAAGACCTATCATGGTGATGTCCATCTACGAGAGGGGATGAGTGATCTACATACCCTTGTAGATCGTACAGCAGAAGCGTTAGAGAACGCGGTTGATGTAGTGGAACGTCCTCACGTCCCTCGATCCGCCCCGCGAACAATCCCGCGATCAGTCCCACGATCTAGTACCGAACGGACGGCACCTCCGCGTTCAGCACACGTACAGCTTGACGATGATCTCGGCCTTCTTGATCCAGCAAGAGAGACGGAGAGGTAGAAGAGTTCTCCGGCAGCGTGACGGCATGCCGGAGGTTGGTGATGATCTTGTCTCAGCAGGGCTCTGCCCGAGCTCCGCAGAAACGCGATCTTGTCTCATACCTCTCGATCCGGGCGTTCTTCTGAAAAATAAACTTCAACTCCTGGAACATCTCAAATGCTCCATGACGCTCAAAGCGACGTTGAAGTCCCGGTTCTAAGCCATACAAGACTGCACATTGAACTATTGAGTAGTCCTCCTTACGCGCTAACCAAGCGTTCTTAACATCCTGATCAGCCGTAGCGGGTGGTTCATCTCCTAGCGCGGCATTAAGGACATAATCCTTCTTCCCAGCTTGTAAGATTAGCTTAAGATTACGAGCCCAGTCTACAAAGTTGCTTCCATCATCTTTCAACTTAGCTTTCTCTAGGAACGTATTAAAATTCAGGATGACACTTGCGTGAGCCATGATCTACAACACTAATATATTCAAAGTGGACTTAGACTATGTTCAAGATAATTAGAGTTCAACTTAATCAAATTATATGCTAAACTCCCACTCAAAAAGTACATCTCTCTAGTCATTTGAGTGGTTCATGATCCACTTACACTATCCCAAGTCCGATCATCACGTGAGTTGAGTATAGTTTCAGTGGTAAGCATCCCTATGCTAATCATATCAACTATATGATTCATGATCGACCTTTCGGTCTCATGTGTTCCGAGGCCATGTCTGCACATGCTAGGCTCGTCAAGCTTAACCCGAGTGTTCCGCGTGTGCAACTGTTTTGCACCCGTTGTATGTGAACGTTGAGTCTATCACACCCGATCATCACGTGGTGTCTCGAAACGACGAACTGTAGCAACGGTGCACAGTCGGAGAGAACACAATTTCGTCTTGAAATTTTAGTGAGAGATCACCTCATAATGCTACCGTCGTTCTAAGCAAAATAAGGTGCATAAAGGATTAACATCACATGCAATTCATAAGTGACATGATATGGCCATCATCACGTGCTTCTTGATCTCCATCACCAAAACACCGGCACGATCTTCTTGTCACCGGCGCCACACCATGATCATCCATCAACGTGTTGCCATCGGGGTTGTCGTGCTACTTATGCTATTACTACTAAAGCTACATCCTAGCAAAATAGTAAACGCATCTGCAAGCACAAACGTTAGTATAAAGACAACCCTATGGCTCCTGCCGGTTGCCGTACCATCGACGTGCAAGTCGATATTTCTATTACAACATGATCATCTCATACATCCAATATATCACATCACATCGTTGGCCATATCACATCACAATCATACCCTGCAAAAACAAGTTAGACGTCCTCTAATTTTGTTGTTGCATGTTTTAGGTGGTGACCAAGGGTATCTAGTAGGATCGCATCTTACTTACGCAAACACCACAACAGAGATATATGAGTTCCTATTTAACCTCATCCAAGGACCTCCTCGGTCAAATCCGATTCAACTAAAGTTGGAGAAACCGTCACTTGCCAGTCATCTTTGAGCAAAGGGGGTTACTCGTAACGATGAAACCAGTCTCTCGTAAGCGTACGAGTAATGTCGGTCCAAGCCGCTTCAATCCAACAATACCGCGGAATCAAGAAAAGACTAAGGAGGGCAGCAAAATGCACATCACCGCCCACAAAAACTTTTGTGTTCTACTCGAGAAGACATCTACGCATGAACCTAGCTCATGATGCCACTGTTGGGGAACGTCGCAAGGGAAACAAAAAATTTCCTACGCGCACGAAGACCTATCATGGTGATGTCCATCTACGAGAGGGGATGAGCGATCTACGTACCCTTGTAGATCGTACAGCAGAAGCGTTAGAGAACGCGGTTGATGTAGTGGAACGTCCTCACGTCCCTCGATCCGCCCCGCGAACAATCCCGCGATCAGTCCCACGATCTAGTACCGAACGGACGGCACCTCCGCGTTCAGCACACGTACAGCTTGAAGATGATCTTGGCCTTCTTGATCCAGCAAGAGAGACGGAGAGGTAGAAGAGTTCTCCGGCAGCGTGACGGCGCTCCGGAGGTTGGTGATGATCTTGTCTCAGCAGGGCTCCGCCCGAGCTCCGCAGAAACGCGATCTAGAGGAAAAACTATGGAGGTATGTGGTCGGGCAGCCGTGAGAAAGTCGTCTCAAATCAGCCCTAATTGCTCCATATATATAGGAGGACGGAGGGGGGCCTTGCCTTGGGGTCCAAGGGACCCTCAAGGGGTCGACCGAGCCAAGGGGGGGAGGACTCCCCCCCCCCCAAACCGAGTTGGACTTGGTTTGGTGGGAGGAGTCCCCCTCCCTTCCCACTTCCTCCCTCTTTTTTTTCTTTTCCTTTGATTTCTTATTCTTGGCGCATAGGCCCCCTTGGGGCTGTCCCACCAGCCCACTAAGGGCTGGTGTGTCTCCCCAAAGCCTATGGGCTTCCCCGGGGTGGGTTGCCCCCCCCCCCCTCGGTGAACTCCCGGAAACCATTCGTCATTCCCGGTACATTCCCGGTAACTCCGAAAACCTTCCGGTAATCAAATGAGGTCATCCTATATATCAATCTTCCGTTCCGGACCATTCCGGAAACCCTCGTGACGTCCGTGATCTCATCCGAGACTCCGAACAACATTCGGTAACCAACCATATAACTCAAATACGCATAAAACAACGTCGAACCTTAAGTGTGCAGACCCTGCGGGTTCGAGAACTATGTAGACATGACCCGAGAGACTCCTCGGTCAATATCCAATAGCGGGACCTGGATGCCCATATTGGATCCTACATATTCCACGAAGATCTTATCGTTTGAACCTCAGTGCCAAGGATTCGTATAATCCTGTATGTCATTCCCTTTGTCCTTCGGTATGTTACTTGCCCGAGATTCGATCGTCAGTATCCGCATACCTATTTCAATCTCGTTTACCGGCAAGTCTCTTTACTCGTTCCGTAATACAAGATCCCGCAACTTACACTAAGTTACATTACTTGCAAGGCTTGTGTGTGATGTTGTATTACCGAGTGGGCCCCGAGATACCTCTCCGTCATACGGAGTGACAAATCCCAGTCTTGATCCATACTAACTCAACTAATACCTTCGGAGATACCTGTAGAGCATCTTTATAGTCACCCAGTTACGTTGCGACGTTTGATACACACAAAGCATTCCTCCGGTGTCAGTGAGTTATATGATCTCATGGTCATAGGAATAAATACTTGACACGCAGAAAACAGTAGCAACAAAATGACACGATCAACATGCTACGTCTATTAGTTTGGGTCTAGTCCATCACGTGATTCTCCTAATGACGTGATCTAGTTATCAAGCAACAACACCTTGTTCATAATCAGAAGACACTGACTATCATCGATCAACTGGCTAGCCAACTAGAGGCATGCTAGGGACGGTGTTTTGTCTATGTATCCACACATGTAAATGAGTCTTCATTCAATACAATTATAGCATGGATAATAAACTATTATCTTGATACAGGAATTATAATAATAACTATACATTTATTATTGCCTCTAGGGCATAATTCCAACAGTCTCCCACTTGCACTAGAGTCAATAATCTAGCCCTCACATCACCATGTGAATTACATTGTAATAAATCTAACACCCATACAGTTCTGGTGTCGATCATGTTTTGGCCGTGGAAGAGGTTTAGTCAGCGGGTCTGCTACATTCAGATCCGTGTGCACTTTGCATATATTTACATCCTCCTCCTCGACGTAGTCGCGGATGAGGTTGAAGCGTCGTTTGATGTGTCTGGTCTTCTTGTGAAACCTTGGTTCCTTTGCTAAGGCAATGGCACCAGTGTTGTCACAGAACAAGGTTATTGGATCCAGTGCACTTGGCACTACTCCAAGATCCGTCATGAACTGCTTCATCCAGACACCCTCCTTAGCCGCCTCCGAGGCAGCCATGTACTCTGCTTCACATGTAGAATCTGCTACGACGCTTTGCTTGGAACTGCACCAGCTTATTGCACCCCCATTAAGAATAAATACGTATCCGTTTTGCGACTTAGAGTCATCCGGATCTGTGTCAAAGCTTGCATCGACGTAACCTTTTACGGCGAGCTCTTCGTCACCTCCGTACACGAGAAACATCTCCTTAGTCCTTTTCAGGTACTTCAGGATATTCTTGACCGCTGTCCAGTGATCCACTCCTGGATTACTCTGGAACCTACCTGCCATACTTATGGCCAGGCTAACATCCGGTCTAGTGCACGGCATCGCATACATGATAGAACCTATGGCTGAAGCATAGGGGACGGAGCGCATATGCTCTCTATCTTCATCAGTTGCTGGGCACTGAGTCTTACTCAATCTCGTACCTTGAAGAACTGGCAAGAACCCCTTCTTGGACTGTTCCATTTTGAACCTCTTCAAAACTTTATCAAGGTATGTGCTTTGTGAAAGTCCTATCAGGCGTTTTGATCTATCCCTATAGATCTTAATGCCTAGTATGTAAGCAGCTTCTCCTAGGTCCTTCATAGAGAAACTTTTATTCAAGTAACCTTTTATGCTCTCCAAAAGCTCTATGTTGTTTCCAATCAGTAATATATCATCCACATATAATATTAGAAACGCCACAGAGCTCCCACTCACTTTCTTGTAAATACAAGATTCTCCAACCACTTGTATAAACCCAAATGCTTTGATCACCTCATCAAAGCGTTTGTTCCAACTCCGAGATGCTTGCACCAGTCCATAAATGGATCGCTGGAGCTTGCACACCTTGTCAGCATTTTTAGGATCGACAAAACCTTCGGGTTGCATCATATACAACTCTTCCTTAAGGAAACCGTTAAGGAACGCCGTTTTGACATCCATCTGCCAGATTTCATAATCGAAAAATGCAGCTATCGCTAACATGATTCTGACGGACTTAAGCATCGCTACGGGAGAGAAAGTCTCATCGTAGTCAATTCCTGGAACTTGTGAAAAACCCTTTGCCACAAGTCGAGCTTTATAAACGGTCACATTACCGTCAGCGTCCGTCTTCTTCTTAAAGATCCATTTGTTCTGAATAGCCTTGCGGCCCTCAGGTAGTATCTCCAAAGTCCACACTTTATTCTCATACATGGATCCTATCTCGGATTTCATGGCTTCTAGCCATTTGTTGGAATCTGGGCCCACCATCGCTTCTTCATAATTTGCAGGTTCATTGTTGTCTAACAACATGATTGATAAGACGGGATTACCGTACCACTCTGGAGCAGCGCGTGATCTCGTCGACCTGCGTGGTTCAACAGAAACTTGAACTGGAGTTTCATGATCATCATCATTAACTTCCTCCTCAACCGGCGTCGCAATGACAGAGGTTTCCCCTTGCCCTGCGCCACCATCCAGAGGGATGAGAGGTTCGACAACCTCGTCAAGTTCTATCTTCCTCCCACTCAATTCTCTCGAGAGAAACTCCTTCTCGAGAAAAGTTCCGTTTTTAGCAACAAACACTTTGCCCTCGGATTTGAGATAGAAGGTGTACCCAACTGTCTCTTTTGGGTAACCTATGAAGACGCATTTTTCCGCTTTGGGTTCCAGCTTTTCAGGCTGAAGCTTTTTTGACATAAGCATCACATCCCCAAACCTTAAGAAACGACAACTTTGGCCTTTTGCCATACCACAGTTCGTATGTGTCGTCTCAACGGATTTTGATGGTGCCCTATTTAAAGTGAATGCAGCTGTTTCTAATGCATAACCCCAAAATGATAACGGCAAATCAGTAAGAGACATCATAGATCGCACCATCTCTAACAAAGTACGATTACGACGTTCGGACACACCATTACGCTGTGGTGTTCCAGGCGGTGTTAACTGCGAAACAATTCCACATTGTCTTAAGTGAGCACCAAACTCGAAACTCAGATATTCACCCCCACGATCAGACCGTAGGAACTTGATCTTCTTGTTACGATGATTTTCCACTTCACTCTGAAATTGCTTGAACTTTTCAAATGTTTCAGACTTGTGCTTCATCAAGTAGACATAACCATATCTACTTAAATCGTCAGTGAAGGTGAGGAAATAACGATATCCGCCGCGTGCCTCTACGCTCATTGGACCACACACATCGGTATGTATGATTTCCAACAAGTCACTTGCACGCTCCATTGTTCCGGAGAACGGAGTCTTAGTCATCTTGCCCATGAGGCATGGTTCGCACGTGTCAAGTGAATCGAAGTCAAGTGACTCCAAAAGTCCATCAGCATGGAGTTTCTTCATGCGCTTTACACCAATATGATCTAAACGACAGTGCCACAAAAATATGGCGCTATCATTGTTTACTCTAACTCTTTTGGTCTCAATGTTATGTATATGCGTATCGCTGTCAAGATTCAATATGAACAATCCTCTCACATTCGGTGCATGACCATAAAAGATGTTACTCATAGAAATAGAACAACCATTATTCTCAGACTTAAAAGAGTAACCGTCTCGCAATAAACAAGATCCAGATATAATGTTCATGCTCAACGCAGGCACTAAATAACAATGATTTAAGTTCATCACTAATCCCGATGATAGCTGAAGTGACACTGTGCCGACGGCGATTGCATCAACCTTGGAACCATTTCCTACGCGCATCGTCACTTCGTCTTTCGCCAGCCTTCGTCTATTCCGCAGTTCCTGTTTCGAGTTGCAAATGTGAGCAACAGAACCGGTATCGAATACCCAGGCACTACTACGAGAGCCGGTTAAGTACACATCAATAACATGTATATCAAATATACCTGATTTTTCTTTGCCCGCCTTCTTATCTGCGAGATACTTGGGGCAATTGCGCTTCCAGTGACCCATACCCTTGCAATAGAAGCACTCTGTTTCAGGCTTAGGTCCAGCCTTGGGTTTCTTCGGCGGATTGGCAACAGACTTGCCGCTCTTCTTTGAATTGCCCTTCTTGCCTTTGCCGTTTCTCTTGAAACTAGTGGTCTTGCTCACCATCAACACTTGATGCTCTTTACGGAGTTCAGACTCTGCGACATTCAGCATCGCAAACAACTCGCCGGGAGACTTGTTCATCCCTTGCATGTTGTAATTCAACACAAAGCCTTTATAGCTTGGCGGCAGTGATTGAAGGATTCTGTCAGTGATAGCCTCTTGCGGGAGTTCAATCCCCAGTTCAGCTAGACGGTTTGAGTACCCAGACATTTTGAGCACATGTTCACTGACAGACGAGTTTTCCTCCATCTTGCAAGCATAGAATCTATCGGAGGTCTCATACCTCTCGATCCGGGCGTTCTTCTGAAAAATAAACTTCAACTCCTGGAACATCTCAAATGCTCCATGACGCTCAAAGCGACGTTGAAGTCCCGGTTCTAAGCCATACAAGACTGCACATTGAACTGTTGAGTAGTCCTCCTTACGCGCTAACCAAGCGTTCTTAACATCCTGATCAGCCGTAGCGAGTGGTTCATCTCCTAGCGCAGCATTAAGGACATAATCCTTCTTCCCAGCTTGTAAGATTAGCTTAAGATTACGAGCCCAGTCTACAAAGTTGCTTCCATCATCTTTCAACTTAGCTTTCTCTAGGAACGTATTAAAATTCAGGATGACACTTGCGTGAGCCATGATCTACAACACTAATATATTCAAAGTGGACTTAGACTATGTTCAAGATAATTAGAGTTCAACTTAATCAAATTATATGCTAAACTCCCACTCAAAAAGTACATCTCTCTAGTCATTTGAGTGGTTCATGATCCACTTACACTATCCCAAGTCCGATCATCACGTGAGTTGAGTATAGTTTCAGTTGTAAGCATCCCTATGCTAATCATATCAACTATATGATTCATTATCGACCTTTCGGTCTCATGTGTTCCGAGGCCATGTCTGCACATGCTAGGCTCGTCAAGCTTAACCCGAGTGTTCCGCGTGTGCAACTTTTTTGCACCCGTTGTATGTGAACGTTGAGTCTATCACACCCGATCATCACGTGGTGTCTCGAAACGACGAACTGTAGCAACGGTGCACAGTCGGGGAGAACACAATTTCGTCTTGAAATTTTAGTGAGAGATCACCTCATAATGCTACCGTCGTTCTAAGCAAAATAAGGTGCATAAAGGATTAACATCACATGCAATTCATAAGTGACATGATACGGCCATCATCACGTGCTTCTTGATCTCCATCACCAAAACACCGGCACGATCTTCTTGTCACCGGCGCCACACCATGATCATCCATCAACGTGTTGCCATCGGGGTTGTCGTGCTACTTATGCTATTACTACTAAAGCTACATCCTAGCAAAATAGTAAACGCATCTGCAAGCACAAACGTTAGTATAAAGACAACCCTATGGCTCCTGCCGGTTGCCGTACCATCGACGTGCAAGTCGATATTTCTATTACAACATGATCATCTCATACATCCAATATATCACATCACATCGTTGGCCATATCACATCACAATCATACCCTGCAAAAACAAGTTAGACGTCCTCTAATTTTGTTGTTGCATGTTTTAGGTGGTGACCAAGGGTATCTAGTAGGATCGCATCTTACTTACGCAAACACCACAACGGAGATATATGAGTTCCTATTTAACCTCATCCAAGGACCTCCTCGGTCAAATCCGATTCAACTAAAGTTGGAGAAACCGTCACTTGCCAGACATCTTTGAGCAAAGGGGGTTACTCGTAACGATGAAACCAGTCTCTCGTAAGCGTACGAGTAATGTCGGTCCAAGCCGCTTCAATCCAACAATACCGCGGAATCAAGAAAAGACTAAGGAGGGCAGCAAAATGCACATCACCGCCCACAAAAACTTTTGTGTTCTACTCGAGAAGACATCTACGCATGAACCTAGCTCATGATGCCACTGTTGGGGAACGTCGCAAGGGAAACAAAAAATTTCCTACGCGCACGAAGACCTATCATGGTGATGTCCATCTACGAGAGGGGATGAGCGATCTACGTACCCTTGTAGATCGTACAGCAGAAGCGTTAGAGAACGCGGTTGATGTAGTGGAACGTCCTCACGTCCCTCGATCCGCCCCGCGAACAATCCCGCGATCAGTCCCACGATCTAGTACCGAACGGACGGCACCTCCGCGTTCAGCACACGTACAGCTTGACGATGATCTCGGCCTTCTTGATCCAGCAAGAGAGACGGAGAGGTAGAAGAGTTCTCCGGCAGCGTGACGGCGCTCCGGAGGTTGGTGATGATCTTGTCTCAGCAGGGCTCCGCCCGAGCTCCGCAGAAACGCGATCTAGAGGAAAAACTATGGAGGTATGTGGTCGGGCAGCCGTGAGAAAGTCGTCTCAAATCAGCCCTAATTGCTCCATATATATAGGAGGAGGGAGGGGGACCTTGCCTTGGGGTCCAAGGGACCCTCAAGGGGTCGGCCGAGCCAAGGGGGGGAGGACTCCCCCCCCCCCCCAAAACCGAGTTGGACTTGGTTTGGTGGGAGGAGTCCCCCTCCCTTCCCACTTCCTCCCTCTTTTTTTTCTTTTCCTTTGATTTCTTATTCTTGGCGCATAGGCCCCCTTGGGGCTGTCCCACCAGCCCACTAAGGGCTGGTGTGTCTCCCCAAAGCCTATGGGCTTCCCCGGGGTGGGTTGCCCCCCCCCCCCCCCGGTGAACTCCCGGAAACCATTCGTCATTCCCGGTACATTCCCGGTAACTCCGAAAACCTTCCGGTAATCAAATGAGGTCATCCTATATATCAATCTTCGTTTCCGGATCATTCCGGAAACCCTCGTGACGTCCGTGATCTCATCCGAGACTCCGAACAACATTCGGTAACCAACCATATAACTCAAATACGCATAAAACAACGTCGAACCTTAAGTGTGCAGACCCTGCGGGTTCGAGAACTATGTAGACATGACCCGAGAGACTCCTCGGTCAATATCCAATAGCGGGACCTGGATGCCCATATTGGATCCTACATATTCCACGAAGATCTTATCGTTTGAACCTCAGTGCCAAGGATTCGTATAATCCCGTATGTCATTCCCTTTGTCCTTCGGTATGTTACTTGCCCGAGATTCGATCGTCAGTATCCGCATACCTATTTCAATCTCGTTTACCGGCAAGTCTCTTTACTCGTTTTGTAATACAAGATCCCGCAACTTACACTAAGTTACATTGCTTGCTAGGCTTGTGTGTGATGTTGTATTACCGAGTGGGCCCCGAGATACCTCTCCGTCATACGGAGTGACAAATCCCAGTCTTGATCCATACTAACTCAACTAATACCTTCGGAGATACCTGTAGAGCATCTTTATAGTCACCCAGTTACGTTGCAACGTTTGATACACACAAAGCATTCCTCCGGTGTCAGTGAGTTATATGATCTCATGGTCATAGGAATAAATACTTGACATGCAGAAAACAGTAGCAACAAAATGACACGATCAACATGCTACGTCTATTAGTTTGGGTCTAGTCCATCACGTGATTCTCCTAATGACGTGATCCAGTTATCAAGCAACAACACCTTGTTCATAATCAGAAGACACTGACTATCATCGATCAACTGGCTAGCCAACTAGAGGCATGCTAGGGACGGTGTTTTGTCTATGTATCCACACATGTAAATGAGTCTTCATTCAATACAATTATAGCATGGATAATAAACTATTATCTTGATACAGGAATTATAATAATAACTATACATTTATTATTGCCTCTAGGGCATAATTCCAACAGATTGAAACTACTACTATGCATAACTCCCTCCGATGATCTACTCATCGACTTGGCAAAAGAAAACTCACAGATCGTAAAGCATACATCAGTATAACAATCACACATAATAAAGTTCAGCTTTGACTAAATTACTTTCAATGAATAATATGATAATAAACACACAATTCATCGGATCCAATAAATACACCATAAAAGAGGATTACGTCGGATAGATCTTCGAAGACAACATTGTATTGAAGAACAAAGTGAGAGAGGGAGAGAGAGATCTAGCTAATCATTATGGAATTGCAGGTCTGTGGTATACTACTTACGCATCACCATGGAGGCATCTTGGTTCATGAAGATAGCCTCCTTGATCGATTCCCCCTCCGGCAGAGTACCAACGGAGGACTTTAAATGGGATCGCGGAAAAACAAAGGCTTGCAGCAGCGGAAAAATTGTTTCTCGTCTCCTTCTGGTGGTTTTGATATTTTAGAGAATCCATTGAAGTTAAATTAGGAGAAAGGGACCCACGAGGAACCCAGAAGTTCACATGGCACACCCCCTTGGGGGCGCGCCGCCTGACCTTGTGGCCCTCTCGTATGGCATATATTCTCCTCCTGGTGCTTCTAGCATCCCTTCTGGTCCAGAAAAATTCACCGTCCTTTGGACTTCATCTGGGATTTTTTTCATGTAAAACATAAAATAGACAAAAAACAGGAACTCGCACTGGGCACTAGGTTAACGGGTTATTTCTCAAAATTATATAAAATGGCCTCTAAAGCATACAAGATTTATATAATAGCACGAAACAATCAAAAATTACAGATATATTGAAGACGTGTCACCCCCATTGGATGGTAGGGGTGGACTAACTGGGCAAGGAGGGGATTCCTTCCCTCTTTGGTTTGACCAAACCAGGACGACTCCTCCTTGGTGTGGCCCCTCTCCCATTTTCCACCTATAAATATGTGGGGAGAGATCTCCTAGAGGCAAATATATTTCTTTAACAAAAACGACCTGAAGAAATTTCCCACAGAAAAAAAAAGCTGAGAAGTTGAAGAAACAATTGCACCTGAAGCAAAAAAGTTGCGGTTGCAAGATGAAGAACAGATGCAAAGGGAGCAAGAATTGACCTAAGGAAACGATCCACTGCATTAATCAGTTCCGATATCAGCCAGGAAACAAAACAACATGATTTAGGCCCTGTTTGGAACCATCCAGATTATATAATCTGGTTTTTATAATCTGTTATGTTTTCAAACGGGACAGTTTATATTGTAGATTTTAAAAACTCATAATCTACTCTACCCCAGCTAAAATCAGATTATGAATTACTAATGACCTATTATCCTTGTAAACTTGGAGATAATTACCTACTGCCACCGTCACTGTCCTATTTTTATAAACAGGGCACACATGTCATTGTACAATGTAAAACATGAATTACAGTTTATATAATTTGGCCTTCAAACATGTCCATCCGAATTATTTTTATAAACCAGATTATATAATCTATCTTCATAATCCAGATTATTATAATCTATTGTGGTTCCAAACAGGGCCTTAAGCAACGTTTTCAAAAAGTAATCACCAAACTTGCCCGGCTTTAAGTTGGCAAGAAATCAGTACACCTTTCTTGTTTTGATTGAAAGGCTATGAAGTTTTTTGGAAACGAAAATATTACCTTTCTCCAAGAATAGTCTCGGATTCAAAACACTAGAATTGAGAATAAGAGGAGGTAAAAAAGAATTTAATTTCAACCAAGAAAGTAGGAGAAACACTAGCAGATGCAGTAATTATGGAAAAATATAACACTGAAGGCAAACAACTTCCCCCAAATTTCACAATCGATTTCATTCATCAGTTCATGACCACCTCGGCCGGCAACAAACACTCACACTCAATTTAACCAACGTAGACGTGACAGTAACTTTCTGTTTTGCTAAGACAGATTTGCAGAGGTGACCGATTAAATTCACCACCAGCTCAACTGACAGACTCAGACACTCAAAAGAGATTCACTCTCCTAACTAAATTTATTTAGTTCTGCCTAAGGCAACCGGCCAATGAAAGATGAATGTCCCTAGTTGGGGGCGAAGAAGATCTCGGAGTCAAGCCTCTTGGACCGGAAGAGCTTCTCCATCTCCGGCGTCGTGTTGAACGAAGCCTCCAGCACCTCCGGCGAGATCGCCTTCCACACCGATGTCTTCCCTGCCAGGTGGGAGAAGATAGGGCTGCAATAACACACACAAAGCGTATCATTAGAATTAGTTTTCAGGTGGGAGAAGATAGGTACAATGGCAAGTTTTGGTTTCAGTAAGTCCTTACTTGGGGGTGGTGATGATGGAGAACCACTCCATGCCGGAGGCATCGGCGATCTTGGACACGACATGGAAACGGGGCACGATGAAGAGGCTTCCGCCCTCGATGCGGGTCTCCAGGACGCGCTTGCCGTCTGGTCCGACAACCTGCACGCGCCCGCTGCCTCGCACGATGTACGTCACCTGGTACGCCGAGTCGCACGAGAAGCCAGGGGAGCACATGGAGTGGGCGTCGATCCTGACGAGATCGGCGCCGAGTCCGACCTCCTTCACCAGCGGCAGGTTGGCCGTGTTGAGCACCACCACGCGGCCGCCCTTGGGGATGTCCACATCGAGCTTGGCCTCGAGGCAGTTGAGCGCCATGTCCTTACGGTCCTCAGCCACCGGCTCCGGGAGCTTCTGCCCAGCGGAAAGCTTGACGATGCCGGAGGCCGGCTGGCTGGAGACGAGCTTGGCGGCGTCATCCTGCTTGAGGTCCCAGGCGCGGCCAACGAACTCCGTGGAGAAGCCGGTGAAGATGCCGCTGGCGCCCGTGAGCTGGAAGTTGGTGAACTGGCCTGGCCTGTGGCCCTTGGAGGTGTCGCCCAGGAAGAGGACCACGAGCTCCGTGGTAGACTCCTGGGTGTTGTGCCACCAGGTGACCACGCCGAAGGGGAGCGCCAGAGCGTCGCCTTCCTTGACGGCAACCACCTTCTCCTTGGTGGCCTCGGGCAGGACGATGCCGCAGGTTCCCTTGCCTATCAATCATTCATGGATCGAACTAATCAGTATTAGGATTGAATTCTCCTAAAAGAACAGTACGTGCTATCAGAGGAAAACCAACATGCATTAGAAAGATTTGATTAAGATGAACGATGACTAGCTAGAACAGCTCAGTAAAAAATACAATAATATTTGTTCCGTTATTATTGATTCCAAATAAGTATGATCTGATGCATTCGATAGAGATAATTCACGAGACGCCTTAATTCCAATCTACGGCAGAAATCGGCCTAAATTACGGACAGTAACCAACAGAGATAGATCAGCACCCATCAACAATTCAGCAAAGAACTGCAATACTAGTATGTGTTTTTGTTAAACTGAGGAAACTAAACAACTAGTGCGATTTCAGAGCTGATCACAACGTGTAATTGACAGAGATAATTCAGGAGAGCTGTGATCCAAAATCTACGTTAGCATATTGATTCGATCTGCACTGATTCTATTAATACACTGGCATCTAGATCCGTTGGACTCGGTACGGGAGAAGATGGGGTTCGGCGATCGAGATCGATCGGTTGCATGAACATACCTTGGAGGACGTAGGCCACCTTTGCAGAGTCAGAGTAGCTGGGGAGGGACATGCCGCCGGCGGCGAGGGACAGTTTGGCTGCTCCGATGGAGGCTACGCCGAGCATTGGCAGGTCCGCCGGGCTCCACTCGTAGTAGGCGCCGCCGTCGCCGCCATACGACTTGGTAGGCTGCCTCGGGGTCAGATCCACCGCCATGGCCACGAAAAAGGAGCTACAATCGAGCGAGGAGCAGGAGCTAGAAACGGGATCAGGAGACGAGGGTGTGATGAGGCGATGTGGGATCGATCGGGCCTCGGTTCTCTATTTATACACACGGAAGGCTGCTGAAGATAGGATTAACGGCCGTACTAATAGGATTGGATTAGGATTAGGATTCTTTTTTCTTTGACGTGGATTAGGATTAGGATTGTTAACGAAGTTGTTGCCTTCTTTTTTTTTCTTGGAGGAAGGGTGAACATGTTGTCATGGCAAGAATGTTGTCCCTACGCACAGTTTTTACGTAAAAGCTACGTACTCGAAGGGAAACAACAACTGCACACAGAAAAACAAGGGAATAACCGTCAACTAAATAGACTAGCGCGTAAGATTTTCGTACAAAAATAGCATTACTCTTCTCATATAATATAGGCGTTATATACAACAAACATGTCCGTGCGTTGCAACGGAATAAAAAAAATTCACTTCACATACACGCTCTTGAGATATAAGTAAGTCTCCTAAAATCTTGCACAATGGCACATGAGAAACAACATGATAACCGGTGTTGCTCAAAAACATAAAAATGTGATGATTTTTGAAGTGCACTTAAGGTTTTTCTAGTTTATTTAAATAATAAAAATATCTACGAAGTCGCAGGTATCTCTTTACACATTTGTTGTCGGTCCTCCTCGGTGATGTCCATATTTGCATTATGATGGAAGTAACAAAGTATGTTCTATTTTACTAATGATAGCATATGCATAAGCGTATTATTTTTGTCTTGCTGATATATTTGTTTACATTTATAGTACGAGTGAAGTTTTAATTTGTTTGCAAACATATTAGACAGCTTCATCGAAAACAATCAATTTGTAAGAACATGCATACCAAATGTTCTATGTTGCAATGCACGGGCATCTTTGCTAATTTAAAAAAAAATACAAAAACAATATGAAAATCAAAGTTAAGCCATTGGTATACGATAAGCTTGCATCAGCAACATTGTACATTTTTTATACATCAGAAACATTTTCTATATACACGTTTAATATTTTCCAATTTCATGGTTAACATTTTCCAAAACATATTTAGTTTTGATATCTACTTTTTTATACACATTTTACATTTTTTTGTATATATCAGAAACATTTTTATATACACATTTGACATTCTCCAAATACATAATTAACATTTTAGAAAACTTATATTTGTTATGTCTACTTTGTTCCATACACATTGTATATTTTGGTAGAAATTTTTATTATAGATAAGAAACATTTTCTATGCACATTAAAATAAAAATAATTGCATGATCCATATTTTTCAAAAAATAAATAAAAGTTAGATTATTTTTCATACATACTGTACTTTCTTGTATAATAGTTTTTTTCTATTCAAGTTTGGCATTTCTTTAATGCATGATTATTGATTTTTCATAGTTTGCATATAGAGGATTTTTGTAATGAAAATATTCAGAGTATTTTTTAAATATTCAGACTATATCTAAATAAAGTCAAAAGAGAAAAAACAAAGCAGAGATAGAAAAGTAGATAAAAACAGTGTTGGAGGCCATGCTGGGCCGGCCCATCAGGCAGCCACCTGCCGGCACAAAATACATAAAAGTGGATGGAAAAAGGCAAAGTGAGGAATCGAACCTTCGTCTCAAAGGTGCAAATGCAAGCTCCCAACAGTTGGACCAACACACACATGTGATAAGTTTAGGGACCGACGCCTATTGAATCAAACGTAATGACCGACTTCAAAAGATTGGGAAACGAATCGTTTTTTCCACTTATCGCTGGCATATGTGGGTAATTCTAGCAAAGTTTGGGGGCAAATTTAACACGAACGACCAGAAGCACTATTTGCTTTATTATTAGGTAAAGATGGAAAACATTATACAACAACCACCACTCACATGCTTGACGCGTGTCCTTATCTTATTTCTTCCTCAGCCGTTCTTTATCCTTTCCTGAAGCAGTGTTGGCCCTGTGCTGTTGTCGCTCTCATGGCGCCCGCGTGCACGTTGCCAGCTTGCCGGTCACCCTGTTGAAGAGGGGATAAGCTTGCCTCTGAGCATCTCGTGCTTGGCCATCTTTCTCCGCTAGCTTTTCCCATCTTCCTCTCACTTGCCCGAGAGCACATCATAGCCGCCGCTGGCCGTTTCCACGTCAACCATTGTCCTCTCGCTTAACTGAGGTCTGCCACCTCGACTTCATCATCCACACGAAGAAATCGAGCCAAGAAACCTTGCATCGGTGGAGCTCGTCCATCTTCATCACCTCCGACCGAATACCACCGCCGCGGATTCACCGGGGAATGAGCTCGCCCGGCCTCGCCGACAACTCGAGAGTCGTCGTGTTGAGCCCCTATTTCTTCCCCTCTCCTAGTGTGCTTGCTCGCGACCTCTAGCCACCTTTCTTGTGGATTTTCCTCGGCAGCCGCCATGGTCAGCGTAGGACTCATTGTTGACCACAATAGATCACATCATGTAATACAGCTAGGGATTAAAATGGAATGGAAACTTTCCGCTTTTCCGTAGGAAAAGTGAAATCGTGAAAACGGAGAGGAAATATCAAAGTGGAAATGGAAATTTGCAAAAGGGAAATGGAAATGGATTTTTTAATGTGAAAACGGAAACAAAAATGAAGAGTGTTTTCCGGTGGAACATATATTCCGTGAATATGAAATTTCCCATTTTTACTATAGGCCTACGGCTGCTTTGTCGTCCAACCACCAAATAACACACAATGACACGATGAGCATAATGGATCATTTGAGGCCCAATTTATACTACCATATATGTACTCAGCTAGACTCTATACACAATTGTCATGTACTAATACAATACTAGGATATGTTGCTAACATAATTAAATTATTTTGTAGACATGTTAGCAATTCATTAATTTTTTGTTGTTGTCTGTATTACTCTATGATTCAAGGGGTTTTAAAGTTCCGGTCAGCACCCACTTCTATTTCTGTATCCATTTTGTATTCGCTCTGTATCTGTTTCCGGTAGTACACGTTTCCGTATTCGTTCCCATTTTTGCAAAACAATATAAAAGCAAATGTGTTAGCACTCAGTTTGTCTGTTTCCGCTTCATTTTCATCCCTAAATACAGCCAATGTCATTGGGATTATACTAATGGCCGTAAATAATCCAGAATTTGCTAGTGTTTTAGGCCTGGCCCAATTCAAGCAACTATACGCTTCTTCCCTATATGCACAAAAGCCCAACTAAGCGAGCCCATAATTAGGTCATCGTGGTTCCGCATGTTTTCCGACCTCGTTGCCCATGACCTAGCGCCGCACGTGGGTGGATCGATCGGCTGGTCGACGTGATGTTTTTTTTTAACTTCATTCGCTATGACTAGCTGCCTCTGTTGTCCATCTAATCTACACCCATCGCCGAGTTGTAGGATACACGCACACTGCTAGCTTCAGGGTTCTGGAGTTGCTCTTAATCATGGCTGCTCTATCTCGATTGATTCTGCACACGTGTTGTGTCCTCAAGTTCACCACTTCGTATACTTGATCTGTGTCCTAAATCAGAAGGCATATCGAAAAACAAACAACACCGAATAGCTACTTCATTTGAAGAAAGATTACAATATATTGGTTTAGTTTTCTTAATAATATGCTAATAGCGCTAAAGCCTATAGATTAATTCACTCGTTTAGTTATCTTTTTACTTTCTTATATCTCATTCAGATAAATGTGCATATTAGTTGGCATATGATTCATTCTTCAAGATTTACCATCTTATTTGGAGAAAATGAAAAGGACCTTTTGCGTTTCTCAATCTAAAAGTAACGTTGAAGCAACTATAGTATGTGATTAGTATGTGAGAGATGCCAGCCCGGAAAAAGAGTGAGAGGTGCAATGAGGATAGTTGGACGTCAATTCAAAGACATAGAAAAATGGCTGAGATAAAATATGCACTTTCTAATAAAATTTTACTAGGGCACAAGAACAGAGGGGAAATATTTGATACTCTATGTTTTATGCGATCATATTGTTCTTCGCCCCCCTCAAGTCTAAATCCTGGCTCCCCCTGCCCCTGGCAGCCCCTTAACTGCTGCTCGACGCGGAATGCACATATCTCTCCAATGGTTCCAAAGTGTCAAACAAATGTCTGGATCACAAACCCGATGTTTTCCGCCATGGATCTCGGTGACCCAGGTTGAAACTCTCACGAGTTGGCCTGGTTGGCTTAATTAAATTAATTAGATTTAGTTAGCAAATCATTATGCAATGACATGGGATCCCCTAGGTATGTTAGTTTAAATATACTCATTAGGATAGGTGTTAATCCATGTGGCTCCAACCGTTAGTTGAGCATGGCTGACATGGACATTGGCAAATCCCGCTAGTGCGTGTGTGTGTCTGTCTAATTGAATTTCAGAAAATGATACAAACTCCAAAATTTCATAGCAATACAGCCATAGATCCAATTAAAATAAGTTATATATGAAAAAAAGATCACAAGAAAAGAACTCTCTAATTTAACGCCATGTTCATGCATGTTTGCTATCAATAGGCATAGCTACAATGTTGACCCCATTTTGGAAGAAAATGGAAGCAAATGACAAAAAGATTAAAAAATGAAATCATTTTGCATGGAGTCCTTTAATGTTTATGGGTTGCCAGGAAAAATAATAAACTAGCAAATGACAAAAGTGTACACAACATGGACAAACGTCTATGAAGGTTCGTGCTTCGAAGCCGGTCGATGAAGTTCATGCCATAGACATGTCATAGTTCACGGTAAGGTGACCATATTTGGCACAAACATGGGTATTAATATGCCAACAAGAATTCCAATAGGAGTTTCCAATTTTTTGTTATAAAATACGAATTTCCATTTTTCAAGTGCCAAAAGAGGGCGTATTTTGTGAACCAAGTATCACAAATAAGATGTAGAAGTGCACATATGAAATTTTCACACAAAGTGGACCACGTTAATTAGAGGACTTTTACCAAAATATTTTGAAATTTCAAGTTCTTTTTGCTATATTTCATTGATTATACAAATTTCTAAACAATAAAAGAAAGTAATCAAAATTGAACTACATGTCTGTTATAGTTTAGTCCAAACAATTGGGAAAAAAACATTTTTAGATAATAAAGTAGGATTGTATGTAGTATCAACAAAATAGTTCGAAGATTCAACACCTTTGCTATGAATTAACAATGTTGACCCCGTTTTTGAAAAAGTAAAATAAAATGGAAAACAATTCAAAAAAGTAAACCCTTCTTCATGGAGTCCTTTTATGTGTACCGGTTACGAGTAAAAATAATGAACAAGAAATACGATGAGTTTCAAAAAAGTGTTCGCAAAATGGACTATCATGCATGCATGAGGACTCATACCTTTTAAGTCAAATGACCAAGTTCATGGCCATATCCATGGCCTACTTCAGGTAAGATCGCCATATTTGACACAACATGGAGCTCCAAACAAACTTTCAAAAGCCAGTTTCCATGTTTTCCATTTTTCCATTTTTGTACCAACTTCCATTTTTCAAGTGCAGCTTTTTGTGTGAATCAAGTACCACAAATGAAATTGATGTTTTGACTTTGCAATTTTCACGCAGAGTAGACCACATTGGAGGCCTACTACAGAATATTTTGAGTTTCAAAGTATTTTTTCGCTAAAATCCACGTATCAAATTAGTTTCTGAACATTTACCGAAAGTAATTCAAAATGAACTACAATTGCATTATAGGATTGTCTATAAACCGTCAAAAAATATCTTTTTGTGTGAACCAAAGTATCACAAACAAGATTCAAATATTTTTATTTTAAAATATTCAAACTTTTTTTCTAGTTGACAAGAAATTAAATGAGGGGAGATAAAATGGCTTCTTCAATATAAAAATTAGTTGGAGATATGTTTAAAAATTATATGGTATTCATAAACTATTTTGCGAATTGAACAAACCCTATAATAAATGTTAGGAAACTACTATTAAGGCCCAAATTCGCTTTATTGCATAAAGTAAACTTTTAGAAAATTGAATTGAGCTGGCATTAATGTTTCCTAAGCTCTATATGAGTATATTTTGTTTTACGAATTTCCCTTTTTTATGAGTTGGTTTGGACCAGTTTTGGGGCCAAATCATTTCTTGGAGTTTTGAAAATAAGAAGAAATATAATTTTCCTAAGTTAGTGGGATGCTATAGGACTTCGACCCAACAACAAGCCACGCAACTTGCTTCAGCTTCAAGCCCAAGGTCTTTTAAAGCACACAAGGGGTTCGTAGTAGATCGGACCGTCGGATTTTATGTATAACCAACGTTTGTGAGAATTCCCCTATTTCTCTCTCATTTTCTTTCATCTACACGTGGGACCAATCTTATCTTCAACCTCGCGACGCGATAGCTTTCGGGCTTTGTGTCCCCGAGCTTTGCTCGAAATCTCTAGACCGGACACGCAGAGCAAGAGGATGGCCTCTACAGGTTTCTTGCACTCGACCGCGTCGAGCGACAATTCTGGGGTCAGGGAGGTGACCAGAATCAACGCCAACAGTGAGGTCTTACTTCAGTCGAGGCCCGACCTCGACCAACACGAGCATGTAGAGTGGTAATGATCGAATTAAAGGGCTCTCTCGCCTCCCGGAGAGCCGAGAAGCACATCCACCTACTCGACAGAGCACGAGCTCTAGCAACGGCATCCAGGCAATGATAGCGAAGAGTCCACGAGCATGGCGAGGGAGCTAGGTAGAGATCTCACATCAATGGGATATTAAGAGATAAAGGAAGTAGAGGTCACCACAATTTTAATGCGCCATTCTTTTGCACGGGCTGTTTTTAGCATGCGTTGTCTTTCTTACGTGGGCCAGTGTATTTTTGTGTGCCAATTGCTGCATTACGTTCTCTCCATGGTGCATTCTTCTTTTTTTCTTTTTCTTTCTATTTCCTGGCTAAGAAACAGTACGGCTATCTCTATGTCACATCTACCCATCTAAGCCAAATGATGGCTAACACGATTACACCCTTTCTTAATAGCTTCTACCACTACCTCTCTACCTCATCTTGGCATGGCGGGGTCTCCTGGATGATGACAGTATGTCGTGATCTATTTTCTGATGGGATTGAAATCATCGTAGCAGCTTTGGTAATGTCCGTCCCTAGGATAAACGGAAGTGTGCTCCACTCCAAAGCTTCAAGTTCGGTGGCAAGAGCATTATCACTTGAGCCCTTTGTGACTTTGAGGTCGGTTTTATAACACACCAACGATTACAATTACCATAGATGCAATTTATTGAAGAACAAAAATGTGGCAGGTAGCTAAAGTCGATGATTTAGGGATATATTCTAAAGCCTACTAGTGTTTGAGGAAGATATTTTATGATTTGGACGATTTGGAAAGATACAAGAAGAAAATCTTCCCAGATTGTGAGCTTCCGCCATAATAAGCAAATTATTCTCTTGTCGATATCTTTCCAATTCAAGGGCTTTAATTACCTGTCATACGCTCCTAGGTCTAAAGCATATAAGGGCAGAGGAGATCCATCATGTTCTCCTCCTCCGCATCCACTCTTTCCAGTGCTCACCTCCTCCTCCTCAACTGCCTCATCAGTGTGAGTTTCACTCTGCATTATGCTTGACTCCACATCCATTGTTGTTGTCATCACACTCTGTTTCGCAGACCTGCCACGGCTCTTCCCTGTGCTCATGTCGTCCTCCTATTCCCCTTCACTACGGAGTGAGATATCCAAAGGGTCAGAGGGCCGCGTCTTCATAGATCAATAATGGTGGTAGGTTTTCTCTCCTTTATTTGAGTGGGAAAGCTTTGGGCCGCTTGATTCAAAAGATTTTGGACGGAGAACTGGTATGCTTGATAATTTTTATGTCAAGAATGCCTTTCATTGGATTTTTTCCTAAGAATTCTTTGTACCATGCAAAATTTCCATTGACTCGAAACACTCAAAAAGATATTTTTTCTACAACACAATCAAATCAAAGTAAATCACCATCTCCATATTAGGACCTTCTCATGTTTTTTCATCCTTGATGTATCTATCCATCGAAGGTTCGCTTTCCGCAAGATGTTAATTTTGGTGGTTTGTTTGATAAAAAAGTTTATATTTCCCCTTTCCTCAATGTGCGTCAAACTGTACAATTGGATCTGGCCTTAGCATGTGCCAATTTTACCATGTAGCAACCACCAGATGTCATGTAGCATTGGTTGGTTTGCTCATTGGTCTGATTCTTATACTGTGAGATCAGTTTACTAGTCCTTGTGTTCATTTTTGTTCAATGAAAAAAAGAGGACATTTTCTTCTTCCTTTTATGTGTTATAGACTTTACGATTGATTGATTATGTGGATTTCTCTAGAGATTCCGATTATGATAACTTGTTGTGATTTGGGGCTTGTGGCACGACATAAATTCTTCCATGGTGTTATTTTTCCTCTCTATAATTTCTTTGCTAGTAGTTTGCTTCTTTTTATTTACTTGCTTTCATGCTTAACTCATATCACAATACTTGATTAGCGATAATGATGAGCTTCACTGGGGAAATCATGGTGTGACTGAATCCTCGTTGGCTCTCGCCATAAGGAACTTGGATCATGATGGCTCATCCAACCCGATACAACATGTAGTTGGTAGAAAATTTCTTCTTTAGTCACAGAAGCTACCCATGGGTTGTTATTACCTTTTTATTATCATGATCATCATGTGGTATTTTTCCATGCTATTGTTAGAAGGATTCTAAGTAAGCCATTGGAGAAGCAACATCCACTTTGTTGGTTCAAGGATATGTATTAATGGGGCTCCGAAAATAGATTGTGATGAAGGCATTTAGGACATGTTTGGGCTGCTCCTCTCCATGACATTCAGCTTCGCACTAGAAAACGCACCCCAAACAGGGTAGCTCCACGATATGCCACTCCGTAAAAAAATCTGGACTAGAACTCCATGTTTTTTGTGAAGCCCTTTAGGAGGTGCTCCAAAAAATTGTAGAAGCTAGAGTTGGAAGGAAATTAACCACCACTGCCACCAGTAAGTGGATACCCCTTCGTTTATCCCCTCTCATCCAATAAAATAGATTCTTTCCACCAAATTCCAGTTCTTGAAGCTGGAGATAGATAGAAGCCAAACATTTTCTTGGAAAGAGTTGTAACTTCTCCATGAAACTGCTCCAAAGTGAATTTGGTGGAGCGAAACTGATTATTATGAAGCAGAGTAGTCCCAAACAGGCGCTAAAGAGGATGGTAATATTCGAACCAGACAATTTCATTTCATTTATTATACGTGTGTTTGCAATTTCTATTTCAACCAAGCCATTTTTCTTTTAGGCCACAATCAGAAAAATTATTTCGAGCTACTTCTCATGTGTGAGGTATTTTCCAAGTGATTCTGCAACTTGGTTTACCTATGGTGCTATTCATAGTACATTAACATCACTCGGAAGAACATCCTTTAACATCGACAACTGATAAGCAACTATGTCAACTTTGAATGAATTGCCAAGAGATTTGTTCATGGATGTCGTACTAACTCCCCTTTTGTGGTCCCTTGGGAAACCGAGTAGGTATTCGACACATGTGACTCCAAAGGGGTAACCTTGTTCTTTCCAACCCATACTACATTCCATTTTCCGCATTCATCCATGATATATTTTTGAACACTTCGAGATGGTGGATTTCTTAAGCTTACGAGAGTAAAATAGCATCTTTCTATTTCTTTTGCATTTTCCATACATATCTACAAGGAATTAAGTTCAATTCTTGAGTCCCAATAAATCCACCACTTCATATAATGAGTAAAGGCAACAAATATGGTCTTTCCAAGGAGAGGCGAGATAAGAAATATGTTCTCAATTAGGAAATTATGGATGTATCCTCTTTTTCTAGCAGTTGCCCACAAGTTCTTAGAATACACATATTTTGGTTCAATGTCATATAAGAATACTGAACTTGTATCCCCTACACCTTTTGGACATAGTGCCACATTTCCATTATGCAAGAAAGGTATCCAAATAGCTTGTTGAGGAAGGCATCTTTCTCAAAAAACTATTGAGTCACCTTTCTTATGTGGCAGTAGCTCGAAAAGGTGTGTGTGGTTTTTCTACCAAGATTCTTGCATGATATTGATCCAGAATTTGTGGATTCTAAGCATTTGTGCACAACTGCAAGAAAATAAGGATATATCCATAATTTTCCAATTGAGAATATAATTCTCTTGCTTGTCCCTCCAAAGACCATATTTGAGGCCTTTCTGCATTATATCAAGTTGCGGCCTTCTAGGGATCTAAGAAGTTAACTCAATTCCTTGTAGACATGTGTGGCAAGTGCGAAATAAATAGCAAGGATTCAGTGTGCTCTTGCAAGCTTAAGAAATCAACCATCTCAAAGTGTTCAAAAATATTTCATGGATGAGTGCAAAAAATGGAACCTTGTATGGGTTGCAAACAACAAGGTTGCCTCCTCGGAGCCAGATGAGGTTGAATACCTAATCACTTTCCAAAGGGACCACACAAGGGGAGTCAGCCAACATCCAGGAACAAATTGCTTGGCAATTCATTCCAAATTGACATAGTTTCTCACCACTTGTCGGTGTTGAAGGATATGTTTCCCAATTGAAGGAGGAGAGGTAGCTCTACACGGGCTTAGGATCCACACGAGGATTGTAGTTTCGACTAAGTTAGGCAAAGCTAGTAGGAGGATGTTGAAGTATTGATGGGATCAAACTCAGATGGCACATTAATTTAGATTTTGACGTGAAATCTCTCACTAATGATAGATTGTTAGTTATTTTTGCGGCCTTGACTTGACGATTGGGGTAACCCATGTAACAACTTAGCCTGGAACAACCAACACTACCGTAATGGTTTGGAGTGCGAGCTATCTTCTTTATTCTACCATTACTCTGGAATCATGGATGCCACAAAGTCGGCTATGCGAGGATGTAGCCTAAAATTTTTAGTGCATGTTTTATCATTTAATTCTTATATCCAGGAGCCACAACTTCATCTATGTTAAGCAATTTGTTTTGCGAATGACATGTGTTAAACATTAAGTTGCCATGAAAAATGTTTATTTGTGAGAACCATGCTCATCTTTATTTTACACAGGTATATTAATGAACCCCAGTTTAGCTTTTCTCATTTGCTCCTTTATACTTCCCAGAAACACGGAAATCTATTTTGGCTCTAGGGAGAATGCTCCTGCGAGCCAAAAATGGATTTTACAAATGTCAATTCTGTATGAAAAAATAGATGTGTTAATTGTCACACCCAAATGGTAAATGCAAAATTTCAGGGGGAAAACATAAGCATTTTGACAAGTGCAAAAAAAAAAAAAGACGAACGTCAAATGTTACCTCCAAATGTTACACTAATTATTCTTCACCAACGAAACATTGATATCCCATATGGCATGAAAATTGTCAAGCACACTTTCTACACTAATATAAACATATATAAAAAAATAGAATTTTTATAATTTATTTTGATTTTACTGTTCATTAGGTAGCATAGGAGAAAAGTTTGCGTCCCTAGAAACATTCCTTATCTCTATATGGAAGGTATTGTCGTACCTAGTTATTCCGTGAAAAATAAAATGGTGTCACGATAGTAATGCAGCTGTTTGCCAGTGTGTATACAATCATAAAATGAGAAAACAATGAAAACGAAGGAAAAGAAAACAGGAAGAAACAAAACAGAAGATTAATGGAAATGGAATTGAAAACAAGAAAAAGCAAGCAAGATGCAGCGAACCCTGCGAGCGAGCGCTAAAAAACGGGCCGACGCAGTACTACGGAGATAACAGGAAAGTCTCCTGAACATAATTTCAACAATGTTGTCATTTATTTCAACAATCATCGTGGAATTGTTTAGACAAGCCTTGGGAGTTCAAAATTGTTGCAAGAGATATCTTTTGTTTAGCAAAGGAAATGGGTAGCTATAGGAGAAGATGAGGTGATTTCTTAGTGATCATAAAAATGGGAATAGGAAAGCTGTTGGAGCACGCTTTAATTCCAACTTTCTCTACACACAAATTTATTTTAGGAATAACAAAGGAGATGCTCTTAGAGGCTGAATGAGCAGCTCACTGTCCGACGCCCAAGAGTGTTGTCTTTTGTGGGGAACGAACAAGGTATGTTAGTATAGTAACAGGGGAGGCAATTGAGAATGTTTTTATAGTAGCTTTAGTTGTCGCTGGTATGGCAAGAATGACAATTTTCTGGCGAGAAACACTAAAATTGAGCTGCCATTCTTGCTAACTAAAATTGCCATGCTCAGCTGACACAAATTGCCATCAAAATCATTCGCAATTGCTATTGCTCCGAGCTAACGTTCGTTCGTTGGCTATTGGGCTACAAAATATTTAGAGTTGGAAAAATTAAAAAGAATTGGCGGTGGAAGGAATTTATGGTAACAACTAGTTCCCGAGCACTCCTTCGGTAGTCTCCTAACGATCATTTCCGCGCGCTGTCACTTGGCATGTTCTCAGCCGCCGTCACGTGCCGCGCTCTGAGCATTTTTTTTGGATTTTATTTTTTATTTTTTCGTACGCGTTTTCGGCTTTTAGATTGATTTTTTCAGATTTTTTTGGTGTTTCCATTTTTCACGTGTCTTTCTTAGCTTTTCGATGAACAAAATTTGGACGAAAAAACATGTTTTCTGGGTTTTTTTTGTGAGAGGAACCGTTTTACTTCCGCGAGAGTCATGATTTTGCTTCCACGAGAGGCGCCTCTCGAAAACGAAAAAACACATTTTCTGCCTTTTTTTGCGAGAAGCACGGTTTTGCTCCCCGGGAGGCACGATTTTGCTTCCCGAGATGCACGGTCTTGCTTTTGCGAGAGGCCCGGTCATGCCTCTCGAAAATGGTGAGAGACGCGGTTTTTATTTTTCCGAAAGGCACGGTTTAAAAGATAAAACGTTTTGAAAATACGGATCAACGCGAGAAATCCAACGGTAAAAACAGTTTAAGATTTAAACGCATAATTTAAATGATAAAACATTTTAGAAATACGGATCTATGAAAAAAATCTCCAGTTATGATAAATGACACACATACAATATGACATTTGTCAAAACCTGAGGAGGTGAGAGTGATTTTTAAAAAGAATACTCCTCCCATTGATGATTTCGGTAATTTATAGTACCTCGTGGGAACCACGAGGGCCAGGCCCAGTCGGAACCCATCCGCGGCCCGCGTCGACCCCGCAGAAGAAGGTGGGCGAGCTGGTCGGGTCCAACCGAGTCCACCCCACACCCACTCCCTCGCTCGCGCTCCGCCCGCCGCGACGGACGGACCATGGCCGCGATCGCCGACGCCGCCCGCCGCGCCACCGCCGTCGCCAAGTACCGCGCCAGCCTCCTCGCCTTCCGGGAGCACTACTCCCTCGTGCGAGCAGGTACCTCCGCCGCCGCAATGCCCGCCCGTCCGCCCGCCCCCGCCGCGCAGACCAGACCTAGCGACCCAGCCGCCCGTACGGCCTGGCTCGAGGCGCCGACCGGAGCGCGGGAAGTCCGCGCGCCGCCTTCGCCCCTGCTGCGGGCTCGCTCCTTCCGCCGCGATGGCGCCTTGCTTTCGGGGTTTTACGCCGCTAAACCCTCGCCTCCTTCCTTGGCGCTGATCGCGTATTTACCACAGTTGGCTATTTTTTTACCGAAAACAAATAACAGTAGGGCTACTGCGAATACGATTGTGCTAGCTGCTCTGCTGATTGATGGTTGGAATTACAAGTACCATTTTCAGATTTCAGTGCTGCGATGCTGGCAGTAGCATTTCTACGCCCAATTTGCTCGGAAAAGATGATTGCTGATTGGGATTAACAAGAGTACTTCCCCTTCATTTTGTTCGATGCAATGCTCTGTACTTGATGCAAGTAGTGGCCATTTCTCGCTGGTTCGTGCGGAAATGGATGACCCCGAGCAAGCACAATTCGTTCAGTCTCCTGTTAATTTGATCTCTGATTTTCCCCTCTTGAGCATCTAGTTGCTGTTGTGCAATCTGCTTGCTGGAGATCCATTGGAATCCTCTGTTGTGTTTACGGTGTTTGACACACTCTCCGATTGCAGGGGAAGAGAACCTGAAGAAGGCTAAGAAGGAGCGTGAGATAACCGATGGGCATGTCAAGGCGTTTCAGTGCGCTGGACAGATTGTGGGGGAGGTGCTGCGCCCGGTTGGCGGCGAGCGCTGTGAGTGTGGACCGCAGCTTTCAGACCCGCCTCCTCTTTTTCTGCCATCGAGATCTCTCTGTTTAGTGTCTGATCGACCTTTTCCTCCTTGCTGACAAGTCATGTTCCTTGACTTGCAGTTATTGTCAAGCTTAGGAGTGGTCCTCGATACCTAGTCAACTGTCGCAATAAGTTGAACAAGGAGAAGTTGAAAACAGGCACGCGTGTGTGTCTTGACCTAAGCACGCTTACAATCGTGCGCGTACTTCCGCGTGAGGTATAACTGTGTTTCAGTATCATTCGTGTTTCGAAACACCAGTTACTTTGCCTGTCCCATTTATTACCTTGTGTCCTCTGTTTCTCCATTGGTTGCAATCCAGAATCAAGTGGATGTTATGTGTTGAGGACGTGATTTGAAATTCTACTTCCTTTCAGGTGGACCCTTTAGTGTTCAACATGCTTCATGAGGATCCAGGGAATGTCAGCTTCTCTGCTGTTGGAGGGCTATCTGACCAGATCAGGGAAATTAGGGAGACCATCGAACTTCCGCTCATGAACCCTGAACTGTTTCTCCGAGTTGGTATTACGCCACCCAAGGTAAATTCAGCAACGCATACACTTGCATTCGTTTGTTCCGATTGTCTCAACCGCGCAGGCTATTAAAATAGAGTTAAATATTGCTTAACAACCACTTGGCTTCAGGGAGTGCTCCTCTACGGCCCACCTGGAACTGGGAAGACACTGCTGGCTAGGGCTGTTGCAAGTAACATAGATGCCAACTTTATGAAGGTGTCACATACATATACTGACCTTCAACTGTTTTTCTCCCGCTATCTATATATCTTTATGTTCTTATTATACTAATCTCTACTGTATGCAATAGGTTGTCTCAAGTGCTGTCATTGCTAAGTTTATTGGTGAAAGTGCTCGGATAATAAGGGAAATGTTTGCGTATGCACGTAATCACGAGGTAAGCCCTACTCAACATCTTCTCGTTTTTAACTGAAAACCTTCTATGTTTTACTAACCTACATGCATGTTCAGAACTCCAGAGCATATTCTGTCCTGGTTTTTTCCTTGATTTTCTCTAGTTTCGTTTTATCAACTATAGAGTATAAACACATATAGTAGTTATGGATTTTACATGGTACATAACTAGACACTGGATTAGAGTTGCACTTTTTTCCATATTAGATTTTAACAGTACGGATACAAAACATTACCACAGAAATGTACTCCCTCTGATTCATAATAAGTGTCGTGGTTTTAGTTCAATTGAACTAAGACAACGACACTCGTGGTTTTAGTTCAATTGAACTAAGACAACGACACTCGTGGTTTTAGTTCAATTAAACTAAGACAACGACACTTATTATGGATCAGAGCGAGTAGTATAAATAAAGAATGCCCTACATTTAGTTTTCATTACAGTCATCCCAGCTTAGTTACTAATCACTCATAACTTTTGCTGCTGTTCCATTTTTGTGTCCAGCCGTGCATCATCTTCATGGATGAAATTGACGCACTTGGGGGAAGAAGATTCAGTGAGGGCACAAGTGCTGATCGTGAGATCCAGAGGACGCTCATGGAACTGCTAAACCAGTTAGATGGGTTTGATGAACTTGGAAAGGTATATATCTCTTTTGCTGGACTTCATGACTTAGTGAGTGCCCACGATGAGTATTGTTGAATGTTGATGTTCCATCCAGACGTGTAGCCATGTAGGCAAGTATGGCTGTCATGTTAGAATGTTCCCATTGATTATATCGGTTTCTGGATGTATGTTTAGTTATTTAACATGTTTGAAATCTGAACCTTTGTGCATGTGGTCAGTTATCTTCCTAGCTCAAAATATGCTGAACTTCTCAGGAAAGTAATTGCTGTTGTACTCTTTGCTTGCATAAACTTACCCTCTTTGTACATATTCCAAGACATGCATTTCCTTGTTGTTTGTGCCTCCGGATGATGTATTTTTGGTCTAAACATATTTTTGTTCCTGGTTGGTTACCTTCAGGTGAAGATAATCATGGCAACGAACCGTCCGGATGTTCTAGACCCTGCTCTCTTACGTCCAGGGCGTATGGATCGCAAGATTGAAATCCCTCTTCCTAACGAACAAGCGAGGCAGGAAATCCTCAAGATCCATGCAGCTGCAATGGCCAAGCATGGCGAAATCGACTACGAAGCTGCTGCCAAGCTAGCAGAGGCAAGTCATTCGCGTCACTTATGCAAAGGCTCTGATTGCCAGATTCAGAGCTTCTCTTCTGAACTCCTTCGTTGCCCTTCAGGGATTCAACGCCGCCGACATGCGCAACGTCTGCACAGAAGCTGGCATGGCGGCGATCCGAGCAGAGCGTGACTACGCCATCAACGAAGACTTTATCAAGGTACGTTCAGTGTTTTGCCATCGCCTTCATCACAGAATATAACATGTGGCCTCCATCGTCGTTACTCATTTTCTGCAACGGCTGTTCTCAGGGGGTGAGGAAGCTCACGGACGTGAAGAAGCTGGAGTCCAGTGCCAACTACAAGGCAGACTTCAGCAAGGAGTAGCGTGTCGACAGGGCGAGTTAACCAGCTGATGAACCTTTTGATGAAAGTTTAGATAAACATATATAGCAACCAATCCTTTTGAAAACGGTCCAGGATGCTATCGTAGTTCCTGTCCGCGAAACTGATCCTTGCCCAGGCCTAATTTTGAGGAACCTCTTTTATGCACTTGTGATGCTCGCGAGCTGCTGGTCTGAGATGAAACTGATCACTAATCCTCACATATCCTAGTTTCTGCATGTAGTGTTACGGTCACCGAGATTGAAATGGAGGGGAGGGTTCTGGACTGAAATGTTGTGCTGATGCCCTGGCTGAAATGGAGTGCCCATCTTATGATATACTACCTCTGATCCATAATAAGTGTCGCAGTTTTGAACTAACCCCAGTTCAAAACTGTGACACTTTTGGATTGGAGGGAGTAGAGTATATTAACTGTTGCCATGTCGTGTGTCTCTTGTATCCTGCATTCGTGCAGCATGTACCAAGTTGTTGCCGATATGGTATCTGTTTTCTTTTCTTATCGGAGGAATCAAATTTGTTAGGATAAATACTAAACCATCCTAAAGTTATTGGTCTGTGAATGAAACTGAATTAATGCCCAACTAGATGCTATGCTCGTGCCCTGGAGAGCCAATGCTTGCAATTTGCAACTCCTTAGAATAAGATTAAGAAAGAAGAAGAGTGTGCAACCAACTGTCTATGGCTGCTAGCTTCAAAAAAAAAAAAAACTGTCCATTGCTGCTGGCCAATCATTTGTAGGACTGCGTATCAGCCATTGAATAGTCTTGCTATTTGGAGCATTCAGGCATCAGATATTTTCAAACAAAGATGCCATGATCATTGACAAGTATAGTTAAGTATAATCTCTATGCGTTGTTTCAAAGGTGGTGAGTCATTAAGGCCGGGCCACTAGTGGTACAAAATGTGCGGCCCGCATAGGGCCCACAATTTTGGGGGCCCCCAAATTTATATATAGATGTTGTAGTATTTTTAAAAGAAAAAAAAATCCTACACGCTGTATCTGGACCTAAGTTGAGGCCATCGAACGCACGAGCGTTGGTGCTTAATCGATTTTTCTCTAAAAAAATTATAGAACTCGATCGATAATGTGCAAATGCTACCGCCGGTCTAAAAAAAGGGATCGCTACAAAAGTCCATTTGGAACATCTCGTCTCTCGATCTGGAGACCGCAACAACAGTCGCTTCTACTTTGCTATAGAAAACAGGATTGTCTCGTCGACTTTGCCTCATTGGATCAACCGGATTCAGGGGCTACCACTTTTGCCCTTGTAGCTTCATGTCTCAAATTTCATAGTCGTCTTTTTTATATTCTACTTTATAACTTCAAATTTATTTTACTTTATAACTTCAAATTTATATTTTACTTTTTATTGATATATTCTACTTTATAACTTTAAATTTATTTTTATTCGCTTTTTTATCTTATGTTTTAATGATACATAGTTGATTCATCAAGAAAAACATTAGTCTGGTTCATGTAATTGCTAGTTAGCTCATTTTTTTAGTGATATAGGGCCTCATTTTTTAGTTTTGCATAGAGCCTTAGATTTTGTCGGCCCGCCCCTGTGGGTCATAATCATGGAGATTTGTTCTAACCAGCTGCCTTTGGAAAACTATCATTATGCCAGGTTTTAGCACATAGACTAGGTTATGTATCATTATGGCAGGCACGTCGTGTATGTGATTTGTGAATATACTCTGGATTGTGCGTCTAGCTCAGTATACAGACATAGAATACCAGCAGATCAAAGAAGATTAGTTGAAGGCGACACCGGATTAACAGGTAATATCATGTAAAAGTGGATCCCTTTTCAACCTTACACAGTCTCCAATGAACAATTTTCTTTTGAAAAGTGGAACCATTTTCATGGCATATGTGATGATGTCGTTTAGAGTATACACAATTAGTGGTCGCAGAACCCAGAAAATATGTCTGCAACGGTTTTTTCGTCTTCCCTCCCGTGGAACCCTAGGAGCTATGGTGGCGGCATAGACCTACCTCCTCCTCGGCGAGATTACGGCCCCCATCTCCGTCCCCTAGTCGCTTTGATGATGGAAGGAGGCAGGGACCCCATTGTTTCGGACCAACTGTGGTAGGGAAAGGTTTTAGTTTATGTTTCGGTCCCTAGTCGTCGATTGTGAGGCGATGGGCCCGTTGCTGGCATGTAATAAGCTCTCCTTGCCTCATCCTCGTTCGAGATGATGCATCTTCACATTGTTGGAAGGCGTGTGGAGGATGGTGTGTCTCCGGATCTGGTTTGTCGTGTTGGTTTTTTTCTATAGGTTTGTCTAGGCGACGGTGTCCTGCGGAGCGGATGGTGCAGTTTCTTGTTTAGGTCCTCTGGTTTCGTCTGGACGTGCCGGGGTGTTATTAAGGATCTATGTGACGCTTTCTTCTCCGGGCAGTGATTTACTACATTGATTGCGACATCTTTTGTTCTAAATCGATAAATTTCTAGTTGTTACTTTTACAAACTCATGTGCTTCAACAGGTTTGCTAAACTGGGAATAAGGCCTAGATGCAGCAATGAGCTTTACTCACAACATACCGCCGGTGAATGGAGGAGGAAGAAGATTTTGGCACCCCAAGGATTTAAATATATTTCAAACTTTCTATAAATGTAATTTTGTAGGGAGAGGCTACGTGCAATTTGACTTAATTTTTTTCGGCTAGTCAACTGGCCAAAAAGTTCTAGCAGTCAATTTCCTTTGCAAATTCCAAGTTGATCAATTGTATTGGAGCACGTCACCCCGATATGTTACTCCCATGTGAATAGCTCATGTAGCTCCAATCCGTAACTGCTACTCCTATTCTCATGCATCATTAGTGCATGCGCTGGTTTAGAGTAAGTACAATAGAAGGCTTATAGCCTGTTTACATGGCAATTATGCCTATATAAAGAAGAGAGACATGAAAAAGTGAAGGGAATGGGCTCTCATATGCAAAAATCTAGCTACATGTGTGCTCCTATTCTCATGCATCATTAGTGCATGCGCTGGTTTAGAGTAAGTACAATAGAGGGCTTATAGCCTGTTTACATGGCACTTTTGCCTATGTAAAGAAGAGAGACATGAAAAAATGAAGGGAGTGGACTCTCATGCAAAAGTCTAGCTACATGTGTGCTCCTATGTAGATATACTAAATATGAACAAAGAGATAGAGAGAAGATGAAGAAAAGTAGTACGTACTCTTAAAGCTAATCTTATTGTATGTTTGGCTATAAGTGATGACTATACACAACATGGCTACATCATATAACCAGCTTACAGCCTGCGTCATTAGCGCATGCGTTGATTTAGAGTAAGTACAATAGAGGCTTATAGCCTGCTTACATGCCAATTTTGCCTATGTGAAAAAGAGAGACATGAAAAAGTGAAGGAAATGGGATCTCATGCATAAACCTAACTATAAGGGTGCTTTTAGGTAGATATACTAAATATGAAGAAAGAGACAAAGAGAAGATGAAGAAAAATAGTATTTTTATAGTCAACCTTAAAACTAATCTTATTGTATGAGTGGTTATAAATGATGACTATATATGACATGACAATATTATATAGCCAACAATTGATTGTACTATTAACCATGCTCTTAGTGGAGTTAGATTCCATACTAGTTAGCTCATAGTCGCGCCCAGTGGCGATTCTAGTAGGGAGGCTTCAATAGGTTGAAGCCTACCCTCCAAAATTCTATTTCAGTTAACTTGAATCAGCAACAGCTCGGTAAATTTTCTAAGAAAGAATGCATTACTGGAATGTATATTGCCCTTTAAGAAGAAGAAGAAATGAAAAACTAAAAACTAAAACAAATAGTGACAAAAATTACACACAATTTGCACACAATTTTGCTTTAATATGAACCAATACACAAATAATGTGGAACTTTTGGGAAAAAGAATTTTCTAAGAAGCAATGCACTAGCGGCATTGGTATTACCATGAAAGATTAAAGAAAATGAATAAACACTAAATAAAGAATGACAAAATTTGCACATACTTCACACAAAAAGGGCACTTTGTTCGAAAGGCACTTTCTGCTCCCGAGCTCATTTGAGCTCGGGTGAACAGTACAATCGAAAAATTCGAAAAATGTTTAAAAAATTTTGAATTTTTTTTTGACCAACATTGTCAAAAGTTCTAAGTGCATGTAAAAATTTGGCATGAACAAACATTTCTACAAGGCGTGGCAAAATAAAGAAAATGGATACTCTGAAAATGTTCGAAAATGTGCATTTTCGGAGTATCCATTTTGTTTATTTTGCCACGCCTTGTAGAAATGTTTGTTCATGCCAATTTTTTGCATGCACTTAGAACTTTTGACAATGTTGGTCTCAAAAAAAATTCAGAATATTTTGAACATTTTTTTTAAAAATTTCAATTTTACTGTTCACCCGAGCTCATATGAGCTCGGGAGCAGATACTCCACGTCCCACTTTGTTATAATATGAAGGAATAAAACTATGTTGTGAAACTAGTAGCATTGATATTACCCCTAAAGTAGTAATAAATTGAAAGAAAAACTCAAAACAATAATGACAAAATTTGCACATAACTTACACAAAAATTGCCCTTTATTATAATATGCAGGAATAAACATATACTAGTTGTATTCTCGTGGCATTGATATTACGCTTATAGTATTAACAGAATGAACTAAAACTAAAATAAAATTAAAATAATGAAGTTTTGATTTTTTCATATCCATTTCAAAATGTGATCAAAACGACACGCATGACTGTACCTAGCTAGTGGTTGAAACTTGGAAAACTTTGGTGTTTCTATGATTAAATATACTTATGTACTTAGAACTGAGTTTTTGAAAAAATAAAAAACAAATAATAATGCAGTTACAGTTCAAATTTGACCCGCTTCGAGCTGAATCAGTGGAAATTTGTCTTTTTCACTAGAGGTGGATCGAAAGCATTTGGCACACAACAATTTGTTCAATTGCACATTAAATATGACCTAGTATTTTAGAAAATTGTTTTGATCCAATTTTGCAACAAATATATGATAGGTCCTTCACAAAAAAACTCATTTTGGGCACTCAAAAAATGAAAAACAAAATTTTCATGCAAAGAAAATGAAAACTCCCTTTGAAAAATTGTTTGTCATTACAATATGCACCCGTGTCTAGAATAAAAGATCATTTTTTATTTTTATGTGAAAATTAGAAGAAAAACAAAAGAAAAAACACAATTACATGTGCTATTCTCATTGGTGGAATTAGTTGTCACACGGAGACGTGGCGTCCATCCATCCATCCAACCATCTATCTATAGAAAAGAAAAAAAATGAAAAAGGAATCCCCACCCGCAACCAAATACCCAAACCCTAGCTCCTCCCATCCCACTCCTCCTCCCTCGTCCTCATCTCCTCGCTGCCACCACCTCCCCCCCCCCCCCCGTCCCCGTACCCAACCGCGAACCCCCCGCCGCCGATCTCCTCTTCTCGAGCCTCTCCCTTGCAGTCTCGCCGGTGACCTCCTCTACCCCAGTCACGCCCCTTCTACCCCCAGCCTCTCCTTCTTTCCAGCAGCTCCGCTGGCGACTCCGAACCGCAACCCCGTCGCTGGTTGCCTCTCCACCCTCTCCGGCGCCCCTCACCTTCTCTACCAAGGGAGTGGAGGGCCCGAGATCGAGAACCTTCTCTTCTCTCCAAGGGGGGGGGAGGGAAGGGAAGGCCCCAGATCATAACCTTATCTTCTCTCCAAAGGAGCCCCTGCTATCTTGTTTCTATTATGTGGTATTATGGAAACATGCTATTGGTTTTTTGCATGCTTACTTCCCAATTGTTTGCAGTTATTGCTTAACAAGAATTTCTAGAAATGGATGACTGAAATGACTATCATTTGTTTATTTGTGCTCTTGTAATATGGTTGCATGTGCAGGTCTGTGGATGACTAGCAGCTTCTAAGGACGGATCCAATGGTGGTGTTGACGTCCATATGTAGAACATCTCCAACTATGAATTTGGAAGAAGCTTACTTCAAGTTGGAACAAAATGGAAGCTTCATGTGTTGTGATGGTTTTTGTTCAGTTATGTAATTAGGTTGTAAGTTGATGAAATATTGACTATTGCTAGGTATCATGTGCCCTTTAAACATGTTGCTTATCCTCGCACTATTGCCATTTTTTACTCTGTTGGCATCCTCAGAATGTGCACAACACATATAATGTTCATGTCACCGGCATTGCTGGGTTTGAAGCTGAAAACAATGGCATCGCCTTCTTGAACATATAATGTTCATGTCACCGCCATTGCTGGGTTTGAAGCTGAAAACAATGGCATCGCCTTCTTGAAGGTTGGTCTGGGTTGCAAATACACCCCATTGATTGGTGAAAACCATCCGTCCATCACAATCAGTATGGTATGCAACATTCATGCATTCTCCAGCTCCAATGCAAATGCCAGCTACACCCACTGGTGGCAAGTTCACTTGTTCAACCACTTTCCTTGGGATTTTCTACATAATAATGATAGACACAAGAAAAAGAAAAAACATGTTAGAAAAGAAGAAGCCACAACGAACAAATAATAGTAAAGGGTACATGACAGTTACCATGGTCTTCTTGCTTATGTTTGTGGTTGTCAAGCGATGAATTAAAGAAGATCCAATATACCCGTCATTGTTGGTAAGAACCACATCCAACAATGATCCTTCAGCGTCACTCAGCACACACCCATGTGTGTACACAAGTTCTCGAGCATCTGCTTTCTCATGGTCATCATTTAACACCTCCTCATCCGACTCAATGTTGAAAACCTCTACACCAGCACCTTCACCTACTTCGTCCTCGTTTGCAACAATATCCTCACCTGGGTCCCCATCATTTGCAAGATGTGCAAAACCAAGATGGGCCACGTACGCCTCTGCCGTCCGCTTAGATGTGTCAAAAACAACTAATGCACTGACCCCAAGATTAAAGTCCGCGACAAACTTCACCCAATCATTGCTGCCCATCACTGTGGTCTTGTGCCCTTTGTACACATCCAATACATACCTATGCCCATGTGCTTTGAAATTGAAGAACCTTCCAGCTACGTGCTTAGACTATCCCTTATAGTGCATGGTATGTTCTACAAGAAAAAGACAAATACAAACAACATGGCAAATACAAAAAAGTTTAGCAAAAACTGGAGAAGAAAAAAACATATAGAGACATTAAGAAGCATGTCAAAGAAAATGATAAAACATTACTATGAAGGTCTCAGCGTCATTGTTGACATAAACTTCCCATCTCTCTGTGGTGCTGTTCTTGCAGTATGCATGGCAAACTGGGCAAGCCATCCTTTTCAAGATACAAAAAAAATAAAAAGGTTACGTACATAATAATTGAATGTTCGCTTAAAAAAATAAAAACATAAAAAATAAACGTAACTCAGGAAACCTACAAATCTTCTAGGAACAACTCATGAAACCTACAAATCTGCTAGGAATAGCTAAATGTCCTCTTCAACAACACCTACTTAAAACAAACATAAAATGAAGGAAAAGAAAAAGACTCGCCTATCATATATTTCAAACTCTTCTATAAGAACTACATCATCTAACAACTACAAAACAATTCCTAATCTAATACATCATCAAACATCTAACCTAACCTAATACATCATCTAATAGATAATATAACCTAACCTAATCTAATACATGCCTACAAAACTATATCACCTAACCTAATACATCATCTAATAGACTAATACATAATATAACCTAACCTAATCTAACATATAAGAACTACATCATCTAACAACTACAAAACAATCTCTAATACTAAAACAAAATTAACTAATCAAACATAACCTAATATTCAAAATAAGATGTTCAAAAAAATGGAGGGATTGGGGGAGATTACCTGAACGAAGCTTTGGGGATCCAATCTAATGATTTTGGTGGAGGAGGAAGTAGATCAAGGGGGGGGAGGGTGTGAGGGGAAGAGGGGGCGAGAGAGAGATGAGTTCTGGCGGCTGGGGGTGAAGGAAGAAGATGGGTGGGTGGGTGGCTCAGGCCAGGGAGTTACTTAACTTACCCGAGCCAAACTGGCGTGTGGGTATGGGGAAGACGTCAGGGACCTTGGCGTCTGGGCAGATCGAGCGGGCCACCACCAGACGCCAGGGTCCCTGGCGTCTGCAGTGCAACCCAGACGCCAGGGACGTTGGCGTCACGTAAAAAGGTCAAATTAAAAATTTGTTTGAAACGAAGGTCAGATCTGTATTTTCTTTGGGAATCGTTTCCCACCCGCGCGCCGGTCACCCCCTGGCGCGCGCGGGCCCTTGCAACATTTTTCCCATCCGCGCGCTTCTCTGGTCAATGGATGCAAAAAAAATCGTCTAAATATGTTGCAACCTGCGTCATTTTTGCTGCAAGCGTTTTTTTTACTATATTTTGTCTCAGTAAAAAAGCTGCATATAAGTTTGGTTGCAACTCTAGTTCATCGGATTTTTTTGTTACAATCGATGTTTTTTACTTTTTGCTACAACCGTGTTAATTTTTGCTACAACCGGCATCATGTTTTGCTGCAACCGTTCACTAAAAAGTTGCATACACGTCACGTAAATTTTTGTTACAACCGGCGTTTGACTTTTGCCACCACGTACCATCAGCTTCGTTTTTTTGCTACGATCACGTAGATATTTTTTTTTGCTACAAATTTTATTTTTTATTGCAACCGTTGAAAAAATTGTTGCATGGCATCGAAATTTTGCTGCATAGGAAAAAAAATGTTGCATGCGGATCCAACGGTGCGGACGACGCGGGGTTGGTGGATCCGGCGGCCCGCGCGCGGCCGACTGAAAATCTGGACCGGCGCGCCGGCGTAGATCACCCCCCGTTTTCTTTGCCTAAAGGTTACTAGTAAGCATGCACGTGCAACGCACGAATAATCGCATATGGACATTTTGATCACTAAATATATATTTTTATGCACTACAATGTACAAATAAACATTGTAGACACAGAAAAAGATAAAAAAAAGGAAATTAAGAACATACTTCCGGTATAAAAAAACGACACGCACTCTCGTTATAAAAAAACCTAACAATTTCGTGAAAAAAAAACTCACAACCCCCCCGATCCCCCCACACAGTCTCACCCACTCCCCCTCTCCCCACCCTATCGTCTCCTCTCCTCTCAGTGCACACCACATCACTCTCCCCACCCAAACCTTATCCTCTCCTCTCAGTGCACAGCACACTCCTCTCCCCACCGGAACCTTATCCTCTCGTCGGCGAGCTCCTCCCATCAGATCCTCATCCGCCTCGCGCTGCCGGAGCTGCTCCGCGTCCGCTCCGTCGCCTGTGCACTGTCCCACCTCATCTCCTCCCTGGACATGCTCTCGGGCAGCGGGCGGAGGCCGGATCCGGCGCCGTCGTTGTAGAAGAGCTCGAAGGTGCAGGTGGCGCTGGTGGCGTGGCGGGACCTCGGCGGGCGCGTCCGCGGCGGCGCGGCGTCGGATGAAGGATGGCGGGCGCAACGGCCCTGCGCGGCGGCGGCGCGTCCATCTGCACCAGGAAGCCGCCGTCGCAGCCGGAGCAGGCCAGCCCGGCGTCCCCCTCCGTGCGCACGAACCGCGGGAGGTTCCCAAGCCTCTCCCCACCCTATCGTCTCCTCTCCTCTCAGTGCACACCACAGGACTCCCCCACCCAAACCTTATCCTCTCCTCTTAGTGCACACCACAGCCCTCTCCCCACCGAAACCTTATCCTCTCGTCGGCGAGCTCCTCCCATCAGATCCTCATCCGCCTCGCGCTCCCGGCTCTGCTAAGTTTCTGAAGCTTCGTCGTCATACTATGTGTGTTGTTAATTAGTAGTAGAATTCTTATGCATTCTACTATTGTTTATAGGAAACTCAAGACATGATGGTTCCATTTTGGACGAAAAAGAAAAGTAGCACCACTGTGTTAACCCAATGCTTAGGTGATCAACTTGGCATATGTAAATTTCATGGGTTCTAATTTTTTAGCCCTTGAAAGTCGAATAGCACAGATGAACTTGATAGCAATACACTTCTTGTTTTTGCACATTGAAGTCGAATAGCAAGATGGGATAGCTCGAGAGTCAAAGGACAAGATGTGCAGACGGCAGCAATGTTCGAATCTTCTGTAACATGCAAGTCTATGGCAGGCGGCAGCTATCTGCAGACCTGAGAGGTGCAAGCCTGCTATCCTGGAGGCCGTAATGAACCCTAAATCGATTCTTGTAGCTGCTCCTGTGTATTCATTTCCCAGGTAATGAACTCTTGACCCAATACTCTGTAATAATTTCCTCGCATATAATATAGTGCAGCAGCGGCTTGCTACCTTTGTCCCCCCAAAAAAAGAACTTCAAGTTTCAACTTCTGTCAAAATTTGTTACTACAATTAAAATTATTTAATTATAGGCTGATATCCTCTCGTCGGCGAGCTCCTCCCATCAGATCCTCATCCGCCTCGCGCTCCCGGCTCTGCTAAGTTTCTAAAGCCACCACCGGAGATAGGGCAGCGCACGGGGATGTGCCGAGGTCTGCCCGTGAAGCCGCCACCGGTGCGACGACGGCTTGGACAGCAGATTTAGGGCAGCTAACCGGGAGGGGCTGATGTCTACTCGAGACAGCACGGGCAGCGGGGGCAAGGACCAGGAGAGTGCAAGAGAGGTGGAGGAGAGATGAGGGCGAAGAGGGGAGGTCCAGGAGAGTGGAAGGGCGATGAGGACAGATGAGGGTCAATGAGATCGTGGACTGCCGCGTTGTGGGAAGGAGATCATGGACTGCAGGATTCTAGGGAGGGAGATCCAAAATTTTAGGGATCGTGGATCTATATCTTTTATTATACCCCATGCATATCGTTTTTCCTTTTTATATATATCCCAGACATATATAATTGATGGAATTTTTTCTTAATACACTTTAGTATACTAATATTTGTTTTGGCTCATCGGATAGTTTCTTCGATTTTTTATGTGCTCATTGTTATACATTTTTATATAGAAAAAAGTTATCTTTTTCTGTATCGAAATATAATCCTTGTATCATTTTGTCTTGGCAGATAGTTCATATTCGTGAGATATCACGGAAGTAATTTCGGTTGTTCGAGCACAACGAAACCATCAACGTGAGTTTCGTTGCTATATTTTATTATTATTCTTGCTGATCGTGTCTAATATTGCTGCTACAGCAGCATAATATTGCTGCTACAGCAGATGAAAAGTAAGTGCTGCCATGTAACAAGAATATGCTTGCCATGCCTCCATATTTACCAGATTCGAACGCATGCTGTTGGTCAAAACAATGAGTTAACAAAGAAAAGATATATTAGTTGCACTCCAAACAATGAGCCAATAATCTGTCCAATTGACAGTTTTATAAACAAACAAGTTCTTCTATCAATTTTCTATCAGCAGCAACTCAAATGTGACAGGAGTACATCCTACATTAGCATACTGAGGAGTCCTGATAGTATCCCAAATTCATCAACGCTGAAGGTTGATAAGGTTAGACTGGACTGTCAGATACATATGCATAGGGCTGTATCTCACATGACTGCGTTCACATCTCCGAATTATCAATATGATTGGTATATGTTGAGAAATTCTATATAAGGATCAACGTGCTCGTCTCCTCCAGCTCCTGGTCCAGCTCCCCTGCCCCTGCGCCTGATCCCCACCGTTGTCTGGGCCGCCGTTTGCCTGAAAACAGAGCAAGCAGCTATAGTTTACTGGTTTCAGAGGATTAACTATACTGCACTCACATAGCTAAAAAAGTAACTGTCACAAAAATTGTCGTTCGGATTATAATAAGACATACAAACTGATTATAAAATATTATTATAAAATTTGACAAAGAATATGTGGAAGATGTGCATGCTTACATATACTGCGAAATAGTACATATTTAGGATCATAATATACTTGTTGAACCAAAATGTTTAGCTCATTTAGCATACCCTTAGCTCATTTAGCACAAATAGTTGCACAACAGTCCAAAACAGTAGCACACATTTATATAAAAGGGGGATGACATACAGAAGCACATAAAGGCTCTTACCTTTTGCTGCATGGAAGAAGATACTCCTGTGTTACCCCCTCATCCGCTACTTGTTGTCATTAGTTTAGCCTGTAAATGAAAAACAATTAGCGTTAAATGTAGGAGTACTTTCAGATAAATTAACATATTCATGTGTGCAAATACATAATGGAATAACACACCTCCCTCATCTCTCAAAACATCTCTATAGACAATGTTCTTGGTGCTTTTCCCAGATTTATCAACCTCCTTGTTTGGCTTGGCCAAAATGCGTGTCGTCTCCCTCGACACCCCCCTTGACAATGCAACATATAGCTGACCATGTGAGAATACTGGCTTGAGAAGGTAAATACCGACGTTCGGGGTCGTTTGACCCTGCGCCTTGTTAATCGTCATTGCAAAACTCAGGCGGATGGGGAACTGTTTTCTTTTTAGTTTGAAAGGAAGTGATATGTCCTCCGAGGGCGACATAGGGATCCTAGGTATGAACACCCTCTTTCCAGCATGCTGACCACCGACAATCTCTGCGTCGATTGCATTATCCTGGAAGGCTCTAATCATAAGCCGTGTTCCATTGCATAGGCCATTATATGGGTCGAGGTTCCGTAGCAGAATGACCAGACAATTGACCTTTAATCTCAATACATGCGGGGGCAAGCCATTTGGTGTGATCGAGTTTAGAAAATCAATCGTGTAATTATTCTGCATGTCATCCTCGATGGAGTCGAAACTATGGTATATCTTTTCTTCGCCTGGAAACCTTGAGATCATCTTCTCATTCAGGGCATCGACATGATCGTTCTTGGTCGAAAGAATAGCACGTGTGCTCATGTACTCTCTCGATTTAGCATTGGCATGCAACGATGGGAAGACATCTTCGATGAGCTTGTTCATAGTTGTCTCATCCTCGGTATAGGCAACCACAATGTCGTTAGGGAGACGCACATAGTCATCACCAATTGTCTCTTCTGTACCATTGTCGATCCTCAGGAGGTATTCGGAGAACCAAGGATCAGCTTGTGCCCGCATATTGCGTGTGAGGCGTATCTTGCGGATCTTTTCCCACAGATAGGATCTTAGAAGTGTAGCATCTGTGATTTGTGCTCTTGTCCCACATGTCACAACAGGAAGGACCTGCCTGAAATCCCCACCAAAGACTACAACCTTCCCACCAAACGGCAAACGACATCCCATTATATCCTGAAGCGATCTATCAAGCGTCTCAACTGCTTGACGTTTTGTCATAGCAACCTCGTCCCAGATAATCAATGACGCCTGTTTAAGCAACTCCGCTGTACCACTCTGCTTAGTGAAACTACACATGGTGTTGTTGGTGAGCTTGATTGGAATTTTGAACCTGGAGTGTGCAGTCCGTCCTCCGGGCATTATCGACGCCGCTATCCCTGATGTAGCAGTTGCGATCGCTATCTGGCCCATTGAACGCACCTTAGCAAGCAATGCCTTGTATAAGTATGTCTTCCCAGTGCCTCCTGGACCGTCAACAAAGAATATCTGGCTTTCTTGTTTCATCACATGATCCATTATGTCATTGTAACCAGCAAGGTGCTCATTGTTCAAACTGCTAAATAAATCTAGGTGCTCTTTGTCCACGTTGATTTCCCTCTCCTCTGTTACCTCTTTGTACTCACCGTCATCACAACCATCAGTGTCAAGCAATTCCGGAAGTCCATATCCTGCAATATCCTTCCCCATGGATTGCAACATATCCCTAATATCTCTGAGGACCATCTGCTCAGGTGCTGCATCATTGGATTGATTACGACGGTAATCCTCAGACATTGAAACTTCCGGTTCATCTCAAAGTATTCTGTAAGCATGGTCTTGGAAGAAGACGGTCGTTCTACAACATCTTCCAGATTTTCACAAGCTTTAAATGCAACTGTATGCATATTTGGCAAATGAAGCTGGAGTTGAAGCACAGCTGGACTTACACCAAACAGTTTAAAACGAAAAATCCTGAATATAGCCTCTGGAGGAGATACATAGCGTGCATCCCTATATTGTCGGATTTCATTGATGATTCCACCATCATTGATGATATCTTGCTCGCATGCAAAGGATGTACGATCATGCCCTTTATAGATGTACTTGAACAAGTACTTGACTGCCTTGATGCTGGAGCATGCTTCTACATTAATGTGGCAGTTGTATCGCATAAGCAGAGAAGGGTTGTAAGGGACCACCCACCTATTGTCCAAATCTGCTCCTCGGATCCTAATTCGCTGCCCATCGTCCCTCCTCCTGTAGATGGGATATGAGTCTTTCCCTTGTTGTGTGGCATCGCAAAACTCTCGGGGGTAATGGAACCGACATTGTCCATCAACCATGCATGGGCAACTTTTTTTCAACTCACCACATGGTCCGTGCAACATGTGTTTGACAACCAGATCATGTAGAATTGGGTGTTTCTGTTTGTCGGGTATCTCTGCACATATCACCCGGTCATAGTCATCTGGAGTCGATAACTTGCTTTTTTCTTTCATGATTAGAAGTACATGGTCATGCGGGAGACCTCGCTTTTGAAACTCGGTGACATGTACATAGGCAGCGACTTCTCCGAAATGCTTCCCCTTAGTTAGTAAGTCCATCATATCTCGCTGTTTTGCACTATATACTCTTGCAACCAGGTTTGGGCGGTCCTGCGGCATTTGTCCAGGCAACAATGCTGTTTTGCACTATATACTCTTGCAACCAGGTCTGGGCGGTCCTGCGGCATTTGTCCAGGCAACAATTCCTCGGTCATCTCCTGCCAATATGGATTGCAAGTCATCGTGATAAAATAATCGGGTTTACCCGACCGCTGCACTATTGCCATAGCATCCAAGAACCTCCGCTACATGTCACGATCACCACCAGGAAATGTCCGTGGAAGCACGATTCTTTTGCCAATTCGATCACCGCGTGACTCACCGGCAACGACGGTGTCAACAAGACCCTGTAATAGCATACCAGGTTATACTCAAAGCATGTGTTATCCACCACATAGTTATATTATGATGTATTACAATAAACACAAGCACATTACCTGGTACAGGTCAGCGCGGATGACCTTTTGATTTTCCGGCTTTGAGTACCAGTCAAGCCGCATAGTCTCGATCTTAATATACATGTCAACAGCCCATTGTTGGAAAAGTCGCCCCCCGAAGAAGACTATGTTAAAAAGCTTTCTCCTGACTTGTAGCTTGAAGCAATAGCATTACCTTGCAGTAACAAATTTCCTGGATTGTGTTACATCTCCTTAATTGTCAGCAAAATCCTCATCTGGGTTCTCCTCATCATCTTAAGATACCGAACATAAATATCAGTATGGTGGTTTTACCTATAATGGTCGACAACATACAAATTGGATATTTAGCAATGATGAATCATACCTCAAGGTAAAGCATGGGACGTGGCCTCATGGGTCGCGTCATCCTGTTGTGTAATATAAGGAATGCAACGATTCCAACCAGTCTCTCCACATGGGAAGAATAGTGGATATGACAATGGGTCGTAGCACCCATAGTATGCTCTAATATATAGTGGCCGGTTTCCTTTTTTCGCATGGACGACTACACTCCTGTCGAAGCAATTTTGTGGGTCACTGCCTTCAAACCATATGGCTGCCACTTGGCAGGTCGTTGGCGCATTATACCTTCGCTGATCCAACTTGATATCCGTGTTTAGTGAGATTTTGTACTCATCTAGATTTGGAACCGACCCAAGCCTTCTGAAAGTTTGTGCATACGGGTTATGCCCTAGTATTGTCAGAATCTTTCGTATGAGGTCTATATTAAGATCTGGAGACCTATTAGCCCTGTGAACCAAGTTTTGATCTGTATCATAAATATATAGCTGCAAATGCCGAGGGCCATTATCACCCGGCACCAGATTGTCAAGAGCGTGGTACAACCCACCACATGCACGGGATGTATATACGCCACTTCCTGCCGCAGTGCTTACTCGACGATCAAGGGTGACTCCTAGACTTGTGAATGAGAAGTGCGAGTTGAAATACCGAATATGCTCTCTGAAATATTTAGCGTCCTCATCATCTTGACTTGTGAATAACCGTCTCAATTCTTCTGGAACATCTGGAGTAAATAATCCGACTTTTTCTTTTCTGCAACAAAATGCTGGGCCCTCAAATGGAAACCGCAATGCCCCACAGTGTCGACAATCCGCAACCTTTCTTCGGACGTGATGCTTTATAGGTAGGTTCCGGTATATTAATTCATTTGTACTTGCTACGGGTGCTGCTCGTGTGATATGACGTCCATCTTGGAACGACTCGAAAGCAACATCTACAACGGTAGACACAAGCATCACATCATCAGTAAACACTTATAAAATTTGCACTTGAGGGTGCTAAACAATGAAAACAAAATACACAATGGACACACCTTGACCCATATAAATTCTAGCTTCTTCATCAGGCTCATGGTATGCACGTTCTCCACATTGCAGTGGTTCCAAGCAGTTTAGCAGGGTATATATTGGTCAGACAGTAGTTCTTAACTTATGGTTGGCGAACTATATACGTGAACGTAAGTATGTGTTTTACCTTGTAAACTGGTATGTTCAACAACGGGCTCAAAAATTCCATATGGATCATCATCCTCGTCCTCGCCTGGTAGAAAATCACACGATCATTATACCATATGAACGTCGCAATATCCCATTACAAGTTATTAGTGTTTTCAGTACCATGCGAAGCCGGTTCAGCATGTCTTCTCACATCATTACATGGGCTATTTACAGGTTGATTGGATCCGTTTGAAGGTTGTATACCTGAACATACGGTACAGAACCCAGATTTATGCCAAAAGAAAACATGTTGGGCACATACAAAATGATTATATCACTCAACTAACCCGCATATTCGATTGTGGAATTTATACCATGTAGTATGCTCAACTGGGGTGCATGAACAACTGAATTTTGGGTGAGATGCCCTGCATGCAAAATAATTTTTCATCCAGGAATGATCACAGCCACGATCTAATCGAAACCCAAAATGTCATGACCCACATAACAAAGCCAGTTAAATATACCTTCTGAAATATCTCTGATGATGCTGCTAGTTGGTTGAATTAGCCGGCCTAGAGGCACATCAATAGCGATTTCTGAGCAACCATTTCGTTGTCGCCTCTGATACACATCATTCCTATGCAACCAATTGGAATCCTCCTCGTTTGTTAAATTAATCTCTGGGTTATCCGGGACGCGTGCATGAGATGAATTTTGCATACTTGATAAGCCTGAGATAAAATTTCAGCAACAGTGCAGTAAACATTGGTTTGGTCATGTTAGATGAGCCAAGAACACACAATCATATTACATGCTAACCCACAAACCTGTAAAATCACATGTCAGCCTTTGTAGTTCGGTGACACCGGTTTGACTTGTAGTTGGTGTGAGTGACACAGTGCTATCATCGTTCAGGAGTTGACTTGCAGTCTTTCTCTTTTCACGGGATATGCGTTGGCGTTTTAATATCTCATCCCTGTTTCGTGCATATCGCTCCCTGTCCCTTTGCCTCCTCAACTCCTTTGGGTCTGCATAGAAAGGTAATTAGTATGAACACATAAGGTTGTATCTACTGTTTTGAGCATCATTACCAATGGGCATGGACAACTGGGTTTGTGTTTCATTTTCTTGTTCAGCTTGAAGTTCTCTACTCCATGCACCATCCACATTGTGCGAACAATGTTCGCCAACCATTTGCCCCTTCAGCTCAACCGTGTCCATATCTATGGCACCTTAGTGTTAGTTTGGTGCATTACATCTCATCATAGGTATGAACAACACATATTAATGCAATACGACCTATTTCTTACCTACAGACATAGGCACGGACGTATTTGTTTGATTTTGCTGATCAGTAAGCACTGCTGTTGAAGCAACTTTCTTATCACGGGCCTCACGACGTCTCTTAAGAATGTCATCTTTATTGCGTGCATAGTACTCTCTGTTTCTCTGCCTCTTTAATTCTTTAGGGTCTGCATAAATACACATTGCAAGTTGGGACATAAACAAAAATAACATTATTATAAGTTAGGAAAGGTTGTTGATAGTTACCCGAATTTTGGTTGTTACTGATATCTCGAAATGGAGTGCGTGCCCCCGCACCGTTGGAATCAGACATATCTTAGCCTTCAAATGAATATCCCTGTCATTAAATTTTGAGTCAAATAGCAGTCATTTGCACAGTTTTCATTGTTTATACAACCAAAGCAGGGGTGAGCCACTTTGTATCAAACCTTTTGGTATTTTAAATAAACCTAAAAATTTGTTGGAAATGAGAAATAACATATTCTAAATATTTTGTGTTGGATTAACAGTTAAGATTTGCTGAATTGTCGCCTGTAACTTTGCATCATTCCAGATAATTTAGCACTTGCATTTTTTTCGTTCATTGCAAACAGATTTCAATTGCCAGTGGGCACATGATGTTTTTGGTCACATGCATGCTTCTCATATTAGTGTAACTCATAATAATGTTGAAGGAAATATGTAGGTGAGCATCATAACATATTTCTCGATGATTCCGATGTTTGACTATTCATAAGAACAAATTGGATAATACATGCAATTCTTGGAATTCCTAGTTTCATACAGTAGTGTTTGAGAAGATGCATGAAGCCCATTGGCAGCAGGTTGTTGTTCCTTTGGAAACTCTGTTTCATTGCCTTGGAGAGGATAGGGATAATTAACCTTCAATCGTTTTGCTCGATGATGCTTGCGGGAAGATTCATCACAACCAGGTGAATTAGGCTTTGATACAGTGTTTTAATCTGTTTAGTATCAAACATTCTTTTGGCACAACCTAGACTGTGAAATATGAACCTTTTAGAGTAATACATAAACACCAAGAACTCCTTATGCATGGAACCCGAGAAGCTGAGCTACATACCTTGGTGTTTAAGATAAGGAGCTTTTTCCCTAGAGGTTAGAAGAACGGACTCATATTCAGGTATATTAACCACTTGGTATGCGCCCCTTCCCATTGGAAAGCATACCCTATGAGTAGAAAGACAAAGGGGAAAAAAGGAGCCAAAGAGCACATCTAGCTCCTGCTTTGCATTATCAATAATTTGATTGATATAGAAACAAATGTACTTAGGAAGAGATGATGGGGGGGATCCATCCACTCCATGTTCGTGTTCATTGAGAGTATTTAAGCACTGTTCATCTATATTACTAATAAACTATTATTTCAGGATTAGAAAATAAGAAACATATAATACATATAATACAGGTATGATGTCTGCTAAACATATTCTAAATATTTTAGTTGTTTCAAAACTTCTGAAAATTATTTCCAAACATCAAACTTATTTGTTGTGCTGGATTAACAGTTAAGCTTTGCTGAATTGTTGCCTGTAACTTTGCATCATTCCAGATAATTCAGCACTTGCATTTTTTTCGTTCATTGCAAACAGATTTCAATTGCCAGTGGACACATGATGTTTTTGGTCACATGCATTCTTCTCATATTAGTGTAACTCACAATGTTGAAGGAAATCTATAGGTGAGCATCATAACATATTTCTCGATGATTCCGACGTTTGACTATTCATAAGAACAAATTGGATAATACATGCAATTCTTGGTATTCCTAGTTTCATACAGCAGTGTTTGAGAAGATGCATGAAGCCCATTGGCAGCAGGCTGTTGTTCCTTTGGAAACTCTGTTTCATCGGCTTGGACAGGATAGGGATAATTAACCTTCAATCGTTTTGCTCGATGATGCTTGCGGGAAGATTCATCGCAACCAGGTGAATTAGGCTTTGATACAGTGCTTTAATCTGTTTAGTATCAAACATTCTTTTGGCACAACCTAGACTGTGAAATATGAACCTTTTAGAGTAATACATAAACACCAAGAACTCCTTATGCATGGAACCCGAGAAGCTGAGCTACATACCTTGGTGTTTAAGATAAGGAGCTTTTTCCCTAGAGGTTAGAAGAACAGACTCATATTCAGGTATATGAACCACTTGGTATGCGCCCCTTCCCATTGGAAAGCATACCCTATGAGTAGAAAGACAAAGGGGAAAAAAGGAGCCAAAGAGCACATCTAGCTCCTGCTTTGCATTATCAATAATTTGATTGATATAAAAACAAATGTACTTAGGAAGAGATGATAGGGGGGGGGGAATCCATCCACTCCATGTTCGTGTTCATTGAGAGTATTTAAGCACTGTTCATCTATACTACTAATAAACTATTATTTCAGGATTAGAAAATAAGAAACATATAATACATATAATACATGTATGATGTCTGCTAAACATATTCTAAATATTTTAGTTGTTTCAAAACTTCTGAAAATTATTTCCAAACATCAAACTTATTTGTTGTGCTGGATTAACAGTTAAGCTTTGCTGAATTGTCGCCTGTAACTTTGCATCATTCCAGATAATTTAGCACTTGCATTTTTGTTCGTTCATTGAAAACAGATTTCAATTGAAAGTGGACACATGATGTTTTTGGTCACATGCATTCTTCTCATATTAGTGTAACTCACAATGTTGAAGGAAATCTGTAGGTGAGCATCATAACATATTTCTCGATGATTCCGATGTTTGACTATTCATAAGAACAAATTGGATAATACATGCAATTCTTGGTATTCCTAGTTTCATACAGCAGTGTTTGAGAAGATGCATGAAGCCCATTGGCAGCAGGCTGTTGTTCCTTTTGGAAACTATGTTTCATCGGCTTGGACAGGATAGGGATAATTAACCTTCAATCGTTTTGCTCGATGATGCTTGCGGGAAGATTCATCACAACCAGGTGAATTAGCCTTTCATACAGTGCTTTAATCTGTTTAATCATTTTGCAATATCAATAATTTGATTGATATAGAAAAAAATGTACTTACGAAGAGATGATAGGGGGGGATGAATCCATCCACTACTAATAAACTATTATTTCAGGATTACAAAATAAGAAACATATAATACATATAATACATGTATGATGTCTGCTAAACATATAATACATTACCTGATGTTAAATTGTAAACTCTATAGTTCACATATAACTGTGCAACTGAGCTTTCTTTTTGTATCTACAGCCTGATCCTTGGTCTGTTGGCGATGGCGACGCAGCAGGCCAGCGGAGGGGGAGGAGGAGGAGGCGGACGGGGAGGGGGAGGAGGAGGCCGACGAGGAAGGGGAAGGAGGACGCGAACGGGGAGGGGGAGTCCGACCCGGACCGCCCTGGTCCTTGGCCAGTTGGCGATGGAGAAGCTTCAGGCCAGGGGAGTGAGAGGAGGAGGCGGACGGGGAGGGGGAGGGGGAGGCGAACGGCGTGGGGGAGGAGCCAAACGGGGAGGGGGACCTGGAGGCGGAGGCCACGGCGATGTTGCAGGCCACGGCGTCGGCCGTTTATTCCTCCTATTTTTGTGCACTTGATTGGCTCCTTTGTTTTGTTTCCATCCTGGTACAATATCGATTATCTCTGTATACTTGGAGGTGGAGCACGGTCAGCCATAATGTAATTGCTAAATGCACACTGTGGTCCTGGCCTGATGGTGGATACGCGCTAGTTTTCTTATTCTTTCCTAATCGTGTGGTCCAGATCGTTGTTCGTTGTTGTGTGTGTACTTCATGTGTGGACGTAGGGAAGTTTACGTTGGATCTTTTATTAGTAGTACTGGTAAAAATGCCCGTGCGTTGCACCGGGTTAGATTGTTGATTTTCGGATCAAGAATTTTGTATTTGAATCCTCCCCCCTTATGTCCTTCGTCAACATGTAGTTGAACTTTGCACCGCCATTGAAGTGCAAGTAGATATCTAAACATACGACAAACCATTATAACAACTACTCCCTCCGTTTTTAAATATAAGTCTTTTTAGAAATTCTAATAAGGGACTACATACAAAGCAAAATGAGTGAATCTATATTATAATGTATGTCTATATACATTCATACGTTGTTTTCGTAACGGCTTCAAGCTGAATATTGCCATTCACGTAAGTATGGTGGCTGGTGAGTATGCATATGGATGAATGACTTGGAGGAGATCACATGAAGCTGGCAAATATGGACAGAGATATTTAACCTTCTGTATTCCATCTTGTAACTCTTTTCATATGTGGACAGATTGGATGGTAGTCAATAACTCATTGTGCACACCAAGTAAACAGTAGGTAGCTATGTGTAACAGAGTGCTCTATAGTGTGGATACTCTAGTCATCTCTCTGTCAGGATTTTAAGCATGGAGATATGACAGTGAGTACCTTGTATGATAGGACATGAAGGAATCCTGAAATCTTACTGTATTGGTCAGAGAAAGTATGGTCAGGTGGAACAATCTTGCACTATGTGATGTATCGCTAATGTTCACTCTAAGCCTTTTTCTCAGTTACAAGTCATTTTCTCTTAGATTGCCTTGCACACACTGAAATTTATTTTGGTTTAATCGACTATAGCATCACAAATGCACTCTCTTGTTTGAAGAAACCTGGTTGTCAGAAGGCAGCCACTTATTCCATGTATCCTTTCAGTTTCTGATGCGGCAGCGATAGCTCGAAAACCATTCAAACCTCCGTGTGGAAATGGATACAGTGAAAATAGTGAGCTTCTTGCTCGGCGCCTTTCAGCCCGTAAAAGATTTGTCCCGTGGGGTTCAGTACAACCATTTGCAGTTCCAAACAATCTTCAGCAGCTGCCTACCATTGCTAGTGATGATTCCTCAGAGAAAGAGCCTCTTCCACCTGGCATAGAGCAATTAATTTTGTGGCAACCCGAGGAATGTGACAAAGAGAATAACAATTTTACTGCAATTGAAGTTGATCATCTGCTTTTACGTTACCTTCATCCTCAACAAAGGTAATATATTATCCTGTTAATGTTTTTCCTATATTCATTTTCTACATGCTTAATTGTTTGAAGTGAACCCTCTATTTTATGGTATCCCCATGATAATTATAATCAGCATTAACTTTGTGCAGAACATGTACTCTTTGTAAGTTGTAGACATTCACATATAGATACCACATATTGCACTATAGGTTCATTTTTAGGCTAAGCAGGTGCAAACAATAACTAAAAATGCTGATTTCTTCTGAATCTTTGAGATGAAGAAAGTAAATCACATGATTGTGTTGTAATGCAGGGAAGGAGTTTAGTTTATGTTTGATTGTGTCTCTGGGTTGCTAAGTGATGATGGAATCGCTGGATGCATTTTAGTTGATGACATGGGGTAATAAGCTGGAACAATTCATGCCCTCCCTCTTGTCCATTTTTATACTTTGATGTAAATACATAATGCTTCTGTCTTTCAATCCTTTTATTTAGTCACTGACTTGCTATTACATAAAGCCACTTCTGACGCTTCTTTGTATTTTCCAGATAGGGGAAGACTTTACAGTCGATAACTTTACTAATGCTTGTCTTTCAATCCTTTTATTTAGTCACTGACTTGCTGTTACATAAAGCTACTTCTGACGCTTCTTTGTTGGGGAAGACTTTACAGTCGTTAACTTTACTATATACCCTTCTCGCTCAAGGCTTTGAGGGTAAGCCAATGGTTAAAAGGGTTGTCATTGTAACCCCCACAAGCCTAGTTAGCAACTGGGAATCTGAGATAAGTAAATGGTTAAAAGGAAAAGTGCACCTGCTTGCCCTGTGTGAAAGCACACGTGCTGATGTTCTTTTTGGAATAGGAAGTTTCTTAAAGCCCTTGAGCCATCTTCAGGTTTTCTTTTACTCAAACTCTTCTCTTTTCTGCTATTTTCTATTAGCATGCTTACTAATTGCAATCAGAATTGTGTGTTCATGACAATGTCTGGTGAACTTATATGTTTGGATTGTAAACAGGTACTCATCATATCTTACGAGACCTTTCGCATGCATTCGTCAAAATTTGAAATACCAGGAAGCTGTGACCTTCTCATATGTGATGAGGCTCACAGGTTAAAAAATATTCAGACACTAACAAACAAGGTATATCAGTTTGCCAATTTAGTTGCCTTTCATACATACATGAGTAGTTTGCAATTAAGTTCATCTCCGATTTTGCTCTGCCTGAACTCACCAAAACACTTGATGCATCAGTCACTCGCGGCCCTTCCTTGTACACGGCGTATCCTGTTATCAGGTACCCCAATGCAGGTAGGTTTTTGCTTTCCCGTTCTTTCCCATATTGTAGCTGGAACCATTGTTTTGAATTTCGATATATTCATTTTCCTCTGCAGAATGATTTGGAAGAGTTCTTTTCAATGGTAAATTTTACAAATCCAGGAGTTCTGGGGGATGCCGCATATTTTCGCCGATATTATGAAATATGTACTTTTTATTAAAATCACAAGTTACAGTGCTAAATATTATCAGTTACAACTATTCATTAACAGATAGTGGTGTTCTCAGATATTTGTTATTCAAGTTTCTTTGTGTGTTGTGCACCTAAAATCATGTGTTATTCCTTTTAATTGCATCCTATCTTCCTTTCCTCTGTATTTAACTCTAACATTATCTGCCCCTAACTGAAGGCACCAATAATTCGTGGAAGAGAACTCACAGCAACTGCAGAAGAAAAGAAGTTGGGATCCGAGAGATCTCTTATTCCCTCCTTCACAACTTCAGCGGGAATGGCCTCACCTTGGGCGCCTCGCCGGCGCCGCTCTCCTCCACTGCTGATGCCTCTGGTGAGGCAGCCATACTCTCCTGTGCCTGCACACCTTCAGCTCCATAGCCTCCAACTGCAGCTGCTGTGTAGTAGTCTGATGCCATGATCCTGTCCAGCTTAGCCCTCACCGCAGCATCTACACCCAAAAGGCACAGGTTTCAGTCAGCAATCACTTCCAACCAAACCAAGCAACAAATCTACTACTACATCAACAACACTCACAAGTAACAGAGGAGCCAGGGTGGATGGGCTCGTCGGCACGGGCGAGCCATAAGCGGGCATGGTGTGCACAGGCCTGGAGCGCGTCGCGGTGGGAGACGCCGACCGCGGAAGCAGGGCGAGCCGCGGCGAGGGCGGCCACAGCGGACACGACGTCGAGGTCGCCCTCCACGAGCAGGTCCACGGTGTCGTCCCCGACGCAGTCGTAGGTGATGCAGCTGCTCCGCTCGTGCTCGCGCGCGGCCATGGTGGCGATGAAGTCGCTCTGCGGCTTGACGTCGAAGAGGGCGCCGAAGTAGACGAGCGCCAGGAGGTCCTGGACGGACGAATCGGAGCCGGAGGCGGACGGGGCGGGGGCGGGGACGGGGGGGACGGAGACGAATACCTCCTCGGCGACGGCGACGGCGAGCGGGGCGCGGAGGCGCTCGAGCTCGTCGATGACGGCGGCGAGGGTGGGCTTGGAGCGCATCACCTCCTTCTGCTCCTGGTTGAGCGTCCTGCCGGCGGCGACGGCCTCATCCATCTGCGCGATGCCTACTGGAGAAGATAGAACAAAGGAGTGCGGGTGGGATTCACGCAAAAGGCAGGGGTTAATTTGCAAAACTGAAACGTTTTCTTAGATACCACTTAAAAAGGGACCGCGGATTGAATAGCCGAAAACAGAAGGACTTTTTTGCAAAACAGCCCGACGTACGACAGAAGCTATCCGTGCTTTATTAGTAGGTAAAGATAGATAACAAAAATTTGGCCAAATTCCCCACCCACCACACTCCCCTTTCCCTTTCCTCTCGAGCGCTTCAATCCCGCAACTCCTCTTTCCTCTCCGGGATTTCAATCCCGTAACCCTAGCCCTCAAACCGATCCCGCCGCCGGCGAGATGGAGCCCCTGGGGCTGCCGAGCACATCCTCAACCACCACCACCCTTTCCTCCCCGGGATTGCAGTTCCGCGACCCTCGCCGTCGAACCGAGCCTGCCGGCGGCTAGATGGAGCCCCTTGGGCTGCAGCAGTTGGCGCTGTTGGACGGCGACGACCAACTCCAGATAATACGCGACCGCGAGACGGAGATGACGCGCTGGCCTACAGTCGAGAGGTTGGGTTTCGTGCTCCGCCGGCGGCTGGGTACCCGGATCGATGAGTACGACCAGCGGGTGTGGCCATCCTGCTCCCATGGCGATAAGGGGCTGGAACTTGTCCGGTCCATGCTGAAACAAGCCACCGACAAGCCCATCGAGGAGGCCTATCTCGAGGCGTTCCGTCGGCTCCCGGTGGACGCCATGCCGGACCAAGCTGAGTGTGCTTACCTCGGCGGCCATTGCATCGGCATTCTCGACCCCGTCTCCAACATCATCCTCAACACTCTGAATCTACTCGCCATCCAAGGACCAGCTCCCGCCAACACCTGTCAACCCTCATATCCGCAGCACTTGGTCAGGGATTGCCTTTGACTCATATTGTGCCATCCTCGCATTCTTGCGGGTTTATTTTCGCTATATCTCCGAGGAGCAGGCCAGATTCTACATACACCTCTCCGGCGGTGATTTGGTTGTCGCCATCTGCATTGCGGAGATCGAATTGACACAGTCAACCACCATCATGCAAGAAGACCACATTGCAGTCTGCCACTCTAATCTCTTCCGTGACAGGGCCAAGCTTGGCCTCCGCATTGCAGCAATCAAGGTCGATCACCCAATGCCTGATGATCTCTTGCTGCTATTCCAGGGGCAGCCCACGGTCGATCACTCAATGCCTGATGATCTCTTGCTGCTATTCCAGGGGCAGCCCACGGTCGATCACCCAATGCCTGATGATCTCTTGCTGCTATTCCAGGGGCAGCCCACGGTCGATCACCCAATGCCTGATGATCTCTTGCTGCTATTCCAGGGGCAGCCCACGGAGGCCATGAGATCCTTGCTGGCAACACTGGAGGAAGGGCGCTGCTTAAGTGTCGATGACGTGGAAACCTTCATAAAGGTTCTGCACTACCAGCACCTTGTGGTTCCGACTGACCTGCACCTCACATTGCCTCGCACTCCAAGCAGCCCAACGGACTCTGGCTTTGGTTGCCGTTTCAACCTCAACGACGGAGCAGACACCATGGCAGCAACAGTTACCTTCCAGCGCCGGGAAGCTTTCAATCTTGGCAACTTGCGTTCATCCAAGTATGTACTCAGCAAGATCAGATCCTCCATTGGGCTCATGCAGGGTTTCACCCAACACACTCCTATGGAGGTTGCTGACGCAGCCCCCACGTGCCAACACATTCACTCAATAAAAATGTCTCCTCGACATCATACATGCCTTTTATGTCAAAGCTCTCGCCAAGCTGCCCAACTCTTATGCCCAAAGGTTTCTCCGTGCTATAATGGCGGCAGGGCACTGCTATGGCCTATTGGATCCTGTCTCCAACATCATCATCCATGCTGTTTGGTATGACGTCATTGCTCCTCCACGACACAACGGCTCTAAAATTCAGCCTGATATCCTAGGCGCCACTGCTTTGCGCCGTCTAGAGATTAGATCACTCAATGGCCTTATTGCGGCTGTTCGTGTTGCTAAAGATTTTTCAGAGCACAAGGCTGTGCAGTATCTTCGTTCAATACGGTGTGATTTGTCTATCATGCCAGTGATGTGGCAATCACCACAAAAAAGTGTCCGCATATTACATCATGCTAGCAAGGCTGCAAGCCACCCACTGGAAGAGCACCATATGTCCAGTCTTGGCTTCCTGTTTGACCCTGCTACCGCGTCCTACCTGGACTATATCTTTAAAGATGCAGGAAATCCTCTCTCCGATGCCTTCGTCACAAATTTGCACCTAGTGTGCCAAAACATATTACCATCATCATTTTATGGGATTGCTCCACAAAATACTTCTATGCCAGGGTTACCAGAGATTGCACCTACCAGACACAACTTGGAGCAGAAGCAACTTTTTCTTCGTGGAGAGCTTGGGGAACTCCTTCGACTCTACGCCATTCAACATCCATCGGTAAGCCGCCCCTTCTCATTTTAGACCCTTGTACTTGCAGCACTATTGTTGCTCATCACGTTTGCGTGTCATCGTCTACTCTGTGTGTAGGAACCATTATATAAGGTGGAGATGATTTGTGGCGTTGACGAGCATACCAGATTGTTCTATTCACATTGCTATCACCTCAATTTCTTGGCGGCTCCACAGGCCTTGGCGCCACGCGTACTGTTTTTCGCTCAGATTCTGAAGCCAACATCTCAAAGCAAAGAATCTGATGGTGGTTCGTTTTGCTGCCCGCTTCCATATTATGATGCCAACAATCCGTTTCCTGGTAAGTGCATTCTTTCTTTTTTGAAGCGTTCACATGTCTGATGCATCATCAACCGGAGAACACCAGTTTACTCAGGCCAGCCCCTGCTGCCTAAAAACATTCATAAACCAACAAATGATTCATTGTCTCTAGCTAAACCCCCACATAACCTGCAATCTGTTTCTACTGGCCAACCCTTCCTGTTTAATTTGTCAGTAGCTCGGATGTGTCCCTGTGCACACATCGAAGCAAAATTTTGAACTTCTGGGGCATTCTCGAATTTAACAAGTTCATAATCGGTGAGTCGTGTACCCCGGGGAAAGATAGTGCATCATACAAGGAATTGATGGGAAAAATACCTCTTTTATCCAGCGCCCAACTGACCACATCCCTATCCTGTGAAAGCTGAACTAACTTCACTTTTGTACACAGCTCTTGCGAGTCTTCCAGTTCAGCGTTCCCAAAAAAGAATGTCTGAAGCTCAAGTTATGTGCCCCCCCATCTATATCTTTTTGCAGATGCGTTAACCCATCTGTACCAGATCAGGCACCAGCCCTTGCAAGCGTCTAGATCTTTTGGCAACAATTTGATCACCTGCAAGTTAAACAACTGTGGGGACAATTGATCACCCTGCGTAAGCCCCTTGTAAACTCTGAAATGTTGGCCATTTTCTCCATTAAAATGAGAGCATAATTTTTCCAGATTATCCTACATTCCACTTAGCATCAAAAACTTTCTTGGTCAACACTTCAATCAAGAAAGACCAATGCACCATCTTATAAGACTTCTTGAAATCTAGCTTTAGAACCACCCCTGCCTGCCCTGTTTTCCTATAGGAATGTACCCCCTCATGATCCACCACTACACCTTGCACAAATGCTGTTTGAGCAGAGGCAATCACCTTAGCAGCAACCAATGTCAGCTTTCTGGTCAGCAACTTAGTTATCAGCTTGAAGATCACATTCAAACGGCAAATGGGCCCGTAATGCCTAATCACACTTGCATCCCTGAGTTTTAGCAAGAAAATGATCACTCCAAATTAATTCAGCCCATATCAATGGAATTAGCTTGCAAATCATCCAACATTTCTGTAAAACCTACCAAACCTCTGAGCCATGGCCAAAATTCTTTGTAAAATTGAACTGTGTGCCATCAGGATCCGGCACAATATTTATCTTCTTTAAAAAAAATCAGTTTCAATGCATGAAGTCTTTCTGCTGTCCTCTTATTACTTCTCAATCATCATTTTATCTATTTTTGTAATAGGACGATGCTCAATGTGTGAGGTCAGTATGAGCAACATAATACACCCTTCTTCTGGTGCTCACAGAACCTAAAAGGACAGTAGATTTTGCATATGCGTGCGTGCCAAATTCGATGAAATGCTATCAGACTTGTGGCGATGACCTCAGTGAATCCGAGTTGAGCTACTTTACCGAACCTGTGGATCTTTTTGCTTCCGCTCAACCTTCGTCCTCGGGATAAAGAAGCCGAAGAACGCTACTTTGCTGGTATGTTTATATCCAATCGTCAAAGGCATCTATTTTTCAATTCGTTGGCAGCATATATGTGTAATAGCGACTATGTTTGGGACTTTGAACATAATAGTGTTTTCTGTAATATGCATCTTCTAGTTAAGAATGGGACAACAAACAAAGATACTTGCTTAGAGTTTGCTCCTTGGGCTATCTCTGAGTCATAATTATTTGTCATCATATTTCTATTACTGCTTAATCGGTAACAGAGGTTTCTAATGAATCAGTGCTTGATTTGTCAGGCATCTGCCTATGTGGTGCCACTCCATCAGAAGCTGCGATGTCTTGACCTCTTTCCAGACTCCCTGAAGTCCCTTCTGTTTTTGGAGAAAAAGATTCTAGTTGTAAAACATGATGGCAGCGGTAGTATGACACTTGGGCAGTTCACTGCATGCACGTATCTTGTAACTTGTGTTTCATGCTCCGGGCCACCTAATACTAATACTAATGATGTCCTGTGATGAATGATGGAACGTTTCTGCTACAATGTGCATATTATGTACTTTTTCCCGCGTTGCAATTCGACAGGACAAATGAATGAGCTTTTTGTTCCGTAGAATGCATAATATTGTTTGGTAGAATAAATCAGTAGGCTGTAAAGTTGCATCCATGAATTTGAGGTCAAGCTGAGAAGCAATTGCAAGGTGCCCAGAGGATTCCCTTTTTGCTTTGAAGGGTCTGTCTATTTTACTCTTATCTTTGCAGCCTCACATCCAGTTGTGGGCCTATACATGTGCACTGTCAGTTATACTCCCTCCGTCTCATAATATAAGAACGTTTTTCAAGCTAAAACTGCTTGAAAAATGTCCTTATATTACCGGTTTAGTTTGAAAAACGTTCTTATATTATGAGATGGAGGGAGTAATATTTTGTTTACTTGAAGATGACTCCTTTTTGTGCTGATATCAGGAAATAGACAAGTGGTGATTTCCTTTGTAAGATGTACTATTTCCTATCCAGAACCTGAGTACCTGTAATAGATTAGTGATGTGTTGCGAAGAATTTATTTCCAAGTTATATTTTGTTGAATGCGAATGTTGAAAAGACTGAGATTTTGAATTCACCTCGGCGCAACTATAGGCTCAACTACCTTCAGTTGGAATCGCTTGCACATCCGTAGCTGGGTTTCGATTTTTTTTCTTAAATGCAGGCAAACAAATTTGTTTACTTGCTTAAGTAGTCCATTTGGTTTGGTGAAGTATCAAAGAAAATAGTTTTTGCTGGAGTCGCGAGGACCGATGAAAGTTAACTGGACTGAAAAACGTATGGCCTTTCAACCCAAGGCCAAGGGGAAACCAGTATACCTGCAAGGCATTGCTTGATCTGAAGCCAACTGCTCTGCCATCTCCTCTGTTCAACTAAATCTGTTACAGGCCACAACACAAATTTCCCATGTGTTTCTTTTTGTAGAGATCAAACCAGAGGTGGAATCATCAGCGACAGCGTTACCAGAGGCAGTTCAGGGATTGATTACTGAATTTCAAGACTTGTTTGAGGACCCAAAAGGATTCCCGCCACCGAGAGAGTTTGATCACGCGATCGAATTGATCCCCGGAACACAACCGACTGTCTACGGTCATATCGTTGCAACTTGCAACCCAACTCAGAAAGACGAAACAGAAGCTCATGTGATGGAGATATTGCGTGAGGAAATCATTCAATACATCCATAACCCCTTCTCCTCAATTCCCGTAGCCACATGGTCTTGCTCAAGATGATGTTCTTGCTCCATGGCATGCTCAGGCAGTCAGTCTCTATAACATGATTTGAGCTCTGCTGTGTGGAGTAGAACTGCAGTGCCTTTGCCCGCTGAACTTGTTTTGCTCCTTCTGAATTTTTGGATGGTGATCTGAACATAACTCCATCATTATTGATCTCATACACAGCAGGCTCTCCAAAATCAATGAGAGGAAGCTGCTGCTCATAGAGATAACCTTTATTTAGATATGCAGGTCTTGGGTCTTTGTCCCTGATGAATGTCAGGTTAACTTTCTTCTTATCTTTCTTGGCAATATGGTCAAGCATTTCATCCACCTTGTCATCACCACTAATTATCTGTTCCGATCATGTTATCCACACACCAGCATGCCTCACAAAATACATATAGTCCTTATAACCATATCCTTCTGTCTCTGTAAGTGCTATCAGATTATGATATGTAATGTGTGAAATGCACATGGTCCTCTCGAAGTTATGTTGCCAAGGAAACGTAGTCTAACTTCCCAAACACCATCATCTGAACTATAAACAAAGACAGAAATACAAATAGTTTAATAAACAGAACACTGCATTTAAAAAACAGGGGATATTATTTAAACAACTTCAATTCTTAATTTATTTACAATATACATCATTTAAAAAATAACCTACTATGTAACAATAACTTACTGTTTGTTAAATCAAGTTAAATAACAAAATCACTACCTTTAGAAAATAAGGAAATTTCTATGAATTAAAAAATTAATTCCTAATTTATTTTTTGACAACCTAGGCTGTACAATATACATTGCCTTTGGAAAACACCCACAATACAACAATAACTTAGTGTTTAATAAATTAAATAAAATAAACAGAACATTCTTGCTTCAAAAAGCAGGGGATATTCTCTACATAACAAATTCAATTCCTATTTATAAACAACATAGAGTTTACAATATATTTTGCTTTTAAAAACAACCTACAACATAAGAATAACTTACTGTTTGATAAATCAAGTTAAATAAACAGAAATCTGCCTTTACAAATAGGGGGTTTTCTGTAAATTAAAAAAATCAATTCCTATTTATAAACAACGTAGAGTTTATAATATATTTTGCTTTTAAAAACAACCTACAACATAAGAATAACTTACTGTTTGATAAATCAAGTTAAATAAACAGAAATCTGCCTTTACAAATAGGGGTTTTTCTGTAAATTAAAAAAATCAATTCCTAATTTATTTATAATCAAACTAAAATGTGCAATAGTGCAATTACCAAATTCAAATCAAGAAATTGTTTATTTCCCCTCAATTTACCAGAACACTAACTCTAGAATTGACAAAATGCATGAGAGCATAAGGCTAGGGTTTTGGATAGGTAACTTACTCAACTCCACCGAATGTCGACTCCCCGATGGCTTCCCATTAGAGTTGCATTGACAACCCGGCCTAAGCTGACGCCGCTACATACTCGGCCGATGACTGCGGTGTCCTGGTGTGCACCTGATAAGTCGGGTTCGAGCTCTCGTAGACCCCCTCTGGTGGGCTATGGTGTCCGCTGCCACCAAAGCCTACTGCGTTGTTGTCGCCGCCATTGCCATATCCAAGAGGGAGGAGAGAGCCAGAGGTAAAATAATGAAGACGCAGGAGAGAGCGGGAGGGGAAAATAAAGGAGACGACCTCCGGTGTAGCGTCGTCTAAGGTCGCCTAACGGCATCAACTACGAACAGTTACACCATGTCAACTTTTGCAAGACCCACATATCATAATTATCATCAAATGGTCCCAAGCTGCCAATTAGTGTTTTTGCAAAAAAAAAGAGGCCAGGAATCAGTAGTTTTTGTTGCAAACATGTAAACTCGTGTTTTTCTGCAAACCTAGCCCATAATATGATGGGTTTCTACAATTAGCTCGTAGCGGAAGTATTCTGTTCGTGCCGCAGTTTGCACGGGTAATTACCTTCGTATGAGACACGCATCACAACCCTCCATCCTAGGCCTGGCCCATTTCCTTTTTCTTTTTTAAAGATCAAAAAATAGATTTGAACTCCCAACCTACTGTTTCACTTCCACATGTTGTAACGACATGGCCAACTCACTTGTTGCATCTTGTTACTTCTCTTTATTTTTCTTGTTGAGCATCTTCTTCTAGTTTCTTGTTTTTTCTTTTCTTTGGCTTTTTTTGCTCTTTGGTTTTATTCCTTTTTTTCTTTTTTTCTTTGTTGTGCACAAAGCAATTGGGACAACTCATTTGTTGTGCCTAGTTACTTCTTGTACCTATTTTTTGAGGGTTAAAAAAGTAAGAAGAAAATAAATGGCCAGGCCCATGCTGGAGGAGTGTATGCGCTGGTTTGTATGACGCTACTCCATATAAAGCGTATACGTCAGTGCCTTTAGCAAAACTGGCACCCACGCTCGAGCGCTTTGGGCTGGCCAAGCAAACGAAAACGTTGCTCGCAGGGTCGGTTGACAAGGCCACTAGTCTGCCCTTGACTGTGAGACATTTGACCATTTATTTGCAGACAATAGTCGACGAAGTTTGGAAATTTTCTGAGTTCAAAAATCAGTTTCCAAATATTCAAAAAAGTTCACGAGTTCAAAACCAAAATCGTGATTTTGACAAAAAAGTATCTGAACTTGTAAACAGGTCACGGCTTGAAGAAAAAGTTCACACGATTGAAAAACTATTTTTTTGACAATAGTTAACTGATTTTCAATAACAAATCTCAAATTCAGAAATTTCACTAATTTTAGAAACAATCATAATTTTTTTTATGTTCAGTAGATCTGAAAATTTTCATCAATTTTTGTAAAAAAAAGTTCACGAATTTGAAAAAAATTCATCACTGTAAAAAACTTCAAACATTTTTAAAACAACTTATCGCTTTTAAAACAATTTCATGGGTTGCACAAAAAATAAGAATTCGAAAAAAGTTCGCCAATTTTTAAACAAATGTTCATGAATTCTACAAAATCTTACCATATTTTGGCAAAAGTTTACGGTTTTAAAAAGTTCATGAATTTTATAAAAAAGTTCACACATGTTGGAAAAAAGTCTCGAATTTTCAAAAAAAAAGTTCGCAACAAGTGAAAAAGTTCTCTAATATGAATAGAATTTTGGGAATTAAGAAAAAAAGGAAACAATTTGCAGATAAAACTTCCAAAGAGAAAAGAACCAGAAAAAAAAAACATAGCCGTTACATCTGGCACAAAAAGTAGAAAAAGACATAAGTGAACACGAAGTAAGAAAATATTGAATGTAGAAGTTCTCAAGTTCAAGTCTTCCCAAATGCATGCCACCACCATTGTTTGAAGCTTATAAAGAAAAAGAAAAAACTAAATGGGCCGGGCCCAGGATGACAAGCCTATTGCACGCTTTCAGCGCCCTGCAAGGTAAGGGGCGCCCGCAGCTAGGGTTGGGCGTTCAATTTATATGGTTAATACGATTCAGTTTATTCGGGTTTTTTTTAATTTCGGTTCTGAAGAAATTGCCATTGAAATAAGTACACAAAATTAGATGCACCCATCATACACCGAACCATATCAATCGAAATATGTCGGTTCGGTTTGTTAGGTCAACCGAAAAACCAAATTACATGCACCCACCAATTAAAGTGTCATGACAAATGAGAAGGGGTAGGCTTTGTATAGAATGCACAAAATAATTAGTTCCATGAGCGCGCATACCTCCACTTGGTAGAAGGATTCACTAGATTTTGACTAGTCGTGCATGTAAAAGAATAGTAAAATATTCCAATGGGCAATGGGTTACCTTTGAGCGGCCGGAACTTAGATAAAAATGTACAATAATATATTCATGCACGCGCAAGCTTAGGATTTTAGATTTTAGGCCAGTGCTTTCAATTGGAGGAAAACATCCATAAGGCTGATCATCAATTTATTCCAACAATTCATTAAAGAACAAGTATGCCGAAACGTCTTTACAACATGGACAAATAAATCTTTGCCGAACACAATCAAGAAAAGGCGATGTGAACTACAAATAGTTCATACCCGAAGAGCTACAGTATTTTATTATTGTATAGCTATGAAGAACTATTGTGCAACATGAGCATAAGAAATCATGGACAAATTGACAGGTTCATGTCATAGAAACGAAATTCCAACAATGTGCATCTATCACCCCAATTTGATCTTGTAAAAGATAAATATCAGAATCATGCATAAATATGACATATCATCTCACCGAATTTTGAATTTATACTGAATGTACATAGCATCAACAATTGGTTACTTATTAATAGCGTAACATCAGAATCATCGGGAAATATGTTATATTATCTCACAGAATTTTGAATTGATTTATAGATATAGAGTCTTTGATTTGAATAATGTTCCGTGAAAGGAAAACAAACTAGCACACACCTCCCACTTTCTCTGAAGAAAAAAACAGAGGAGAGGTGAGGCAGGAGCGAGGGTATATATATATGAAAACTTTGAGTCCCGGTTAACCGGGGCTGAAGATGACATTTAGTCCCGGTTGGAGACACCAAGTGGAACTAAAGGGCGTGGGACCTGTCGCGTCCCTTTTAGTCTCAGGTGGTGTCTCTAACCGGGACTAAATGTCCCATCCGAACCGGGACTGATGCCCGCCGAGCCCCGTCCGACGTCCCCACCACTCGAACCGAGACTAATGCTATCATTAGTCCCGGTTCGTAACGCGACCGGAACTATTGCTCCGATCCGACTAGAACCAACACCCTGTTTTCTACTAGTGAATTGTCGATGCCCTAGTTAAAATGGAGGGGCCCTCTTGTGATATACAACGATTGCCATGCTGTGTGCGTGATGTGTAGTGCTGCGCAGCCCTGCATTGGTCCAACATGTGCAACTATTGCTGACACCCTTTTGTGCAATTAATATTCTTATTCAGGGACCAAATCTCTTGGGACAAATTTAAACAGTCGCCGTTATCAAAGTGCTTCAACTGATGATTCGGTCGTTATCAAACTGCTTGATATGATGATTTGTTATAATCAATCACAGAGATTAGTTCTCCAACTGCCCTTAGGAGGGTTAGGTATGGACAACGCCATCATCATGGCAGGCACGTCGTACTTAGAGTTGCAGATCATATCTATTTATCAGCACATACATATGGATGTATACAATATACTCCCTCCTTTTCAAAATAAATGTAATAGTTTCAGTATTCGAACTAGAACCATGGCACTTATTATGAAACGAAGGAGTATATGTGATTTCATATGGTATATGTGAACGGTGCGTGCGCCCTGATTCTGATCCATCGTGGCAGCCATTGACCAACACACTAGAAACCGGCTAGCTAGTGCATATTAGTGGCCATAACACTTGACTTGGAGATCACAGCCATTGTGTGCTCGTGCATGCTAGTGGAAAGTATCATATACTAGTATCATGCATATATTACCGGTGTATGATACTACCTTACAAATGCATAATATCATATGTTAATACTTCCTTTGTAAACTAATATAAGAGTGTTTAGATAACTAAAATAGTGATCTAAACGTTTTTATATTAATTTATGCAGGGAGTATTTATAATACTCTATTTATTATCATACGTGAACATAGTAGTATATCATTTATTATGATACGGTATCATGATATAATATTCAACCTTCTCTTTCTTCATTTAATTTTATGACATCTTATCAAAATTGCCTAGTTGACATGCATGATACTAGTTATGATATTCCCATTACGACCATCCTAAGAGATCGGGCTAGTCATCACAAGGAACCACAACTATATATGTGCGTGGCTACTAATCAATCTATGTGTTTGCATCCCTGCGGTGTATCATGGATCCAATCCAATCCAACAAATGTGTACACTTGCACTTTAGTAGTACTACGAATATTCATGTGTTGGAGCATTTCTTTAATTAATTAGTTCATTTCAGCCTAATTGCTGCTTTGAATATTAATGGATAGAATATGAAGCTAGGACCAAATCCCCCAAGAGAAGTATCAATATAGCTGGAGTTGTATTATTCTCAAATAGGTGCCATACTGGAATTGATTATGGTTGTGATGGCAAACAGTTTCATCGACAACGTCGCCAAAACTGGGGAGATTTTGTTCCCCAGCTGCATGCCTGAAAATTATTGTTGTATTAGAGCAAGTACAATAGAGCTGAGTCAGCTGGCTATAAGAAATAAAATAGTATATTTTTGCTTAGTTGGAGGAGAGAGAAGGTAAGCGGGCTCTTAATTAAGAGCCAGCTCTAGCACGTGCTCCTAGGCACTTTGTGAGAATGAATGGTGGGTCATATAATAAATAAGTAGTACACTCTTCTAACCAACTATTGTACATGTTAGCTATAAGATGGGCTATAGATGACATGGCATGAGCTTACAGCCGACAGCCGGCTCTACTATTGTACTTGCTCTTACTAGTTTCTAGTTGGCACATGGATTCCTGTTGATCCGGCCACTTCCAACTTTGATTGATTAGTTCCTTATGTTTCAAATTGCAAGGTCTTTCTCATGAAGCGATCGGTGTCTTATTCCAACCATCATCATGTGTCTCATCTGCATGCATGTGTGCATAGTAAGAATGTTTTGAATAGCAAGCTATGGCAAATAGTGGCGAGCCTCTAAATCAGTTATAGCGGAGCTATAGCGGTCTATAGCGACATATTTATACATGATACCATTTAGCGGCACCCTACAGATAAGGCTAGCAAGGTAATAATGGGGCTATAGCCGTCTATTTAAAACTGTGATAGTAACACATAGATATGATAATTAACTGACCATCGATGTCATGAAGGAACAAATAACAATCTAAACTAGGGACGAGGGAATGTTTGGCACTACTCCGCTTCACCAAAATCACTTCCACTTCATCAAATCCATGTTGAAGTAGTTTCATATAGAAGTTGCAGCTTCACCAAAGAGCAGTTTATCATGTTTGACTTCCAAATAGCTTCAACTTAAAAAATGATAAATTTAATTAAAATTATTTATTTGATTGGATGACGTGAGAAAGAAAACGAAGGGGATATCCACTTGCTGATGGTAATGATGGATAATTTTTTCATTAAGTTCAGTTTCTAGGGTTTTTGGAGCATCCCTAAGGAGCTTCACAATAAACAAGGACTTGTACGCTATATTCTATTTATTTTTCTGCAGAGCGATATTACCTGGAGCTAACCCGTTATAACGGAATTTTATAGAGCGGAACAGTCCCAGAAAGGCCCTAAATCTCAGTCACCTGAAAGTTTACTTCGAATAAGGTGAGTTCGCCGGCAGTTTTCTGCGGGGTTGTGTGGGTTTTTTGAACTTGAAAACAAGGAAGCAACCTAACTTGATTTCATTTGTTTCTCCCTCTGTACCAAAATAATTGTTGTTGGAAAGATTGTTGTTGGGAAGAATTATTTAGGTACTTGTAGACACTTGCACTTTAGTAGTACTACGAATATTCATGTGTTGGAGCATTTCTTTAATTAATTAGTTCATTTCAGCCTAATTGCTGCTTTGAATATTAATGGATATAATATGAAGCTAGGACCAAATCCCCCAAGAGAAGTATCAATACAGCTGGAGTTGTATTATTCTCAAATAGGTGCCATACTGGAATTGATTATGGTTGTGATGGCAAACAGTTTCATCGACAACGTCGCCAAAACTGGGGAGATTTTGTTCCCCAGCTGCATGCCTGAAAATTATTGTTGTACTACTAGTTTCTAGTTGGCACATGGATTCCTGTTGATCCGGCCACTTCCAACTTTGATTGATTAGTTCCTTATGTTTCAAATTGCAAGATCTTTCTCATGAAGCGATTGGTGTCTTATTCCAACCATCATCGTGTGTCTCATCTGCATGCATGTATGCATAGTAAGAATGTTTTGAATAGCGGGCTATGACAAATAACGACGAGCCTCTAAATCAGCTATAGCGGAGCTATAACGGCCTATAGCAACATATTTACACATGATACCATTTAGCGGCACTCTACTGAAAAGGCTATAGCAAGGTTAGAACGGGGTTATAGCCGGCTATTTAAAACATAGATAGTAACACATAGATATGATGATTAACTGACCGTCGATGCCATGAAGGAACCAATAACAATATAAACTAGGGACGAGTGAATGTTTGGCACTACTACGCTTCACCAAAATCACTTCCACTTCATCAACTTCATGTTGGAGTAGTTTCATATATAAGTTGCAGCTCGACCAGAGAGCAGTTTATCATGTTTGACTTTCAAATAGCTCCAACTTCAAAATAAAAAATGATAAATTTAATTAAAATGATCTATCAGATTGGATGACGTAGCAAGAAAACGAAAAGGATATCCACTTGCCAATGGTATAATGATGGATAATTTTTCATCAAATCCAGTTTCTCCCACGAAATGAACTTAGCTCAATTGCAAATTCAGACAAATTACATATAGGCGTCGTTCTCAAAATAATGATAATGTATAATAAGTACATGCTCCACTGTGCACTTTGTATTGAAACTGTTCCTTATAATTAATGGAGAGAAATCCTGTGCATGCATGCACACGTACGTGTTGATGAGGTTATGTACTCCGGCTCCATTATTCCAGAGTAATGCATCCACTAGTGGACAATGTCATGGTCATGGCTATCCTTCCCTTCATGGCTATGCATGTATAAGGTGAGTTCGCCGGCAGTTTTTCTGCGGGGTTGTGTGGGTTTTTTGAACTTGAAAACAACGAAGTAACCTAACTTGATTTCATTTGTTTCTCCCTCTCTACCAAAATAATTGTTGTTGGAAAGATTGTTGTTGGGAAGAATTATTTAGGTACTTGTAGACACATGCAATCCTCTCCTGATCCCCTCCAACTGGTAGCCACTTACTAATCAGTTTAAGACTCGGACTATTTTTGGCGCGCATGTGGAGTTGAAAAGATCCTTTGCTTCCATATGATCTTCTTCTTCATGCGCCCCACGTAGGTGTAGGTGTAGGTCTCCATGCCATGCCGCTCCATCGCTAGCTTAAAGAGAACACACACCTCCTCATCTGAACCCCAATCCAATCTCAGCTGCGTTATCCACCATCCATACATCTAAACGGTACGGGGATTCTCTGCGCACTGACTAACTAATCTTGCTCTCTCTAGGCTCCATCGTGTCGAGCGACCAGCCATGGCTCGCCTTCTCCTCGTCCTCGTCCACGCGGTGGCCGCCGCCATCGCCCAATCACTGCCCGCGCGCGCTTCTGCTGCTCCCTCGCCGTCCTCGTCCTACCTCTGCGGCTGGTGCCCGCGCGGCTCCACCGCCTCCCTCCTCCCTCCGGACGCCGGCGCTCTCACCGGTGCTGCGTGCGGGTACGGAGGCCCGGATGCTGTTGAGAACGCCGCCGAAGCGGGGTTCCACATTGCGGCCGTCAGCTCTGGATTCTTCCGCGGCGGACGGGCCTGCGGGGCCTGCTACCAGCTGAGATGCAGGGACCGGAGCGCGTGCGCGCAGGGCGGCGTCAAGGTCATCGTCGCCGACGTGGCGACGGACGCGAACAGGACAGGCGGCGGCCAGTTTCAGCTCACTAGGGACGCCTTCACCGCCTTGACTGCTTCTCGTGTCGATGGTCAGCTCGCGAGCTTGGTGGACACGGGTCACACGGCCGTCGACGTCGACTTCAGGAGGATACCTTGCGCGTACAAGAGCAAGAACCTCGCGGTGAGGGTGGAGGAGTCGAGCTGCAGGGACAAGGGCCACCTAGCCGTCAGCTTCCTCTACCAGGGCGGCCAGACCGACATAGTCGCCGTCGAGGTGGCGAAGGCGCCGGCTCCTGATGCCGCCGAGAGCACCGCCGCACCGTCGCCAACGAACTGGCAGTACATGACGCGGCGCGAGGGGTCGCCTGGCGTGTGGCGCACGCCGCGCGCGCCGGCCGGCCCGCTGCAGCTCCGGCTCGTAGTCACCGCGGGCTCCGGCGGCAAGTGGCTTCGCGCCGACGGGGCGGTGCTCCCCGCGGAGTGGCAGCCCGGTGCGGTCTACGACACAGGGCTGCGGGTCACCGACGTCGCCGCGCGTACATGCAGCTGCTTCTCCGCCTCCGGAGACAACGACGAAGAGGAATAGGAGTCCAGTTGACACGCAGACGCGCGCTCCCATCATTGCTAATCGCCCCGGCCGGCGTCGCCGCCGGCGAATTGATCCGATGGACCCCTCTGCCGCCGCTGCAAACCCTAGCCCGGGGAGCTTTGGGTTCGCCTCCGCCGGTGCTCCTCGAAGCACCTGTATCGCGCGAGGCATTTTCATGCCGTCACAGATGACCTCGGCGGCGGGTGGCGTCGCGTCGGCGCCCGCCGTGAAGCCTCGTGGCCCCTCTCGAAGCTCCCAAATATGGCGCGGCCGAAGAAGGGAAGGTTTCCGCGAAGAAGAACAAGGTATCCTCTAAGCCGTCGATGGCATGGGTGGCGGTGGCATTGACGGCATGGGTGGCGGTGGCATTGGCGGCATGGGAGGCATCGGTGGCTTTAGAGCTACCATGGGCGACATGGGTGCCATGGCTGGCTTTGGAGCTACCATGAAGACCATGGAAGGCATGGGTGGCTTCGGAGCACCTTCGGGCGGCAAGGGCGGCATGGGAGGCATGAATTTTGCGTCTCTCATGGGAGGCTTGGGAGCACCTCCGGGCGGCATGGACGGAATGTCTTTCGGTGTGCCTCATACACCTTCGCATGATGACGTTGAAGATCTTGCCAACACCGCACGTGACAATGAAGAGGAGGAGGAAGAATCGTCTTTGGATGATGAATCGGAGGAAGAGGAAGAGGAAGATGAAGACGAGGACGAGGCTTGATTGTTGATGGACCATTCGTTGGTGTGAATTTTTGTGTCATGAACTTGGTTGGATGATGTTGTAGGCATGAATTTGAACTTGTGGGCATGAACTTTTTATGTCATCATCAACTTGTTTGTGTGATTTAAATCATGTCATGTCTTTGTTTTGATGTTTGAAATTCATGTCGTGTCCAAAATGCAACATATGACAAGCGCAGGTTGCTCGCGCGCGCTGCATTTTAGCGCGCCTGCTGGAGCTACGCGTGCTGCATTTTAGCGCGCCTGCTAGAGCTACGCGCACGCGCTAAAGTTTACAACGACCGTTGGAGCCAGCGCTCTCTGTCGCGCCAAAACAGACGATCGGCACGCTGCAAACGCATTTTTAACACGCCGCGCGTTGGGCGGCTGTTGGAGATGCTCTAATAGATACAACGGAAAGTGAAGAGAATTGGATAAACATGCATAACAACAAAAATGTCCTCAAAAGAAAGGGATATTTACAATGATGCCCTTGAGATATTCCAACCTGGACCTCCTCTTCATCGCCGTCATCGCCGAAGCTCCGTCGGAGGAAATGGTCTGTGCTCCATGATTGCGGTTCCAACATGACGGACAGGCATTGACAAAACAAGTGTTTATGTAAAATTGAGAATTGTTGATGTCGATCTTCAAATGGAGAGCCCATCTTGCGATATGCAATGTTGTCATGTTGCATGTCTCTTATGTTGTGTTGCGCATCCTTGCATTGCTCTAACAAGTGCAACTATTACTGACACATACCTTTGTGTACTTTGGGTTTGATATTTCTTCTTCATGGAACGAAATTCTTAGGAAAAATTTAGACCATCATCTTTATCAAACTGCTTCAAATGATGATATGGTCGTCATCAAACTGCTTCAAATGATGATTGCACCGGAAGCAATTTCTTGGAATATTCACGATACTCACATATTATGTTTGAACTACTCACAAATATTTGTAGGATTTTTTTTGATAAAATCCAGAATACTCACAAATATTCGTAGTTTGAACGGATATTATGTTTGAACGAATATTCACAAGATACTCAAAACATTGTTGGACCTTATCAACTTTTAGAATACTAAAAAAAAAAATCACAAAAGTGAGTATTTGAAAAAAATGTAAATATTCGTAGCTTGCAGCATTCCTTTAATTATTATAATGGATAAAATATGAAGCAGAGATCAAATCCGGAGAAGCAGTATCAACTGCCAGCGTGATGTTTATTCTCAAATAGATCCCAAACTCGAATTAATTATGGCTTCAATTGCAACCCATTTCAGCCATGACCTAGTCAAAACCAATGAGATTTTGTTCTACAGCTGCATGCCTGGAAATTATTATTGAATTAGTACTAGTTTCTAATTGCACATGGATTCTATTTGAGCTGTCATTTCCAACTTTGATTGATTAATTCCTTATGTTTGAACTTGCCAAAATTTGTAGTGGCACGCATCCATGCGGCCACCCATTTGTTTCAAGATTGGTGCATGGTTTATTGCATTACCCCTTTATCGTTGCACCGGGTCTATGCATGCCAGCTGTTGGGAGAGTTATATGAGTCACACATCCTATCTCACATCCTTTTTTATTTTATCTCAAAATTAAGATGTATTGTATCTTTTGAACCAAATGTCTAGATTAAGTTTTGTTTACACGTTTGTGTTCCTTGTACGAGGTAATTTCAAACAAGACCAATTTTGAATAGATTTCAACACCTTTTTACAATTTTACAAAGTTGCATCAAGATTTACAAAGTTTCAGTTGCTTTTAGGAGTTTAGGGCTTGGGGCTTATAGGTTATGGGTTAGGGCTTAGGGTTTATGATTTAAGTTTTAGTCTTTAAAACATGCTGAATTTGTCATTTGTTCTATCAAGTTTTAGTAGTTCAACCTTGCTGGAGTTTTTCTAATTGTCAAAACATATACAGAAGTGGGATTTTTCAAAGCCCTTGTCACAAATAATACTAATATCCAAATGAAATATAAAGTAGCCTGCCGATTGAGATATGATCAATTCAAATTTACTATTCAAAGGAGAAACGTGGAAGGTGGGATGGGTGGGGTATGCACTCTCTGCCAAAACTTGTATCAAAATCTGAATGCATGGAGTAATTACGCTCTAATCACAAAATTATTTTCTACATCATGATACAATCATGTGGCCGCATGCATGCGCGCTCCCTTCGTGCCAGAAATCTCCTTCCTTCCACTTTCAAGATCTTTCTCATGACAATTGTTTTAGCTAAAGTTTGAAGTAACACGGTGTCTTATTCCAATCTTAGCATGTGTCCCCTCTCCATGCATATATATACAATACCACATAAATACCACAATTAACTTACCATCGTTGAGATGAAAGAATAACTGTTATGCTAAAACACATCCACATGTATTTAAGTCCTATATCAATGATCTTACATGTAGATTTGTGTGGGTATTTTTTTTCCTTTTTACTTGATTTAGTCATTTAAATATGCAATTACTATATCACATCTAGATGTGTCCTACCCAACCTTTTCCTTCCCCAAAATCAACTTAACCCAATTACAAATTCAGACAATGTACAGATAACCGTCGTTCTCAAAATAATGATAATGTCTGGACAAATATGTACGTGCTCCACTGTGCACTTTGTATTGGGACTGTTCCTTATTAATGGAGAGAATCATGTGCATGCATGCACACGTACGTGTTGATCAGGTTATGTACTCCGACTCCATTATTCCTGAGTAATGTACTATCCACTAGTAGGACAATGTCATGGTCATGGCCATCCTTGCCCTTCATGGCTGTGTAACGTGAGTTCGCCGGCAGTTTTTCTCCGCGCATGTCTGGACTTTGGAACTTGAAAACAAACAAAGTAACCTAACTTGTTCCCAATTATACGAAGAAGCTGGTTACGTCCACCGCGTCAATGCAAATCGAGAATAGCCTATTTTTTTTATAAAATAAATATATTAATACTGCAAAGATATTAATTACACCTAGCCTCTATATCAACAAAATGTCCAAAAACATCCAAGATACACACACAGACCAATCCATATATATCTACGATAGAAAGACCGTAACTCATCAAAGGCCAGATCCAAGAGGTCGACATCTGACAGAAAGACGACTTGGCAGAAGAAGAGCGCTAGGGACAAACCATTGCACGATCCTACAGCTGGAGAAGCCGACGCAGGCACCGTCGCCGCCCTCCAGATTAGCGCCTCGAAGCATCTGTCGTGATGCACTGGTCGTACCGTACCAATCTGGATGCCAACAAGACCTGACCGGCGTCAGATCTTACGAACGGGTTGTGGCCAAACCATACGAGGGCGGGACCCCTGGCCTGACCCGAGGCATAGTAGCAGGAGCCCACTGAAGCGGCCGATCTACCGGAGCGCCGCCACAAGCGTTTGGATCGCCAGATCGAGGCAAATAGAAACATCGACGCTTGAAGGCTAGGAGTCACCGCATTATCAACTAAAGAGGGGAGCAGGAGAACAAAAGGGCGGCCGCACTACCACCACGGGTCTGCTAGGAGGCCACCGGCGACAACGGCGAGGGAAGGAGTGCCTGACGGATGCTCCTTGCCGCGGTGACTGGAGTCGTCTCGTGAGCCGTGAGCGAGCCACGAGACCTAGATGGGTACAAAGAACATACAAGGGCCTAAGAGCATCTTCAACAGCCGAGAAACACGATTTATGAAGCGTGCATGGTCCGGCATCCCAAATTTACAGCGTGTGATAGGGCCTTTTAACACGTGCTCTAACTTTTATTTACGCACGCACTATTTTACAACATCGGCTGAGGCGTCTCCGCGATAAATAAAGATTTGACTAGCTAGTGGCCGTCGCCGTCGCCCTGGCCGGTGGGTCGATCCCTTCATGCCCGCTGCTCTTCTTCCACCACGGTGCATCCACCCGCAACTCAATTGGCAGCCCGTGTGCGGTGTGCCTGTAGGTGACCACCACCAGTCACATGGCGCGCAACAAGACGTATGTGCATGATTGGCAATGCCATGCTTGCTCCGCTTTGGGTTTAGCTTCTAATCACGGGAGCTGGAATATATATGCCATGATTGACATGCAGCCCCTCTCGTATAGAGCGAGATCGTGAACTCGACGCGCACGCCGGCCGGCCCGGCGAAACGTACGAATGCTTCTCGCGTTGCAGCTGCAGCGTAGCTTTCGTACAAGGACAGCCATGAACACATTGGTCCATCCATGGTGCACGTCCGAATCAGGCAGACACGACCTACGGCACATGAAATCCTCTCGTGATCCCCTCCAACCAGTAGCCAGTTACTAATCCTTTGCTTGGACATGATCTTCTTCATGCTCCCCACGTAGGTCCGTCTCCATGCCTCTCCATCGCTAGCTTAAAAGAGAGCCTTCAGCCACACACACACACCTCCCCATCTCAGCCGCGTTATCCATCCATCCAACTGCACCTCGCATCGCATGCACGCAATCTTGATCACTCACTAACTAATTGATCGACCAGCCATGGCGCGCCTTCTCCTCGCCCTCGTCCTCGCGGTGGCCGCCGCCATCAGCCATTCGCTGCCCGCGCGCGCTTCTGCGGCGCCCTCGCCGTCCTACCGGTGCGGGTGGTGCACGGGCCGCTCCACCGCCTACCTCCTCCGTCCTGATGCCGGCGTCATCACTGGCGCCGCGTGCGGATACGGTGACCGGGCGGAGCTCGCTGCCGACGAGGGGTTCCACATTGCGGCCGTCAGCGCTGGATTCTTCCGCGGCGGCCGGGCCTGCGGCGCGTGCTACCAGCTGAGATGCAGGGACCGGAGAGCGTGCTCGGATGCCGGCGCCAAGGTCGTCGTCGTTGCCGACGTGCGCGAGGTGAACAGGACAGCTGCCGGCAGCGTCGGTGGCGGACAGTTCGTGCTCAGCAAGGACGCCTTCGCCGCCTTGACTACTGCTGGTCACAGTGGTCAGCTCGGGAGCTTGGTGGACACGGCCGTCGACGTCGACTTCAGGAGGATACCTTGCGCGTACAAGAGCAAGAACCTGGCGGTGAGGGTGGAGGAGATGAGCAACAGGGACAAGGGTCACCTCGCCCTCCGCTTCCTCTACCAGGGTGGGCAGACCGACATAGTCGCCGTCGAGGTGGCGAAGGCGGCGGCTCCTGATGCCGCCCAGAGCGCCGCCGCACCGTCGCCGACGAACTGGAAGTACATGACGCGGCGCGAGGGGTCGTCAGGGGTGTGGCGCACATCGCGCGCGCCGGCCGGTCCGCTGCAGCTCCGGCTCGTGGTCACCGCGGGCTCCGGTGGCAAGTGGCTGCGCGCCGATCGGGCGGTGCTCCCCGCGGAGATGCAGCCCGGCGCGGTCTACGACACAGGGCTTCGCGTCACCGACGTCGCCGCGCGTACATGCAGCTGTGCCTCCGCCTCCGGGAACGACGACGAAGAGGACTAGGAGGAGGCCAGTTGACACGCAGATGCGCGCTTCCATCCTTGCTGGATCCGGCCTGCACGCCAGCGGCCTGCCGCCGGGAAGGTCGACGATGCATTTATGCTGCTGCTGCTGCATGTACACTGCACAGCTGCATGTACATCGACGGCGCGTTCACTCGACGGCACGACGCCGGCAGACGCTGAAAACGGGAAAAGTGAAGAGAAGTGGAGAAAGAGGCATAGCAGCGAAAAGGTCCTCCAAAGAAAGGGATATTTACGATGATGCCCTTGAGATATTCCAACCTGGACCTCTTCATCGCCGTCATCGGCCGAAGCTCCGCCGGAGGAAATGGTGGGTGCTCCATGATTGCGGTTCCAACATGACGGGCGGCCATTGACCACACTAGCAAGTAGCTAGTGCATATTAGTGGGCTATACATACACACGCTTGAGATCATTGTCAATGTGTTCATGCATGCACTACATTAGTGGGTGGGTGAGCTATGGCATTCGGCAACTTGTTGATTCTTCGCGGCCATTGTCTCATCATATGGCAGGTCCAAGTCCAAAAGATACTTCGCGGCCATTGTTGATTCTTCTTCCACTGGCTTCTCTGTGGGATTTAGAGATACATATCCCAACTTTGTGGTGTTAATAACAACAATATAAATACCTTTAATAGATTTGACACCCCTAAAAAGACAGATTTGCCAATTTTCAGTCGATTCATAGTTAGTTAAATCTTAGTTGACAGCAAGTATCGTCATTAAACACTAAGATCCGGCAAGATTAATATTTCCTAAGTTATAAAAACAACCTCTACTACAAAAAATTTTACACTAGATGAAGAGTTTTGTTATAATTGTGAACATTTTTTTTGTAATTTTTTGTTCCTATTGAGACCTTACTCCTCCTGGTGTAAGATGTATTGTCCTAGCGCTTTAATTCAATGCAGTACTAGGTTCTTATGCACCGTTCCCTCGTGAAAAAATAAACAATTCCTTCGAGTATGCATGAGAAAAACATGTAAGATCGACGACAAAGACTTATGGGTCGACTTAGCGCACTCCGGAAATATGTGACCATTCATATCCATAGTAGCCAATTAAATGTTGGGAAATGTTAAAATCTGACGTTAGCCATGGTAAATCAAACGTTTTATGATAAATTATGTTGTTGTGAGTATGAGAATCCTTTTTTAGCAAGCATAGCAAGTCCTGGCAAAAACCTGAACACGGTTTTCCATGCTTCTTAAAGAACATTGCCATCTTCAAGACAACATGAATTACCATATATATGCATGTCAGACATTTGATCTGACATGCTAAAAACTCTAACGTCGATTTGTAGTGAAATGCTAAAGATTTATTTGTGTAATTACATGCCAGCAGTCAGCAACTACGGGCGCACACTTGCAGTTTATTACAACAGCCAGCTTGCTAATTTAAGTATGTTGGCCCATCTCTCCGGATTGATACGTACTATTACTATAATCCTGAGACAAAGATGAATAAATATACTGGCATGCATCCTGGAGAACTCGTAGATGTATATGTATATTGGCATACATGCTGTCGAAGACAGCCTTGAAGATAAGCAGGCCAGATCATGGAGATCGGTTTTGTCTCTGTTGTGATCTCCAGCTCCCTTGTGCGAATTATTATTGTCCTGGCCCTGCGCTGGCTAGTAGGAGGTTTTCAGTTCCATGCTCGAGTGCATACATATATATATGCAAGCTCATTCCCACTACTCACAGGAGTTAGTTTATTAGTTTGAAATGTGAAGATATTTGATTCTCATAGCGCCTCTTCTTGTTTAATCTCTGCTCGCTCCACGTACGGCATGGCCTGGCCGGCCATGATTCACGACGGGCGAGATATATACATGGCCAGTTCGAATATTCCTTGATGGCAGTCTCACTATGTGCACGGCTCCACGTACGCTCCACATCTATTTAAGCCGTACCTTCTTCGCCCCCACAGCACACACTTCAACTTTTAAGGCCTCGGAGAATTCGTCTTTGGGTCACATTGTCACCGGAAAGTCTAGGATTGGGGCTTCACTACGAAATAAATTGACATTGTAGAAATAGTTGTAGAGCGAAAACAAAATAGACAAACGAAGGGTTTAGATGATTCATTAGTTTCATTATTACAATGTGAAAGATCCGGTTATATACATGATGAAGAGGCGTATTGAAAAGACATCTCTTTTCCAACGGATGCTTTCTGAAAGACATCCTTTACATACAAGCTATCACATTTTTTATTTTTCAGCAGGAATATTCATCAATTTATATATTTTTAAAACGGAGGCAAAATCTTTTCCTTATCTCATTGATAAAGAAGAAAAGAATTGTTCCGTTAGGACAATCAGACGAAAACCGTTAGAACACGTCCACACATGACACATAGGGCGACCTGACAACCCGTATAAGAACGCACACACGTCGTCGAGGAGAGAACACCGTTGAGGCTGTAATCCGGTGTCATCCCGTCACACCTATCCAAGGGCGACTCCGACTCCACCATCGATGACCATCAATATAGCCCTCACCGCAAGCGAACTCCGACACCCAAGTCGGCCACTGTCAAATAGTCAACCGCACGCGCCAACTACGAGGCAGCTTTGACTCTGTCGACGAGCATTGTAGGAGAAAAGCACTGAGTCTAAGCAGAGCTAGCGCCACAACCGATCGCCCGCCTCGCGAGCAGCTCCGACACCAGGAAGACAAAGTGAGTCCCAGCAACCCCTCAAACACGTTGGATGAAACCGACTCCCAAGACTCAACAGCATACCTACTCCGCCCAAAGCCGCCATCGTAACCACACATGAAGTCGCGCAGACCACATCGCTAGTCGGGCACCTGTCGACCCCATGTCGTGTGTCCAGCTCCGAAAAAGCACAGAATTAAGAGGCCAGTGACCTTTAAGGCAACGCCTCCAACGAGGTAGAGCGATATGGAAGAACGATGCCGTCATTCGACTCACTTGGGATATCAATATGTGCATGTTTAGCCGTTAAATTCCATGTGCTACTAGTATATTAATCTGAGTGCATCTAGTATATTAATCTAGTGCATGAGTAGCCGTCACATGGAAATTATTGCCGTCGCGAGCTCGGTCACGATTGAGATTTGAATTTGAGAGTAACGCACGCAGTCACTCCAAGATCACGGACGGCATCGACACGGCCTTGTAGGCTGGCAGCGCTCGTTGCCCAGGACGCATGCAGATCGCTTTCCTAGAGCGACCCCTCTATCGTCGTACCTGCATGTATGTCCTGATCGGACAAGATCGACGCCCATGAGTCTCGACTCTCGACTCTCGACTCGATCGTGTGCCCAAAGTCTCTCGCGCGCACTAGCCAACTAGCCACCCAGTTCACAACCATTTCTTCCTTCCGGTGCGTGCCGTCGTTTTCGGTTGGTTATTCTCTTGAGTCTTGATGGTGCTCCCCACGTCCCCGTGCCCGTGCCCGTGCCATGCCGCTCGCTCTGCTTAAATCACCGCGCACCCACCGTCCTCTCCAATCCCAACTGCCTTATCCATCGGTGATCCGCAGGCCAGGCTATCCTTCCATCTACCTCCACCGTCGATCATGGCCGCCGCGCCGCAGCTGCTCCCGACACTCTTCCCTGCCGTGGCCGCCGTCCTCACCCTGTTGCTGGCCTCGGCGCCTCCCACGCGCGCTCATGGCTCTTACCGTTGCGGCTGGTGCCCGCGCCGCTCCACCGCGTCCATCCTCCCTCCCGACGTCGGAGTCCTCACCGGCGCCGCGTGCGGGTATGGTGGTCCGACGGCGGCGGCCGCCGACGGGGGCTTCCACATTGCCGCCGTCAGCGCTGGCTTCTTTAACAAAGGTCGGGCCTGCGGCGCATGCTACCAGCTCAGGTGCCGGGGACGGAGCCCGTGCTCGGAGGGCGGCGTCAAGGTCGTCGTCGTCGCCGACGCGGCGGAGACGAACGTGACAAGAAGAGCAGGCCGTTTCCTGCTCACCAAGGACGCCTTCGCCGCCATGACCACGCCAGCGGCGAGCACGGACGCGGCCGTCGACGTGGACTTCAGGAGGATACCCTGCGCGTACAAGAGCAAGAACCTGGCGGTTAAAGTAGAGGAGACGAGCAGCAGGGAGAGGGGCCACCTCGCCCTCCGCTTCCTCTACCAGGGCGGCCAGACCGACATCGCCGCCGTCGAGCTCGCCCAGGCGGTCAACAACACTGCCAGTGGCACTAGCAACGAGGCCGCGCCGTCGCAGACGTCGTGGCAGTACATGACCCGGCGCGAGGTGTCCCCGTCGGTGTGGCGCACGCCGCGGGTGCCGGTCGGTCCACTGCGGCTCCGGCTCGTGGTCACCGCGGGCTCCGGCGGCAAGTGGCTGCGCACCGACGGCGTGGTGCTCCCCGCCGAGTGGCAGCCCGGCGCGGTCTACGACACCGGCCTGCGCATCACCGACGTCGCCGCAAACACCTGCGGGGGCGCCTCCTGCTCCGCCATGCACGAGGGCGACGACGACGAGCAACTCAGATGACACGCTCCCCTTGCATGCATCCAGGGATGAACCAGTGACCGGTCGATGGTCCATGGGAGCCAACCTGCACGACCACGGCGACGCCACGCACGCACCGGGCGGCCGCCGGAATGTCGATTGACGCCATTGCTGCATGTACACTGTACAAACAGAGACGTAGTACATGCATGCATGTGTGCGCATGGTCGACGACGAGCTCTTCGGTTAGGACAAGACCGCCATGTCCCGCTCTAAACAGAGGAGGTTGGCGCGTAGCTTCACGTGTGGAGGGAAGGGAAGGGACTAATGCAGAGAAGAACTGTTTGGGTCTTGGAATTACATGACAGAGTTGCCGTTTTCGCTGCTCGTCGTCTTCCTCTTTGGCACAGTATGAGAGCATTATTGCTGATTTATCAATTACCGACTAAGGCTTTCATGAGTGACAGGACTTTTTAAGTCCCAACTTTTAAGTCCCGAGTCTTTAGCTGATTGTTTAGAGGGACTTATAAATCCATGTTATCATTAATAATAAAACACTTGTTCACATAACTTTTGTTGATACAAACGAATTACAAAATAGTGACAACCGAAATAACACTTGTTCATACAAACAAATTAACATTTGTTCATAAGAACCAAAATAAGAGAGAGTACATAACAACTGAGATAACAGAAATTACATAAGCGAAGAACACTTGTTCATATCATTGTTCTTTCAAGGACCACAACCCATCAGCGACCCAAGCTCTGAATTGATTCATAGCAGCATTGTCCATCTCATTTGTTGAATCATTTGTTGTAGTCATTGGCATAGACAATGGTACATAATTTTCATCTTGATCACACAAGTCGAAATCTATATCGACGAGTTGACTTTGTCTAATAAAATTGTGCAGTGCAATGCAAGCCACAATGATTTTGCTTTGTTTCTGTTGTGGATAACTAGGCAAGTGAAACAAAATCCTCCACTTGTTCTTCAAGACTCCAAAACACCTCTCGATGACATTTCTAAGTGAAGAATGGGTGAAATTGAAGTGCTCCTTTTTTCCTCTAGGCATTGTGCCATCACGGTACTCCTGGAAATGATAGGTACTCCTGGAAACGACCAGGTCCAACCGGAGGAAGACCATGACCGGCCGACTGGTCGAAGAGGAGTTGCTGGTACGAGCCCAACTCCGGAAAGACGTCGACGTTGCTGTTGAGATCCAAGAAACCCATTCCCCTTCCGAGATTTCCGTCGGCGAATGAGCCTTGGGTTGCCTGTTGATGTGAGGGGAACTGAGAAAAGAAGGGGATCCGGTCCTCCTCATCATCGGCCATGGCGGCGGCGATTGGAGCGAGGCGGGGAACGAGCGAGGCGAGGAGGCGGGGATCGAGCGAGGCGGGGTAGGTGCGGGGCGATGCGGGGTAGGTGCGGGCCGATCGATAAGTCCCAATAAGTTCCTTCCTGAGAGTCTTTTTTGATAAGTCCCAAATGACCACTATAAGTTCCTATAAGTCCCTACTGTTTGGTTTAGATGGGACTTATAGGGACTTTTTTAAGTCCCTAAACCAATAAGTCCCTGAAAACAAACACCCTCTAAGTCTAACACTAAGACTAAGACCAATATTAAATATATTATATTTATGTTGTGTCGTTTTTATTTTACATTTTGTCATGAGAAATTAACGGCGAGATATGAAAAAGCAGCAAGCAAGTTGGGCATGCGGCCGGAGTAAACACGGCGGGCGGATGCATGCGTGCAGCTCGCTTTCGTACAACGACATGCAGCTCAGTCACCATCTTTGAGGGGAGCAACCACAATAACCCAATCTTACGACGTGTTTGGTAGTCTGCATGGAGGGTGCATGAAGGTAAAAGTTTTTTCTTCAACCCACTTTTGGGTGTTTGGCAGAGTGTATGGGCTCTTCTCAGCATAGTCCAACTGATGTAAAAAAGGCCCTCAGCTATGCTAAGGAGAGCTCGTCCATACAGACGAGTTGGGCTCACCTATGATGGGTTCGACCCACACGAAATCTTTTCCCGGCCCACTTTAGATCGAACGACCTCTCCTCCTATACTGTTTCCTCGCTCGGCCACCAAAAGTAGGAAAACAAGGTAACACCATGTCTCATCTACATTTTTTATATCACACTAGCATAATGCCCGTGCATTGCTACCAAGCTATAAAAAACAAGGAATTACCACCTGATTTAGGAGATCGTCATAAGATGATGGTGTACTGCGGTTGTTGCATGGTTTACGAAAGAAAGCACGAATATAACAAAATACCTCCAGCCCGCACCACCTTCCGTCCGCTCGTCGCATCACCATCACACCACTGTCGCCGGCCCATGGCGGAGCGCTGAAAGGACGTGGATGTCGCCTAGAGGGGGGTGAATAGGCGCTTTAAAATAATTAAGGTTTAGGCTTGAACAAATGCGGAATAAAACTAACGTTTAATATGTCAAGCACAAAACCTACAAACAACTAGGCTCACCTATGTGCACCAACAACTTATGCTAAGCAAGATAAACAACTAAGTGATAGCAAGATATATTACAATAAATAATATGTCTATCACAAAGTAAAGTGCATAAGTAAAGGGTTCGGGTAAGAGATAACCGAGGCACGGGGAGACGATGATGTATCCCGAAGTTCACACCCTTGCGGATGCTAATCTCCGTTAGAGCGGTGTGGAGGCACAATGCTCCCCAAGATGCCACTAAGGCCACCGTAATCTCCTCACGCCCTCGCACAATGCAAGATGCCGTGATTCCACTATGGGACCCTTGAGGACGGTCACCGAACCCGTACAAATGGCAAACCTTGGGGCGGTCACCGAACCCGTACACGTGGCAACCCTTGGGGGCGGTTACCGATACCCGTACAAATTGCTCGGGGCAATCTCCACAACCTAATTGGAGACCCCGACGCTTGCCCGGAGCTTCACACCACAATGATTGAGCTCCGAGACTCCACCAAGCTTCTAGGACGCCAAAGCATCCACGAAGAACAATATCTAGGGTACTAAGTACCAAAGGTAATAAGCTTCTCAACCTTCACTTCCACGTATCGCCGTGGAGAACTCAAACTGATGCGACCAATGCAATGGCAAGAACACACGAAGTGGTTAAGTCCCTCACACTCAAATCCCTCCACAACAACGAAAGCTATGGAGAAATATGAGAGAAAGAACAAGGAGCTCACAAAGAACTCCAAGATCAAGATCCAAGGGGTTCCCCTCACATAGAGGAGAAAGTGATTGGTGGAGATGTGGATCTAGATCTCCTCTCTCTTTTCCCTCAAGAACAAGCAAGAATCATTGGAGGGATTGAGAGTAAGCAAGCTCTAAGAATGTCAACAATGAAGGTAGAACAAGAGCTCAATGGATAGATAAGGCCAAGGGGGAAGAAGACCCCCTTTATATAGTGGGGGAAGGAATCAGACCGTTACCCCCACTTACAGCCCGAGCCCAGCGGTACTACCGCTGACCAGGGGCGGTACTACCGCTGGCACTCCAGCGGTACTACCGCTGACCAGGGGCGGTACTACCGCCAGCTAGCGGTACTACCGCTGGCTGCAGCGGTACTACCGCTGGCACTCCAGTGGTACTACCGCTGGGCCCCTGGTAGTGCAAAGGCACTACCACCGCCAGAAAGTCTTCGCAAAAAGGTCCGACGCAGTACAACCGCAAAGATGACGGTACTAAAAACTTGGAGCGGTACTACCGCTGGCCAGGGGCGGTACTACCGCCAGCTCTAGCGGTACTACCGCTAGGGCCAGCGGTACTACCGCCAACTCTAGCGGTACTACCGCTCGCCACTGAAACAGCCATAACTTTCGCATACGAGCTCCGAATCGAGCAAACCCAAGCTTGTTGGATTCAGGACGACAAGACCTATCCAAACAGCAGATATGAAAATGCCAATGATATAGAGATGTGAGTCATCTATGAAGGAAGAACCGGCAAAAACTCGAACATCGAAAACATCATAGTAGATGCATATGGACTCCGTTTTCGATGAACTCGAGCTTGTCACGAAGATGACCATAAGCTCTAAAACTCACAAAGAGAAACACCAAACAAGAACCAAGAAGTATGATGCAAGGATGCAAATGGTTTGAGCTCTCAACGAACGATACGATCAAGCTACTCACTTGAGAGCCCCCCTTAATAGTACAACAATATATCCTAAACGGAAAACCTATCAAGGGCAAACCTATACCTTGCACCTCGTCCTCTTGAGCTAGATGATGATGATCTTGGCTTCCTCAAGATGAACCATCTTTCTTGATTGCGTTGGTTTGATGAAGACTAGTTGATTGCTCCCCCATACTCACTATGGGTGAGCCACTCTTGAGCATATCTTCACAAGTCCATTGCCACCACAATGGACGGCAAGCTTCAAGCATGATATCTTCGTACTGATCCACTTGAACTTGCACATCGCAATCTTGATGACAATCACAACTTGACGTTATACTTCATGGGTTGTATGAGATCTTCTCTTTGACGCAAACCCATGAAAACACACCTAACCCCCACATAGAACTATCACGAAGACCATGGATTAGTACACAAACACGTAATGGACAATGCTTACCATACCATGGGATCACTTGATCCCTCTCGGTACATCTTGTACGCTTTGTATGTTGATCATCTTGATTTACTCTCTGTTTGAGATCTGGATCAACCTTGTGTCTCTATGACCATTCTTTGGATAATACCTTGAATACCACCTTGGTCATCATATAAACTCCTTGAACCCAACAGATGGACTTCAAGAAGTGCCTATGAATAAATCCTATAAATATAACTTAAGGCAACCATTAGTCCATAGAAATTGTCATCAATTACCAAAACCACATATGGATATATATGCTCTAACAAGCGCCACCGAGCTGCCGCTCCCAGCACCAAATGTCGCATCCGACCCAAGGCATCCGGTCGACGCTGCATCATTCGTGTGCGGATACGAGAAGCCATGCCGTCGCCACCGCCGGACGGGCTTCGCCGAAGAGGAGGGAGTGCGGAAGGGGGGCCGGTGGCTACCCTAGGGTTGGCCTTGTGGACGCTCTACGCTCCGGGAGCATCGCGGGAGGAGCCTTTTCCTCTTGTTGCTAGCCACCCCCAGATAGGTGATAGGTGAGTTCATGTCAATCACCACAGTAAAAATTCGCACGTACTGAACCTATGTACGGCCATCCATATATACGCCAGCTACTAACTGCTAATCGTTTGTTTGTGGGATCACGGATTAGACTACAGCTACATACGGACTCGCTATTTAAATACGAATATTCAATGATCGCATATTGCATGAAAATTCTATTTAAAAGCGCCGCACCGTGGCCATTGCATGGGGCGGCGTGGGTTGTCCTTCCTTCCTTCATGCATGCATGCATGCATACAAATGTCATTAATTTGTTTTAGATGACCGGAATTCAAAAATTTTATCTCTTAAACCATTAATTCGATCGATGATTCGTTTTCGTCGTTGACTTTGTTTCGACGAAATCTTCGAAACTAGATCACATGTTGACATCTTTCGATAATCTTTTTTTCTTTTTCGTACTTACCACATTTGTTGCACTTACTTGTCATATTAGTAAGTACTTACTTGTCTGATAAAAAATAACTTAATCGTCAAAATTTTGAAAATTACGTATAAATATGACATCTCGACATAATCAAATGACAAGCACAAAAAAAATTAGGTGATTACGCGTAAAAAAATATGACAACTCAACAGATTTAAAGCTAGTGACCACAAGAAATCTTTTTGGTCATCGTTTGTAAATATGACAACCCGACATAGTTAAACTAACAAGCACACAAAATAGTTTCCTGACAAAGTTATATGTAAACATGAAAAGTTGGCATATTTAAATTGACAAACACAACCAATGACATGCTTTTATATCATGTATAATGAAAACTGCTACAAGGCGTTGTACGAAACAACATTAAAATGTGTCAATCAAGTTATTTTTCTTTGGCAAGTGGGTCAAAAAAATGTGGCAATTATGAATGGAAAAAAAAAGTTGACGAAACATGTCGACATGGGATCTAGTTTCGAAGAACTCGTCGCGACGAAGTCAATGATGAAAACGGGTCATCGATTGAATTAACGGTTTTGTAGATAAAAGTTTTTGAATTTGAAACATTAATGGAAATTTTGTTGATTTTATTCCATTCATGCAGAGGAGAAAGAGAGGGAACTAACCGCATTATTACAGTACTTAGCTTATTTTTTCAATGATGACAATACTTAGTTGGACAACGCTAGGGAGCGGCGTCGCACCTCCGTCTTACCGTGCGGCGGCTCACTTAATCACATTCCAATGCAAAAATTAACCTCCTGTTAATCACCCATTACATATCTCTCTCATGCATGCATGCGTGCAATGATATCATTATGTATAATGAAAACTGCTACATGCATGCAATGATGTCACCAAGATTCCTTTTGATTTTGAAATTTCAAAAGTTTTATCTACAAAACCGTTAATTCAATCGATGATCCGCTTTCACCATTGACTTTCTCTCGACGAGTTCTTCGAAACTAGATCCCATGTCGACATGTTCCGTCAATTATTATTTTTCATCCATACTTGCCACATTTTTTGACTCCATTTGCCATATTATTAACCACTTACTTGCCTGAAAAAATAACTTAATTGACACTTTTAATGTTTTTCCGTACAAAACCATGTAACAGTTTTCATTATACATGATATAAAAGCATTGTCATAGGTTGTGTTTGTCAATTTAAATATGCAAACTTGTCATATTTACATACAACTTTGTTAAAAAACTATTTTGTGTCTTTGTTAGTTTAACTATGTCAAGTTATCATATTTATAAACGATGATCAAAAAAGATTTTTTATGGTCACCGATTTTAAATATGTTGAGTTGTTATATTTTTGCGCGTAATTGCCTAAAAAATTGTTTGTGCTTGCCATTTTGATTATGTCTAGATGTCATATTTATACGCAGTTTCCAAAAAATTTGGCGATTAAGTTATTTTTTATCAGACAAGTAAGTACAGCAAATGTGGTAAGTACGAGCAAAAAAAAAAGTTGTCAAAACATGTCGACATGGGATCTAGTTTTGAAGCTTTTATCGAAACAAAGTCAACAACGAAAACGAATCATCGATCGAATTAACGGTTTAAGAGATAAAAGTTTTTGATGCAAGCCGCTGTACGGAATGTTCATCATGCGGCGCTTCTAAATAGAATTTCCCTACTTTGTTTAATAGTACTAATGAATCATCTCCTTTTTATTTTGCTTTACCAGCGCTGTGTATTTCTACAACAGCCGTCGCACGAGAGCGCCAAGGTGCGGCGCCGCTGCATAGTCGGTTCCTATATTGTATCTGCCAGCCAGGGCGCGTCGTTATTCTCAAACAAATTAAAGATATGCATCATATATTCTGTATACCCATTGCCTGCTGATAATCACGAGGTCGATCTGCTTCGGATATCCAGCTGCCTTGTGCAAGCTGTTAGAGTATTTATATATAGTTCCTTCATCTTAAAATAAGTGTCTCAAGCTTAATATAATTTAATGTTAAAGTTAGTATAAAGTTGAGACAATTATTTTAAGACTGAGGGAGTAGTATATTGTGCCACACGATTTTTAGTTAGCACATGGAACGAGTGCGAATAGTGGCGGACTTACAAGGTGACTAGGCCTACCCTGGGATTTCACACCCAGCCGGCCTACTAGTCATGTGGCCCGGCCTGATTCGCCAGGTCGCCAGCCGAGGGCGAACCCGATTCCCCGACCCGAGCCGCCACTCTCCGGCGAGGCTCCAGCTGGCAAGGCTCCAGCCAGACATGCTTCTAGTCGGTCGGGTCCAGCCTGCACCCCGTAGCCGGAGCGACAGGACCCGGGGAAGTTAGCCACCCCGATGTTTTAAAATGTTGAGTTGACTCCTTGAGCCTACCCGGGGGTTAACCCCCCCCCCCCCCCCACACTCTAATTGATACAGCCCCCCCCCCCCCTTATTTGGGGTCCTGTGCAAAATATGCATTGCATGGATGTCTGAACAAGTTTTTTTCTCTCAGTTTTGCTTTTTCGGGAGCGACCGAAAAGATCCGTTCCCGGAAAATCTTAATTTTTTTGGTATATTTGTTGTTCAAAACTTCAAACAAATTTTGAATTCAAAATATTTTAGGGTACAAATATATTTTGTTTAATTCAATGTTTGACAAACTTCGTCTCTTAGCGGTCTGCTCTGCATGTCTATATCAATAGGTTGCGGGTATGATACGGCACTAACATATCTAGTCTATTTTTCTTTTAAGAAGTTATTTCAATGCTAAAAGTGTAAACTTTCAAAATAGGAGATGATACCTTTTTAATAATATATGAAATTCTAAATTCTAAAAAATATTTATTTTCAAGAATATCAAAAACATTTGGGTGTTATCAAAATTTCCATCAAACAATCGACGAGGAAAAGAACGGTGATAAGAGATGCACCCTCATGCAAACACATATTTTAGATTAAATATCAATATCTCTGATACAATATATCAAGAAAACTATATCCATATAGTTAGCAAAAAAAGCAAGTAAAATAAAAAATCTTTGCTTTTAGTTCAAATAACTCCTGGGACGCTATGGCCTCATATTGGGCCTTGATGGCCAAAATTTGTGGTCATGTCCTCGTGTTTGGGTCACCGCTAATTGTAATTACACAGTTTCGCTTAGACATCATTAGTTTCATGTATGCATACCGGAGGCCTTCCCCTCTAGAACTGCACGAAGGCCGGGAGCAGCATGCAGCCCGCAGTCGGCCAGGAGCAGCCTGCAACACGCAAGGCTCCAGCCGAACAGTCTCCAACCGGACAGTCTTTCAACTGATCGGGTGTAGCCTGCAGCCCGCAGTCAGCCAGGAGCAGCCTGGAGCCGGCAAGGCTCCAGCCGGACAGTCTTCTAGCTAGTCGGGTCGAGCATGCAGCCCGCAGCTGGCCGGGAGTAGCCTGCAACCATCAGCCGGCCGGGTGTAGCATGCAGCCCGCTGTTGGCCAATTGGTATCGAGTGCTACAACTAGTTCGTATACGTTGAGCCGAGTTGCACGTACACGACTAGTCGAGCTGCAGGGTGAACGTGTGTTCGAACCTGAGGGCAAAAAGCCAACAATTGGTATCTAGAGCAAGGTGTGGAGGCTTCGCCGTCAAGTTGCGTCACGGTGGAGTTGTCGTCGCCGTCAAGTTGTGTCACGGACGACGGAAAATCGAAGAAGAGGATCATGTCGACTTTGAAGGCGAGTGGTGGTGGTGTGACCATCCAGTACCCCATGCTTGATGGTGACAATTATGGGGTGTGGGCTGCGAAGATGAAGATCTTCATGCGTGCGCGTGGAGTTTGGGCAGCAGTGGATGGTGAAGGCGCGGTCGAAGAGACAAAGGACCAAGAGGCTTTCGCCATCATAGCCCAAGGTGTGTCTGATGTTGTTTTCATGTCCATATCGGAGAAAGAGACGGAAAAGGAAGCTTGGCAAGCGCTCAAGGAGATGCATGCTGGAGATGATCGTGTCAAGAAAGCACGTGTTCAAGCTCTAAGGAGGGAGTTCGAGAGGATGAGCATAAAGGCGTCAGAAGGGGTTGGTGAATTTGCGTTAAAACTAACCTCCCTGGTTAATGAGATGTGAGCTCTCGGATCAAAGATGGAAGACATCGCGGTTGTGGAGAAATTACTACGAGCCGTTCCCGACAAGTTTTTACCGATCGTTGGCACCATCGAGCAGTGGGGCGATGTGACGAAGATGTCGGTGATGGAGGTGATCGGGCAGCTAAAGACCTATGAGTTGACATTGAAAGGACGGGAACGTGACCAAGAAGAGGAGCAGTTGATGTTCTCGCGCAATAAGGAGAAAGATAAGCAGAAGTACCGGAAGTTCGACAAATCTAAAGTTCGTTGCTACAATTGTCAGGACTATGGACACTATTCTCGAGAGTGTCCTAATCCGCGGAAGGAGGCAAAGAAGGAGCACGAGATTCTGCAACTAGCTAAAGTTGACGTGGATGACGGCCCAGGGTTGCTTTGATGAAGAAGCTGCGGCGGGAAAAAAAACAAAAAAAAGAGTCGTGTCTTTAGTTTTTTGTTTGTGTCTTGAGTCGTTAATGTGTCTCGGCGGGAAGACGAAGGCCAACGTGAAGATGGATGCGCACCAGTTAAGTTGAGTTCCTGCATGAGAGGCTATGTGTTTAGTCTGCATGTAGCACGCTAAGATGTGACGGCGTGGGCTGGTAATCCAGGTGATATGTTGGTTTCAAGTCAACAAGTCGAAAGTTTGAATTAGGGGGTGAATGTAGAATAATCCAAACTTGAACTAGCTTCGTTGAGTCCGGTTAGGATTAGTAGTGTGATCAACGTTGCCGTGTAATTAGTTTGGGAAAGTGTGCTTCGTGTGAGTTAAGATGAAAGTACTAAGTCGTGTTGTGTTTGGAGTAGTCAAACTAGGAAAGTTTGATACGGTGATGTGTTAACCGAGTTGGAGTTGGACAATGATGTCCATGTACTAGCCGGTTTAGGATATTGATGTTTCGGGTGTGGCTGCCTGGCTACGTCTATATAAGCAGTGGCAGGCTATCGAGTTGTACACCAGAAAAACGAGAAAAACAATAAAGAGATTATTACGAGGCACGACGCGTGCCTCTGGCCATCTTTGTGTTGCTGCGTTCGCATGCGTGTGTTCTGGTCCCGATGTTTGCCTAAGCGCCGGTGAGATATCGAGTGCTACAACTAGTTCGTATACGTTGAGCCGAGTTGCACGTACACGACTAGTCGAACTGCAGGGTGGTCGTGTGTTCGAACCTGAGGGCGAAAAGCCAACAATTAGGAGCTAACCAGACTAGGGGAGCCAGCCGGAGCGATAGGACCGAGGCAAGTTAGCCACCCGATGTTTCAAAATGTTGAGTTTTCTCCTTAAGCCTATCCGGCGGTTATCCCCTGACACTCTCATTGATACAGCTCCCCTCCTCATTTGGGGGCCTGTACAAAATATGCATTGCATGGATGTTTGAATAAGTTTTTTCTCTCAGTTTTGCTTTTTTTCAGGGAGCGACCGAACAGACGAGTTCCTGGAAAATCCGAAAAATTTCGGTATATTTGTTGTTCAAAACTTCAAACAAATTTTGAATTCATAATATTTTAGTGTAGATTTTTTTTAATCCAATGTTTGACAAACTTCGTCTCTTAGCGGTCTGTTCTGCCTGTTTATATCAATAGGTTGTGGGTATGAGACGACACTAACATATCCAGTCTATTTTTCTTTTAAGAAGTTATTTCGATGATAAAAAGTGTAAAATTTCAAAATGGGAAATGACACCTTTTAATAATAAATGAAATTCTAAATTTTTAAAAATATGTCTTTTCAAGAATATCAAAAACATTCGGGGGTCATCAAAATTTCCATTAAACATGGTCGACCAGGAAAAGAACGGTGATAACAGATGCATGCTCATGCAAACACATATTTTAGATTAAATATCAATATCTCTCACACAATATATCAAGAAAAGTATATACATACAGTTAGCCAAAAAGCAAGTAAAATGAAAAATCTTTACTTTTAGTTTAGATAACTCCTCAGACGTTATGGCCTTATATTGGGCCTTGATGCCAAAGTTGCGGTCATTTCTTCGTGTTTGGGTCACCACTAATTGTAATGACACGGATTGACCTAGACACCATTAGTTTCATGTATGCATACCGGGGGCCTCCGCCACTGGAACTGCGAGAAGGCCGATCGACCGAGTAGTACATGGTAACCACTTGGGAAAAGCTTGTTGTATATTAATCTATTTTAGATACTAGTCTAATTATCAGTAGAAGGTAGGTAAAATAGTTGAGCAAATTAATACATGTGAACATGTGTTAATGGGATTTAGCACGAGGAAACAAGGATAGTCTAACAAACGACGAATGTTGTAAGAGCATAGTTGAGCGTAAGATTATGTCCAAGCTAGGTTCGTACTACATAGATTAGTATAAGAGCATAGTTCAGCTAGCGTAAGGCACTATGCGATGCATTGTCATTGGTTATGTAGGTGTAAAATTTATACTGCAGCGTAAGCGCAGTCTACGTCAACCAGCACCTACACTGCACGGGGTGTCCGAATCGGAGTTGGTTGACTGAGCCTGTGGGCTGAAGACGACGGCTCCTGGAGCGCTCGGCTCGACGTAGTTTTTTCAAAAAAAAGAAAAAGAAAGTTAATTTAGTCCACACGTATGCTGAGGAGGCATTCGCGGACCAACTATGCTGGGTGGTTGGTCGATCGGGTTTGCTGAGGTGTCTCCGACGAAGTAGGCATGAGTTAAGATTATCCTAGCTAATCTTGACGTATCATGTCTGCCGAGGAAGAAGAGCGTTCACTGGCGTAGCTAACCAGTGGAGTAAATCTCTTTTTCCTTTTTCTTACTCTTTTCTCCTTACAATAAAACCTGTTTTTTTAATTTCTCTTTCTTATTACCGGTCTTTTCCTTACAACAATATCGTTTTTCTTTTTTCTTTCTCTATCATCTTTTTTTCTACAATAAAACCTTTTTTCTTTTCCCTTTTTCCATACAACAAGACTGTTTTTTTTCTTTTTATTTTTTTTAAGGAACCAGCATGAGCTCTACCTTTTCATATAGAAGAAGAAGAATTGGTCAATTTATAAGGAAAACTGGCCGAAAATCGATACAAAAATGACCCACACACCGACCTCCGAGGTCGTGCATCTAATGACCCGCCAACTCCGTCGCCCGAGCAACCGAAATTGACACCCTACAACCTTTTTTCAGAGCCACCGCTCCGACTTACAACCAACCAGAACACATGCCGACCTCAAGATCGCGCTCCGGACGAGCTGTTCGCTTCGTCACCCGAGCAACCAAAGCCGACACCCTACAACCATCTCCGAATTCGTTGCTCCAACATCCACACTGGCCCTGAGGCCACGATCCAACCGAGTCGATGACTTTGCCGTCCAAACAACCAAAGGCAACACTAAACGCAAAGGAAATCTCCGGAGCCGTCGCTCCGAATTTCACACCGGCCCCGAGGCCGCGCAGACACATGGTCAACGACAAGACTCCAAGCCACCAAGATCAACGATATACAATTTAGATGTATATAATATTTATCTCACATCTAAATATATTTTAGCAAAATCGATACTCCAGCTACTAACTGCTAATCATTTATTTGTGTGATCATGGATTAGACTACAACTACGTACATACTCGCTATTTAAATACGAATATTCAGTGACCGTATATTGTATCTGCCAGCCAGGGGCACGTCGTTATTATCAAATAAATTAAAGGTGATGCACCATATATTCTGTATACCCATTGCCTGCTGATAATCACGGAGATCGATCTGCTTCTGATCTCCAGCTGCCTTGTGCAAGCTATAAGAGTAGTTATATATAGTATATATCGTGACCGTGCAAGCCGATTTTTAGTTAGCACATGGCACGAGTGCGTACATATATGCAAGCTTATCCATGGGAGGCACGCACGTCGGCCAATCATGTATACGTTGATCTTCTTCCAGTTTTGATTAATTTAAGCCAGCCTCCCTAATTTATTTATCTTAACTTGCAAGTGTGCCATATTATCATACACTTATTAATGAGATAAGGTTCATCTCAACATGAAACCATGTATGTGAAAAGAGCCGCCATCCACATGCAACCATGCATAAGAAAATATTTTTTGTTATGTTATGGTACTTATATTCAGCAAACATTTTACAACTATACATAATTAAATATAATAAATTGTATATGTATTTTTCATTTTACTTTACGTGTTAATCTAAATATTGATATTCCACACAACCAAATCTCATTGAAATATATTAAAACTATTATTGCGGCAATGCGCGAGGTATCATCTAGTTAATTAATTTCACTAGATAAGTTCTTAATTCACATACCAGTTGTTCTAACTGGATGCATTTTTCCTCCTAAAAATAAATAAATAAGTGGATATATATTTAAAAGTTCGAACTGAATATACTACTCCATCCAATCCATATTATTGTCGTTCAAATGGATATATCTAGATATATTTTTTACTTGATACATCTATTTGAGTGACAAGTAATATGGATAGGAGGAAGTAGTACAAATGTTGTGCGGAACAAATCACGTTGTAGGTTGGAGTGGGCACAAGTGGGCTGCCTCAGCCTAGCCCATTTAATCACCTGTGGGCACCCATGACGTGGGACAAAGAAACTGGGCTACCCCGTTTAGCCCACTAGGAACCCACGTCACCACCAACTAGCACATGGTCTTCGAAAACCACCGATGAGAGTCGAGAATCCACCTCACCATCAACTTGCCCGGTCACGGATGTCAGGAATGGAGTAGCTCAATGCCCGTCTTTGTTCGCCGGCATGTCACAATTGTGTCGGTCGACGTATGACAACGCGGACAAGGAGATGATGGATATGATCCACGACGAAGAGGAAGATGAAGGCTTGTATGAGGACGGACAAGTGGATAACTCAAAGTCAGAGGTGCATGCCCAACAGCCGAAAACGTACACACAGTGTGACACCTACACCCAGTGCGGCACGTACACCGGCCAACCGGATTCATACAAGGGAGAGCAAAAGCAGGACGACAATGACGACCTTGATCCTAAATTTAAGGGTGATCCAAAGAAGAATGGTACAAGAGAAAGCTTCAACACGCGACAGGATAAGTTGTTGTGCAATTTGTGGTTGGCCACTAGCATCGATTCGATACATCGCACAGAGCAAAAGGGAGCAACATTTTGGGCCAATATTCATATTTGGTTCTATGAGCACAAGGATTTTGAGTCCTACCACGATGAACTCATCCGCAGCCATGGGATGAAGTCTCTCAACCATTGATGGTGCATCGTCCAAAAGGTTGTGTGCATGTATTGTGGCCGTTTGAAACAACAAATGGGTTGATGACCAAAAGGTGCATAAATCATCGAACAAGTAAGTTTTTCTATGTGATGGTCATTTGACCGGATACGCAACTTGTTGGCCAGATATGCTCGATATCTTGGTCATTTGGCCTGATATAGAACTTGTTGTCCGGATATGCAACTTGATGACAATGTTTTACTTTGTAGCCTTTCCGTGCATGCAACTTGTTCTTGAAGGGGGAGAAGGGGAATCTGTTGTCTCGCATTGTTGATTGAAGTTGAATGCACAATCCTAGTGGAATTTACACGTAGGCAACATCGTCAAGACCGCCAGTATCGGCATTGCGGAAAAAATGGCTGATCCAGCCTATCCAACAAAAGAGTCACCTGATAACCCACAAGTGTAGGGGATCGCAACAGTTTTTGAGGGTAGAGTATTCAACCCAAATTTATTTATTCGATACAAGGGAAAGCGAAAGAATATTCTCAAGTATTAGCAGCCGAGTTTGTCAGATTCAACCACACCTGAAAGATTAGTGTTTGCAAGCAAAGTATCAGTAGCAAAGTGGTATGATAGCAACGGTGTTGGGAAAAGATCTGTTGACGGCAGACTATTCCTAACTTGTTGTATCAATGGCGCTAGTAAATAGCACGTGGACATGGAACTATTCTTCCCTGGCAATGGCTATGGAAAAGTCTTGCAACAAGTAACATCAAAGTAACAGCAGTAATGACAACAGTAGTAAGGAACAGCAGTAGTGACAGCAGTAGCAAGGAACAACAGTAACCAGTAGCAGCAGAGTAATAGTAGTAAGGACCAGTAGTAAAAGACTCGTAGGCAGTGGATCGGTGATGGATGAGTATGACGGATGTGATTCATCATGTAACAGCTATAACACGGAGAGATAAGTAATAACTCTCGTTCGTCAATCTAATGTAGGCATGTATTCCGTATATAGTCATACATGCTTAGGGAAAAGAACTTGCATTATATCTATTGTACATCCCTCCCGTGGCAGCGGGGTCCTAATGAAAACTACGGGATATTAAGGTTCTCCTTTTAATAAAAAACCGGACCAACGCATTAACACTTGGTGAATGCATGAACTCCTCATACCATGGTCATCTCCGGGAATGGTTCCGGCTATTGTCACTCCGGGGTTGCCGGGTCATAACACATAGTAGGTGACTACAACTTGCAAGATAGGATCTAAAACACACATATATTGGTGACAACATAATAGGTTCAGATATGAAATCATGGTACTCGGGCCCTAGTGACAAGCATTAAGCATGGCAAAGTAGTAGCAACATCAATCTCAGAACATAGTGGATACTAGGGATCAATCCCCGTCAAAACTAATTCGATTACATGATAGATCTCATCCAACTCATCACCGTCCAGCAAGCCTACGATGAGATTACTCACGAACGATGAAGAGCATCATCAAATTGTCGATGGAGGAATGTTGATGATGACGATGGCGACGATTTCCCCTCTCCGGAGCCCAAACGGACTCCAGATCTGCCCTCCAGATGAAGAACAGGAGGTGGCGGTGCCTCCGTATCGTAAAACGCGATGAATCCTTCTCTCTATTTTTTTCCGGACGAGACGGAAGATATAAAGCTGAGTTTAGAGGCGGTGGTGCCACGTGGGCCCCACAAGCCCTCCCGGCGCGGCCAGGGGGGTGGCCGCGGCCTGTGGGCTTGTGACCCACTGGCACACCTCCTCCGGTGGATCTTTGCGCAGGTATTTTTCATTTATTCCAGAAAAATTCTTCATAAATTTTCAGTACATTCCGAGAACTTTTATTTCTGCACAAAAACAACACCATGGCAATTCTGCTGAAAACTGCGTCAGTCCGGGTTAGTTCCATTCAAATCATGCAAATTAGAGTCCAAAACAAGGAGAAAAGAGTTCGAAAAAGCAGATACGACGGAGACGTATCACCATCCAAGAAGGTTAGAAGAGGGTTTCAGTAGAAGAAGTGGTAAGAGAAAAAGTAGAAGAGAGATGGGGTGGCGACCAACATGACAGAAAGTTTTGATGGCATCTTGAGGAAGAAGAAGGATACATGCGTCAAGCGCATTGACATCAAGGAAGAAACAAAGGCCGAAAGGTTTAACATGCTCATAGTGGCGACCGAGCAGAAGGTCAAACTCGAATAAAATAAGACCATCCTCGAAGAGAAGAAGATTGAGAATGTGATCCCTTAGGAGGATTCAAAGATGCTAACCTTGAAGATGGAAGATTTGGATAAAGATGAAAGTGCAAATCGTCCATGTTAGGATGTTGAAGCACTTGGAAGCCGAGCTGGAAACGGTTGAGAAGGAGGCGATTAGGGAGAAGGAGTGGGCGGTGGACTAAGCATGGAGGTTCAGATAACCTATCCGACATGAGAAAAATATCATATTTTTTGCAAGGACTAGTGGGCTTGGATACTTTTGTGATCAGGCATGTAATTCCATGAATATCAACCTATTTTTTTGTTGTGATCGAGCGCTATGCGTTTGAATTTTAAATTAGCTGGACCACGACAAATGTTCAGGATGGGGTTGGACGATTCTCGAGAGGATACCCTATCCGATTTTAGAGTAGGAGCTGGAGATTGCCTTAACCCTTGACCTCGCCTTCGCTGGTGCCTGATGACGTGATAGCTACTTGCATGGCTTCCATTTTTGTGTCGGCCATTTCCTGTCGGTCAAAAGTGGGCTGAAACACATAAGTTGGTAATCGTGTTATAATTTGTGCTCATCATGATAGTACCCCGTGATCATGGAGTATCAATTAAGCGTATGAATTGTTGTCATGCAAGGATACAATGCCGATCAACATTCCAGCAACTCTCATGTCTTAAAACCAATTTTCATTAAACTGGATTGGTTTGCTTTTGCGAGGCTCACGACGAGGCTTACCTAAACGCCGACCCGATTGGATGCGGGTTGGGTCAGTTTTTGATCACATATTTAGGGATACTGATACATTATAGGACACTTATAAATACTGAATGGAAATACGTCAAGGAGAGATTACAAAAAACATTTAGTAGTTCGAAAGGTAAACTGTTGTCTTTGGACGGAAGATTGATCCTCATAAATACAGTACTAAGTAATATGGTACTCCCTCTCTAAACTAATATAAGAGCATTTAGATCACTATTTTAGTGATTTAAATGCTCTTATATTAGCTTACGGAGGGAGTATTATATATGATTCCCTTCTTGGAGTTCCCGAAAGGAGATAAAAAGATTGAATTATTTTCAATCAAGATTCTTTTAGCAAGAAGATGCCGAGGGAAACAAATATCGATTGGCTAAATAGAGTGTGGTTTGCCATCACGAAGACCAAGAAGGGTTGGGCATTCATGACCTTGAGGTTAATAATAGGGCCTTCTTTGCCAAATGGTTGTTTATATTACTGACAGAAGACGGTGTATGGCAAACCCTCCTCAAGAGGAAATATGTAGGTTCTTAGGCAGTATCCCAAGTATACTCGAAGACTGGAGATTCTCAATTTTGGACGGGGTTAATGGCTACGAAGAAACATTTCTTCTTCTATGGATCCTTCTCGATTAAGGATGACTCAAAAATTAGAATCCTGGAAGGATAACTGTCTAGGAAATGCCACACATCAGGAATAATATCCGGCTCTATACAACATTGTGCTTCATCAAGATGATACGTACTATCGCCATGGTATTGGAATAATTTCTGCCAAATGTGACGTTTAGAAGGGATTTAATTGGACCTAGACTCCAATCATGGAACGTCCTGCTCCAGCACTTGTCCATAGTGCATTTGTCAAATGGGTCCGATGTATTCCGATGGAACCTACACGAGAATGGAAAATTCTCCGTGTGGAGTCTATGCATAGAGCGTTAATCCAGTCTGATGTGCGAGTGGATAATAACTAGAAGATCTGAAAGATGAAGATACCTTTTAAGAATAAAATCTTTGCATGTTGTCTTTGTTGTGGAGTCATTCTTATGAAAGATAACCTTATTACAAGGAATTGGCATGAAAGTCCGCAATGTGTCTTTTGCCATATGATGAGACAATAAAATATTTATTCTTCTAGTGCAAATTGGCCCGTCCACATGATCAATCATCCAAATAGTTTCTGGCTTGTATCCTCCTTGTAGTGTTGTTAATGTATTTGGTAATTGATTAGATGGGATTGATCATGGGTTTAGAACTCTTTTCAAGATGGGAGCGCTCGTTGTTATTTGGTTGTGTTGGTTATGTAGAAACGATAAGGTTTTTAACGATAAAAGTACTTCTCTTAGAGCAAGTCTAGTAGAACCCTCAAACCCTTAAAACAAAAACCAGTTTTAAGGGTTGAGAATTGCACATTTTTGACACTTTTAAGGGTTGAAAAACAGGGGCAAAGACTAGAACCCTCAAACCCAACCCTTATAATGGAATATTCTGTTATAAGGGTTGGGTTTGAGGGTTGTAGTCTTTGCCCCAACCCCAAACCTTAAAACTGTCATTTGGCATTGCATAATTTTCACAAGACAAACATAATAAACCTTCAAACAAACACGGAAATAAAGATCATTGATGCATGGTTTAATAGTTTTTACATCACACAATCATCATCTTCTCCCTCTCATCGGCACCATCACCAAAAAGTTGCACTTGGCGCCATTTCCTAGACCACTTGCACGTCCATCAAGCACCTCCATTGGAGTCATCCACACCGCCATCGCCACCACCACTCATCGGAGTGTCACCTCGAAAAGTAGAGGACGCGCCACGGAATATCCTCTTCCTCTCTGCGATGTCCTCCTTGTAGTCCTTCCACCATTGCAATTGTTCTTCATCCATGTCCTTCTTCGACATCATCATGTGCTCCTTCTCTTCCACCATGAGTTCTTTCCATACCTTTGCCTCTTTCACCTTGATCATCCTCTCCTCCAAGTCGGCCTTGCGCTTTGCTTCTTCACGTTTCGCTTCAACTTGTGCAAGCTTGACCTCTTTCTTCTTCTCGGTGATAAGAATATTGGTCTCCAATGTCTTCCTAGTCAATTCCTCTCTTGCCTTCATCATTTGCTCCATCTTCTCCCTTAGGCTTGATGCCTCTCCTTCCATCTTCACCCTTTGCTTGCCCTTCTTGGTTCCCTCGGGCTTTCCCAAGTTCCTCTCCTTCTCCTCATCTTCACTATCATCCATCCTAAGCATTGCCGACTTCTTGGGTGCGGTCTCTTGATCCCTCAACTTCCACTTGTCAAAGGTTTGAAGAATTGCCCAAGCATGCTTAAATGGGAATGGCTTGCCTTTGGAAGCGGCCATCTCCTTGTACCTCATGCCGGCAATTGTCTCCTATCAAGCACACATAATCACATAAGAACCCACATAGTACACACACATAATGAAAATAGTGAAGATATATGTACTCACATAGTCACTCTCCACGGTTCCACTAGGTGGTGCATCCCTCACTTGGTCCATGGCCGCACTCCAACGAGCACAAGCGGGCTTCATCAAATCCCACCGGCCTTGAAGCGACCGGTAATTGCGAGAGAGGAACCCACAATTCTTCGGCTTGATCCTACAATAGTTGTCCTCGATCCTGTGCCAATACCTTTTACCGGTTTGATCGGTGCCGGTGGTTGCATCCATCCCCACAGATGCCCAAGCACGAACCAAGAGGATATCTTTCGCTTCGGTGTAGTTTGTTGACCGCGCGTGTGGGCGGGAAGCGGCGGTGAATGCCTCCTCCCCTATCTCGGCCACCTCCTCCTCGTCATCCCCTTCATCCTCCTCATCTTCTCCAACCTCCTCACCAAACGGTTCTAGAGGCGGAGCCCTGAGGTCCACCTCCGCGTCTTGAAGGAGGTCCATGAACGAGGTTGGGTTTGCCATTTCCTCGAACACCTCGTGCGCGGCGGGAGGAGGTTTGGCGACGGCGACGACCGGGGGCGCGGGCTTCTTCCGCGCCGTGACCTTCTTCCGCTTCGGGGATGCGCCGGCGGCCTTCGAGGAAGCCCCTCGCGGCCCACGCGAGGAGACCTTCGGCCGGCTCTTCTTCGCGAGGGCGGGCTGGACGGTGGTCGGGGCAGCCGTGGTGGCCGGGGCGGGCGCGACAGCGGTCGGGGCGGGAGGAGGCGCTGCGAGGCCCGCCCGCCGCCGCTTGGCCCCGATGTGGGTCGCCGCCACCACGTCGGCCACGGTGGCCGGGGCGTGTGGGGCGGGGGCGGGGGCGGGCGGGGCTGGCGCGGCGGCGGCCTGGGCGGGCGGGGCCGGCGCGGCGGCGGCCCGGGCGGGTGGGGCGGCTGGCGCGGCGGCGGGCGGGGGCGAGGCGGCGGCCGGGGGATCCATGGCGGCGGGAGGAGCTAGGGACGGGCGGTTTTCCCTCCCGCGCTGGAGAGGAACACGAGTGCGGGTTGGGATTGGGTTTGCCCTCCCAACCCTCACTTCTACAGGCTGGGATTCGGTTTGCAGGTTCGACCTTTAAATTCTTTTACGGGTTTAAGGGTTTAAGGGTTCTAGTCTACGTCGTTTTGTCGACGAAAACTGTAAAAAAGCGGTTATTTTCCAGAATTTAAGGGTTTGAGGGTTCTACTAGACTTGCTCTTATGCAGGATATCCATAGATGTATCGAGACTCTTCGTTTATGATTTTATCTACAACGTGTGAAGAATCAAGACATGTTTATGGAGATGTGTACACGATTGAAAGCTACGGTTAGGGATATTTTTATCCAACATGGACGTTAAAATGATTTTAGGATTGACCCCCTTTGTTTTAGGCGTCATACGGACTCATCATGTTTCTTTATATCTTGCGTTGCACTCGCCACTGGACGAAAAAAGGTACAATGTGGTTCATGTGTCATTGTGCACTATTTTTCATATTCAGTTTTAATAAACATCTGTAATAAGATTAAACTTGGTAAATTCCTTGTCTTTAATAAAATATAAAATTTTCACAAAATTTGGAACAATTTTTAAGAATATTTCTCTAAAAACGAACTTTTTTGAAGAAAAATATCATTTTTTGAACAGATGTTTTAATGAAAAGAATGTTTTGTTTTTCTGTTGTACATTTCCAGATGGACGTTGTTTTAGTAAAAACTTATTTGACGTATTTTTTAAGTTTTTATAAAACATGAGAACATATTTTTTTGTAATAAAGATAGTGTGGACATATGTAAACTGTGGACATTTAAAGCTATTTTTACTGTATTAAGATTTTCTACAGATATTTTTATAGTATTTTTGTTAGGAATTTAAACAGATGGTTGTTTGGTTCTATTACTCTTGCTGAACTCAACTCTGCAGAGGGAGATGAATCATTGGAGCTGCCAGATAAAATAAACTATTAGAAATAAAATGTTGCATCAATTCCAATACATGAACGGCACGTGATCTCCATAGATAGCAATCAAAATCCAGAAATAGTCAAAGTTAACTGTTGGTTGGTAAATCAAAATAAACCTATCTATTCAAAATAAAGAGAAGATGCAACACAGATAGAATAGATGAGGTACGACATTGGCACTATGCACTATCTTAACCATTGCAAATATTTGTGAAATAAGATACAATAAATAAGCAAAACCACGTTTTATTAGGATGATAATACAAAGACATTGTCACCTATGCCACCTGACCATCTCTCATTTATCTAGTGCGCCTGTCCTTCTTTCCAAAAGAAATATGCATCTAGTTTGCCTACAACAGCATTATATCCAAAAAAGAATGGATAAACTTAGACGCCTAAGATATTGGGAAGGAGGGAGTATTAAGCATCCAAGTAACTGAGATTAACTATGCTTGATACTTATATGGTACTCTCTCAGTCAAAAAATACTTGTCCTGGGAAAGGATGTATCTAGATGTGTCTTATTTCTAGATAAATTTATTTCTATCCATTTTTGTGACAAGTAATTCCGGACACAGGGAGTACTCGCTCCCTAATAATAAAGCAGCTATTGCTTCTGTCGTACGTCGTCGGTCATTTTGCATAAAAGCCCCTATAGTTTTAAATAATAAACTTGCGATGCAAATCGAACAGGTACGAAGGGGAAAACGCAACCGTGATCTGCCTCGTCCTTGTGGCGCTCCGCCCCGCTCCCCGTCGGCCACCGCCTGCCTCCCACCTGCTGCTCCGCCCACCTCTTGCCATGCCCCGCGTGTCGCCGACCGCCTCCTGCCTCCCACCTCTTGCCCCGTCCCATCCCACGACCTTGCAATGGCCCGGTCGCCGAGCACCTGCCGGATCTCACTGGATCCGGGTGGAAGTGGTGCCCAGGGGGTGGATCTGGAAGGAAGGCGGCCGAAGCTTGGAGCACGACGGCTGGCGGACGCGGCATGGTGTCGGGTACCTGTGAGAGAGGAGAGAGACGAGCAGGAAAGGAAAGGGATCACAGGAGGAAGGAGATGGGATGCTGGATGGAGAGAGAATGAAGGTGGCGCCGTCCATCATGAGGTCTGCAAACCGCCGCCACCGCCACCGCCAGCAGCAAAAGTTGTAGCAGGCGCGGGTGGAGATCCCCTCGTGGGGTCGGTGTTGCCCGAGAAGATTGCAGCCGATGACGATAGGAGCGTGGGCGTCGCCAGCCCGGAGACCCTACTCGCGTTCCCCGAGGACGATGAGCACGACGAGGCACCAGCAGCGGAGGACGAGGACGAGGACGAGGCCAGCATGCAGTACAAGGTGAGCCGCTGGGACGCGATTTCAATTTCTTGCTGCTTGTTGATGTGTTCCTCCCCCATCTGCATCCACTAAGTGGGCGCTGGAGGTCTTCCTCTCCAGCTACCCTCGAGCAGCACCATCGTTGCCATATTCTTGGTTTGTAAAACAAGATTGTTGTGCCGCAACTGTCCAATGTCGCCTCCACCCACTTCATCGGAAGACGATCTGTAATACGACGTTGCTCCACACGTCGCCGGAACTCCGGGTGCCGGTTCTCTATGAGATATTGCATACTGAGGCCGCAAGGAGAATCGGAATCATGCTATTTGTTTTTCTGGAAACGTAAGTTAATGAAGCAAACACAAACTGAACCTTAATGTGTTGCTTCTTGATCTTTAATTAATTTTGTCATTCATTGATTCATTTTTTGTGTTTACTTAGTCTATCCACAAGCTAGAGAGACTAGGTTAATTAAGAATAAAAAAACAATGTCTAAGGCAATGCTTCGCTATACAGGTTGCCAAGTATTTCAAGGGTACAATCAAGTTGATAAGCACCAGCTTAAATTCATCCAAAAATTTATGATGTGATCTCAAATCTGCACACGATTTTGTGAAACCACATTACATAATATGAACAATGGAACTACACCCAGCCATTGTGGAATTCTTAATTGAGAGACAACTAATTTCCCATTGATTGGTTCATCATGCTTACATGCCCTGTCCTAGAGTACTAACATTGTTCTTCGATCTGATTGATTCACTTTATTATATTTCCCGGTAGCTTCAGCTCTGTACATTGGCATAAACAGATGTTTGCTGTTTAGACGGATTAACTGTCGGATACTCCATGAAAGAGGTTGACCCATGGCATGATTTGGAAGAATAAGGTGTATTCTATACTAGAACAGATTTCCGTTTGGGAGACCATTTAGCATGGTCTGCTGGTTAGCCTTCTGTCTTGAACTGTAGGCAGAAGTGAGATAGAATTTGCTGCTTTGTGCTCTCAGGTGGCTGATTTCGTGTCATGAACTCTAAAGTTGCATCTATTTAGTACCTCTACACAAGCAGGGACAAACATCCCTTTTGATTAATCTATTTTGAATTAGGCCGCATAAGTAGCAGGCAACGGTTACAATTGATGGTGATGGAGATTGAAGTACAGACAAGATTATACATTTAGTAGCATGAGTATCAACTATCAAGTATGTTTAATCTCATTTATTCGTAAGCTTAATATGTTGTATGGTGATGCAGAGTTGAAGTATACTGCAATCCACACTGGAATGTCCACAATCGCAAAAGTTTAATATCTTACAAAAAATGCAATTTTTATTTTAGATAACTGTTGGATTGATTTTCACAATGTTTGCCGCAAAGGCGGTCGGCAACACGCGGGGCATGGCAAGAGGTGGGTTGAGCAGCAGGCGGGAGGCAGGCGGAGCAGCAGGTGGGAGGCGGGCGGTGGCCGACGGCTGGCGGCTCGCGGGGAGTGGGGCGGAGCGCCGCAAGGGCGAGGCAGATCACAGCTGCGGCTACGTTATCCCCTTCGTACCGGTTCGATTTGCATCATGGGTTTGTTATCTAAAACTGAAGGTGCTTTTATGCAAAATGATCGACGACATACGACAGAAGCAATAGTTGCTCTATCATTAGGGAGAGATATATATGTAAAAGGACAATGTTTGATTGTGTTCATCTTAGTTACTTATAGACCGGTGTGATCCTTTAACTAACAAAGCGCCCATTTTTGAAAGAAAATACTCCCTCCGTTCCTTGATATAAGGTGTATAGATTTCTTTTAAACGAAATATAAGGTGTACCGCGTTTGATTACATTAGGATATTTGTGTTAGGGATTTGATTACATTTCCTTATATCACGCAAGCTCCTACATTTTTTAATGTGAGTTAGTCAGGTCCCCTCCATATGCGTTCTTTAATTTCCGTGCCAAAAACTATACACCCTATATTTAGGAACGGAGAGAGTAAAATACAATGCCGATCGAGAGCAACGTACGCAGTTACTCCATGATCACGGCCGGAACCAACACGGCCGGCAGATGCAAAGCGCGTTGCACGGGACAAAAGTTTTTTTTTTTGAGGGGCTTGCAATGATACAGCTCGCTCCCGTACAGCGACAGGCCGGCACTGACACGTCCGTCGACCCGTCTATCGTCGTACCTGATTATGTCCTCATCAGACACACACAATGGGCGCGCATTAGTCTCGATCCTGTGCAAGAAGTCTCGCGCGCGCACTAGCTAGCTCTAGCTCTAGCTCGGGTTTACCTCCTTCCATCCGTCAATGGCGACCCGTTCATGGTGACTTCGTCCGTTTTCAAGCGCTGTAAACTTCGTCCATTTAAAAACTTACTTATCCTCTCAAAGCTCAGCAGCACAGCACTGCTTGCTTGCGATCATGGCCGCCGCGCCGCAGCTGCTTGCGATCCTCCTCCCTGCCCTGGCAGCCATGATCCTTGTGCTGCTGGCCACGGCGCCGGCCGCGCGCGCTCATGGCTCCTCGGCGTCCGCGTACCGCTGCGGCTGGTGCCCGCGCCGGTCCACCGCCTCCGTCCTCCCTTCCGATGCCGGCGTCCTCACGGACGCAGCGTGCGGGTACGGTGACCCGGCGGCGGCGGCCGAAGGGGGGTTCCACATTGCCGCTGTCAGCACCGGCTTCTTCCGCGGCGGCCGGGCATGCGGCGCCTGCTACCAGCTGAGGTGCAGGGGCCGGACCCGGAGCGCGTGCGCGAAGGACGGCGTCAAAGTCGTCGTTGTCTCCGACGTGGCGGAAGCGAACAGGACAGCCGGTGGCAGTGGCCAGTTCGTGCTCACCAAGGACGCCTTCGCCGCCATGACTACGGCTCACGACGATGGTGGTCAGCTCGCGAGCTCCGTGGACGTCGAACTTAGGAGGATTCCCTGCGTGTACAAGAGCAAGAACCTGGCGGTTAAAGTAGAGGAGACGAGCAGCAGGGAGAGGGGACACCTCGCCCTCCGGTTCCTCTACCAGGGCGGCCAGACCGACATCGCCGCCGTCGAGGTCGCGCAGGCGGTCAACGACACTGCCAGTGGCACTAGCAACGAGGCCGCGCCGTCGCCGACGTCGTGGCAGTACATGACCCGGCGCGAGGTGTCGCCGTCGGTGTGGCGCACGTCGCGCCTGCCGGCTGGTCCGCTGCGGCTCCGCCTCGTGGTGACCGCGGGCTCCGGCGGCAAGTGGCTGCGCGCCGACCGGGCGGTGCTCCCCGCTGAGTGGCAGCCCGGCGCGGTCTACGACACCGGCCTGCGCGTCACCGACGTCGCCGCAAACACCTGTGGCGGCGTCTCCTGCTCCGGCATGGACGAGGGTGACCACGACAAGCAACTCAGATGACGCGCTCCCTTGCATCCACGGATGATCGAGCGGCCGATGGTCCATCGGAGCTAGCCGGCCTGCACGCCAACGGCGACGCCGCACATGCACATCTGCACCGGCCGGCCGCCGGAATATCGGTCGATGCTGCACGTACACTCTGGAGAGACGTGTACATCGCAACGTACGACATGCATGCACGTGTGCGCATGGTCGACGACGAGCTCTCCGGTTAGGACAAAACAGCTATGTCCCGCTCTAAACAGAGGAGGTTGGAGCGTAGCTTCACGTGTGGAGGGAAGGGACTAATGCAGAGAAGAACATGTACGTACATGGCTGTGTTTTGGTCTTGGAATCACATGACAGTGCTACTGTTTTGGCTGCTCGTCCTCTTCCTCTTTGGCATAGTAGGAGAGCATTATTGTACTCCCTTCATTTCTAAATATATGTTTTTAGAAATTCCATTAAGAGATTAGCAAAATAAATGAATATATATTTTAATATATATATATAGTGAAATTTAAAATGACTTATATATAGAGACGGGGCGAGTAGGTTGGTTGCATGAGCTGATTGAGATTGGGCTAAGTTCGATAGATCTATCGAATCCATGCTTCCCCCGCCCCGAAGCGAGACTCTATCCAGATCTTAAAGAATAACGAGCTAGGCGGCCGGCGGGCAAAGAAAGAGGGCGGGGCGTTTACTTTAAAATGACAACCGCCTATTCCAGCAGTGGGGGCGTTGCACGAAAGCACGATAGACTTTTTTCGGGAAAAGAACAGGTTTTGCCCCAACTTGGACCCAGGGAAACCAAAGAAGAGCTAGTTTCGCCCTGTTTAGTTAGCGGTGGATGAGCTGATTTCTTTTCACTCCTGTTTCAGAGATACAAAACAAAAGTAAAGTGTAGAACGCAATGTTTGAGCTCCAGGCTTTTACTCCCTCCGTTCCTAAATATAAGTCTTTTAAGAGATTTTACTAAGAGTCTACATACGAAACAAAATGAGTGAATCTACACTTTAAACTATGTCTATATACATCCGTATGTAGTCCACTAGTGGAACCTCTAAAAAGACTTATATTTAGGAACGGAGGGAGTATACTGTACTATATTAAATTCTTCTCCCCTGGCAATATGTCAGAGGAAGAGAGGTTGAGTGAGGCTGATAACCTAATCCTCTGTCGAGAGTTCACGGAGTTAGAAGTGAAAGAGGCCCTATTTGACATGGCTACTAATAAAGCCCTTGGTCCTGATAATATTCATGTTGAATTTTATCAAAACTGTTGGGAGATAATAAAGGATGACATTATGACCTTGTTCCACCACTTCCATAATGGAAATCTTGATGTTCAATGCCTCAACTATGGGGTGATTTCACTGCTGCCCAAAGTCTCGGTAGCAGAGAAAATTCAACAGTTCAGGCCCATCCTTAGGTGCCCTTCCAAACTTATAAGTAAAGTATTGGACCGAAGTGCGGCTGTTGTCTCTGATACCTTCATCGGTCCGACACAGAACACCTTTATCAAGGGTAGAAACATCATGGATGGGATCCTGGGCTTGCATGAGATACTTAACTTCATGTTAAAAAAAAGTTGACATAGTGTTGAAGCTTGACTTTGAGAAAGCCTATGACAAGGTCAACTAGGAATTCCTTTTGGAGTGCCATAAGTTGAGAGGCTTCAATAAACCCTGGTGTGGCTGGATTAAGCAGATCTTACACAATGGTACGATCAATATCAAACTGAATAACAGTGTGGGTCCATACTTCCAAAGTGCCAAAGGGGTGCGGAAAGGAGACTCACATTCTCCATTCTTATTCAACTTAGCACAATATTTGCCTCTGTTTCAAAAAAGAGCATCTACAATCGTGGACACCAAATCCTGAATCTCAAACGTGCGAGGACGCTTCTGCGCGAATTCGCAGTCATTGATTAGTCACGCCTCAAAGTTACTCCTCTGCATTTGAATGCCTCATATTTGAATTTTGAAACCTTAAATCCATACAAAGCATACACAAGGAATTCCTACGTAGATCAACCTATACTACGCTAATACTCGTGAGAGATGTTCGCTATCTCCATGCCCGGCTTCGGATACATGGGCGGCGACTTCAACTCCGACATGTGTGGCTGTTCCGCTCGTCCTCTGCCTTCACTTCAAGTTTGGTGAAAAGCGCATCAGTCGCCGCCCGTTCCTATTAGATGAACAGTTGGTTGGCCTCATCATAGGCCTCATTCTGGATGGACTATATGATGGCATGCTACTCTGCCATCTCCGTCACATAGGCAACCATGAACTCCATCACGGCGTCCTCCATGCCAAAGCCCGCAACCGGCGCCAGCTAGTCCTCCGGCTAGTCCGCCTCGTCCTCCTTCGGATCTGCCACCTCTGTCGGAATTGTCTATTGCTCCTCCTCCTCCTCCTTTGGCTCCTACGAGTCCGAAGGCAAGCCGACTATGATGCGGGCGGTGCGCCTCGTCCAAATCTCCTCCTCAATGTGGAACCGGGTGCTCCGACATGAGCATAACATACATCATGTTCTTTCGTCGGGCCATGGCGAAGCCAAACGACGTGAGAAGAGCAGCGAAGCGGGAAAAGAAGTGGATAGGCTCGGGCTGGCGGCACGGAGAGGGAGGAGGTGGATGTGGCTAGGGTTCAAGAAACGACATTCGACTTAAATAACCAGACTTTTGCCTCGGGTGACAAACCGGAGCGATGCCGTGCGACGTTCACAACCCCATCGGAGGAGACCCCTGTCAAACTATTGTGATTTTCGGGCGACTCCGTGTGGGACCCAATCATTAGTCTCACGTGACGGACGCGTCGGGGCCTTCCCACATCCACTTCACATTTGGGCTATATATGAGTGGTGTCGGTCAACCCAGACTTTTGAGGCCCGTTTGAAGCTAGACATTAGAACTTATATTTAAAAATTTAAGCATGTATCTGAAGAATGTAAATGCATCTTCTTTCACATGTATACGAAAAATGTAGAATATGTGTGGAAAAAAATTAATCATGTATTTGGAAAATGTAAATACATTTTTTTCACATGTATACAAAAAATGTAGAAATTTATAATGTATTCAAAAAATGTAAATGCATATATTCACACATGTAGATAAGAAACGTAGGAATATGTATGAGAAAGTTATATAACAAAACATATATTTGAAAAACAAATCATGTATTTGGAAAATATGAGCCGTCTATAAAAAAAATTCCTGCTACATACCAAAAATTAATAATGCAAATTATAAAAAAAGACACGTGTTAAATTTAGCAAAAAAGATAAAAAAAAAACAAAAACCAAATGCAAAAGAAGACCGGTGAAAATCATAAAGAAAACACACTAAAGGAAAAAAATAAATAGACCTATGAAAACCTATTAAATTTAATTCTGCGACAAGTATTTAGGGTCGGATGGGGTATAAAGAAAACCAGTAGAAGAAAAGAAGAACAGACAAACCCTATAAAACCCAAGGAAAATCGATGAAAACCATAAGAAAATTGCTAAAAAGAAAAATAAAATGTTTTCATACATACGAATGTGGCTGGTACTTGCCATGGGGGAGGGCTACACGCATGCGGAAATGCCGAATTGCCATGGGGGAGGGCTACACGCATGCGGAAATGCCGAATAGCGGACGGGATCCATGGAGCATGTTTGAAAACATCATTTTTTCAAAGCTTAAAAATCTGAAAAAATTTATACAAATAGAATTACGTGTATAACATGTTTAAGAAAAGTTTTGTAACAATATACTTTTATACGTGTCGTATACGTAAAAAACAAATACAAAAATGTAATAGGCCCTTTTTTTTGTTGGGCCGGAATTTTGTTATTTTTGTGCAGCTTGTAAAAAATATTTTTTTGAACGAAATTTTACAGGTCCACTGTGAATATTTATAAGTTTTCACATATTTGTTTTCGGTTTTTTTTGAAACATAAAAATAACATTTTGTATCTTTTGAAATAAAGTCCTCCACAGAGCCCGTCCTCCAATATGTATAAGTTTTTTGAAAATACAACTTCATATGTATTGTAAAAATTTCTGTAACATAACCCGTGTTGCAGAAATTTCCTGCAACATGTTCGGTGTTGCAATGATAAGGCATAACACCAGGTTGAACGGCTCGCGAGGCGACGGATCCGTAGCAGCATCCATATTATATCGGAGATGCGTACTTATCTGCAACATTTTGAGGGTTTTGTTCTGAGATGGACGGGACGAGAAGCAAATGTTCCTGCTCATCTAGGTTTAGAGTCAGACTTTATTTCTCTCTTTGTAATCCCTGAGTTTCTGATTGACATTCTACAATAAGATGTGATCCGCCAAGATGAATACTCCCTCTGTACCGTAATATATGTCGCTGGAGTAGCTGAACTTTAGCTACTTCAGCGACATATATTACGGTACAGATGCAAAGAGGACGGTTCTAAAAGAATACACACACATATGAATGTGGATATTTATTTATTATATTGTCCCTGATTGCGAACGTTTTCGCTGTGCCAGCGCGTAAAATCCAGCAGCAAACGCTTGGGCCTAGTTTCCTGTTTTTGTAGGGGTTTGCGTGGGCCTCCAAGCATCTGGCCCTTCCTTCTTCTCACTCTCTCTTTCCGGCCTAACACGGACTGCGGCAGTGAGCCAGATCCATCCCCCCACCCCCCACCCGCCGGCCACCACGCGCGCACCCACACAGAGAGAGGCGCAGAGGGGACCCAGACGACGCGACACCGGACCTAGGAGAGGGAGAACTTGAGCGGACGGCGGCGATGGGCGGCGGCGGAGGCACGACCTACAAGGGCTACACCATCCCCCACAACAAGCGCTGGCACACGGTCGCCGGCAAGGGCCTCTGCGCCGTCATGTGGTAATCACCCGCCCGATCCCCCTCCCCTCCCCTCCCCTCTCCCCTCTCTTCCGCCTCCCCCGAGTCCGTCTGACCTCCTCCCGCCGCTCCGGCGCCCGCTTTCCCCGGTTGATCTGGCTGGAACGGGGATACGGGCGGGATCCGCCCTCCGCGCCGGGGATCCCTCTAGGTTAGGTCGTGGTAGATTCGATCGGGAACGCGTCGTGCCGGCCGTTTCTGCCTGCTCGCAGACCATGCGCAGGGGGTGAAATGTACTCCGTTCCTCTTGGTACGCACGCCGGCGACGCAGTGCCCGTAGCAAACGCCCGATTTGGGGATCTGGAGCGGGGAACACTCGCTCAGAGACATGCTGGCTGTCCGATTCGGTCCTTTTCGTTTGCGCCATCGATTCGCAGGCTGCGTTGTAGGCTCGGCTCGGCGGTGATTGTAGTCAATGCATCAGAGCTTTATTCATAGGGAGTTGTTCAAATGTTCAAATCTATGCAACCGCAACCACCTTCAGTTGCTTTTTCATGCTGTTATTCATCGGTAACATAATGAGAAGAAGCTCTCATCCTCAGGTGTAGTGACTGTGAAGTGAGTCACGCTTATCAGTTTCCAGCCTTACTTTAAAACCAGGGAAGTAGAGAAGAATGAGCAAAAAAGAGGATTATCATCCCAGGGTTATGTCTTAACTCGGATGGGATTTGTCCTCGCTGTTGGAATTATTCTAGGTTAGGATAGATTGGATTGGATTGGATTGGATTGGACTTGGAACAGTTCGTGCTAAGTTGCTAACTATTTTTGGTTTGCTTGCTGGTTATGGGTAGGCAGTAAATGGTGATTCTCTTGACCTCTCATGTTGACGACGTTTCTAGTCGCAATTTCTTTAGCAACTGCCCTATTTGTGTGTCTAGTGTGGGTGAACCATGTTGCTTATTCGATCTGGTTCTGTTTGGACTTTTCATCATGCCACTTACCAGCTGCTGAGTCCTTGTTGTAGGTTTTATAATGTGCTCGATATGGGTTTGATCATTTAAGCTTTATGGTTCTTATTGTATGGAGTCTGACACGGGGTGGCAAACACCCTTTTTGGGGCTCTAGAGTGGAAGACACTTAGACGCATACTGATTATCCGATCCGTTTTTGTTCGGACCATGTGATTTGCTCGCTGCTGTGTTGTCAGGCAGTGGTGATTGTAGTAAATGTACTAGGAAGTTTCATAGGGAGTTGTATGAATTTAGGCCTTTAGGTTCTTACACTAGGAAGGTAACCACCTCCACTTGCATTTGCTGTACTATTCTTGACAAAGACTGAAAGAAAGCTCTCACCTTCAACAACAAACAACAACAACAACAACAACAACAACCAAGCCTTTCAGTCCCAAACAAGTTGGGGTAGGCTAGAGTTGAAACCCATAAGATCTCGAAACCAAGTCATGGCTCTGGAACGTGGATAGCTAACTTCCACGCACCCAAGACTGAAAGAAAGCTCTCACCTTCAACGTAGTAAATTTGGAGTGTGTCCTTTTTATCAATTTCCAACCTTAGAATAACAGGGTGATCATCAACCCAAGCTACCAAACAATAGGGTAATCATGTCGCCAGGTTCAGACCTTCAGGGTAATGCCTTCGGTACTGTCATATCTTTGCCACCTCATATGAAGAGAAATTGGCTTCTCCTATTACGGCGATGACTCCTCATTTGGGGATCTAGGCCGAGAGATGGTCATATAGGCATACTGTTTATATGACCTGGTTCTGTTTGGCCATGTGATTTGTTGACCACCAGGAAAGATTGTAGTAAATGTACTAGTGATTTATAGTGGGTTGTTAAAATGTAGTTATGCAGCTGCAACCACCTTCAGTCGATTTTGCTCTGCTATTCGTGATAACAGAATAAGAAGAAGCTCTCATCTTCAAAAAATAGTAACTGTGGAGTATGTCACTTTTATCAGTTTCCAGCCTTACTTAAAACCAGACAAGTAGAGAAGGATAAGCAAGAGGTTGTCATCCCAGGTTTATGTCTTCAGTATGAACTATGATGATCTAATGTTGCTTGCCGACTACTCTCTGTGCTTTCCTCAAATGGGGTCCGTTGTCTGCGTGGGGATTATTCTAGGTCAGGATAAATTGAACTGGGGACAGTTCGTGTTGACTGCTTGCTTTGTTTACTCACTGGTTACAAGCAGGGGTTAAATGGCTATTCTTTTGTTCTCTCGCGTAGGCACCGATTCTAGTTGCAACTACCATAGTAAGTTCCCGATTTGTGGATCTAGGATGGTTGAAACATATTGTTTATCTTATCTTGCTCTGTTTGAACCATGCGATTTACTAGCTGCTGCATCCTCGGTGTAGTGATTACCTCTAGTAAATGTACTAGCGAGTTTGACAGGGGGTTATTCAAATTTAGGCTTTATCTTATTACTCTAGGTATGCATTTGCTGTGCTTTTCTTGGCGAAAGACCAAAAAGAAAGCTCTCACCTTCAGCTGCAGTATCTGTGGAGTGTGTCATTTTTTTCAGTTTCCGACCTGACAACAAGAGGGTGATTATCCACCCAGGTTAGAAACAAGTGAGTTGATCATCTACCCAGGTTAACAAACCGGGAGGTTGGCCATCTAACCTGGTTAGCAAACAAGAGGGTATCATGTGTCCATGTTCAGGGTAATGTGTCAGTATGAAGATCTAATGCTGAGTGTTAACTTCTAGTAAGCTGGTACTTTAATTTCTTTAGTTCTTTTCCACCTCATGTAAAGGGAAAGGGCCGTCTGCTGTTAGGAGCACATCTTTATAACCTTTGCATCTTCTTTACCCAAGACATCTGGAACCTACATCATGCCAATCAATCAACTACTCCCTCCATCCTAAAATAAGCGACTCAAAAATGACTCAACTTTGTACTAAAGTTAGTGCAAAGTTGAGTCACTTATTTTGGGATGGAGGGAGTATACAGGAACCATTGATGGTTAACTGACCCAGCGATTGTTATCAGCATCATAACCGGGGTAAATATTATCTGGTAATCAGAATGCCATGGCTTCAGAAATAAAAACACATGCCACAGTGAAGCATGACAAGTCTTCCGTTCCACTCAGCTTTCCTTCTTCAACCTGCTGGGTCTTTTTTTTATTATTTTCTCTCTAGTTAAGTCTTTCGCCACCATGTTCATATTCTGCCTGCATAGTTTACGATGACCGCATTAGCATAATAGCATCGATGTACTAGATTAAAATGTCGAGGTTGGCTGTATCTCATGGAAGCATAACTGCATGAGTATCAGTACATGTATACTTAGAGCAAGTTATTCTAATAGCACGCTTTTGCTGTATTGTCATGATCATAACCCAAGGTTACACTCTACAGGTTTTGGATTTTCTACAGGGCTAAGCAGGACGGCGCTGTGCTCTTGGTATTACTCTATTATATTTCGGTTTTGCTACTTCCACTCTACACATCCTCTTGATTCCCTTGCAAACATGTTAAATGATATCAATGTTTCAGGGTATGCGTCATCCTTGGGATGGCCATGATGATCACTCTCATGGTCATGGACATGCACATGAGCATGAGGTATTAGCTTCAGGCCACATCTCCACTTTGTTTGTGTGCATAAGTTTTATAAAGTTTCTTGTTAACAACCTGTTTGTCATCTTGGCCTGACTCTTCTTTTTTCCTTGCTATGAATTGCTTTCTATTGTTATTTTGAGCAGTTTTACTATTGATAATGTGAGAACCATACTAGCAGAAACATTGCAAGATTAGAGAAATGCTGGTTGCTGCATATCTTATCATCTTCAATCTTATCAAGTTTAGACACTTCTTGATAGGGAGTCACAACATAGGAAAGTACATTTATCATGTGTCCTGAGTTGCATAATCATTTTTGTAAACCCTGCTGCATAATCATTTCAATGGCATACTATGTTTATGTGTGTCAGAAATCAGTTAGAGCTGCCAACAGTTTTGACAGAAGCGTGCGGTGTCATTTCTCTTGCTAGTTGAAGTACTGGTGGTTATACTTCCTCTTGGTAGTTCATAGACAGTTGATCTAATGAGATCACTGTAACATGTACTCCCTCCGTTCCTAAATATAAGACCTTTTAGAGATTGCACTATGAACTACATACGGATGCACATAGACATATTTTAGAATGTAGATTCACTCATTTTGTTCCGTATGTAGTCTTTTAGTGAAATCTCTAAAATGTCTTATATTTTGGAACGGAGGGAGTATCAGAGTATAATTTAGGCATGCTCCCCATTTCCTTCCTCATAATGAAGACCCGGTATTCTCTGTGACCTCTATGCGCTGCTTATACCACACTGTTGATTATGTCCGGGATATGCTGATGTGTTGTTTTGTTTGGGTGTGGTTTTTGGGAGAAACATAAGGGTTAATCCATTCTCTTTTCTTCCATGCAGGCGTCGTCGTCATCATCACCTTCCCATTGAATTCAATGCTGAAAGCGTCTGAGGAATTGTGTTGCATGTCTCGACGCGAGTCTCTGCTAATAAAAGCACAACCATATGTCATTTCATCCCTGTGTTGTTTGAAAGTGTTAATTTGTTTAGCACCCAAACTGATTTTGTTGCTGGCTTGCTGCGGTGCGAAATGCTTCGGCTAGTATGTGTTGTTGTGATCACCACAGACGTCATCATGGGTTCTTTAAGAAATCCTCCGAAAATATATGTCTTGTTCAAGAAGCACAGTGTGTCGTTGATGAGCATTACCGCTGCTATAACAGTTTCTCGTCGCAAGCATGGCTGAGCGAGAGCCTTTAGCGACATGTTTCCAAGTGTGTCAGATCGGTGGTGTTGGAGCGAGCTGCGTGTAGGCTGTCAAGCGACAGATCTTGCAGCCCCTGAAACTGAATCCTTAATGTAGTAGTACTAGTACTAGTAGCTGGTGGAGTCTCCAACTGGTAACAGCAGCAGCAAAGATAGTATAGATAATACTCCTCGATCGGTTCTGCGCAGCTGGTACCTGAGTTGCCTTGGCTGTGCTCGATGTACCTTGGTTGTGCAGCTGGTCTTTCTTCAAGGTTTCCTTGACATAATATCTGTACTGATCTACTCTCTCTGTAAATAAATATAAGAGCGTTTAGATCAGAGTACTAGATAGTACTCCCTTCGTTTCTAAATAAGAGTCTTTTAGAGATTTGAAAGACTACATTTCTAAATAAGAGTCTTTTAGAGATTTGAAAGACTACATTTCTAAATAAGAGTCTTTTAGAGATTTGGAAGACTACATTCGAATGTATATAGACGTCTTTCAGAGTATATATATTTTTTATTTTGCTCCGTAAATCTCTAGAAAAAAAATTATATTCAGGAAACGGGGGGAGAATCAGCTAAAGCTTAAAGCTGAGAGAGGGTCTGGAAGGTAGCTGGGGTCGGGGGTGGGTTTGCCGGAAGACAAGAATCTTCCCTGGGCAGCACAAGCACTGCACTAGTAGTAGGCTGAGGCTGTCGTGCCCTAATTATAAGCTTGGTGAGGATGAGCCCTAATTAGCTTGGTGATGATGATGATCCGGGGCCCCGTTTAAAACGCTGCCATGTCGGATAACATTGTCAACTCTTGCCAATTTCTCTTTCCCCTACACACGAGGCAAATCCATGCGAATTAGTAGAATCTTATCATATCTTCTCCCACAATAACATAAAGGACAACCTGCTGTCTTCCCTTTCTCGCCCAGAGAATCAAAATATGAATCTGTCTAGAGATTCCATTATAAAGTACAGTACATACAAAACATAATGAGTGAATCTATATTTTAAAATATTTTTACATATATTTATATGTAATTCATACTGTAATTCATAGGAAGACTTATATACTGTATTTAGGAACAGGACTCACCTGGCCGGCCGTGCGTGCGTGCGTACTGTCGCTGCACTGTAACCTGCTCGCAAATGATATAGCCGGCTGGGGGACAGCCCACACCTCATCATCAACCTGAACCAAAAATCGGACAAAAGAACCTCAAACAAAAATCGAACATCATTGAGCTACTTTACGTGATCAAACATCAGATAACAAAAAACGACCACAAACAAACACAAGATAGGTTTCAAACGAACTTTGCAACATCTAAAAGATCATCTTAATTCTTCACTGGCAAGTTCTAAAACGACTACAACTAAAACAATATAAACATAGAGGGGGGGGGGGGGGGGGGCATCACCAATTCCTCGTCGGACCTTCGCCCTTCCGGTTGCCGGCACAACTCTAGGCGTCTGCGGCTAGGGGAGGGTCTTGGTCCTCCGAGGTGGAGGTGCAACTGTCGTTGTCGTCGTCGGAGTTAGAGATGACGATGAGGCCCTTCATCTGATGGACCGTCATGTCTTGCTCCCGCTTCAACTTGGCAAGACGGGCCTTGTCCTTCTTTGCCTCCTTCTCCTCGTGCTCCGACTGCTCAATAGCAAGTCGGAGTGTCTTCACGTTCTTCTGTCGGAGGCGATGAGCATCCGTCTCCGTCATCGCGAGGGACCGGTGTAGACCCATGCGAGGAGTCGCTACTCCTCGCCAGGCTCCACCTACATCCCGCGGTGGCGGCCAGACTGCTCAGTCGAGTCCCTCTCCCATGCCCGCTGCCTCTCACGGCACGCTGCACGCGCCTCCGGAGGCGCGTTCGGGCCAACGGCGCGGGCACAAACACCCACCACTGCCCACGTGGAGGAGCGGTCGACGGTGGAAGGAGACAGCGCGGCGGCGTCCCGGACTGCGCTGTCATGGCGGAGTTGTGCGCTGGCTGGGAGTGTCTGCGCTTCGCCAGTGGGGGAGCTGCAGCGATGCTCCAACTCCGGAGTTGTCGACAGTCTCCACCTTTGACCGCTCCAGCGCAATGCGGAGGGCCAGCTCCTCACCGAGTCGAGGTCGGAGCCGGAGCCGCTGCCGAAGCTGGACATCGGAGTGGATGGGATTTGTCGTCGGAGAGGGAAATGAGAGGACGGAACGAGAGAGAATGAGCTAGTGTTCAGAGCGAGGAGCTCAGATTGGGTTTCTTTGTGGGGGTAGCTATGGGGTCGATGGTAGGCCGGGCCTGTCAGGCGGATGCGTGTGGCCGTGCCCTGGCCTCTTCATATCCACCCTACATTTGGGTTGAATATTGTGCGACTAGGCGGAAGCGTCTTACCCTCGATGTGAGGGGACGCGTTGCATGTTATAGGTAGCAGGGGCGTACCTCCCTGTCAGCAGTGCATACATAGTTGTTGGAGATTTTGTACCTCCCTGTCAACAGTGCATACATAGTTGTTGGAGATTTTCCAGGAGAATTATATCTTGAGGGAGAAGAGATAAGAGAGGTTGCAAGATAAGAGATATTCATTTAACAACCTAGCTCTTCTATTCGTGTACGTGCGCGCCTCAGGGTCTGTCCATCGTGACACAACCGAACAAACAGATATGTGTTTGACACCCTCCTTTAATCATAACTTCATCAAGTTGAGATTATGTTTGAAGTCTTCAAAGCTTCATGTAGGTAGTTTCCCCGGGGGGGGGGGGGGGGGGATTTTGTGGGAAGGAGCTTCGTGAATCCATCTGCAATTTGATCCTTGGAATGCACAGAACGAATATCAAGTTATTTCTGAACGTCGTTCTCTGACAAAGTGGAAATCAATTTCAATGTGTTTTGTCCTGGCATGAAACACTGGATTAGCAGAAAAATATGTAGCACCCAAGTTATCACACCATAAACATGAAGCTTGGATACTTCTTACACCAACTTCTTTCAACATGGATTGTACCCATATAATCTCAGCTCTAGCATTTGCTAATGCTTTATATTCTGCCTCTGTACTGGATCCGAAGATAGTAGCTTGTTTTCTTGGACACCACAAAATTAAGTAAGGGCCAAAAAAACACTGGAAAACCATCAGTTGAACGCCTATCACCGTGACATCCTACCCAATCAGAATCCGGTTGTGCATTTTGCAGCAGTCCAGTGAACCGTGGTGGGTGCATGAAGAAACTGACAGAGTTTGTTAACAACAAAGGAAATACCAGGTCTTGTAAGTGTCAAATATTGAAGTGCACCTACGATACTTCTGTATTTTGTGTTGTCATCCTGGCTCAAAGGTTTCCCTCCGTAAGAGACAATTTTTCAGAACTAGATAATGGAGTGGATGAGGGTTTACAACCTTGCAAGCCAGCCTTTTTCAGCACATTTGTTGCATATTTTTCCTCAGAGAGATGAAGTCCATCCTCATGTTTCTTCACTTCTATACCTAGGAAATAATGTTATTCTCCAAGATCCTTGTTAGCAAACTTTGCACTGAGATCCTTCAAAAGTCATGTGATGGCCTCATCAGATGAGCTTGTAACAATTATGTCATCAACATATATGAGAACAAATATGTGGGTGTTGCATTTGTTCTAAATGAACAATGAGGTGTCATACTTAGAAGGAACAAAACCAACTGTTTGCATTTTTTGACTGAGACATGAGTACGATGCCCTAGGTGCTTGCTTCAACCTATATAATGCTTTATCAAGTTTGCACACATGAGAGGGTGCATTTTTTTTCTCAAACGCAGGAGGTTGTTGTTGGAATTATGCCCTAGAGGTAATAATAAATATAGTTATTATTATAATTCCTGTATCAAGATAATCATTTATTATCCATGCTATAATTGTATTGAATGAAGACTTATATACATGTGTGGATACATAGATAAAACACTGTCCCTAGCAAGCCTCTAGTTGGCTAGCCAGTTGATCAAAGATAGTTAGTGTCTTCTGATTATGAACAAGGTGTTGTTGCTTGATAACTGGATCACGTCATTAGGAGAATCATGTGATGGACTAGACCCAAACTAATAGACGTAGCATGTTGATCGTGTCATTTTGTTGCTACTGTTTTCTGCGTGTCAAGTATTTGTTCCTATGACCATGAGATCATATAACTCACTGACACCGGAGGAATACTTTCTGTGTATCAAACGTCGCAACGTAACTGGGTGACTATAAAGATGCTCTACAGGTATCTCCGAAGGTGTTCGTTGAGTTAGTATGGATCGAGACTGGGATTTGTCACTCCGTGTGACGGAGAGGTATCTCGGGGCCCACTCGGTAATACAACATCACACACAAGCCTTGCAAGCAATGTGACTTAGTGTAAGTTGCGGGATCTTGTATTACGGAACGAGTAAAGAGACTTGCCGGTAAACGAGATTGAAATAGGTATGCGGATACTGACGATCGAATCTCTGGCATCATGAGGAAAATTTTTGTTTCCCATGCGACGTTCCCCAACAGTGGCATCATGAGCTAGGTTCATGCGTAGATGTCTTCTCGAGTAGAACACAAAAGTTTTTGTGGGCGGTGATGTGCGTTTTGCTGCCCTCCTTAGTCTTTTCTTGATTCCGCGGTATTATTGGATTGAAGCGGCTTGGACCGACATTACTCGTACGCTTACGAGAGACTGGTTTCATCGCTACGAGTAACCCCGTTGCTCAAAGATGACTGGCAAGTGTCAGTTTCTCCAACTTTAGTTGAATCGGATTTGACCAAGGAGGTCCTTGGATGAGGTTAAATAGCAACTCATATATCTCCGTTGTGGTGTTTGCGTAAGTAAGATGCGATCCTACTAGATACCCATGGTCACCACGTAAAACATGCAACAACAAAATTAGAGGACGTCAAACTTGTTTTTGCAGGGTATGGTTGTGATATGATATGGCCAACGATGTGATGTGATATATTGGATGTATGAGATGATCATGTTGTAATAGATAATATCGACTTGCACGTCGATGGTACGGCAACCGGCAGGAGCCATAGGGTTGTCTTTATACTAACGTTTGTGCTTGCAGATGCGTTTACTATTTTGCTAGGATGTAGCTTTAGTAGTAATAGCATGAGTAGCACGACAACCCCGATGGCGACACATTGATGGAGATCATGGTGTGGCGCCAGTGACAAAGAAGATCGTGCCGGTGCTTTGGTGATGGAGATCAAGGAGCACGTGATGATGGCCATATCATGTCACTTATGAATTGCATGTGATGTTAATCCTTTTATGCACCTTATTTTGCTTAGAACGAAGGTAGCATTATGAGGTGATCTCTCACTAAAATTTCAAGACGAAATTGTGTTCTCCCCGACTGTGCACCATTGCTACAGTTCGTCGTTTCGAGACACCACGTGATGATCGGGTGTGATAGACTCAACGTTCACATACAACGGGTGCAAAATAGTTGCGCACGCGGAACACTCGGGTTAAGCTTGACGAGCCTAGCATGTGCAGACATGGCCTCGGAACACATGAGACCGAAAGGTCGATCATGAATCATATAGATCATATGATTAGCATAGGGATGCTTACCACTGAAACTATACTCAACTCACGTGATGATCGGACTTGAGCTAGTGTAAGTGGATCATGAACCACTCAAATGACTAGAGAGATGTACATTTTGAGTGGGAGTTTAGCGAGTAATTTGATTAAGTTAAACTCTAATTATCTTGAACATAGTCTAAGTCCACTTTGAATATATTTGTGTTGTAGATCATGGCTCACGCGACAGTCACCCTGAATTTTAATACGTTCCTAGAGAAAGCTAAGTTGAAAGATGATGGAAGCAACTTTGTAGACTGGGCTCGTAATCTTAAGCTAATCTTACAAGCTGGGAAGAAGGATTATGTCCTTAATGCTGCGCTAGGAGATGAACCACCCGCTACGGCTGATCAGGATGTTAAGAACGCTTGGTTAGCACGTCAGGAGGACTACTCAGTAGTTCAATGTGCAGTCTTGTATGGCTTAGAACCGGGACTGCAACGTCGCTTTGAGCGTCATGGAGCATTTGAGATGTTCGAGGAGTTGAAGTTTATCTTTCAGAAGAACGCTCGGATCGAGAGGTATGAGACCTCCGATAAATTCTATGCTTGCAAGATGGAGGAGAACTCGTCTGTCAGTGAACATGTGCTCAAAATGTCTGGATACTCAAACCGTCTAGCTGAGCTGGGGATTGAACTCCCGCAAGAAGCTATCACTGATAGAATCCTTCAATCACTGCCGCCAAGCTATAAAGGCTTTGTGTTGAACTACAACATGCAAGGGATGAACAAGTCTCCCGGCGAGTTGTTTGCGATGCTGAAAGTCGCAGAGTCTGAACTCCGTAAAGAGCATCAAGTGTTGATGGTGAATAAAACCACTGGTTTCAAGAGAAACGACAAAGGCAAGAAGGGTAATTCAAAGAAGAGCGGCAAGCCTGTTGCCAATCCGACGAAGAAACCTAAAGCTGGACCTAAGCCTGAAACAGAGTGTTACTATTGCAAGGGTATGGGTCACTGGAAGCGCAATTGCCCCAAGTATCTGGCTGATAAGAAGGCGGCCAAAGAAAAATCAGGTATATTTGATATACATGTTATTGATGTGTACTTAACCGGCTCTCGTAGTAGTGCCTGGGTATTCGATACCGGTTCTGTTGCTCATATTTGCAACTCGAAACAGGAACTGCGGAATAGACGAAGGCTGGCGAAAGATGAAGCGACGATGCGCGTAGGAAATGGTTCCAAGGTTGATGCAATCACCGTCGGCACAGTTTCACTTCAGTTACCATCAGGATTAGTTATGAACTTGAATCATTGTTATTTAGTGCGTGCGTTGAGCATGAACATTATATCTGGATCTTGTTTATTGCGAGACGGTTACTCTTTTAAGTCAGAGAATAATGGTTGTTCTATTTCTATGAGTAACATCTTTTATGGTCATGCACCCAATGTGAGAGGATTGTTCATATTGAATCTTGATAGTGATACACACATACATAACATTGAGACCAAAAGAGTTAGAGTTAACAATGATAGCGCCATATTTTGTGGCACTGCCGCTTAGGTCATATTGGTGTAAAGCGCATGAAGAAACTCCATGCTGATGGACTTTTGGAGTCACTTGACTTTGATTCACTTGACACGTGCGAACCATGTCTCATGGGCAAGATGACTAAAACTCCATTCTCCGGAACAATGGAGCATGCAAGTGACTTGTTGGAAATCATACATACCGATGTGTGTGGTCCGATGAGCGTGGAGGCATGCGACGGATATCGTTATTTCTCACCTTCACTGACGATTTGAGTAGATATGGTTATGTCTACTTAATGAAGCACAAGTCTGAAACATTTGAAAAGTTCAAGCTATTTCAGAGTGAAGTTGAAAATCATCGTAACAAGAAGATCAAGTTCCTACGGTCCGATCGTGGGGGTGAATATCTGAGTTTCGAGTTTGGTGCTCACTTAAGACAATGTGGAATTGTTTCACAGTTGACACCGCCTGGAACACCACAGCGTAATGGTGTGTCTGAACGTCGTAATCGTACTTTATTAGAGATGGTGCGATCTATGATGTCTCTTACCGATTTGCCGTTATCGTTTTGGGGTTATGCATTAGAACCAGCTGCATTCACTTTAAATAGGGCACCATCAAAATCCGTTGAGACGACACCATACGAACTGTGGTATGGCAAAAGGCCAAAGTTGTCATTTCTTAAAGTTTGGGGATGTGATGCTTATGTCAAAAAGCTTCAGCCTGAAAAGCTGGAACCCAAAGCGGAAAAGTGCATCTTCATAGGTTACCCAAAAGAGACAGTTGGGTACACCTTCTATCTCAAATCCGAGGGCAAAGTGTTTGTTGCTAAAAACGGAGCTTTTCTCGAGAAGGAGTTTCTCTCGAGAGAATTGAGTGGGAGGAAGATAGAACTTGATGAGGTTGTCGAACCACTCATCCCTCTGGATGGTGGCGCAGGGCAAGGGGAAACCTCTGTCGTTGTGACACCGGTTGAGGAGGAAGTTAATGATGATGATCATGGAAGTCCGGTTCAAGTTTCTGTCGAACCACGCAGGTCGACGAGACCACGTGCTGCTCCAGAGTGGTACGGTAATCCCGTCTTGTCAATCATGTTGTTAGACAACAATGAACCTGCAAATTATGAAGAAGCAATGGTGGGCCCAGATTCCAACAAATGGCTAGAAGCCATGAAGTCCGAGATAGGATCCATGTATGAGAACAAAGTGTGGACTTTGGAAATACTACCTGAGGGCCGCAAGGCTATTCAGAACAAATGAATCTTTAAGAGGAAGACGGACGCTGACGGCAATGTGACCGTTTATAAAGCTCGACTTGTGGCAAAGGGTTTTTCACAAGTTCAAGGAGTTGACTACGATGAGACATTCGCACCCGTAGCGATGCTTAAGTCCGTCAGAATCATGTTAGCAATAGCTGCATTTTTCGATTATGAAATCTGGCAGATGGATGTCAAAACGGCGTTCCTTAACGGTTTCCTTAAGGAAGAGTTGTATATGATGCAACCCGAAGGTTTTGTCGATCCTAAGAATGCTAAGAAGGTGTGCAAACTCCAGCGATCCATTTATGGACTGGTGCAAGCATCTCGGAGTTGGAACAAACGCTTTGATGAGGTGATCAAAGCATTTGGGTTTATACAAGTGGTTGGAGAATCTTGTATTTACAAGAAAGTGAGTGGGAGCTCTGTGGCGTTTCTAATATTATATGTGGATGACATATTGCTGATTGGAAACAACGTAGAGTTTTTGGAGAGCATAAAGGATTACTTGAATAAAAGTTTCTCTATGAAGGACCTAGGAGAAGCTGCTTACATTCTAGGCATTAAAATCTACAGGGATAGATCAAAACGCGTGATAGGACTTTCACAAAGCACATACCTTGATAAAGTTTTGAAGAGGTTCAAAATGGAACAGTCCAAGAAAGGGTTCTTGCCAGTTTTACAAGGTACGAGATTGAGTAAGACTCAGTGCCCAACAACTGATGAGGATAGAGAGCATATGAGCACCGTCCCCTATGCTTCAGCCATAGGTTCTATCATGTATGCAATGCTGTGCACTAGACCGGATGTTAGCCTGGCCATAAGTATGGCAGGTAGGTTCCAGAGTAATCCAGGAGTGGATCACTGGACGGCGGTCAAGAATATCCTGAAGTACCTGAAAAGGACTAAGGAGATGTTTCTCGTGTATGGAGGTGATGAAGAGCTCGCCGTAAAGGGTTACGTCGATGCAAGCTTTGACACAGATTCGGATGACTCTAAGTCGCAGACCTGATACGTATTTATTCTTAATGGGGGTGCGGTAAGCTGGTGTAGTTCCAAGCAAAGCGTCGTAGCAGATTCTACATGTGAAGCGGAGTACATGGCTGCCTCGGAGGCGGCTAAGGAGGGTGCCTGGATGAAACAATTCATGACGGATCTTGGAGTGGTGCCAAGCGCACTGAATCCAATAACCTTGTTCTGTGACAACACGGGTGCCATTGCCTTAGCAAAGGAACCACGGTTTCACAAGAAGTCCAGACACATCAAACGACGCTTCAACTTCATCCGCGACTACGTCGAAGGGGAGGACGTAAATATATGCAAAGTGCACACGGATCTGAATGTAGCAGACCCGCTGACTAAACCTCTTCCACGGGCAAAGCATGATCAACACCAGAACTGTATGGGTGTTAGATTTATTACAATGTAATTCACATGATGATGTGAGGGCTAGATTATTGACTCTAGTGCAAGTGGGAGACTGTTGGAATTATGCCCTAGAGGCAATAATAAATATAGTTATTATTATAATTCCTGTATCAAGATAATCATTTATTACCCATGCTATAATTGTATTGAATGAAGACTTATATACATGTGTGGATACATAGACAAAACACTGTCCCTAGCAAGCCTCTAGTTGGCTAGCCAGTTGATCAAAGATAGTTAGTGTCTTCTGATTATGAACAAGGTGTTGTTGCTTGATAACTGGATCACGTCATTAGGAGAATCGCGTGATGGACTAGACCCAAACTAATAGACGTAGCATGTTGATCGTGTCATTTTGTTGCTACTGTTTTCTGCGTGTCAAGTATTTGTTCCTATGACCATGAGATCATATAACTCACTGACACCGGAGGAATACTTTCTGTGTATCAAACGTCGCAACGTAACTGGGTGACTATAAAGATGCTCTACAGGTATCTCCGAAGGTGTTCGTTGAGTTAGTATGGATCGAGACTGGGATTTGTCACTCCGTGTGACGGATAGGTATCTCGGGGCCCACTCGGTAATACAACATCACACACAAGCCTTGCAAGCAATGTGACTTAGTGTAAGTTGCGGGATCTTGTATTACGGAACGAGTAAAGAGACTTGCTGGTAAACGAGATTGAAATAGGTATGCGGATACTGACGATCGAATCTCTGGCAAGTAACATACCAAAGGACAAAGGGAATGACCTACGGGATTATATGAATCCTTGGCACTGAGGTTCAAACGATAAGATCTTCGTAGAATATGTAGGATCCAATATGGGCATCCAGGTCCCGCTATTGGGTATTGACCGAGGAGTCTCTCGGGTCATGTCTACATAGTTCTCAAACCCGCATGGTCTGCACACTTAAGGTTCGGCGTTGTTTTATGCGTATTTGAGTTATATGGTTGGTTACCGAATGTTGTTCGGAGTCCCGGATGAGATCACGGACGTCACGAGGGTTTCCAGAATGGTCCGGAAACGAAGATTGATATATAGGATGACCTCATTTGATTACCGGAAGGTTTTCGGAGTTACCGGGAATGTACCGGGAATGACGAATGGGTTCCGGGTGTTCACCGGGGGGTGGGGGGCAACCCACCCCGGGGAACCCATAGGCCTTAGGGGTGGCGTACCAGCCCTTAGTGGGCTGGTGGGACAGCCCAAGAAGGCCCTATGCGCCATGGGAAGAAAATCAAAGAGAAAAGAAAAAAAAGGAGGTGGGAAAAGGGGGAAGGACTCCTCCTTCCAAACCTAGTTGGACTCGGTTTGGAAGGGGAGGGCTGCCCCCCTTGGCTCGGCCGAAGCCCTTAGGGGTCCTTGGACCCCATGGCAAGGCTCCCCCTCTTCCCCCTATATATACGGAGGTTTTAGGGCTGATTTGAGACAACTTTGCCACGGCAGCCCGACCACATATCTCCACGGTTTTACCTCTAGATCGCGTTTCTGCGGAGCTCGGGCGGAGCCCTGCCGAGACAAGATCATCACCAACCTCCGGAGCGCCGTCACGCTGCCGGAGAACTCTTCTACCTCTCGGTCTCTCTTGCTGGATCAAGAAGGCCGAGATCATCGTCGAGCTGTACGTGTGCTGAACGCGGAGGTGCCGTCCGTTCGGCACTAGATCGTGGGACTGATCGCGGGACGGTTCGCGGGGCGGATCGAGGGACGTGAGGACGTTCCAGTACAGCAACCGCGTTCACTAACGCTTCTGCTGTACGGTCTACAAGGGTACGTAGATCACATATCCCCTCTCGTAGATGGACATCACCTTGATAGGTCTTCGTGCGCGTAGGAAATTTTTTGTTTCCCATGCGACGTTCCCCAACAGTTGTTTCATGTACATTTCCTCTTCTAGAACACCATGAAGAAACACGTTCTATACATTTAGCTGTCTGAAACTCTAGCCCCTCAAATCAATAATAAACAAAACAAGATGGATGGTGGAAGCTTTTACAATAGGACTAAAAGTGTCCTCATACTCTATACCATACCGTTGTTTAAAACATTTTGCCACAAGTCTCCCTTTGTAGCGATCGATGGTTCCATCAGATTTTCTTTTGATCCTGAATACCCCCTTCCAACCAATGAGATTTTCCCCTTGCAGTGGAGAAACCAAATGGCATGTTTTATTTCTCTTCATAGCCATGTATTCTTCTTGCATAACTTGCTTCCAATTTCCATCACCAAGTGCTTCTTCAAGCGTATATGGTTCACCGGGTTCACTTGTGGAACAAATCATCCCATATTTTGTTACATGTTTGTAATTGACATGTTGTATTACCCCTTGTTGTAGTCTTGTACGATGTAGCTTGCACTCGGGACAAAGAAGATCCTGTGGCAGCAACATGAGTTACTGCAGGCGAAGATCCCGAGGTAGATGCAGAAGCATCATCAGTTTCGAGAGCAGCTACAACGATTTCTGGTGCCGGATCTTTTATGGTTGCGGGGGAATCGACGATGTGACGAGAAGCCGTAGAAGATTTTGTCTGGTGGGGATCATCGACCCCCTTGCGTCAGTTGTGGGCCCCGCGTTTGGTCGGCCTGCACGGGGCGCGCCGCTTGTGGCAGACCGGTTGGACCGAGAAGCGAGCGCCTATGGATCCAGCCGGAGGTGGACACATAGGCGCACGAGAGTTGTGCGGAGCGGTGGCTGCACCGCCGCCAGTTGCGGGCTATCGCATGCCGAGCGTGGAGCCGCTTGCGGCCGCACGGTCGGGCATATCCCACGTAGCTGAGGGCGCGCATGCGTGGGAAAATCTGCTTGGGAAGTTTGTGGGTATATATCCTGGAGCGGATCCGCCTGACTAATCTGCCGGGCGTGTAGACTCCGATCCTATTGAGGAACGTTGCATGGGAAATAAAAAGTTTCCTACGTTCACATAAGATCTATCCATGGTGATGATCATATACTAGAGGAGAGATCGGATCCACATACCCTTGTAGATCACTAAGCGGTAAGCGTTAAGAAACGCGGTTGATGTAGTCTAACGTCTTCGCGATCCAAATCGCAAGCCGACCCGCGATCCAATCACGATCTAGCGTCGAACAGACGGCACCTCCGCGTTCAACACACGTGCAGCTCGATGACGATTGATGACCCACAAGTGTAGGGGATCTATCGTAGCCTTTTTGATAAGTAAGAGTGTCAAACCCAACGAGGAGCAGAAGGTATTGACAAGCGATCTTGAGCAAGGAATAACTGCAAGTACTGAAAGGTAACTTTTCCTGGGTTTTCTAGTATAAGCAACAAGGAAATAAATGCAAGGAAAGTAAATGGTGCCGAGGTGCAGCAAGTGGCCCAATCCTTTTGAACACAAAGGATAAGCCGAGGGACTAAACTTATAAAGACTAAGGCGTTCCTGAGGACACACGGGAGAGATAGTCAAGTGCTTTTGCCATATTCTATCTAGTACTTATGTTTTGTATTGATAAGTGTTATGTGGGTGGATCTTAACTAGTGCATCGTCTAGGCTAAGACAATTACACTCTTATAATTTATCCCTCTTGCAAGCATCCGCAAATACAAGAGAGAAATTAAGGCAAAGCCTAACCATAACAATAAGCTTTAGGGTCCAATACTCCTCGTGCAAAAGTATGCGAACTAGGGTTCAGGTTTCTGTCACTCCGGCAACCCACCATAAGCATTCTTTATACATGATGCATTCCCCTAGGTCCTTAAAAAGGCAAAGTGTTATGTAGTCGACGTTCACATAACACCACTAGAAGAATAACACCATAACTTAAATATCAATCAACACATATTACTTCAACATCACATGACTACTAGCAACAACTAGACTTCTCCCATGTCCTCAAGAACTAAAGTAACTACTCACAAGACATAAAAGAGATCATGATCAGAGGTGATGAAAATATGATGAACAATCTATTCATAACAATAATTCTCCAACAAAAATCAATAGCATTCACCACAAAAGAGTAATCAACACCGGTAGAGTAGAGGGGATGAATAGTGCAAGGTACAACTCCGATTGCAATGGTAAAGTGAGATGGGGTGAAGATGGAGATGGTGCTAGAGATGATGATGATGGTGATGATGATCTCGATGATGCTCGTGACGATGGTGATGACAATGAGGACGATCTCCCATTCCGGGAGGAGTTCTCCCCAGCGGAATCTGCCCGCCGGAAAGGTCTTTTCTTCTTTGTAGGTTTCCTCCCCGGAGCGGCGGCGGAACTCCGGAAAAACTTCTGTCCCCGTAACTTTTAGGTCACGTGGGTCATATAGGCCAAAGGAGAGCACCGGAGGAGGGACGCACCACCCAGGCGGCCTCTGGGCGCGGCCTAGGGGTGACCCGTGCCAGCAGGTCGCCTGGGTGCCCTGTGGCCCCATCCGGCCCTTCTTCGGCTTGTCTTTGTGATCTGTTTGAAAAATCCTCCCCCGTAAATTACAGCGCAGTTGGAGATGTTCTCATATAGTAACTCTTCAATCAATTTTGTCCGCTGAATCGTGCGTGTGCTGTTTCGGCATCGGAAAGTTGTAAACTGTGTAAAATAAGCCAAAAAATTCTAAGTACATCATTATATTGTGAAATATATAAATGAACAGAGACAAATTATGATACAAACTAGTGATGCATTTTGGATGTATTAAGTCCCCCAAGCTTAGACCTCGCTTGTCCCCAAGCGAATACTGAGCTCGGTAAACCTGTCCACAAGTTTTAGAGAGTGAAGTGTCGATAAATAAGAATACGAACAAGAAGCATCATAATTTCGCTACTAAACTCAACCATCCTCAACAACAATCTCAACTCATAAGGCCCATATGAAAGAGTAATATCAATTACAATCAAAAGTAGGGCTAATGAGACTCATCAAACCATGGCAAACATGCCCTTGGTCAAAGAACAACTAATAAATTTTAACTTTTGCTCTTCCTCTTATATTTTGATGAGATCAATTGAAGCTTTTTGAAAGAACATGTTATTAGTCAAGAAGTGAAAATGCTAACACAAAGGAAGATGTTTGCTTTAGCTAGGCTTAACAAACAACTTACTCATCTTAAGGATAATGTCAACAAAGTTGCGATAGGGCAATTCTCAATGAAACAATATAAATGCTTGCATCTTTGTCAACATAAAGTGTCTGCTCTTTTAAAGGATAGAAAGAAGTAGGTTTACTGACTCAACATAAAAGTAAAAGATTAGCCCTTCGCGGAGGGAAGTAGGGAAAACTCATGTGCTAGAGCTTTTAGAGATTTTGAAATCAACATGATTGTAAAAAAAGATTTTGAGAGGTGCATAATTTGTCAACGAATGCTAGCAGATAGCCCAATACTTCTCATGCTGGACAAGTTTTGAGGAGCGACTCCCAAAGTGGGGACGATCACATCCCCTTAGTCTCCTTTGTTTATCACTACCAAAATTTTCTGATTTCTCATTAACAAAGCGTGAAGGAGGTTTTGTTTGTTGTTATTATCTTTTACGAGCTGGGCGCACTCATGCCAATCCCTCTTTGTATTAGGGGTTCACAGATTAAACATGCAAACCCAGGATAAAACTTGTCCAGTATGAGAAGATCATGAATTATCTACTACTTCCTCATGAGCTAAAACAGAGGCACAAAACATGGAGTAATATTTGAAGGTTTAAAGATAGCACATGAGTAATATACTTTAGTAGTGGCGGTGAAATACCACATAAAGGGAAGGTATGGTGGACTCTTGGGAAAGTTGAGGTTTCAAGGTATGGTTGCACAAGCAGTATTCCCGCTTAGTACAAGGGTTCGCTAGCGAAGGATTTTGAGAGCAGACAAATGATGTTGACTTGGATGCAAAACAATATAAGGTTTAACATAAAGAATTGGCATGAAACATCAAGTTGTCTTCCTTGTGAGCATAACACTTCAAGCATAAGAACATAAAGGTTTTGGCTATGTCGCTACTAGAAAAATGCATGCTTGTTGTTATGACCAATGCTATTTTTCCAAGATTAAATAAAGTTTTCGAAGCCATAACTGATATATAAGATCAATACTCCCATAAGAATCAACATATAAGGTTGATTGCATAAAGAGAATACCAGGTGCAGCAAAGAAACCAATAGACTTCTCATTAATATTCCATCATAGACAACTGCACACTCATGGATACAAGACTCTCCACAAAGGAGTGATAGACCTCAATGCAAACACCTATTTCATAAGATAACTTCCCTAGACATGATACGACACTAAACTTGACCATAAAAGATAAAAGATAAAGATAAAAATAAAAATAAAGATACCGGGCACTCCCCCAAGCTTGGAACAAGCTAAGGGAATGCCATTACCCATGAAGATTTCACTCTTCATCCTTGTTCTTGTTCCATCGGTAATCTTTAGCGAAAAGCTTCCATGGCAAAGGTCCTCCCTCCAGACAGGATTCTTCAGTCTCTAGGATCCTGCTTTCAGCAGATAAGCCTATGCGCAAAAACTTTAGGCCATACTCACAGTTCTGGTTTTGAAGGTCATAAATGTGCCCTTGAAGCTCGAACACTTTGGTTTCCAATTCAGATATGATTGATCGCACTTCCTTCATATCCTTTTCATGTTGCTTCTTCAACTCGGCGATGGTATCGAAGTTGGCCTCGACACCACACTCGATCATCAACTTGTACCTGAAGACTTCTTGCTCCACCTCTCCCATCCTGGCCTCGGTGCTCCCCTCCTTGACAGGTCCCTTCAGATCTTCTTTGTGGAGGACACCATCCTCCACCCAAAGTGTTTGAGGGTGTCTCTTTACCTCTGCGAGGCAAGGGTTGATGACGTTGACGAAGAACTTGTCCTTGGGGGATTTTGGGGAAGCCATGGCACCTAGGTTTGCTGAAAGTTCTCCTGGCACAAACAGATGGAAAAGAAAACGCACGGAATCGCAAGATACAAAGCCGGGACGATCCAGAAAATATATAGCAAAAATTTCTGCATCAAAAGGAAGGTAACAAGCTAAAGTGGGGCCGGAGACGGACTCCGGGTGGTCCAGACGGCCTGCTGGCGCGGCCAGGAGGTAGCCCGCGCCACCAGGTCGCCTGGAGCACCTGGAGCTCCTCTCCGGCTCGAAATTTTCCTAATTTGGCAAAAACACATAATATAGAACTTTTATTGATGTTCGCAAAGTTTCCTTACCGTATTTCGTACCTATTCTTATTCTGCTTCTGTCGGTGTTTGACACAGTGTTGCAATATGTTCTTCATGAGTGGCTACCTGTATCGCATCCACCTCTACATTGATGGGGTGTCACGCCCAAGATGCGACCCTATCCTCAATTTGGCACGAGGGCCTCATCAGGGATAGAAGCGCATCTCGTCGTGTCGCAAGAATGGATATCGTCACAAGTACATGTACTGAAGAGAAGAGATATATATAGAGTTGGCTTACACTCACCACAAGCTACATCAGAGTCACATCAGTACATTACATAATCATCAAGAGTAAGAGTAGGGTCCGACTACGGACGAAAACAAACGAGAAAAATAAGAACGACGTCCATCCTTGCTATCCCAGGCTGCCGGCCTGGAACCCATCCTAGATCGATGAAGAAGAAGAAGAAGCAACTCCAAATGAACAATCAACGCGCTCGCGTCAAGTAACCTTTACCTGTACCTGCAACTGGTGTTGTAGTAATCTGTGAGCCAAAGGGGACTCAGCAATCTCATTTCCAAAGGTATCAAGAATAGCAAAGCTTAATGGGTGAGGTATGGTTAAGTGGCGAGGTTGCAGCAGCGGCTAAGCATATATTTGGTGGCTAAACTTACGAGTACAAGAATAAGAGGGGGAAGATCTACGCATAACGGACGTGAACTACTGACGATCAAATGAATGATCCTGGGCACCTACCTACATCAGGCATAACCCCACCGTGTCCTTGATCGGAGAAAGAACTCATGAAAGAGACAGTCACGGTTACGCACACAGTTGGCATGTTTTAATTAAGTTAACTTCAAGTTATCTAGAACCAGTGTTAAACAAAGCTTCCACACTGCCACATAACCGCGGACACGGCTTTCCGAAAGATTTAACCCTGCAGGGGTGCTCCAACTAGTCCATCACAAATTACCACAAGCCGCATAGAAATCCTCGATCACGAAGCTCGCGATCTCGTCGGATTCCCTAGTGGAAAACCTCAACTCTCAGATTACCCAAAGCATCACCGGAATCCCGATGCATAAGATATCTCGTCAAAGGTAAAACTAATCCAGCAAGGCCGCCCGACGTGTCGACGATCCTGATAGGAGTCGCGTACCTCGTTCTCAGGACACGGCGGATGAGCTAGACGTCGGGATCGCTAAACCTCCGGGTGACCAGAGGGGCGCCGGACATCGCTCAGGTGGGGCCAACACTCATGAGGAGCACTGGCCCGGGGGTTGATTAAAATAGTCCGCGGGTGCCGGCGGGTCCCTATGCATTATTATTAGGTTATTAGGAAAATGTAGTACCAAAGTTGGGCCTTGCCAGACCAGCTTTAATCTAAAACGAATTATCAAGGGGGTCCCCATAACAACCCCGATCGTGTTAGGAGCGCTCATTTATGGAACATAACACCGGTAGCCGAAACTAAGGCGGCAAGGGTGGAACAAAACACCAGGCTAGAAAGGCCGAGCCTTCCACCTTTTACCAAGTATATAGGTGCATTAAATTAAATAACATATAATATGGTGATTTAACAAGGAACCCATGCTTTCGCATGGAAGCATCTACACCTGCAACTAGCAACGCTAACACAGGGTTAAGCAAGCGGTAACATAGCCAATCAGTGGTTTGCTAGGTTGAACAGGTTGAAGGTTTTCATGGCATTCTTGAGAGGCTGATATTTAACAGGTGGTAGGCAACGAGACATAATCGATAGAAGCGATAAAACTAGCATGGCAATGATAGTAATGGTATCTGGGGAAATGATCATCTTGCCTGAGATCCCGCTTGGAAGAACAATGACTCCGTGAAGCAGACGAACCGACGTAGTCGAACGGGTCCTCACATCCGACACGTTTGCGGAACTCTATCGAGACGAAGCAGACCGGAAACACAAATGAACACACGATATTCACCACACGATGCACAACACAAATGATGCATGAGCAGCTGAAAACAGGCAAGTCACGGCATGACAATCCACACAATCAAACACTACACATTAAGTGAAGTTCAATATGCAACGAGTTGCATAATGACGAAACTCCACGTTAATTTATTTAGTTATATCCCGATTAAATACACGACAATATTAAATGTGACTAAACATGGCAAGAGGTGAAGCGTAATTAATCTACCTATCTAAGCATTTTAAATGAGGTCGGAAATGACATATAGCACCTCCGAGACGACCTCACATGTTAATTTACAATTCTGTCCAGATCTGAACTAATGCATTTAATTAGTTGTTAAACAGCCAAACAAATAGGGTCACGTGATTCTACGCGTCAAGACAAGCAATCTAGACATAAAGAACATCTCCAACGGAGCTACGGTTCAAAAGATACAAGCACCGCAAGATATGATGGCATGAATGCAATATGTGTGCAACGACGGTCACGAGCACTTCAAAACATTTAAAACAGCAAGAGAAAATGAAACTACACGAGATTCTAAGCAAGTTTCATGTAGGACACGATCAAATCGGAGCGACGGTTCAAAAACTACGAGCAAAACAAGAAATCACTACAATGTGCCAAAATCAGCCTAGCATTTTCTACGCCCCACAACTACGGATACACAACTCCGATATGCTCAAGCAAGGCATGGCACGAAAGAGGACAATACTCTCCACTACAAACAACTAACAACAACTAGCATGGCAGCAAGGAACACTAGGGAAGGATGTCACAAAACGGCTTCCCACACACTATTGCAGACTTAGTGAAAATTACACCTCATGAAAGTGCAGTTTTCGATCTGAAGCAATATTGACAGAAAGAAAACCTACAGCTACAGGACTCCAAATGGCATGAAACTTCACAGCAAGCTAGAAAAACACAAGGGCTACAACTTACTCCATTGGACCAACCTCAAAAGAGCTACAGATCACAAGATGCAAGCAAGACAAGACAGCAACAAAATAAAACAGAATTCAGACTTAGAAATAATTCAGTTCGTCCAAAACAACACTATTTCTAGCAACTTGAGAGCAAGCAAAACGCACCTAAACATGCATTTCTATTGCAACCAAAAATACCAGGAGCTAGACAAAACATCCAAGAACAACTTCCTAGTTGACCACTCCGTCAAACGAAGCACGGAATAAATCCTACGAAATAAACAAAAGGGCACCACGGCAAAATATCGCGCAAACTAACTTACTCAAAAGCTAAAAATAATTGCACAGAAAAATCACATGGATTTTTCTACCCCGGAAACATATAGAATATGTGGGGTTTGCAACACGATATAAAGCCACACATTAATGCGGGAAAATAACCTATATACAGAGGCAATTCCCTACACGCAAAAATACAAATGACCGCTCTAAAATGCATGGAAAAAATGGTGCCTAAAACATAGGCATTTCTAACACAGCACTCTAGCAATCCGGACTTGCACGGAAATTAAATACGGGGCGGAAACATAATAGAACAACATGTGTTTCTAGGCATACGGCATGCTAAACGATGTCAAACACTTATGCAAGTTGGAAAATCTTATTCTATGCGAAATTCTACGCCAAAACCATATAAAATGTGCCTCGATCCGACTTGCGAAATAAAATCTACGGGCATTTTACTATCGTCATATTTCTGAAATTGAATACGATCCGAAATCCTAAAAAAAAATAGCTACGGGCCTAAACTACTACTAACAGGCCGATCAGAGCAAGCGCTTCACAACTAAGCAACGCCTCAGGCGGAATATAGTAGAGAGGGCGGCGGGCTCACCTAGCTGGGCCGTGGCCCAGGACGACGAGGTGGCAGCGCGAGAGGTGGGCTGGTCGTGGCGCACCTGGGCGGCGCTGGGCGATGGGCCTCGGGTGCTGGCACGCTGCAGGAGGAGGCCGGCCTAGGCACCAGCCTTGCCCCCGATGCGGCCCAGGGAAGAAGGTCCTCGTCCTCGATCCCGCCTGGATCGGGAAGCAGAACGCCGGCGGGAGACGCAGCGGCATGGCGACGGGCACTTGACGGCGGCTGGCAGCGAAGCCTCGTGTGGCGCACGCGTCGGGCACCGGCGGGAGCTCGGGAGGCCAAGGGGAAGCGGCGGATCTGGCCACGGTTCGAGGGCGGCGGCTGAACTGGATAGGGAGGCCGAGGGCGACGACTCCGGCCGGCAGAGGTGCTCCGGCGAGCTGCTGCCGGCGTCGGGGAACATGACGAGGTGCGGGTTAGGCGCGGGGCTGCTGCCTCGGCAGGAAGAGGCTCTGCTCGGGCACGGGCTCGGGAGGAGCTCGAGGCTGCCATGGGAGGAATGCCAGGGAGCTCAGGGTCGGGCCCAGATGGGCTTTGATGGGCTTGGTTCGGGTCCGGGCGGGCCCGACGGCTGGAGGTGGGAGGAGAGAGTAGGTGGGGGCGGCTAGGGTTTCGGGATGGCGCGGATCCCGAGGTGGAGAGGGGTCGGTTGCCTAAAATTAAGGAGGAGGTCTATATATAGGGAAATGAGGGGCTCGGTTAACCAGAATCGCGTTCCGGATCCAACCGTGGGGTCGGATTCGGACGATTCCGAACGCCGGTATGGGTACACGGCCGCGTAGAGGGGATATCCGGAGACGAGAGGGAGAACGGGCGGCGCGGCAACGCTTTCTAAAACACTGACAGACGTTCGACGGTAGACCGAATACGGTGCCGCTACGGACGACAGTTCGGGTAGCAGACGCTCTGCGATCACGACGAAACTCGACAGACGGCCTGGCTATATACAAATAATACTGCACGACAAATTCCAGCTCAATCGGAGAAAGTATTATCCACGCCTTAAAAATAGGGTTACGACGGTGCCGCGGGCGCGTGCGTGTGTGGTCAGGCTCGGAACGAACAACGACGAGAACCGACAACTACTAACAGATGCAAGTTTTGAAAACGGGCGGCAACGGGATGCCAATGCAATGTTGATGATGCGCATGATGCGATGATGATGCGACAAAATAAAACAGACACACGACGAAAACGGAAAGGAAAGGGAATCTTCTGGAACGTCGGCATCGGGCTGTCACAACTCTCCTACACTACAAGAGGATCTCGCCCCGAGATCCAAGAATGAAAGGGGGAGAGGATGAGAAAGAACAAGAGGTAAAACTTAGTCGCTTCTTTGACCAACGAGTGAAACCAACGACCTTTGAAGGTTGTAAGGAGATGAGGAATGATATGAGAAAGAAGCAAGAATTCACGGAAAATTTCGGCAACACTTCGGTAGGAAAATGGGACAAAAAATTCGATAAGATGAAAGAAATAGACAATATTCATAACAAACAACTAAATAGAGCAAGGAAACACCAGGATTTTGATAGGATAACATGATTGACCCAAAGAGCAACATCACAATGCCTCCGGAACAAGAGAATACGAACTAGCTCATACGGAAGGAGAGAATGAAGAGAAAAATGACAACTACTAACTCAAATGAACTTGACAAGCACCCTTGCGAGAAGAATTGAACCGAGTTGTTGGAAAAAAAACAACGAAAAGAACAAGATAGTAGTGGGCTTATGGAAACCTTTCAAACTAATGAAGTGACAACCAGCCACTAACAGAACAAGGATTGTTGAAAGCAAAGATATCAAAACTTCTTACACCAAGAGGATACAATGAGAACTTGGATTAATGACAAGCTCCATGATAGCAACAATCCATAGGAAAAGCTTTAGGTGAAATCCAAACCAAGATAGCTCAATGAATAAATCATCGGTACAAATATCTCATGATCATTGAATTGGTGGGTTTAATTATCTCATTCTTGAAAGGAAAACTCTTCGAGGCTCCTACACTAACAAGAATGCTATAATACCACCTCAAAGAACACAGGAAGAACAATTGCACATAGAAATGCAAGAGAAGAAAACTTGAGGTTCTCCAATAAGATTCTTGAAGAACACTTGAGAATGAATCACATCCTTGAAAAACCACCATGACGGACCACCGTATACAAAAGAATGATGCAAAGATATCAAGGAAGAAAAGAATAAGATTATGACCTGACCAAGATTTAGATGAAGCCTCACAAAGAGATACTTAAAAGAACTTGGAACTCCGGAAAAGAAAAGATAAGAACACTTGAGAAAAGAGATTGATATCAAGAGCTACTCCTGAAGAAGAATTCAGATTACTATGAACAAGAATAAGAATTATGTGATACTAGTCCTTCATCAAGTTTAATTGATGACAAGCAACGGATTTAGCATACCCCTTATTCTTCTTGATAGAAACTTGAGGAGAGAGATATATATGCACCACTAGAAGAAGTCTTGAAGGAGACACCGGTGAGAATTCACAATTGAATGGGAATACCAAGAAAGCATGGAGACACGTGAGAATGAAGAGATCATGATCCACCTGAGAGAGAAATTGAACAAGGCACCGGATAATCGAGAGACGAACGAAGAGACAACAATTGAGAAGAGTTGAGGATGGAAGCTGAAAGCTAAGAACGAAAAATCTTCTAAAATGATGGCCTTCGGAGGACGAGAAATAAAAACAACTCAGAGAAGCACCGGATAGCATGAAAGGGATTACTCATGATTGGAGCAAATAAGATAATGCCACGAAGATGAAATGATGAATCTGCAAGAGAATGGACCAAGATTCGAGAGAAACACTCCTTCGAATTTGCAAGCTGAGAATGATGACGAGAAACAACACCAAGAATTAACTGAGACACCCTGGAATAATGAGGAATGAAAGGTTGATCCAAAGACGAAAATAAATTCAAATTGAACTTGGAGAAAGAATATGACCGATGAAATTCATACTTACGTCATAGTTGAAAAGATTTAGAGATCTCCAGAAAATAACAAGAGCCAGATAAGATCATGGGAAAGAACCAGTGGGTTATGGCCCACTCGAAGAAACCACCGTTGAAAGGATTACTAGAACGGAAGATATTGCACCGGTATGAAGAAAACTAGATGAGGATAGCACCTCAAAATAATTAAAAGAATTGGAAATAAGAACCTCTGAGAAAACTTCAGCACTCCGGATGGAATAGAGAGAAATGACAATAAGAAGATTGATGAGAATTTCCCACATGGGAAAAATTATAAGGATGAATAGGATACAATGAACACGGATAATTAAATTAAATTCACCGGAAAAGATGACAAGAACGAACAAATATGACACGAATCTCCTGAGAATCTTCACAATGAATCACCGGCTACGAAAGGAAGAAGAGATAGCGGAAGCACAATGAAATGAATGCGCTTGGATGAAATCCAATCACCAAATAAAAAGGGCGGGAGGGCGGGGAAAAACAAAGACGACTTGGGACAGAAGAGACGAACTCCGGATGAAATGAGAGAACAATCTTGCAAAATAGGAGAGGATGGAATTCACTTGAAGAGAAACACACCGGTTGGAAAAGAATTAACATGACGAATCCGGTTGACAAGAATTGACATGATAATTGAACGAACAAAAGAATTTGCATTCTCACATAAAAATATGAGAACACCTCTTAGGAAAGATCTGAAATCACCACTTGACATCGAAGCAACTCAAAATACCACATTCCAACAAAACAAAGGGTGAGGCTTATGAAGTAAGCCAGAACAAACTCATGAGAAAGATTTCGTCCGATATTTTCGTGGACAGGATCGCACGGGCTCGATTTTACAGTAGCCATCAAGTGCAAGCTAGTGCACCCGACATACGAAGCGTCCCCGAGTCATAGCAAGCTACAAGGACTCTTTAAGACACAACGTGTACCGCTGTAAGTCGACCGTGAAGAAACGAGTCCACTAGATGTCGAACCCCAACCTAACATCATGCATTTGTTGGAAGATTGTCCTATAAGCAACTACTTGAATTCCCACCTATGAATTCCCGAAATATCTGGTCATGCAATCTGGTACACGGATACAAGGAGTAATAATCACGCAACTCCTATACTAACCTGTCACCTGTATCACATCCGTCGACACACAACCAAAATCTCGGACCTTCATCTACAACAGACCCTCGTGATCACAACGATACAAAGTATGGCAGTACTCCCGAACAATCTGCACCAGTACTGGGGAAATCGGGATTATCTCGCCACTACTAGTATTGAAGCAATTACGAACATCCTTCGTACTGAGATACTAAGAAATCTGAATGATGACGATGTGCTCGAGAATCCCCTGGAGCTCAACTCCCCGGAAGAAAATCAAGTCAGACAGGAGGCACCAAGACAGAACTCCATCACATCGGCATCATATAGATTCGAAAAATATCCGCGTGATCCTAAAAAATTTTTGAGTGGGAAGAGGAGTAGAGTAATATATTACATCAAGATTCCTCACCAGAGCATAGAAGAGGAGAAAAAAGAAGCCTACTCTCCGATATATAACTAGACTCAAAGTATTTTTACTAGACTCGAGTCGGCCAAGTTTGATCAATCAAGGGGGCTCCTAGGTCGGTACAGCTCTGATACCAACTTGTCACGCCCAAGATGCGACCCTATCCTCAATTGGCACGAGGGCCTCGTCAGGGATAGAAGCGCATCTCGTCGTGTCGCAAGAATGGATATCGTCACAAGTACATGTACTGAAGAGAAGAGATATATATAGAGTTGGCTTACACTCGCCACAAGCTACATCAGAGTCACATCAGTATATTACATAATCATCAAGAGTAAGAGTAGGGTCCGACTACGGACGAAAACAAACGAGAAAAATAAGAACGACGTCCATCCTTGCTATCCCAGGCTGCCGGCCTGGAACCCATCCTAGATCGATGATGAAGAAGAAGAAGCAACTCCAAATGAACAATCAACGCGCTCGCGTCAAGTAACCTTTACCTGTACCTGCAACTGGTGTTGTAGTAATCTGTGAGCCACAGGGGACTCAGCAATCTCATTTCCAAAGGTATCAAGACTAGCAAAGCTTAATGGGTGAGATATGGTTAAGTGGCGAGGTTGCAGCATCGGCTAAGCATATATTTGGTGGCTAAACTTACGAGTACAAGAATAAGAGGGGGAAGATCTACGCATAACGGACGTGAAATACTGATGATCAAATGAATGATCCTGAACACCTACCTACGTCAGGCATAACCCCACCGTGTCCTCGATCGGAGAAAGAACTCATGAAAGAGACAGTCACGGTTACGCACACAGTTGGCATGTTTTAATTAAGTTAACTTCAAGTTATCTAGAACCAGTGTTAAACAAAGCTTCCACACTGCCACATAACCGCGGACACGGCTTTCCGAAAGATTTAACCCTGCAGGGGTGCTCCAACTAGTCCATCACAAATTACCACAAGCCGCATAGAAATCCTCGATCACGAAGCTCGCGATCTCGTCGGATTCCCTAGTGGAAAACCTCAACTCTCAGATTACCCAAAGCATCACCGGAATCCCGATGCACAAGATATCTCGTCAAAGGTAAAACTAATCCAGCAAGGCCGACCAACGTGTCGATGATCCTGATAGGAGTCGCGTACCTCGTTCTCAGGACACGGCGGATGAGCTAGACGTCGGGATCGCTAAACCTCCGGGTGACCAGAGGGGCGTCGGACATCGCTCAGGTGGGGCCAACACTCATGAGGAGCACTGGCCCGGGGGTTGATTAAAATAGTCCGCGGGTGCCGGCGGGTCCCTATGCATTATTATTAGGTTATTAGGCAAATGTAGTACCAAAGTTGGGCCTTGCCAGACCAGCTTTAATCTAAAACGAATTATCAAGGGGGTCCCCATAACAACCCCGATCGTGTTAGGAGCGCTCATTTATGGAACATAACACCGATAGCCGAAACTAAGGGGGCAAGGGTGGAACAAAACACCAGGCTAGAAAGGCCGAGCCTTCCACCTTTTACCAAGTATATAGGTGCATTAAATTAAATAACATATAATATGGTGATTTAACAAGGAACCCATGCTTTCGCATGGAAGCATCTACACCTGCAACTAGCAACGCTAACACAGGGTTAAGCAAGCGGTAACATAGCCAATCAGTGGTTTGCTAGGTTGAACAGGTTGAAGGTTTTCATGGCATTGTTGAGAGGCTGATATTTAACAGGTGGTAGGCAACGAGACATAATCGATAGAAGCGATAAAACTATCATGGCAATGATAGTAATGGAATTTGGGGAAATGATCATCTTGCCTGAGATCCCGCTTGGAAGAACAATGACTCCGTGAAGCAGACGAACCGACGTAGTCGAACGGGTCCTCACATCCGACATGTTTGTGGAACTATATCGAGACGAAGCAGACCAGAAACACAAATCAACACACGATATTCACCACACGATGCACAACACAAATGCAGCTGAAAACAGGCAAGTCACGGCATGACAATCCACACAATCAAACACTACACATTAAGTGAAGTTCAATATGCAACGAGTTGCATAATGACGAAACTCCATGTTAATTTATTTAGTTATATCCCGATTAAATACACGGCAATATTAAATGTGACTAAACATGGCAAGAGGTGAAGCGTAATTAATCTACCTATCTAAGCATTTTAAATGAAGTCGGAAATGACATATAGCACCTCCGAGACGACCTCACGTGTTAATTTACAATTCTGTCCAGATCTGAACTAATGCATTTAATTAGTTGTTAAACATCAAAACAAATAGGTTCACGTGATTCTACGCGTCAAGACAAGCAATCTATACATAAAGAACATCTCCAACGGAGCTACGGTTCAAAAGATACAAGCACCGCAAGATATGATGGCATGAATGCAATATGTGTGCAACGACGGCCACGAGCACTTCAAAACATTTAAAACAGCAAGATAAAATGAAACTACACGAGATTCTAAGCAAGTTTCATGTAGGACACGATCAAATCGGAGCTACGGTTCAAAAACTACGAGCAAAACAAGAAATCACTACAATCTGCCAAAATCAGCCACATAGCATTTTATACGCCCCACAACTACGGATACACAACTCCGATATGCTCAAGCAAGGCATGGCACGAAAGAGGGCAAGACGCTCTACTACAAACAACTAACAACAACTAGCATGGAAGCAAGGAACACTAGGGAAAGAAGTCACAAAACGGCTTCCCAGACACTATTTCAGACTTGGTGAAAATTACACCTCATGAAAGTGCAGTTTTCGATCTGAAGCAATATTGACAGAAGCAAAACCTACAGCTACAGGACTCCAAATGGCATGAAACTTCACAGCAAGCTAGAGAAACACAAGGGCTACAACTTACTCCATTGGACCAACCTCAAAAGAGCTACAGATCACAAGATGCAAGCAAGACAAGACAACAACAAAATAAAACAGAATCCAGACTTAGAAATATTTCAGCTCGTCCAAAACAGCACTATTTCTAGCAACTTGAGAGCAAGCAAAACACACCTAAACATGCATTTCTATTGCAACCAAAAATACCAGGAGCTAGACAAAACATCCAAGAACAACTTCCTAGTTGATCACTCCGTCAAACGAAGCACGGAATAAATCCTACGAAATAAACAAAAGGGCACCACGGCAAAATATCGCGCAAACTAACTTATTCAAAAGCTAAAACTAATTGCACAGAAAAATCACATGGATTTTTCTACCCCGGAAACATATAGAATATGTGGGGTTTGCAACACATTAATGCGGGAAAATAACCTATATACGGGAAAATAAACTAGAGACAATTCCCTACACGCAAAAATACAAATGACCGCTCTAAAATGCATGGAAAAAATGGTCCCTAAAACATAGGCATTTCTAACACGGCACTCTAGCAATCCGGACTTGCACGGAAATTAAATACGGGGGTGGAAACATAATAGAACAACACGTGTTTCTAGGCATACGGCATGCTAAACGATGTCAAACACTTATGCAAGTTGGAAATTCTTATTCTACGCGAAATTCTACGCCAAAACCATATAAAATGCGCCTCGATCCGACTTACGAAATAAAATCTACGGGCATTTTACTATCGTCATATTTTTGAAATTAAATACGATCCGAAATCCTAAAAAAAAAAAGCTACGGGCCTAAACTACTACTAACAGGCCGATCAGAGCAAGCGCTTCACAACTAAGCAACGCCTCAGGCGGAATATAGTAGAGAGGGCGGCGGGCTCACCTAGCTGGGTCGTGGCCCAGGACGACGAGGTGGCAGCGCGAGAGGTGGGTTGGTCGTGGCGCACCTGGGCGGCGCTGGGCGATGGGCCTCGGGTGCTGGCACGCTGCAGGAGGAGGCCGGCCCAGGCACCAGCCTTGCCCCCGATGCGGCCCAGGGAAGAAGCTCCTCGTCCCCGATCCCGCCTGGATCGGGAAGCAGAACGCCGGCGGGAGACGCAGCGGCATGGCGACGGGCACTTGACGGCGGTTGGCGGCGAAGCCTCGCGTGGCGCACGTGTCGGGCACCGACGGGAGCTCGGGAGGCCAAGGGGAAGCGGCGGGGCTGAACTAGATAGGGAGGCCAAGGGCGACGACTCCGGCTGGTAGAGGTGCTCCGGCGAGCTGCTGCCGGCGTCGGGGAACAGGACGAGGTGCGGGTTAGGCGCGGGGCTGCTGCCTCGGCAGGAAGAGGCTCTGCTCGGGCACGGGCTCGGGAGGAGCTCGAGGCTGCCATGAGAGGAATGCCAGGGAGCTCAGGGTCAGGCCCAGATGGGCTTTGACGGGCTTGGTTCGGGCCCGGGCAGGCCCGACGGCTGGAGGTAGGAGGAGAGAGCAGGTGGGGCGGCTAGGGTTTCGGGATGGCACGGATCCCGAGGTGGAGAGGGGTTGGTTGCCTAAAATTAAGGAGGAGGTCTATATATAGGGAAATGAGGGGCTCGGTTAACCAGAATCGCGTTCCGGATCCAACCGCGGGGTCGGATTCGGACGATTCCGAACGCGGGTATGGATACGCGGCCGCGTAGAGGGGATATCCGGAGACGAGAGGGAGAACGGGCGGCGCGGCAACGCTTTCTAAAACACTGACAAACGTCCGACGGTAGACCGAATATGGTGCCGCTACGGACGACCGTTCGGGTAGCAGACGGTTTGCGATCACGACGAAACTCGACAGGCGGCCTGGCTATATACAAATAATACCGTACGACAAATTCCAGCTCAATCGGAGAAAGTATTATCCACGCCTTAAAAATAGGGTTTCGACGGTGCCGCGGGCGCGTGCGTGTGCGGTCAGGCTCGGAACGAACAACGACGAGAACCGGCAACTACTAACGGATGCAAGTTTTGAAAACGGGCGGCAACGGGATGCCCATGCAATGCTGATGATGCGCATGATGCGATGATGATGCGACAAAATAAAACAGACACACGACGAAAACGGAAAGGAAAGGGTATCTTCTGGAACGTCGGCATCGGGCTGTCACATGGGGTCTCCAGCCATGTAATGCTTGAGTCATTGCCCATTCACAACATGTGGTATTGTGCCTTCAAAATTATTAATCTTGATTGCACCGGAGCGGTAGACTTCTTCGATATGGTACGATCCTTCCCACTTGGAAAGTAATTTACCTGGAGAAAACCTGACACGAGATCTATACAACAAAACTTTATCACCAACATTAAATTCACATTTCAAAATTCTCTTGTCATTCCACTTCTTTACCTTTACTTTGAACATTTTTGCACTCTCGTAAGCTTCACTTCTCCACTCATCTAGAGAAGTCAAGTTCATGAGACGCTTTTCACCAACAAGCTTTGGATCAGCATTAAGCTCTCTAGTAGACCAGAAAGCTTTGTGCTCTAACTCTAAAGGTAGATGGCATGCCTTGCCATAGACCATCCTATACGGAGACATCCCCATGGGATTTTTGTAAGCAGTTCTATACGCCCACAAGGCATCTCCTAACTTTTCGGACTAGTCATTTCTAGAACTTTTCACCGTCTTTTGCAAGATCAACTTGATCTCTCTATTTGTGAGCTCAACTTGCCAACTTGTTTGAGGGTGGTAAGGTGAATCAATTCTATGATTGAAATCATATTTGGCTAGAGCTTTTCTAAAAGCATCATGTGTAAAATGTGATCCTCCGTCGGTCATGAGGTACCTAGGTACACCAAACCTAGGGAAGATTACATCCTTGAGCATTTTCAAAGATGTCTTGTGATCAACACTTCCAGTGGGGATTGCTTCAACCCACTTGGCCACATAATCAACAACCAGTAAGATGTGAGTGTACTTGTGTGAAGGAGGAAAAGGACCCATAAAATCAAAGCCCCAGCGATCAAAAGGCTCAATGACTAGAGAATAATTCATAGGCATCTCATTTCTCCTACTAATATTACCAATTCTTTGACACTTATTGCAAGATAAAACATAATTTCTAGCGTCTTTAAAGAGAGTATGCCAATAAAAACCCGACTGGAGAACCTTGTGTGCGGTCCTCTCGCTGGCATGATGTCCTCCATAAGGACTGTTATGACATTGTCTCAAGATATCCTTCTGCTCATGCTCCGGTATGCATCTCCTCACGATCCCATCCGCACCTTCTCTAAAAAGATGTGGGTCATCCCAAAAGTAATACCCCAAGTCGTGGAAGAACTTCTTCCTCTGCTGGAATGTTAAACCTGGAGGCAAAAACTTTCCAACAATAAAGTTAGCATAATCTGCATACCATGGATCGGAATTAGATTGTACTTTCAAAACAGCTAACTGTTCATCAGGAAAACTATCGTTGACCGGAATAGGATCACGTGGTATGTCCTCCATCCTAGAAAGGTTGTTTGCTACACGGTTGTCTGCTCCCTTCCTATCAACAATCTGCAAATCAAATTCTTGAAGAAGAAGGACCCATTTGATAAGCCTTGGTTTGGCATCCTTCTTTTCCATAAGATACTTAATGGCAACATGATCAGTATGAATGATGAATTTAGAATCAACAATGTAAGGCTTAAACTTATCACAAGCAAACACTACCGCTAAAAATTCTTTCTCAGTAGTAGCGTAATTATTTTGAGCACTATCAAGGGTTTTGCTAGCATAATGTATAACATTCAATTTCTTATCAACCCTTTGTCCTAACACAGCTCCAATAGAAAAATCAGTAGCATCACACATGATTTCAAAAGGAAAATTCCAATCACGTGGTTGGACTATAGGGGCGGTTATCAAGGCTTTCTTAAGAACTTCGAAGGCTTCCTTACAATCTTCATCGAACACAAAAGGAATATCCTTCTGGAGAAGATTAGTGAGGGGTTTCGAAGTCTTAGAAAAGTCTTTAATAAATCTTCTATAGAAACCGACATGACCGAGGAAACTACGAATACCTCTGATGTCCTTTGGATAAGGCATCCTCTCGATTTCTTCGACCTTTGCCCTGTCCACCTCGATTCCCTTTTCAGAAATCTTGTGGCCAAGAACAATTCCCTCATTGACCATGAAGTGGCACTTCTCCCACTTGAGTACCAACTTCGTCTCCTCACATCTCTGCAAAACTTTATTAAGGTTGTGGAGACAATGGTCAAAAGAGGTTCCATAGACGGAGAAATCGTCCATGAAGACCTCCACAATTTCCTCACAAAAACCATGAAAGATAGCAGACATACACCTTTGAAACGTAGCAGGAGCATTACATAAACCAAAAGGCATACGTTTATAAGCATAAGTAGAAAAGGGACAAGTAAAAGTTGTCTTCTCTTGATCGGCAGTGTTAACATGAATTTGAGAGAAGCCAGAATACCCATCAATATAGCAAAAGTGAGTGTTTTTGGATAACCTTTCAAGCATTTGGTCGATGAACGACAGCGGGTAGTGGTCCTTCCTAGTTGCCTTGTTCAGCTTCCTGTAATCAATACACATTCTATATCCAATAATAATTCTTTGAGGTATTAGTTCATTCTTATCATTAGGAAGCAAAGTCGTACCTCCTTTCTTGGGAGACAATGTACCGGAGTTACCCACTTACTATCAGCTATAGGGTAGATAATACATGCGGCTAGAAGCTTGAGGATTCCGGTCCTCACAACATCCTTCATCTTCGGGTTCAACTCTCGTTGATGATCAACAACCGGTTTAGCACCAGGCTCCAGATTGATAGTATGCTGACAAATAGATGGACTAATCCCCTTAAGATCAACAAGGGTATATCCAATAGCGCCTCGGTGTTTACGAAGGACTTCCAATAATCGCTCTTCTTCATATCCTGAAAGGTTAGAATTGATAATAACATGATATACTTTCTTCTCATCTAAATAAGCATACTTGAGCATATTGGGAAGAGGTTTAAGATCAAACACCGGGTCTTCTTTTGGTTTCGATAAAATTCCCAAAGGCTCAACCGGAAGATTGTGCTTCAGGATAGCAGGTTGTCTCAAGAATATGCGATCTAGCTCATTCCTTTCCTGCATATGCATATCATTCTCGTGGCCCTCCATAAATTGCTACAAAGGATCGTTAGGAGGAATAGCAATAGAAGCAATCTCTTCAATAATTTTATCATTACTAGGCAAATCAGTACCATGAGTTTGCTTCAAGAATTTAGAAAAGTTAAATTCATATGACTCACCATTAAATTCAACATATACTTTTCCTTACGTGCAATCTATAATAGCTCCACAAGTTTTGAGAAAAGGCCTACCAAAGATAATAGGGCAAAAACTATCTTGCACTCAACCAAATACTAGAAAGTTGATAGGATATTTTACCTTTCCACATAGAACTTCAACATCTCGCACAATTCCAATAGGAGAGATAGTTTCTTTGTTTGCAAGATGAATAGTAACATCAATGTCTTCAATTTCACATGGTAGAATCTCATTCATGATCTCTTGATAAAGTGAAAAAAGGAATAGCACTAGCACTGGATCCCGAATCACATAGCCCGTAATAATTATGATCTCCTATTTTAACAGATACAACTAGAGTACCTGAAATTGGGCCTTTACTCTTGGTTGTAACAAGGTTAGTAGAAACAACACAAAAATTTATATTGGAAACCTCAATATTACTAGTAACAAGATCCTTGACTAATGCAACTTGAAGATCGACCTTAATCAGGTCCTCATGCTCATCAGTCGTTCTTTCACTTTTATTCAGTATGCCTGTGACAAAGAATGCTTCCTCATCCTTGTGGGAAAAGGGGGCTTTTCATATAAAACCGCAGGCAAAATAGGGTTAACAACATTGATATCAACAGGTAATTCCTTAAAAGGTTTATGGTGTTGACCCCCCCTCTTCTTAGAAGAGTCAATATGAGAGGCAAAGCTTTGCAAAAATCAATTAGGAGCTGGGAATCAAGACCAATCTTAGCACAAAAGGTATTGAAGTAATCAGTTTTCACATAACTCTCAATGGACTCATGCTCAAAATTTATAACGGGTTCAATACCTTTATCAATTTCCCAATCTTCAGTGTTCTTCTGGATCCGTTCAATAAGATCCCACCTAGCTTCAATGCTTTTGTTGGAGAATGCCCCACTAGAGGAGGCATCAAGCATCCCTTTATCTTCACGAGAAAGCCTTGCATAAAAATTTGTAAGAATAATTTCCTTGGAGAGCTCATGATTGGGACATTTGAGCATTAGGGACTTCAATCTCCCCCAAGCTTGAGCGATGCTTTCTCTGTCACGAGACCAAAAGTTATAAATATAGTTCCTGTCTCGATGTATTTCATGAAGAGGATAAAACTTTGCATAAAAGAGAGGCATAAGATCTCGCCAATTTAGTAAATGAGAGTTATCAAGAAGCCTATACCAATCCAAAGCCTTATCTTCCAATGATAGATAGAATAGCTTTATCATAACAAAATCCATCGACATACCTGCAAGCTTAAATAAGGAGCATAGTTGTGAAAGATATAGCAAGTGTTCACGTGGATGTCTATCTCCTGCATATCGATTAGCCAAGACACAATCAATAATATCAGTTGGTATTTTAAAGGGCACAATTTCAGTAGGTGGGGGAGGCTTCTCCACCACAATAGCATTGGGGCGGTTCCACACAAGCAATAAACCAAGAGTAGAGTTGTCCATAGGGACAAAAAGCGGAAACAGTAAAATAAAAACAACACGTACAGCACAAAGGTTTCCTTACCAATTTCACTTACCAATAGCACTACACTCCCCGGCAACGGCGTCAGAAAATGGTCTTGATGACCCACAAGTGTAGGGGATCTATCGTAGCCTTTTCGATAAGTAAGTGTCGAACCCAACGAGGAGCAGAAGGTATTGGCAAGCGATCTTGAGCAAGGAATAACTACAAGTACTGGAACGTAACTTTTCCTGGGTTTTCTAGTATAAGCAACAAGGAAATAAATGGAAGGAAAGTAAATGGTGATGAGTGCAACAAGTGGCCCAATCCTTTTGAGCACAAAGGATAAGCCGAGGGACTAAACTTATAAAGACTAAGGCGTTCCTGAGGACACACGGGAGAGATAGTCAAGTGCTTTCGCCATATTCTGTCTAGTACTTATGTTTAGTATTGATAAGTGTTATGTGGGTGGATCTTAACTAGTGCACCGTCTAGGCTAAGACAAGTACAATCTTATGATTAATCCCTCTTGTAAGAATCCGGAAATACAAGAGATAAATTAAGGCAAAGCCTAACCATAGCAATAAGCTTTAGGATCCAATACTCCATCGTGCAAAAGTATGCGAACTGGGGTTCAGGTTTCTGTCACTCCGGCAACCCGCCATAAGCATTCTTTATACAAGAGGCATTCCCCTAGGTCCTTAAAAAGGCGAAGTTTTATGTAGTCGACGTTCACATAACACGACTAGAAGAATAACACCATAACTTAAATATCAATCAACACATAATTACTTCAACATCATATGACTACCAGCAACTAGACTTCTCCCATGTCCTCAAGAACTAAAGTAACTACTCACAAAGACATAAAAGAGATCATGAGCAGAGGTGATGAAAATATGATGAACAATCTGGTCATAACAATAATTCTCCAACAAAACTCAATAGCATTCACCACAAAAGAGTAATCAACACCGGTAGAGTAGAGGGGATGAATGGTGCAAGGTACAACTCTGATTGCAATGGTAAACTGAGATGGGGTAAAGATGGAGATGGTGCTGGTGATGATGATGATGATGATGATCTCGATGATGCCCGTGACGATGGTGATGACAATGAGGACGATCTCCCCTTTCGGGAGGAGTTCTCCCCGGCGGAATCTGCCCGCCGGAAAGGTCTTTTCTTCTCTATAGGTTCCGCCCCGGAGCGGCGGCGGAACTCCGGAAAAACTTCTGTCCCCGTAACTTTTAGGTCACGAGGGTCATATAGGCCAAAGGAGAGCACCGGAGGTGGGACCCACCACCTAGGCGGCCTCTGGGCATGGCCTAGGGGAGACCCGCACTAGCAGGTCGCCTGGGTGCCCTGTGGCCCCCCTCCAGCCCTTCTTCGGCCTGTCTTCGTGATCTGTTCGGAAACTCCTCCCCCGTAAAATTTAGCGCAATTGGAGATGTTCTCATATAGTAACTCTTGATGCTATTTTCTCCGCTAAATCCTGCGTCCGCTGTTTCGGCATCGGAAAGTTGTAAACTGTGTAAAATAATCCAAAACACTATAAGTACATCATCATATTGTGAAATATATCAATGAATGGAGACAAATTATGATACAAAATAGTGATGCATCTTGGACGTATCAACGATCCCCTCCTTCTTGATCCAGCAAGAGGGGCAAAGAAGTAGATGAATTCCCCGACAGCACGTGGACGTGATGGTTTGATGTTGGAGGAGCTGATTCGATAGGGCTCTGTTGTGCGCTGCCGAATTAGCCTACGGGGTGCCACGAAATAGTGGAGGGAGAGGGGCTGCGCCGTGGCTTGTGGTGCGGCTAGCTTCTCTCCTCTCCACTATATATAGGTGGGAGTGTGGGGTGGCGCCCTAGGAAAAAACCCCTAGGGTTGGTCGGCGACGCACAAGGGGGAAGAGTCCTCCTCCAATTCGGTTTGGTGGACGAGGAGTCCTCCTCCTAGTAGGATTGCCCCACCTCTTCTCTACTTGGCGCATAGGCCCACGGGGCTGTCCGCCCAGCCCACCAGGCGCTGGTGCACCACCTCCTGGGTTTATGTGGTCCCCTCCGGGTGGGTGGACCCTCCTGGTGAACCCCCGAAACCCATTCGTCACTCCCTGTACTTTACCGGAAATGCCCGAAATCTTTTTGACATCCGAATATACCTTTCCTATATATCAATATTCGTCTCCCGGACCATTCCGGAACTCCTCGTGATGTCCGAGATCTCATCCGATACTCTGAACAACATCCGGTCACCAACATACATAATTCAACTATAGCGAAACATCACCGAACCTTAAGTGTGCAGATCCCACGGGTTCGAGAACTATGCAGACATGACCGAGATCCTCTCCGGTCAATAACCAATAGCGTGACCTGGATGTCCATATTGGCTCGTACATATTATACAAAGATCCTTATCGGTTGAACCTCTATGTCAAGGATTCACTTAATCCCATATATTACTCCCTTTGTCCTTCGATATGTTACTTGCCCGAGATTCGATCGACGATATCTCTATACCTAGTACAATATCGTTACTGGCAAGTCTCTTTACTCATTCCGTAACACAAAATCCCGTGACTAACTCTTTACTCACATTGCTTGCAAGGCTTGTTGTGATGTTGTATTACCGAGTGGGCCCGGAGATACCTCTCCGTCACATGGAGTGAAAAATCCCAGTCTTGATCCATGCCAACTCAACAGACACCTTCAGAGATACCTGTAGAGTACCTTTATAGTCACCCAGTTACATTGCAACGTTCGATACACACAAGGTATTATTCCGGTGTCACTGAGTTACATGATCTCATGGTCATAGTTACATATGCTTGACATGTAGAAAAACAGTAGCAATAAAACGACAAGATCACATGCTACGTTCAAAGTTTGGACCTTGTCCATCACATCATTCTCCTAATGATGCGATCCTCGTAGCAAGTGACAACTCTTGTTTATGGCCAGGAAATCTTGACCATCTTTGATGAACGAGCTAGTCTAATAGAGGCTCACTAGGGACAGTGTGTTGTCTACGTATCAACACATGCATCTAAGTTTCCATTCAATACAATTCTAGCATGGATAATAAACGATTATCTTGAACAAAGAAATATAATAAAACTATTTCATTATTGCCTCTAGAGCATATTTACAAGAGTCTCCCACTTGCACTAGAGTCAATAATCTAGCTCACATCACTATGTGATTTACAATGTAATGAATCTAACATCCATACAATTCCGGTGTTGATCATGTTTTGCTCGTGGAAGAGACTTAGTCAACGGGTCTGCAACATTCAGATCCGCGTGCACTTTGCAAATACTTATGTCCTCCTCTTTGATGTAATCGCACATGGAATTGAAGTGTCGCTTTATTTGTCTGGTCCTCTTGTAAAACCTTGGTTCCTTAGCTAGAGCAATGGCACCAGTGTTGTCAAACAATAGAGTCATTGGATTTAGTGCACTAGGCACAACTCCAAGATCTGTCATGAACTCCTTCGTCCACACACCCTCTTTGGCCGCCTCCGAGGCCGCTATGTACCCCACTTCGCATGTAGAATCAGCTACCACGCTTTGCTTGGAGTTGCACCAGCTTACCGCACCTCCATTGAGAATAAATACGTATCCGGTTTGAGACTTAGAGTCATCCGGATCAGTGTCAAAGCTTGCATCCACGTAACCCTTTACGACGAGCTCTTCGTCACCTCCATAAACGAGAAACATTTCCTTAGTCCTTTTCAGGTACTTCAGAATATTCTTGACCGTTGTCCAGTGTTTCATTCCTGGATCATTTTGATACCTTCCCGCCATACTTATGGCAAGGCCGACATCAGGTCTTGTCAACAATATTGCATACATGATAGAGCCTATGGCTGAAGCATAGGGGACGACACTCATCTTTTCTCTATCTTGTGCAGTCACTGGGCATTGAGTCTTACTCAACTTCACACCCTGTAGCACAGGCAAGAACCCTTTCTTGGACTATTCCATTTTGAACCTTTTCAAAACTTTATCAAGGTATGTGCTCTGTGAAAGTCCTATCAAGCGTCTTGACCTGTCTCTATAGATCTTGATGCCTAACATGTAAGCAGCTTCTCCTAGGTCCTTCATTGAAAAACTCTTATTCAAATAATCCTTTACGCTTCTCAAAAGGTCTATATTGTTTCCAATCAGCAATATGTCATCCACATATAGAAACACTATAGAGCTCCCACTCACTTTCTTGTAAATACAAGCTTCTCCATAAACTTGTATAAACCCAAACGCCTTGATCACCTCATCAAAACGCCAATTCCAACTCCGAGATGCTGCATCAGTCCATAAATGGATCGCTGAAGTTTGCATACTTTGTCAGCATTCACTGGATCGACAAAACCTTCCGACTGTATCATATACAACTCTTTCTTAAGGAGACCGTTAAGGAACGCTATTTTGGCATCCATCTGTCAAATTTCATAATCGAAAAATGCAGCTATTGCTAACATGATTCTGACGGACTTAAGCATCGCTACGGGTGAGAAAGTCTTATCGTAGTCAACTCCTTGAATTTATGAAAACCCCTTTGCCACAAGTCGAGATTTATAGACGATGATATTATCGTCTGTGTCCGTCTTCTTCACAAAGATCCATTTATTCTAAATGGCTTTTCGCCGTTCAGGTAATACTTTCAATGTATGAAAATAAAGTATGGACTTTGAAAGTATCTGAAGGCCGAAAGACCATGTCAAAAGGAGAGAATGCATGTCAAAAAAAGGAAAAAAAAGGAGAGAGTGAAAAACAATACTGTCAAGCAGCCCCAGCATGTCCACCTCCGAATCTCCATGACCACGCGGATTGATTCGACCGTCAACAAGATGACAAAACACACAAGTTGGAGGTACAGGCCTGTACAGCTGCAGGACACGACATATGGGGTCAGCGACTGCCTGTACAGACGTGAGAACGAGAGAGCATGTCGGCACTATTGTCACGCCAGGCGCTCACGGCCTGTCTCCCCGTTGCCTCACACAGCTGCTCTATCTGCGCCGCGATCGGATCGTGTCGGGGCCGCGCACGCGACGCATCCGGCCGGCCGGCCGTTAATGTCCCGGAGCGACGACACCGATCGCGGCATATGCCATCGCTGCCGATCATCGATCAAGATCGGATGACATGCTGGCGACCGAAGCGCAAAGGAACCAACCAACTAGCTTGCAGGTGCATGTCAGACAGGGAACGTAAAATGGGATTGGGTGTGGCTGTCGTTGCCGACGCCGGCCGGCCTACGGAGTCAAGACACGGAGCATACCCCCGGGCCGTACCATATTTGCGACGCCAACGTGTTCATGCATATGCATGCTTGGTGGACATGACGGTCGCCATTACCATACCATGCATGCTTGCCTGTTAATTTGCATGAGGATGCATGCTACTGTAGTAGAGATCATATGTGCTCCCATTGCAAGCTAGTGGTGAGAGGTCTGGCTCCCTTGTTTTCTTGTGCTCGATGCTGGACATGATTAGCTGCGCTGCAGAGGGCATCTATCAGTCGAGCCGTAATGTGGTCTGACAGTGCAACGCGACGTGAGGTTTTCAGCTGTCTGTCTGTCTGTCTGTCAGACAAGGCAAGTGGCATTGTATGCCTGGTGAGATCTGCTCTCGGTTTCTGGCCTCTGTTTTTTCTCCATTTCTTTTGTATGATTTCAGATCTATCACCTGAGCAAAAAATCAGGTTTCTGATCCAGCAAGTGGAATGGAGGGAGTAAGATGTTGAATGCTCTTGTGCTGGTAGAGGTTGTGGTGCACACTCTCCGGACACATAAATTAGGCTTAGTTGGAGGAACTGGCCAAGCCTGGCCAGTTTTTTTTTCCGATGAGTCAAATGCATGGACTGGTAGTCAAGCCCAAAGAGGATAGAGCCTGGCTACTTGATGTGTATCTCACGGCTAGATTTATGAAACTTCATGGGTGGCGGGAACTTTTGTTCTCATAGTAGTGGGTGGCGATATTTTTTAGCCGCCACTACTAATTTTCCAAAATAGCAGTGGTGGATGTCTTTCCTCACCCGCCACTAATTTGAGTCCATCTATAAGGCTTTTCCTAATAGTGCACCAAACACAAAACAATCTTGCCCTCAATGTCTGCAGAAGGTCGTCAAGCTCCTTTTCCTGATAATTACAAAGATAAACTATATGGTGTGGTAGGTAAATAATTAGTATGTTACAACGAATAAATGAAATTGCAACGGTGTATGCAATTAAAGGAAAACAGACCCGTGGCCATAGCATCAATAGAGGCATCTCTTTGACCAAGATAAATGTGATGTGGTGAACAAATTACACTTGGGCAGCGGTTAAATTGCAATATTTATATTTACGACTATAATCATTCATGAAACAGTCTTATATAGGTATTACATACTTGATATTTAGACCGTTATGGCGTTATCCAACTACATCTACAACTAATACCCCCCATAAAGATCGCTATCGAGCATGCATGTCAAGGTATTAAGTTTGTACAAACAGAGTTCTGCAATAAGCATGATAACATAATGTAGACAATATAATTATCATCCCAGTGTGATAAAAGACCATATTTTCATTCTTAATAGTAACAACACAATCCGTGCTCATTCCTTTTGTCACTGGGATGCATGACCACAAGATTAATCCCACTATCATACTCAACTCCCTCTGAAGAATTGCACGTCAAACTTGGCTAATGTAGACAAATAGATCGGAAAGCATATATGACTACTCAATTACGCGACAAAGAATTCAAAAAAATTCAATACAATTCGATGAACAATCTGATAAAAAAGTGATAATTAATGGTATCCCAACAAACACAATGCTGAGTACATCATGTGGACCCGATCATGTAAAGCATCTCACGGTAACTTTGTATTGAATTATAAGAGAGAGAGGACGTCATCTACCTATTTCAGTGCACCCAAGGTCCTAAGAAAACTACTCATACATAGTCATGGTGGCAACAAACTTGATGAAGATAGCCCCTATAATGGATAGCTCCTCCAGTATGGTGCCGAAAAAGGCCTTCAGATCGGATCTTCCTGGAACAGGAATTTGCAGCAGTGGAAAAAAATCAAAAAAACAAAATGCACATTGGGTTTCAGAAACCATTGGATTTTCTAGCAGAAAATGGGCGAAAGGTGGTGCTGGGGAAGGGGGGCCCGATGGGCCCACTACATGGCCTGCCTAACCACGTGGGTTGGCCAATTGGGTCTTGTGTGTGCCCGCCCGACATCTCCCGGTGCTTTCTGTAACCTTCATCCTCCGAAAATAAATATTCAAACATTTCTGAGGTATTTGGCGGTCTGGAGATATCATTTTCTATAAAATCCAAAAATTACGGAAAATGCAACAGGCTCTCGGCATTGAATAGGTTAGTTCAAAATATAATATAAGTTGCTTTAAAAATATCAAAAAGCAATATTATAACAGCATGAAAAAACAATTATAGATAGTTTTAAGACCTATCACCAACACGCACTCTAGATGCACGAGCACAATGCCCAGGCGGCCGGCTGGCAAGAGTGAGGAGGAAGACGGCGAGGAGCGGTGCCCACTGGTAGAGCCTTGCTATGATCTCCATGTACTCTAGATGACTTAGCTATAGCCATAGTTCGGTAATGTAGCTAGCTATAAGGTAGATTTGGAGCTACAATGACCGATAACCTGGTATCATATTGGCACGTGGAATATATTTTGACGGCCAATCAATGTAGTGAACTATGTTATCTATATATGTGTGTACAATCAAGTTTAACTACATTACGTGCAAGTGCATTTCTCAATTTTCAAATTATACTGATATATTTAAGAATTATGAGAAAGTTTTTTCCAAATTTGATGAGCATAAAAATAGAGGAGTCGCGAAACAGGTAAACATCACTGATATTCTACTGATGCTGTTGGTGGGGCCTGATTCATGGCCCAGGTAAATGATCAAATGCCAAAACTATTTTTCAAAATACTAGGGACGTTGGCGTATCACCCCTGGTATGAAAACAACATATGCAGACGACAGTATTCCCACGCCACTAGTATTTTTCTGAAACAACAGCGACGTCCATTATTTTACCATCTTGAGTAATTATCTATTGATGTAAGGGTTCTTCTATTAGTGTTTCCATCTATTAAGATAAGTCTTCCTTCGCTTGGCAAAAAGAAAAATAACATACAAAAGGTCTTCTAAATATAGAAGTGCTAAGGAAAAAGATGTAATAATTTTTTAAGATAATAAAAGGTTTAAAAATTATCATATGTTTTGATGGCGATGCATTAGTTAAGTCTAATGAAGACAAATTTACCCCTCTCTATATTTCTATTCTTATTTATTAAATTTAAAAACAATGTATGAGCAAATGCAGTTACATAATAAATATAAATGTATTTTTTATTTATAATTAGTTTTTATGATATATATAAATCAGAAAAATAAGAATGCTGAAATGAAGAAAAAAGAAAGTTGGCCATGTATGTGCGCCATCAGGAATCAGGTATACAGTTGTGGATATATTTAATCCTGAAGTCTATTCCAATCATACCATTATATTATTAAGTGAAAGTTTAATAATATCAAATTTGCGAGAGCTATTACATACGGTTCATGATATAATGAATTGTTATTCACAATTTGTATTGAACATTTATACTTTCTTATAATTTATTTTATTACTAAATTCATGTTTTTCATTACTATTCTTTTGAATTTATAAGTATTAGAATAAATTATGTACTCATATTTTTTTCTTCTTAAAATACATATTTATTTTATTAATTATTCTGACACAAATATTAGGTGTTAAACTAAACCTATAGTGATCGTTTTCCTTTTTCTACTTTTTCCTTTTTAATTTTATATATTCATGTAAATACTTGTTAAAATGCATTTCTCCTTGAATCTTGGAAAACAAAAGAACCACACTACTCGAACTATACAATATTTCCTATTTTATTGTAATGTTTTTATGTCTCTCCACACTCCTAGTATCCTTAATTGTTGGTGTGTTTTAGAACGTACAACTACTCTTGCGTTTACGTGTAACTAAATATATAGTATCAACTGTATATTGCATGATGTGATCATAAATAATCATTCTGGAATCCCCTCTCATGTGCTCTCTGGCTAGTTTGAGAAACTAATATCCATAAATATCTTATATAAAATTCCAAGTGAATGTGTCTAGGTATTATATGTTTTTAATATATGTGACAATGACTAGTAGATTTTCGACCACCTGTTGTAAACATTTCCGACCATGCTCCCGCCAGACAAGCGAAAGTGCCAGCCTAGCGGTCCAGGTGGAGTTAGGGATAATAAAATGCAATGCTGAAATCTTCATCGCCATCAATTTGACTTTGAATGGCACAACACATCTCATCTCCTAAAGTTCGATCGTAAGAAGATCCTACCCTCGTTGCACCCAGGGGCTTAGGGTACGACATGATCAGAGCGGGTTGAGTCTAATGGAAGTGCGCTCAACCGTAAGATACTTACATTGTATCTAAAATGTGTCTTCCTCGGGTTGGTGGAAAGAAAGATGAATGTGAGAGAAACATAAACTCAAAGATAGAAGAGTGTGAATCCGAGTCGGAAACCAGGTTTTGTTAAAGCGATTGATTTGTGATCACAAAAAAAGAAGAAATACAGAGGACAAAAACAAAGAATGACCTGGAATTTCGGGTCTTTTGGATGGTTACACAAAGTATGCCTTAGCAATATTTTGGTCATGACCAACACATTGGCAATTGTTTGTATTGAAACCAACTTTTTGGTGAACTACTGCTTCTTTACCAGCTCTAGTAGTACATTTTTCTAGTTAAAGTTGGACAATCCATATACAAGAAATCATGGACCCAAAATTTTGTAACCATCTATTTCCTGAAATAACAGGGACGTCCATTATTTTGGCATCTTGAGTAATTATCTATTCCTGTAAGGGTTTTTCTATTAGTGTTTTCATCTATTGTGATAAGTGTTCCTTCGCTTGGCAAAAAATAAATAAATACAAAAGGCCTTCTAAATATAAAACTGCTACGTCAAAAGATTTAATATTTTTTAAAGATAATAACAAGGTTTAAAAATTATCATATTTTTTATGACGATACATTAGTTAAGTGTCTAATGAAGACAAATGCACCCCTCTCTATATTTCTATTCTTATTTATTAAAACTAAAAAAACAGTGTAGGAGGAAATGCAGTTACATAATAAATATAAATTTATTTGTTTATTTATTAATAGTTTTTACGATATATATAAATCAGAAAAAATAAGAATGATGAAATGATAAAAAAGTAAGTTGGTCATGTACGTGCGCCATCAGGTATCAGGTATACGGATGTGGATATGTTCAATCTTCAAGTTCATTCCAATCATACCATTATATTATTTAGTGAATGTTTAATAATACCAAACTTTGCGAGACTTGTTGCATACAGTTCATGCTATAATGAATTGTTATTCACAATTTGTATTGAACATTTATACTTTCTTATAATTTATTTTAATACTAAATGCATGTGGTCTTCATTATTATTCTTTTGAATTTATAAGTAGTAGAATAAATTATGTACTCACAATTGTTTTCTTAAAATACATATTTATTTTATTAATTATTCTGACACAAATATGATGTGCTAAACTAAACCTATAGTGATCGTTTTCCTTTTTCTAATTTTTTATTTTTATTTTTATATATTCATGTAAATACTTGTTAAAATGCATTTCTCCTTGAATCTTGGAAAACAGAAGAACCACACTAGTCGAACTATACAATATTTCCTATTTTACTGTAATATTTTTATGTCTCTCCACACTCCTAGTATCCTTAATTGTTGGAGTGTTGTAGTATGTACGACGACTCTTACGTTTACGTCTAACTAAATATATACTATCAAGTGTATATTGCATGATGCGATCATAAGTAATTATTTTGGAATCCCCTCTCATGTGCTCTCCGGCTAGTTTGACAAAGTAATAACCATAAATATCTTATATGGAATTCCAAGTGTATGTGTCTAGGTATTATATGTTTTTTAATATATGTGACAACGAGTAGTGTAAACTTTCGCAATTTGTACCCATGGCGAGTAGTAGATTTTCGACCACCTATTGTAAACATTTCCGACCGTGCTCCGGCCAGACAAGCGAAAGTGCCAGCCTAGCGGTCCTGGTGGAGTTAGGGATAATAAAATGCAATGTTGAAATCTTCATAGCCATCAATTTGACTTTGAATTGCATAACTTGTCTCATCTCCTAAATTTCGATTGTAAGAAGATCCTACCCTCGTTGCACCCAGGGGCTCAAGGTACGACATGATGAGAGCGGGTCGAATCTGATGAAAGTGCGCTCAACCATAAGATACTTATATTGTATCTAAAATGTGTCTTCCTCGGGTTGGTGGAAACAAAGATGAATGCGGGAGAAACAGAAACCCAAAGATAGAAGAGCGTGAATCCTAGTCGGAAACCAGGTTTTCTTAAAGCGATTGATCTGCAGTCACAAAAAAGAGGGAATGCAGAGGACAAAAACAAAGAATGACCTGGAATTGCGGGTGTTTTGGATGGTTACACAAAGTGTGCCTTAGCAATTTTTTGGTCATGACCAACACATTGGCAATTGTTTGGATGGAAATCAACTTTTTGGTGAACTAATGCTTCTTTACCAGCTTTAGTTGGACAATCCATATACAAGAAATCCTCGACCCAAAATTTTGTAACCATCTTTTTGATAGGGCAATCCTAGGCACGATACAAACAAACCCATCGCAACCGTGCCATTTCTTTGCCTACTCCAGCTAGCTAGCTGTTTGACTTGAGTTTGAAATCAAGTTGGATTGTTGGTTCATCGAAAAAAAAAATTTGGATTGTTGGAAGTTGGAACAACCCGCACGAGTGGCTGGTCAGCAGGGATCTCTCTGGTTAGCTGGCACTAGCATTAGCTAACTATCTGCAGCTGGATATATACCTTGATGGTCTACTCTTGTCATCCATGCGAACTGAATTATCGTCTCATCACCATATCTCATCGATCGATGGCATGCTGTTGCACAAGTGGCAACGCACGCAGCAAAATCACGATATATAGCACGGTTCACGATGGACTCGGGAAGCATCTCCACACCCACCGAGAAGTTGCCGGTTGCACTTGTGTGAACTCATGGATCATGCTTTTACATAACGGTGAAGTCCATCTATGTGTGAACTCACCCGTGCGTGCGCGCACACACTTGCCGTCCTATTCTCTCGGCTAATCATCGTTTTATCGTAGGAGATCCGTGCAAAGCTGGCTGGTGAACAAGCCGCAAGCCATCGACACACATAAACCACCGATTTGAGCACACAGCTATCGTATATCTGTACGTAGTAATTAAACTACTTGGACGCTGCCTGCTAGCTTGCTACAGGTGTACTGTAGGGAGCATTATGGTTTAGTACTAGGCAGGAGGAAGGGGTTGAGATCTGGGCGCGGAGGCCACCCCACCTAGCGGATCATGTCGCCGTGCAATGACAGCTGAAACAGCGGCATCCTAACCGTCGGAGCGGCGCGTCACCCAAGGGGTTGCGCCATTGTCATCGCGTTGAGGCGCCGAACGGATCGCACCACCTCGGACGAGGCAGCGGGCAAGCGCCTGCCCCCGGTGGACCCAAGCGCTTAGAGCAATTCAAATCGGTCGATCCAATCGGACGATGATTTTGTTCGTTTTTTGTCCGTTTCGATCGGTTCGCCGGACACTAATGTTCGTTTCTGCGTTTGAGTCGGTGGGTCCAACAGTTGTCTGACCTATTTTGACGACGCATGATGTTTTAACATTTTTGAAAATAAAAAACAAATATTAATTAAACATTAAAGTCGACCACGAAGTGCGGCAAAAGTCCACACGTCCCCATTACATTAATTAAACATTAAAAACCAAAACCACGAGGCTGTCCTAGGCGTCCTCGTCGTCGGCATCGGGGCCGGTGAGGTCAACCAGCATCGGCGCAGGGCCGGCTTAGGGGAACGTCGTGTTCAAGAGCGCCGCTGTCTGCGTCTCTGTCGTCTGTCCCGCTGACGAGGGTTGTGCTAGTGACGATGCCATCGCAGCACGGGCGCTCCTGCTCCTCCATCTCCAGTCGTTCCTCCTCCGCCTCCCGTTCAAGCTCCGTCTGTCGCGCGCCATCGGCGCGCTCCTCGCCAGGTGCAGCGCCCTCCAGTCCTGGGGGTAGGCGGCCTTGTGCTGCGGTGTCGCACCCAACCAGATGGGTGGCGCGCTGACCCACTCGTGGAAGGTGCTGGTCCATTGGTAGAACTCTGGCTACGGCTCGCTCTTCGATGGAGGGGGCACGACCCAGTCGCCGTCGGCGGCAGCGGACAACGCGATGGCCTCCGCGAGCTACGCCTCGTATGTCGCGTCCTCCTCCCCGGCCTTGAGCCGCTCTTCCTCCTTGCTCTCGCAGAGCGCGGCTGCCAGCCACGCCTGGTAGGCAGTTTTCACCTCCTGGCCCTCGTCGCGAACGACTGGCGGGGGTGGCCGAGGGCCTGGTTGCACGTCGCGCACGCCGCGTCGGCGCTGCTCCTCGTGCTCGAACGCGAACCAGATCTCCTAGTGTGGAGAGTCGGACGTGTAGATGCGGTTGAGCCGCTGCTCCGACGTCAGCTACCGTCGCCGGCGACTCACCTCCTCAGCGTGCGTTCACGCCATCCGCGGCACGGCCGAGACCGGGATCCTCTCCGGATCCAGATGCCAGTTGTGCGGGAGGGTCACGTCCGGGTATGTCAGCGGAATGTGGTGCTCCGAGTGCCACTTCGCTTGGTGCAGTGGGACGCTGATCCACTGCCGAGGCCGGCGGGAGGACGTCGGCAGGGGGAGCGCGGGGATGGACGGAGGGGGCCTTGACCTTGCTTTGGGCAGAGAAGCCGGCCATGGCTGTTGGCTAGGGTTTAGTCGCCGACGAGGGAGCAGAGAGGTCTGCGAGATGGGGACGGGGGCTCGGATTAAAAAATGCCAACCTCGATCGCTGACGCATGAGCCCAGGGAGGACGGTCGTCATTAATTATGTTGACCATGGGTAGTTGGAACGGACATTGCGAGAGCGCGCGCGTCCGTTTCGTGTCTGCGCCGACGCATTTCAATCCCAAATTTGAATCAAAAATGAATCGACAGGGACACAAAGCATACACGTTTTGACAATGAATACACGTATTGGACCATCATTTTTATTAGCAGGGACTCGTACGAGGCGAAATGGCTAGTTCTCATTAAAGTTGCTCTTACGACGATGCGATGATATCTCATTGAATGCGTCCAGACCGCGGACTTCTCCCGGGAGAGGCGGAGAGCAATGTGGATGGCCTAGGGCGGAGAGTAATCCTTTTGCTTGGTTCTGCAGAGTATACGTACCATGCCTTCCCTCGACCGATTATTTGCTACTCCTTTAGTTGGCTACCTAGCTAATTGACCCGAGCCGGTGTTTGGAATCAAGTTGGGACAACCCGCACGAGTGGCTGGTCAGCAGGATTCCCTCTCGTAGCCAGCACTAGTAGCGATGGATAAACAAATCAGACCCCATTGATTAGTGACTCCGTCTGTCTCTGCTACTCCATCTCGGGCACATTTTGAAACGCTACTAGCTAGCTAGCTAGCTAAGAGCATCTCCAGCTGTTTGAGCCTGTAAAAACACTATCAAACCTAAAAAGTTGATGTTTTGGGAGGGCAAAAACTTCAACCGGCGATAAGAGGAAGCATCTTTTCAGTCACACCCGCGTCTCGATCAAAAGTTTGTGAAGAAAATAATAAAGTAAATAAAAAAAGACATGTGGAAAGACGTTAATCGCCGAAACGCGCTGGGGCTCCTGGATATGCCGGCGCTAGTTTGACGTCCTGTGGGGCGCTAAGGACCGTTTTTCGGCCAAAATACGTCCACGAACCTAATACCAAATCTAAAAAGGTGTCCCGAGGGCATCCTGGGGTAACGGCTGGAGATGTCCTAACTGCGGCTTGGATATTATATATTCCTTGATTGTCGACCATTGTCATGCGAACTGAATTATCATCCCAACATCGTATCTGACCGATGGATGTCATGCCGATGCACAAGTGGCAATGCACGCAGCAAAAATCAACAATGGCTGCGCCTGCACACTGATATATAGCAAGCAGCACGAGGGACTCAATGGAAGCATCTCCACACCCACCGAGAAGTTGCCGGTTGCCACCCTCCTCATCTTCGCCTTGCGGATCATGCCGTGAGGTCGATCTATCAACTCACCCGTACGTGCGCACGCACACGCTCGACGTCCGCAAATAATTGCTAGGATCATCATCAGTTGCTATCGTAGGAGATCCGTGCAAGCTCGCCAGGGGACAAGCCACAACTCACCGTCATATTTAGTCTTAAACCACTAATCTACGTACACAACTTCTGTATATAGATAGCATCGTAATACCTTCTATGTTCCTCAATATAGATCTTTTTAAATATTTCATTATGAATTACATACCAAATAAAATAAATAAATAAATATTTTAATATATGTAATTTTTAGTAATTACATACCAAATAAATTCATATGTAATTTTTAGTAAAATCTTTAACAAAACTTCTATTTAAAAACAGAGGGAATATATAAGGGAAACGTTTCCCTTCGACGCGTCGGTGGAACGTCTCGCGCAGGGAATGTGTCATTTTTCGCGCGTGCGTGCTTCGCTGGTCAGGCCATGCAATATTATTTCGCTCAGATTTGCTGCAACCACGTTTAATTTTGATGCAAAAGTTCGTCATTTTTGCTACATTTTGTCCATTCAAAAAGCTGCTTCAACGGTTGGTTGCAACTCGAGTTCGTTAATTATTTCGTACAATTGGCGTTTTGACTTTTGCTGCAACCGTGTTAATTTTTGCTACAACTGACATCTTTTTTGCTGCAACCTTTCACTAAAAAAGTTGCATACACGTTGACGTAGATTTTTACTACAATCGGCGTTTGACTTTTGCTACCACGCATCATCAGCTTCTTTTTTGCCACGATCACGTAGATATTTTTTTTTTATAATTTTTTTTGTTACAACCGTTGACGAAAATTGTTGCACCACGTCGAAATTTTGCTGCATCGGGAAAAAAAGTTGCATGAAGATCTAACGGTGCGGACGTGCGGCGGTTGGCGGATCGCGCATGGCCGGCCGAAAGTTTCGACCGGCGCGCCGGCGCAGAGGACTGGTCAATATATAACTACTCCGTACGAGTCTACTTAACTTCCCACAGTTGTATTAACGTCTAAGTACGTCTAACTACGGAGGTACGAATGCCGATCTGGCAATAGCACATAAGCAGCCTTGAGATCTGAACACGCGGAGGCCACCATACATCAGGGATCATGTTGCCTTCTAACACACGTCCATGTATATACCTAGTGACTGGTGTCGATCTCTCTAAACGCAGGCAGCCAGCTAGTCCCGTCGGTTGACAAATTTTCGTTGCATCTAGCTTGCTGAGAATGGTCATACGAAAACCAACACTCGATTTTTTTTTTTAATGAAAATCATGTTGGAGAGTTTGAAAAATATCTAACAAAAATCTGCCAGACTACTAAGTGTCTCTCACCACTTGGTCAAGCTTAAGACAGCTCCGTCTCTTGGAGATACTTTACATCGATGAGTATGTCTTGCGTTTTCTAAAAAAACACTTTACATCGATTTTTTTTTCACAAGTACACTATAGAATATCCATTTCCAAAAATATATATTCCCTCCGTTCCTAAATATAAGTCTTTCTACAGATTTCATTAGTAGACTACATAGGGATGTATATAGACATATTTTAGAGTGTCGATTCATTCATTTTGCTCTGTATGTAGACTCTTAGTGAAATTTCTTAAAAGACTTATATTTAGGAACGGAGGGAGTATTTAGTACATAATCAAGTGGATTTATGAACCCAACTCCCTCTTATTAATGTCCCCCTTTGCGAAACAATTGCAGGGGCCACCCCTACCATATTATTTAAAATATTCATGAAAACTATTTGTTGCATATCATTTTTCTCTTATGGAATATATTTTCTTAACAGGTACAATGTATCTCATTTTTTAAATATTTGTTTGAAAAATAAACTAAAACACCAATTGTGGCACCAAATTATATACTGTCACAAAATAAAGCTTATCAAGGACCTACACCGTGTTAAACCCTAAAAGTTTCAACTTTATACCAAGTACAATGATTGGTTGTATCATACAATTATTTGTTTTTAAACAAGTTGGATCATTTTCAGTAAACACCTCTCAAGGCACATGCATCAGCATGGTTGTGGCCATTTGTCATTACCATTTTGTCCAACGAGTCAAGCAAGCACAATCTAATAGGGAAGCCATCATCTCACCTGCAAAGTTGGATGGTAAGAAAATTGTACCCTCATTGCACCAAGGGAACAAAATGAATATATGGCTTTCGACTCCAAATGACCACTCATAGGTTATCACCACAATGTGGTTGGAGCTGAGGTAGACAATCGTCCATGTTTACATGCTATACGGGGAGCCAGGGTTCTCTATGCCTTATTCGTTGCGGGGAAACCGGGACACCTCCCTCTTGCCTCTCACCCATTGTAGAATGGGGAAAGGGAAGGGAGTTGCTGAAGTCCTTGTTACAAAGGTTTTTTATTTTAGAAAACTCGTAGTGTCTTGAAAGCTACATCTTCCTCAATTCGGTCAAAATGATGAATATTGAAAAAAAAAACATTCATGTTCCCCCCAAAAAAAAAACAGGAAAGAAAATAAAATTGACTTCCATTAAAGCGAGTAAGTCAGCCATTTACAAAATAGAGAAGTGTGAATCTGGATAACTTGGCAAGTATTCTGTACAGCCCGTGCTTAGGATTTCTGTGGCCATTGCTCAGCTGAATATGGATCCAAAACTTGATTATATTCTCGAGATCAATCTGCAATAAAAAGGGAGCAAGAAAAACAACCAAGAACAATCCGGGCATTACAGTGCAATTGTAGCACTTGTCTACAGAACGAAACATCTGAAACCTTGGAGTATCAACAACCAGGATTGGATTAATTTTGATCCCCAAACGTTCGCGAACATCCATGGACCCAACACGTCCATTTTGAGCCTCCATTTGTGCATGCATGCAACCATGTCCCCTCCATCCTCCTCAAATTGTCCGGTTTAATGCATGTGATTGGTTGATGCAACAAAGTATCATAGTGTCATAGGTAGCCTCAGGTATCTGGTTAACACACAACCTGACATTCGGTATGCTGTAGGGGTTGTGAGCGGGTTCATGGAGGTGCCTGGTAAGGAAGACTGGACTACAGTAAAACATATTCTGCGGTATCTGAAGGTAACCCTGAGCCATGGCTGCACATTCAGAGCTGGCAGGGATGACACACTGGTTGGTTTTAATGACAGTGATCATGCTGGAGATCCTATTGATCGCAAGAGCACAACGGGACTACTATTCTTCCTTGGGGACAGCGTGATAACATGGTCGTCCCAGATGTTGGAACTCTTCGCTTGCTGTAGATCAAATCGCCGTAGTACGTCAACGCAACTAGCTAAAACTAGAATAGAATATGCATATACGAGCTAAAAGCAAACAAGCTAGCTGGTGGATGGATTGTTGGACTAACTAGCTACGGAACTGATGTATTCCGCCGGCTCGATATCTCTTGATCGAAACTACACCAAAGGACAGCACACAAAGACACGAGATAATATTTTTGCCCCCCTGCTCGTAGCTTCTCAGGGGCCTTTTCCTTTTTATTTATAATAGCTATTACAAAGACTTTATGACCGATACGTACTAGTACTCTAGGACTAATCCGACTATGATTCTAATCTAACGTTTGGAATATCTAACAATCTCCCCCAGATTGCTCACCACAATCTCCCCCTAATTACAACTTGCCGACTTACAGACTCAACTCAACGTATGATTCAGACTCCCAGTCACGCTGCCAGGCGACACCATCGGTCACCCCTAACGCAATACATGCGAACGGATCACACACCGTCCCATGTAGAGACAGGTCCTCATTGAAGAGGCTCCCCTTCACTGGTCATCGTCCCACTACACGCTTGAGATTGGTCTCCTCATCGAGACACGTAGACGACATGAACTGGACTCACCAACAATATGTAGACTCCACTAACATATTAAAAAAACACTAAGACACGACTTGTCGATACATCGACTAACCATCATATCCGTACATTGAGTATGACCCGTCTGGAAACATGTAAAACCTCCTTGCTCTACAATGTTGTGCCACCGCCATTGCTTGGCCGCCGCCTTACACTCGGTTCGCACCATACTTCTTATACTTGCTTGCAATAGATCCACTCTCCATTGCTCGCACACCTCCTCGCTTTACGATGGCTTCGCGTACCATCGTCCGCCTTCGGCATCTCACCGAATCCACACTGGCCGCAACCAGGACGCTCCACGAGGACATGGACATGACTCACGGAACACCGTGCACACTGCTTGTGACTCCTTTGACTAGACGACGCAAAAAAAAAACAAGATGACTCTTTTTTCCTTTTTTTTATCCTTTAGAACAATCTCGGATCATCCTCATCATCCTGGATGAGATTGCAATCCGCCAGATTTTTCTTCTTCTGTCCCCTCTTCTTTTCAGGACACTCATAAGCATGATGTCCTAGGTCTTGGCAATTGAAGCACTTGTCCTTGGACTTATCACGACGACGCTCTCTTGCTCTCCACTCCGATCTTGTCAACAAAAGTTGTTCGCCGTCTTGGTCATCCTGGACATAGCCGCGCAGTCGTTCTTCATGAACCTTCAACCTTCCCGTGACTTCCTCCATAGTCATCGTTTTGAAATCACCAAACTGCTCTATGGCAGATGCAATCTGGAGAAACTTTGAAGGAACAGCTCGAAGAATTTTCTTGACCGCACTTATCTCCTCAAACTTTTCTCCAAGCCCTCGTATCCCATTGGCGATTGTTGTCATCCGGAGAGCAAATTCATCGATTGTTTCCGTGTCCTTCATCTTGAGCCTCTCGAACTCGGACTTGAGGGTTTGCAACCTCGCCTCCTTGATGCGATCGTGTCCAAGCCGATTCGTCTTTATCGCCTCCCAAGCTTCATGTGATGTCGTCTTCTCAGCAATGAAGGCAAACACATCATCCGGGATACTTTGATAGATAGCCGTCAATGCCTTCTGATCCATCATGTCGTCCACCTTGCCTGAGACGGTCGATTCCACCGCATCCCAAACTCCTTGTGCGCGCATCAACGCTTTCATCTTGATCGCCCAAATCGAGTAGTTGCTCTTCGTCAGCATCGGGTACGTGACAAACACGCTTCCACCTTTTTCAGCCATGATCTTGATCGTCACTCCACGCAATCACAACGCTCACCCGACGACCTTGAACCTAGCTCTAGATACCAATTGTTGGAACTCTCCACTTGCTGTAGATCAAATCGCCGTAGTACGCCAACGCAACTAGCTAAAACTAGAATAGAATATGCATATACGAGCTAAAAGCAAACAAGCTAGCTGGTGGATGGATTGTTGGACTAACTAGCTACGGAACTGATGTATTCCGCCGGCTCGATATCTCTTGATCGAAACTACACCAAAGGACAGCACACAAAGACACGAGATAATATTTTTGCCCCCCTGCTCGTAGCTTCTCAGGGGCCTTTTCCTTTTTATTTATAATAGCTATTACAAAGACTTTATGACCGATACGTACTAGTACTCTAGGACTAATCCGACTATGATTCTAATCTAACGTTTGGAATATCTAACACCAGAAGCAGAAAATTGTGGCGATGTCGTCTTGTGAAGCCGAATACATTGCGGCAGCAACTGCAACAACTCAAGCAGTGTGGCTCAGCAGGGTGTTAGCTGAGATGCTCGGTGGCGAAGTTCAGAAGGTAAAATTGAAGGTGGATAACAAATCTGCGAACCGGCTAAGCAAGAATCCAGTCCACCATAAAAGAAGCAAGCACATCGATCTCAGGTATCATTACATTCATGAGTATGTTGAACAGGGAAGAGTCGATGTCGAACATGTTCGTACAGGCGATCAGCTGGCTGATATTCTCACTAAATCACTTGGGAGAACTCTATTTGCTGATCTGCGGCTCAGGATCGGGATCAGTCAAGTGCAACAGACTTTGGGGATGATTTGTTAGCGAATCTGTTGTAGCACCTATCTCTGAAAGTTAGTGTCTTCAGAACAAAATAACCGGCAGCATGCACCTGTACGCGTACGGTTAAGTAGTTTCAGTTTACGTTTACTGTCAGTAGTTTTCAGTTAGTCCGTTAGCTAGATTTGCTCACCTGACTGAGTCATGGGATGGCATGATCTTTTAGTGCTCGATCCTAGCTCGGCGTCGTGGGATGGCACGACCAGTAAGCCAGTTGAGTAAGCACGGTTTGTGCAGCCGTTTTGATCTCGCTAGATATAACAAAAGAAGCAAGAAAAGCTGTGACAGTTGGGCAGCGAAAACACTCGTCTCCCCCCTCGTGTCTCCTCTCATCGTTCGTTCTTCAGATCGATCTTCCCAGCATCTGCAACAACAATCCTTTTGCTAGGTTCTGCAGAGTACACGTACCATGCCTTCCCTCGACCGATTATTTGCTATGTCTATCAACCATTTTATCCTTTATTAGTTGGCTACCTTAACTAATTGACCTGAGCCGGTGTTCGGAATCAAGTTGGGACAACCCGCACGAGTGGCTGGTCAGCAGGATTCTCTCTGGTAGCCAGCACTAGTAGCGACGGATAAACAAATCAGGCACCATTGATTAGTGACTCGCTTCTGCCTCTGGTACTACATCTCGGGCACATTTTAAAACGCTAGCAAGCAAGCTAGCTAACTGCGGCTTGGATATTATATATACCTTGATTGTCAACCCTTGTCATCCATGCGAACTGAATTATCATCCCAACATCGTATCTGATGGATCGATGTCATGCCGCTGCACAAGTGGCAACGCACGCAGCAAAAATCAACAATGGCTGCGCCTGCACACAGATATATAGCAAGCAGCACGAGGGACTCAATGGAAGCATCTCCACACCCACCGAGAAGTTGCCGGTTGCCACCCTCCTCATCTTCGCCTTGCGGATCATGCCGTGAGGTCGATCTATCAACTCACCCGTACGTGCGCACGCACACGCTCGACGTCCGCAAATAATTGCTAGGATCATCATCAGTCGCTAGTGAAGGATATCCGTGCAAGCTCGCCATGGGACAAGCCACAACTCACCGTCACATTTAGTCTTAAACCATTTATCTACGTACACAACTTTTGTATATAGATAGTACCGTAATGCTCCCTATGTTCCTAAATGTAATTTTTTTAAAAGATTTTATTATGAACGACATACAAAACTATATAAATAAATATATATTTGTCTATATATAGTTTGTAATAAATCCTAAAAAAACTTATATATAAGAACAGTATATAACTACTCCGTACGAGTCTACCTAACTTCCCACAGTTGTATTAACGTCTAGTGCCTGACAAGAGGTACGAATGCCGATCTGGCAATAGCACATCAGCAGCCTTGAGATCTGCACACGCGGAGGCCACCATACCTCACGGATCATGTCGCCCTCTAACACACGTCCATGCATACCTAGTGACTAGTGTCGATCTCTGTAAACGCAGGCAGCCAGCTTGTCCCGTCGGTTGACAAATTTTCGTTGCTTCTAGCTTGAACCAATCGTTATAACTTAGGGGAGTACTAGGCGCCGGCGCGCGCCGGCGCCGCTACCGCCGGTCGCAGGCTGACCGTTCGATCTGCACGGCGGACTGTCAGATCTTTTCATGCAACATTTTTATCTTCATGTAACAAATTTCGACGATATGCATCATTTTTCACAACGGTTGCAACAAAACAAAATTATAGCAAAAAAAAATATCTACATGATCGTAGCAAAAAAACAAAGAAGATGATGCGTGGTAGCAAAAGTTAAACGCCAGTTGTAGCAAAAATCTACGTGACGTGTATGCAACTTTTTCAGTGAATGATGCCGGTTGTAGCAAAAAATAACACGGTTGTAGCAAAAGTCAAAACGTCGGTTGTAGCAAAAATTCAACGAACTCGAGTTGCAACCAAATGTATATGCAATTTTTTACTGTACAAATCTAGTAAAAAAATGCTTGTAGCAAATATGAACGCTGGTTGCAACAAATTTACACGAGAAAAAAGCTGCATGAAAAACGTTTGTAACAAAAAAAATACACGGTTGCAGCAATTTTTACGAAAAAATGCTGCATACACCTGCCAGCGAGCGCGACCCGCGCGCGACCGGCCGAACGATTCGGCCGGCGCGCCGGGAGGAAACGTTTCCCTATAACTTATACCTGTTCAAGCACTGCCTTTTTTAAATATTTGTTTTAAATATAAACTAAAACACCAATGGTAGCACTAAATTATATACTGTCACAAAATAAAGCTAACCAAGGACCTAAACCGTGTCAAACCCTAAAAGTTTCAATTTATACCAAGTATAACGATTGGTTTGTATTATACAATTATTTAGTTTCAAACAAGTTGGATCATTTTCAGTAAACACCTCTTAGGGCACATGCATAAGTATTGTTGTGGCTGTTTGTCATTATGATTTTCTCCAAAGAGCCCGTCGAGCACAATCTAACAAGGAAGCCATCATCTCACCTGGAAAGTTGGATGGTAAGAAAATTGTACCCTCGTTGCACTGAGGGAACAAGATGAATATATGGCTTTCGGCTCCAAAGACGACTCATATGTTATCACCACAATGAGGTTGAAGCTGAGGTAGACAATCGTCCATGTGTACATGCTATACATGTGGATCCGGAGTTCTCCATGCCTTATTCATCAATGGTTGAGGGGAAACCGGGCCACCTCCCTCTAGCCTCTCACCTATTGTAGAATGGGGAAAGGGAAGAGAGTTGGTGGAGTCCTTGTTGCAAATGTTTTTTTATTGTAGAAAACTCGTAGTGTCTTGAAAGCTACATCTTCCTCAATTCGGTCAAAAGGATGAATATTGAAAAAAAACATTCATGTTCCCCAAAAAATAAAAAAGGAAAACAAATAAAACTTACTTTCATTAGAACAAGTGAGTCAACCATTTACAAAATAGAGAAGTGTGAATCTGGATAATTTGGCAACTACTGTATAAAGCCCGTGCTTAGGCTTTGTGTTTCGCACCTCAGTGAGAAACCTGATTTTCACTCACGTAGACGATTTAAAATCATAAATTGTTTCGTCGTGAACAAAATGTGTTGTGGATCCATAAAATTAAGGGATTGGACTGCAAAAAAGGCCCATTTATGATGTATTGGCATAGCCCATTTACGCCCCTCTTCTCGTTTTATCATTCTCCCGTTGCAGGGCACACTTGGGATGACCCAGGTATGGTGACATGCGGCAGATCCAATAGTTCTGAGGGTTCTCTCCCCATCCCATATTAGATGGTGTAAGGCTCTGTGCTTCATGGAGACCGAGGACGCAAGGTCTTTGTCATGGAAAGGTAGTAAGGGTAACTCAAAAATCATGATAGGCAGTTGAGTCTGTGGAAAGGGGATATTGACAATGTACTTTTTTAGGAGGGATACAATCAGTTCTATTTTTTTAAATACCATCATGTAGCATAAAATGTCTTAATTTGGACTCTGGATGAGAACACCCTACAATTTTCATGTCTTGAAGATTGTAAAAAGGTTATGGATGCAGGCCCTTCATTGTTTCGTGGACACAACTGGTATTATCGTTGTATGATGGATTTACCAAATAGTCAAATTCTTTCATAAATCACATGAGTATTTGGATATAAATACCTGATCTCCCCAAGAGATACAACTCTATTATCAAACCATTGGCAGGAAAGGTCAGAGAGTTTCCCTTGGCCGAGCCAACTTCGTATGATTTTGCGGGAAGCATATACGGTGCATGAATTAAACTACTCCCTCCATTCCTAAATATAAGACCTTTTAAAGATTGCACTATGAACTACATACGGATGTATATAGACATATTTTAGAGTATAGATTCACTCATTTTGTTTCGTATGTAGTCTTCTAGTGGAATCTCTAAAAGGTCTTATATTTTGAAACGGAGGGAGTATGTGTGTAAGCCTCTAAAAATTTAGTCTCTATCACTAGAGGAGGTAGATGGCATTGTGTCTTAAAGAAGCATGAATGGTTGCCCGGTTGGTGTGTTGTTTGTCGTACGTTAGGCTATGTTTTCAAGGAACATTGCAGAGCCGGTTGTCCCCCAAAAATCCAATTTGACCATTTCTTATTTTAAAATATTCGAACTGAAAGAAGTTAAACTTCACCTTCATCAAACCAACCTAAAAAATGGGAATCCCTTGTGTAGTAGCCACTAATCCTGGTTTCACTGTTGGTGATTTCTTAAGCGATGATGTACAATTCAAAACTGCTGAGGTAGTAGCCTTAAGATACGGGCACGGGAAGCCTCTCATCAAACCTGAGCAGTTGACGAAACTATAAACCATGATGCGAAGACTCTATGACTAGTACTTGAAAACCTGCAAAGATGGGCGCAACAATATCTATGTGGGAATTAACTTCTACAATGGAGTCAATTCGTTGTACATTGAATTTGAAGAATCCTTTCAGTTATACAATCAAGACGTCATCGACCAAACGCTCGTCAGTTCCTATTGTCTGTAAGTATTATTTCTGTAATTAAGTCTCTTGCTCATCTTGTTGATTGCATGTATAAGTATCCTCACTATATTATGCGGATTGAAGATCCTCGAATGCATAAAAGGACAAATATATGACATTGGGTTCATTAACCAAATACCATAAATGCATATACGGTACATAACATGCTCGTGGATACAGAGAAAAACTTGTTAAATGCGTTAACTCGACAACATGACAGAAGGGGAATATTATTTCCTTACAACTTCAGATGAGTGTTACTACCTGTCTTGTGCACATTCTATTTCGCTTACTCGAGGTTAAGTGTAATTGATGAGTTATGCATGCGCAGGTTTCATTTTTTCTGCTAATCATTAAGCTTGAGGAGCGACTAGTAATTGTCTTGGACTCAAGACGTAAATAATGGATGACGATGAGTGAAATGCTCCAGAAGTAAGTTCAATCATTATCACACCATATCGGTAACTTTTGTTCATTTTCTGATATCAAATAATTATTTTCTTTGTCGTGCAGGGTTTGTAACAAGTTCATTGGCACCACTATTGGTGAATGGCCAAAGGAGACGCGATTTTCACACTTCAAAGTAAGTAGTACTAGCTAGTTCCGCGCATCTCCCATTCATTCTAGTTTCAATACCATTATCATGCTTGATTATTAATTTTATTGAACTTTATTCTCGTAATGTCCTGCTTCGGGCAGGAAGCCGGGAATAATTTCTATGGACACTACTTTTGCGAGTGGATTCACCAGACAACCTGTCAGAGGGGCGGATCTTTTCAACAACTTGAAGTACCTAAACAATATAGTGTTGAGTTTCATTCATATATATTTACTTATTGATCCCTTTTTTTTTAAATTAGATCAAACGTAAGCGGGACGAACTCCTACCAACTGATCACATACGAGCAACTCAAGATAAATTGGCGGGATTCTTTGTTGAGCATGTCATACCTACAAACGGAGAATACCATCTGGATTTCGGTAGCGATGTTGGTAATAGATAGATATATATTAGCTAGGTTAGGGACGCAAGAGATAATTGTATATATACATGAACACGTATTATATGTAGTACCGTCGAATAGATATACGGAAACTTATTGTTCGACCAAGCATGGAGAAAGAGAGGTCACTTCTCTCTATATTCATGACGATGCCGTGTAACAGTTCCATCATTTCGCTTACAACTTCGGATGAGTGTTACTACCTGTCTTGTGCACATTCTATTTCGCTTACTCGAGGTTAAGTGTAATTGATGAGTTATGCGTGCGCAGGTTTCATTTTTTCTGCTAATCATTAAGCTAGAGGAGCGACTAGTAATTGTCTTGGACTCAAGACGTAAATAATGGATGACGATGAGTGAAATGCTTCAGAAGTAAGTTCAGTCATTATCACACCATATCGGTAACTTTCGTTCATTTCCTGATATCAAATAATTATTTTCTTTGTCGTGCAGGGTTTGTAACAAGTTCATTGGCACCACAATTGGTGAATGGCCAAAGGAGACACGATTTTCACACTTCAAAGTAAGTAGTACTAGCTAGTTCCGCGCATCTCTCGTTCATTCTAGTTTCAATACCATTATCATGCTTGATTATTAATTTTATTGAACTTTATTCTCGTAATGTCCTGCTTCGGGCAGGAAGCCGGGAATAATTTCTATGGACACTACTTTTGCGAGTGGATTCACCAGACAACCTGTCAGAGGGGCGGATCTTTTCAACAACTTGAAGTACCTAAGCAATATAGTGTTGAGTTTCATTCATATATATTTCCTTATTGACCCCCTTTTAAAAATTAGATCAAACGTAAGCGGGACGAACTCCTACCAACTGATCACATACGAGCAACTCAAGATAAATTGACGGGATTCTTTGTTGAGCATGTCATACCTACAAATGGAGAATACCATCTGGATTTCGGTAGCGATGTTGGTAATAGATAGATATATATTAGCTAGGTTAGGGACGCAAGAGATAATTGTATATATACATGAACACGTATTATATGTAGTACCGTCGAATAGATATACGGAAACTTATTGTTCGACCAAGCATGGAGAAAGAGAGGTCACTTCTCTCTATATTCATGACGATGTCGTCTAACAGTTCCATCATTGCTATATGCACGAACTAGCTAGTGTCTAGTTGAATGGAGCTCAATAATGGCACTGACCGAGAACACCAACATGCATAAGGAACCAAAGATGTGTTGGAATTATGCCCTAGAGGCAATAATAAATATAGTTATTATTATAATTCCTGTATCAAGATAATCGTTTATTATCCTTGCTATAATTGTATTGAATGAAGACTCATTTACATGTGTGGATACATAGACAAAACACCGTCCCTAGCAAGCCTCTAGTTGGCTAGCCAGTTGATCAAAGATAGTCAGTGTCTTCTGATTATGAACAAGGTGTTGTTGCTTGATAACTGGATCACGTCATTATGAGAATCACGTGATGGACTAGACCCAAACTAATAGACGTAGCATGTTGATCGTGTCATTTTGTTGCTACTGTTTTCTGCGTGTCAAGTATTTATTCCTATGACCATGAGATCATATAACTCACTGACACCAGAGGAATGCTTTGTGTGTATCAAACGTCGCAACGTAACTGGGTGACTATAAAGATGCTCTACAGGTATCTCCGAAGGTGTTAGTTGAGTTAGTATGGATCAAGACTGGGATTTGTCACTCCGTGTGACGGAGAGGTATCTCTAGGCCCACTCGGTAATACAACATTCACACACAAGCCTTGCAAGCAATGTAACTTAGTGTAAGTTGCGGGATCTTGTATTACGGAACGGGTAAAGAGACTTGCCGGTAAACGAGATTGAAATAGGTATACGGATACTCACGATCGGATCTCGGGCAAGTAACATACCGAAGGACAAAGGGAATGACATACGGGATTATATGAATCCTTGGCACTGAGGTTCAAACGATAAGATCTTCGTAGAATATGTAGGATCCAATATGGGCATCCAGGTCCCGCTATTGGATATTGACCGAGGAGTCTCTCGGGTCATGTCTACATAGTTCTCGAACCCGCAGGGTCTGCACACTTAAGGTTCGACGTTGTTTTATGCGTATTTGAGTTATATGGTTGGTTACCGAATGTTGTTTGGAGTCCCGGATGAGATCACGGACGTCACGAGGGTTTCCGGAATGGTTCGGAAACGAAGATTGATATATAGGATGACCTCATTTGATTACCGGAAGGTTTTCGGAGTTACCGGGAATGTACCGGGAATGACGAATGGGTTCCGGGAGTTCACCGGGGGGGGGGGGGGGCAACCCACCCCGGGGAAGCCCATAGGCCATAAGGGTGGCACACCAGCCATTAGTGAGCTGGTGGGAAAGCCCAAAAGGGCCCTATGCTCCATACAAAGGAAAATCAAAGAGAAAGAAAAAAAAGGGAGGTGGGAAGGAAGGGAAGGACTCCCACCCACCAAACCAAGTCCAACTCGGTTTGGGGGGGGGGGAGCCTTCCCCCCTTGGACTCGGCCGACCCCCTTGGGGCTCCTTGAGCCCCAAGGCAAGGTCCCCTCCCTCCCACCTATATATACGGAGGTATTGGGGCTGATTTGAGACGACTTTTCCACGGCAGCCCGACCACATACCTCCACGGTTTTTCCTCTAGATCGCGTTTCTGCGGAGCTCGGGCGGAGCCCTGCTGAGACAAGGTCATCACCAACCTCCGGAGCGCCGTCACACTGCCGGAGAACTCTTCTACCTCTCCGTCTCTCTTGCTGGATCAAGAAGGCCGAGATCATCGTCGAGCTGTACGTGTGCTGAACGCGAAGGTGCCGTCCGTTCGGTACTAGATCGTGGGACTGATCGCGGGATTGTTCGCGGGGCGGATCGAGGGACGTGAGGACGTTCCACTACATCAACCGCGTTCACTAACGCTTCTGCTGTACGATCTACAAGGGTACGTAGATCACTCATCCCCTCTCGTAGATGGACATCACCATGATAGGACTTCGTGCGCGTAGGAAAATTTTAGTTTCCCATGCGACGTTCCCCTTCAGTGGCATCATGAGCTAGGTTCATGCGTAGATGTATTCTCGAGTAGAACACAAAAGTTTTTGTGGACGGTGATGTGCGTTTTGCTGCCCTCCTTAGTCTTTTCTTGATTCCGTGGTATTGTTGGATTGAAGCGGCTTGGACCGACATTACTCGTACGCTTACGAGAGACTGGTTTCATCGTTACGAGTAACCCCGTTGCTCAAAGATGACTGGCAAGTGTCGGTTTCTCCAACTTTAGTTGAATCGGATTTGACCGAGGAGGTCCTTGGATGAGGTTAAATAGCAACTCATATATCTCCGTTGTGGTGTTTGCGTAAGTAAGATGCGATCCTACTAGATACCCTTGGTCACCACGTAAACACATGCAACAACAAAATTAGAGGACGTCTAACTTGTTTTTGCAGGGTATGCTTGTGATGTGATATGGCCAACGATGTGATGTGATATATTGGATGTATGAGATGATCATGTTGTAATAGAAATATCGACTTGCACGTCGATGGTACGGCAACCGGCAGGAGCCATAGGGTTGTCTTTATACTAACGTTTGTGCTTGCAGATGCGTTTACTATTTTGCTAGGATGTATCTTTAGTAGTAATAGCATGAGTAGCACGACAACCCCGATGGCAACACGTTGATGGAGATCATGGTGTGGCGCCGGTGACAAGAAGATCGTGCCGATGCTTTGGTGATGGAGATCAAGAAGCACGTGATGATGGCCATATCATGTCACTTATGAATTGCATGTGATGTTAATCCTTTTATGCATCTTATTTTGCTTAGAACGACGGTAACATTATGAGGTGATCTCTCACTAAGATTTCAAGACGAAATTGTGTTCTCCCCGACTGTGCACGGTTGCTACAGTCCGTCGTTTCGAGACACCACATGATGATCGGGTGTGATAGACTCAACGTTCACATACAACGGGTGCAAAACAGTTGCGCACGCGGAACACTCGGGTTAAGCTTGACGAGCCTAGCATGTGCAGACATGGCCTCGGAACACATGAGACCGAAAGGTCGATCATGAATCATATAGATGATATGATTAGCATAGGGATGCTTACCACTGAAACTATACTCAACTCACGTGATGATCGGACTTGAGCTAGTGTAAGTGGATCATGAACCACTCAAATGACTAGAGAGATGTACTTTTTGAGTGGGAGTTTAGCAAATAATTTGATTAAGTTAAACTCTAATTATCTTGAACATAGTCTAAAGTCCACTTTGAATATATTTGTGTTGTAGATCATGGCTCACGCGACAGTCATCCTGAATTTTAATACGTTCCTAGAGAAAGCTAAGTTGAAAGATGATGGAAGCAACTTTGTAGACTGGGCTCGTAATCTTAAGCTAATCTTACAAGCTGGGAAGATGGATTATTACCTTAATGTTCGACGTTGTTTTATGCGTATTTGAGTTATATGGTTGGTTACCGAATGTTGTTTGGAGTCCCGGATGAGATCACGGACGTCACGAGGGTTTCCGGAATGGTCCGGAAACGAAGATTGATATATAGGATGACCTCATTTGATTACCGGAAGGTTTTCGGAGTTACCGGGAATGTACCGAGAATGACGAATGGGTTCCGGGAGTTCACCGGGGGGGGGGGGGGCAACCCACCCCGGGGAAGCCCATAGGCCATAAGGGTGGCACACCAGCCCTTAGTGAGCTGGTGGGACAGCCCAAAAGGGCCCTATGCGCCATACAAAGGAAAATCAAAGAGAAAGAAAAAAAAGGGAGGTGGGAAGGAAGGGAAGGACTCCCACCCACCAAACCAAGTCCAACTCGGTTTGGGGGGGGAGCCTTCCCCCCTTGGACTCGGCCGACCCCCTTGGGGCTCCTTGAGCCCCAAGGCAAGGTCCCCTCCCTCCCACCTATATATACGGAGGTATTGGGGCTGATTTGAGACGACTTTTCCACGGCAGCCCGACCACATACCTCCACGGTTTTTCCTCTAGATCGCGTTTCTGCGGAGCTCGGGCGGAGCCCTGCTGAGACAAGGTCATCACCAACCTCCGGAGCGCCGCCACGCTGCCGGAGAACTCTTCTACCTCTCCGTCTCTCTTGCTGGATCAAGAAGTCCGAGATCATCGTCGAGCTGTACGTGTGCTGAACGCGGAGGTGTCGTCCGTTCGGTACTAGATCGTGGGACTGATCGCGGGATTGTTCACGGGGCGGATCGAGGGACGTGAGGACGTTCCACTACATCAACCGCGTTCACTAACGCTTCTACTGTACGATCTACAAGGGTACGTAGATCACTCATCCCCTCTCGTAGATGGACATCACCATGATAGGTCTTCGTGCGCGTAGGAAAATTTTAGTTTCCCATGCGACGTTCCCCTTCAGTGGCATCATGAGCTAGGTTCATGCGTAGATGTATTCTCGAGTAGAACACAAAAGTTTTTGTGGGCGGTGATGTGCGTTTTGCTGCCCTCCTTAGTCTTTTCTTGATTCCGCGGTATTGTTGGATTGAAGCGGCTTGGACCGACATTACTCGTACGCTTATGAGAGACTGGTTTCATCGTTACGAGTAACCCCGTTGCTCAAAGATGACTGGCAAGTGTCGGTTTCTCCAACTTTAGTTGAATCGGATTTGACCGAGGAGGTCCTTGGAAATTTTTTGTTTCCCATGCGACGTTCCCCTTCAAGATGATGGACACAAAAAGAAAAGGGGAAAACACAATATGAAACCCCTAAACCCCTCCTTTCAAAAAAAAACTCAGTGCTTGGGTGTTGCTGACGTGTGGCCGCCTTTTAGTCCCGGTTGATGTTATCAACCGGGACTAAAGGTCCTCCTACCCTCGCAAGCCCATAACGGCCACATGGAAGACATTTTCCCCGTTTTGTAACACAACCGGGACTAAAAGTTTGGGCCTTTAGTCCCGATTGTTTAGTCCCGGTTGGAGAACCGGAACTAAAGACCCTCTGGAACCCGGACTAATGGCCCTTTTCGTACTAGTTCATGTCCTGGTTCTCCAAGCATTACTCTTTTTACACTTTTACTTAATACTCTAGATGCATGTTGGATATCGGTTGATGGGTGGAGTAATAGTAATAGGTGCACGCAGGAGTTGGCCTATTTGTTTATGGACATGATGTCTATATATACTTGATATTGCTGGGAATATCACATAACTATGCGCTTTTCTATCAGTTGCCTAACAGTAATTTTTTTACCCACCGTATGCCTACTACATGAGTGATGCCATTAGGGAAAACTACGGTCTCCGGGTCTTTTCACTTATAAGTTTAAAACGCTACAATTACCTCGATGCCTTTATTTACTTTATATTTCCTTTGAATTTATAAACTTTCATCTAGAAACTTTGCTTGCTTCTAAGTAACGAATCGAAGGGGATGGACAACCCTCTTGCCCGCATTGGGTGTAAGTGTTCGCTTCTTTGTGTGGAGTCGCTGAAGACGGGTGCTGGTTGTTACTCCTATTGGTTCGATAAACCTTTGTTCTCTACTGAGAGAAATACTTATCTAGACTGTGTTGCATCACCCATTCCTCTTTATCGAAAACCAACAAAAATCACAAGTATTAGGTATCTCGTAGCCGGTTCATGGTGGCATCACGTTCAAGAAGAATGCAGGCTGAGAGAAGATGGTTTCACAGCTACAACCCCCGCTCTCTCAGGTCCAGCATAAAATGTCATCGATGGTTGCATTTGGCATATCTAGTTGAAGCTCCATGTGCGTATGCTCCCCGCCTTGATGGACGACACCGTGGCTCGCAAACTCCCCTCTTTCCGGTCATATCATGAAACATCAACGATCGTAGTATTTGGCACCTCTGATCGATTGCAGCTCCATGTTCCAATACACATAGAATCGATGGTTGGCGTCGTGACTCGTAGCCTCTTCTCTCTCTAGTCCCATCATAAACTGTCACGTCTGGTAGCATTTGGTGCCTTTGGTTCACATCCCCGTGCTGGCCTTCACAACCTTGATGACGATGGTCACCGCGAGCACGCAACACACGCTAATGCCGGTCGTAGCAATGATATTTTTCCTTGCAGCCCCACTCGTCATTGCGTCCCTGACTTGACGAACCCCCGCCTGACACTAATGGAATGGCCAACAGGTGCAAACCTTTGAAAACGCTAAGACAAGCCGGATATTCCCCTAGAGCTGCATAAGCGTGATTTCCAAGACACACCCTCATAACAACTCTTGAGGAGGCCGCCTGTATCTGTTCGCAAATCAGAACACCTCGCTGGAAGCTGCACTTCGCGGGGTGGGCAAAACAATTACGTAAAGGTCTCAGTCGGGCTCCAAGGACAAGGGGGCTTCTCAAAGGGAAATTTAATATATGACAAGAGCCCGCCGAAACTCTTGAAGACCTCTTTTGCGACCCCCAACGCGCTTAGGGGCCATTGACGGTGACATAAACTGCTCATGCAGGGAAGCTCGACCCCCAGACCACCAAGGGGCCCACTAGGCCCAATGTCAAAGGGCAAACCCTAGGAGGCCGCTAGAGACTTTCTTGCCCTCCAAGACAAGGGTGGTGACAGAAAAGACCGCATATACTTCCGTGTAAACCCTAGGCCTCCACCGTCCATATAAGGGGAAACCAGGGAACCTTCACGCCCATCTAATCTCAGAGAGCAACTCCCGATAACAATCTCATATACCATTCTAAACCACTCGCATGACGTATCCATCCACCATGGATAATGAAACCAAGAAAGATGTTGGGTATTACTCTTCGGAGCCCCGAAATTGGGTAAAACCCTCATGTGATCTCCTATCTAATATTTCTAGCTACGCTTGAGCCCCTACCGAGGGATCTGCCGGAATTATGCACATTCAATCCTCCCCTTAGAAATTAACATTTATACTAGCACAAGAAAACTTCTTATGTTTTTGGCCATCATATCTATTGAATCCCGTGGCAGTTTGTTTCCTCATTTGTAAGCTAATAGACAAAGGTAATAACCATATTGATGTCTCGGGTGATATGCTAACTTGTTAGGTTATATGCATAAAGATGTATTGTTTGTCTGATTCAGATGTTATATGATTAGCAATAGACAAATCGTTCATTACTTGTGAATCTTTGGCAAACATTCTAGTTGGTCGTGATTCATACATATGTTTTCATAAAAATATTCTAAAGAGACTAGACGCAATTATTAATTTTCTTCAACTGTAGAATCTGAAGATTATGTTTGTGTAAGTATAAGATTACTCTTTTATGGCATCTTATATGTTACATCTAGGATGCTAATTAAATGAAACATTACCATTTTGCACCGTGATGGACTCTGTTTTGTTAATCTTGAGTAAATGTCGAGAAGATTTTTTTGGTTCGTTAATACTATTTGGTCGCTTCACATTAAACACCTAATAAGGAATATAGTTGCTAGGTATAATGATCATCACTCATTTTACAAATTATAGGAAAAAATTATTGCTCAATGCCATTTGCATCTCTAGAAGGGCCGCTCCATTAAATCAAGAGAAAGAGATTGGAAGTGAATTATTATAGAAAAGGATTGAATAGACTGGGTGACACACATGCGTCAACCCAATCCCCTAATAAATTAGTTCCACCTAACAATTAATTCCCTAAAACCAAACAAGTTTGATTGTTTCTTATTTATTTATATTAAATTATTTTACATTAATAAACACATACATTTTTATTAATACATATATTTTCTGTTCCTAGTTATAATACACACAACTGTAGTATGATTAATTATCTAGTCGGGCTTTGGTGCGACAACATATATATTTGTTTATTATTTATCATAATCAAAATAGTGTTCACGTGTTAAAAGATAAATTATATTTTAACGGAAATTACACATTTTTCATTTCTATTGAGAAATTTATGCACATCTTTTATTACAATGCATTTCTGTAGAACTTTAAAATCGAATATATAACATTTCTACAAGTATACATTTTTGCAGATTATATTATAGCATTTTTATGTCTTTCCATATCCTAACTATCTTTAAATATCCAAACTTGATAGATTTCTAGAGTTACAGGAGTCTCAAATTTACGGATAACTACAAATAATTAAATTCTAATAGCCAGAAAGTGTGTAATGTGTTCATAAGTTTCCTGACCCCTCTCGTTACCAGAGTTCCAACGAACGAAGGGGATCCCATGTGCTCATCATGGGTCGGTGAAAACCGTGTCGGCTTACTCTGGCCTCACACTTACTGTAACTAGGTCGAAGGAAGAGAGGGGCTTGAGACCTCGTTGTTAATACGATTCGACTGTAAGATACTTGTATTTGTTCAAAAAAAAAAGATACTTGCATTTATTTATTTAGAAAAAGAGGAACGAACCCCGGTCTGTGCATTAAACTGATGCATGCAGCCATATTACTAAAAGTAGTATGGAGCGACCCTAACTAGCTCACAATCTAAGCATAAAAAGAAAAAAGTAAATAAAATGCAAGACAAAAGACAAACCATGATGCCTATACACCTAGCATATTTTTAACTCATCATCCAAACCGGCTGAAGATAGCCCGTGCGAGCGTCTCACACCGGTTGAACCCAATAGCCATAAGCTCCGTGGAGTCCGTCTGAGTGAGTAACAACCACGTATGCATCCAAGCAGTGCCTCTGTAAATATCCTGTAAAAACATGGTGAAGTACTTCCCACTAAAAATCGAGTCATTTCTAGTGTTCTTTGTAGTCCAGAATACTGCACATATTCCAATCCGGATATGATTCGTTGTAGTTGCGTCTATTTCATTGAGTCGCGTTCCAAATAGCTTATTAATGCTCCCTGGTGGATTGATGTTGAAGGCTATGTGTATGGTGCGCCATAGTAGTTTTGCTAGTGCACAATTGAGAAAGTGGTGTGTTCTTGTTTCATTGTGATCACGGTAGCAACATCTAGAACTACCTACCCATCTTCTCTTTATCACATTATCTTCGGTTAATAAGTACAACTCCCATGTGTACAAACCACATGAAAATTTTCATTCTAAGAGGCAGTTTAATCTTTCAAAATGTAGTGATCTTGAAACAGGTCTAGAGTTAATTAAGTCTAGATACATCGATTTCGCTAAAAAGATATCAATCGTAGATACTTTCTAGTGAATGAAGAAATCTCCTTTGTACTCCAAGTTGCAGTAGATCGTGATGACGCCGTAGGGAGAGGCGAGGACGAAGCCGATCACCGGGCCTCGTGCTTGAGACTATCCGCCTCCACCCCCCACCCCAAAAATTGATTGCTGCATCTGTGATGCCAGCTGAGGAGGAGACCCGCAGTCCTCGTGTCTCTGTTGCGCTCCCTCCATGCAAGAGTCAAAAATCGTCGGCCCGTCCAAATCCTCAACCTCCACTTGGTCTACCCAAAGGCAACTCAGCGCAGATACTGTTGGGGAACGTCGCATGGGAAACAAAAATTTTCCTACGCGCACGAAGACCTATCATGGTGATGTCCATCTACGAGAGGGGATGATTGATCTACGTACCCTTGTAGATCGTACAGCAGAAGCGTTAGTGAACGCGGTTGATGTAGTGGAACGTCCTCACGTCCCTCGATCCGCCCCGCGAACAATCCCGCGATCAGTCCCACGATCTAGTACCGAACGGACGGCACCTCCGCGTTCAGCACACGTACAGCTCGACGATGATCTCGGCCTTCTTGATCCAGCAAGAGAGACGGAGAGGTAGAAGAGTTCTCCGGCAGCGTGACGGCGCTCCGGAGGTTGGTGATGACCTTGTCTCAGCAGGGCTCCGCCCGAGCTCCGCAGAAACACGATCTAGAGGAAAAACCGTGGAGGTATGTGGTCGGGCTGCCGTGGCAAAAGTTGTCTCAAATCAGCCCTAATACCTCAGTATATATAGGAGGGAGGGGGAGGGAAGAGGCAGCCTCAAACCCTCAAGGTTTGGCCGAAATTGGAGGTGGAGGAGTCCTACTCCAATCCTAGTTGGAGTAGGATTCCACCTTCCCACTTGGAAACTCTTTCCACCTTGTGTTTTTTCCTTCTCAAACCTTATGGGCCTTAGTGGGAACTTATTCCAGCCCACTAGGGGCTGGTTTATCTCTTCCCATAGCCCATGAGACCCCTTGGGGCGTGACACCCCTCCCGATGGTCCCCGGCACCCCTCCCAGCACTCCCGGTACACTACCGATGAGCCGGAAACTTTTCCGGTGACCAAAACAGGACTTCCTATATATCAATCTTTATCTCCGGACCATTCCGGAGCTCCTCGTGACGTCCTGGATCTCATCCGGGACTCCGAACAACATTCGGTAACCAACCATATAACTCAAATACGCATAAAACAACGTCGAACCTTAAGTGTGCAGACCCTGCGGGTTCGAGAACTATGTAGACATGACCCGAGTGACTCCTCGGTCAATATCCAATAGCGGGACCTGGATGCCCATATTGGATCCTACATATTCTACGAAGATCTTATCGTTTGAACCTCAGTGCCAAGGATTCATATAATCCCGTATGTCATTCCCTTTGTCCTTCGGTATGTTACTTGCCCGAGATTCGATCGTCAGTATCCGCATACCTATTTCAATCTCGTTTACCGGCAAGTCTCTTTACTCGTTCCGTAATACAAGATCCCGCAACTTACACTAAGTCACATTGCTTGCAAGGCTTGTGTGTGATGTTGTATTACCGAGTTGGCCCCGAGATACCTCTCCGTCACACGGAGTGACAAATCCCAGTCTCGATCCATACTAACTCAACTAACACCTTCGGAGATACCTGTAGAGCATCTTTATAGTCACCCAGTTACGTTGCGACGTTTGATACACACAAAGCATTCCTCCGGTGTCAGTGAGTTATATGATCTCATGGTCATAGGAACAAATACTTGACACGCAAAAAACAGTAGCAACAAAATGACACGATCAACATGCTACGTCTATTAGTTTGGGTCTAGTCCATCACATGATTCTCCTAATGATGTGATCCCGTTATCAAGTAACAACACTTGCCTATGGCCAGGAAACCTTGGCCATCTTTGATCAACGAGCTAGTCAACTAGAGGCTTACTAGGGACAGTGTTTTGTCTATGTATCCACACAAGTATTGTGTTTCCAATCAATACAATTATAGCATGGATAATAAACGATTATCATGAACAAAGAAATATAATAATAACTAATTTATTATTGCCTCTAGGGCATATTTCCAACAGTCTCCTACTTGCACTAGAGTCAATAATCTAGTTCACATCACCATGTGATTCCATCGAATCCAACACCCATATAGTTATGGGGTCTGATCACGTCTTGCTCATGAGAGAGGTTTTAGTCAACGGTTCTGAAATTTTCAGATCCGTGTGTTCTTTACAAATCTTTATGTCATCTTATAGATGCTGCTACTATGTGCTATTCGGAAATACTTCAAATATTTACTCTACTATACGAATCCGTTTCACTACTCATAGTTATTCGGATTAGTGTCAAAGCTTACATCGACGTAACCCTTTACGACGAACTCTTTAACCACCTCCATAATCGAGAAAAATTCCTTAGTCCATCAGTTACTAAGGATAAATTTTGACCGCTGCTAGTGATTCAATCATGGATCACTCTCTGTACCTCTCAACAGACTTGCTGCAAGGCACACATCAGGTGCGGTACTCAGCATGGCATACTTTAGAGTCTACGACTAAGGCATAGAAGACGACCTTCGTCTATTCTCTTTATTCTGCCGTGGTCGGGTTTTGAGTCTTACTCAAATTCACACCTTACAACGCAACCAAGAACTCCTTCTTTACTGATCTATTTTGAACTCCTTCAAAAACTTGTCAAGGCATGCATCTTGTTGAAACTTCTATTAAGCGCTTTCGATCTATCTCCATAGATCTTTGATGCTCAACGTTCAAGTAGCGCAATCTAGGTATTCCTTTGAAAAACTCCTTTCAAACAACCTTGTATGCTTTACATAAATTCTACATTACTTCTGATCCACAATATGTCAACCACATATACTTATCAGAAATTCTATAGTGCTCCCACTCACTTCTTTGGAAATACAAGTTTCTCATAAACCTTGTACAAACCCAAAATCTTTGATCATCTCATCAAAGTATATATATTCCAACTCCGAGATGCTTGCGCCAGTCCATTGAAGGATCACTGGAGCTTGCATACTTGTTAGTATCTTTAGGATCGACAAAACCTTCTGGTTGTATCACATACAATGTTTTCTCAAGGAAACCGTTGAGGAAACAATGTTTTGACATCCTATGTGCAATATTTCACAAATAATGCAGCAACTACTAACATAATTCTAACAGACCTTTAGCATCGCTACGAGTGAGAAAGTCTCATCATAGTCAACTGTTTGATCTTGTCGAAAACATCTTTGCGACAAGTCGAGCTTTTCTTAATAGTGACTTATCACCATCATCTCTGTCTTCTTTTAAAGATCCATTTCTAATCAATAGTCCTATGACCATCAAGTAATTCTTCCAAAGTCTACACTTTGTTTTCACACATGGATCCTCTCTCGGATTTCATGGCTTCCAGCCATTTGTCGGAATCTGGGCCCACCATTGCTTTCTCCATAACTCGTAGGTTCACTGTTGCTCAACAACATGACCTCCAAGACAGGGTTACCGTACTACTCTGCAGCAGTACGCGACCTTGTCGACCTACGAGGTTTGTAGTAACTTGATTCGAAGCTCAATGATCATCATCATCAGCTTCCACTTCAATTGGTGCAGGCGCCACATGAACAACTTCCTGCGCCCTGCTACACACTGGTTGAAGTGATGGTTCAACAACCTCATCAAGTTCTACTACCCTCCCACTCAATTCTTTCGAGAGAAACCTTTCCTCGAGAAAGGATCCGTTTCTAGAAACAAACACTTTGCTTTCGGATCTGAGATAGGAGATGTACCCAACTGTTTTGGATATCCTATGAAGATGCATCTATCCGCTTTGGGTTCGAGCTTATCAGACTGAAACTTTTTCACATAAGTGTCGAAACCCCAAACTTTCAAGAAACGACAGTTTAGATTTCTCAAAACCTCAGTCTATACTGTGTCATCTCAACGGAAATACGCGGCGCCCTATTTAAAGTGAGTGCGGTTGTCTCTAATGCATAACCCATAAACGATAGTGGTAATTCGATAAGAGACATCATAGTATGCACCATACCAAATAGTGCGCGGCTATGACGTTCAGACACATCATCACACTATGATGTTCCAGGTGGCATGAACTGCGAAACAATTTCCACATTGTATTAACTGTGTACCAAAACTCGTAACTCAGATATTCATTTCTATGATCATATCGTAGACAGTTTATCCTCTTGTTACAACGTACTTCACTCCGAAACAGAATTGAACTTTTCAATATTTCAGACTTGTGATTCATTAAGTAAATACTCTAGTATCTACTCAAATCGTCAGTGAAGTAAGAACATAATGATATCCACTGCGTGCCTCAGTACCCATTGGACTGCATACATCAAAATGTATCACTTCCAACAAGTTACTATCTTATTTCATCTCAATGAAAACAAGGCCTTGCTCATGTGGTATGGTTTGCATGTCACTAGTGATTCGAAATCAGGTGAGTACAAAGATCCATCAGCATGGAGCCTCTTCATGCAATTTATACTAACATGACTCAAGCGGCAGTGCCACAAGTAAGTGGTACTATCATCATTAACTCGTATCCTTTTGGCACCAATATTATGAACATGTGTAACACTACGATCGAGATTCAATAAACCATTGAAGGTGATTATTCAAGAAAATAGAGTAACCATTATTCTCTTTAAATGAATAATCGTATTGCAATAAACACGATCCAATCATGTTCATGCTTAACGCAAGCACCAAATAACAATTATTTAGGTTTAACACCAATCCCGATGGTAGAGGGAGCGTGCGACGTTTGATCATATCAACCTTGGAAACACTTCCAACACGTATCGTCACCTCGTCTTTAGCTAGTCTCCGTTTATGCCGTAGCTTTCATTTCGTATCACTAATCACTTAGCAACCGAACCGGTATCCAATACCCTCATGCTACTAGGAGTACTAGTAAAGTACACATCAACATCATGTATATCTAATATACTTCTCTTGACTTTTGCCAGCCTTCTTATCTACCAAGTATCTAGAGTTGCTCCGCCTCAGTGACTGTTCCCCTCATTACAGAAGCACTTAGTCTCAGGTTTGGGTTTAATCTTGGGTCTCTTTATTAGTGCAGCAACTGTTTTGCCGTTTCACAAAGTATCCCTTCTAGCCCTTGCCTTTCTTGAAACTTAGTGGTTTTACAAACCATCAACTATTGATGCTCCTTCTTGATTTCTACTTTCGTAGTGTCAAACATCGCGAATCGCTCAAGGATCATTGTATGTATCCTTGATATGTTATAGTTCATCACGAAGCTCTCACAGCTTGGTGGCAGTGACTTTGGAGAACTATCACTATCTCATCTGGAAGATTAACTCCCACTTGATTCAAGCGATTGTCGTACTCAGACAATCTGAGCACACGCTCAACGATTGAGCCTTTCTCCTTTACTTTGTGGACAAAGAATCTTGTCGGAGGTCTCATACCTCTTAACAAGGGCACAAGCATGAAATCACAATTTCATCTCTTTAGAACATCACTTATGTTCCGTGACGTTTTACAACGTTTTCGGCGCCTTGCTTCTAAGCCATTAAGTATTTTGCACTGAACTATCGTGTAGTCATCAGAAACGTGTATGTCGGATGTTCACAGCATCCACAAACGACGCTCGAGGTGCAGCACACCGAGTGGTGCATTAAGGACATAATCCTTCTGCACAGCAACAAGGACAATCCTCGGTTTTACAGACCCAGTCTGCAAAGTTTTGCTACTATCAATTTTCAACTAAATTTTCTCTAGGAACATATAAAAACAGTAGAGCTATAGCGCAAGCTACATCGTAATTCGCAAAGACCATTAGACTATGTTCATGACAATTAGTTCAATTAATCATATTACTTAAGAACTCTCACTCAAAAAGTACATCTCTCTAGTCATTTGAGTGGTACATGATCCAAATCCATTATCTCAAGTCCGATCATCACGTGAGTCGAGAATAGTTTCAGTGGTAAGCATCTCTATGCTAATCATATCAACTATACGATTCATGCTCGACCTTTCGGTCTCATGTGTTCCGAGGCCATGTCTGCACATGCTAGGCTCGTCAAGCTTAACCCGAGTGTTCCGCATGCGCAACTGTTTTGCACCCGTTGTATGTGAACGTTGAGTCTATCACACCCGATCATCACGTGGTGTCTCGAAACGACGAACTGTAGCAACGGTGCACAGTCGGGGAGAACACAATTTTGTCTTGAAATTTTAGTGAGAGATCACCTCATAATGCTACCGTCGTTCTAAGCAAAATAAGGTGCATAAAAGGATTAACATCACATGCAATTCATAAGTGACATGATATGGCCATCATCACGTGCTTCTTGATCTCCATCACCAAAGCACCGGCACGATCTTCTTGTCACCGGCGTCACACCATGATCTCCATCAACGTGTGGCCATCGGGGTTGTCGTGCTACTCATGCTATTACTACTAAAGCTACGTCCTAGCAAAATAGTAAACGCATCTGCAAGCACAAACGTTAGTTATAAAGACAACCCTATGGCTCCTGCCGGTTGCCGTACCATCGACGTGCAAGTCGATATTAACTATTACAACATGATCATCTCATACATCCAATATATCACATCACATCGTTGGCCATATCACATCACAAGCATACCCTGCAAAAACAAGTTAGACGTCCTCTAATTTTGTTGTTGCATGTTTTACGTGGTGACCATGGGTATCTAGTAGGATCGCATCTTACTTATGCAAACACCACAAAGGAGATATATGAGTTGCTATTTAACCTCATCCAAGGACCTCCCCGGTCAAATCCGATTCAACTAAAGTTGGAGAAACCGATACTTGCCAGTCATCTTTGAGCAACGGGGTTACTCGTAGCGATGAAACCAGTCTCTCGTAAGCGTACGAGTAATGTCGGTCCAAGCTGCTTCAATCCAACAATACCGCGGAATCAAGAAAAGACTAAGGAGGGCAGCAAAACGCACATCACCGCCCACAAAAACTTTTGTGTTCTACTCGAGAAGACATCTACGCATGAACCTAGCTCATGATGCCACTGTTGGGGAACGTCGCATGGGAAACAAAAATTTTCCTACGCGCACGAAGACCTATCATGGTGATGTCCATCTACGAGAGGGGATGATTGATCTACGTACCCTTGTAGATCGTACAGCAGAAGCGTTAGTGAACGCGGTTGATGTAGTGGAACGTCCTCACGTCCCTCGATCCGCCCCGCGAACAATCCCGCGATCAGTCCCACGATCTAGTACCGAACGGACGGCACCTCCGCGTTCAGCACACGTACAGCTCGACGATGATCTCGGCCTTCTTGATCCAGCAAGAGAGACGGAGAGGTAGAAGAGTTCTCCGGCAGCGTGACGGCGCTCCGGAGGTTGGTGATGACCTTGTCTCAGCAGGGCTCCGCCCGAGCTCCGCAGAAACACGATCTAGAGGAAAAACCGTGGAGGTATGTGGTCGGGCTGCCGTGGCAAAAGTTGTCTCAAATCAGCCCTAATACCTCAGTATATATAGGAGGGAGGGGGAGGGAAGAGGCAGCCTCAAACCCTCAAGGTTTGGCCGAAATTGGAGGTGGAGGAGTCCTACTCCAATCCTAGTTGGAGTAGGATTCCACCTTCCCACTTGGAAACTCTTTCCACCTTGTGTTTTTTCCTTCTCAAACCTTATGGGCCTTAGTGGGAACTTATTCCAGCCCACTAGGGGCTGGTTTATCTCTTCCCATAGCCCATGAGACCCCTTGGGGCGTGACACCCCTCCCGATGGTCCCCGGCACCCCTCCCAGCACTCCCGGTACACTACCGATGAGCCGGAAACTTTTCCGGTGACCAAAACAGGACTTCCTATATATCAATCTTTACCTCCGGACCATTCCGGAGCTCCTCGTGACGTCCTGGATCTCATCCGGGACTCCGAACAACATTCGGTAACCAACCATATAACTCAAATACGCATAAAACAACGTCGAACCTTAAGTGTGCAGACCCTGCGGGTTCGAGAACTATGTAGACATGACCCGAGTGACTCCTTGGTCAATATCCAATAGCGGGACCTGGATGCCCATATTGGATCCTACATATTCTACGAAGATCTTATCGTTTGAACCTCAGTGCCAAGGATTCATATAATCCCGTATGTCATTCCCTTTGTCCTTCGGTATGTTACTTGCCCGAGATTCGATCGTCAGTATCCGCATACCTATTTCAATCTCGTTTACCGGCAAGTCTCTTTACTCGTTCCGTAATACAAGATCCCGCAACTTACACTAAGTCACATTGCTTGTAAGGCTTGTGTGTGATGTTGTATTACCGAGTGGGCCCCGAGATACCTCTCCGTCACACGGAGTGACAAATCCCAGTCTCGATCCATACTAACTCAACTAACACCTTCGGAGATACCTGTAGAGCATCTTTATAGTCACCCAGTTACGTTGCGACGTTTGATACACACAAAGCATTCCTCCGGTGTCAGTGAGTTATATGATCTCATGGTCATAGGAACAAATACTTGACACGCAAAAAACAGTAGCAACAAAATGACACGATCAACATGCTACGTCTATTAGTTTGGGTCTAGTCCATCACATGATTCTCCTAATGATGTGATCCCGTTATCAAGTAACAACACTTGCCTATGGCCAGGAAACCTTGGCCATCTTTGATCAACGAGCTAGTCAACTAGAGGCTTACTAGGGACAGTGTTTTGTCTATGTATCCACACAAGTATTGTGTTTCCAATCAATACAATTATAGCATGGATAATAAACGATTATCATGAACAAAGAAATATAATAATAACTAATTTATTATTGCCTCTAGGGTATATTTCCAACAGATACCGCCTGAAACGAACCAAAGCGGAGAGATGCCATCGATGTCGAAGACAAGGTGGTCCCCTTATTAGACATCGTGTGTGTTAGCTTCGAGGACTGGAAGGTTTGTCGCATACCATGGGACTTACCACCATGCTCACCAAGGTTTCCATTAGCCCGTTGGTTCGCACTCCAATCGCTGTCGTCCGTCATATCGGCTCATAATGCATATAATCGTAAGACTAGGGAAAAAATGGGGTACATACTCCACGTCCAACACACCAACAAGCAACCTCGCAATGCCATGTTTGCGCGTGAATGGCGTATCGACCGTCTCTGTTTTCCTAACAAAGAGCTGAGACTCCAAACAATAAGAAGGTCATTAAGAAGTGACTCTGGAACACCTAAAAGTCTGATCCAAACCTTCTCTAGTGGCGTTCCTCTCGGCTAAGTTTTCTTACACTCATCAAATTCGAGAATACACTTACTCCGAGTAACTTTTTTGAATCCAAACTTCAAGAGGCGATCAAATCCTCTCTCCTAGGGAACTCCACTTGGTACACCTGATCTTCCACTCTAACATATGCCCACTAAAACGACTTAGAAACAAGACTCCTGAGCTACGGCGACATCTAATCCTTTGTCAGTGTTCCGTGCATAACCTTGACTAGTCCAGCCCTCGAACTCTCCAGACGAGATGCCACATTAATGGAAGCTGTATGCAGAGTCTCGAAGAACATGAGTCTGTTATGACTGACTCCATAAATGTTTCGTGGAGATTGTAAAAAGGTTATGGATGCAGGCCCTTCAACGTTTCGTGGACACAACTGGTTTTTATCGTTGTATGATGGATTTACCAAGTAGTCAAATTCTTTCCTAAATCACACGAGCATTTGGATATAAATACCTGATCTCCCCAATAGATACAACTCTATGATCCAACCATTGGCAGCAAAGGTCGGAGAGTTTCTCTTGGCCGAGTCAACTTCGTATGATTTTGCAGGAAACATCTATAGTGCATGAATTAAACTATGTGTGTAAGCCTCTAAAAATTTAGTCTCTATCACTAGAGGAGGTCGAAGGCATTGTTTCTTAATTAAGCATGAATGGTTGCCCGGTTGGTGTGTTGTTTGTGGCACGTTAGGCTATGTTTTCAAGGAAAATTGCATAGCCGGTTGTCCCCCCAAAATCCAATTTGACCATTTCTTATTTTGAAATATTCAAACTGAAAGAAATAAAATTCACCTTCATCAAACCAACCTAAAATATGGGAATCCCTAGGTTTCTAGTATGCTTGGAAGATGACTTTAGAGTCAACTTAATTTTTATATACAGTCGTACCAAACTCAGTTTTCGATAAGTAAGGAGCATAAATAACTACTCTGATTGGTTGCGATTATTCGGCTGACAGGTTAATTTTCCAGAAACTATGCCCTATTGGAGATTCATATTATATTGGTTGTGTCTGTTCAATATCTTCTCATATAATCGCTCAATATCTTCCCATATAATTAAATAACAATAAATTTAGCCTGCTAGTGTTGCTATGAGTAATGTTCTGGTCACATGTACACACATGCAACATGTGTAGGCCACCCACTACTGACAGCCGCCGGTCACCAGTACTACAATGCAACATGTGTCGTCGCTTTACAACGGTTCAACAAGGATGAATAGGGAATGATAAATGTCACCTCTTTCTGTAACTTATGTTTTGTTCCGCAATTTTACTATAGTTATGATGAAACAATCGTGAATAAGTCATCATGGGGATTGTCTTTTTTGGGTATTTATGTTTTGGGTAAGCTAATTTGTAGTCTCCACTATGTTTTTTTAAGCTAAAGTATGTGGTGCGCTGGCAAAATCCTAGGTTGGTCCATGGACTACCCTGGTCACCCCCTAGCTACACCAATGCCATTTGGCAAGTATGCACTTCCCTTTATGCTTCTCACATTCGCAGAAGAACATACTACAATAAAAATCTAGAATTTTTTAACACTTCTTTGGATATATCAAAAGAGGACAAACATGAAAATCGGTTGCTAGTGAAAATAGCGTTGATAAGTGTAAGTCATCGTCCATACACAGAAGTATACCCTTCGAACTGATGTTTTTTTTAAACGGTCTTCAGTTATTTTATATTCCTTGTTAGTGAGATTGCAGTGATCAATGATATTCTAAGGTATGTAAACGGAAAGGACCCCACATCACAAAAAAACAGTTGCTTATACTAACCCTCAACCTCGTTGGCCTTACTAAAACACAAGAGCTCATTTTTTGGAAATTAATTTTCATACCCCGATAGTTCTTCAAGTGTAGGATACTCGTTTCTTATGTAAAGAAATGTCATACTCAATTTCATGAGAAGGGCATGAATACAGAAAAATAGTTTCCAAATAAAAAAAGTTTGAATCTTGACTGGATTTGCTGAGTATCATTTCCATCTTATGGTTGTTGTGGCCATTGCTCTGCTGAATCTTGATATGTCCATTTTTCATGATGAATTATTATTGATATTTGTGTTATTCTTGTCCATTATCCCGTACTATGATACAATTCTTATGCCCTTTCTCTTTAAATATGCAAGGTACATCACAAAGAGGGAAATATCTGAAAACTAGAATTCTGTACCGGGAAATCGAGAAAAAGACGGAAAAATCAACAGACTCGAAGAGATCAGAAAGTTCATGAGAAATTTTTTGTGGATATTTAAGAATTATTGGACCAAAAATATACCATATGGGGGCCACCTGCTGGCCACAGGCCAATAGGGTGCGTCCACCCCCTCGCCCTGCCTTAATGGCTTATGGGCCTCGTGCTGGCCCTCTAACGCCCCTTTTATCCTATATGGTGCTTTTGACCTAGAAAAATCATAAGGAACCTTTCGGGACGAAGTGCCGCCGTCTCAAGGCGGAAACCTGGGCAAAGGCCCTTTGCTTTTCGACAGAGAGATTCTGCTGTGGGAACTTCCCTCCGGAAGGGGGAAATCGAGGTCATCGTCCTCACCAACGTTTCCTTCTTCATGGGAGGACCAAATGTTCATCAACATCATCACCAGCACCATCTCATCTCCAACCCTAGTTCATCCCTTGTATTCAATCTTTGTCTCAAAACCTCAGATTGATACGTGTGGGTTACTAGTTGTGTTGATTACATCTTATAACTGATACTTGTTGGATTACTCGATAGAAGACATTACATTTAGATCCTTAATCACCATTGTTATACCTATGATCTTGAATATGTTGATGAGGTGTGAATAGTTACCTTTTTTCGAGGACCTTGGAGAAGTCTTGTTATAATTAATCATGTAAAGTTGGTATTCGTTCGATATTTTGATGATATGGATGTTGTTACTTCTCATTGTGGTGTCATGTGAACATCGACTAGATGACACTCCACCATGTTATGGACCTATGGGAAGTCATTGTGGGTTAACAAGTAGATGATGGGTTGCGAGAGTGACAGAAGATTAAACCCCATTTTATGTGTTGCTTTATAAGGGGCTGATTTGGATCTAGACATTTAATCTGTAGTTAGATTTATCTTAATTCTTCTTTCGTAGTTGCGGATGCTTGCGAGAGAGGGTAATCATAAGTAGGTTGTTTGTTCAAGTAAAAACAACACCTTAGCACCGGTCCACCCACATATCAACTTATCAAAGTAAAGAACGTGAATCAACTCTACATGATGAATATGACTAAACAGAAATTCACATGTGTCATCGGGAGCGCCTGCTTAATATAAGAGTACTTTCACGCCTGTCCTTTGCTACAAGAAGGATTGGACTACCTTGCTGCACCTTTGCTACTATTGTTACTTGTCACTTGTTACGAATTATCTTGCTACAAAACTATCTACCACTGTCGTCTACAACACTTGAAAAGAATTCCTTGCTGAAAACTGATTGTCATTTCCTTCTGTTCCTCATTGGGTTCGACACTCTTACTTATCTAAAGGACTACGATTGATCCCCTATACTTGTGGGTCATCAAATCTCGATCAATTTTTTTATTATATTCTCGAGAACAATCTGGAATAAAAAAGGAGCAAGAAAAACAACCAAGAGCAATCCGGGCATTGCATTGCAATTGTACCACTTGTCTCACAGAACGAAACATATGAAAACATCAGAGCATCAACAACTAGGATTGGCTAATTTTGATCCCCCAAACGTTCACGGACATTCATGGACCCAACACGTCCATTTTGGGCCTCAATTGTGCATGCATGCAACCATGTCTCCTCCATCCTCCCCAAATTGTCCGGTTAAATGCATGTGATTGGTGGGGATGGAGTTAGAAAGAGAAAATAGAGAATAAAGAAAGAGAAAATTGGTTCGTGGTGTGTCGCATCCTACGTGGAGGGTTGCCCAGACATCCCCATACCCTCCCAACATTTCGTGTGTATAGCGATTTGCGCATAGTCCCGTCATATGGGGAGAAAGTTGGGGTCTGCTTGGGTCGCCTTTTTCCTTTTTTTTCTCATGTCAAGACAATGACTGAGCCGTTTGATTATTGGATGCTTGGGGGTCCGGTTGTGGATGCTCTTACTAGCTCATCACTCACTTTCCTTCTATGACACACACACACACGTGCAGAGTGTCACACAACAGACCACATCCATCTCAGCTCACGCTTCTACTTGAGAGCTCAGCTTAGATCAACTTCATCTTTATAAGCTAGCAACGACACATAAACAAAATCACACTAGTCACCGTCAAAGGAAAATGTCAAAAACAAACCTTGAACTTGTAAACAAAAGTTGAATTGAACTTTGAACACCTAATCCTTGATATCAACACACTATACTCTTTGATCCCGGTCTATTTTGAACCTTGGGAGCGTTCCCAAACAACAATGACACACGAACACCACCACACCGGCCATCACCAAAGGAAAAGTGTCCAAAACAAACCTTGAACTTCTAGATGAAAGTTGGATCGAATCCAACACCTAACTCTTGAAATCAGGACCCAAACTCTGTGATCCCGGTATATTTTGAACCTCGAGAGCATTCCCAAACAAGAATTGTCGATGTGCCAGGTCAAACCCGGGATTGTTGGTTTCGGTTGAGGCTATGTGCCGCGTGTTGGGAATATTATCATGTGGTCGTTTACAAGAGCTGATGTTGGACTGGTCGAATAACCACGTGGACATGTCACGCTGATGTCACTCGTTTGTGTCTTCCATTTTTCCAGATTTTTTAATCTTTGTACTATTATTTTACTAATGTTTATATTTTAAAATAATCCAGATATATAAGTTATGAGAAACACTTCACATAAAATTTGGAAGAATGTTAACCATGCATTCGACATGTATAGGATAATGTTAATCATGTGTAAAAATAATGTTTCATGCATTTTTAAAAATTATGTCCTTTTTATAATGTTTATACCACCTGTGATTCAAAATCATTGTTCCTTGCATTTAGAAAAATGTAATATTTAAAAAAAATCATGAGTTTAAAAAAATGTGTTTTTGAGATTTTGAAAAGAACGTGTATACAATGTAAACAAATGTTTGTCTAATGAAAAAATTCATACCATTTAAAAATGTGACTGACTAGTATTAAAAAAAGCGCATACAATTTAGAAAATATTTGAACCATGAGAAAATGTTCTTGTAGTTTGAAAAACCTGTTTATTCTCAATAAAAAATATACAATGTGTATTTTGAAAACAACTTATGGTGTATTCAAAAAAGTGTTGAAAACATGTATTTTAAGAAGTGTATGTAACGCATGTGAAAGACACCCAAAATGTATCAAAAAAATACTTCATGTGTGTGCTAAAAACGTACATTGTGCAAAAAGTAGACATGTGCCTCAAAATAAAACCAACTAAAATAAAGAAAAAACAAAAAATAAGCAAAGAGCATACAATACAAAGAAAACCTACAAAAAACATAAGACAACCAAAATTATTAAAAAACAAGTGAAAAACAAAAGGATGTGGCTACTGAGCGTAGCAGCGTCCCTTCGTGGTAGTAGACGGACCTGAGGACAACCAACCACATGCATTTATTACCGTTTCAAAAAATCTAAAAAGTTATAACTTTTGAACTGAGCGTCAGAATGAGAATCCATTTTCAAGAGTGTGTTTCTTACGACGACCTCTTCAAATCTAGATCTTATATGGATAGGTTTCGACGAACTTTTTTTTGAGCAACTTTATGTGCTAGATGAGGCAACTTTCGTGCTGTAGGCAAGCAACTTCTTTCCGCCCTTAGTATGACTATATATCAGCAAAGAATTCTTCTAAGTTGGTTACCACGACTAACAGTTGACTAGATTCACCTTTAAAAGCTTTACATAATTAAATAATGATGATCAGTTGCCTATGATTCATGCTTAGTTGCTTACAAATACTATGAAATTGCTCAATTTTGATGCTCAGTTGCCTACAAAATATTATAAAATTACCTAATTTTGATGCTCAGTTGCCTATTACCGATGGTCAATTGCCTATGTTTGATGTTCAGTTACCAGATATTTATGAACAGTTGCAATAATTGCATTCGAGTATCACAAAAAAGTTAGCAATTTTTATTATGTTTTTTTAGCAACTTGAGTGTGTTCAACAAGCAACTCATGTGTATACACACGATGCATTTCATGAAGCATCAAAGTTGATTATGTTTAGTACTAAAGTTGCCTCATATAGCATCGAAGTTTTTTTTGAAAACAATTCTTAAAAACATATTCATATGGGATTTCGTTTTGAAGACTTCATCACGAGGAACCTAATGGTGAAAACATATCATAAATTCAACACACGGTTTGATAGTTATAGCATTTTGAATTATTTTTCATACAGGAATTAAAGGACATTCAACGCATGCGGAGCCGAACATGCAAATCCGACACATAATTTAACCATTTCAGTTTGAAAATAGATGATCACATTTGCCATGTGATTGCTAAAGGGTGAAGTTATTTAACCTTCTAGTCATGATAGATAATTTTTTTAAAAAATTTGTTAATAGGCGATCATACTATGAATACTAATAAAAAGTTGCTTTTCTTTAGCACTTAAGTTGCCTAATTATCATGACACGGTTGCTCAATTTTTTTTATCGAAACCTATTCATATGGGATCTAGTTTTAAAAAGCTCGTCATAAGAAACACAGTCGTGAAAACGGATCGTCGTTCTGAGGCTCGGTTCAAAAGTTATAGTATTTCTAAAAAACAGAATAAAATAAGATGACTCGCTGCACGCTTCCGTGTGAGGATGCGTTCATTGAAACCAAATAATGCAGATGCACTTTTTAGTATTTAAAAAAAGCAAAATATAACTCCCGTAAAAAAAGTATAGTAAAGGAAAAAAAAGTATAACAAAGGGAAAAAATGAAAGCCAATGAAAAACAATAGAAAAACTGGTAAAAACAAAACAAAAGTAAGAAAAATAAAAAGAACAAAATACAAAGGAGAGAAAGGGCGGCGAGGATACATCTACGCACGAGAGTAGCAAGCGACTGCACTCCTGATTCGCTCGCCTGTAGCCGATTCCTAATGTCTCGTCAGCTACCAACGTGGCTTGACACCTCAGCGAATACGAGATAAACGCTTTCAAATTTTAAAATAGATCGGAATCACGAAATTTGCTATGATTATTTCAGACATATGTAGTTCAGAATTCAATTTAGTATCCATCTATAAGTTTATGATTTGTCTGAACATTTTTCTAATCAAAGCGGTAGCTTGAGTTCAGAATTCAATTTAGCCCTTGGCAACAAATTTAAGGTTTGTTGTAGACCTTCTCCTGGCCAAAGCGGTGGCTCGATCCTCCAAGCCGTGGGAGGGTAGCCTTGATCTCCTGAATCTCGATTGAAAACCTGATTTTGTTGATCCGCAATCACAAAAAGAAAAGGAATAAAAACAGATGCCAGAAACCAAGAACGATCCTGGCATTACGGTGCAACAGTGCCACTTGTGTGGTCTGACACAACGGTACAGCTGAAAAATTGATTCACACGTGCACGCCCGCGTGTCACTGTCAGACAACAGACCATGTCCAGCTCAACTCATACTCCATAGAGCTCTCAGCTCTCCATCTTTATAAGCCACCAACGCCACAGAGAGAGACACCCACACACATACACTTGTCTCGCACGCAGCTGCCAACACCAACGATCATCAAGCTCTCAAGTGGCCATGGCGCGCGCCTTCGTGCGCTCCATCTCGTTCCCGCTGAGCCCGTCGAGGTCGCCGTCCTCCTCCAAGCCGCGCGCGCCGTCGTCGTCGTACCACGCGCGGTCCGTGAGCCTGCCGTGCCGCTCGCACCCGATCCTGGCGCACCTCCACACCCACATCCGCTCCGTGCGCGCCTGGGCGCAGCAGGGGCCGTCGGCGCTGGCCGCCTCCGTGGCCACGGGGCTGGCGCACGTCGACGCGCTCCACGCCGCGCTCGGCGACCTGCTTGACCTGCCCGAGGCCCAGGACGCGCTCTCGGGCGCCGGGGGCAGCGTCGACCGCCTCCTCGACTCCTTCCTCCGCCTCGCCGACGCGCACGGCTGCTTCCAGGAGACCGTGGTCGCGCTCAAGCAGGACGTCGCCGAGGCGCTGGCCGCCGTGCGGCGCCGCGACGGTGCGCGCCTGGCTTCGGCCGTGCGGGCGCAGCGCAGGGCCGGGAAGGAGCTCACGCGCCTCGCCGCGATGGCGAGGGAGTGCGCCGTCAGGCCGTCGCGCCTCAGCATCCTCGGCGGTGGTCAAGGCAGCGCGGCCGAAGCCGAGGTGACGGGGCTGCTGATGGAGTCGGCCGCGGCGACGGCCTCGGCGTCCGCCGCGCTGTTCGGGGCAGTGGCGGCCATGTCCGGGTCTGTGGAGGCGGAGTCGTGCTCGTGCAAGGGCACGGCGGCGCTGGTGTGCCTGGTGAAGAAGAACAAGAAGAAGTCGCCGGCGACGGGGTCTGGGGAGGAGGGGATGGCGGTGGCGGCCGTGGCGGAGAGGCTGGAGGAGCTGGAGGAGTGCATCGAGGAGCTGGAGGCCGGCAGCGAGAAGGTGTTCCGGAGCCTGGTGCAGACCAGGGTCGCGCTTCTCAACATACACACGCTCCACATCTTCTAAATTTATTACTTCCATCCTTCTTAATTGTAGCCTTGAAATTAGTTTCAGCAACCAGTGTAACTGTAAATAAGTAGATAATGAATGGAAGTGGACAGTGGTAAAATATGTACTGCTGCATACCTGGAATTAAGCATGACGTGTCATCACCTTTTCCTTTCAAAAAGAGGTAAGACCTTACAAAGTACTCCCTCCGTTTTTAAATATATGATTTTTAAGCATTTCACTAAAAGACTACATACGAAGTAAAATAAGTGAATCTACACTCTAAAATATATCTATATACATTCATATGTTATTTATATAGTGTATTTTCTAAAAGGTCTTATATTTAGGAACGGAGCGAATAATAGATTAGTAAGTCTAGAACCATCATCTTAATAATATGTATCACTACTCATATCCAAGTCATGAAGGGGTATCGATTGTTCGAGCCGAATACCAAACAAACCTCGCACCAAAGCCCAACATCTAAAACGCAGGGCCCAACCATGCCGCATTGCCGGATCTGGACACACACCGGTCCGACCCACTCTCATAGGCTTCCGTCGCCATCTTCCACCGATCCCTTCAGACCAGGTACTGGCACATCCACCTTGCCAGACTCATCGACCTTGCCTGATCCGTCATCCACGACACCTCCCTACGTGCATCCCATAATCACACATCCGTCACCGAGACCCTGCTCGGCCACGCCGCCGAGACTCCACATCGTCGAGGTGTTACCTTAAACGCCACTGCACCACAAAAACTGTCCATTGGTCACTCGAATCAATGCACACCTCCAAGAATTACGATCCCAAGGGAGGAACGACAAAAGAGCGTCGCTGTCATCCGATCAACTTATCCAGGGTTTCCCTCGAAGCTAGCAGATAGAAGAGTGGATCTTCTCCATGGCGACGCCTTCAGGAAGGTGAAGACACAGAATTGCACCGCCATCGCCGGCCTTGCCAAGTAGCCGAGAGCAAAGTTTCCACCTCGATCTGCTCGACAAACCTCCATCTCGCAATTTGGGCACGGCCGCCACCGATCCCTGCCGCCGCGCAGCGCATGTTGCCGAACCGGTTACCGCCATCGAGAACGAGCAGCGCCACCACCCGCACAGGGTCGGCTGCCGCGCCCGTAGCCAATGATGTTACCCTTGGCCGGGCCGCCCGCCGCGCCAATAGCCGCCACCGCGAGCCGCAACCATTGCCACCTAGAATGGATCGGCTGCTACTCCACACGTCCCCTGCAGCACCCCTACGACGCGAGGGAGACGGAGTTCTCCGCCATCGCCGTTGGCTCCCGGGCTTAGCCTGGCAGCGACAGAGGCGGGGGAGGATGGACCTCACAGCCCCGGTAGTTAGGGTTTGCCCGCCGTCCGGGTTACCCTAGTAGGGACAATGCTGGGTCTGTGAAGGGGACATGAACACATGGAAGGATATAGGTTCCATGACAGTAATCACTCATCACTAGTAGTCATGTAGTCCAAGGAAAATGTTCAACTCATGTTTCTTCTAAAGTAAAGTTTGTTTAAAAAACAACTATTCTCTCCGATCCATATTATTTGTTGCTTAAACGGATGTATCTACACCATAATTTGTATCTCCTCTGAATTTCACCGTATGTGACGTGAATGCGGAGAAATCCATGCAAAGGTCCATCTGTGATTTACTGCCGAAGCTCATGCACGGCGAGGTCCATTAAGCGCAGATGCACCATCCTCTGAATGAAAAACACAATACTCACACCTCTTCTTAAAACATAAGGCGCGTTTGATTTTGCACTGTCTTCGATGGACAACTTTGGTGAACAATATATATATACCAAAGCACGTGGATTGTATTTTTAAAAATTGAATCATTGTATTTGTCTTGAAAACAATCTCAAATCAATCTTGCCAAACAATTCTCGGTCAGTTGTGTATGTGTATAAGTCGTGCCAAACAATTTAGCGCGGCAAAGAGGGCACGGGTGGGAGGCATGAAGTTAGATCGTCGGTGTTCTGCCGTTTTCGAAGAGATTACGAGACCAAGGTGACGGTAGTCGGTAGACGCCATATCAAGGCAGAGAAATAAAGAAAATTGTCTCAAGCACCCGGCATGCCCCCCTCGAATCTCCATGGACACGCCGAGCTCTTCTACCGTGTAACAAGATGACAAAACCACACCACTCTGAGAGCACGCGCGACGCAGGACACGACGTATGGGGTCAGCGATTGCCTGTTAGAGGTACAGGCACAATACGTCAAAACGAGAGCACATGTCGACACACGGCCTGTCTCCCAGCTCCCTCGCACGGCCACTCTACCTGCGCGCCGCGATCGGATCGTGTCGTGTCGGGCGGGCTCCGGCCGCGCACTGGACGCACCCGGCCGGCCGGTCGTGTCCGGGAGCGACGACACAGCTAGCTGCATATGCTACCGCTGTCCATCGATCGAGATCCACGGATGAGTGACGTGCTGGCGACCAATGCACAAAGGAACCCAACAAGCATCTCAGTGAGGTAACCTAAACTGGGTATCGGTGTGGTTGTCGTTGCCGACGCCGGCCGGCATGTCTTCGTGTCTTGCGTACGTAGATCATGCTGGTATCTCGCCGGCCGTGCAATGCATGGACGGTGGCCGGTCGGCCGTATCGAGCTGAAGTAACGAGCATGTTTGATGGACATGACGGTCTCCATTAACGTACCGTACGTGCATGCATGCTACTGTAGTGGTGATCATGTGCTCGCATCGCATGCATGGCGCTATGTGGTGAGAGGTCTAGCTCGGTTGTTTTCTTGTGCATCATCGTGGACATGATTAATTAGCTGTGCTGCAGTGGGCATGCACGCAGCCGTAATGTGTTCTGACAGTGAAGTGCTCGGGCATCTGTTAGACAAGGCAAGTGGCATTGTATTGCCTGCTGAGATCTGTTCTCGGTTTCTGGCCTCTGTTTTTCCTCCATTTCTTTGTTTGTGATTTCAGATCGATCACCTGGGGGAAAAAGCAGGTTTCTGATCGAGATTCAGAAGACAAAGCCTAAGAATAGGGTATAACCAATAACTAAATTACTGTGTTCCACCAAGTTATATATCCGCTGCTTCAATGAAAGCCTACTGAAACCTTTTCTTTAATTAGGATTTTGATTTTAAAAAAATGATTTATTTACCTCTCACAAAAATGCCGGTAAATCAATTTTCTCTTCAGATAATGGCAAACACAGACGCTCACATAAACGCTAATACATTAATCCATATGTACGAGTGACTGGTGCGGTAGATCTTGAGATTGATGATCTCACACCACAGACACCGCGACGTCAAGGTGAACGTAGGCTCCCACCAAAAGAGCCCCCCCTCTTTCAGTAAGACACACATGATGTTAAACTTGAGGTTTGATCCATGGTGCGGCACTGGTTGGCTCTTCAACTGTTAAACATCTTCTTTATATGCAATTCTGATTTTGCTCATGCCATGAGCTGAATCTTATAGCTTGGCATCTTGCTACATCCTCCTGAAGCATTGGTAATGTGCTGTTAATTTAGTGAAAAGAGTAAATACTCCCTCATTTTCAGGGAATTAGGCGCATATCAAAGTTTCACCATTTAACCAATGCCGGTTATGTGCAACCAGGTTAACGTTGAATTCGAAAAAAGTTTTCAACAGTATAACCAGAAGTCACACAAATCAGATATCATTGATAATTGATGATCAAAATTAAATCTCGAAGTGCGGTCACACCTTATTCATGGGAATGGTGGAAGTAAGATGTTGAGTGCTCCTATGTTCCCGAATACGGTTTTATAATAGGACTAATCTGGTATTTTTATAGCATGAAAATTAATTCTTTTTTTTCAAGAACAGGTAACGCATCAAGAAAATTAATGGTGCAAGCAAAAATCCGATCTCGACAAATATTGCCAAATACTCCCTATGTCTTTAAACTTGCGCAGAGAATCTAGTGAAGTATATGTATTACTATATTATAAAAAGGTTATTACTATACTCCATGTTGTACAATTGGCCGTTGGCCACATGGCCTTGGCGGGAGGCACAAGACATGGGTGTGTGTTCCTGAGCAACGTGAACCGTGACGCGCATCCGGCATGACCTGCGAGGCATGGTGGCTCACCGGCGTAGTTAACGACGTGCTCGTCCAGATCTCAAGGCCGTCTGGTGACGTATGTTCATTGCCAGATAGGACAGTTTTGCCTGCTGGCACTAGGAGTTGCATAGGTGGTTAATTAAGTGTGGTTATTAGCTGGTGCTTGTCCCCCATGGCATGCAAGGATCTCCGATGTTGATAGTGGTAATGTAGTATAATCTGGGTTTTGTTAAGTATGGTGATTAGCTGTGGTTTGTTTCCCCGTGACCATGCAAGGATCTCATATGATAACGACGATAATATAGTATCGTCTGCGCTGAGAGCTAGACAGGGAGTGTGGGCGCGCACGGATTGAATAGATTACATGGTTAATTTGAAGGTCGGATCCACAAGGTGAGGAAGGGAAGGGTGATAACAGGCAACATCTTGACGGGTGGGGCGATGCTTCCCTATCCAAGTGGAGTATATACATAACGCGGCGGCAGCCATCGTTGAACTCAGGTCGTGGAGTGGCATTGCCATCACCCTAATGATGGGAATTCTCATGGTTTTCCATTCTTCATGGAACCAGGGCGATGCCTTGTTCTTCTAAAAAGTACTCTCATGATTTGCAAGAGTTGACAACTTTGATGTAGCGTTTAAACGAGGCCTGATTGAAAGCGTGGAGAAATCAACTAGTTAAGGCAGCCAATTCACCAGCCTCTAATAAATTCATATATTTGTTCATATATTTTCACTTGTGGTGTACTCCCTTCGTCACGGCTTAAAAGGCAAGTTTGAAATTTTTTCTGAAATCTAGGTGGTTATCGATTCGTTCTGAGATGAGTTAAAAAATAGCATTGACACTACGCATGCATATAAAAATAATACAAGGGAGTGACAATTAGCTGTTAGGAATAAATTTAATGCGTCCTAAACCATGTCTGTTATGAAAATGCATGTAAATTTAACCGTGCCTTCCGAACTGTGACGAAGGAAGTAGGAAAATTATCTCTTAAATGTCTGGGAATTCCGATGAGCCATATAAGGTTGTGTAATACTGATTGGAATTGGCCTGAATAGAAGATGCAGAAAAGGTTAAGTGTACCGAAGGGTAGGAGCAAATCTGGAGGTAGATTAATACTCCCTCCGTCTCAAAAAATTTGTCTTAGATTTGCCTAAATATGAATGTATCTAGTCACGTTTGAATGTTAGATACATCTGTATCTAAATAAATCTTGAAAAAGAATTTTGGAACGGAGGTAGTACTCATTACCTCTAGCATAAGTAATGTTCCTTTAGACATGTTTTCCTTATTTGAATTGCCCAAGGGCCCTTGTAAGAGAATGCCCTTTTATATGAAAAGGATGCTTTGGCAGGAGGATGGAGATGTTAAAAAATATCAGCTAGTGAACTGGGAGGATGTTTGTAGACCTAAAGAAATGAGAGGCCTAGGGGTAGATATTGATACCATGAATGTATGTGTGCTTTGCAAGTGGATTTGGAAACTTTAAGTTGAAAAAGGTGTTTGGCAGAATTTGGTTAGTAGAAAGTACTTGAGTAAATGTACACTGATACACCGTACGAAAAAGGAATGGTTAATGTACGGGCTGCATGCGTCGTTCTGATGCAGAGGCCGAAGGTATTCCTCCTTTTCTATTTGTTCATATATTTTCACTTGTGGTGTACTCTCTTCGTCATGTTTTAGAAGACGTGTTGGAAAAACAGTAGGAAAACAATAGTGAACCAATTTTTTGCAACATAGTAGGAAATCAATAGGCAACAGACAACGAACCTTATTCTGGAGGGATATTTGTTTGGGTGATATACCTCTTAGTGTAAAATTCCCTAGAGCTTTTCTGCCTACTTTCAATACTTTTTTTACTGTTGCTAAATACTTATCTAATAAGAAACTTCCACGCCAGCACTAAGATCATAGCAATGTTGTAACAAATAGGCCCATGTCATCACTATTTAAAAATATATTACCGACGTCTATAAAAAATGACGCGTCACCAACAAAAATTATGGCTAGCCATTTCTTCATTAGTGAATAGGAAGGCTTTGAGGCAAAGGACGGAGGAGAAGAGAGACACACTGTGGGCACCATGACGCCATCAGTGGCGTAGGGTCCAGGAGAGAAGGCCATGATAAATGATGGCAATGACGACGCCACTACAACTAGACGCGGGAAAGGAGATCGAGAGGAACCACGTCGGTCTAGAGGAACGATTAAGCATCGTCTTAAATCAGACCAAGCAGATGCATGTGTATAACCACAAAGAAGATGCAAATCATCTCATTTACAATCGTTGAAACAGAAAACTTGCAACATGAATATCATGTGGAACTCCGAGATGATGCTACTGGTCAAAGAAAAATTTCAAAAGATCGACCGTGTGCGAAGAATTTGAAAAAAATTGTCCGAATAACTCGAAACATGAACACGAAATTAAACATTTACAGTCGACGAAACTACGAACTGACCGCAAAAGTTGAACCCTAACATCGATGTGCATCTTTTTCGTATAGAGCTTATCACGAATCCAAGCAGCGTTGTGTAGATTATAAGGAACAAAAAAGAAAAAAAGATTAGAGATGGACTTAATGAAGGTAGACTAAAATAGCATGTGCATGCTGTGCAGTGGCTCACATCCCTTCAATCTCCTCTCGTGCATATGCATTCGTTGTGGCTTATCTCAGCCTCACTCGCTGAAAACTATAGATGTGAACTTCAAAGGAGACATTCTTAGAGATGCTATGTTTCGTGCTATGCTGATTCAGTAATAAATGCAGTTAAACAAACGGGCTAAACTATTTCCGCCCAGACATATATACGCGGCCTACGTACCAAACACGACACGGCCAGTGGTTTCCTGTCACGTACGTTCTGTTCTGTAAGCGCTGTTCACGGCCTCTAGACACACAGGGAACCAACATTTGTAGTATTTCCGAATAGCGAAATCTGACACCACCATCCTGTGGCACCGACCCACCGTTGAGCTCAAGGACAGAGGAACATCGAGCGGCGTGTGTGTGGTCGCAGGACACGAGTGGTGAGTACGTACAAGATGGGACATGCCGGCGCCACTCGCGCTAGAGCACGAGCTGTCCCTGCCGGCCGGTGCACGGATACACACACGCGTCACCGTGGTCCAGCCGTGCGTGCACTAGCTCGCCGCGCGCGCACCTGCAGCTCGGCCGGTCACCCGCGCGCAGGGTTACGCCACCGTTGCTGTCGATCGAGATACAGGCATGGATCCCGGGTGCCTCTAACTAGCGTGTTGGTGCTAGAGACGAGCCATGGACATCCATGTCAGATTTTCGATGTGGTGATGGATGGACGGGAATGTTTATTGGAGCATCGATCGATCGCCGGGTGGATCTCTGTCGGCACAACAAAGCTAGAGGACAAAACACGGCATGTTGTTGGCGATGCGTACGTACAACTGAAAGTACATGGTGCCGTACAAGGCAAAAAACACATGCAATGCCTGTCTCCCTAGCGCGCGCGTCGTCGTGGCCCCAGCGCGCCCTCGGCGGATCGTGTCGGGCGCTGGCCGCGCACGCGACGCGCCGACGCGTCCGGCCTGGCCTTTCGTGCGTGCCGGGGTGCATCCTTCTATGGCCCTGAAACCGAGCGCACGGATGCTATCGCTAGCCATGGACGGTGGCCGGTCGGTCGGACGGCCGGCTCTCCATCCATCGTCTACGATTGATGTTTGGCGTCCGCCGGAGCCCCGGCCACATGCACGCACGCACGCACGCAGGTGCGCCGGCATATCGGCAATTGCAATTGAGCTATTGCTATAAAAGAGCAATCCAGAGATGAGAAACATATATTACGGGCATCTTTGGTTGCATGCATCGAATTTTTTTTTTCATTTGTATACTTGTTTCACTTGGATCTGGTTAAGCATATACATGCAAAAAAACAACATTTGCATTTTGATTGGTTGTGTCCCTGTCTTTTTTCCTGCATCGTAGCGACGTCTCTATGCATCGTGTTTGGTTGCTCGCATTGTATGTGTTCACATAAGTACACATTATTTGGTTAAATTTAAGACAATACTGTAGTAACCTCTTTCTTGAGGTGGTGAGGTTACCAAAGGCACACATGAACTACTAACAAGTAAGCTAGCAGCAACACAACGATCTTAAGAACAAATATAAGTCTTAACCATGCAGAACAAGTTTTAAACCAACATAGTAAGATAAGCTCTAAATAAAAACCAGGTCTTAACAACAGCTCAGGAGGTCGTGACGAAGGCATTGCCGTGCTCCTTGCACTTGGTGACCACCTCCACGCCCTCGTTGTCGAATACGATCACCTTCATGGTGTCGGGGTTAGCAGCTTGAACGTTAGCATGTACCCGATCATGATATGGTGAACGGCGGTGAAGGTGGCCCAACCCTGATCAAGGGTGACCCTGCCGTTCATCAACGTCACCGTCATCCTTCATGCGCAGCCGGTGTTCGTCTTCAGCTTGAACTCTGCAGGGATGACGGGGAAGTGCTTCGTGAAGTCCAGGGAGAATGGCAGACTCTACAGCTTTGAAGCAAGGATAACCTTGCATAAGTGGATTGGTCCTTACTCCTGATCGTAGTGGCCATAGTTTCTCCAGTTGAGGCTTGGGTGATCTTGCACTGGCTCTTTCACCAATGGAGGCACAACCTCCTTGCCCTTCTCCAATGGTGGCACCATCTCTTTTCCCTTGTCCATCTGCATTATGAATAACACGTAGTTTAATGGTTAGCATTCATTCATATCAGCCTATATTAACCCACCTCACTAACCCAGCACCTCACTCAAACCCCCTATGTTTGACCACCTGTCCTCTTCCACCTCTATGTTTCACCACCTCCGCGTCGGCATGACCTCCAACTCCAACGGCCAAGATGGGCCAAGTACAGACAGTACAAGGTGCCTCAAGACCAGCATGCGGCGACATACCGGCGTACGACGTTCGTGTCGCAGGAGGCCAACGATGACAAGGTGCACATGATGGTCGGGGCGCCGACGGTAAGCGACCGTGCAAGACCCATCGTTCTTGACGAGGATGAATAAGACGAGGAAGAAGAGAAGATGACTACACCCCCCGCCGCTCGGCGCGACTCCAGGGTCGCCGTGGCTAGACAAGAAACCCCGAATCCCCACCCCAATGTAGTCAAAAAATAACCTATGAACCCTAGTAGTCGTCGATGCAGAATCGATTGATGGCAAGCCTCCACCCCCGATGTGTTCAATCCTCTCCCTAACTCTTCAGTCGACTGCTCTAAACTAATCTAGCGTGAGTCGAAAGGACCGAATGTACAGAAAGGACGTGGTCTTACTGCCATGGACGATGCGCTCCGATGGAGGTCTGCACTCGCTTTGGTGGTTGCCGCCGTCGTCTTGGATTGCTTTGCAATAGAGCTCAGATTGTCGCCGTCGTCGCCGTCGCCGTTGTGAGTGGGGAAGAGGGGACAGAGCGGTGAGGAAGGGAGGTGAGGGTAATTATTGATCGACGCATCTGGAAACAACGCAACGTCTCGGGACCGCACCCACGCGTGCAACGGGCCACACCCACGTGCCTCGCTCCACAAAAACGGCCGATCGGAGCGTTTCTCTCAATACAGGCCCAAAGGTGGTTTAATCTTCGTGCTATGCATGGCCAACAGTGAATGCGGGTAACCAAACGGGCCTTTTCTTCCCGCGCGGGCCTGGCTGAGGTATATGCGACCAACCAAATGCGTCCTACATGTGTGTGGGTGCGCTTGCGTGCGAAATGTTCGTTAGCGCCTATGTGTCCTCATTCCATGGCTGGGCTAGTGGCTGGCCGGCTCTCTGAACTCGTGATCGGTTCCTTGTCGAGTTGAACTAGAGTACATTGGCGTGGATCAGGACAGTCGAGCCTGGGCACACTCGCCATTGTAACCACATGCTACTCCTAAGAATTTATCTATTCTCGTGTTTGCTCAACGGCTAGGAGACCCACGCTCCCCGCGTCTCTTTCCAGGGAGGGGCTAGGGGCATCCCACGCACACCGACAACAACACCTCTAGGACGTTGGCGCTCCTCGCCGCCACTGCCGCCGGCCCTCGACGCAGTGGTGGGGCCTCCCCTCACCACTGAAGGTGACTGGGTGTGGTGGAAGACGGAGTCCATCGCTGGAGCTGCTAGGGCGGCGAGAGTCGACGCGTCGCTGATCTGCGACCAGGGTGGCGTCCCTGTGTTGGGGTGGTGTCTGAGGCCTTCTCCGGCAGTGCCATGACCAGTGGCGAATGCAAGGATGTTGCGGGTGATGTTGGAAAAAACCTAGATCTGATGTGGGTGGATCTCCCGTGCCGCCTACACAGTTCTTCTTCATTGCGTGGTAGGGCCGGTTCTTGTGGAGGATCTCCCCTGTGTTGTCGCCTCGTTCCCCGCTGCTGGCCTATGGCCGCCGGTTGGGTTGTGTACGACTGATCATGCAAGACGCGGGCCGGCGGTGTGGGGGCTGCTGGTTCAGCTTGATTAAAGGGGCGGTCCTGGGGTTCCTCAAGTGACAATACGATGATCTACCTGACGAATTTCCTTCTTGATCTGTCGGAGTGTCGGGTTTCGGAAGGCTCAACCGGCGAACTCCCATGGGCGCGTTATGCCGAGAGGTTGCTGGATCGAGTAGGATTGAGTCATGCTCACTGGTTCTCCATTAAGGAGGCAGCGATGCGAAGCTCTACTATTTGTTGCCATCATGGGATATGTAGTTCCATGATGAAGTCAGAGGCGGAGAATGTCATGACAACAGAGATCGGAGGACAAGTAATGGTGATTGGAGTGGTTGTGGTTATGAGGATCTTGCTTGGAGTTTTTGGTTTCGTAGCAGCGGTATGTAAGTGGGGGCGACAACACAGGTGAAGTTCAAAGTCTTACCTTTCAGGGTCCTCACAATGGTCTTGTTGAAGGCATTGTTTTGAGAGTGGGGATTATCTTTAGGGTGAAAACCCAAGATCTATGATCGGGCGACAAACGACGTTTGTGCACTGTTTCCTTCTTTGCGGCGTCTTTTTTGAAAAACTTGGAATTCAGGTGTTGTTTTTGTTGTGATTATACAACTATAGCAAGGAATGGAACTCTATAGTGGGCCTTTTTCTTTTATTACCTTCTTTCTTTAAAGTGTGTGTATCCATAATATTATTAGGGTGTTGTGTTATTGGAGAAGCCGAATGTAATTAGTATCTTTCATGATATTAGTATATTCTTTTTTTGAAAAAAAAACGCCATTGCTAAGATACAGAGAGGCGGTATGCCCAATGTTGAGGTGATGTGGCCTGGCTAGATCAGTTGTTTTCTTGTGCTTGATCATCTCACCAACGGCATCAGCCGCAGTACCAAGTGCAAGCATCCTCATAGCAACCGTGCACTTCTTGGCAGAGAAAAAAAGTTGACCACAACAATCTTTTGTGAGCTTGAGGTAGTCATCGTGTGCCTCCAGTCTATCCACAATCCGCAAGTACAATGGTTTTCGCATGCGAAAACGATGACCAAAAAATGTATTAGCCGTGAAATTGGTTTCGCATCAAGGTAATGCTTCTGCACTAGCTTTACTGTGGATACCCTACCCTGATTGATTAATGTTCTCCCTTTGACTAAGCCCTTGAAATTGAGAATGTGCTTCATTTTCCGGCCCATTTCCTCTTGCATGCTCATGAGCATCATCATGTTCCTTTCTTTGTCCAAATGCGATGAATCGAAGAATGCATCTTGAATCAGTTGATCAAGTTCCGTCTGTCCATAGTCCTCACTGGACGAAACATCGGAAAAATCCATCGTTTCCCCTAAAATTTTGATCAACAAATCCGGTCAGACATTCGGTCGAGCACATCCGACGCAAACATAACCACAGAGTTGTCGGACGTATCGCGGTGTATTCCGGGTCGACAACAACGTCATGTGCGGAGAGATTGGGAGAGATGATCCCTTTGACCGAGCGGCTGGGGTGGCAGAGGCTACTAGGCGATGAAGAGCGCGCACCTGCGGAGCTGCGAGACGGACGGTCCGCAGAGGAAGAAGAGAGAAAAACAGGAAATGGATCCGACAATTTTGCGGGGTGGATTTGATTCAATTTGCGGAAGGGTTGGGTCGTCGTGTCTGACGTGACGGGAGAGTCCGGACGCGCCGGATTCCCTCATATCCGCCCCATATTTAGGCTGAAAATGAAGGTGCCGGTCAGCCCGAAGTTTGAGGCCGGTTTAAGAGGCATGTGTGGATTAATTTTTTATGACCGGACAGTGACCGAACGGTCTGACCGGGCGTTTGAGGATGGTTTGAGGGGTCCCGGCTAGGCGGTGTTGGTACTTGCTGTGGTATTTTATTAATTTAAACAAAGCTCTCTTCTTCTAGGACGTACGTTGGTGGTCCGTCGGTGACTGCATGGTTGAAGGGGAAACGCGTGGTTACATTTGAGTTCTTCGAGTTGTATGTTAGAATAAAGACAAGTGGCAATATCGCAGTGTAATCCCACTGCCAGTATCGTTCTTGGTCTGGTTTTCTCGATTTGTTTTGTGTGATTCAGATTGATCGCCTGCAGGAAAATCAAGTTTCTGATCGATAATCAGTATGTGAGGCTAATTACAGGCTGTAAGCGATAACATAAACTAAGTGCGTTCCATCAAGTTGTTAATTTTTGCAAAAGTGTTTTTCCTCTTAAAATCATACAAGTACTCCCTCCCTTCTATAATATAATGCCTTCACGCTTTTTGAGATTGAATTGACCATAAATCTAACCAACTGCAGCGTAAACAAAAATTAAATTTAACCAACGTGACCGACTACGGCAGAAATAAAAATTATACTAATGTGACCGACGACGGTGGGAGTACCATTTTTGATAGTCGTCATGTTGGTTAAATTTATGGTTAAACTTAAATCTTGAAAAATACGGACACTAAATTATGAAATGGTGGAAGTACTAGTTATGGGGCACAATATTTTTACAGAAATGCCTAGAAATCTGACATAGCATGGCAAATTGAATGTTTTCATGGCAATTTGTGTTGAAACTCGGATGGTAAATTTAGTTGGCAATCAAAGAACAACTGGGGCGAATTTATCCAGCTGTTGAAAATCTGATGTCCTTGGCCAATTATAAACTTGACACCCTTGGCCAATTATTACTTACCATAAAAACATTTTAGGCCTAAAAATCTGATGTCCACTGAATATTCAGTCTTATATTAAAAAAGTTAAAGACGGGCGGGGAGGTACCCTACCTCTGAAAAACATCTAGCATCAGTCACTCTATATATGCACCATCCTGTTCGCATCCAGCTGTTGAAAATGATAACAACACTATTTTTCTTCTACCTCCTTACGCACCTGCGGGCCAACTCAAGTGGTTGCCTTCCCACCTCCCACGGTCGGCGGCTATCGCCACCTCGCCGCCCCGCCCTCCCCCACTGCCATGTTGGTCATCGCCCCGCCCATCTATCTAAGTCCCACTGCACCGATGAACAACTCCGGTAATCCCCTGCAATACATAAGGGCTTGTTCGGTAAATTCCTTCCACGAGGGGTTTGAAGAGGATTGAAGGGGATTGAAGTGAAATTTGACTTACAGGGGATTTAATCCCTTCGAATCTCCTTCAAACTCCTTTGAATCTGAAGGAACCGAACAAGTCCTAAAGCCCCCCCCTCCCCCCCCCCCCCCCCCCTCTTCAAGATAGATAATTAGGTTACGGCTTTCCCTTAAGATAGATAGTGAGGCTGGTTCTTCTTCAAGGAGGTTTCTTGTTCTGCAATGAGGTCCGGCATGCAAGCAGAAAAGAAGGAAGGAATAAAGAAGATGAGTGACGCAACAACAAAATTCAGTTACCTGAAAAATAGCAAAACCGTTTAATCATTCGCTACCATTTCCTATATTTTTGAGAAAACTCGAGCTTATGACCTGCTCACTCACACAAGCTGCGCCACCATTGGGCTATAACTCGACACGGCCCACGCCTCCACGATTCCAAATACGGCCCAAAGCGTGAACGCTGCTTCACACCAGATGACTCGATGACTCTTGAGGGTTGACGATCGACTATGTACAGCAACGTACATTTGAGTAGAGTGTTATTGTATATACTACTTTAATGTATATATTTGGCCGTTGGGCATAGGGGGGAGACACAAGACATGGATGCGTGTGTCTTTCTTGGCTATAGAAAGGACAGCGGTTCAGCTGGCATGGCCATGGACATGATCCGCAATGCGTGGTGCCTGCGCGTTCATCCAGTCCAGATCTCGAGGCCGGCCGGCTAGCTGCACGTACGTACATGGGCATTGCCAGATTCTGGCCCTTCATTTTTCTTTTCCTGCTGCTACATACTAGTAGATCGAATGGTTTGTCCGAGGCAGGCGGTGGCAACCTCTCGGCGGGTGCGGGGATGCTGCCCTACCTCCCTGCTTGCACGTAGAAAAAGCATCGTGTAGTAATCATGTTTGATATCAAGTTTAATCATGATCAGATATGGTCGATGATGAGATCGATTCAGTACTAAAACGTCACGAGCGGCAGACGGCATTTAGTGGGGACAGGGCCTATATATAATCCCGGCCCGTAAGGGGCTTTAGTCCCGGTTCATCAACCGGGATCAAAGGGGCGGGACTAAAGGTCTAACCTTTAGTCCCGGCCCTGTTCCAAGCGGGACCAAATGTGCTCCACGTGGGCGCCTCGGAGCGCCCTCAAGGGCAGACCCTTTAGTCCCGGGTCTTAACACGGACCGGGACTAAAGAGTTTCTGCAGATTTTGTTTATTTTAGGGTTTTAGGGTTTAGGTGTTTGGGAGATTAACGTGATGCCTCGTTTGGTGTTCGGGAATTAGTTTTCATATAATTCTAAATATACATGTTTATGTATATATATATATATAAGATTAACTTATCTTACAAGCGAGCATATATATACAATTATATGGAGATCTGAATTATCGGGACTAGAGCCCGTCTATTCGATTACATGAACCAACATCAGTAATGGCCCCTAGCTACACTAAATCGTCCTTTGTCATCTATAGCTTCCGTCCTCAGAAAGGTCGCAAGCTCCTCTGCAACAGCAATCGCGCGTTGCTCTGGTCGGACCTTCTCCCTCATGACCGTGTACTATATAAGAAGAGGAGATGAATATGAATATCAATCATGATAACAAAGAATGACGGGTAAAAATAGAGGTGTGAATGTTCATTGCTTACGTCGTATCTGTAATCGTTGTGCTCAGAGGTAAACGTGCGAATGGTCTCACAAACATAGTATCCGCATAGATGCGTCCCCCGTGGCTGCTGGTCGCACTTTACGAGAATAGAATATATATAATCAAAATAATAATCTAGCATCATAAATATATTGAAAATAGAAGTATATCATACTACTACTTACCTAAGCCGCTCTAAAGGTCAGCTTCTCATGCTCGATACCGGGAGTCACGCACTTGAACCACTTCCAAACCCTGCCCGACAAGGAAAATGATTTGCTAAGTTTTTCATTAATTGATATATCAGAAAATCATCGAAAGAGACCGATAGAGCGCAAGAATGATTGAAATTACCCTTGGAGCATGTCTTGCAGGCTTTGGAACTGTTCCAAGGGTCTCGATAATGGGTCGAAGGCATCAACTCTTCCCTTATCAATTTGAATGTCCAACAGAATTCAATGGTAGCTATATATATATATATATAGTGTGTGTGTGTGTGTGTGTGTGTGTGTGTGTCAGTAACTTATCAATTACACTTATAAGTGAATGGACACAACAGAGTAAAGACCCTCACCTGAAGTTATATGGAAACAGTATGTGGTCATAGAAATTTTGATCTGTTAGAAACCTTAGAAGGTTTTCCTCCGTCTCCTTGGGTTTATCAGTTAGCGTCGCTATATGTATTTTATCTGGGTCAATAAACCCAATATTTAGGATGTTCCTACTTTTACATTCCAGAATCTTCATTCTGCATAATAGAGTGCAAGTTATATGTAGACAATGAATTGAAATAACTGAACAAGTTATATGTAGACAACGAATTGAAAAACTTACAGACAATAGCAACTCATAAGCGATTTGTCGAGGGCGTCGGCATTGTACATCTAGAAGAGTTCATCAAAGTCGATATGGATTTCTTCGGGGCGGCCATAGTACTCCCGTGGGACACGCGCCACGATCATCGTTCTCCCATTCTTTGATTCACTTAAGTACCATGTATGCAAGTAACGCATATTTGTTGGGAGATCATCTTTGCTGACCAAAGACGCTCCCATGACAAACTGTGGCTTAGGGGCTACCACAGCCTTGGGTAACCTGTCATCTTGGGAAGCCAGAACGTCTTCAACCGGGATACCCCATTCATCCGCCCTCTTCTTTGCTAATTCCAAATCTTGCCCCTGCACCAGAGAGGGAACATTCTCGGATAACACCCTGAGGGGTGGGATCGACTGTTTGGCCTGTTGTCCAAGCTGAGGAACGTCTGATCTTTTTTTGCTTGTAGTTGAACTTGATTTGCTCCCACTTGCACTTGCACGTGATCTGCTCTTTTTCCCTTCCTTCTGCAATGTGCGTGTATAGTCATCAGGCTTATGGTATAAGTCATACTGTGATGGAAGGGTCGTGAAGTATTTTGCATATGCTATTTGCTTCTCTGTGTATTCTGGGCGGGGCTCGGGTTCCTTCTTTTTCATCTGCGCATCATAACGTTCCTTTGCTATCCTGGCGTTTTCCTCGTCGGTACGATCATAAGGTCTGATCGGAAGATTAGCATGAGGTACCTTTGGGAGGGGCGACCGCTTGCGCTTTGAGGAACTCCGTCGCTTAGAAATCATCGACGGAGCGTTCTTGCTGGCACGCTTCCGCTTAGTATCCTTAGCGGGAGGCGGCGGAGACGGACGACCCATGTCCGACGGCAGTGATCGAGATGGACTTGTGTTGTGCTGGCCGTCGTCATGTGGAGGGCTTGGAGGTGATGGAGGTGTAGGTGACCTGCAATGACTCGGAGGCGGTGTTGTCCTTGGGGCCGAGCCTGGAAGCTTGATGTAGTTCTTGTCCCATAGGATGACTCCACCCAGTACTTCTCCGAGTGTCCTCTCATCTTCGGGTCCAGCTATGTCAAGCTCCATATCATGAAGCCCCGCCATGATTTCATCCACCCCAACTTTAGCAAAGCCAGCTGGAATCTCACGGCCATGCCAGCGTGCATCAGGGCCAGAATGTAAAGCTTGTCCGACGGCCACCTTCATGGATATGTTCTTGAATTTCTGATTGAGTTCACATGATGTTGACTCCTTGATTCCATCCACGGGGTAGCCGGGACCGCCCTCTATCATTCTTCGTGCATCGTCGGGCGGGGCCTCAGATTCAGCCACGTTGCTTTTCCGCTTAGATGGGGCGCCGGTAATATCGAGTGCAGGATCTTCCTGGCGCGCTACTCCTCTAAGCTCATCAATCTGCTTCTATTGCTCGTTAAGCCTGGCAAGCAACTAGTTGAACTTGTCATTCTCCTCATCCTACTGTCGATTCTTTGCTCTCGCTCGGCTTCTGTAAGTGTCTTGGTCTCTGGCAAACCCAAGCCACCATGGGTAAGAAGGACCGAAGCCTCGCGTTCGTCCTCCATGTTCGTCATTGCCGAGGACCAGTGTGAGCAAATCTTTCTCTCTATCTGCAGTGAACTGTCTTTTTCCCTCCTTAATTTCTTTCACTATCTTTTTCCAATTCTCCCTGGGTATCCTAAGACCGTCACTGCAGATGAGTTCCCATGTTTCTTCGTAGTACGAACCACCACGCGCAAGGAACCAATTTCTTGCTCTCAATTCCCACTCATCACGGATGGGTTCACGTATGATGCCTTTACCTAGCAGATCTTGCCCTTTTTTATCCCACTTTGGGATGGCAGTCTCATAGGCCCCTGGCCCTAGCGTGTGGTGATATTTCTTCTTATCGGCATTTTTTTTGTTCTTTTCTGATAATGCCTTGGCATCTTCTGACTCCTTGCAGTCTTGAAATGCCTTCAAGTGATTCGCCTGCTTGGCTAGATACCCCTCGAATACTGGCACTTTCTTTGTCTTCCGATAGTTTTTTCATAGCTTCTTCTTCCAGCTACTGAACAGTTCGGCCATCTTCTTTAGAGTCCACTGCTTGACTTTGGCCCTCATTTTTTTTGCGGCGTCTTCATTCTCACATTCTGGCAGGTTGAAATGTGACATGAGATCATTCCAAAGATTATCTTTGTACCTTTCGGCGACATAGTCACTATCGGCTGCCCCTTTGCGCTTGTTCCACTCCCGAACGCTGATCGGGACGTGATCCCTAACGAGAACTCCGCATTGCTTCTTGAATGTGTCAGCAGCATTCTTAGGAAGCTTGGGTTCGCCCGTAGGCAATATCACCTCAAAGGTGTAATGCGTCCATGCATCCAACTTTTTAGTCGGGCCTCGTTTCGTAGCTTTGCTCGATGTGGAGGCCTAAGAGGGAGAAACATTCGTCAAATGAATGTATATGTATACAATATAGAGCTATCTCCAATATTTTTCACATATTACAAGTGATTGTCGAACTTCATATGTATACCTCGCCGAACTTTATTATTTCTCCACCGGCTTCTCCACTGGCTTCTCCATCAGTGGAGCTATCACATTCTCCGTCATTGGAGCTATCTCCTGCCCCATCGGCTTCATCTTCGTGTCGGTCGACCTCCATTCCATATCCGGAGGGGTTTAGATGTGACGAGGGAGATTCAGCTGGTTCAACGTCGGGGCCGTCTTTGATTATATCTTCGAGAAGTTCTTCCTCTTCGAGGTTCCTGATATGTGGATCCATAGTTCTGCAAAAAACGGACATTTGATTAACTAATAAACTAAAAAACTATATAAAAGGGGTTGGAAACTTCGAAGTGTTGTTTTATATAGGAGGACCTTTAGTCCCGGGTCTTGGCTAGAACCTAAACTCTAAAATATGTCTAACGGATTCTCTTAACCTTTAAGGATTTAACAAAATGGCGACATTCTAGATGTGTAGAAAATGATCCTATTTTTCCTGATCTCATCTACCCTTCTATATATCACATTGTCTAGTGTCAAAGGACTTTGTTGAACTTTGTACCAAAAAAGAATTATTCTATCAGGAACTCCGTTCCAACACAACTTTAGTCCCGGGTGGTGGCTCCACCCGGGATTTCTGCATAGTATTCAAAGTAGGAGTACTTTTCCAATTTGAGCATTCAATAAGCAAAACCAAATCGTAAAATAAAGTAGTATTCAAATTAGCATGCATTCAATTATAAGAAAAACTACATCATCTCTTGTGTCCGTACATCGTCGAATATTATCACTAATACTCCTCGAATACTATCATACATATAGCATCACTAATACAGCTAGAACCGTAGCGCCCGACGGGTATCGTCGCGGGCGGTGGACACCCAAAGAGAAGGAACCATCACAGGATCATAGCTCCAGTGAGATCCCTGAAGAACCTGCCAGGTATGGTCGAACCTGCCCTCCAACGCAACCATGTAGCGACGGACGTGCTCATCCTCCTCGCTGACACGGTGACGTACCACCTCCGCGGTGTCCGGAAGCCTCGGCACCGTCACTGGCCCACGCGACCGCCACCAAACAAGGATCGTGTCAACAACGGGCTGGCTCCTCACCAACCTACGCCCCCGGAAGGTAGCACCTCCCAATACCAGCTGGACGGAGCCCAGTCCCGGACATGGCCCCTCTGATCAAGCAGGTGTCCTTCGCCGAGTCGACGACGAGGATGCAGGATAGGCATCGTAAAATGAACTAAAAAAATAAACTAGTTCTATTAATTTTCTTGCTAAAAATAAACTAATTGTATATATAGTAAAATAAAGTAGTTTTATTAAATCAACTAGTTCAACTATATATTGACAAAAGTTTTATTAAATCAACTAGTTCAACTATATATTGACAATAACCTATTAATTAACACTAACTACCTAACCCTAATAACACAAATTTAAATAACACAAAAATAACACAAATAACCTATTTAACACTAACCTACCTAACCCTAAATTCACCAAATATTCTACAAATAACACTTAAGCATATACAATAGCAAAATTAAGCAATAATCTAAAAAACACTAATTAAGCATCTATATACATAGAAATGTCTTCTTCTTCTTCTTCTTCTTCTTCTTCTTCTTCTTCTTCTTTCTTATTTTCTTCTCCGCTTCTTCTTCTCCTATTTTTCTTCAACTTCTCTTCTTCTACTTCTCCTCTTCTTCTATTTTTCCTCTTCTTCTCCTCTCTTCCTCTTCTTATTCTCCTTTTTCTTCTTTTCTTCTCCTCCTCTTCTTATTTTCCTTTTTCCTAATCTTATTTTCTTATTTTTGTTCATCTTTCTTCTTCTTGTAACCCTAACCTAATTCTAAATATTACTAACCCTAATAATCTAGCACAAACCTAATAACAATAGGAATTAAATGACAAAAAAAATCTTCTTCTCCTCCTCTTCTTCTTCCTTTTCTTCTCCTCTTCTTCTACTCCTCCTCCTCTTCTTCTACTTCTCCTCCTCCTCTTCTTCTACTTCTCCTCCTCACCGGCACGACGGCGGCGGTGGCGTCCCGACCGGCGGGCGCCGGCGGCTCGTCCTTCGGGTCTAGCCACGACGAGGGGAGGAGGGGAGGCGGCTCGTCCTTGGGGTCTCGTCCGGCGGAGGCATGGGGAGGAGGGGGCGGGGGCTTACCGGAGTGGGAGGGGAGGGGGTCGACCGGCGGTGCTTGGAGCGGGGGGGGGGGGGGAGGGGGGAGGACGGCGGGCGTCGACGACGGCGAGAGCGAGGTGGAGGTCCGGTAGCCTGGCGGCGTCGTCCGGTGCGCACGCGAGCGAGAGGAAGAAGAGAACAAAAATGGCCTTTGGATTTGGATTTTTGTCGGGGCCGTATATATAGTAGGATCTTTAGTCCCGGTGCAGGGCTCAAACCGGGACTAAAGACCACCTTTAGTCCCGGGTGGAGCCACGACCCGAGACTAAAGACCCTTTTCGGCAGACCAAAAGGCGGGAAGCACGGGCCTTTAATCCCGGGTCGGGGCTCGAGCCGGGACTAAAGACACCCTTTAGTCCCGGGTCTAGCCACGACCCGGGGCTAAAGACCCCTTTTCGGCACGCGAGGAGGCGGGAAACGAGGGGCTTTAGTCCGGGGTCGTGGCTCCACCCGGGACTAAAGGGTGTCTTTAGTCACGGTTCGTGCCACGAACCGGGACTAAATGCTCGGGCTGGCGGCATTCCAAAGTTTAGTCCCACCTCGCTTGTCGAGAGGAGCCACCACTGGTTTATAAGCCCCGTTGTCCCAACCGTGTTGAGCTCCTCTCCAAAGCAGGCTTACGGGCCTAAACACACTGTAAATTTAAAAATTGAAAATATATTTGAAATTATGGACAAAATTCAACCTAAATTCAAAGTGAGGTCACTTTGAATTTAGGTTGAATTTTCTCTATAAATTCTCATATAGTTTCAATTTTTTTCCATTATTTTTGTTTTGTTCTTTGCTTTATTTATTTTTCTCTTCTATTTTAGTTTTCTATTGAGTTGATCTTTTTTTGTTTCTTTTTAGTTAATGTTTTACTTGATTCTTTCCAACAAATAAGCACTTTGAAAATTTTAGTAAATTATTCTTACATTTTAGTTAATATTTTAGTTGATTCTTTTTAATTGACTCTTTTTTTGTTTTCTATTAAGTATTTTAACAAAAAAAACTTTATGAAATTTCTGACTTCATTTGATATTTTTCGTGAATTTACTTATTTTTTTGAGCTAGTTGACCCTGAAATTGAAAATCACTACAAATGAACTCTAAAAATGTCGAAAGTTGGCATGGTATCATCATTTTCACCTGCATAGCATGTGCTAGAAAGTTGAGAGGGTTACGGCAAAAACTAGATGCACTTCGTGTACAAATCGGACAATCTCTATCGAAGTATGAGGATTTCGAACGAGAACTCATGTGTTACAAAGGGATTTCATTTTTTGAACTTATTTGAACTCCATAATTTTTGTGTGTTTAAAATGCACCATTCAAAGGCACATCACAAATTTTCAACAATTTCTGACTTAATTTGGTATTTTTCGTGCATTTACTTTTGTTTTTTTGGCTAGTTGACCCTAAAATTGAAAATCACTACAAATGAACTCTCAAAATGTTGAAAGTTGGCATGCTATCATAATTTCACCCACATAACATGTGTTAAAAAGTTGAGAGGGCTACGACAAAAACTGGATGCACTTCGTGTACAAAACGGACAATCTCTCTCGAAGTATCACGGTTTCGAACGAGAACTCATCTCTTACAAAGGGATTTCATTTTTTTGAACTTATTTGAACTTCATACTTTTTGTGTGTTCAAAATGCACCATTAAAAGGCACATCACAAAATTTCAACAATTTCTGACTTGATTTGGTATATTTCGTGCATTTACTTATTTTTTTTGAGCTAGTTGACACTAAAATTGAAAAACACACTACAAATGAACTCTGAAAATGTTAAAAGTTGGCATGCTATCATCATTTCACCCACATAGCATGTGTTAAAAAGTTGAGAGGGCTACGACAAAAACTGGATGCACTTCGTGTACAAAACGGACAATCTCTCTCGAAGTATCAGGATTTCGAACGAGAACTCATCTCTTACAAAGGGATTTCATCTTTTTAAACTTATTTGAACTCCATACTTTTTGTGTGTTCAAAATGCACCATTTAAAGGCACATCACAAAATTCAACAATTTCTGACTTCATTTGGTATATTTCGTGCATTTACTTATTTTTTTTGAGCTAGTTGACCCTGAAATTGAAAAGCACTACAAATGAACTCTGAAAATGTTGAAAGTTGGCATGCTATCATAATTTCACCCACATAGCATGTGTTAAAAAGTTGAGAGGGCTACGAAAAAAACTGGATGCACTTCGTGTATAAAACGGACAATCTCTCTCGAAGTATCAGGGTTTCGAACAAGAACTCATCTCTTACAAAGGGATTTCATTTTTTTTAACTTATTTGAACTCCATACTTTTTGTGTGTTCAAAATGCACCATTCAAAGGCACATCACAAAATTTCAACAATTTCTGACTTCATTTGGTATTTTTCGTGCATTACTTATTTTTTTGAGCTAGTTGACCCTCAAATTGAAAAGCACTACAAATGAACTCTGAAAACGTTGAAACTTGGCATGCTATCATCATTTCATGCACATAGCATGTGCTAAAAAGTGTAGAGGGTTACGACAAAAACTGGATGCACTTCGTGTACAAAACGGACAATCTCTTTCGAAGTATGAGGGTTTCGAACGAGAACTCATCTGTTACAAAGGGATTTCATTTTTTTGAACTTATTTGAACTCCATACTTTTTGTGTGTTTAAGATGCACCATTTAAAGGCACATCACAAATTTTCAAAAATTTCTGACTTAATTTGGTACTCTTCGTGCATTTACTTTTGTTTTTTTGAGCTAGTTGACCCTGAAATTGAAAAGCACTACAAATGAACTCTGAAAATGTTGAAAGTTGGCATGCTATCATCATTTCACCCACATAGCATTTGTTAAAAAGTTGAGAGGGCTACGACAAAAACTGGATGCACTTCGTGTACAAAACGGACAATCTCTCTCGAAGTATGAGGGTTTCGAACGAGAACTCATCTCTTACAAAGGGATTTCATTTTTTTGAACTTATTTGAACTCCATACTTTTTGTGTGTTCAAAATGCACCATTCAAAGGCACATCACAAAATTTCAACAATTTCTGACTTGATTTGGTATTTTTCGTGCATTTACTTATTTTTTTTGAGCTAGTTGACCCTCAAATTTAAAAAAGCACTACAAATGAACTCTGAAAACGTTGAAAGTTGGCATGCTATCATCATTTCATGCACATAGCATGTGCTAAAAAGTGGAGAGGGTTACGACAAAAACTGGATGCACTTCGTGTACAAAACGGACAATCTCTTTCGAAGTATGAGGGTTTCGAACGAGAACTCATCTGTTACAAAGGGATTTCATTTTTTTGAACTTATTTGAACTCCATACTTTTTGTGTGTTTAAGATGCACCATTCAAAGGCACATCACAAATTTTCAAAAATTTCTGACTTAATTTGGTACTCTTCGTGCATTTACTTTTGTTTTTTTGAGCTAGTTGACCCTGAAATTGAAAAGCACTACAAATGAACTCTGAAAATGTTGAAAGTTGGCATGCTATCATCATTTCACCCACATAGCATGTGTTAAAAAGTTGAGAGGGCTACGACCAAAACTGGATGCACTTCGTGTACAAAACGGACAATCTCTCTCGAAGTATCACGGTTTCGAACGAGACTCATCTGTTACAAAGGGATTTCATTTTTTGAACTTATTTGAACTCCATACATTTTGTGTCTTGAAAATGCACCATTCAAAGGCACATCACAAAATTTCAACAATTTCTGACTTCATTTGGTATTCTTCGTGCATTTACTTTTGTTTTTTTTGGGCTAGTTGACCCTGAAATTGAAAATCACTACAAATGAACTCTGGAAATGTTGAAAGTTGGCATTCTATCATCATTTCACCCACATAGCATGTGTTAAAAAGTTGAGAGGGCTACGACAAAAATTGGATGCACTTCGTGTACAAAACGGACAATCTCTCTCGAAGTATGAGGGTTTCGAACGAGAACTCATCTCTTACAAAGGGATTTCATTTTTTTGAACTTATTTGAACTCCATACTTTTTGTGTGTTCAAAATGCACCATTCAAAGGCACATCACAAAATTTCAACAATTTCTGACTTAATTTGGTACTCTTCGTGCATTTACTTTTGTTTTTTTGAGCTAGTTGACCCTGAAATTGAAAAGCACTACAAATGAATTCTGAAAATGTTGAAAGTTGGCATGCTATCATCATTTCACCCACATAGCATGTGTTAAAAAGTTGAGAGGGCTACGACCAAAACTGGATGCACTTCGTGTACAAAACGGACAATCTCTCTCGAAGTATCACGGTTTCGAACGAGACTCATCTGTTACAAAGGGATTTCATTTTTTGAACTTATTTGAACTCCATACATTTTGTGTCTTGAAAATGCACCATTCAAAGGCACATCACAAAATTTCAACAATTTCTGACTTCATTTGGTATTCTTCGTGCATTTACTTTTGTTTTTTTGGGCTAGTTGACCCTGAAATTGAAAATCACTACAAATGAACTCTCAAAATGTTGAAAGTTGGCATTCTATCATTATTTCACCCACATAGCATGTGTTAATAAGTTGAGAGGGCTACGACAAAAGTTGGATGCACTTCGTGTACAAAACGGACAATCTCTCTCGAAGTATCACGGTTTCGAACGAGAACTCATCTCTTACAAAGGGATTTCATTTTTTTGAACTTTTTTGAACTCCATACTTTTTGTGTGTTCAAAATGCACCATTCAAAGGCACATCACAAAATTTCAACAATTTCTGACTTCATTTGGTATTTTTCGTGCATTTACTTTTTTTTGAACTAGTTGACCCTAAAATTGAAAAACACTACAAATGAACTCTGAAAATGTTAAAAGTTGGCATGGTGTCATCATTTCACCCACATAGCATGTGTTAAAAAGTTGAGAGGGCTACGACAAAAACTGGATGCACTTCGTGTACAAAACAGACAATCTCTCTCGAAGTATGAGGGTTTCGAACGAGAACTCATCTGTTACAAAGGGATTTCATTTTTTGAACTTATTTGAACTCCATACTTTTTGTGTGTTTAAAATGCACCATTCAAAGGCACATCACAAATTTTCAGCAATTTCTGACTTAATTTGGTATTCTTCGTGCATTTACTTTTGTTTTTTTGGGCTAGTTGACCCTGAAATTGAAAAGCACTACAAATGAACTCTGAAAATGTTGAAAGTTGTCATGCTATCATCATTTCACCCACATAACATGTGTTAAAAAGTTGAGACGGCTACGAACAAAACTGGATGCACTTCGTGTACAAAACAGACAATCTCTCTCGAAGTATCAGGGTTTCGAACGATGCTTGGGTTTAGTATATTCCATACATGCATTACGTAAAAGGTTTAATACATTATTACATTATTGCACCAATATTCCTATCTATTATTTATGTTTTCTTCTGGGTCGTAGCCATGGAGAATCCTCATCATTCAGTAGGATGCTTGGGTCAGTTTTCACTTTGAAGGGCGGAATTTCATGAAACTTATTATAATCTACTGACATGTGTGTCTTGTCATCTACTCCCACGATGTTTCTTTTCCCTGAAAGAACTATGTGGAGTTTTGGCTCATCGGACGATATCTTCTTTTGCTGATTTCTTTTTCTCGTTTTTGTAGACATGTCCTTCACATAGAAAACCTGAGCGACATCGTTGGCTAGGACAAATGGTTCGTCCATGTACGCAAGATTGTTGAGATCCACTGTTGTCATGCCGTACTTTTGGTCTACAACTACCCCGCCTCCTGTCAGCTTCACCCATTTGCACCGACACAAAGGGATCTTAAAAGTAGGTCCATAGTCAAGTTCCCATATCTCCTCTATGTACCCGTAATATGTTTCCAAACAGTGCCCATTCTCGTCTGTTGCATCAAAGCGGACACCACTATTTTGGTTGGTGCTCTTTTTATCTTGGGCAACCGTGTAAAATGTATTCCCATTTATCTCATACCCTTGGAAAGTACATATAGTCGAAGATGGTGGCCTGGCCAAACAGTACAGCTGATCTCCAACGGTGTTGTCATTCATGAGATGTGTCTGCAACCAACTGCCGAAAGTCTTCTCGTGTTCCCCTTTAATCCAAGAGTCAGCCTTCCCCGGGTTTTCGGAGCGTAGAATATTCTTGTGTCTCACGATATACGGAGCCACCACGGTGGAATTGTGTAGAACTGTTTAGTGTGCTTGAGAGAAAGAATGCCCGTCCATACATACTTTTGCTTTCCTTCCTAGTGTGCCTTTTCTTGTCAGCCTACCCTCATATCGAGATTTAGGAACACCAATCGGCTTAAGGTCAGGAAGAAAGTCCACACAAAACTCAATGACCTCCTCTGTTCCATAGCCCTTCGAGATGCTTCCTTCTGGCCTAGCACGGTTACGAACATATTTCTTTAAGACTCCCATGAACCTCTCGAAGGGGAACATATTGTGTAGAAACACAGGACCGAGAATTCTAATCTCTTCATCCTGATCTTCTTCTTCATTGTCTTCCATTGCGGTATCAGCATACTCAGGGAACATAGATCGGTAGTTGTCATCATCGTTCTCTTCTTCTTCATCGTCGTCTTCCATCATAACCCCTATTTCTCCGTGCTTGGTCCAAACATTATAGCCCGACATAAAACCGGACCGAAGCAGGTGGCTCTGAATGACTCTTGAGGAAGTGTAATCCTTCTCATTCCGACATTCAACACATGGACAAAACATATAGCCACCACCATGCTTGTTCGCATCGGCTGCATCTCGAAAAGAATGCACGCCTTCTCTGTAAGCGGTTGTGCGTCGATCACCTTACATCCATGGATGGCTCATCTGCGTTATACGACAGTATGTCAAATACAATCACGATCCTTAAAATTAGTACCGCACGGTCTAAACGAGGAAATATAGTTGTTAACCTTTTAGAATAAGTAGAAATAAAGAGGAACAGGTTTAAGCGTGGCTCGGGCATCTCATATCGTAGTTGTGTTCGGTAAACTGAAGCGGCATCTCTAGTGCATCCAAGAAAAATGGAGAGCTAGCACACACCCACACTCTTCCATCCAAGAAAAATGCAAGAAAGAGGGGAGAGGGGGGCTGTGACCAATATATATAAGCAGAGGACTTTAGTCCCGGTTTGAGACACAAACCGGGACTAAAGGTGGCGCACATGCGGGCTGCACACCGCGTAGCCCTTTAGTCCCGGTTTGAGACACAAACCGAGACTAAAGGCTCCTTACGGGCCGGGACCAAAGCCTCGTGGGCGGCATTGCGATTTGGGACGACGTGGCCGGGCCTTTAGTCCCGGTCCAGATGGAGGCCGGGACTAAAGGGTCCAGGCCAAAGACCCGTTTTCCACTAGTGGTTTTAAACGGGGCCGGCCGACCAGTCTCTAATCAAAATGGGTCTCCTACATTTGGTTAGCTAGGTGCACGAGAGAGGTTCTGGGCGGGCGGGCAGCCACTCGTGCGGGTCAAGTTGTTCCCAACGTCCAGAACCACGCTCAATTACCTGTCTAGCAATGATAGTGCATTGATAGATAGCGCAGCCCACGCTTTAATTGGCAAGTGAAAAGAGCGTGTCAATTAAGCATATTATTGATCGATTTTTGGCTTAGTTTGGAATGGCCGGAGCTCAATCAGCTACCCACCAATGATAGTCTGTTGATAGATAGATAGCGCAGCGCACGTACGGGAGAGAGATAGGAAAGTGAACGTACCTCTAGGAGAGAGGCTCAAAGAACGAGATAATGCTGGAAAAAGGTTTCCCCGCTTTATATTATAAAGTAACAATCAACCGATACAACAAGTTCGTTGGAGCTGTATCACGAACAAGCTTAAAAGGAAAAAGAAACAAACAAATGCCGACGCCGGCAACTCATCGAAGCGAAGATAGCCGACAACCACTGCATCCTCCGAAGAAGTACCACCGCACGCCTTGCACTCCGAAGCCTCGCGTACCAAGCAACACCTTCAGGAATGAATGCGCCGACGACGCCACTGCTGCCCGAACAAGTCCTAAGATTTTCCCCGCACGCGGACGACATTGGGAAAGGGGTATCACCGACGCCCCTCAGGAAGGTCCGGCGGCGCCCACAGGCGTAACCGTGCCGGTGGCGAACTAGCCATCAGGGATATCTGCCGCCCTGAAGCCACCACCGTCACCCCAGACAATCGAAAATGCACCGCCCAACATACCGCCCACTAGCCCGTGCCACCACGGTTACCGCACATACTTCACCATCTGACTGAGGCCACCAACACGAGACCTGGGGGGAGGACGAGGAGATACCGAGCTCAGGGGCAACCGCAACGCAGCCGACAGGAAGGGACAATCCCCACCGCCACGCGGAGCTGACCGGACGTAGCGACGCGGACTTGCCAGGACACCACAGGCCCGTCCGGACCCTAATCCATCTAGACAGTCCCAGCAGCAACGCTGCAGCACGCCGATCGCCGGAGCCATCACCACCGCAGCCACCGCCGCCTCGCCGCATCACAACGAAGCTGCGCCGCCGCGCCCCGAACCGTCGGCCTACCCTAGCCCAGATGAGGTCAGAAAGGCTCCAAATCTGAGCTGAGCGGGCGTCGTCGGGGCAGCCGCACACCGCGCTGCCCCGCAGCCAACGGCCACGCCGCTGAGTCAAGGGCACTCGAGACCCGTGAAACCCCGCCGCCAAGCTAGACCGTCACCAGCGGAGTAGTACCGCCGCTGGGCAGGAAGGAGCCCCGACTCCACCTCCGAGCGCACGGGGAAGGGACGGCCGTCGCCTCCGATGACACCCGGGCCTCAGGGGGTTGGAGATGCTTTGAGGAGAGATCACATTTTTCAAGAACGAGACAATTATGCATACCATGGATCGATCTTGGGGTGTGCTACGCGTCTTCCCGCTGAGCCAGGTTGCGAACCATCAAATTTTCTACATCGAGCGAGTCGAGTACGCTGTTACCACTCCAGATCTGCAACACAGGTCTTGATGCAGAATTATTTCTACAACATAAATTTTGTTGCAGTTTTTTTTTGCAGTAACTATTTTGTTGTGAATGTATTTATGCAATTGAGGTTCCGTTGCAATTTATTTCAAACTAAGATATTGTTGCAAAAATATCTTAATAAAACTTTTATTGTAAAATATATATCCGTCATAGACTATTACAATACCGTATATATGTTGCAAAAACATAGTTCCTGAACCACTACGCGGGACGTCACTCGGGAAGAAAATTCTATGGGACGGGGGTCTCATAGACTCCCGTTTGGGTCCCCTCCTCAGATTTTGACACCTCACACTTGGCACATATCTTAAAGCAGCCTTGAATCCCTGATCACGTTGGCACGTATTTGGAATTGGTACACCAACATGCTTCGATTCAGTATCAACCACGTGAACAGAATGTAGCGAACATCTCGCAGATCGCTGCCGGGAAAAAAAACTCGCAGATCGTTGTGTCATCATCTCTCGGCTGCGTCGAACATGGAGACGGCGCCGCCACCTGTCCAGGGCAAGCTCTCCCTCCGCCAGCCGTTCTTGAGGCCCTTGACGGCCGACGATCAAGTAAGGCCGATGTTCTTGACGGCCCTCGCGGAAGCGACGACGGCGGACACAGGGAGATGCACGCGGAGGCATGCCATTTTCATTGCATCGTCGTCCCTTGCGGAAGCGGCGGCAACAGGCACAACACCGATCGAGTTACCCACCATCATGTTCGCCACCTAACACAGCAACGCCCAGCGGTCAGCCTGGACACGGTCCGGTCCGGTCCGGTCCGACGTTTGGACCGGCCGCCGGCGGACCGGACCGGACCGAGCTCTGCAGCGGGCTGATTGTCAGGGACCAGACCGGAGCAGAGAAAGCTCGGTCAAGCTTTTAGGACCGAATGGACCGGCTGCAAAACCAGATCCAGGTGCTGCTTAGTGTTATTTACCTGCAGTTAGCTGCTGCTTAGTGTTATTTAGCTTCAGTTTAAGGTCTAGTTAGCTCTTGTTTAGGCATGTATTGATTGTGGAGAGCAAAAAAAAAGTACAAATACTTTGGTCAAGCTTTTTTAGACTGATTTAGATATTGTGGAGAGCAAAATAATTACAATAACAACTGATTTAGATAGGCAACATAGCACAAATATCACATCCACAAACTGATTTACAATTACAAATTCATTTGGACAGCAAGCATGAGTAAATTTGGACAACATTTCATTTGTTTTTTGGACATCAAAACAACTGATTTAGATAGGAAACATAGCACAAATCAGATTCATAGCACAAATATCACATCCACAAACATAAAGTCTTTTCATCATTCAACGACACGATTACAAACTTGCAATGACAATTTAGAGTCCATGTCAATTGACAAGTTGAATATAACACAAATGAGAGGTTCATCTCCAAAGTTGCAATAACAATTCATAGTTCATGACTCGACAAGTTCGAACATAACACAAATTCAATCATTGATCTCCTCCACAACGGGTAACTTGATGGTCTCAACATCATCTTCTTCATTCTCATCCCTCGGCTACAAGTGTGTAAGTTAGACAATTATCATATCACATACAACAAGACCAAAATTGGCAAGGAAGATACTCGAAACATACCACCATATTCAAGTCAACGTGTGCACCCTTGATATAACTTGCAGCACAAACTAACGCCTCTACCATAACCGGCTTTAAAGAACTCCGGTAGGCATCTAGTATGAGAAGTAGTTCGAGGATGATAAGTTGACAAGTTTATATCTAAAGTTCATTTGTAGGAGTTGACATACCTAAAATCCGTCCGGTCGTGCTGAAGGTAGATTCCGAAGACACGGAGGTAGCCGGCATAGCAAGGAACCTCTTGGCTATCTTGGCCATAATTGGGTACATAGGAGCATTAATCTTCCACCAATTAAGAATATCAAGACATGTATCGGCAGCGGCAACTTCATCCTCTAAGTAGTTCCTCAACTCACTCTTTGATACTCTTGTTGAACGGGCTGATAAGAAGGACTGGTACCCAGCTTGAACCGGGATACTAGGAATGCTTGTAGTTGTAGATGAAGAACTTGCTCCATTTCCAGCTCGCTTATCTTGGGCAACACATTTGTCATACAAGGCCTCCAACTGTTTCTTCACATCACTCATTTCATTTCTGAACCTCGCAGTTTCTTTTCCATATAGTTCTCCAAAGGCCCACTCTATGTAATTCATCTTGTACCTAGGAGAAAATTAGCAAGTATTCTATTAAAAACAGCAAGTATTCTATTAAAAATAGCAAGTATTCATACTTAATAAATCTGATTAAAACAACAAGTTGATGAACATAAGTTGATTAAAACATACCGTGGATCAAAGATGGTTGCAATCACCATGGAATCGGTCCTTTCTTCCCAATTTTGTCAAACTTATCCAACATCTCTTCACCCATTTGCTTGTAGTGCTCACTATCACTATCAATTGCATGTTTGATTGCAATCTTGACACCAACAATGTATGGGTAGAAGATGTTCGAAGTGGGATATAAACTTTCTGAAAATGCTTTTGTCACCTCGGCCAAGCTCTTAAGTAATGGAGAGATAAGGTCATACATGTCCCACTCCGCGTTTGTCGGTGCCCAAGCATAGTTGACATTGGAGTTAGCATGAGAGGTCAAGGCTTCCTTGTATTGACGGGCAGTGCTAATCATCTTATAGGTTGAACTCCACCTTGTTTGACAATCTAGGTGTAAATGGTTGCCAACTTTGACACCCATGCTTTTGCAAGTGTCAACAAAAGCGTGGAGACGAGAAGGTGATCTCTTGAAGTACTTCACTGTCTCTCTCAAACTCTTTATCAAATTATCTAAGACATTTATGCCATCTTGCACCACCAAGTTGAGGATGTGTGCACAACAACGGATATGAAAATATTGGTCTTCAAAGTCATTACTTACAAGAGGTAACAAGCATATGAGCACAAGTAGCAAGCATAGGAATAGGACCACAAACAACAAGCATAGGAACAAAATCAGCAAGCATACCTCTCCAGTAGAATAACTTGGCCTTTAAAGCTTCGATTGCACCATCATTGTTTGAAGCGTTGTCTAGTGTGATGGACATAATTTTTGTCTCAATATTCCAATCTGTCACACATGCATAGAGAGCATCTGCAATGACAATTCCAGTGTGAGGAGGATCCAACTCTAGGAAACTAAGTACACGGGTTTGGATCTTCCAATTATCATCTATATAGTGTGCAACCACACACATGTAAGATAAGGTTTGGTTGCTTGTCCATAAATCCGTGGTTAGAGATATGGAGCTCACACCCCTTAGGACAGATTTAAGCACCTCTTTTTCTTTCTTGTAAACCCTCAAGCACTCGGCTCGTGTTGCCTTCCTTCCAATGGATTTATAATTTGGATTCGTGCACTTCATTAGAATGTTGAACCACTCATGTTCAACCATTCTAAATGAATACTCATGCACACATATCATCTTAGCAATAAGCTCCTTGATGATTCCTTGGTCATAATCAATGGAGGGGCTCATCGTTGGAACACTTCATGATGTACCTTGGTCATAAAAACAACAAGTATTCTATTAAAAACAGAAAGTATTCTATTAAAAACAACAAGTATTCTATTAAAAACAGCAAGTATTCTATTAAAAACACTTGATGTACCATTGATTTTGCGCAATTCAAGAGTTGTTTGGATGGCAGCCCTAGCCATCTTGGCCTTGTAATTCAAACATTTCAAATGATGCCTTCCAATAGTTGAGGTGCTGCCACCTTCCTCATACGCATACTTATTTGGACAATAATTGCAACAAGCCTTCAACACAATTTGTCCGGGGTTCTTCAACGATGGCTCCTTGACGTTGTGAAAATGGGCCCAAACATCTGATATTGTTCTAACAGGAGCATCGGCTCTTGGCCTCTTGTTCTTTTTCTTCTTCCTTTCTCTTGCTTCCTCCTCAGAGTCCTCACTAGAGACGACATGCACAAGTGATTCCTCGGACATAGTGTCACCACCTTCTAGTTCATCAGCTGATTCCTTGTACCCATCTGATGTATCATCATCCGACATATCACCACCTCCTTGCAATGGCGGGACCATAAACAGATTCTGCTCGTCATATTCCTTGTCCTCGTCCTCGGCGTCCTCGTCCTCGGCGTCCTCCTCCTTCTCCTCGTCGTGTAGCACCTACCACACATGATCACACAAATAAGGAAAAACATCTATATGGTTATATGAAAATATGGCTACATCAAGCATCAAGGAAAGGAATCATACATGACTAACATGAGGCAGCTTCGAGCCGGAGGCAGCGGCTTCCGCGGCACGCACACCGGCACCGGTGCGATCAGGGAGACGCGGAGGAGGCGGAGGGTGTTTCTTTATGCTACAAATAAACTCTCCCATGTTGGGGAACGTCGCATGGGAAACAAAAAATTTCCTACGCGCACAAAGACCTATCATGGTGATGTCCATCTACGAGAGGGGATGTGTGTTCTACGTACCCTTGTAGACCGTACAGCAGAAGCGTTAGTGAACGCGGTTGATGTAGTAGAACGTCCTCATGTCCCTCGATCCGCCCCGCGAACTATCCCGCGATCAGTCCCACGATCTAGTGCCGAACGGACGGCACCTCCGCGTTCAGCACACGTACAGCTCGACGATGATCTCGGCCTTCTTGATCCAGCAAAAGAGACGGAGAGGTAGAAGAGTTCTCCGGCAGCGTGACGGCGCTCCGGAGGTTGGTGATGATCTTGTCTCAGCAGGGCTCCGCCCGAGCTCCGCGGAAACGCGATCTAGAGTTAAAACCGTGGAGATATGTGGTCGGGCTGTCGTGGCAAAGTTGTCTCAAATCAGCCCTAAAACCCCACTATATATAGGAGAGGGAGGGGGGAGCCTTGCCTTGGGGTCCAAGAACCCCCAAGGGGTCGGCCGAGCCAAGGGGGAAGGATTCCCCTCCCAAACCGAGTCCTACTTGGTTTGTAAGGTGGAATCCTTCTTCCCTTTCCCACCTCCTCCTTTTTTTCCTTTCCTCTTTGATTTTCTTCCCAATGCGCATAGGCCTCTCTTGGGCTGTCCCACCAGCCCACTAAGGGCTGGTGCGGCACCCCAAACACCTATGGGCTTCCCCGGGGTGGGTGCCCCCCCGGTGAACTCCCGGAACCCATTCGTCATTCCCGGTACATTACCGGTAACTCCGAAAACCTTCCGGTAATAAAATGAGGCCATCCTATATATCAATCTTCGTTTCCGGACCATTCCGGAAACCCTCGTGACGTCTGTGATCTCATCCGGGACTCCGAACAACATTCGGTAACCAACCATATAACTCAGATACGCATAAAACAACGTCGAACCTTAAGTGTGCAGACCCTGCGGGTTCGAGAACTATGTAGACATGACCCGAGAGACTCCTCGGTCAATATCCAATAGCGGAACCTGGATGCCCATATTGGATCCTACATATTCTACGAAGATCTTATCGTTTGAACTCAGTGCCAAGGATTCATATAATCTCGTATGTCATTCCCTTTGTCCTTCGGTATGTTACTTGCCCGAGATTCGATCGTCGGTATCCGCATACCTATTTCAATCTCGTTTACCGGCAAGTCTCTTTACTCGTTCCATAATACAAGATCCCGTAACTTACAGTAAGTCACATTGCTTGCAAGGCTTGTGTGCGATGTTGCATTACCGAGTGGGCCCCGAGATACCTCTCCGTCACACGGAGTGACAAATCCCAGTCTTAATCCATACTAACTCAACTAACACCTTCGGAGATACCTGTAGAGCATCTTTATAGTCACCCAGTTACGTTGCGACGTTTGATACACACAAAGTATTCCTCCGGTGTTAGTGAGTTATATGATCTCATGGTCAAAGGAACAAATACTTGACACGCAGAAAACAGTAGCAACAAAATGACACGATCAACATGCTACGTCTATTAGTTTGGGTCTAGTCCATCATGTGATTCTCCTAATGACGTGATCCAGTTATCAAGCAACAACACCTTGTTCATAATCAGAAGACACTGACTATCGTTCATCAACTGGCTAGCCAACTAGAGGCTTGCTAGGGACAGTGTTTTGTCTATGTATCCACACATGTAAATGAGTCTTCATTCAATACAATTATAGCATGGATAATAAATGATTATCTTAATACAGGAATTATAATAATAACTATATTTATTATTGCCTCTAGGGTATAATTCCAACAGTCTCCCACTTGCACTAGAGTCAATAATCTAGCCCTCACATCATCATGCGAATTACATTGTAATAAATCTAACACCCATACAGTTCTGGTGTTGATCATGCTTTGCCCGTGGAAGAGGTTTAGTCAGCGGGTCTGCAATATTCAGATCCGTGTGCACTTTGCATATATTTACGTCCTCCCCTTCGACGTAGTCGCGGATGAGGTTGAAGCGTTGTTTGATGTGTCTGGACTTCTTGTGAAACCGTGGTTCCTTTGCCAGGGCAATGGCACCCGTGTTGTCACAGAACAAGGTTATTGGATTCAGTGCGCTTGGCACCACTCCAAGATCCGTCATGAATTGCTTCATCCAGACACCCTCCTTAGCTGCCTCCGAGGCAGCCATGTACTCTTCTTCACATGTAGAATCTGCTACGACGCTCTGCTTGGAACTGCACCAGCTTACTGCACCCCCATTAAGAATAAATACGTATCCGGTTTGCGACTTATAGTCGTCCGGATCTGTGTCAAAGCTTGCATCGACGTAACCTTTTACGGCGAGCTCTTCGTCACCTCCATACACGAGAAACATCTCCTTAGTCCTTTTCAGGTACTTCAGGATATTCTTGACCGCCGTCCAGTGATCCACTCCTAGATTACTCTGGAACCTACCTGCCATACTTATGGCCAGGCTAACATCCAGTCTAGTGCACAACATTGCATACATGATAGAACCTATGGCTGAAGAATAGGGGACGGAGCGCATATGCTCTCTATCTTCATCAGTTGCTGGGCACTGAGGCTTACTCAATCTCGTACCTTGTAAAATTGGCAAGAACCCTTTCTTGGGCTGTTCCATTTTGAACCTCTTCAAAACTTTATCAAGGTATGTGCTTTGTGAAAGTCCTATCAGGCGTTTCAATCTATCCGTGTAGATCTTAATGCCTAGAATGTAAGCAGCTTCTCCTAGGTCCTTCATAGAGAAACTTTTATTCAAGTAATCTTTTATGCTCTCCAAAAACTCTACGTTGTTTCCAATCAGCAATATGTCATCCACATATAATATTAGAAACGCCACAGAGCTCAAACTCACTTTCTTGTAAATACAAGATTCTCCAACCACTTGTATAAACCCAAAAGCTTTGATCACTTCATCAAAGCGTTTGTTCCAACTCCGAGATGCTTGCACCAGTCCATAAATGGATCGCTGGAGCTTGCACACCTTGTTAGCATTCTTAGGATCGACAAAACATTCGGGTTGTATCATATACAATTCTTCCTTAAGGAAACCGTTAAGGAACGCCGTTTTGACATCCATCTGCCAGATTTCATAATCGAAAAATGCAGCTATTGCTAACATCATTCTGACGGACTTAAGCATCGCTACGGGTGAGAATGTCTCATCGTAGTCAACTCCTTGAACTTGTGAAAAACCCTTTGCCACAAGTCGAGCTTTATAAACGGTCACATTGCCGTCAGCGTCCGTCTTCCTCTTAAAGATCCATTTGTTCTGAATAGCCTTGCGGCCCTCAGGCAGTACCTCCAAAGTCCACACTTTGTTCTCATACATGGATCCTATCTCGAACTTCATGGCTTCTAGCCATTTGTTGGAATCTGGGCCCACCATTGCTTCTTCATAATTTGCAGGCTCATTGTTGTCCAACAACATGATTGATAAGACGGGATTACCGTACCACTCTGGAGCAGCACGTGGTCTCGTCGATCTACGTGGTTCGACAGAAACTTGAACCGGAGTTTCATGATCATCATCATTAACTTCCTCCTCAACCGGCGTCGCAACGACAGAGGTTTCCCCTTGCCCTGCGCTACCATCCAGAGGGATGAGAGGTTCGTCAACCTCGTCAAGTTCTATCTTCCTCCCACTCAATTCTCTCGAGAGAAACTCCTTCTCGAGAAAAGCTCCGTTTTTAGCAACAAACACTTTGCCCTCGGATTTGAGATAGAAGGTGTACCCAACTGTCTCTTTTGGGTAACCTATGAAGACGCACTTTTCCGCTTTGGGTTCCAGCTTTTCAGACTGAAGCTTTTTGACATAAGCATCACATCCCCAAACTTTAAGAAACGACAGCTTTGGCCTTTTGCCAAACCACAGTTCGTATGGTGTCGTCTCAACGGATTTTGATGGTGCCCTATTTAAAGTGAATGCAGTTCTTTCTAATGCATAACCCCAAAATGATAATGGCAAATAGGTAAGAGACATCATAGATCGCACCATCTCTAATAAAGTACGATTATGACGTTCGGACACACCATTACGCTGTGGTGTTCCAGGCGGTGTCAACTGTGAAACAATTCCACATTGTCTTAAGTGAGCACAAAACTCGAAACTCAGATATTCAACCCCACGATCAGACCGTAGGAACTTGATCTTCTTGTTATGATGGTTTTCAACTTCACTCTGAAATTGCTTGAACTTTTCAAATGTTTCAGACTTGTGCTTCATTAAGTAGACATAACCATATCTACTCAAATCGTCAGTGAAGGTGAGAAAATAACGATATCCGCCGCGTGCTTCTACGCTCATCGGACCACACACATCGGTATGTATGATTTCCAGCAAGTCATTTGCATGCTCCATTGTTCCGGAGAACGGAGTTTTAGTCATCTTGCCCATGAGGCATGGTTCGCACGTGTCAAGTGAATCAAAGTCAAGTGACTCCAAAAGTCCATCGGCATGGAGTTTCTTCATGCGCTTTACACCAATATGACCTAAGCGGCAGTGCCACAAAAATATGGCGCTATCATTGTTAACTCTAACACTTTTGGTCTCAATGTTATGTATGTGTGTATCACTATCAAGATTCAATATGAACAATCCTCTCACATTGGGTGCATGACCATAAAAGATGTTACTCATAGAAATAGAACAACCATTATTCTCTGACTTAAAAGAGTAACCGTCTCGTAATAAACAAGATCCAAATATAATGTTCATGCTCAACGCAGGCACTAAATAACAATGATTTAAGTTCATAACTAATCCTAATGGTAACTGAAGTGAGACTGTGCCGACGGGTATTGCATCAACCTTGGAACCATTTCTCACGCGCATCGTCACTTCATCTTTCGCCATCCTTCGTCTATTCCGCAGTTCCTGTTTCGAGTTGCAAATATGAGCAACAGAACCGGTATCGAATACCCAGGCACTACTACGAGAGCCGGTTAAGTACACATCAATAACATGTATATCAAATATACCTGATTTTTCTTTGGCCGCCTTCTTATCAGCCAGATACTTGGGGCAATTTCGCTTCGAGTGACCCTTACCCTTGCAATAGTAACACTCTGTTTCAAGCTTAGGTCCAGCTTTGGGTTTCTTCGTCGGATTGGCAACAGGCTTGCCGCTCTTCTTCGAATTACCCTTCTTGCCTTTGCCGTTTCTCTTGAAACTAGTGGTCTTATTCACCATCAACACTTGATGCTCTTTACGGAGTTCAGACTCTGCGACTTTCAGCATCGCAAACAACTCGCCGGGAGACTTGTTCATCCCTTGCATGTTGTAGTTCAACACAAAGCCTTTATAGCTTGGCGGTAGTGATTGAAGGATTCTGTCAGTGATAGCTTCTTGCGGGAGTTCAATCCCCAGCTCAGCTAGACGGTTTGAGTACCCAGACATTTGGAGCACATGTTCACTGACAGTCGAGTTCTCCTCCATCTTGCAAGCATAGAATTTATCGGAGGTCTCATACCTCTTGATTCGGGCGTTCTTATGAAAGATAAACTTCAACTCCTGGAACATCTCAAATGTTCCATGACGCTCAAAGCGACGTTGAAGTCCCGGTTCCAAGCCATACAAGACTGCACATTGAACTACTGAGTAGTCCTCCTTACGTGCTAACCAAGCGTTCTTAACATCCTGATCAGCCGTAGCGGGTGGTTCATCTCCTAGCGCAGCATTAGGGACATAATCCTTCTTCCCAGCTTGTAAGATTAGTTTAAGATTATGAGTCCATTCTACAAAGTTGCTTCCATCATCTTTCAACTTAGCTTTCTCTAGGAACGTATTAAAATTCAGGATGACTGTCGCGTGAGCCATGATCTACAACACAAATATATTCAAAGTGGACTTTAGACTATGTTCAAGATAATTAGAGTTTAACTTAATCAAATTATTCGCTAAACTCCCACTCAAAATGTACATCTCTCTAGTCATTTGAGTGGTTCATGATCCACTTACACTAGCTCAAGTCCGATCATCACGTGAGTTGAGTATAGTTTCAGTGGTAAGCATCCTTATGCTAATCATATCATCTATATGATTCATGATCGACCTTTCGGTCTCATGTGTTCCGAGGCCATGTCTGCACATGCCAGACTCGTCAAGCTTAACCCGAGTGTTCCGCGTGCGCAACTGTTTTGCACCCGTTGTATGTGAACGTTGAGTCTATCACACCCGATCATCACGTGGTGTCTCGAAACGACGAACTGTAGCAACGGTGCACAGTCGGGGAGAACACAATTTCGTCTTGAAATTTTAGTGAGAGATCACCTCATAATGCTACCGTCGTTCTAAGCAAAATAAGGTGCATAAAAGGATTAACATCACATGCAATTCATAAGTGACATGATATGGCCATCATCACGTGCTTCTTGATCACCATCACCAAAGCACCGGCACGATCTTCTTGTCACCGGCGCCACACCATGATCTCCATCAACGTGTCTCCATCGGGGTTGTCGTGCTACTCATGCTATTACTACTAAAGCTACATCCTAGCAAAATAGTAAACGCATCTGCAAGCACAAACGTTAGTTATAAAGACAACCGTATGGCTCCTGCCGGTTGCCGTACCATCGACGTGCAAGTCGATATTTTCTATTACAACATGATCATCTCATACATCCAATATATCACATCACATCATTGGCCATATCACATCACAAGCATACCCTGCAAAAACAAGTTAGACGTCCTCTAATTTTGTTGTTTGCATGTTTTACGTGGTGACCATGGGTATCTAGTAGGATCGCATCTTACTTACGCAAACACCACAACGGAGATATATGAGTTGCTATTTAACCTCATCCAAGGACCTCCTCGTTCAAATCCGATTCAACTAAAGTTGGAGAAACTGACACCCGCCAATCATCTTTGAGCAACGGAGTTACTCGTAGCGATGAAACCAGTCTCTCGTAAGCGTACGAGTAATGTCGGTCCGAGCCGCTTCGATCCAACAATACCGCGGAATCAAGAAAAGACTAAGGAGGGCAGCAAAACGCACATCTCCGCCCACAAAAACTTTTTTGTTCTACTCGAGAAGACATCTACGCATGAACCTAGCTCTGATACCACTGTTGGGGAACGTCGCATGGGAAACAAAAAATTTCCTACGCGCACGAAGACCTATCATGGTGATGTCCATCTACGAGAGGGGATGTGTGATCTACGTACCCTTGTAGACCGTACAGCAGAAGCGTTAGTGAACGCGGTTGATGTAGTGGAACGTCCTCACGTCCCTCGATCCGCCCCGCGAACTATCCCGCGATCAGTCCCACGATCTAGTGCCGAACGGACGGCACCTCCGCGTTCAGCACACGTACATCTCGACGATGATCTCGGCTTTCTTGATCCAACAAGAGAGACGAAGAGGTATAAGAGTTCTCCGGCAGCGTGACGGTGCTCCGGAGGTTGGTGATGATCTTGTCTCAGCAGGGCTCCGCCCGAGCTCCGCAGAAACGCGATCTAGAGGTAAAACCGTGGAGATATGTGGTCGGGCTGCCGTGGCAAAGTTGTCTCAAATCAGCCCTAAAACCCCACTATATATAGGAGAGGGAGGGGGAGCCTTGCCTTGGGGTCCTAGAACCCCCAAGGGGTCGGCCGAGCCAAGGGGGAAGGATTCCCCTCCCAAACCGAGTCCTACTTGGTTTGGAAGGTGGAATCCTTCTTCCCTTTCCCACCTCCTCCTTTTTTTTCCTTTCCTCTTTGATTTTCTTCCCAATGCGCATAGGCCTCTCTTGGGCTGTCCCACCAGCCCACTAAGGGCTGGTGCGGCACCCCAAACACCTATGGGCTTCCCCAAGGTGGGTGCCCCCCCGGTGAACTCCCGGAACCCATTCGTCATTCCCGGTACATTACAGGTAACTCCGAAAACCTTCCGGTAATCAAATGAGGTCATCCTATATATCAATCTTCGTTTTTGGACCATTCCGGAAACCCTCGTGACGTCCGTGATCTCATCTGGGACTCCGAACAACATTCGGTAACCAACCATATAACTCAGATACGCATAAAACAACGTCGAACCTTAAGTGTGCAGACCCTGCGGGTTCGAGAACTATGTAGACATGACCCGAGAGACTCCTCGGTCAATATCCAATAGCGGGACCTGGATGCCCATATTGGATCCTACATATTCTATGAAGATCTTATCGTTTGAACCTCAGTGCCAAGGATTCATATAATCCCGTATGTCATTCCCTTTGTCCTTCGGTATGTTACTTGCCCGAGATTCAATCGTCGGTATCTGCATACCTATTTCAATCTCGTTTACCGGCAAGTCTCTTTACTCGTTCCGTAATACAAGATCCCGTAACTTACAGTAAGTCACATTGCTTGCAAGGCTTGTGTGTGATGTTGCATTACTGAGTGGGCCCCGAGATACCTCTCCGTCACACGGAGTGACAAATCCCAGTCTTAATCCATACTAACTCAACTAACACCTTAGGAGATACCTGTAGAGCATCTTTATAGTCACCCAGTTACGTTGCGACGTTTGATACACACAAAGTATTCCTCCGGTGTCAGTGAGTTATATGATCTCATGGTCAAAGGAACAAATACTTGACACGCAGAAAACAGTAGCAACAAAATGACATGATCAACATGCTACGTCTATTAGTTTGGGTCTAGTCCATCACGTGATTCTCCTAATGACGTGATCCAGTTATCAAGTAACAACACCTTGTTCATAATCAGAAGACACTGACTATCGTTGATCAACTGGCTAGCCAACTAGAGGCTTGCTAGGGACAGTGTTTTGTCTATGTATCCACACATGTAAATGAGTCTTCATTCAATACAATTATAGCATGGATAATAAACGATTATCTTGATACATGAATTATAATAATAACTATATTTATTATTGCCTCTAGGGCATAATTCCAACATCCCATTGGGTCATTGGGAAATTATTTTGCCTTCCTAATTCGCGCCTTATGCTTGCCCTTCCTAGGAACCGGCGGAGGCAGCGGTGAATCTTGCCTAATTAGGTAATTAACGCTCTTCGCCTTTGTCTTCGCCTTCCCATTCTCCTTCTCCTTTTCCCTTCTCATACCCATTCCCCTTCACCATTCCCTACAAAAAAAACCCACATCATAGCAGTTAGTTAGCACATAAAGTTTGCTGTGAAAATTTCAGAAATTACAGAGGCAGCGGCAGCAAAAATTACAGCAGCAGCGGCAACAGAAATTATATGCAGCGGCAGCATATTTGGCCACTGAACCAATTACAGCAACAACGACAGCTAAAATTACAGCAGCAACGACAACAAAAATTCAGAAAAAAGATATTTCTTCAGACAAAAGAGAGCAATGGCAGTCCATCCACCATCACCAGCAGTCCATCCACCATCACCAGCAATCCAGACTACATCCACCAGCGACCCCATACTACATCCACCAGCATCACCGATGTCTACATGTCTACATGTCTACAGAGGTACTTTTATCGCCATCCACCAGCAGCAGTGATATTTCTTCAGACAAAAGAGAGCAATGGCAGTCCATCCACCAGCAGGGAGTGAGGGAAGGCGGCGAGGTTACCTCTTCTTCCTCCTGGCGCTCGGCGAGGAACCAGGGGAGGCGGGATTGACGGCGTGGTCTTGTTGCGACCCCGACGTGAGGATGATCCTCCAGCTTGGACTAAGAGAGGAGGGATCGACGGCGTGGTCTCGTCGACTCGTCGGTGATCGGAGGCGCGGCCGACGGCGCCGTCGCCTTAGGGTTAGGGTTAGGGACACGAGGAGGAGCCGCCGTTCCTCTGTGTAACGAGGAAGAAGGGGCAACGAGCGAGGGCCGAGGAGGAGGCAACGGGCATTTGTTCTTCTTGTTATTGGGCTCGGTCCTTTCGTTCGGCCCGGTTAAAGACCGGACCGGACCGATTTTTTTTCGGTCTGAATTACTGGGCCCGGACCGGACTGTTTTCTTGTCGGTCCAGGACCGAGCGGCCAAAATCGAACGGGCCACGAGCGGGCCTAAAAGCCCGCTCGTTACGTCCAGGCTGAGCCAGCGGTGGCGGAAAGCCAGCCATCTCCCTATCGCCGAACATTTAGAAATGTTACAAGATTTCTGGTCATGGTGATATTCAGAGATATTAGAAGATTTCTGGTGGTGGTGAGTGGCGACATTGAGAGATATTCAGAACAAGAGCATTCAGATATCCATCTTCAGAATATCTTTATGTTGTAGATTGTAGATATCCATCTTCAGAATATCTTCAGAATATATTCTGCCACATTAATGTTGATGTTGAGCTTCTTCAAAATTATACCATTAGTATCCACGTTCATATATTCCGCAAGGGACGACGAAACAATGAAAATGGCATGGCATCTGCGGGCATCTCCCTGTCTAGGCCGCCGTCGTTTCCCGGAGGGCCGACGAGTACGTCGGCATCGTCTGCGGAGGCAGAGATCGCCGTGGGAGAGCTGGCTGCGGCTCCACGTTCAGCGGAACCGAGAGGCAGGTATGCATGCTGCTGTAGCAATTCCAAATACGTACCAAAGATATTTAGGGACTTAAGGTTGCTTTGAGATGTGTGCAAAGTGTGAGGTTTCAAAATCTGAGGAGGGGCCCCAAACGGGAGTCTATGAGGCCCCGTCCCATATAATTTGGGGAACGCTACGCATCCGCCGGATGATTTCTAAAAGTTATCCGTCACCTAGCTAGCCGTCGGATGCCGATCTAACGCCCTGCATCCCCGACGCATGGTCAGTAGTTATTTTTTGAAACGATGCTCGAGTTGCGGAAACTTTCGCTTTGTTGCAAGAAATAAACTTTGGATCCGTTAATTCCTGAAACAACGGTCGAGTTTCAGAAACAATTTGCTTGTTGCAGATTTTTTTTTCTTCATCTTCCTCTAACATAGGTACTTTTACGGAAGAATTTTTTGCAACAACGGTTGAGTTTCAGGAATTTTTGCAACAAGCCTCCCTGCCTCCTCCTCGGAGCGAGCCTCGCGCCAGCCACGCCCCGAGCTGCATCCGCAGCCGCAGGAGCTCCGGCTCGCCGCTGGTTCCCTCCGGCCGTCGCCCCGCGCGTGTCGCCGGCAGGTCGCCGGAGTGCGCCGCTAGCTGCAGCCCCAGCCTGCAGGGAACCGCCACGCCGCCTGCCCCTTCGTCGCGCCGCCGCCGTCCGGCCTGGATTCGACGAGGTCCGACCGGATCCGCCGCCCCCATGCTCATCGGCTGCCCCGCCGCCTCTCTGGCGGCAGCACCCTGCTGCCTGGAGCACGCCGCCGCCCTGGCTCCCGATCCATCGGGATCGAGGAAGAGCCCCTCCTGCTTGCCAGCAGCGCGCTGCAGGAACAACGTCCTGAAAAATAAAACGGCTTGTGATCCGCCGGCCACGGGAACCATTTTCAGCCGTTAGACGCGCCCACGTGGCAAACAAAGGAGGTGATGGATGCGAGAGGAGGATCAGCCGGGTGGAAGGTAACGTTTCCCATATGATTTTGCCTTGTACGAGGAAAGGTGAGGGACGAGGCAACTGCGATCTACTGTCTCTACATCTCGTATGTTTTGCTACTGTTGCTCAATGTAAGCACGCCAATGAGGTTTAATTTTTTCACTTCTCCTGGAAGTATATAGTATAACTAGTGAAGGCCTTTTCCTTCTGTTTCTTGTCTGATCTCTTGCGTGACTATCTATTCCACTCTAAAGTAATTGGATAACAATTGTTGGTTTCATATTCTATAGGCCGAATCATCGAAGACACGGATAGCGACAAGGTCTCAATGTCGGGCTATGCATTCATGTAGCTCCTGATCGATGCACCTCTGGTGGAGAGTGCTTCTGTTGTTTGGTAAATGTTTTCTGCTACACAACGATGGATGAGTGCAAAGAAGATTGCAAAAAAAAAAACCTCTTCTAGAGAAAACATACTACTGGCGACGACATCCCCTTCTCCTTTACCTGCTCCCTAATTTCCCAGCCTAGTAAAATTGGTTTACATATTTACTTGTTCCAGGAAATAATGCCTGATGTGCGGATGTGCGGAAACACAGTTCTGCAATAAGAGCAATATATAGTGTGCGTAGAAATTGTTGCTAGTATTTGGATTCGGAAATTGCATTTAGACTTTTACCAATTATCGCGGGCTAAGTTCGAGTAATGGAGTCTAGGTAATGTGACTCATATATCAGAAGTAATTTCCTCAATACACGTGCAACAAATATGATCCAAGCTATTGCTGTCTGAGAAAAGAGGCGATGGGTCTCCCGAAAACAAGATCTCCATGTGAATCTGATTCAGCACTAAAACGCATCTCAAGTTTTACGGAGATCTCTAAGAAAAAAATTCCCACACTGATTTGCGAAAGTTGATTAATATATGCATAAGTTGCTAATAAGAACTCCAATGATTATATTTAAATCAGGTAAGATTATCTATACCTACTAATAAATTAAGGTGCGTTTTTTTGACTTTTTCATCTGGACCAAGCTTGTCTCTAGTGACGCTGCGCAGAGTAGCTTCACACATGCATTGTGTTGGTTGCCCGGCTTGGCCTTGAACGCGAAGTTGGGCCAAAAACTACACAGTCTGGAAAAAAACTGATCGTTCGTACAGTTATTGAATTTTCCCACCTAGCCTTTCTATACCTCATAGTATCAATTTATATATCTTCTATCTTCTATCTTTTATCTTCTACTATCTTCTACTCCCTTTATTTCTTTATGTAAGGTGTATTATTTCTGGCATGGTGATCGGGGCACATAATTATATATACTTACATGTTAAGATGAAATTAACCTTTATCAAATCATTGATTAGAGGCAATAAAATCATTTAGGCTAGGAAAGTAAGAGATACACACAATCATGAGAGAGATTCTTTCCTTTTTTCTCTTTATAATAAGAGATGCATGCAATCAGGGGAGAGATACTTTCCTTTTTAAGGGATAATTATAGAATTACAAAGAATTAGAAGAAATGCACCTTACATTGTGGAATTTTATCAAAAAACAAATACACCTTATATAAAAGAATAGAGAGAGTAGTATTTACTGACTGGAGGGACTGTTGGAGTCTCCATGTTAATCCACACCATCAAGATTAATTTAGCCTTTAAATTTAATGGTCAAGATCTATTATCTATTAAAAGCCTAACTAATTAAAAGGAAAGTGCCACATACATAAAGGAATAAACAAACACGTAAGAAATACCATGTACGTAAGGGATTACACTACCAGCAATCCAAGATATTCCTCAACTGCCATGTCCTAGCATGTAGAAAAACACCAACAGCGTGTTTGGCAATATTTGGGAAGAGGAATGGGAGTTTAATGTAGGGAGTTGTATTGAGATTAGACATGGGATGAGTCATTTTACTTCCAATCCCCTATTTGGCACATGATAGGAATTATATGTGAGAATTTGAGGAGAATTTGTATTCCCTTGTTTGGTTCATGGGAATTGACGAGGGATTAGACTAAGGGAGTGGACATAAGTTATGATGAAGGGTTAAGATTGACTCACTAAAACAATTCCCTTCCAACTCCCACCCCCTCCCCTGTTAATAAAACGGTGGAAGTTGAAGTCTCAATTCCCATGCCTATTCCTTTATAAATTCCCAATCCCCTGAACCAAACAATAGATTTAAAGTCTTGTATCCTTTTAATTCCCATTCCCCAACTCTAATTACCCCCAACCAAACACGCTGCAAGGGATTAAACTCCCACATCCATCATTCAAAAAAAAAGGACTCCCACATCTTCTGCGATGTCAGTTGCGTCTAGGCTCAGAATTTCACTGTCTGGTCCTAGATGGCTGAGTTCTAACATTGATCTTCATTCATCACACGGCCTCTACAGTGTGTGTTTGGTCGACAGTCGTCTACGATGACATGGGGTCGTTTGCCCAGAGTTTAAGGATGACGATGACGCCTCTAGGGAAAGGATGATGACGACGGTGACACATGTATGGTGTCTCAACTAGGTCCTCTTGAGAGTGGTGTGCAAGGGATATCTTATGTGTGCCGCTTAGCGGTTGTGATGGCTTTCGTCTGGTTCTCCAAAATTCACTCGGCTTTTCTCAATTAATTGAGCAACTCTTTTTTAATTGAATGTAGAAATTTTGTCATTTAAAAAAAAATACTTCATACTGCAATTTGGTTCGTTGTGAGACAACATGGCTTTAGTGGGCGGTAGATCGGTACCAGGTGCATCAATCCACTCCCCGAATGTTTGTCATTTTTCTAAGTTTGTCGTTTTGATTTCTAGTTCTGCTGGCTAATGATCTACTTCCTAGCTAACCTAGTCCCACTTCGTTTATGCTTCGTGGTGATGGAATCAGCCAGGTGTTTGATAACTATCAGGAGCAGTGTCAAGTGGGAGCGGCAACACTAGAGGAATTCATTTTCGGTCGTGTTCCTTGGGTGCCAAGCCCGGATTTTCAGGGTGAAAATTTAAGATATGGCCTTTACTAGTTGTGCGTGACATTTGTCTTGCTGAAGGTACTGTTTTGAGAGGTCGGACTTCTCTAGGCTGAAAATGTAAGATCTTGGATTATGCAAACGACGATACTTGTGCACTGTTTTCTTTTTAAAGGTATTGCTTCTTGAGTCTTTTTTTCGGTGTTGTATTTGGTGATGGTTTGTGTGCGGTTGCTGAGAGGAGTAGATCACTATGACGGAACCTTTTTTTATTATTCTTTGGTTGTGTGCATTCTAAATGTCTATTCAACATCATCTTTTGAGTGGAATTGGTATCTTCACGATATTAATATACTATTATTTTTATATAAACAAAAAACAGTCTCGTTCCGGTCGTTTGAGCAGGACAAAAAAAGCCGATTGAGATTAGATCATTAGGCTGGCCATAGTGGGAGTAACTTAGGTAGTATCATATACTTGGGACTAGCAAACATGCTGATGTGACAGACAATTAAAGAAGAAAAAGGAGGTTAGAGTAACATAGATAGATACCGTAACATGTTAAATGCTATGCTACTACTATGTGTCATGCATGTTAATAAATAAGGTCATCTATGATACTAGTTTATTATACTATGCACTATGAAGATAGTATCGTACAATATTATCATATGCATGATACTACTATATGATACGCCCCACTATGAACAGCCTGGATACGCGAAAAACATCACCCCTCGCGTCGCCTCCCCTCGGGCGACGCCAGGGGCCCCCGAAACCCTAGCATCCAGAGCGTTTCCCTCCTTCCCCGGCCGCCGCTGCCGCCGGCAAGGGCCGCGGTGGCGGTGGGCCATGCGCCTTAGAGCCAGGGCGGGTGGTAGCCGCGGAGCCCCGGCGAGGCGGAGGGGCCGTCGCGCGCGGGGAAGACGGGGGTGGCAGTCAGGGCAGCGGACCTGATGCGCGGCGGCGTTCGTGGCCCCATGGCCGGCCGTGGTCGGGTTGGATGGCGGCGGTGAGGCGCTCTATCCAGCAAGGGCGGCGGTTGCGCGAGGGCGGTCATCGAGGACTGGGGATCTGGCGTGTCCTGCCCAGATCCGTCACGGCTTGACCTTCATCCGCCGGTGGCGGGAGGAGGATCGGTGTGGGGTGGCTGGAGGCCCCCTACCGGCATGCCGACGGTGGTCTTCGTCTACACGACGAGCCTCCCTCGGTCCCATCCAGCCATGAGATCGGGGGGACGCGACTTCCAGTGAAAACCGCGCCGACCTCGGTCATGGCGGACGATGGCGGCGTCTAGGACGTCGTTACCAGCCCACGTCATCGTTGTTGCAGGTCGTGGCACCCCACTCGTGATGCTTCAAGGGAAACCTTAGATCTGGATCAACCGGTCGGACGATGATGGCATCTTCGATGTCGTTTCCCTCCTGAGGGCATCGTTTTAGAGTACGTGTTGTGTGGACGGGACAAGAGGAGGAGCGGTGTTTGATCTACCGTGAGCCCTACGGTGAAGCCCGGCGGCATGGCGCTGCGGTGGTTCGTCGCCAGGCACGTGTAGACGGATACGTGCAGGATGGTGACGCTGTCTGGCATCGTGGTGGTGTCGACGGCAGACCTCGCAAGGATGATGCGTCTGTTCTAGCTCTGGAGATGGAACGGTGGAAGATGGTGGAGGCAGCCTGTGTGCGCCCGACCGGTATGGGATCCAGTCCCAGTGATGGCTGGGCTGGAGCATCCGAATATAGATATTAGGATTTGGTACGATAGCTGTTTGGTATTTAGCCCGGATATTCAGCACACCTTCATCAAGGAATAAGAGTAGCAACATGTGTTGCCTAGATGGTGGCTTCAGGTTAACTGATGTATTACTTTGTATGGTCTATGTGAATAATTAATAAAATGGTTGTATGCATCTCCAGACGCAGATGCCGGAGATATATTCTCCTTTTTCTAAAAAAAACTATGAACAGCCTTAGAGGTTTCCAGTCACGGCGTTCTGTTCTCTAGACAAACAGTGAACCAACATCTGTAGTATTTCCAACCAATGAAATCTGAGACCTCCTTGCATGATGCATTGACACTGACCGACCGTTGATCTCTAAGGACAGAGCAACATCGATCGAGCGGCGAGTGCGGGCGCGGGACACGAGAGATGCGTACGTACAAGTAGAGCTAGAGGTACGGGCCCGTACAAAATAAGACATGCCGGCGCCACTCGCGCTAGAGCACGAGCTGTCCCTGCCGGCCGGTGCGCGGATACACACACGCGTCACCGTGGTCCAGCCGTGACCGAGGCGAGCGGATCGTGTCGGGCACCTGCAGCACGGCAGGGATTGTTGTCGATGGAGAGGTCCATGCATGGATCCCGGACGCCTCTAACTCACGCGCAAGCGCTAACTTACTAGTGTACGTACTTGTCGTTTGCCGACGCCAGCCGGCCGGTGGTTCGCCGGCATGGCGTGTCTTCATGTCTATCGACGGTGGCCTGCCGGCTCTCGTGATATATAAATTCGAATTCAAACCATACTATGGAAACTCACGATCGACTAGCAAGATAGAACTGTTGGCCGAGACGCTCGTTCACCGTTGGATCGTGCATGCCGGCCTCGTCAGAGCCGATGGACCAAGCTAGAGACGAGCCATGGACATCCATGTCAGGTTTTCTATCTGAGGATGGATGGATGGATGGATGGATGGGAATATTTATTGGAGCACCGATGGATCGCCGGGTCGATCTCTGTCGCCACACCAAAGCTAGTACATGACAAGACACGACATGTGGTGGCCGATGCTGGGCGCCGTACAAGGCAAAAGATGCCTGTCTGTCTCCCTAGCGCGCGCGTCGGCGTGGTCCACGCGCCCTCGGCGAATCGTGTCCAGCGCTGGCCACCCACGCGACGCGCCGACGGGTCCGGCTTGGCATTTCGTGCGTGCTTGTATGCCCCTGGCACCGCGCGCACGGATGCCCTCGCGGTGTCGATCGAGATCCGCGACCGTTCACGGTAAATCGAGCTGCTAGTTAGCGATCAACCAACCGTGCCGGTTCTGGTGGTAACGTAAGGGATCAGTGTCAGTGGGCATGGCATGGCTTCTTGATCGAGCTGAACTAGAGTACGTGGGTAGTAACATGACCTGTGATCATGTGATGAGGCCTAGCCTCGTTGTTTTCTTGTGCTCGATCGTCGACAAGTTTGGCAGGGGCCACGCTGGGGTGCCCTTTGTTAGTACTACTAGCTAGTGGTACTAATATAAACGGGGCTCTCTTACTCAAGGAGTGTCAGTGATGCGCGCGCCGTGAGTGGTTACATGCCAGGTTTCCCAGCTGTCTGTCAGAGCTAAGACAAGTGGCGTTGTTGCAGTGTAATGGGAGGATCGTTCTTGGTTTCTGGCCACCCCTATTGTGGCATTGTTGCGGTTTTCTTGGTTTCTTTTCCCTGATTGCAGATCAATCGCCTGCAAAAAAATCAGGTTTCTGATCAAGATTTAGTAGATCAAGGCTAATCACAGACCGTAAATAATAAGTTAAAACTAGGTGCGTACCATCGAGTTGCGTTTTCCATGTCATAATAGATATATGTAAGTTGAATGAATTTGTAATTAGGGTAACTCTAATCTCTTTTGCGGGAGTAGGAATGGTTGGAAGAGGATGAAAACCCGAGGAAATTGAAAGGAAGATGATAATAGTATGTCTTAACCTAGTGACCCAGCAAATAGATTTACCCAAAATAAACTTTCAGGCGAATTATATATAGCAGTTCCCTTTGCATGTCTTCATGTAAGCTTTGCAAAACCCATTTGACTTTAATTTCTATAAGGTTCTATTGATCTCTCACAAAAATGATTTTGCTAGTTAAACATGTTTTTTTTACAATTGTTATTATGCTCACACAATGTGACGCGTTTTCTAAGTTGCCATGTCACTAATTTCCCGATTGAAGCATATTTTTTTCTTTGTGCGGAAAGGACTCAACTCTATTATAAAGGTTCACCCGAAGTATAAAGCAGACCAAACGAGAATGATGTTTTGGCTCCCGGCCTCCATGGAGGAGGCAGAATTTTTAAACAAATTCAAAATTGAAAAAAAATAGTTTCAAAATAACCTGAACAAAATTGTACAACTAAACAAGGATGTGAGAAGTATGTGTGCAAAATTTCAGGATGAAAAATGTTGAAATGTGACCTGTGCAAAAAAAAAAATCCATTGCCTAAGAGGGTGAATAGTATCGTGTGCTAAAAAGTTTTACATTTGTTTTTTTTTGCATAGCCCTCATTTCAATGTATTTCGTTCTGAAAAATTACACACTTGTGCATTATTTCTTCATCTATTTCTGTAATTTTTGCAGATTTTTTTGAAATATAAAAATATGAATTTCCACAATGTTTAAACTTTGCATTTGGAGGCCTCCATGAAGCTCGTCCTCCAAAAGCATTTTCCAAGACCAAACAAGATAAAAAATTACACCGAGGTCTCTAGAGTCAACTCTATAATAAAGGTTGACCCGAAACACCGACACAAAGATGTAGTGTTGCCTTTGCGAGGCCTAAAACCCTATCTGATCTACTAGCCGGAGTTAAGGCATCAGGACTGCCCTCCTGATTGTCAGCCACTTTAGCGGCAGGTAGAGGGGAGACGAATTCACGGACTCACCGACGAAGATTGACGGGTTGAAGGCTTTTCCTAGTCTACTTGCGAGAATAAAAAGGAAGAATAATAACTATTTGTGACATGTGTCTGGAAATTGGCCAAGGAGACTAAATAAGAAGTTGAGTGCTCATATACTGGTCACGATTGCAGTACTATGCACGTCAATGTGGCTTTATAATCTCGCAAAAGGAATATGGCTTTATAATGTTTTTTAAGGCATGAAATAAAATCTCCTCTGAAGAAATCTAGACGAAAATTTATCAGAAACTCTATATGCACGCTGCAGGATATTTTTCGTGTATATTTTGCCGTTGGCCATAGGGGGTGGGGGAGACACAAGACATGGATGTGTGTGTTTTCCTTGGCAGCCTCCAACGACAAGGATGCAGCTGGCACGGTCATGCATGGACATGATCCGCGATGCGTGGTGTCCGGACTATGCGCCCATCCAGAACAGTAGATCTCGAGGCGGCCGGCTGCACGCATGTACTCCGCATTGCCAGAGATCGGCAGCCGTGCCTTCTGGCACTAGACTCTTTTCTTTTCCTGCTATAGATGGAGTGGTTTGTCCGAGGCAGGATCGGCGAGGCAGCTGGTGGCAACTTCTCGGCGGGTGCAGGGATGCTTCCTCCTTCCCTACTTGCATCGTAGAAAAACGCAAGTTGCCAATGGATCGTGTAATCATGATCATGATCAGATATGGTCGATGATGAGATCGATTTGGTGCTAAAACCTCACGAGTTGCTTGCATGGCGAGAGAGTTGACAAATGTGATTAGTATCCAAGCTCAAGCGGCAGCTGGCGTTTTAAACGGGGACGACCGACCAATCTCTAATCAAATCAGTAGGGTCTCGTTTATCCACGAGAGAGATTCCGGCCAGCCACTCGTGCGGGTCAGGTTGTTGCCAACGTCCAAACCCAAGCTCAATCAGCTACCCACCAACACCAATGATAGTGTGTTGATAGATAGCGCAGCGCACGTACAGGGAGAGATGGGAGCTTATGAATGGAAAAGGCACATCGTCCGCGCCTACAGTGTGCTCGAGATGCTCGAGGATAAGCGTGGCATAAATGCCATCAAAGTAAGGCCCTTTTGCTGCTGTTAGCGACGAGGCGACGAGCAATCAAAGTATCAATATTATACGTGTTATCTCCTGTGAGGGCGGTTGCCAAGATAGCAATATCCGGAGCCGAAATGTTGCTCGTGTTGTCATGAGCTAACACCCCTCGAGCAAAATACATTAGTAGAAAATGGCCCATTTGTCCCGATTACAAAGGCCCATTAGCCCCGGTTCCGGAACCGGGACTAAACGGTCGGGACTAAAGCCCAAAATCTTTAGTCCCGGTTCCTTTACCAACCAGGACAGAAGGGCCTCCACGTGACCTCTGCGGGGAGCCCATGCAGGAAGGCCTATAGTCTGTTTTTTTTTGAATGGGGGGTGTGTTGGGGGTTTTGGAGGGTTAATTTAGGGGTTTCATATTGTGTTAGCTAGCTAATAGAGAGAAGTGTCCTCTCTTTCTTCGTGATGTAGAAGTAACGACTTTAGCAAGTTATCCTCGGTCTCTTAGGTATTGTGGCGTACCGACCATTCATTTACGACATCTGGGCTAACGAACCCAGCGTCGAAGATTCATCCACACATGAATCTAATCCGCTTTCCTTCCCCCAATGATATAATGACCAATCATGATCATAATAACAGATCATCATAATAATCATGATCAACAACATCATCATATTAATGTTAAAACTCTTGCATCACCATAGCTAATAATCATCATAGTCATTACCACCAACACTATTTAATCATCATTTTCGTCAATGAGACATCATATAACAAAAGTTGGTCACTAGTCATAATCACAACTCTTCCTCCTCATCATCATCAACTGTAACACATTGTAGCACATAATAACACATTATATCTAGGACCTACTCCTCTCTCATAGGACCTATTCTACCCTCTCCTAGATAGAATATCATAAAACAAGATAGGCCCTGACTCTTCATTATGGAAAATAGAGATCATCTTGTCTCCCATTCTTGGTCTACGCACAATGTTGCTTCCAAGTAGCTCTCTACGATTGATCATACATTTTTTCCAGTCTTTGATTGTCATTTCATCGGTTTCAGAAATCCGGTATGGACAGGAGTGATGCAGATACCTAGGCTGACCTGCCGTGCTAGTCCTATGCTCATAACATCAACGCGATTTCTTGGAAACATCAGATGAGGCACACAACCTTGCGGGATTTTCTGTTGAATAACATAGTATTAACTTTGTAGCAAGCAATGTAGTTTAGTTTTACAAGAATTTATGCAAAAGATGCACAGATGTCGTAATAGTAGAAAATCTTACCATGCAATCTCCATGCATGTTACCGTAGTTCAGCACGTGCACTAGTGGCAAGTATTGACCATAATGTGGGGAAGTTTGCTGATAGGTATTGTAATTCTCAAGATCATTGATAAATGCAACAAGATGATGTTTCTCCTTACAAGTTAATTCTACTCCATCATTGTAGTAATAGGTTTTGTCTACCATCTTTCGTACATTTCTTGAAGAACGAAAATAAGTTGTCAATGAAAATAAGTTATAAACTATTTTTAAATAAACAATATAAATTACTTAATAAATAAGGTTGAGAACTCACATAATGTTAAAATTGGAGGCGTCTGCACATCGACCCAGATGTCGATATTACATTAAATTTCATCTTCCGGACGAATATCAAAGGTGATAAGCATATTACGCTCAAATGCATAAGTCTTGCATAGTGCTATCCAAGTTTTGCATTCGAAAAAGGAGTAGGTGTCTGCATTGTACAACTTTACGGTAAAAGTATAACCATGCTCGGCCCTCAAGTGAACTATCTTTACCTCCGTAGTTTTTTCAGTACTGAAACCAATCTTATCCAAGACATAAATTCTTGCATGGAAAGGGATACGCTAGTAGAATAGTAAAAAATAAAAATTATAAGTTGAAGCAAAAGAAGTCATGCTTAATTACGAAAAAAAGACTTGTCGTTGTGACTTACTATATCCATTTCGAAGTCCTCATCCAGCATGATGCTGAAGCGCCTATCATCAACTAGGTGAGGCTTGTCGCACAGGCCGTACTCGTCTTGGCAGTATTCACACATAGCGAATTTTCTTTCGTCGTCACACATTTCCTTCCTAAAACTGATCAACACACATATCACTATTACTCAATATGCAACGGGTTGAGTTTAGTATGTCGAGTCTTTCCTTCCTTAACTCTCATCTCACGTATATGGTGGGCACTCCCTCTGATATTTCGACCGTCGGTGATGGTCGCTACTCCTCCTTTCCCTAGTGCATTACAAATATATAGCACAAGGAAAAGAAGGAGAAGCGACCCCCACGACAACAGTAGGGATTCTTCCACTATCTAGCACACAAGGAAAAGAAGGAGAAGCGACCCCCACGACACCTAAAGTCAACTCGTTCCATACATCAATTAAATGACATATAACTCATCATCGTCTTACTCATTTAACAACTCATGAAAGTCATACAAGGAGCAACGAAAAACCGAAACATAACCGATATTATCGCTAATACATCTCGAATATTATTATGCAATATCACTAATAAAAACCTAGTTGACATCTCACGGTGCAGGCGGTGGCAACCCAAAGATAAGGAACCATCTCCGGATCATAGCTCGGGTGATGTCCATGGAGAACCTGCCAGGTATTGGAGAACCTGGCATCCAACGCAGCCATGTAGCGACAGACGTGCTCGTCCTCCTCCCTGACACGGTGACTTACCACCTCCGTAGGGGCCAGCTCCCTCCTGCTTTATATACTGGGTGCACTCAAACGCAAAGAGAGCATTGTCGGTGATCATATGTCCCGGAATAAACACACTTTAGGTCGGAGATATATTATGGTCCAACACTGATCATAGTTTATTAACAAGATACTTTGAAATCAACTTTTAAATAACATTACATAGGCTAATTGGGCGAAAATTAGTTATCTCAATCGGGTTAAGATTTTTTTGGTTCATAACAATAATAGTATCATTCATGAGGCATAATTCATGTACGAAAAAACTCCTTGGTGGAAGCAACAATGCCTCTTTTAGATTTCCCCAGTTATGCTAAAAGAATTTAGCGGGAGGGCCGTCAAGTCCGGGTACCTTTAACGGACCTATTTGAATCAGAAATTTCTTAATATCTGACGCATCGACACAACGTAAATGTTGAAACGATTTTGCGCATCTACACACTTAGATTTAGACGCATATTTGCAGAAATTGACTCTGCCTAGGCTACATTAAAATTATTTGTTATCTGTTATTTATATTGGACTTTTTTATTTATTAATAACCTTACCACTAAATATTGTTGTTTTTCTTTAATACATATTTTTGGATATAATATTGTAATTATCAGTTTTCATGTATAACTAGCAAAATTAATTGTGTAGTCGCGCTCTTGTATATTAACATGCATATAAATTATATTTTTCATTACTATATTTTTTGCTACACTGAAATTGTATTTTTTTTCAACAACATATATATATCTTTTCGCCCCTTTAGTTTGACTTTTCATGCATATCTTTCGTTACACTGCAATTCACCCTGATTTTACAAAACAAAAGTACAACATAAATTTTAGAGTGTATAAATATCTTTAAATATACACATAACCTGCTAGAGTGTTTAAGAGTGTATAAATCTAGCAAAGCATAAGAAACTTTTGTAGTGTAGGTGTAAACTAAATGCAAAATATCAATAGCAAAGTGTATGGAGTGTCAGTAAGTAATTGTTTTTCAGCCCCCTCATTTGCTTTCGCTAGTCTTTACTAAGTTTAATATCGTTAAATATCTCAAGGACATGCTCTCTACTGCATCTATCTTTCTTTTTAGTTGTCATATCTGGTTTGTCTTGAATCAAACTTTCTAAAGTATGACAAAAATGAAGACCATTCCCTGACACAAAAACGAACATATACCGGAGGAATTTACGGATCGATGTTGCATATGCCTATAGAGCACATACATATGTATGTGTGTAAACAAGTCAACTTTTTTTAAACTGTTAAGCATACCGTGCTGCAATGCCCATGTATCCTAATGATCTGCTTTGTTGAACCTCTTGCTATGCAAATTGCTCCTTCTGAAAGGGAGGTAGCATATGAAACAGAAACAAAATGGTATCACTCCTACGACTGATGAAATGCTAGGTTGATTTAAAGCATCTACAGCCGGACCCTTTAAATCCGTCTCAAACGCCCGGGCAGCGCGCCCGGTCACTAGCCGGTCACAAAAGTGTGACCCAACCGTACCCTCAAACGGGCCTCAAACGCCCGGGCTAACCGGCACCACTCATATCTTGCCCTAATATGGGTTGGATATGGGGGATCCCGGGCGCGTCCGGGTACGCCCGCCACGTCGAACCCGACATCCCGACCCCACCGCAAATTCTAACAAATCCACCCCACAGAAATGCTCGATCTAGTTGTTATTTTCCTCTCTTCCTCCTCCTCATGCAGTCCATCTCTCAGCTCCGGCGCCGCACGTGCTCTGTCACCTAGTAGTCTCTGCCACCCCCCTCATTGTCCGCTCTGTCAGAGGGAACATCTCTTCGAACCTCGCCGCGGAGGACGTCGTCGCCAACCCGAAAGACACCGCGGTATGTCTGGCAAATCTTTGGATCTTCCTTGCGCTGGATGTATTCGACAGAATGTCTGAACGCATTTGTTTGTCAATTTTTTAGGGGAGATAAGGGATTCCAATGCTTCTCCGGCAAGGAATATGGACTGACTAAGTTTGATCAACTGATTCTAGATGAGTTCTTCGATTAATCGGGTTCAGACGAAGAAGTGGACATGATCATGCTCATGAGCATGGAAGAGGAAATGGTCTGGGAATTGGAGCATATTCGCAATTTCAAGGCCTCAATCAAAGGGAGAAGAGTCATCAATTGGGATAGGGTATCTAGAGAAAATCTACTGTAGAAGGATTACTTTGCTCCGAACCAAACTTTTCTAGATTATCCATGGTTTCGTTGTCATTTTCGCATGCGAAAACCATTGTTTTTGCACATTGTGGAGGGAGTGGAGGCACACGATGACTGCTTCAAGCTCACAAGGGATTGTTGCGGTCAACTTTCTTTCTCTGCCAAGCAGAAGTGCATGGCTGCTCTGAGGATGCTGACACTTGGTACTGCGGCAGGTGCCATTTGTGAGATGGTCAGGATGGAGGAGATCACATGCCTGAAGACTACTATCAAGTTTACCCGTGTTGTGGTGGAGGTGTTTGGAGCAGAGTATCTGAGAGAGCCAAATGCACAGGACACGGAAAAGGTATTGGCTATTGGAGAGATGAGAGGGTTTCTTGGAATGCTCGGATCAATCGATGGCATGCATTGGTAGTGGAAGAACTACCCCAAAAATTTGCAAGGAATGTATCAAGGTCACATAAAAGAGGCCACCATCATACTAGAAGCGGTGGCATCACATGATTTATGAATTTTGCATGCTTTCTTTGAAATATCAGGTTCTCACAATGACATCAACGTGCTTCGACGATCTTCGGTGTTCAAGAGGCTTTGCAACGGAGATCACCTCTGTGCAACTCCACTGTCAATGGTAGAGACTACAACATGGTATGCTATCTTGCCGATGGCATATATCCTTAGTGGAATGCATTTGTGAAGACCATATACGAACCACATGACAACAAACAAAAACACTTCGCAACAATGCAGGAAGCACCTAGAAGGATGTGGAAAGGGCATTCGGAGTGCTGCAAGCACGTTAGGGAATTGTTTCTGGGGTTGCAATGATGTGGGAATCATAAACTTTGTGGCAGCTGATGACATTTTATGTTATTTTGCACAATACGATCGTCGAGGATGAGGGTGATGCTGTAGCCGAAACCAATAGTTTTGAAGCACCTGGAGATCAAGTTGAAATGCCAGAAGATCAAGATGCAGTATAGCGTATGAACATTCTGCAGATGCATCAGAATCTTCGAGATCATCATGTGCACGCGCAACTACTCAATGGTCTGGTGGAGCATACGTGGACCCATAATGAAAATCAAAGAGCAGAAGATTGAATGTGCACTTCAAATTAATTTGATGTAAGCATTTCTTATGTTTGCTACCAACATTTGTTTTATGTAGGACATTTATTTTCTATGATCAACGTGTAAGGTTTTGCATGAATTTGAAAGTCCGGATATGACATATGTGAATGTATAATACAAAATATAAGGGGCCATTTGAACGCATCCGCGGACATGTCCGGACGCGTCGACGGGCGTTTAAGAGAGCGGATTTGCATGGCTCAGTTGTAGATGCTCTTAGTCAAACTATGGGCATCTCCAAGGGCAATCACCAAACGGAGTTCCCAAATGTCTGTACCCCCTGCACAACCGTACAGGCAAAGGCCGTTGTGGTATCCTCGATTTTGGACTAAGGAACCAAGTCGAGAAAGAGATGAATGGGAGGATCAGGAAATGTCTATTGGGAGGTGGTTCAACTGATAATGGGTCAGGTGGATCGTCTGGACTCACCTAAAGCTCCCCCGATTTGGATACGGTCATGGGATTTAGACCGTGCTGATTTGATGGTCCGCCTTGAAGGGTTAAAAGTGTCCGGACCGTCTGAAAATTAAGTGGGAGCAGCTGCCCCATGGCTGCCCCATTACCTGCGTTCATTGTTGGGTTTGCATTGCACGAAATTTAGAGCGTCTGTGTGTCCGTCTTGGTGGACACGTTTAGATTCGTCATTTCTTTAGAACCTGGCCGGAACGACACGAACGCACATGAAAGGACCCTTGCACGATAAGAGACTGGCACGCACACAGCCTGTACGTGTTACCTTGTTGTACCTCGAGTAAGCTCTTCCCCACCTTATTTCTTCCTTCTTTCTTTTAATCTACGCAACGGTGTTTTAATAAAAAATAAACTGTAAACGAAAAAGATGCACATCAATGTTACGATTTTATTATTACGATCTGTTCATAGTTTCCTCAAATGTAAATGCTTAATTTTGTATTCATATTTAGAGCTATTTTGAATGAATTTTGTCAAATTCATCGCGTACAGTCAACCGTTTGATTTTTTTTTTACCAACAGCTTAATCACGCAGTTCCATACAATATTCGTGTTGGAAATTTTCTATTTCGACGATCCCACCGCACTGGTGCCACAATTACGCACACACTATATTTGTTTCTTCTATATCCATATCGACTTTGATGAACTCTTCCAGATGTACAATTCATTGCTATTGTCTGTAAGTTTTTCAATTCGTTGTCTACATATAACTTGTTTAGTTATTTCAATTCATTGTCTATATATAACTTGTACTCTATTATGCAGAATAAAGATTCTGAATTGTAAAAATAGAAACATCTTAAATATTGGGTTTATTGACCCAGATAAAATACATATAGCGACGCTAACTGATAAACCCAAGGAGACGGAGGAAAACCTTCTAAGGTTTCTAACAGATCAAAATTTCTGTGACCATATACTGTTTTCGTACAACTTCAGGTGATGGTCTTTACTCTGTTGTGTCCATTCACTTATAAGTGTAATTGATAAGTTACTGACACACACACACACACACACACACATATATATATACATACATACATGTGCAGCTTCCATTGGATTCTGTTGGACATTCAAATTGATAAGGGAAGAGTTGATGCCTTCGACCCATTATCGAGACCCTTGGAACAGTTCCAAAGCCTGCAGGACATGCTCCAAGGGTAATTTCAATCATTCTTGCGCTCTATCGGTCTCTTTCGATGATTTTCTGATATATCAATTAATGAGAAACTTAGCAAATCATTATCCTTGTCGGGCAGGGTTTGGAAGCGGTTCAAGTGCGTGACTCCCGGTATCGAGCCTGAGAAGCTGACCTTTAGAGCAGCTCAGGTAAGTAGTAGTATGATATACTTCTATTTTCAATACATTTATGATCCTAGATTATTATTTTGATTATATATATTCTATTCTCGTAAAGTGCGACCAGCAGCCACGGGGGACGCATCTATGCGGATACTATGTTTGCGAGACCATTCGCACGTTTACCTCTGAGCACAAGGATCACAGATTCAACGTAAGCAATGAACATTCACACCTCTATTTTTACCCGTCATTCTTTGTTATCATGATTGATATTCATATTCATCTCCTCTTCTTATATAGTACACGGCCATGAGGGAGAAGGTCCTACCAGAGCAACGCGCGATTGCTGTTGCAGAGGAGCTTGCGACCTTTCTGAAGACGGAAGCTATAGCTGACAAAGGACGATTTAGTGTAGCTAGGGGCCATTACTGATGTTCGTCCATGTAATCGGATAGACAGGCTCTAGTCCCGATAATTCAGATCTCCATAAAATTGTATATATATGGTCGCTTGTAAGATAAGTTAATCTTATATATATATGCATAATTATTTCTATTTAGAATTATATAAAAAACCCAAAAATAAACAAAATCTGAAATTCTTTAGTCCCGGTCCGTGTAAAGAACCGGGACTAAAGGGCCTGCCCCTGAGGACGCTCCGAGGCGCCCACGTGGAGCACCTTTAGTCCCGGCTTGGAACAGGGCCGGGACTAAAGGTTAGGCCTTTAGTCCCGCCCCTTTAGTCCCGGTTGGTGAACCGGGACTAAAGCCCCTTACGGGCCAGGGCTATAGGCCTGTCCCCACTAGTGCTTGACCTCCTTGCCTACATCGTACTACACTGAAGTTACCTCCAGTGTTGGTCATCTTGGCCTCCTCTCTCTCGTTCTACTACACTGATGCTGACATGGCACGAGTACTGCATTTCTCCTCCTTTGTCCAATCTTTTCGTACGGACTTTTTTTGCGACGACGAGGCTAGCAACTAGTTCGTCGCGCCACCGACAGGGTCACTCTCACGCACGAGTCTATGCACGTTGTGTCAGACGCGGCGACACGACCATCATCCACCGCTGTCGTCATGGTCAGACATACACCGCATTTCTCCTTCCCCGTCTTCTGCCTCACCCTCCTCCGCCTGGTCTTTCTCTGCGGCGGTGATGCTAGCAACTTGTTTGCCGCAGCGTCGACAGGAACGCTCGTCCTAGACTTCGTGCTTGTCATGTCGGATACGGAGCCGCGGTCACCGTCCACCCACTCGCCATGGTGTAACACACACTGCATTTCTCTTTCCCCGTCCTTTTTCACAACGCTTCTCCGCACGGACTTACTTTGCGGCAGCAACGCTAGCAACTATTTCACTGCGGCGCCGGCAATAAGAACGCTCGCCCGAGACTCCATGTTGTTTCTGTCGAACGCGGCACCGTGGTCACCGTCTACCGCAGTCGCGAGACACAATGTAACTACTACCTTGTAGTTGCGTGAGCTGAGCATGGGAGGCAACTAAACGATATGCCAAGGCTGCTTTCCTGATAGGGGAAAACTAGATGCAAACAACCAAATTAAAAATGTGTAGATATTGGTTTGGAGGCTGTATTTCTTCAAACAACCTCGGATGAGTCAGGCTTGAGCTAACCAAGCTCGGCTACAACGGGCGCCAAACACGCCCCTAACATCTTAGTTGGATTCTTGCATGCTCGTTAGTGATCGTGTGAGCGATCACATTGATATGTGGCTGGCATGCTTGACCAGTGAGATGAGGACATGAGGATGCACGCTGCAAAATGCAACGGGAGATCCGAGTAGTTGGCATGCTTGACCTGTGAGATGAGGACATGAGGATGCACGGTGAAAATTGCAACCGGAGCTCCATTCGATGTGCAGCAGGGTTAATCGGTCGACACGATTAGATGTGCAGCAGGGTAGTAGGTGGTGCTCAAGATTCGAGTAGTTACCACTAGCTAACTAGCCGACGAACTCAATTGACAGCAAAAACAAATGGGGGACAACGGTATCGGTAGGATTGATCGTGAAGACGCGTGCATGTGCATATGTACATGGAGTGTGGTTCTGTAACATACGCGTGCCGCAGATATGCCGTTCCCTCGAGTATCGATCCACTGCCGACGCAGGCATTTTCTAGTACCAAGGGTATATGCCCGATTGATTTATTTTTCCTACCATATTTGTGTGGTTAATCAAATCATATCGGAGAATTGGTTTTCTCAATTATACTACTTCCTTCGTTACAATTTAGAAGACATGCATGAGCAATCTTTGAAATCAAGATGAATTGTGATTGATTCTAATTTTTGTTACAAACGCTCAAACAATAACCTCACGACATCTAATTATGTAAAAACATAATGCGTAATAACTCACACAATCACTAAATGAGAAGTCTTCGTGCATGGAACATTTCTGTTCCGCGTGCACATCCAACGCTTTCACTATACGAGTACTACGTACTGTTTATTTTTCAAAAGTTTAACTTTTTAGGCTTTGACCAAATTCGTAGACCAAATCTATATCTACAATACTCCCTTCATCCACATATATAGGACCTATTATATATGTATTTTAAGGTTATCTTTGATCACAGTTAGCACAATAATATTTGATATGCATGTTACACAAAACCTATCATCAAATTCGTAAATGAAAGAAGTTTTCAACGATATAATTATTAAATCATACACCAAAGTAATAAATTAAGCATTGGTCAATGTCTGCCTTAAAAACACATTAGGCCTTATATATTGGTCAACCATTTTACTCACGTGTCAAGTTGCATAAAGTATTGGCATCCATGATATACTTTCTGAAGGAAATACAGTTGGGACATTACTATTTATGAAATAATGTTTTCATGATATAGCTTCAATTTTTTTACTTCCTCTGTTTCATAATGAAGTGTGTCAGTACTTTTCGAGATCTAAGTTTGATCATACATTTAACCAACGAGACCGATTTCAAAGGAAGTGAAAATTATACCACTTTATTCGTATCGAAAATACGAATTCAGAAGTATAATTTCCGTTGCCGTCGCAGTCGGTCTTCCTGGTTAAATTTATGATCAATCTTTGATCTTGAAAAATGCAGACGCACTACATTGTGAAATGGAGGGAATATTATATTTTCTAAAATACCATGAATGCCATTTTTTCATGAAACTTCATACACAGGGTAAGCCACTCGACTACGTATGTTAAAAAAACATTTTTTCATTTTCTCCTTCTTTTAGTGTACTACTCACAAGAGGTGCGCATGGAACTATGTTAACCAAATCCGCCTAGAAATTATTTCTGGTCGAAGTTTATAAATTTTGACTTCAGAAAAATTTGGTTTGCGTCGAACAAAGGGGGGTAGTAACTTAAGTGGGGAAGGGAACTGAAAGGCGCCCCCTTCGAAGGATTCGACTCCATGTTGCGACCCAAAATAATTATAACGATAAGATCATCTACGGCCGGACTTCGAAAATTCCCGCCCCTAAACATGCATGGACGCGTCCGGGCGCATTTGCGGATAGCGTAGGACACTCCCTCATATGTGTTGATGGGCAGCCACAATCCTCAATTCTAAATCCTCAAAACCACGCAATACATGCACATGGGTCATACATCACAAATTCATTACAATTCAACAAAGCAACAGAGCAAAATAAATCACAGTTTAACAATCCGGGCATGCCAAAATCAATCATTCTGAATCGCTCAATCCGTTGTCGGATCGATGTCGTCGCGGCCAAAACGGACGGCTGCTTTCAGAGGTGGGATTAACAAGCACGCGCCAATCCTGCGCGGCGGATGGGACACATCATTCTCGAGGTCCACTACATCCTTGGTTGGAATTCCACCCGTCCCCTCTTCCCTCTCATGTTGCTTCCTTAGCCGCTCCCTTCGGGCGACACTCCCCAGCTTGCAGCTCGGGGCCATGGGTGGGAGATCCACGGACGATGCTCTTAGAGCCTAATGGTAAATATTTAGTGAAATCCTTTTACAAGTGCATTAACTTTGGTGGTGTTATTTCTCCTTTTGGAGATACTCTATGGAAAACTTTGTGTCCTTAAAATATTCATGTTTTTCTGTGGTTGTGTCTATACTACAAATTTTTAACTAGGAATAATGTGGCTAAAAGGAAAATAATGGATGATCTATCCTGTTTGTTTTGTAATGAAGTTGAATCTATTCAACACCTGTTCTTTGACTGTGTTAATGCTGGTAGTATTTGGTCAGTAATATATGAGTGTTTTCATATTCGTAGATTATCTTTCTCTGGTTGTAATAATAAAAGATTTAAGATGTTGATGTTGGTCGTCCAAAATGTTGGGTCCGCTTTATTTTCTCTTGTAGTTGTTGGTTGTCTCAGCCTCTTCTTTCAGAAATTTCCTTCGTGACGTGTCTGGGTTGGGTGCCTTTCAGTTTAGTTGGTGGAGATCATTGATCTGTAACTTGGGTGCTTGGTTGCTTCATTTCAATAAAGTGGGGCAGGGATAACCCCTTTCTTTCAAAAAATAAAAAATAAAAAAAAATCCACGGATGATGTTGAGGCAACATCAGCTGCCGGGGTGGGGTGCGGGCTACCCAACGACGACATGTACGACGACTAGTGATGGACATGCTCCAAGGGTAATTTCAATCATTTTTGCGCTCTATCGGTCTCTTTCGGTGATTTTCTGATATATCAATTAATGAAAAACTTAGCACATCATTATCCTTGTCGGGCAGGGTTTGGAAGCGGTTCAAGTGCGTGACTCCCGGTATCGAGCATGAGAAGCTGACCTTTAGAGCGGCTCAGGCAAGTAGTAGTATGATATACTTCTATTTTCAATACATTTATGATGCTAGATTATTATTTTGATTATATATATTCTATTCTCGTAAAGTGCGACCAGCAGCCACGGGGAACGCATCTATGCGGATACTATGTTTGCGAGACCATTCGCACGTTTACCTCTCAGCACAAGGATCACAGATTCGACATAAGCAATGAACATTCACACCTCTATTTTTACCCGTCATTCTTTGTTATCATGATTGATATTCATATTCATCTCCTCTTCTTATATAGCACACGGCCATGACGACGAAGGTCCTACCAGAGCAACGCGCGATTGCTGTTGCAGAGGAGCTTGCGACCTTTCTGAGGACGGAAGCTATAGATGACAAAGGACGATTTAATGTAGCTAGGGGCCATTATTGATGTTCGTCCATGTAATTGAATAGACGGGCTCTAGTCCCGATAATTCAAATCTCCATATAATTGTATATATATGCTCGCTTGTAAGATAAGTTAACCTTATATATATATGCATAATTATTTCTATTTAAATTATATGAAAACTAATTCCCGAACACCAAACGATGCATCACGTTAATCTCCCGAACACCTAAACCCTAAAACCCTAAAATACGTTCTACTAAAGCCCCTTACGGACCGGGGCTAAAGACCCCGTCCCCGCTAGTGGATGGTACTTTGCGACACTGCACAAGCGGACACACTGAAGCAATTCGTCCTGCTGCTGGACAAGCATCAGGGAAACTCATGCGGATAGCGTGGATCTGAACACCTGATTATCTTTCCCTGGTTGTAATAATAAAAGATTTAAGATGTTGCTTTTGGTCACCCAAAATGCTGGGTGCGCTTTATTTTCTCTTGTAGTTGTTGATCGTCTCGGCCCCTTCTTCCAGACATTTCCTTCGTGTTGTGTCTCGGTTGGATGCCTTTAGGTTTAGTTGGTGGAGATCATTGATTTGTAACTTGGGTGCTTAGCTGCTTCATTTCAATAAAGTGGCAGTGGTAACCCTTTTCTTTAAAAATAATAATAATATGCAAAATCCACAGACGATGCCGAGGCAACATCAGCTGTCGGGGTGGGGTGCGGGCTACCCAGCGACGACATGTACGACGACTAGTGTGGGTGGCATCATAGACAGGGGAGCAAATATGGAGGACGTCGATGACTAGAACATGTAAAATGAGTACGAACGCGAAAGGAGGGTGGTGGAGCTGGTTAGTGTGGTGCAATTTGTTGTGGGTCCCTATTCTCGGATCAGACGAGGCAGGCGCGTCCTAGCTTACTGATATCCGCCCCAGATTAAGGTGTATCGGTCAGACGAACATATATGGCCGTTTTGCGGAGCCTGGTTGGGTCACTCTCCATTTTTTCTACTATATTTTAGTTTTGTATTAAGTGAAACATTTTGAAGTTTGGCCAGGTTTATAGGAAAACAATACTAACACTCACAATACTAAATCAATGTCATCAGACATATCATTATATTTTTATATTGTATTTACTTGATATTATAGATGTTGGTAATTTTTAATATAAATTTGTTCAAACTACACAAAGTCTGGCTTAAAAAAAACTAATACACGGCGAGCATGCATACATGCAGCGATCTCCTAGGACAGTGACGAGAATGCTACATATCATTTGCGAGCGGGAAAAAGTCCAAGACAAACCTTGAAGTGGTAGACAAAAGCTAAATCAAACCCTGAACTCTGAATCCTGGAAATTAGCACTCTGAACTTAAAATTCCGATCTATTTTCGACCCTATATCTGTTTGGCACGCTGGGAATACTACAATCCCGATCGGGATTGCCTGCAACTCTCAATTTGGGCCGGCCCACTTTATTAGAACAAACATTCATGAAGTTTAAAATTTGTTGACGCATTTCTAAAATTGTCCGAAAGTTAAAAAATGATCCTTTTTTAATTTTTGACAGAAACTTAAACCCATTTTTATTTAAAAAAAAGTTTAGAATTTTTGAAATTCTATTCACATTTTTTAAAACTCTCCGTGATATCAAAAAATCACATTTTTCAAAAAACTTCAGAATTCCAACAGTTTTTCACATGCTATGAAAAATGATACGAATTTTCCCAAATTGTGTCATATTTTTTAAATAATGTTTTTGCAACTCTGTAAATTATTTTTGTTTTGGAAAACATTGAAGCAACGAACTTTGAATTTATTTTTTTGGGCAAACAAATATTGAAAATATAAACTATTTCGGAATGTCTGAAAATTTTATAGAGAGTGAGAACTTTTTGAAAATTCTGAATACTTCAAAAAACAACTATTTTTTTGAAAAATAATCAATTTGGAAAAAGCAAACACTTTCTGAAATATATTTATTTTGAATCCAGAGGGACGTATCATCGTGTTGGTGGGGCTCCCGCAACGACCCGCCGGAGTCCTCGCACACTTCCGATTCTGGCCGTGGTTGCTTGATTGCGGAGCACATTGACTCATCACCTGGGACCAAATCAGTCCCTCGCAAGGTCGATCCGTCTCTGGAGTCTGGAGCCTGGACACGGCATGCTTGCCCCTGGCTCGGGGACACGGTGACCATGATCGAAAGAACGGTTCAACTCTGGACAGTACCGCGTGCATGTTGATTCTACAGCTCGTAATATATTTAACGTAAAAAAAATGTGTCATACCTGTAAAACAATATACGTGATGTGTGTTTGATAAAAAAATGTATAATATTTTTAAAATGTGTAATGATGTAAAAACAATGTCTATGTAGTTTTACAAAATATTTGTTGTCATTAATAAAATGTAAAACACGTATTTGTAAAAGTATTAAGATGTATTCAGAATAGCTTTTAAAACATAAATTTCAAAATGTAGATAATGTATCTCAAAAAAGGCAAAAGTGTATCAAGAAATATTTCATGTGTACGCTAAAAAATTACGTTGACACTAAGAATAATTAGACATGTGTAACCAAGAAAATCGGTTACACGTAAAGAAATAAAACAAAAGCAAAAAACAGACAATATAAAGGAAACCAAGAAAGAAGAAAAGAAAATAAAAGTATAATGAAAAAACCCATAATAAAACTACTGAAAAGCAAAGTATAATAAAGGAAAAAAACAAAGATAAAAAACATAGAAAAAGCAGAGCAGCACGAGCGACTGTGTTAATGGGCCGGTCCAAATTCAGCGAATCCTGGTGAAATCTTCTCGAGGTTCAAAATAGACTGGTATAATAAAGTTTGATATGCTGATTTTAGGAATTGAGAGTTTAGGATTTGATTTAACTTTCGTCTATTAATTCAAGGTTTGTTTTGGACCTTTTCCTTTGCGAACAGGACACGCGCGCACGGGTGACGGGGTGAGTGAGCTCATTGCACATACACATAGATCTGGCGTGGTTCGTTCGAGGCAGGCAGGATCCGTGAGGCGAGGAGGACGAGGAGGGTGGCAACTTCTCGGCGGGTGTGGTGATGCTTCCCTCCCCTACTTGCAGCGTAGAAAAACGAAGGTCGGTCGTGCAACCATCGGATATGATAACGAGGTTCATATACTAAGTCGAACTCACGACTTGCATGACGGGAGAGTTGACAAATGTATGATCCAAGTTGCAGCTAGCTACTTCCCGCTCGTCTTAAACGTGGCCCGAGATAGATCAGCACAGCAGAGACAGCCAGCTAAGGCGGTCGACCCGAGCAGTCTGATCAATCAATGGGACGGTGTCTTGTTTTCTTTGTTTAACACAGGAGAGAGATTCCGGCCGGCCCGCCAGCCAGCCACCCGTGCGAGTCAAGTTGTTCCAACTTCTAAACATCCAGAATTGATAGTGTGTTTGACAGATAGATAGTATAGATAGATAGATAGATAGATAGCGCAGGGCACGTACGGGGAGAGCTGGCAAGTGAAGGTGTTCCATCTACAACAAAAAGAACAACGGTTGTGCTAATTTTCTGTCCAATTAGTTCGGCTAACTCAACGCGCCGACCTAAATGAACGAAGCTTTTGTCCGTTTAGGTCGGCCCGACGGACATCCATGTCTGTTTTTGTAATTGAATCGGCGCTTATGACCAACACGCCATGACTCAATTTTAGGTGGCCTAAATAATAATAATAATAATAATAATAAACATTTTAAAAATATAAAAACCTTTAATTAAACATTAATGGCGGCCTGAAAGGCCGATGATAGCCATGAGTCCACATTACATTGAACAGAAAATTTAATTAACTAAAAACGAGGAGGCGCGCTGCCCTAGGCATCCTTCTTGTTGTCGTCATCGGGGCTGGTGAGGCCGACGAGCGTCGGCGCCAGGCTAGCCCAGGGGAAGGTCGTCTCCGAGGTGGCAACGACATCGTTCGCCGGTGGTTGCACCTGCGCTCGCTGAGCAGCACGTCCCTCCTCCTCCTTAGCCTCGGCCTCGCGCTCCATCAACTCGATCCGTCGGGCCTCTAGACCCTCCTCCGACACCCGCCGCTGTCGCCAGTGCTCCAGGTAGGCCGCCTCCTGCTCCGGCGTCGCACCTAACCAGACGGGTGGCGTACTGACCTACTCGACACCACCCCGTCCCAGGCGTATAGCTCGGGCCTGAGGACCAGCGACCCTGGCTCGGAGGGGGACGGCGAGGCCAGCTGCGGCACGACGTAGTGGCCGGCAACTTAGTGCGCCATGGCCCTGCCAACTGCTTCTGGTAGTCCGCCTCCTCCTCCTCCTTGAGACGCGATTCCTCCTTGATTGCATGCAAGACGGCCGCCAGCACGTTCTCGTACGTGTCCTCCACTTCCTGGTCTTCTTCTCACACGACGAGGGGTGGCGGCTGTCCAGCCACCATATCACGGACGCCACGCCGACGCTGCTCCTCGTGCTCCCACACAAACTAGGCCTCCCATTCGGGAGAGCCTGCAGCGTACACGGGGTTGCGTCGCTGCTCCGGTGTCAGCTTCTGCCGTCGGCACCTCACCTTCTTTGCATGCGCCCGCGCCGACCGCGGCACCACTGGCATTGATATCCTCTCCGGATCCAAATGTTAGTCGTGTGACAACGTGACATCGAGGTAGGGGAGGGGGACGTTGTGCTCCCAATGCCACCTCGCCTGGTGCACTGGTATGCAGACACGCTGTCGAGGCGGACGGGAAGTCGCAGCGACGGGAGCGCGCGGACAATGGAGGCAGGGGACTTGCCCTTATCTTTGCTCGACAAGAAACCCATGGTAGCTAGGGTTTGCCACCGACGGGGGAGCAGCGGGTGGCTAGATGTGGATGGAGGCTCGGATTAAAAAGGACGCATGTGGGTCGCTGATGCGTGAGCCCGTGGTGGATGGTCGTCGTTAATAAAGGCAATGCTGGCTTTGACCGAGCGCCACTTGTGGACAGACGCGGATATGAAAAAGCGAGCGTTGCCTCCATATCGCGTCCGCATCGACGCATTTCACCCGCAATTCTAGATTGAAAATGCGTTTGTGCATATGCAAAGCAGATGTCTTTTGGATTTGGATCAGCGTATTAGACCTTTGTTTTTGTCCGCGTCGACCCAAACAAAGCGGGACGGACGACTTGGGTTGAGTGGCTGCGTTGGAGTTGATCGTATGTCTCAGTCCACGAGATTAGCTGTACAATTAAATTTATCTGTGTTGGACTTAACTACACAGCGGCGCCGCATGCTAGTCTTCCTATGCAGCGGCTAATTCCATCTTTCTACCATGGATGCATGCAATAACGTTATCAAGATTCTCTCTATTGACTTGAAATTTAAAAAGTTTTATCTCTAAAACCATTAATCTAATTGGCAATCCGTTTTCACCGTTGGCTTTGTCGCGACGAGATCTTCAAAACTAGACCCATGTCGACATGTTTCGAGAACTTTTTTTCTCCGTCCATAATTGCCACATTTTTAGACTTACTTGTCGTATTATTAGACACTTACTTGTCCAAAAGAAAAATAACTTAAATTTCATTTTTTTCTCGATGTGCCGCATGTATCCATATTGCAGCACACGGCAGCGTGGGCTAGAAGGATATGCAGATGGCATCACAAAAATATGCATTGCATGCAAAGCGTCACACAGAAAGTCGGTAGAAAAAGTGTCTGACACAAAACATATGTTGGCAGACCTTATTCACTAGCTAAATGCATCTGGTTAGTACTAGTACTACTAGTAGTAGTTTAAAATTGCATAGTTGCCCATTTTTCAAAAATTTAGTTGTCAAGATGCTAGTTTAACTATGCCGAGTTGTCATATTTATAAACGATGACCAGAAAATATTTCTTTATGGTCATCGATTTTAAATATATTGAGTTGTCATATTTTTGCGTGTAATCACTTAAAAAAGTTGTTTGTGCTTGCCATTTTGATTACGTCAAGATGTCATATTTACACGCAATTTTCAAAAGTTTGGCGATTAAGTTATTTTTTATCAGACAAGTAAGTACTTACTAATATGACAAGTAAGTGCAACAAATGTGGTAATTATGAGCAAAAAAAATATTATCAAAACATATTGACATGGGATCTAGTTTTGAAGATTTCGTCGAAACAAAGTCAACGGTGAAAACGGATCATCGATCGAATTAGCAGTTTAAGATATAAAAGTTTTTGAATTTCGATCATTTAGAACGAATCTGATGACATCATTGTATGCATGCATCCATGAAAGAAAACACACAAACCGCTGCATCGGATGTCCACGGTGCAGCGCTTCTAGATAAAATTTCTTATCGTTGAAGTGTTCCGCTGGTTCAAAAACGTAGTGGGCTTTGTCCCAGCAGGTAGAGATTAGCTGTACATGTTTGGGCTGTGCCTTTCGGTCCTCTTCAGGTTTTATTTTTTTTAGTTTTTTCTTCATAGATATCCCTCGTATATATTTTTGTCTTTTTCTTTTTTTCTTGGACTTGTGTTGTGTGTACAAAAGCAAGATCACTGGGGCAGTGTGTCCACGTGTACTTTTCCCTTCTTTTTCCCCTTATTTTCCTTTTTTCTATTTTAGTATATTTTTTTATCATTTTTTAGTAAGCTGTTTTACTTATTTTCCTTTTTCCCTAATTTTTTATTCTTTATTTTGTAAATATGGAACATCTTACATTTTGCCAAACAGACATTTTGACATGCATGAAAGATTTTTACTCTCACTTGTTGATCTCTTTTGTACATTGATTTTTTGTTTTATTTCTATGATGCCAATCTTTTTCATCCTTTACTTTGTTTCATTCATGTATTACCTGAAAAAATATTTCGTTGTGTTTATAAACACTTTTTTCCTACGCCAGGTTGATAGAGAAGCAATTATTTTTACTTTTCTTTTCCATTATAAAAAATCTCATGAATCTTATGCACAACTGCATTTATTGGAGTTTTAGCATTTGCAGTGAGGGATGGGTCCACCACGTAGGGAACGCTAAGGCGACGGGGGAGGCGATTGCGGGGCGATCTCTTTCTCCTCGCTAGGGTTAGGGTTCTGCTGGCGGGGACGTGGTGAAGGCTCCGGTGGTGCCTTGGGAACGACAGCGTTCTCGTAGGGCGCGGATCGGCTGTGACTCAATTCGTCATTGGTGGCTGATGGCGGAGAGGGACTCTGGAAGGGACGCAGTGACTCCGAGGTCAAGGATGAACCCTAGGGCGTCCGTGGCGGCGACGCCGGAGATGCCGAAACAGGGTAGATCAGCAAGCGGGGGATCTTCGAGGTCCCCGACAGAGTGCAAGACGCCGGATCCTGCTGCGAGCCTGTTTGCAAGGATGGGAGGCATGGTGCTGATGGATAAAGAGGCCGAGGGACTAGTTTTTGCCAAGGCTGAACAGACCCAATCGCGGAAGGGGAGATGGGCAGTAGTAGGGAAATCCTGCTCACCAAAACCTCTCAACATATCTACCCTGGAGCGAACGATGCAGCGCGCATGGGGATTACATAAGGAGGCAAAATTCAGGGATCTCGACCATAATGTCTTTGAGGTGCACTTCGGTAGCGAAGGTGATTGGAAGCATGTTCTCTATAATGGGCCATGGCAGTTTGATTTCAGTGTACTGGTTATTAAGAACTATGAAGGCGGCACACGGCCCTCTGAGATGGTCTTTGATAAGATTGAAGTATGGTTTCAAGTGCATGATCTATCCCCTGACATGTGGACTGAAGAACTAGGTAAAGCCCTAGGTAACTGGATGGGGGAGGTGGTTCGCGTAGATGTAGACAAGGATGGTGTAGCAAGGAGCAACCAACTTCAGGTCTGAGCAGCGATATTTGTCTTTGAGCCCCTGGTAAGGGGCTGTTATTTGAAGGCTTCCCCTGAAGATAACGATCGCACATGGTATGATTTCAGCTATGAAAAAGTCCCCCACTTCTGCTTTGAATGTGGACGTCTGGTGCATGTGAATGGGACGTGTGCTCCACAAGTGGATTCTTCGCAACAATGGGGGGGGTGGCTTCGGTCCTCCTTAGGAAAGCACGGATCAGCAAAGGAGGGAAGCTATGGTGCTGGGGGAGGGAGCAGTTACAGTTTGGGAGCAGCAAGACTGGTGATACCGAACATGGCAGACACGGTCACGAGGAAAGGAAGGGTAATCCAACTAAGCGTGATCTGCAGGCCGAGTTTGCCCACTCGGCCAGCTCCCGCACTGGCGCGGAGCCTTCGGTTGTGAGGGGCGTTAGATTGAGCTCTCAGCTCTCTACTGTGAAGGATAGTAATGGCAAAGATAGAGACCTGAGAAATGAGCTAGAGAAACGCAGGGAGAAGGATCTTAGTTCCAAACTGGTTGAGGACCGACGTGGGAGTGGTTCGGCTAGTGACCGAGGGGTGGTGAATAGGCAGGTGCAGAATGATCATTCTCTTGCGCCCTTGGATGTGAAACCGAGGAAGCCAAACGAGGACACTGGTTCCCGCTTGGGTGAGGCCAACAACAGGAGAAGAGGACACTATGTTAGGAAGACACGACCGGCTGACAGACAAACGATGCGGTATGAACCTCGTGACCGTGTTGGGAGCATGAGCAAGAAGCGAAGGCCGAAACAGCTATCAGTGGTGAAGGAGGATCCCGAGAAGCAGGTAGTGCATGATTCTTTCATTCGTCACACCAGACGTAAGACTGCTTCTGTGTTTGAGCGTATTTCAGAGGATAATGAGCGATCAGCGGACCCTGGGGCTCAGGGCCGCCGGACACAATGAATCTATTGGCCTGGAACTGTCGAGGACTGGGTTGGACTCGACAGTGGGCGAACTTCGTGACCTTATACGGTCCTACAACCCAGTGGTGGTTTTTTTGTCGGAGACGAAGAAAACGGCGAGAGCGATGCAGAGACTCTGCTGGAGCTGTGGTTTCGGTGGGGGTGTTGCGGTTGACTGTCAAGGGAGGAGCGGGGGCCTCGTGCTATGGTGGAGGGATCATCTGCAGGTTACAGTGCGGCCATGGTGCAAATATTATATAGATGCGGAGGTAGCATGCGATGGGAAAACCTGTAGGATCACTGGATTCTATGGGGAGCCTCGTGCTGAGATGAGGAAAAAAATCCTGGGATGCTATGCGTTATCTTCGAGCACAGGATGATCTTCCATGGATATGCCTTGGTGACTATAATGAAATTTTGTTCCAATCGGACCAGGTGGGGGGCAACACATGATCCTTCATGCAGATGGAGGACTTTAGGGACTGTCTTGCCGACTGCGGTTTGGCAGATCTCGGATTCTCGGGTTATCAATATACATGGGATAACAAGCGTGTAGGTGCGTAGAACATACAGGTGAGGCTGGATCGGGCTGCGTGCTTGGATAGCTTCTTACAGCTGTTCCCGGAAACAAATGTAGAACATATTATGACTGAAGAATCGGACCATCAAGCACTGCTTGTACGGGCGATGGAGACGACTCCACGCCGGTTAAGACCTGGAGATCGGCCCTTCCGATATGAGGAGGCATGGACTCGGCATGAAAATTATCAATCCATGTTTGAAGAGGCATGTGCAGCTGCTGGAAATGGCGAACAGGGTCTGGCGGTGGTTTGGCAGAAAATTGGGAGCACGACTAAAACTATGCAGCAGTGGGCGCGTGAAGTCTTCGGGTCCATCAGACGCAAGATTACAAAGCTGAAAGCACAACTAGTGGATGCGAAGGAGAGAGCGCTGCGATCCGGATGCTCACTGGAGGTTCGGGATACAGAAGCGCGGCTCAAGGAAATATACACCCAGGAGGAACTGATGTATAAGCAGAGATCTAGGGTGGAGTGGTTGAAGGCTGGAGATCAAAATACCAAATATTTTCAGAATAGGGCTTCTCATAGAAAAAGGAAAAATCACATTAAGCGCCTGCGAAGAGATGATGGCTCAATCTGTTCGGTGGATGAAGAGATGCGGGAGATGGCGGCAACATTCTATGAGATGTTATTTAAAACGGAGGGATCGTGTGGAGCTAACCAACTACTACAACATATTGCGCACATGATTAGTACGGATATGAATGACCTACTAACTTCCCCTATCAAGGATGAGGAGATTCGCGCGACGTTGTTCCAAATGGGGCCGACGAAAGCACCTGGTCCTGATGGTCTGCGAGCACTATTCTACCAGAGACACTGGTCGATGGTCGGAGCTGATGTGTGCAGGGCAGTGAGGGAGTTCCTGAGTGGGGTTGCAGCTCCTATGTCTTTTAACGATACAGTGATTGTCATGATCCCGAAGACGAACTCACCGGAGTTACTGTCTCAGTTCAGACCGATAAGCCTATGCAATGTACTCTATAAAATTGGTACTAAAGTGTTGGCCAATAGGTTGAAGGGTATCCTACCCATTGTTATCTCCGAAGAACAGAATGCATTCGTGCGAGGGCGCCTTATTATAGATAATGTTTTCACTGCTTATGAATGTGTTCATGCGATCAGAACTAGGAAGAGGAAGAAACCCCTGTGTGCGGTCAAGTTGGATATGATGAAGGCGTATGACAGAGTGGAGTGGACGTTTCTACAACAAATGGTGGAGAGGGTCGGTTTTGCACCCCAGTGGATCTCTATGGTAATGAGATGTGTCACCTCGGCAAAGTTTTATGTTAAGCTGAATGGGGCATGCTCTAGGTCTTTCTCCCCCTCGAGGGGTCTTCGGCAGGGTGACCCTCTGTCCCCGTACCTTTTTTTGTTCTGTGTGGAAGGTTTCTCGGCACTTCTGAAGCACGCCCAAGCTGGGTCGGTAATAAAAGGAGTGAAGTTTGGGAGCACTGGCCCCCATATTACACACCTCCTGTTTGCAGATGACAGCACTGTGTTCCTTGAGGGCTCAAGTGCCAATTTGGTGGCTCTTAAAGAAATTTTAACCAAATATGAGGCTGCATCCGGTCAGAGAGTCAATCTAGGGAAATCCTCCATCTTTTTTGGAAATGGCTGCTCGGATGAAGCGAAAGAGGAGCTTAAGCAGGCCATTGGGATTCATTCAGAGGCTCAGAACGAGAAATACCTTGGGCTGTCGACACTGGTTGGGAGGTCCAAGGAGGGGTCTTTTAAGTATGTCACCAAGAGCTCCAAAACTAAAGTAGGAGGATGTAAGGGGCTTGGGCTATCTAAGGCTGCTCGAGAAGTTCTGGTCAAATCAGGACTTCAGTCTGTACCAACCTTTACTATGAGCTATTTTCAACTCACTAAGAAGATGTGCCGGAACCTGACTTTGATTTGTTCTAAATTCTGGTGGGGGGCAA